>NC_086180.1:74761946-76011946 GCF_023053635.1 Elgaria multicarinata webbii | reverse complement strand
TCCTATTGCCCAACAGTCAGTCAGCATCCCCTAGCCCACTGAACACATTCAATCTCATTGGACTGTTTTGTTTCACCCACCCACTTCATAGGGTTCTCCTCCCCCCCATAATGATATTTTTTACACTTCTGCAAACCTCAGGTGTGCCCCAAGCTTGCTGATATGACCCAGCCTTCTGTGCGGGTGGTGACATTTTGGTTACATAAGCATCGGCCCTCACAGACTGAACATCAGAAACAGAGGGAATGATGATATTTTAATTATTTTAAACTGACTTGGGAGTCCTTTTTAGGGATGAAAGATTATTTATATAAGATTAAATAAGAGAAATAATCCATACTATACAGACACTTCTGAAGTAAGAGGTAAGCCAGCCAGCACAGGAATGCATAATAACACATATATTTTTCCTTTTTGCCAGAATAAATGGTCAAATTCATTGGTTTGTTAGTGCTGTACCTATGAAGATAATTTCTGACTACTTCCTAATGTCTTGTCTATGGGCCTGTTCAGAAGACACCTTAAACCATGGCTTTAACCATACTGGTTAAGCCAGAAAGCCAGGCCATGTTCGGAAGACATCTTAAACCATGGCTTTAACCATGGTGAATAAGGCCTTTTGCTTTATTTACCATGGTTAAAGTCATGGTTTAAGGGGTCTTCTGAACACAGCCCAGCTTTCTGGCTTAACCACTGTGGTTAAAGCCGTGGTTTAAGGTGTCTTCTGAATGGGGCCTATGTGGATAAACCATTAGTCTTTTGTTGTGATTGTGGTAGTTTTAGTAGGGAATCCTTAGAAGTCTTCAACATTTATGACTGAAATTATCCAGATAGAATAATCAGCAATAGAAAAACAAACCATCTATGGCTTCCCGATTCTCTTCTACTTATTAGAATCAGGGGGCTAGAATATATAAATGCATGTTGAAAGGACCTTTGGGGAATAAATATATGCTCCAGGAGTTCTAATATTGACTAAAACAAGGATGGATTATAATATTGAGCATGGCAGGGAACTCTGTTGAAAGCATATAAATGACCACTATAAACGGACATA
The DNA here is from genome assembly GCF_023053635.1 of Elgaria multicarinata webbii. Taxonomy (NCBI): domain Eukaryota; kingdom Metazoa; phylum Chordata; class Lepidosauria; order Squamata; family Anguidae; genus Elgaria; species Elgaria multicarinata. Next base: position 76,010,889 of record NC_086180.1, on the reverse strand, counting down.
AAAAACACAACAGATTGAAGGTAATCCTTGTAAAACAAAGCATAATTTCCATCTGTTCACGAAAACCAATCATCATGAAATGGCACTCAGACCCAAAATGTTTGATAGGTCTCTGGCTCAAAGGAACTGCTTAATTGAAAAGAGGAGAGCTAACCCAGAAAACTCTTATTTAGAGATTAGAAAATTAGCAGGTCTTTTAAAAAGACTATTACAATAATCCTTGGAAGGTGTTCATATTTAGTGAAATATAGGCTTAAAGCACTGGAAATATTTCTATGACTAGAAATCTGGAGAAATGTTTCAAAATATCATATATTGGGGAAAGAATAGTGCAAGCCACATGAAGATCCACTGTTTGAAAGTCACTTTAATAATGCTCCACGATCAGTATGTTGTCAATTTTCAGAATGTTCTTGTGAGACAATGACGTCGAGGTATTTATAAGAGGTGCTGAATGGGGATGGGGATGTTTTCGATATCATAAGTGGGGTTTTGTGAAGATAAATGCTAGATCCAGATTTTCCATCTCAGTGGAGGCTAATCAAATCCAATATCAAAGAGAGGACTATCAAACTTTAATTTCAGTAATACAAAGAGAATAAGAGCCAGTTTAGACAATCTCCCAGCTAATAGCTGCTTGTATTTATTTATGTATTTATTTATACGTATACACATGTTTTTAACCAGCTTTTCAGTTATAATATATGCTAATCATAAAAGGAAAGCGGGGAAGAGAAAGCAGATCGAATATTGATTGTAGTCATGTTACGTGTTAGTGTGTAAAACATGTACAGATAAGAAATCAAGCAAACACATCTATTTAGGGAGTCCGAATGTCTAAATGGTGTCCATCTTCTGTTTTCTTTTAAAGGCTGTGTATATAGGCTGCGTATATGCAAGCAAGTTCTTCAGTCTACTGGATATATATTTTTAGATATGGTAAGTGGTATATAAATTGATTTAACAACAATCTATGACAACAATATCACCAGTAACAACATGTGTGAGGGACTTGTCCTTCCAGAGTTGCCACAGAAAACTTTGTGCATCACTAACTGCTCATCAGGCCGCATATGCTGGCCTTCAGGTAGTTCCCAAACCACAGGAATGTATTTTAGCAATAAATTATGTTTGCAAACTTCAAGGTGGTTTCCAGGACAAGGCTGATGTACTATAACCTTTGCCCCAAAAGGGACTACCACCCAGCAAGACTTATGTGAGTCAGGGATGGAAAGTCAGCTCGAAGAACTTGTAACTGGGATGTATTTTTTCTTAAAAAGGCATAAAGCGGACCAATAATAGTTTTTGCTGTATTAGCCTTAATTTTAAACCAAGGGAAACAGAATGCACAGACCCAAGGTAATTGGTCACTGCTGTTTCCATTTGGAAAGCTCAAGTCCCTTATCCCACTCCTCTTCAATAAGCTTGGGATCAACTTTACTTACGACCAGAAGTTGCTTATATAACTATATCGTGAACTTAATTAGTTGGGTAAAACAAATCAACTCCTCCAGTTATGTGTTGACATTGGTTCAACAGGTACAGCCGGGCTCTTCTCAAGCTCCTCCCCAGCAGCCTCTAGCAGCCCTGCCTTAAATACCTGGTTGGGCAGCGACAGAGACAAATACAGGCTCAGGGTCCAACAGGTGCAGCTGGGCTCTTCCCAAGCTCCTGTTGCTTAATGAGCCCACCACTGACTAACCTGTCATCTGAATTGAATCTAAGCATGGAATCCTATGTATGTTTACACAGAAAAAAAAGTCCTACAACTCTCAGCATTCTTCATCCTGCACGTTTCTGTTTAAACATACATAGGATTACGCCCTAATAATCTGAGATTATCAAGACTTTATCATCTTTTGATGAATCCAATTTGACTGGACTGAATAAGGATTGCTATGATCTCTTTGAGCCTATTGGTTAAAACTGCAGCTGGATTTTTACATCAGTATTGATTAGAGTAATTAGATGACATGAGACATGATAGCACTCTTCAAATACTTGAAAGGTTGTCACACAGAGGAGGGCTAGGATCTCTTCTCAATCCTCCCAGAATGCAGAACATGGAATGATGGGCTCAAGTTACAGGAAGCCAGATTCCGGCTGGACATCAGGAAAAATTTCCTGACTGTTAGAGCAGCATGACAATGGAACCAATTACCTAGGGAGGTTGTGGCCTCTCCCACACTAGAGGCCTTCAAGAGGCAGCTGGACAACCATCTGTCAGGGATGCTTTAGGGTGGATTCCTGCAATGAGCAGAAGGTTGGCCTTGATGGCCTTGTAGACACCTTCCAACTCTACTATTCTATGATTCTATGATTCTATGATCATTTCAGCATCGAGGATGGACTTTGTCCGGTTTGGCAATTTTGGCAATTTGAGCACCATATAGCGATATGGGACATTTACCAAGCTAAAAAGCATTTTGATATCAGAGCTAAACAATCTGTATGGGTCTTATACCATTCAATAAGGTATCCATCTGGTCCAGGGGTTTTACCATTCTGGGTGCTGCATTTTGCCAAGAATCTAACCAAGGGAGATCTAACTGCGAAGTAAAATTAGTTATCTTTTGCACTGATGACTTTTTTCTTTCTTTTTCCTTTTTCTTCTAAAGATTGGCACTGCTAGGGCTGGACCACTGGGAGCAGGCCTGGAGCTAAGCAGGCCTGGAACCCTGCAATCTTGAGGCCCACAAAGGCAGTCATAATTTTTAAAAGACTTACAGAAGACATTGAGTGTGCTGTGGGGTGAAGCTGCAGTAACTTCCAGCATTTGCATTTCCCCAGAGTTGCCTCTAGACTCATGAGGACCCAGAGGCAATTTGAGGAAATCAGGATGCAAATGTAACTGCAGCTTCCCGTGGCAGCACACATGGACTCTTTCTTTAAAAATAGAAAGAAGGTGCCATGCGGGGTCACCTTCTGTGTACAGCCCTTCTGTCAATGGTAGGCAGATCCTGGATCCAACACATCATAAAGCTGAATGTTCCTGTTTCTAAGGTCTGGTAGTAGGTTTTTTTCTGGGTCATAATGGCAGTGTAGAAGCCCTAAAGCCAGACACTGCTACATCCAATCACTTCACATCCCACCCAGATAACTACTACTACTTCTTCTTCTTCTTCTTCTTCTTCTTCTTCTTCTTCTTCTTCTTCTTCTTCTTCTTCTTCTTCTTCTTCTTCTGCATCACTTCCCATTTACTCTGCATACAAAATGTCATTGATGGATTGTCCTGATCTGCTTATGAAATTTTGGATAATATTAGTTAGCCTGGAAATGAATCATCATCACATTTCATTGTGAGTGGAGAAGGAAGTCCCAGAAATAAACACACAGACACCAGAGCTTGGGATTAAATAGGGCCTCTTTATTTACACATGGAGGTTCTCTGTTCCATGGATCTGTACGTGAATGTGTGGGAATCAAGCTTATTTCCTCAGGCAACTAGCCTGCCCATCAGGGCGAGCCACTCAGCTGAAAACAGGGGTCGGATGACCCGGCCCCCTTTTCAGCTACACTTGAGTGTTTGGTGAGACCGACCCGAGTCCTCTCCACTCAGGCTGCATAGCCGAGTAGATGAGACAAAAAGGTCCTCAAAGGCAAACCCTATCCTGGCACGAAAGCTGCAAAGCCACCAAGGAGCAGGACCGCTGGATTGCCAATCACCATAAAGGTACCAGAGTGCTCACCGTCCCTATCCTGACTTCCCAAAATTCCCTCACAACCCTGCTAAAAGGAGGGGATCAAGTCTCAGCTTTGGCCCCCTTCCACCCATAACGTCATAAATGAGAGCCTCCTACCTTGTGAGTAAACTTGCTGGAATATTGTCCTTTGCAAGCTGCAGTTTCTGAAGGTCTCCAGTGCCTCATCTCCCAAAGCCCGCCAGGAACACCATTGGCACAGCTAGCCCAGTATTGCTGACACTGACTGGCAGCAGTTAGTTATTTCCAACCTAACCTGTAGCTGCCGGAGACTCAACCTGGGACCTTCTGCATAGAAAACAGGTTCTCTACCACTGAGCCACAGCCCTGCCCCTTCTGCCTTTTGCCTGTTAAACAAAGCTATATATTTTAGGTGCACTGGTTGCTGCCGTGCTTACTCCAAAGTTGCTGTCTGTGCTGGCTTGCCTTTGTCTCTAAGCTTGGCTATTTTTCACTTCACTGGCCTGCTGTTTATTGTTCTCAAGCCATTGCGCTTATTGCTCAAGATTACAGTTAATTTTCTTTTGGTGCAGAAATTGGATTTTCATTTTGAGCAGGGGAAAAAAAAAGAACCTTCAACAGAGAAATACATTGCTTTCCATTACACATTCAGTAGGCATTTAATTAAAAGGTAGAAAAATTACCTAAGATTTAATTATGCAGGAAGAATATAGAAGGATGTTGAGCCAACAATGAGGCTGGTCCGTTCAGGATTACCGAGATGTGTGCCAGATACGGCCATCAGGAAGATTAAAAAACACGAATATTAACGCTCTAATGGCAGCAGAAGAGTTTTTTCCCCCCTCATTAACAAGATTAAAATAAGAATAAATTTAATATTCATGAGGAAGACACAATTTTTCACATGCTAATGCTAAATATACTAAGACAATTTCAGTTCACTTCAGGCTTCTGTTAGGAACAGAATTTGTCAGGTTCTGTCAAGGGTAGCTCAGTTGGAGGTGTTCGTGTGGGAATAATCTTTCCATATTTTTAAAAGCACTGATGCAAACAACAGTACAGGGGATGCAATTTGACTAGTAAAATAGACACCTTAAATATAATACATATGCGGAAAGAAATTTTAAGGTTCTGGCTGTGCATTTTATAACAATGATTTAGAGCTCCACCCAATGAGTGTTTTATTGCACGCTCGTTACTGGGCACTCACAGAGTTTGCTCAGGTCCCTCACATGATGTCATCTGCCTCCCGCCCCTTCTGGCCTTCCTCATGCGACAAAAAAACAAAAAAACAAAAACAAAAACAAACTTCCTTTAAGTCTGATGTTTTTTTTTAAATTGCTGCTCTCTCCTGCAAAGCTATGCGCTGGTTAGGGAAGTCCACTCCTGGGGGGAATCCACAAGTCGTACTGAGGCCGCTTCCATGCAGCCCCAGTGCGACCCCAGTGCGACCCCAAAGCGACCCCAGAGCTTCTTCCGCTCTCCACCCCGCCTTCTTCCGCCAAGTTCTCCGTCCTGGCCGGCGAGGAGGGAGGTGGGTGGCGCCGGCAAGGACGCCTCTTCCTCGTCTCTTCGCCAGGCAAGTTACACGATCGCTTTGGGGTCGCACTGGGGCCGCATGGAAGCAGCCTCAGTACGACGTGTGGATTCCCCCCAGGAGTGGACTTTCCTAACCAGTGCATAGCTTTGCAGTTCATTTAGCTTGAAGCCAGGGGAATAGGCTGAAGGTCAGCAACCCCACCCCCTATTAGGGAAGCAGAGTGGACAGATTCCGCCTTCAGGCGACCATAGGGATGCAGCACGGCAGGGGCCATGCTGGGGGTGCCAGCACCCATGGCTTCACACACACAAGGCAGGCACAATCTGTCCATAACTCACAGCTGTGTAAGTTTTCTAGAGGGTTTTGCTGTAGCAAACTAAGGGGACCTCCAACCTGTATGAAGCCAGGTTTATTTCCTAGTGCTAATATAAAGTTTTAAAATGTACATACTTCACTTCCTTTAGAAATCTCGGAGGTCCTTTCACACTACTGCCAGGCACTGAACAAGTCCAGATACATTTAGCTTCAACAATGCTATGTGTTCTCAGGACATTGGAATGCTATGTAGCAAAGCTACATTAATGACTTCATGCTGACCCGCTGTATACACTCCAGAACACCAATTTTGACTAGTAAGGCCCTAAATGGTTTGGGATCAGGTTACTTGACAGCTTATTTAGGGTGACCATATTTTGGAAACCAAAAAGGAGGACAACATGGCCGAACTTTAGAGGGGTGCCCACCAACATGTCCAGCCCCCAAAGGGGTGTGCCCACCCTAACATGGCCTTGGTCACAGGTCTGATTTCACAGCACACAATTAAGACAAACCTGTTCTACATAACATCTTAATGTTAAAATCACTGGAATAAAGTATAAGTGAGACATTCAATGTATCTGAAATTAACTTCACTCATTCCTACTTCTGTATCTTTTGCTGTACGTTGAAGCTTTTGCTATACTGTGCGCTCAGCTACACCAAGCAGGGTATTCCACCATGAAAGCGGTATATAAAAGGCAGGAGCCACACTATTACTTTATAGAGGTATTGAACTGCACTGCAGGATCTACACTACTGCTTTATAGTGGTACTGAGGTGCACTGACAACTGTTGGGGCCCATGACACATCTATACCAAGCAGGATATAACACTATGAAAGTGTTATGAAAGTGGTATATGGTATGTGTCATGGGCCCCAATAGTTGTCAGTACACTTCAATACTGCTATAAAGCAGTAGTGTGGCTCCTGGCTTTTCTCTACCGCTTTCAAAGTGGAATATCCTGCTTGGTATAGATGAGCCCTGTGTGTGATATAGTCTTCCCTTCCCTCAGATATCTTTTCTGACTGCAAATCCTTCACTGGATGACTGTAGTCTAACCTTTCCTAACATTTAACACTGTTTCCCCATCACCTTACTGCATACTGCTACCACTGAACAAATGAAGCAGTTGACAAGTATACAACAACCAAACAACCAAGCATTCAGAAAGAGTATAAACTACTATTAGCCTGCAAACATTAGCCATGGAACACAATGGATTAAAGGCTACCACCTCTTAGCCTGTTTCAACTTCAACCAGACATAACAGTCAAAAACAACCGAGAAAAACACACCTACATGGAAATTGCAATACCTAATGACAAAAATGTTGCAGAAAAGGCAGAGGAAAAGAGAGGAAAATATACACCACTGGCTATGGAAGTTAAAGAACTATGGCAACAGAAAAAACTTACCATTATTTGTTAGTCACATCAGTCACCAGCATGACATCGGTGGGGTTTTTTCCAGAAAACCTCCAGAAATTAGGCCTACCAAAATACATGCACGCCAACATCCAGAAAGCAGTCATACTTAAAACATGTTCAATAGTCAGGACATTTCTGAATCAGTAAAAGACAGCATGACTTGGCAAAGCCCATCATGTTCATCTAGAAAAACCACCACAAGCAAGAAAAGAGAGATAGATGATGATGATGATGATGATGATGATGATGATGATGATAATAGCAACCCTGTTAATTTTTTTAAAGTTTCTTTAAGAAGGATGAACAATTGTCAGCCAGTGTTACAAAATATACGTCATGCCAATTATAGCAAACAAATTGGAAAGAAAGGTCTAGGAGTCTGAAATGCATTATTTAATAGGAACATCACCTCCAAATCATCCCCCCAACTCACAGAAAACTACAGCCACCCCCACTACAAACATGCACATGCATTCATTCAGTCAAACAACCAGGCATCCCATTCAGACATCAATACACTCACACTGCCAGAACACGTGTGCGTGCGCACACACACAGACTCAGCATCACTCACTCCAAAAACACGCATGCACACACGCATTCACTCAAAGGCCCCATGCACCCCATTCACCAATACATTCCCTCCCTCCCTCTCTCTCTCACACACAAACCTCATTCTTACCTCCTACTGGCGTCTTCCCTTTCTTCTCCTCCTCCTCCTGCAGCTTGCTTCTGTCTGCTGCTTCTTCCGCCTCCTTCTTCTTCAGTGCTGGGGGACGGGGGGTGGGTGCTGGAAGTTCCTGCACGCAGCCCCCAACCACTCACCTCGCTCTCACTGCCCACCCCTCACAGTGGCCATCTTGAATCTCACCCAAACTCACGCGAGATGTCAGGAGAGTTCCCAGCCAGCTGCTGAGATCTTGCATGAGTTCGGGCGAGATTCAAGATGGCCGCCGCCACTCGCAGGGGAAACTTAGGCCCGGTAAATTGAGGTTGCGGTTGCTGCAGGCCCAGTAACCACAACCCCTGGTATTTTGGGCCTAATTGTATGTAACAGTGCATCTGCCAATAACACCAATGTAATAGTTAGAATCATAGAAAAGTAGAGTTGGAAGGACACTATAAGGTCATTGAGTCCAACCCCCTGCTCAATGCAGGAATCCACCTTAAAGCATCCCTGACAGATGGTTGTCCAGTTGCCTCTTGAAGGCCTCTAGTGTGGGAGAGCCCACAACCTCCCTAGGCAACCGGTTCCACTGTCATACTGCTCTAACATTCAGGAAGTTTTTCCTGATGTCCAGCCGGAATATAGCTTCCTGTAACTTAAGCCCATAATTCCGTGTCCTGCACCCTGGGATACTTCAATATGAATGAACATTGGTGCGTCACTTGGCATGCCACATCGTAAGCCATGAGTCCCCAACCTTTTTGAACCCATGTGGGCATTTGGGAATTTGAGATACTGCTGTGGCCACCTCCATAAAATGCCTAGTCAATGGGATGCCACTTTGATGTCTACTTTTCGTGTCTATGGATCTTTGGCTGCATCTTATTCAGAAAAAACAACAACGTTGGTTCGTGTCTATTGGTCACTACAATGTCTCTATAAAAACGGATTGAATAAGGGATCAGATCTAGATCAAACATGCAGCTCCTGTCCCTTCTCTGTTGCTGCTCCAGCGTCATTTACTGAAAACTGGAAGTAATTAGCCCCATTTAATCCAGTAGGAGAGAGCAGCAACCGGACTTTCTCTGGGGGGTTTTGCGGTGCAACAAAGGCCAGAAGGGGCGGAAGATGTGTGAGAGGCAGATGATGTCAAGTGAGCAATTCGTGAGTGCCCAGTAAAGAGCATGCAGTAAAACGCTCGTTGGATGGAGCTCTAATTCAGCTAATTGCTGGTGGTGCAATACAGCTAATGCTTCTTTTAAACATATATATTGGCAATGTCTAGTAGTCACTTCTTTTTTGGTGCGGGGAGGTTATTTCACAGAAAAAAATTGAACTGGAACAGTCTTTAATATCCACTGATGTACAGACTCCTTTAAATTATTGACCTGCTTCATGGAATTTTTTTAAAAATGGTCTGTGTAAATGGTAGAGGTGTGCACGGACCCCCCGATCCGCTTCTCTTCCAGATTTGCAACTTCTGGATCAGGTCCGCTCCACTCTGCAGAGTTCTAGCAACTCCCATGCTAGAACTCTGTCAATTTTCATGTTAGAAACATCAAATTAGGCACCATGACACCTGATCCATGTATACACATGCATGCCAAGCCTCCAGCAAATCCAAGCCTCCCCTGATTTTGGGGAGATTTTTGAAAATCGGGCACCCCAGTATCTCAGGGAAGCTGCAGGCATCTCAATGGGCTTTATTCATGGCCATTTCAAAGGAAATCCCAACATGTCATGAATTGGGGAATAGATAAACCTAAATATGAATCTTCTTCCACACTTGAAAAATTTATTTGGAACTTCAAAAAGTCTAAGTGAGAGCAGGAAGGACTTATCTCCTGAGTCAAAGCAAGACACACACAAACCATCCCTGCGAGGCGGGCACAGAGGAGGACAGGCAGCACTGGGAGCAAGCATATCAGAGGCTTGTGGGGTTGAACCACAAAGCCCATCATGTAGTGCAGCTCCCAGGCACCAGGTGGGCAGAGAGGCAGGCAGAGATATGCCATAGATCTATGGGGAAATCAGTCCCGGAAGATGCCCCACCACAGCAGCACACAGCGGGAGGAGGGAAGGCAGCCAGGCAGGCATGGAGCAGAAATTTCTGGGGGCACAAGGAAGTGAGCCAAGGATTGTTTCAAAGCCAGTAATGCAAACCATCCCTGTGAGGCGGGAGCAGCACAGAGAGATGCCTTTTCTTTTGCATCCCATAACTAAGAGGCTAGGAGGATAAGAGTAAGGCTTTGTGATCCTTGCTTCAGAGTTGATTGACTGCATTGTGATCATCACAGCCATTATTAAAGAACAAAATAATAACATTAATAATAGAAGTACTAATTAATATTAATAACAACAACAACAACAATAAGGAGTTGAACCACAATGAAAGCCTGCCTGACTTCACTGAAGAGGAAAAGCCAGGAGAGCTTGGGCTATGGAGTGTATAAATACAAAATGTAATAAATAAAAACAAAAACAAAGGAGGGGTGGAAATAAAAGCAGCAGTGTTGCTGAATAAACAACAAGAAGAATTTTTTTAAAAAGGCTATGTCTGTCTTTTACCAGTAAGAGGAAAGGGCACGTGCCCAGTGGGAGGGGGATATGCCAATTTGACTGGCCCTAAGTAAGTACCAGTCTTTAAGAAGCTACCTGACACTTCAACTCATGACAGGCGTTAGCTTCTAGAAGTTCTAGATTGTTTAAGCTTTGGAGTGTTCGGATGACCCTGCAAGAGCAGGAGTGTGTGCACTGGGCACGTCCACATGCCCTAGGGGACCTCATCCCCTTGCACCACATCTATTCAGTTGTTCACCAAGGTTAGGGTGGGTAGCAGTGCTGTGTTTCCTATCTGTTATTTATTTACTTAGTATATGATTTCAGGCTGTGTTTGTGCATTTGGTGGGGCTACTGTTTAAAAAAACTCCGTTCGGAAAAGTCCGTTCGGAGACTAAGAAAGAGAAGTTTCCCAGTATTCCAAGTTACTAAATATCCTGTTTTGCCTATCCCCCCTCCAACTTTGGGATTGGAGGATGCTTCATCAGGTGATCATGACTGGGAGTTGAATCTACCTCTCCCACTTTTTTTACCCTATTTTAAAAAAATTATAGCAAGCAAACCATGCAGAGTGCTGAAAATAGGCTCAAAATGACCCCCACCCACGACTCTCTAAGCACAGTGAGTTTCAAATAGTTAGCTTGAAAAACAAAAAAACAAATATCCACTAATCTTTTCCTCAATGCAATGCTATGGGTGAAAAAATCCAAAATGGTGGGCGGAGCGCTCCGCAAAATTAATTATTAATTGCAATGGATCCTTATGGGCAGGTATGGAAAGATGTCAGAGCTATTAGCATGCTTAAAATGATTTTTTTTTTTGCCAAAAATCAGGGCATGCTTGGATTTGCTTGAAACATGCCATGAATGTGGATCTAGGTGGCATCTGTGAGGGTGCCCATTTGGAAGTTTGAATCTGTGAAAATGTCAGAGTAAATCCCATTTCTGAAAATGGGGTGTAGGATTTTCAAAAATTCCCCAAAAATCAGTGGAGGCTTGGATTTGCTTCCAACTGGGTGTGAAGGTGGATACATGGCTAAGCTCTCATGGTGCCAATTTTGAGGTTTGTAACATGTAAACTGACAGCGTTCTTGAAAGGGGTGTGAATTGGGGTTAGGGGGTGATGCTCAAAACGAATTAAAATCGACAAAAATCAGGGCATGCTCAGATTTGCTTGAAGCATGCCATGAATGTGGATCTAGATGACATCTGTAGGGTTCCCATTTGCAAGTTTGAATCTGTAAAAAATGTCAGAGTAAATCCCATTTCTGTAAATGGGGTGTCGGATTTTCAAAAATTCCCCCCAAATCCGGGCATGCTCAGATTTGCTTGGAGCTTGGCAGGAATGTGGGTACATGGCTAAGCTCTCATGGTGCCAACTTTGAGGTTTGTAATATTCACAGTAAAAAAGTTATAAGCATTTCAATTTCAACACAAGTCTATGGGGGAAAACATGGCGCTCCAATTCAGATCCAGAGATCCACAGTGGAGCGAAGAGGACCATAGGCGGATCGATGTGGGGCGGAGTGGACCTGATCTGGAAGTTGCAGATCAGGTTCTGGAGCAGGTCAGGGGGTCCATGCACAGCCCTAATTTTAACATTATGATGTTATGTAGAACAGGTTTGTCTTAATTGTGTGCTGTAAAATCAGATATGTGACCAAGGCTATGTTTAGGTGGGCACATCCTCTTGGTGCTGGACATGCCCCGTAGGGCCGGCCATGTTGTCCTCCTTTTTGATTTCCAAAATATGATCACCCTAGGTAATGACACGCATGGGAAGGGGAATGGCAGGAAGAGGAAGGGGAGGAGTTTTGAGTCAGTTTGGGTCCGGTTGATTTCCCCTGCTGGTGTTTATGCTCGCCTCAGGTTCCCTTGACTGAAGGATGGATCCAGGGCATTTGGGTCTTTCCTGTTTGCACTGGGTCTTCCATCATGGTCAGCTTGGGAATCTTCTTATCTGTTCCTCTCTCTAAATGGGTGCCATTAGGTTCCAGGCATATGTTTTCACAGCCTTCTTAAAAGCTTGATGTGATGGGGCATGGAGGACCACAGAGGGCCACTTCTTCCAGAGATGTGGGGTCACTGCAGAGCAGGCCTCCCACTTGTGATCAACTACTCTCACAGGTGGGTCAAGGGGAAGGCCTCTCTTGCTGACTGGAGCATGTGAGCAGGTTGATACAAGTGAAGGCAGTCTTTCAAGTTATATCCAAAGTATGACACTGGCACCAGCACTAGAGGTAACATGAACTGCGAAGCAAGTGGATTCACTAAAGGAATATTCTGTACATAAGGGAACATTAATATTTATTTGGGGTTTTTCCAAAGTGCTTGATGACAGTTTGGAAGGACTGAAAGCAACAGAAGTGTAAAGACAGAATCTTCCTGCAGCTAATAATATGAAGAGGTCCTAAGCGTCAGACCTCTAAGGAGGAAGCTGTAAAATTCATCCCCTCATAGTCATATTCCCATAAGCCACATGACCGCCTCCCCTGCAAGGAAGGCACCCAGTCTGCTCCTTAGCTGGCTGGAGGGTTTCCCTTGGTGATGCTCCCTCTGAGCAGACAACGCATCCAGGAGTCTGCAGGACCACCCATCTGCCTGGAAGAGAGGGGCAGAACTCGGGTGGCCACAAAATGGGCCTGGCTAAGGAGGCCAGCCCAATGTTGGGCACCCTTGTAAACCACAGGCCATAGCCCCCCTCTAATACCACCAGTACTGAGCGGAACACTGGCCATGGCTGAGGAAGGTTGCTAAGTGATGGCGGCATGTCTTCCACTGTGACACGACCCCCAGCTGGAAGGGCTTCAGGAGGCCTGTGGGGGGAGGAGGTCTTTGTGGGTGGTGAGGAGAGAGAGAGAGGGAGTGGAGTAGAGAGTGGGAGTGCGTTTGAAGATTAGAGAGTGCTAGAGAGAGTGGTAGAGAGTGGTAGAGGATGATAGAAACAGCTTAGAGAGTTAGTGTCATTTGGATTATAGAAACATCGTAGGATAGAGTTAGAATTCTAGTTTCTAGACAGTTAGAGGCAGTTGTTAGAGGGAGGTTTTGGATCTAGACGGAGACATTGAATCCGCAAAGATGTGAGTACAATATTTATAGTCTCCTTCTCACCCTAGGGGGGCTCTCCCACCTCTCTCTCATGGCCAGGTCAATATATGTGTGTGCATGTGTGTGTGTGTTATAAATGCTTGAGGTCCAAGGCCTGCCCTGCCTCTGTTTCACAGCTCCTACTGCTGATCTAGGGTGGGGCTGGAAGGGTTTTTTGGGGGTGGTTTCTTAATCTTACCTGAGACCCCTTCCCCAGGGTACCCACTGTTGAACCCTGTAATTGGCCCAGAGAGTTTGGGCTTTTGGGTGCTGTCGAAATACAGAAGGAACAACAACAAAAAAGACACTTGGCAGAATTTTCTCCAAATTGTCTTCAACATTGAGGGGAGGGCTTAGCAATATCCCCCCCCCCCCGCCTCACCCTCAAATGATGCTAGGTATGTGGGGGTATTTTGGGGACATACTAAACCGAAGGACACCGAATGCCCATTGAAATGCATTGTGTCATTCTGAATGGCCATAGGAAACCATTGAAGGCGTTTAGGGATCATCTACAAATTAAAATCAGTGAAGAGAGAGCCTACTCTTGGTATTGGGAACAAAGAGAACAGAGAGTATTCTGGATGAATTGAAGAAGAACACTTGAGGTTTTCTTGGGACTACAACATTTAAGGCTGTTCTGAAGAGTTTAGAAAGCTTAATAGGAAGGAAGAACTACATGGGAAAATACTTGAATATGCCAACTACTCTTTTCTAAACAATTTGCCAACAGGTTCAACAAAAATTATTTTTTCTTTATACGAATCTCAAATGTTAATATTTAATAAAGAATAGACATACAAATAAAAATGGCTGCATTCCTCAAACCTAGCATCATGCTATCAGGTAACAAACTTTTTTTTAATGTTTACTGTTTTAAACTTTTGTAAGCCTCCCAGAGAGCTTTGGCTATGGGGCGGTATATAAATGAAATAAATAAATAAATAAAATACTTAAAGGAGTTAAACATTTAGTTTTCAAAGAAAACCACACAGAACCTAATGCTTTCCTATGGCCATTCTGAATGACACCCCATATTATGGCTATGCGCAAGGGGGGGCAAGTTCAATGCAACATGTATCAAGCACAGAGTCTTAGGATGCTGGGGTTGCTCATTTCAACCTCCTCAAGCATTTTCAGCTTCATTTAGTTCTTAAGGGGCTTGTGGTATCATTCCCACGTATTCCTATGGCTACTATGAAATGCAGGCCTGCATTGTTGTGAGGAGAGGGTGCTGGGGGGGGGGGGGCATATGTAAATATGGTAATAATCTGCGGCAGTTTTTGTCAACCCCTCCTCCACTTATTTTGGTCTTTTTGAACTGGTGCCTATGAAGCATTGCATGAAACTGCAGTCACTTTCTCTTTATTGTATTCGGTTTTCTTTTTATGTTTGGAGATGATCCCTAGAAACCACTGTGTTGGGGGTCATAGGAATTGTTCCCCAAAACCACTTTGTTAGTTTGTATTTTGATTCTGTGTGGTTTTCTTTGAAAACTAAATGTTTAACTCCTTTCAGTATTTTATTTATTTATTTATTTATTACATTTATATACCGCCTCATAGCCAAAGCTCCCTGGGCGGTTTACAAAAGTTAAAAACAATAAACATTTAAAAAAATTGTTACCTGACAGCATGATGCTAGGTTTGAGGAATGCAGCCATTTTTATTTATATGTCTCTTCTTTGTTAAATATTAACATTTGATAGTCGTATAAAGAAAAAATAGTTTCAGTTGAACCTGTTGGCAAATTGTTTAGAAAAGAGTAGTTGGCATATTCAGGTATTTTGCCATGTGGTTCTTTCTTCCTATTAAGCTTTCTAAACTCTTCAGAACAGCCTTAAATGTTGTAGTCCCAACAAAACCTCAAGTGTTCTTCTTCAATTCATCCAGAATACTCTCTGTTCTCTTTGTTCCCAATACCAAGAGTAGGCTCTCCCTACTCTTCGCTGATTTTAATTTGTAGATGATCCCTAAACTCCTTCAGTGATTTCCTATGGCCGTTGGGAATGACACAATGCATTTTAATGGCCAATCGGTGTCCTTCGGTTTAGTATTCAACTGGGGCCATAGCTAGACCTAAGGTTTATCTCAGGATTGTCCTGGGGTCAAATCTGTTCATCTAAGTGCCACACAGGGCATCCAGCACTCAGGCAGGGACGAACCAAGAATGATCCTGGGATAAACCTTAGGTCTAGCTATGGCCACAGTTGATGCCGCTGCCACTTGAGATATCAGCAAAAAAAGAAGAGAGAGACTCTCACAATAAAACTGATAGCAAAAGAAGGACCTAATAGGTGGCTGAAAGATCACAAACGTAATCACTTTCAGAGGCTGCAGTTGTGGGTATAAATTTTTAACAAGCAATTGGTTTGATAGAAAGCATTACAGTTTTTGACAAGCCGTTGCTAATTTTGCATTTGTAATGAAGTTATAATAAAATAAAATAAAGTTTAACATGCAGTTGCTATATTTAAAAAACAACAGTAGATCCTTAATTGACAATTGCTTACTCTACAGGTCTTTATAGAATCTTAGAACATAATAATGGCTAAATTATATATATTTGCAGTTGATAGCAAGCAGTTGCTAATTTTTAATTTTTAAGAAGTATGATGAGGTTAACAAGCAGTTGCTATATTTAACAAACAATAGTAGATCTTAGACAGTTGCTTTCTTTCTTTTTTTAATACTTTTATTTATTTTCCACACAAAAACAGACACATAAGAAAAGGTACCAAAAAGCCACAAAAAACACTACAAACTATACAAACTACTACACCACGCATACTAGGGGTGTGCTCGGACCCTCAATCCGCTTCTCTTCCAGATTCACAACTTCTGGATTGGGTCTGCTCTGATCCGCCTATGGTCCGCTCCGCTCCGCTTCGCTGCAAAGCTCCGGATCTGGATCGGAGCTCCGCTTCCACCCCCCAATAGACTTGCATTGAAATCCAAAAAAGCCTACAACTTTTTCCTGTTAATGTTAGAAACCTCAAACTCAGCACCATGATAGCTTATCCATGTATACATGGATTTTTGAAAATCGGACACCCCATTTTCAGAAATGGGATTTTGACAGATAAAAACTTTGAAGCAGGCCCCCTCGCAGATGCCATCTAAATCCACATTCATGGCAAGTTTCAAGCAAATCCCATCATCCCCTGAGTTTTGGCGGGGGGTTAACCTTTTAACTCACCCCAATTCAAGTCCCATGCTAGAACTCCATCAATTTTCATGTTAGAAACGTCAAATTAAGCACCATGACACCTGATCCATGTATACACATGCATGTCAAGCCTCAAGCAAATCCAAGCCTCCCCTGATTTTGGGGGGTGGATTTTTGAAAATCGGACACCCCAGTATCACAGGAAAGCTGCAGACAGCTCAATGGCCTTCCTTCATGGCCATTTCAAAGGGAATCCCAACATGCCATGAATTGGGGAGTAGATAAACCTAAATATGAATCTTCTTCCACTATTGAAAAAAATATTTGGAACTTCAAAAAGTCTAAGTGAGTGCAGGAGGGACTTATCCCCAGAGTCAAAGCAAGACACACACAAACCATCCCTGCGAGGCAGGCACAGAGGAGAAGGACAGGCAGCTCTGGGAGCAAGCATGCCAGAGGCTTGTGGGGTTGAACCAAAAAAGCCCATCATGTAGTACAGCTCCCAGGCCCCAGGCGGGTAGAGAGGCAGGCAGTGATGCCATAGATCTATGGGGGAGTCAGTCCCGGCAGATGCCCCACCACAACAGCACCCAGGCGGAGGAAGGCAGGCAGGCAGGCAGGCAGGCAGGCAGGCATTTCTGGGGGCACAAGGAAGTGAGCCAAGGATTGTTTCAAACTAAGGCAGTAATGCAAACCATCCCTGAAAGGCAGGCACAGAGGAGGAGGACAGGCAGCACTGGGAGAAAGCATGCTGGAGGCTTGTGGGGTTGAACCACAAAGCCCATCATGTAGTACAGCTCCCAGGCATCAGGCGGGCGGAGAGGGAGGCAGAGATGCCATAGATCTATGGGGGAGTCAGTCCTGGCAGATGCCCAAACACAGCAGCACACAGGGGGAGAAGGGAAGGGAGGCAGGCAGGCAGGCAGCAGACATTTCTGGGGGCACAACGAAGTGAGCAAAGGATTGTTTCAAAGCCAGTAATGCAAACCATCCCTGTGAGGTAGGAGCAGCACAGAGAGATGCCTTTTCTTTTGCATCCCATAACTAGGAGGCTAGGAGGATAAGAATAAAGCTTTGTGCTCCTTGCTTCAGAGTTGATTGACTGCATTGTGATTCTTCCATTGTTGGTCGTTGTGTTTCCCCCCAATATTGCGCATAGAGTAGTCTTGCCACTGTCACCATATGTTGAAATAACCATCTTTTTTCTTTAAATTGATCATCCCCGAGTCCAAGCAAAAACAATTCCGGTTTCATTCCTATGTTTGTCTTTAATTATTTTTGCATTAATACATGTATTTTAACCCAGTGTGCTTTTGCTCTTTTACAAGACCACTACATATGTGAAGTCCCACAATTCCTCAGAGGAACACAAGGATAAACAGGATTCAGATTAGGAATTTGAGGCAGGGGGAGAAAGCAAGAACTCCAGGTGTTTCGGCCTCCACTCACAGCAGTCTTGACTATTTAGCCATGCTGGAAAGGGGCTTCTGGGAGTGGAAGTGAAAAATACCTGGAGTTCTGCCCTCTGTCTGGGCCGCCTGCCTGGGGAATAGGACCTGCACTCCCCATTTCTCACTTTCTGCCTTTTCTGTTTTAGGCTGAAGAAGCTGCAAGCCGTTTTCCATTGGACAACTAAAGTCCAGCCAGAAGAAGGGAGCAGCTTCAAAAAAGGTCGGCATCTCCTGCAGCCCCTCCAAGGCCCTTCTGGAGACAGTTCTGCTGCTGTAGGGAGATTCAAGTCCACCCACTGGGGCTGAAACCTCCGGCGCAGAGGAAGGCCCTGGACCTGTGCATCCTGCGCCGGAGGCTGGAGGCCCTGGAAGTGGACCAGCAGGCCGGATCGGAGGGATCAGGTGAGGTGATGGCCAGGGCTTGGGGGGAGGGCTGGGGGGAGGCATGTCCGGAGGCCAAAGGTCTCACAAGAAGGCAGCAGCAGCCTGTCTTTGGAAGGGGGAAGGACCCAGCCGTTCCTCCAGCCGTGACCTCCCTCTATTGCATCTACGGCAGGCTTGGATTCCACAACGTCTTTGCCGCCAAGCCGTACTGAGGAAGATCTGGCCAACCTGATGAACACCATCTTCACCTTTGCACAGCAGGTCCAAGCTGGAGAAAAGGTACATGTCACTTAGGGCCTGTGGTGGCTGGTGCCTCCAGGACTGATAGGGTAGAGGGCCTGGTCACGCTCAGGGAGGGGGATGGAGCCCAGCTCTTCTCCTCTTCTCATCCTCCATGACCTGTGAGATGCCTGCGAACAGCTTTTTGAGGGGTAGGGGACGGAGGGGTGAGGGTTGGTAGAGTTTTACTAGCAATCCTTTCCTTATAATTTCCAGCATTTCGACTGCAAGGCGAAGTTCATCTTCCTCAGGGCCGTCATTGCTGTGTGCAGAGCCACCCGGAAGAGCAGGGGGAGGGCCCTGGCGTTCCCCTGCTCCATGGAGGAATTGGTGGAGGCCATAGCGGTGAGTGCGATGCAGCCCCTGACCGCCATTGGGAAGGGTGGTGAAATCTCCCTCCTGGGGCAGGCTGGGGCTTGAGAGGGCCTTGAATCTCATCTTTTGCCTTCTCCCTGTCAACATCTCTCCCAGGTGGCCATGGAAACCAGGCCAGGACAATCGCTGCCACACTGCCTCCTGGCATGTGCCACGATAGCCATTTACGGGCTCAAGTACGACGACGGCTGATGGGGTCTGCAGGGGGTCATGGATTGGTCTCTTCACCCTCACCCCTCTGGCGGCTTTGGTCAAGGAGGGAGGAGAGCTTTTTAGGCAGTACCCTCTGCCAGCATGGAAGGCCTCTCCGAAGGACATGGCTGTGTGCGTGAGTGGGGCTGGGGGTATATCCAAACGATGGTCCTTGGACAAGCCTGAATAACAGCCAATTCCTTTCTCTTTTCTCCTCCCAGCCAAATCTGGGGACACTACAACCGGGAGCTGGAGTCCCACGTCTTGCGGTTGGTTCTCCATGAGGTCCTCAGCCATCCAAGGCCTGGAGCAGCCCCTCGGCAACAGGTAAATCCTCCCCAAAGGCTTTGGTGCTGGGCAAAGGCCATTTCTGGAGCTTTGGCTCCCCTCTGGAACAGAAGTTGTGGCCGTCTGCTATAGGCTCAGGGGCAGGTGTCTGTTCCAGAGGGAAAGTGGGAAGGGTCCCCACGTTCCTTAGCTGCAGCATCTGCCCAGGGAACTGTTAGAGGAAGGTGGGTTCCTTGGAGAAGTGGAGTCACAGGGCTTTCTGCGGCCTGGGGGGAGGCAAAACCTTCAGGCCTGCAGGCCCCTCTGATGATGTTGTGTCTCCGTCGCCCCTCCTTGACCTCCATAGAGAGGGGAAAAGGGGTTCCTGGCCGGAACATGGTTGCAGGGAGGAGACCTTCATGCCCCAAAGTTCCTTGGTGTGGCATGAGCTTCTTCCACTCTCAGGCCCTTTTTCAGCAGGGCGTGCTTTCGCCCACCTCTGTTAAAGACGAAGGAATAGCATTGCTCCCTTGACCTTGTACAGACGGAAGAAGGGAGACTCATGGGCAAATGGCAGGAAGGGACTTCAGTGCCTATACTCTGGTCTAATGCTCTCTTTCCTTTCAGCGCCTCTTCAAATCATATGGATTTGAAAATGCTGAGTTCATGCTGAGGGGCTTGCCAACCATCGGCCATTTATTATTCATTCTGGAGGTGAGTGGGGTTGCAGGAGGACTTTGATTTTGCTCGCAAGGCATGTGAGGATGCCCAATTCAAAGCTCCAAATGCAAATGGGAAGGTCCTGCCTGGATTCTGAGCTCCTGCTTCTCTCCACAGCACATCCATTACTGGGCCCAGTCTGTGGATGACGTTGAGAGGTGGAGGGCCCTGACATGTGGGACAGCCCTCTTCCAATTTGCTCAGAAGATGCAGAATTTGGATGTGAGTAGCAATACTTGCTGGCATGGCTGGAGCCCTGGACTGGGACCATAGGAGAATCCAAAGCAGTGGACCCAAGCTGCTCTTGGAGGAAAGGGAGCTGTCTCCTCCATGGAAGGAGCAGGGCTGGGGGCCACCAAACCAGGGCCACTGTCAGGGGGCAAAGGGTTAACCCCCATCCCATTGCCAGGTCCCCTTACAGCTCCCATGGAGGGCCTTTTCTACAGAGGCCCTGTGAGGCTAAGGGTCCACCCGAGAGAGAAGTGTGGGTAGAGATCTGTCTTGTTTTCTTTCCCCCTAGATGTTAGGAGAAGAATCCACCATTCGGAGGCTCCTGGGGGAAGTTGGAAGGCTGCTCTCTCATGAGAGGGAGGAGATCCGGCAGCAGGCCAGCGAAGCCCTCCTGGCCTAGCAAGAGCTCCTCCATTGCCAAAGGGGTAAGTTGGCAACAGAGGAGGAGATGCAGAGCAGGGGCATGGAAGAGGCTCTGTTCTAGGCTACCTGAGGTCCAGAAGGAAAGAAGGAACCGTAGCCTTCCCTGTCTCAAGACAGTTGATCAATATTTGCCCCTAGCACCCCACAGCCTCCAGTTTTGAGGAGAGAGATTCCCCCAATGAGGCTGAACAACCTCTTTCCCCAATCTCACTAAAACACCCCTAAGGACTGTCGCTTTTCAGTGTGACCTCTGCAGTTCCACTTGCTTTCAGGCTCTGAAGCTCTTCTTTTCTTCCCTTTCATCCAGAGGCCGTCATCATTGAGGACCTTTGAGGTCAAGATGTCTGGACACCTCCCAGTGAAGTAACGGAAGAAAGGCCGAAGGCTGGAGCAGCTGATGGAGGGAGCAGCCCAAGAGGAAAGAGAGGCCCTGCACAGGAGCCAAACGTCGATCCTGATAAAACGACCGCCAGGCAAGAATGCCAGGAGATGTCACTGGGCGTTCAAGAGAAAAGAAAGTGTGGAAAGTGAAGCAGAACACCTCAAGGTGGAACGAGTGTCGTATCGCAAGGATTTGTGCAAAAGCATGGAGAAAATGTCAATGAAATTGTTGGCCTGGTTGTGAAATGCAGCAGCATCGGAACATTCCTGAAGCCAGCAACGCCCAGGAAGAGGCAAGCCAGGCACCTGGAGACATTAAGATGTAACAGAAGAACTGTATACAGAGCAGACTCCAGGTTTACCAAACCCTGAGCAAGGAAATGCTGGGTGCAAACCCAAGAACAGACTTCAAGGACTCCACTTTGAGCGATGGAGAACCAGGTGGGTTGTTGCACTAGAAGTAAACAAGGGTTTGGAGAAGATTACAAGAGAAGAACCAGAAGAAGATGCGGCAGGAGGAGAGAAGTGGCCAGAGCAAGAGGAAGACTCTGTTGGAAGAGACTTCCTAAAGAAGGTCAGCTAGAAGCTACAGTGCCCGGGAATTGGGGCTGAAACACCAGAAGCAGTTTTAAAAACTGACTTTGGTAAATGAAGAGCTAAGCCAAAAGAGAGAATCTCTGGAGAACCCAACAGACGTGCTAACCTCGGAATTCAGTTACAGAATCAGCTGAGGGAAAGGAGATCATAGAGCCACACTGTCAAATGAAGCACTAAGAGATGCCATTTTCAAAGCTGCAAGAAACAAGCCTCCCCTGTTAATAGGGGGCACCACGGTGCAACTTTGCCAAGACTTGAGTCCTGAGACCCTCAACAGAAGAAAATCTTTTTACTTCTTCACTGAACAACTCTGCAGAGCTAACATTCAACAATGCGGTGATCCTGTGAAACGAATAACCCACAAGGACAGCAAGACTTCACGTATTCTCCACTCACAAGGTAGCAAGATCTCAACTTGAAATGCTCAAGCTGAATATTGAAGGCTTGTCAGAATCTGAGGAGCAAGAATCTGGCCCTCTTATTTAACCTGTCTGAGCCTGCTTGGGCTTTGAGATTGGCTGGAGCACCTTTTCGCAAACCTACCAGTAGGCACAATCAAATTAGTAGAAACATGAGACAGGGCCTCATCTGGTGGCCCCTGTGATGTTCTATTGCATTCGGCTGGGTTGTAGAGTTTGATATTAAGGTTTATTAATTAATAAGAAAGATTAAAAAGTTTAAAGAAGGTACTCACTGTGTACTTATAGCAGATCAGTAAGTATAAAGCCTTAGAAGGGGAAGTGAGTGCTGGATGGAAGGGGAGTGCTAATTGGATGTTTGTGTTGGGTGTCTGGATTGGCCGTGAGAGAATGGGAGGAGTTGGAGGGCTGTGTGATATATATGCTGCTGCTGACAGGACAGAAGGGATGAGTTTTGGATTGGACTTTGGAATAGAGATAGGAAGGGTCTGCATGCTTTGTTGTTTGAGTGGATTAGTGTGTGGGGAAGAGAATAGTGTAGCCTAGTAGGGGTAGAGTAAGCAGGAGAACCTGAAGTTATATTGTGAAACATTTAAGAGAAAGAACTGGCCGAAACCATTACGCATTGTGCTTTATAACCATTACGCTTGAGAACTGAGGAAACCATTAAGCTTTTGTACCTGCACTAAGTACTTGTTAATAAATTACATTCAATTACAACTGGTGGGGTCCTTGGAGTACTTGGGAAAGGTACAGGTATATGGTGGCAGAAGAAGGGAGAATTTGGGGTAAGGGTGCTGAGCTGTATAGCTATGGGGCCTAAGAAGTGATGGCATGTCACAGCCCCCACCTGTTGATCGTTTTCTCCCAAGAGATATGCTTATCTGTCTCACTATTTTCTTTTTGGAGGGTCCTGAAATACGACGGGGCACTTATACTCCTGCCGATTCTCTTCCACCCCACCAATTGTGTTGCACAAGCGGCCTCCACTGCTTGTGCAACAGTGATTTAGCACTTCCGGGGACATGCTGAAATCAGCAGAATTAGCACTCTCATTTCTGGAGGAGGCAGTTCTGGGAGGTTGCATAAGGCAGCTCCACCAACTTGCCTCCTTCCAGAAATGAGCACTTCTGCTCATTTGAGGGCTTCCCTTAGGAGGCAATAAATTTCCCATGCATAAGCGGTGGGTCTCACTTGTGCAAAGGAACTGGATGGGCTCACCGCTTATGGAAGGGTGGGAGTCAGCAGAGCAGAAAGCAATTGTCAGGCGTGCAAGTGCCTGCTTGGATTCCACCCATATTTATTTCATTCTGCCTTTAGGTAGATAGTGGTGATGTTTTGACTGGTATATCTCTTGTTTAAACTGATTTGGAATATTTTATGACTGTGTGATGATTTTTCAGTTGTTATGATGTGTTTTATGTCCTTTTTAGTATTTTGATGGCACCCTTACCTGTATGAAGATTCATATATACAAGCATGGTAGATTTATTCTCCTTATACACCAACTCTCTATTGCTACAAAATAACTCGTGGACATTTTCTTTTTTACCTGGACTTCAAATTCACCCACAGCTGAGAGCCTGCTCAATATTCCCTGTGCCCCCCTTGTTTAATCTAATACCAACCACACATAGTGTCAAGGAGACATTTGGACAAATAGAACCTTTCTAGACAATTACATCACAGTGATGGCTCTACTTCGGGTTTTCCTCTTTTTATGTTGTTACTGTATTCTTTCCTAGTGGCTTCATCAATTTACCTAATTATCCTAACTTTTTCTTCTGACTATTTATTTCCAATTCTATTCCATTAACAGATTCTTGGCCCCAGAGAACCAGAAGATTAACATATACAAATTGCTCCAATAATTAAAGTGCCTTCCAAGTTCTACAAAGACTCTTCTAGGAAGCCAAGGGCTGCTTTTTGTTGTTGTTGTTCTGTTATATAAAAAGAGGAGGAAAATGAAAACTGGAATAATTTGGAGCTGATGCCATTCTCTAATATTTCAGTTCTTGTCCAAAGGCCTCTTGAAAAAGTTATCTCACCAGTGCTGGAGCCACTGTTGTGTGTCTTGGGCCTTAGCTAAATGAGGGGTTATCCCGACCTGATACCTGGGATCGCCCCTGTGCGTCCAGATGACACACAGAGGATCCCAAGCTCAGGCAGGGATGAACCCTCCCTTGCCCCGGGATAATGGGCACCACTTGTAGCCTGATATTTCCCGTGGTCTCAGGCTGAGCCCAAGGCCATGAGCGTGTGGCCTGTTCCGCGGCTTCTCCCAGCTTCGGCGATTACTCGCAAGGAGCCGGGAGAAGCTGCACCCATCGGGGCAGCGTGGGGAGATCAGGGGCAGAGTGGGGAGATCAGGACAGGGTGGGGGGAGCGGCCAAATAATAATAATAAAAAAACCTCACCCTTGCTGCTCCAGCGTTCGTGCACAGCGGCCCCTTTAAACCAAAAATAAAATGTCGGGCGCGACGGGGCTTTCTTTCCCCTTGTTGCACCTGACGTGCGGATTAGAGTGACAGCCTGCGATACCTGCATCGTGGGCTCGCCCCTCCTCATGCCCGGATTTTGAGGTAGGTCTAGCAAAGGCCTTGATCTCATGTCACCTTGGTAAGGACTGGAACCACAACATGGATAGGGCCAGTTGCACAGCTCCTTCCCTTCCTTATTATCACCATCTCTTTCCCATCAGCAGATAATTAGGTGGGAATAATCCACAGAATTAGTGTCACCCATATGCTTCTGACCTTTCCAATGGCATGTAGTACTGTGGGATGAAACCACAGCATTTTGCTAAGGAACCTTTTATGTTGCTAAGGAAGAACCCTTCATATTTATTTATTTATTTATTTATTGCATTTATATCCCAATTTTTCCTGTATTTTATCATTTCAACAACCCTGTGAAGTAGGTTAGTCTGAGTGCCCCAAAGTCCTCCAATGAGCATCATGACCAAGTGGCAAGTTGATCCCAAATCTTCACAGTCCAAGTTCAACTAGTTCACCACGCTGGCTCTCTCATTGATGGCAAATTCTACGATTCAGGGTGTGCTCATGTGTTTCTGGGAAGCTTAACATTGTAGGCTAATTGCTATGAACAATTCATATGCTGAAATATCAGTGAGTGATCCAGAACTCAAGCAATCATGCTATGGCATGCAATGTTGTGAGCCAGTAATAAATGTATCCTGAGCTCCAAAACTCTTTAGCTGATGATGCCGTCATGTGACTACAATATACAGAACTACATTTTGGACATGTCAATATATTTATTTGAAATGGCCTCTTAGATGTCACATGTCCCTTCTTATTACTTTTTTTGTGTGTGTCTACTAAGCTGCTTTGTATTTACAGATTAGCCCTGCAGTATCCGATAATGATATCCCTTTGCCTGGATATTTCTTACTAATCACCAGACAGAAATGAGTGAAGCAGCACTTGCCACCAACCTGTTTAAAATGAAAATCAATAAGCTGAATGAAAAGTGAAAGGGGGGGATCAATACTGTCTGAGAGATTTTCCCAGGAAGCGAAGGCTATTTTCTTCACGTGAGAAGAGTTGCCTGTAAAGCTAATAATGACCCAGTGTACTTCTGTCAGGAGTCATCAGGATTCATTGCATTCTCGCCTCACCTCCCTGAAGCTACTGGCAGCTGAGGGCACCAGCGGCCACGCACAATATTGGTGATGAGCACTGGAAATTTTTGGACCATCTCAGGAGTTGAGTCACACTGTGGAACATAAGAACATAAGAAGTGCCCTAATGCTGGATCAGACCAAGGGTCCATCTAGTCCAGCACTCTGTTCACACAGTGGCCAACCAGCCAACAGCCAGGACATGGTGCAACAGCACCCTTCCACCCATGTTCCCCAGCAACTGGTACACACAGGCTTACTGCCTTGAATATTAGAGATAGCACACAATCATCAGGGCTAGTAACCACTGATAGCCTTCGCTTCTGGGAATTTATCCAACACCCTTTTAAAGCCATCCAAATTGGTGGCCATCACTACATGTTGTGGTAGTAAGTTCCATAATTTAACTATGCGTTGTGTGAAGAAGTACTTCCTTTTATTTGTCCTGACTCTCCCACCACTCAGATTCATGGGATGACCCCGTGTTCCAGTATTTTGAGAGAGGGAGACAAATGTCTCCCTATCCTTATTCTCCATACCATGCATAATTTTGTACACCTCTGTCATGTCTCCCCTCAGCCTCCTCTTCTCCAAGCTAAACAATCCCAACTGATGTAACCTTCCCTCATAGGGGAGATGCTCCAGCCCCTTAATCATTTTAGTTGCCCTTTTCTGCACTTTTTCCAGCTCTATAACATCCTTTTTTAGGTGTGGTGACCAGAACTGTACACAGTATTTTAAGTGTGGTCGCATGAAGAGCTTAGGGGACAGCTGTCAGCTGGGGATATTTATGCAGAGAGCTGGGAGAAGAAGTAATGTGAAACAAAAATGGAGAAGGTGAAAGACCTAAGGGAGAAACCAGAGGAGACTGAGAAAGACAAGGAATAAGTGGGAGGAGTCAAGCACGGTTGGGAGACGTTGGAAGAGGGATGAAGGCTGTGAGGAGTTAGTTCCTGAATTTGTAAATGTGAACTAACAGGAATATTCCTGGTGCTCCAATGAAAGGGGGGGGGGACTCCACTTTATTTACTAGCACCCCCCAAATCCACCGATTGGAGCCTTCTGGAAAAGACAAGTGCTTAGAATTAAAAGAATTCTGAGCTCCAGAATTTATTTTGAGTACCAGAAATGAACTGTGCTTACAGTTCTTCCACACAAAAATCCACTGCTGGATTCTTTATTGGCAGATGTATAATTTAGGGCGGAGTTTGGGGGAAATCATTTGCTGTTTCTATTTTAAATAATTGGGAGTTAGAAATCCTTGCTGATGCCTTGCAAATCACCCAGAGATCTAAGAAGTAGATCCGAATCTTCTGGCTACTAGCCCTGATGGCTATGTGCTACCTCTGGTATCAGAGACAGTAAGCTTATATACACCAGTTGCTGGGGAACATGGGTGGAAGGGTGCTGTTGCACCCATGCCCTGCTTGTGGGTCCCTGGTTGACAGCAGGTTGACCACTGTGTCAACAGAATGCTGGACTAGATGGACCCTTGGTCTGATCCAGCATGGCTCTTCTTATGTTCCTTCTGCTCACCCCTGTTTAAGGTCAAGGTATTTGTTACACAGAGAAGATGTCATTGGAATTGGGTTGAGATTTCACTCTAATAGGTAAATGGACAAGAAGATCATTAGTTCCATTCTGGTGATATGTAAACTAGATGCTACCCTTTCCATTGTATCACACAATAGAAAAGTGGCAGCAAAACATGAAGTAACAGTGGTGAAGTATATTCCCAACATTTATTTTGGATCTGGGGTTATTTGAGAGCCCCCCCCCCAAAAAAAGACAATCAGAACTACTGAAACTACTGTAACATTATTGGAAGTTAGTCATTGGACATTTGGAGCCAGGAAATGCAAAGGATTTCGCATATTGGCAAAACATATTTAGAGAAATTTGAATTTGCATGCAAAAACTGCAAGTGTATATTAGGGGTGTGCACGGACCCCCCGCTCCGCCCCGTGCCGCTCCGCCTATACTCCGCTCCTCTTCGCCTCAGAGCTCCGGCTCCGAATCGGAGCTCCGCAGTGGAGGGGAGTGGCACCAGGTAAGGCTGGGAGAGGAGGGCGGGGGGTTACCGGGCCCTGCCGCCATCGCCGCCCGTGCGGCGATGGCGGCAGAGCCCGGTAAGGGACCAAGGGAGAGGGGGGCCTTACCTGCCTCCGTCTGTGGTCCGTCGCCGTCTTCAATTGAGCCCGTGGTTCAAACAGGAAGTCTGGGCCGAATTCCTGTTTGAACCACGGGCTCAATTGAAGACGGCGACGGACCGCCGATGGAGGCAGGTAAGGGAGAGGAGGGCGGGGGGGTTACCGGGCCCTGCCGCCATCGCCACCCATGCGGTGATGGCGGCAGAGCCCGGTTAGGGACCAAGGGAGAGGGGGGCCTTACCTGCCTCTGTCCGTGGTCCGTCGCCGTCTTCAATTGAGCCCGCGGTTCAAACAGGAAGTCGGCCCAGACTTCCTGGTTGAACCGCGGGCTCAATTGAAGACGCTGACGGACCGCGGACAGAGGCAGGTAAGGGAGAGGAGGGCGGGGGGGTTACCGGGCCCTGCTGCTGTCGCCACATGGGCGACAGCAACAGCGGCAGGGCCCGGTAAACCCCACTTACCTTTCCGGCGGAGCTCCGGATCGAGGCGAAGGATCCGCCTTCACCTCGATCCTCTTCGCCACGCTCCGCCAGTCCCCAATCCTCTTCGCCTCCGCCTTAAGGGGAGGCGAAGCCCCCCGCTCTGCTCCTGCTTCTCCGGTCCAATTAGAAGCGGAGCACATCCCTAGTGTATATTATCTTCCTCCCATTTCTTTCCCTCAACATTTCCAGTTACAAATGTGCTGAGTTTTACACTTTCCAGACAAATATAAATTGTTTTTATAAATCCAAAATCCAGAGAAGAGTACAACTAGTCCCAAGAGGACTTCTGGCTTGTGTTTCTCTGTCAGTAGCTCTGATCAGCAAGGAATTTTCAAAACAAGTTTGTGAAATGATGCAAGAACCTTTTGTATAAACATTTAAGAAGTAAAAACAAAAAACCAACCCTACCCCTTTACAGGGTCATGCAGATGCCCCTAGTCATTACTGCCTTGAAGTTTGTCAGCACAATTTGACATTTAAGCTGCAATCCTGTACCCAGTTTCTTGGGAGTAAGCTCCATTGAATTCAATGGGACTTATTTGTGGTAGACAGATATAGGATTATTATTATTTTTTAAAAAAATCAGTTCCACTATGACTTTCTCCCAGGTACGTGTGAAAATTACAAATTTCCCTTAAATTCAAACTTTGCAAAATATGGTTGTATATATTACATTTTGTTCTAAAGTAAATGAACTAGAGAAGATAGAACAGTGCTATGAAATCTGTTTCTAATTTCTACATTTATGGTTCCAGCATTCATGTATCAGATGGGTTTGATTGCTGCAACAGAGCATATAGAAAAGCATTTCTGCCATGCCTGGCAAGGTCTGGGCGTGGGGAAGTATTTGCATACGGGGGAAGGAAAGAAGATATGCCCTCCTGTTATTGGGTAAGTTAGTGGTGCCACTGGGTTGGGAGGGGTTTAAAGCACGCCTATAAATAAGCTCTTTCCCCTCCCACCTACCTCTTTGCTCGCGCAGTTCCCTCCCTGTAGACAGTGTGAGTTCTCTGGTCGCCATTTGGGGCTGAGTAGGATTTTTTTTTCATGTTCTAAATTGTTCATGGTTTTTCCCCCTGCCTTCTCCACACTATAAGACAACGGGGGAGTATAAATAGGTTGATTTGGCGTTGCTTGTTGATTTGGTCACATTTGATTATAGGCAGGAAGGAACAGGCATCCAGAGGGATTTTCTAATGGTGAGCATTCAAATGCACTGTTGCAGTGACTGGTAATTCCTGAGGGCTCCCAGTTTTGTGGCCTGGCTGGGAGATAAAGGTTACCTCTGAGGCCAACCTTTCTCACCCACTCATAGCTTTGAGACATGAGTTGGGAGTGACACTGGAAGGTCTCCCTACTCCAAAAGGGGGGCCTGTGGGAGGGAGAATTCTACCGTGCCAACCCACAGGCCATGAATGGCTCGCCCTGCTCAGAAAGGTCTGTACCAGGCCAGACTGGATGCCCCTTTCGGTTCCCCCCTTTGCATTTCTTTAAATAAATGTGGCCCTGTTTAAACCCAAAGTTCTGTGTGTCATCTCTTTATTTACTGACCTCTGTCTTGCAAAAGAGTTTCTGCCACTTTCAAAATGAGATTAAAATTTAGAAGCCCCAAACCACTTTTTAGGGTGCAATCCTATGCAAGTTTAGATGGAAAAAAACTCCTGCAACTCCCATCATTTCCCAGCCAGTGCTTAAGTGGCTATGTACAAATGCTTTCAAATGGCTAAAATTTACAGGCTCCAATTTTAACTGAGATAGTTGTTTTTCAGCTACATAACTTCTAGGTGGCACTGGGATATAGCAGAATAGTGCTAATGCACAAGCAGAAACAGTGTTTTCTTTTGTTTTTAGGGGTAACTCCCCCATTTTCCCTGTTCTAAAAAAAGCTCACTGAAAATGCTGTTTACAAACAAAAGCAAAACTGGAGGGTCACAACATCATCTAAAGAACCCACTTACAACCATGAAGGGAAAGAAGAGTGCAAAATAAATGCCTCATGTAGAAAAACTCGAAGTTGAATATATCTATGTCCTTCAATCGTTCCTCAAAGGATTTCTTTTCTTTATCCCAGAATATTTTTGTTGCCCTCCTCTGAACCCACTCCTATTTGTCTACATCTTTAATAT
Organism: Elgaria multicarinata webbii; assembly: GCF_023053635.1. Taxonomy (NCBI): domain Eukaryota; kingdom Metazoa; phylum Chordata; class Lepidosauria; order Squamata; family Anguidae; genus Elgaria; species Elgaria multicarinata. The sequence continues at coordinate 75,980,340 of NC_086180.1, read as the reverse complement.
GTGATGCTCTGGCCTTTTTTAAAGCTGCATGATGCATCACATTGCTGATTCCTATTCAGCTTGTCATCAACTATAACCCCGTGTTCCTGTTTAAATGTGGTATATAAAGCCAGGGATCCCCCACCCATCTATTATTATCATGATGATGAAGATGATGATGATGATGCCTGAATGCAGAACTTTGTATTTGGTGCTGCTGAATTTCATTCTGTTAGTTTCAGCCCTGTTTTCCTTTTTATCAGGGGCATTTTCCATTTTATTCTTGACTTCTGAGATACTAGCTATCCCTCCCAAGAATAGGATTATATCTTTACATTGTTTGCTATCACGGCAAACTTTGTCCAATGTTTGCTGAAATCAAGTTAAATTACACCTGCAGTATCCCCATATTCAAGTATGTTAATAACCCATTTTTAAAAAATAAGAGACGATTGATGCCATCCCATCGCCCACCTCTGCCCCTTGACTCTTTTCCCCCCAAAGATTTTTATTACGATTCTCTCTGGTTATTACAAGAATGTATCTTTTATGGTATACCAACTGAAGTCAAGAACATTTAAAAGGTAAGGGGTTTATTCTCCTTTTATCAAGCATTTCTACATACAGAACATCCACATGGTGTAAGATAGAGAAGAAAAATGTAGAAGAAATGGACTACTGTAAATCATTGAATAACAGACAGTTTACACAGTGGTGGTGTTTTTTGCTCACAATGGGGAAAATTGTTAAAAGGATCCAGTAGCTAGAAATGTAAGTCAATTATTTTATTCAGTTAAATCTATCTGCCAGTTTCCTTAAGCTAAAGAGAATTCTATTGTATCACAGCGTAGGATGCTAATAACACACAAGAAAATACAATGCTAGAAAATTTCAAATTTCTAAGCAGCTTTACACATTGGAATAAAATTAGAGTAACATTTCTGATTGCATTGAATAAACAGAGGTCAGTTTAATAGCCTGTTTCAGTTAAAGAAACCCTGTTGTTGTCGTTATTTTAAATCTAACAACAATAATAAAACCCACCTACGTTGTTACTGAAATCTGAAGAAAAAGTTTTACTGCTAACTTTGTTGAGTGCAGATTTTTTTTTCTCATTCTAGTGGCTACAATGATTCTAAATTTTAGAATCTTTATTATCCCTCTATATATGTATAAGCAAAACTAGAGCAGTAATTCATGAAATTTAAAAGAAACAATATTGAAAGGCAGCAGTATTCTAATGGTGGAAGTGGGATAGAAAAATTTACTGAGTTTTATCAAAAGTACTGAGGAAAAGCAGGTGTTTGACAAACAATGTACACATTGTGGCTCTAGAATCTAGCAAAGTAATCCTAAACACATTTACGAAGAGGTTAGTCCCATTGATTTCAATAGGTCTTACTTCCATTAAGGGGCTTTGGAACATGGCAAAAGGCTGCAGTTCTATACACCCTTAAGAGCAAGGAGCATTAAACTCAGTGGGACTTACATCTGAGTAAGCATTTATAGGATTGTGCTATTAATGTCCTTCTTTAAAAGACTGTAACCCTATACTCACTTACTTGGAATAAGCCCCAGTGAATTCAGTGTGACTTACTTCTGACAAGGCATGTATAGGATTGCAGTGTATGGTACATTGTTATACAGATTCTTTAAAAATGCTGTTCTAGTAAGAAATTGTTTTCTTAAAAAAATAACAGTTTTCTTGCCAGTGTAAGGGAAACTTGGTATTGGTTTAATAAAACATGTTTTCTCCTAAGCAGATACATATGACGTTTCTTTTTAGTAGAACTGAAAGTCTTGTTAATGCAACTCTTTTACAGTTGGGAAGATAACCAGTCTCCTAATTCTGCTACAAAAAGGGGTCAAAGTTCTATGAGCGGTTAACAGAATTTCAACTAAAACCTGCAATAAAACTCATATCCTCAACTGTAGCAATAAAAAAATGACAATGCAAGATGTTGCAAATATACTTTTTTCCCTTTGTCTTAAAACCATTCTTTACAACCTGATGGAGATGAAAAACTCGAGATATCAAAAGCTTCTTTTCAAGGAAAAAGAAAGCCTGTAGCCACAATGGGAATAGAATTACATGTTTCCTAGGTTTCTCTTTCCTTATGAGACATTTCCCTTCAAGGCACAAAAAGATTAAATAGTGGACAGGACGGGGCAGAATGTTTCAGTAAAGACATCTAAAGTTATGCATAACCTAACAATTCAATGAATCTGATTAAGTCAATGTGATATTTTTTTTTTTGCTTGTTAAAAATATTTTGTTTTAAAATGTGGCATCATTTTGTCATGTATTGAGGGTATATGTCATCATTTCCTCATGTATACAATGTTTTTAACAATTAGCCAATCTGTCCTAAGGCTGTCATCAATAGTACATAGAATGTTTAGTCACAATTTCAGCATCTTTTATGTCACCAAAATTGCATCTCAATCAACCACGAAACATGTACAGAAGGGTCTAACATTTTTTTTTCTTTTTTAGAAAACAGTGACAATTTAGAGGATGAAGTTAAGTGCAATGTACTGTAAAACTATTCACTCGGCTGTTATCTAATATGGTTCTTTACGCTTCTCCAACCCAAATTACTGTGTTTCCTCTCTCAACTTCAGTGATTTCGCAATTCAGCTTGTTCAGTCGTCCATCTAGAATAAACAAGGATTCCTTGGAAGGTGTCATCAGGTACTGACCGAAGAGCCCACTGCCCTCAATTAACCGGTTCTTATTGTTCCAAGGCCATTCATCTGGCCTAAGGGGTTCCTTAAGACTCTTCACCATTTTCACTTTGCCAGAGAACAATTCTACAAAGAGGACATCAGTTTGTGTGCTAGAGCTACCAAAGGCATTATATTGATGGGCCTCGGTAAATGATGCTTGAAAAGCCACATCAGATATGTGCAAGTTGGTGTGAATGTCGAAGGCATCCTGTATTTCTCCTCTAACCGTAATGGTCTGGACCCGCATGAGACCTTTCACATCATCAATGCTGACTAGATAGTGACCATCTGGAGAGATATATGGCGTTCCTGTTACATCACCGTTATATCCAATAACAGAGTCGGTTACACTGTCCACTATTAGCTGTGGTGGAACAGCTCCAGTAGAGTCAGGTTTGCAGCTCAGAAAGTAATATCCTCCAAGGTGTGTGTAAGCCAGAGTCTTCGGAACACAATTGTAATCCTTTAAACTAATTGTCTTGATGTATGACATAGTTTCAAGATCAATTTTCTGGAGCACAGGCTCATCTTTGTGAAGAATAAATCCAAACCTAGAAGAAACAAAAGACAACAAAATCAAAGAAAAATATCCATAGTATATCATGCATATGGCAGAGTGCAGCCATTACTAAGTCTGCACAGTTGTACGCAGATATGCACTCCTGCATAACTGAAACCTATTCTGAAATTATACCAGATTATACCAGGTTACTGTACACAATGTGCTGAGATGTTTTATCTTTGATGTCCTATAATATATACATGCAAGTTACATTTGGCAGTTACAATCATCAAGTGATTAACATGAGCATGTAAACCAGACTTCAGTCATGATTCTTCTTTCCAAGCTACAGAAAAACAGCTTCTCTGCAATTATAATTCAATTTAAGTAGAACAAAATATTTTAATGACACATATCAAGTTTAATTGGTACAAATTTTGCCAGCAAATAGGGGAAAGTGTGCAGTGTTCTGACTGTGAGTAACTCCAGTGAGATGGTGTTTATGTAAAATCAAATAACTGTTTCTTAAACCTGAAGGAATATAAACAGCTTCAATGTGACAATGACGTACAGCTCATATATTTTAGTTCATTTAATTTCATTCTTCCCCCCCCCTTGAATATCAAACAAATCCAATGTTCGTTGCTGCTTAGATAATTATTTCAATCCTCATTTTAATTCAGATGAAATGAAAATCAGAAGGATTTAGGATTATTCCTTCCAACCATTACGGCCTTATTTGTTACATTTTCAAGCTACCTTTATGCATAACAATAAATCAGTTGCTCTAGGAAATTAACTATACGAAGTTAATATAACATGGGGCTACCATTGATCAGAGCATGAATACAGCAAGGTCACTGGATATCACTATGAGATGCTCACACTGTATTCAACATTGCAAGCATCCAGAATTTGGACTTCAGAGGAAGGCTGGTGAGGGAATGCTGTTAAAAAACTCTATTGAATCCTGTGAGAATCCGCTCCAACAGCAGCTGAATGGATTGTGCCCCAAGGTTTTAAATAATCTGTATCAGAATTGTTTACTAGCTTTACTCGGTTGTACTCATTTCACAAAGCAATAGAGTTTATTTGAAAATATGTTATGACACATATGATGCCTTCAATATTTTCCACAGCTACAGTAGAACAATGTTGCATTGACTGCAACACAAGTTGAACCCACAGCCTTTTTCTTAGCTGTATGAGCTTGCTGGTTGCCCTTTTTGGGGGCCAAGTAGGAATTGTTTGCTCATAATCTGAATTGGTTATGAGTTTTTTTCACCTTCTTCATACTGTAAGACAGCCCAGGGAGTATTAAATAGGTTAATTCATACTAATTCAGTCACATGGGTAGGCAGGCATCTGTGTTGGATAGGGTCGGTGAGCATTCCAAGTAGGGATGTGCTCCGCTCCGATTAGGAGCGTAGAAGCAGTAGCGGATTGGCCTGCTCCGCCTTACCCAGAGGCGGAGTAGGAGCGGACCGCGGACCCCCTAGAAGCAAGGCGAAGAGAAGCGCCCATTTTTCGGAGCTCCGAGTTCAGGCGGAGCGCTCCGGTCGCCATCTTGAAAACATTTTGCCATAGGATTGCATTGCGGCAAATAATCGCGCATAACTACGTTGTTTTTGAAGCTATCATTCTGAAAATTCTTGTGCACAGAGAGTCGTGGATGGGGGTCATTTTGAGACCACTCTCACCTCTCTGCGTTGTCTGGGTCGCGTGCTATGTTTTTGTGAAAATCGGGTCAACCGCGCGGCTCAAACTGCGTTTTCGGCTTTTCGCCCATAGGATTGCATTGAGGGAAAGGATCGGGGATAACTGGGGGGGGTTAAGCTATCATTCTGAAAATTCTTGTGCACAGAGAGTTGTGGATGGGGGTCATTTTGAGACCACTCTCACCTCTCTGCGTTGTCTGGGTCGCGTGCTATATTTTTGTGAAAATCGGGTCAACCGCGCGGCTCAAACTGCGTTTTCGGCTTTTCGCCCATAGGATTGCATTGAGGGAAAGAATCGGGGATAACTGGGGGGGGTTTTAAGCTATCATTCTGAAAATTCTTGTGCACAGAGAGTCGTGGATGGGGGTCATTTTGAGACCACTCTCAACTTTCTGCATCGTACGGGTCGCGGGCTAGAAGTTTTTAAAAAATCGGCAGGAAAAATACCTTTTTCAAAGGGCTGAGGGGTAGAGTCAGCTCCCGGTCATGATGATCCCAAAGTTGGAGGAGGGCATAGGCAAAACAGGTAACTTGGGATTCTGGGAAACTTCTCTTTCTTCATCTGAACGGGCTTTTCCCCGTGTTTTTTAACACAGTAGCCCCACCAAATGCACAAACACAACCTGAAATCATATACTAAGCCAAGAATAAGAGATAGAAACACAGCACTGCTCCCCACCCTAACCTTGGTGAACAACTGAATCGATGTGGTGCAAGGGGATGAGCTCCCCTAGGGCATCTCATCGTGGACGTGCCCCCACTCTCTCCTGCACTGGAAGGCCATTAGAGCCTTCCAAAGAGAGTAAAACGGTGGAGCAATGCCTATCATGAGTTGAAGTGAATGGTCACTTTTCAGTGGTGGAGCAATGCCTGTTATGAGTCGAAGTGAGCGTTTTACTTCTTCTCAGAGCTGTTGGTGGCTGTAAGTGTCTTGAACTGGCAGCTACTTCCCCCTCCCCCGGGCACGTCCCCCTATTGCTGGTAAAAGACAGATATAGCCTTTTTTAAAAAATTCTTCTTGCTGTTTATTGAGCAACACTGCTGCTTTTAATTCCACCCCTCCTTTGTTTATTGATTGATTTATTCCATTTTATATGCATTACTGGCTTATCCTTGGCTCACTTCCTTATGCCCCCAGAAATGCCAGCTGCATGCCTGCCTGCCTTCCCTCCCTCCTCCCCTGCCCACCTCGCAGGGATGTTGTGTGTGGGGTGCCCGATTTTCAAAAATTCCCCAAAAATCAGGGGATGATGGGATTGCTTTGAAACTTGGCGTGCGTGTGTATATCCCCATGAGGTGTCATGGTGCCAAACATGAGGTTTCTAACTTGAACAGAAAAAAAGTTGTATAATTTTTTAGCTTTCAATGCAAGCCTATGGGGGGGGGGAAACGGAGCTCCGGATCCGGATCCGGAGCTCCGGGCGGAGCGGAGCGGAAGTGGGCGGAGCGGGGGCGGGGCGGAGCGGCCCGATCCGGAAAATGGCGGATCTGCAAGTGAAGCGGAGCGGGGGGGTCCGTGCACACCCCTAATTCCAAGGCACCAAATGGTGAGGGGTAATGCCGGAGGCTCAGCAGCTCCAAGCCCTGTGGCCCAGCTGCTGAAATAAGGATTACCCTTGAGGTCAACCTTTCTCACCCACTCAGAGCCGGGTGGCATGAGGAGGGGTGACACCGGAAGGCCTACCACCCCAAAAAGGGGGAGCCTGGGGGTGGTGACGAGTAGATGCTGCCTCCAGCGCTTGGAATGTCTCACCCTGATGACCAGAGAGATAATGTCTCGCCCTGATTACCAGATAGATGCCTGCTTAGGTTTCCCCTCAGCAGATCCATTAATAAATGTTGGCCCTTATTTAAACCCAATCATACTTGTGTCACCTCTTTATTTCCGCACTACAGCTTCCCACAACTTTCTTGCCAGTAGCTTTTAAGATACATAATTGATAGGCCTTTGCTAGACCTAAGGTTTATCTCGGGTCATCCCTGTTCATGTAAATGACACACAGGATATCCCGGGAGCAGGCAGGGATGACCCCGGGACGATCCCGGGATAAACCTTAGGTCTAGCTAAGGCCTTAGTGCTTCAGAAAAAGTTATCTACCACGCAAAGGTGAATCTAAATGGTACTCTTCATGGACAATCTTAAACAGTGCAGTCAGTGATTGAACCAGCAGAGGATCACCACTCTTTCACTATTAACAGAACTCTGTTTCAGTCGAAGGAAGTTATACTTGTATGGTTCTTTTGGAACATCTGTCTGAGTCTGTCCATGCTTCAGGTAGTATTTGGAATAGAAGACTTTAAATTTTCAGAGCCATTAATTTGGCACCTTCTCATAAGCATTTAATTTTTAAAGATTAGGAAAAAATTATTGCAGTCACTCATGATTGTGCCATAAAATTATGCCTGTGGCTTATGTAGTCTAACTCTGTTTTACGAGTATGCTTCTAGTAGAACAACAAGTGATATATCAGAGTGCCTCTAGTTTCCCCCTGTGATTTATATGTAATAAGTGCCATGTTTAATGCAAACTTCTTTTTCATGCAGATTGATATGTGGAGGCCTCCCACTGTTCATTAATCCCTGATTAATATTTATGAGACTCCTAACCCTTATGCCTCATCCGCACAACAATCTCACGCACAAGAGCTGGCTCAGAATCACCAATATGAGTTTTGTCAAAGTGCTTATGGCCCTTCTTTCACCCTTCAAAAGAGCAACATGTGGGGTTTCAAAACCCTATTTTCTAAACTAAAATAGGTAGAAAGGTAACAGGCTGTGGGCACCGAAATCATTGAACAGGGCAGTTAATTGGCTGAGTCTCCATTTTGCCTGCCAAAGGGCTAACAAAAATACCAATCATAATGTTAACCTAAGTATACAATGGTGGCCTGCCTAGAGGACAATCAAATGTTGCATTGCATTGTCATGGAATGCCAGCCAAATGAAGAAATCTCATCTTTCAGCTTGTTACCAAAGCTTGAGCTTAGTCTTACAGATTAGTGGGAAGAGAATAGAGGATTCACTGCCAGCAGCTGAAAGACAAGTCTAGACTTGATTAGTAAGTCTAACTAAATGTCAACTAGATGATGTATCAAGAAATTCATTAGTCTATTTAAGGGCTGGCCTTTTCATTTTTGGTTTACTGAAATGCACCTTGGGTAATTTCAGTAAAATTACCCTGGTGAAGAGGAGGATGGGGTGCTTAAACTGCAGGCTGCAGCAGAGAAAGATATGGGAAGAAGTGCCACTCCATTGACCTTACTGAGAAGTAGGGCTATGCATTGCTTCAAACCTGAGCTGAGGAGGGTTGATTCTGCCTGCTTCAGCCCAAATCTGGATTGGGACTGGATTGGGAGAAGGCAGTCTGAAGCACTGTGAGCTTCCTCATCATAACTCAGGGTGATGGTAAGCCACTGCCCCCACCCATTCATCTACCCATGGAACTTATCTGAGCCATCTGGCATCTGCCTGTCCCAGTATTGAGAAAAAGGTGGGATAATAATAATAATAACAACAACAACAACAACAACAACAACAACAACAACAGCCACAATTTTCAACTAAGTTGGGGTTCTGGGGTTTCCTAGGCCTAACGTCTCAACCTATGGTTGCTGTAAAGGGCCATTTCCAGAAATGGAGCCCACAAAGGCCCACCCACTTTGGGTGTCCAGATGTCACTTCAGATTCAGCTCTGAAGCACCCCAGTCGAATCGGGGCCAATTTGGAACATCTGAATTGGCCCCTGAAGCGAAACTGGGGTTCTGTGCACAGCCCTAATGAGAAGTCATCTCCATCATTCTTTCCTTCATCAACTGTCACCTGGAAGCAGCCACTCCATCAGGCTGCAGCAGAGGGACAGATGGGAAGTGAAGCAGTCCACTCCATTAGCTTTGCTAAAATGCCAGCTCCATCAGGTTTCTCCCTCCCTCAACTGGAACTGAAACTGGAAGCAGCTGTTCCATAAGTTTGAACTATGGAGACAAGGGAATTAGAGCCATTTGAAATACCAGCAAATACCAGTTCAAAGAGAGGCACCTCCTCTCTTTGAACTGCTTCTATTGCAGGCTGCAGCTGGTCATTATAAGAATTTTGCATCTAAGAACTAGTTCACTTCCCCCCTTCTCCTCCTCCCTCCTAATTTCCTTTCCTTTTGTGTCGTGTCTTTTTTTATTATAAGCCTGAGGGTTGGGACTATCTTACAACTGATCTCTCCGAGCTCCTCCAGGAACCTTTTCTGAGAGAGGGATAAAATGTTTTAAATCTGTAAAACTTTTTGTCTCAGCCATTTTTCTTCTAGTTGAAATTTTGCCTCCACACTATATTCCGACTGGGTGGAAAAGCAAGGGGGGGGGTTTGTGTTTGTTTGTGTGTGGGGGGGAAATTGGTCAGAAAACCCTGCCTGATGGACATGGGCTAAGCCATCCTTTCCCAACATCACTGCTCCAATCAGATTTGTATTCCCTGACCCCGCTGACAGGCTTTTAGACAGGCTTATAGGAAACTGATCATTCATTTCCTCAGAGGTTTAAATCTTCCCCTTTCTCCATGTATGTTGTTGTTGTTGTTGTTGTTGTTATTATTTATTTATTTATTTATTTATTTATTTATTTATTTATATAGCACCATCAATGTACATGGTGCTGTACAGAGTAAAACAGTAAATAGCAAGACCCTGTGACTGTTAATTTTTTTTTAAAGTATCCAATCTGCACACTACAACTCATAAAAGTTTTATTTTGGATATGGACCAAATGACTAAACATGTGTTCATTATTGCACGAGCTGCTCTCCCTCATATATATTTTACCGCTCAGTGTATTTTCAACATCCTATTTTGGTAAATCATGTTTCAGCTTGAGATTCCCCAGGCAGGTTTCTAGTGTTTTTGGAATCTTAATGAATAATTCTTTGGAATATCATTGCAAAGTTATATCATCATCAACATCATCATCCCTTATTAATATAGTGCCATCACTGGGCATGGTATTTCAAGATGAAGGGTGGCATAAAATTATATTTAATAAATAAATATCATTTATGTAGCCACACTTTTTCTACATGTGTCATTGGATTTCTCATCATAAGTTTCCATCTCCTTGGTGGAATGTAATGAGTTTCCTCACCCAGTGCTGTTGACATGGATCATGGATGAAGAAACTCCAAATATAATGTTTTTTTTTTTTGTCATATAGTTTGTACACATTAGTGAGTGGGTTAAAGAAAAGTCAATGACCCTGCTCAGACAACATGTTAAGCCATGGTAGTTAAATGTGCCAAACTTTGTGACTTAGCATGTCATGTGAACCATTCCTAACCATGGTGGCTACACAACAATGTTTTAAACATGCTCACTAACCATTTGTTGCGAAAGAGTTAGCAGACTAACCACAGCTTAGCATGCCCGATGTGTGTACCAGGTCTTTCTTGAGTTCAAATAAACATTGATATTTAATTGTAGCATGGCCCTTTGAAAAATTGCACACTGTTTTAATTGTACAATTTGAGTAAGCTATTAGCTTGATCCTATGAACTAAGTTATGGGCCATGCCATCTCAATTAAAACATCTATATATGTGCTATTTCCCTTGCCAGTAAAGACTCCATGTACCCCATTCCCAGTGATGTACACTTCTTTTGGCATTATACTGGTGCTCGTACCAATATGCCAAAAGATTTGACTGCTAAGACACAGAACAATATGACAATGAGATGCTATGGTGTGAAGCCAATGCAGTTAATATGATCTGTTAATTGCAATGGCTTATGGCTGATGCAAATACAGTTTCGTTTCTATTCTTTATAAAATAGAATGCCTGCTGTAGTTTTGAGATCATATCTCCATCCTTGAAAGAAAGCAAACCTGGTATATTTTTGTCATGTCCACCCAACCTGTCAAAACTTTGTTTCCTTCTACCTGGCTTTATGTGCCTAATACTTAGTTGTGGTTCTCTTATTGCTAGTTGCATCCTATAAAGGAAATATGGAGTGATGTTTCCACATAAAGTGCTAAAGAAATGGTTTTTGAACTGAATGCTATGTGGTCACAGAAGGGAAATGCATCAGTGTTGAAACAGAAGCCGTGTTCAGGCTTAGTAGGAAAAAAAGAGTAGAGCGAAGCTCAAATGGACACATTGATTAGAGCACTAGAGACTGAACTGCAGTAGATTCAGAACAGCTGAAATGCTTGGACCTTCCTTGAAAAACTGATGTGGCCTTTTGGACTCCAGAATACATTGGACTAGATGCATACTGTTACAAAGCAAAATGAGACTTTAAAAAGTAGTAGACTAGAATGTGCTCGAGGTTAGAAAGGCAACTGTTGAGTAAGCTAATTGGTGGAGGTGAGCTGGAATCAGGAACTTTGATCAGGCCTGATATCAAACAGAGCTGAGAATTTCTTTTAGTCGAGAGAACCAATTAAAAGCAGGATAAGAATTTGCTTTTGGCAGTGGTTGAAGACATAGGGAGGTAAGATCCGGGGAAATTGCTGGGAAATTAATGCCTCTCTCTCTCCTCTCAGTGTGAAAACTTGACATTCCTTACCATATCTTATCTGGAAAAAAAAATGGAGGAAAAGGCTTCAGGGCCAACGAGATGAGTAACCATTGGTCCACACAGTCCAATGCTTCTATCTCCAGCATGGAAATGCTTGCACTGTTGGAGCTAAAATAGCACCTTGTCTAAGGCAAAAGGGACAGGGGTGAGAAGGAGTTGGAGGTTTTTAATCTTTCTATCTCATCCCTTTTTTTCTAGTAGCATTCCGAACCTGCCAAATTGATTGCAAATGGAACTTATTGGCATCTTCAAATATATTCATAAAGCCTTTTCAAAGCAGTAATTATTGCTCTTCAGAACAGAAATCAGCAGCCCTCTGAGCTTTAACTAACTTTGCTTTCCTTTTATCTCACCACATGTGAACTGTCTTCAAGCTCGCCTTGGCTTAGTTCAGCTAACATTAACTCTGCAGTGGCTTGACTTTGATTTATTTTTCTTTTAAGTCCCAGGAAAGCTAATTTTAAGCCATTTCCTGTTCCTCTGGGTCGATTCTTTAACATTGCTCTGAACTCTCTAATTAACTTATGGCATTCTTTCAGCAACTTCTTAAAACTATCTCAAGATGGTTAAGGATAGATTCTTGGTCTTTCCCAACAATTTATACCATTCATGGGACATTTATGTGAGTGAACCACAGTAGTTGAACTTGGTTGTAAAAGAAAGCTTTTTGGAGCAGTTATTACCATAGGGTAATGGCTACACTGAAGTCTACAGCGGTTTCCATGCTGGCCCCCTTAAGAAGAGGATAAATAATTCCATCTTGGGCACAGACATACAGACATAAGGTCTGCTAGAACCCTCCCATGCTAGATGTAGTGATGGCCACCAATTTGAATGGCTGTAAGAGGGGGTCAGATAAATTCCTGGAGAAGAAGGCTATCAAGGGCTACTAGTTCTGATAGCTATGTGTTACTTCCAGTAACAGAAGCAGTAAGCCCATGTACACTAGCTGCTGGGGAACATGGGTGGGAGGGTGCTATTGAACTCTTGTCCTGCTTGTAGATTCCCGGTCGACATCTGGTTGGCCACTGTGTGAACAGAGTGATGGTAGATGGATCCTTGGTCTGATCCAGTATGGCTCTTCTTACATTCTTAAGGTTGCACAGAGTGCCATAGTGATCCAGGTTTTTCCAAATATACAACAGTTGCTGACCAGGATTTTTAAGACTGCAAAAGTCTATCTTGAGCAGCATTCACAAGAGGCCATCAATAACCTGTGGTTTTAGCAAAAATCAATTTTCAAAGCCTGGTACAGGGATTATATTGACATTTTAAAGACATGTTGCAGACTGTGTGCTTAGGGCTAGACATTCACTATAGAAATAAATGAAACTGCTGTTTCTTGTTCCCATTTCTAGTGCTTAGTAACAAAAGGAAGCCCATGGCCATAGTGCCAAAGACCAATTCCACCAGCATCTCTTCCTTCCCTAGTGAGCCAGTGACCCTCACATGCTTACATGCATTTTCCTCAGAACTCAAGCAGTGCAAAGAACTGCAGACAAAATTGTGGGGGGGGGAATGCTAAGATTAATCTTTTATTCAACTAATATGCTAGATTTGTATATCACTTTTTAAACTGATCACGTGGGGTTTATCACACTAGCGCAAGAAAGGAGCAGGTTATGCTGGGTTTGGCTTGCCTGGCCATGGGGTGTGTGTGTGTTTTTGTGGCTTAGTGGTACCACCAGCTGGAAGAGGGGCTTTTGGGGTGATATTAGCCTTTGGGCCCATCCTTCCAGTCTCTTTGAAGCACGGCTCCCTCCCTCCCTGTATTAGTAGAATGGCTTAGCATCAAAATCGTACACATTGTGATACAAGTGTTAAATTTCGTATGGTGGTATTTATGGCCATGTAGATTTCCATGTAGGAAATCATCGTAGTGGCTGCCGTCTTGGAAAATGGCACCCAAAATCCAGTTTTTGCACAATAACTGTATTATTTGTAATCTCACAGAAAAGATGTTTTAGTACGAAATTAAAGAGCATAAAATTTGCTACAGAAAACTCATTAATAATCTTTTCATAGGAACAACCTTCGTCGAGATATAAAGGTTTTCTTCCTACCCATTTGTCTGAGAAGTTAACAAGATGCACTATCTCACCCTCATTTCAATCTTGCACTTTGTGTTGCAAGCCTGGAACTTTCAGAGGTCATATTTTACACCTTTTTGAACAAGAATATACATTGAGGCATCATGTGCGTGAGTGGGGTAGGGAGTTAGTGAAAATAATGCAAAATTTCCATAAGAGGCTGCTTCTTTAGTTGAGATTGATCTCAAGTATAATATGATTTATTCTTCTTATTTTAAAACTTTTTTGTTTGGTTCAGATTAGATCACAATGGAGAAGTTTACAATGGAAAAAGTGCCAACATGTGACTTTTACAAGATACATACACATCAGGTCTGCAACCCAACAGAAGTGAAACAGTTTGGATAAAATGCATATTTTGCCAAGAAGCCAGTTGCAATGATCTTCAGTGTCCTGCTAATTAAAAAAAAAAGAAAGAAAGAAAAGAAAAGAAAAGAAAAGAAAGAAAAAAGATAAAGGTGCTGGTTACAAAAAAGTTGCTGAAAAGCCAATTTCACTTGATGGCTTTTGGGCACCATTTTCCAAGATGGCGGCCATTACGATGATTCCCTGAGATGCCTCTATATCTAATTATAATCTACATGGTCATAAATACCACCATACCAAATTTCACACTTGTATCACAATGTGCACAATTTGGCTATTAATTGTCATTAAGCCACTCTACTATATGCAGTGTGTGTGTGGGTGTGTGTGGGTGTGTTTTCAATTCATTGCTTTTTTGAGTGCTGAGCAGGAATCTTTGGCACACAGTCCAATTGCTTGGCTGTGTGTCTTTTTGCCTGCTGCGCACTGTAAGAGGGGTGGGAGTGCCTTAGGTTGATTTGGTGGCTTTCCTTTTGGTTCGGTTGGTCACATTCCCCTAAAAAGGCTGGTTTGGGCAGTCTATGGCCATAGCTAGACCTAAGGTTTATCCCTGGATCATTCAGGGGTCAAACCTGTTCATCTAGGTGACACACAGGGGATCCAGTGCTCAGGCAGGGGCGAACCCTGGATGATCCCACGATAAACCTTAAGTCTAGCTGTGGCCCAAGTTTGCCTGGATAGGATGGTGATCATTCTGAGCCATCATTGGTGATGACTGAAGCCTCCCGCTGAGGGTTTTGCAGCCCCAAGGGGTAAGGTTTGCCTGTGGGGCCATCTCCCCTCACACATCCAGTGTTTCACAGCCCAGGGGGATGTGACAAGGGATGTTCCCCCTTTCTCCATACGAGGAATTCTGGAGGGATGCCAATTCTATAATTGATATCGAGCAGGCAAAGAATGTTTCACCCAATTTCATTGACCAGCCTAGTGTCAGCATAGTGGAATATGCACAAAATTAGAGAAGGCAGTAGTTGATATGAATAATAGCAACCAACGAGTGCCAAAGGCACACAACTACTATAATATACAATACTCTAAATACTAAACAATATTAACAAAGGGGGTGATAGAAAATCTCAATAATGTTTTTTTAAATTTGACATAAACTTCTTTCAATAGGCTTTTATACAATTGTAGAAACACAGTATTACAAAATCTCAACAATATTTTTTGAATTAACATAAACTTCTTTCAATAGACTTTTAACAGAAACTTCTTTCAATAGGCTTTTGACAGAAAAGATTTTGTAATTCTGTGTTTCTACAATTTTATAAAAGCCTACTGAAAGAAGTTTATGTCAAATTAAAAAAAAAAATCATTGAGATTTTCTATCACCCCCTTTGTTAATACTGTTTAGTATTTAGAATATTGTATATTATAGAAGCATAGTGGAATAGCCATCCTGGAACCACCACCACCCTTTGCAGATCAAATTTAATAAATATGGCCTGATTTTCAAGCCATACAGTTTGTCATCTCTTTATTGTCTCGCCTCCTTCACCCACAAATACACTGACTACGTGATGTTGAACTACATTAAATTTCAGCATCGTGTACATTTCATTTTGTGATATATCTGACATATCTATGATTAATTAGGAGAGCATTAAATGCAAGATGCCTGCTGATGTTAGCATGGCATGGGCAATGCACTGCCTGGTGGGTGTTAGTTCTGTGCCATAGCTGAATGCACTTTTCATACACCACGTTATCTTGACACACGGCCTCATGCTGCTTTCTCAGAAAGAAAGAACTGAGGCAGGTGATGCATTTATTGATTTGGAATAATAGGATAGATGTTCAGTCATGGTGCATAAAAATCCCCATTTGCTCTGTCTTCCTCATGGCATCTACAGCAATCCAATATACGATGTGGTATCTTTAGCCCTCTTCACGCGTTACTCCCATGGGTATGACACCCATGGTGAAAGGGGCTGTGCATTTAGACCCGCCCTACTCCTTCTACTTCTTCCATCATTGTTGTCACACTCTGAAGTGTGGGTGTGGGTGTCACAGGGAGGCTCCCACATGATTTAGAAACCTTAATAACTCGGGGTCTAAACTGCACAAAGAGTTTCCACAAGTGCAGGAGGTGCCACAAAGCATAAGATATGCTGGACACAGTGGCAGGAGGGGCAGAAAGTGTGGTGTGACGTCAGGGGACAGGGCTAAAGGGCTGACTGCACTTCCTCTTTCACCCCAGTAATGCTATTAATGGAAGTGACATCAGAATTTGGCTACTTTGGCCATAGCTAGACCTATGGTTTATCCCTGGATCGTCCAGGGGTCAAACCTGTTCATCTAGGTGACACACAGGGGATCCAGTGCTCAGGCAGGGGCGAACCCTGGATGATCCCAGGATAAACCTTAGGTCTAGCTGTGGCCTGTGTTGCACCTTTCCCTGCCCTCACCAGTCAGTGGTGTGAGGTAAGGGCGGGAGACACACAGCACGAACATTTCACACCATACCTTGTGCTGTAATAAATATTATGAGGAAGAAACTGCAAGAAGATGTGTGGTGATGGTAGTTTTGTGTCTCTTCTGATGCCTAGTTCCACTTTAGAGCACTCAACCTTAGTTACCCAGTAGTTAGTCCCTGCCATGGTTCTGCAATTCAACCCCAGTAAAGAAATGTCTCCTGAGAGTGGTGTGCTTTCTCCCTGCTTCATCAAATATCCCATCAGCTTCCAGCTGGTGAGAAATAGAAAACATAGTTTATGTAAGTTTCAAAGTCTGGGTTCTGATTAGTTTTTGCATGGCTGGGAAGGTAACTGTAAGTCTGCAGTCACTCCTTTTCTTTCCTTTCTCAAAGGACTACTATAGATGCTAATGGGCTTAGCCAGGTTGTGGTATTCTTGCATAGGTACTTATTAGACACCAGTTTATGAAAGTGCATTGATTTACAACCATAAGAACACAAACTGGTTCAAGAGCAAATGACCTATTTAGTCTAGATTTCTGTGTCCCATAACTGCCAAACTGTTGGTTAGGATATGAAGCAAATAACTACCTTCTGTCCTCAACATCTGAAACAGAGGAAGATGTTAAGATATATATTTTATTTATATTAACAATTTTTAGAAGGGACACCTTCCAAAGTTGGACTGGCTCATGCCCAGTATAGCAGAACTTAGAATATTTCATAACCATCTAACAGTTCCTTAGCAAAAGTGACTGTAATCTGGCAATGAAAGTTAGCAGCATGAACCATGCAGAAGACATCATGTCCTGGGGCACAGGAACAAGAGACACAGGTAGCAGCAGCTCATAATGTCAAAAAGGACAAGAGCTGTGGGGATTGGATACCCAGCCCTTTCCATGGTAACATGGGGTCAACAGCAAATGCATGGAGTTGTTAAATAGTTAGTAGTAGTCAGAGTGGTTTAATAAAATTCTGGACTGCATTTTCTTGTCTTTCCAGTGGTGGGGAATTGGGGGGGGGTAGTTTCAAAGTAAGGAACCAGGTACTTACTTTCTTTGGGGACATTTTTTTTTTAAAAAAGGCAGATATATATCCCCATTTCCCCTCTTTTATACAGTTACATAATGCACACATGTTCTTCTTTGGGGGAAGTACAAGACTACCTATTCATCAGTTTCAAATCCAGTATAATGTACACTTAAGTCCAATATTGTGGTTTAAATGGACAAGCCATGACCAGTAAAGCCATGTTTATACTTCTAAACTGGAGATCTATAAAGCAGATGTACTAGAAATGGAAATAATATGCACAATATCAGTTCAGGAAATCCAGCCCTCACAGAACCTCATAATCACATTGGAATATTAGTGCCCCAAATATGCAGTGTGTCCTGCTCTATGAGGGATTCTGCCATCTGCTCATGGTGACAGCTCAGTCAAGGGGCCCAACGTAAGTTAGCCAATGGGAACAGGAACAGGACAGAGCAAATTCAGGACTATGGACTGTACTGCAGGTACCATCCAGGAACTTTGGGTTAGGTTTAAAGAGCCTTAAGAACAACCCTGCACCTGGAATAAGAATGGGTTACTCTAGCTCTGAGCTTGAGTTACTGACAGGTGTATATAACTGGTCAAGGGGAGTTTTCTGGAAGCTCCAACCAGTCCAGTATCTGATTGTTAATGGGACAGCATTTTTCTGTGGTTGCTGACTTCTCCTGGGGATTGAGGTTGGAGATATGGGTTGGGGAAAACTCCTCAGGGTCTCCCTGCTCAGCGAAGGTGTTCCAGTCCTAGGAACTAAAGGGCACCATCACCTCCCAGGGGTGATGTGATACAGAATTCAAGATTGAGAAGGACCAGGCACTAACACTGACACTTCCTCAGAGTTGCTGTCTCTGGAGACCTCAGACTCTGAGAACCCATGCTCACTAGTACTCTTCAGCAAGCTTAAAATATCAATGGGAAAAACTGGGAAGGCTTCTTCCATCCATACTCTAACACTGTCTCTGCCCAAATCCCGAATGTTATCTTCGAAAAAATAGTAACACTCTAATGAGAATATTCTATTCTGTGTTTTAGAGGGATAGTGATTATTTTCTGCCATTTTTCTGTGGTTAGTGATTGCTTTCATAAATGCACCTCCACAGCTAAGAATTAAAGAAGGATAACTTGATTATGAAGGGTTCATTTCCCCCCTCAGTGGAAATTATTAATAAACTGCAGTGTGTATATATTGCACCATGTCCTGCTTTGTTGTTCCCTGGCTGATGGCTGGGTGGCCACTGTGTGAACAGAATGCTGAACTAGATGGACCCTCGGCATGGTACTTCTTATGTTCTTAATTTGGCACATGTGTGAACTTGTAATATTAACTGCATAATATTTACATTAACTGCATAATTCCCCATGCTGGCTGGGGAAC
The DNA here is from genome assembly GCF_023053635.1 of Elgaria multicarinata webbii. Lineage (NCBI taxonomy): Eukaryota > Metazoa > Chordata > Lepidosauria > Squamata > Anguidae > Elgaria > Elgaria multicarinata. Next base: position 75,961,556 of record NC_086180.1, on the reverse strand, counting down.
GCTGGGAGTTGTAGGGCTTTATTCTGTCTAAACATGCACAGGACTGAGGATGTCAGGGGTGTCCATCTGGGCCTGGGAGTCCAACCGACTTGCCCACATCCACACACCCTTGCTCCTGCTCCCTTCATGCTTTTTATCTTGTGTAAATGGGGCCTTTACAGTTGCCATTTATACAACATAGGAAACACACAATCTCCAAAACTTTCATTATGCACAACAGTGGAGACTCCTGATGAAGGTGGATGGCCTCACAGCTTTGTTGGCTGCTTGCTGAGTTGCAAAGAAGCTCACATAGCACTGCGAGCAGGGGCAGGTGAAGGCAGTTTAATGGGAGTCTGATGGAACCGGATGCCCGTTTCCCTTGCCACCACCGCCACGGCTGGGGAGGGAGGTGGATTTGCGGGTGGGATGGACCCGGAAGCTGCACATGGGCGGACACACATGCAGCATGAGGTGTGGGCGGGGCCAAGACTACGAGGGCAGGCCCCACAGAAATAGGGATTGGTGAGCACTCTGGCACCTTTATGGTGATTGGCAAATCCGGAGGCCTGCTCCTCAAGGGTTATATGGCCCTCGTGCCAGAATATGGTTTGCCATTAGGGACCTTCTTGTCTCATCTACTCAGGGTTCTGTGGCCCCAGGTGGGGATGAAGCAAGTAGGTCTCTCTACACTTGCAGTGGATTGAGGCCTAGGAGAGGGGTCGGGTTTGACCCGGCTCCTGGCTTAGCAGAGTAGCTCGCCCATAATGGCAGGCTAGACGCCTGAGGAAAGGACCTAATAGATTCCTGCACTTTCATGCACAGATCCAGGGGACGAGTGAATTTCCATTATTAATAAAGAGGCCCTAGTTTATACCAAGGCTCTGGTGTGTGTTTATTTATTTCATGGGTGCCTTCTCCACTCGCAAGCGGGTAAAGTCCATCCATTCCTACACAGGACTGTGCCCTTAAGACTCATTATCCTTCTGAAGAAGTTTTCCACAGTTCCACAAAGTTGACACCTGGAATGAAACTAGATATTCTGACCTGGATTTCTCAATGTGGTCCCCCTTCAGAGAAAATTTGCTAAAATTCCCCGATTAGTTGTGATTATCTAGAATTGGAGTAGAATTAAACAGTCTGTCTTGAAATAGTTCATTCTCTTTCTCTGAAGTTTTAATGGAAATAATAAAACAAAGTTATTAGAACACTTATTTACCATATTTAAAGGAAGACATAGCTTTGAGAATGCTTAAAGGGATTAACATCAAAATAGTTTCTGATAGAAAATTTCTCCTATGACCATTAGCACTTTAGACAAAGAGAATGAGCTTCAAAGATAATTAATTCTATTTAAATTTTAGGCTATCACACCAGTAGGTTGATGGTTCATTATTGCACATATGAAGGTAGATACTGTGTGATGTTCAGAACACCTGCTAGAGAGATTAAAGCAGCTAACAATCAGGAATGAATATTTTACAATTATTTAATTTAACACTGCTTTGAGACATTGTATAATTCTACAATTAGAGCCTTTAATTTATTCCAATTATCTTAATTTACTTAGATTTATGAACTGTGATGCTGACATAAAAGGCACCATAGATTTCTAAAATATCTTTCTTTGAGTATTCTGCTTTCTCGTATTCCACATAGAAATTGAATGAATTCTGGTATGAGACACAGGCATCTGTGGGAACAATTAAAGATCCTATCACAGCTTGTATGTATACTACTGATGTGAACCAACCACAAGATTTTGTTCCTACCCCAAGTCAGTGGCTCAGAAAACAGCATGACTCATTTTGGAAAGATTCATTGCTACTCAATTCATTTCAGGACCCGAATTGGAACACTCCATTGACTAACATTGGACATCAATAAATGGCTATAATATGTTACCTCTTTGACAGAGTAGGATGGCATTTGAAGGTAAAATATTATTTTATTGGAGATTGAAGTCTGCCAAATTTCAGACAAATGTGTGTAGGATTCATTTATGCCAGGTATCTTTACAGTTTGTTTTTTAAAGGGGGAACTGCTGATAATATTTTTTTTATTATTTCTTGGCAGAATTGGATGAAATTAGCAAGAATAGAATCCTCTCCAGACCTTCAGGCCTTCTAAATTCCAGATTAATAAGTGCAGGGAGATGTGTGCAAGAGCAGACTTTGGAGGTTTCCAAAAATGGTGCACTTATCCCCCTATTTTTTGTGTATACAGTTGTTATGAATAGGACTTACAGCATAGAGGTAGCTTTAAGTAAAACAAACTGAGAAGCTGCAGAATGATAGATACAGTGGAAGGGTATACAGTGGAAGGTGATTTACTTCCCTTTTCTGTGATGCTGTTTGGATAATTTCTGTGAAAAATGTTGTGTACATGGCTGCATTTCTGGTGGATTTTACTGAAATACACAAATTTCAAGGTATCCCTTGAAGAACTATGAATGTCTACCAGTGCTTGTGATGCCTCCTGCTCCAGGTAAGGTGCAGGGACTTGTGTGCCTCAGCAGGTGTGAGCAGGGGATGCAAGCAGAGGGGAAAATAATTCCGACATCCGAATATTGATTCAGCTCTGGTTCCAGAATGGGTAAGACCCGGGCTGAGGCAGAACGAGGCTGATTTGGATGCTCCGAATCGGCCTCTGAAAAAATGGTGGTGAGGGTGTTCATGCACAGCCCCAATGAAAATAGTATATGTCATAGAGATTTCTCTAGGCAGGAAATCTGCAAAATATTAGAAAATGCACAACTTTCCCTATTTGATTAAAGGTTCAACGAATTAATTTTTGTTTTTTGTTTTTCTTCAGTGCCTTTAAGTTCATTTATTAACTTAATACATTGCTGTATTTAAGCCAAGTAACTTCATCAGCAATCATGCCAGTTACAAACTTTATCCCACAGATGTTATGTATTCCTTCAAAAATCATATTAATAACACCATGTTACTGTGACATTAATGACGGGAAGGCTTCCAGGATATCCATTCTCTAGTGCCCATGTGGGCAACCAGAACCCCTCAGGTGTCTCTCATACAGCCTTCCATATGCCCAAGCTGCCTGTCCAACTTCCCAACACCAGCACCTGCACCACCACCACTGTTGCCACTGCTGATTTTACCAAATAGCTTGCCCTGTCACATGGTCAGGGCCTTGGCTACTGCTTGCATCCTCCTTGGGGCCACAAGTTCTCTCCACCATCACTTTTGGCACTGCTAGTTCCAATATACTCTGCAGGGCCTGCACTGAGGCAATTCGCTCTGCAGTTGATCTTTTGAGCACAGATGCCAGAGCCTTATTTTGTAGATTCCCTGGCAGCCGCAAAGTCCTGTATATGCCATCTCAGCAGGAGCTCTACATTTGGCAAAAAGACATACTTCTGAAAGGAGTCAAATTGAAAGAAGCACAAATGTAAACTCACTGGCTGAGGGAGGAGGAGGTGGAATTAGAATGGGAGGGGGGGCATTTGAAGGAAAAGTGAAGAAGAATCCTTTGATGCAGCTGTTTAATCTTCACCATTCTTGTTCCGCTTTGCTGAACCTGCCTTGCTGAGACAGCTCAATTGACGTCTAGTGGGCTTACTTCTGAGTAGACATGTACTGAAAGTGATGTGAAAGTTGCTGCCTTTGACTGCCTGTCTGGTTTCATCTCATGTGTGAGGTGGGGTGCAGGGACCGAACCACAGAAAAATGCTATTGTATGTGTGTGAAGGCTGTCTCTATATGAATGTATGTGCAGGGGAAGAGTGAGTATGTGCATGTGTGTGGTCTAGCCCAACATGGCCCCACTACTGTCAGTATGAAGGAATCACATCCCTCTCATTTACTGAGAGTGAATGAACAAGATGTAGAAGTTGATGGTGATGCAGAAATTAACCTCACTGATAAGAAAGGTCAGACTCCAATGTGGATGTAGCTCTGTTCCAGTATTCGACAGAATGTGGTAGGGGGGCATGGCTCTGCATGCTGACCCTGCCCTATCTCACCAGGTGCACCAGCCCATTCAAACCATGCCATATTGAACCAGCAAGGTCTGAAAGGGAGTCCTACTCACATTCACTCAAACATGAGTAAGATTCTCTGCATAATCACAGACCCTGACTTGCCAATTTTGTGCCTGGAGATGTAAGAACCCATGTGCACAGCACTATCTCATCCCACTTTGAACCTTCCTGTGTTCTCTTGAATACCTGAACAAGAACATTGATTCTTTCATATGTCTTTAGTATTCCCCAGAGTTTTAAAGGCATGTCCATACACTGATGTCCGATATAATAATACTGTCTCACAATGTTTTGTGGTTATGAAGCTCCTGCATTTTATTTTCACAAATACTTTTTTTGGAGTCCAAGAATTGGTTTCTTTAACTTTAACATGTACTGAGTAGGCCACTAGTGTTTTGGATATTCTAGTTATACAGTTTGTTATTAATACATACTTGAGTTGTTTTATTTGTTCTTTTTAAATTGTTGTGTTTCATTTTCTATGTACAATAAGTGTGACATGGTCACATGCTTGACCTGCGAGGTTTTTGTATTTTGGGAAAAAATGTTTGAACTGAAGATTTAACTGATGGTATGACTTAGGATCTTTTGTATTGTCATCAGTGATGCTGTGGCACATTTCTTGGTTTGTATGTAATCACATGCAACCTAAGTTATGCCCTACCATGCTCTATAGTAATGCAAAGGATCTAAGGGACTACCTCATTGATTGCACAGTATAGCCACTTGAGGGCATCAAAATACTTTGGCCCAATTTTATAAAGAAACTGGTTATTACAGATCTAAAAAAAATGGTTTAATACTTGTTTCCTAATGCCCTTTTGATGCCGGCACTCCTGGAGTATTTTCACCAATGACTGATGACAGCTTAGGTTTAATAGACAGTTTTTTTCCATGCTGCTCCTAATTTGATGGATTTCTCAGCTGCAGTTAATTTAAAACCTTCCCTGACGCACTACTCAGACAGTTCATTTTTATTTAAACCAGCTCTCAAAGTTCTGAAGGCAAGGTACAATTTGTGAACATGGAATTCCTTAATTAGTGAACAAATTTAAATGTATCACTCAATAAAAAAACACACACAACCAACCATGGCTCTTTACAGGCTCATAATTTAATTCCTGGTTTAATTTAATACCCTGTCAGAGGCTAGTAAAATGTTTGATCTAAAAAAACCAAATTTGTTAAAATGGTCAAATATACTCTTCCAAAGCGGATTTGTGAATGTGTGTGTAAAGGCAAGGCCAAGGTCAGAATATACATTATACAAATAGGAACTATGCTTATTAGGACTGGACCACTGTATGTTAGGCCAAGAGCCATTGTGTTTCCTTTTAGTTATTGTGTACACTCTGGGAGTTAGAGACAGAAGTGCCATTGGACATTAAGCAGACCTGCAGAGGACTACAGGGTTGGAGGTCATGTACCATGTTTAAGTACCATTTTTTTCTTTAGTGTTGAGTTTCCCTAGTTTGGATATAGGTAGGTCATGGTTGGTTGGGTCAGCTAGCCCTGCTTAAGCAAGACCTGTGTGGAATGGTCCTTTAGGGGATGAAAATCCCCTCTCCCCAACTATATGAATGTTCTTCTGGCTCCCTGCACTGTTTTTTTTTTTTTCTAATTTAATGTCGCTTGGTTCAATTTGCAGTGTTTGCTAACTCCCTGGAATAATAATATGAATGATCCTAGCCAATCAGGGATCTCTTAATTATACAGATTTGTCACTATTTGACACTATGTAACTGTGACAAAATGATAATTCATGTTATTGTTTATATGTGTATGTTTACGAGTTTAGTTCAGGTTGGGATTTGCTGTGGCCAATTCTTTTATTTTCAGGAAATGGTAAGTAAGTGGGAGGGGGGAGTTAGAATGGTGAGCAGTATGAATAGTGTCGTCTGATTGGATGGTTGATTTGAATGGAGAGAGAGGGGGTGAGAGGACAGTTAAAGGCAGTTTGGCAGTTAAAAGTCAGTTAGTTGGTCAGTCAGGGTTAGAAGAGTCAGGGTTAGGGAGTGAGTGAGAGTAGGAGTGAATGAGGTTTAGTAGAGGCTTGTTTCAGGATAGTATTAAGAAAGTGGGGTTGTAGGATTTGGAGGCGGTTAGTATTCCCCAGGAGATTGAGGGAGGTAGAGGTAGAATAAAGTAGAATAATCTTAAAGTGTCTTTTAAAATCTTTTTTCTATATGAATAAACTTTATTCTTATTTTGTTTAACAACCACATCTGCTCAGTCATACACATTACTTCAGGTGGACAATACATACACACACACACACACACACACACACACACACACACACAAAGGTGTATTATTCCCTCATTCTTTTAGATGATAAAGAATAGGGTGGTGACAGCAGAGGAGAGGTTTAATAATGGATGTCGCAGAGGCTGGTGACACCACAGTAACCATTTTTGATTTTCTGACAATGTTACACAGCTTGGGAACACAATACCTGACAGAATGCCTCTCCCTACATGAACCTACCTGTACTCTGCGCTCAACATCCAAGGTCCTCCTCCGGGTGTCTACTCAGAGGGAAGCTTGGAGGATGGCAACTAGAGAGAGGGCCTTTTCTGTGGTGGCCCCCCAACTGTGGAACAATCTCACTGATGAGGCCTGCCTGACACCGACAATATTATCTTTTCGGCACCAGGTCAAGACTTTTCTCTTCTCCCAGGCATTTAGCAATATGTAATTAGCCTGGATTTGTTTTTGTATTTTTTTGTGATTTAATTTTTTTTATATTGTTTTTCAGTGTTTGTATCCTATGTAAACCTCCCAGAGAGCCTCAGCTATGGGATGGTATACAAATGTAATATAATAATAATAATAATAATAATAATAATAATAATAATAATAATAATAATAATACCAAGGGTGATACCTCCATGGAGCAGCATTACCCTCATTTTGAATGAATGCATGCTTTCACCCAGTTTTAGAGGAAGAATTGATGAAGGGGAAGGTGCATTAAATTTCCATTTTGACACAGACCTCTCTTTTGAATAGCCCATTAAGTAAATAACATGGCCTAGGCTTCCTAGACTGATCACTAGAGGCAGGATTGCTGTTGCTGTCATGAGGCCTAACCACTGTAAAGTATGGCTGAGGCAAACTCCTGCTCAAAGGGAGTAAACCTTGAGAGTCATACCATTGTGAAAAGCCTAAAATGTTACTTTTTCCAGTTAGGGATATAGGCAGCTGCCTTATACTAAGTAGGAGCATGTAGCTTATTATTGTTTCCATGACTGGCAGGGGGGCTCTCCAGGTTTCAGATTCTCAGCCTTCTCTGGATATGTCAGAGATTGAACCTTGAAGTTTCCCACCCACCCCAAGCACAGTCTGAACTCTACCACTCAGCTACAGCTCTTCAGATTATTAATTCAACTTTCAACTTATTAAAGTAGTAAAATCTCAATGTAATAAAGCCTGCCTGCATGATTCTCCCATCAATTTCACTATTGAGACAGTTCCGCACACTAAAAGGGATGTGTAAACCAAATTGCCTCCACTTGAGCACACATAGTGATACAAATGGAGTGGGCTACCAGGAAATAAAATATATAATTTAATTTCCTGTTTCGAAAGCACTAACTTCTTATTCCATGTGTCAGCAAGTGCTTCTATACATCCTTTGCCATCTCACCTTCATTACCACATATCGTTTCTTCTTATACAATAATCAATACACTTAATTGTGTAGCAGAAAGTCTCATCGACCATAATAATAAAAAAATACCAGGGCAAAAAGTCAGAATAACATGCGGGAGTTTTTTTTAGAGATGATTAATCATGGATTCCAACACAACTGCTTTTGAATACTTAATAACATACATAAAAAAATTATCAGAGCAAAAAGTCAGAATAACATGCAAAAGATTTGTAGAGATCATTAGTAATGTGTTCCAACACCATTACTTTTGAATACCTTTCTAACTACCCTAGATTTCTATGAATGTTGCTCATTAGAAGGTATTTAGAATGATGCAGCACAGACATATTTGTAAAATGTTGTAACAGAAGCCTTTTCATTAAATTGTATCTATTCCCATCAATTGTTTTACCCCATGCTGTGCTTTGTTATGGTGGCTTTACCAGGTGGGTGTTTCTAAGCAGGACCAAAAATTGCCCATCAAGCTGCATTAAAACACATTGAGCAAAACTATTGGTTAGGGGAAAAGTCCTATTATATGTCATTGGTGACTAAAGCCAGTGATATAAAAATAGTGCAGATTTAGTAACACTATGAGAATCCCAAAGCCACCATGGCCAGTAACTAATTCACAAAGGTGGTATGTCACAATTTTACAAGCAGAAGGCAGGAGCAAGCAAGGTATACTATGTTAGGGGAGTCATGAAAAATATTTATTTATTCATTGATTTAATTTCTATACTGCCCAATAGCCGAAGATCTCTGGACAGCTCACAAAATTTAAAACCACTAAGTACAGCATAAACATCTTCAGAATATCTGAAAAGGAAATCAAGTCCAGTTTCTTTGTCTTAAAGAAACAATCTCATGACCCTGGGGCGATATCCAATTCAGCACTACTGCTAATATAAATTAAATTTCAAAAAGCTATTTAACAATTCTCTCAAGGGCTAGCTTAAAAAGAGAACATTTCTTATCCATATGCTATCACTGAGCTATCCAAAATAGGGAAGCAAAGTCAAGATGACAAAAGGTATTCTCATCCTGAATTTTCCCAATTCTAGCTCAAATATTTATCTGATTCCTGATTGGCTTGTATGTGATGGCCAACAAAGAAAACCCAGAACTCTTTATTAATACAGTATTAATTTTATCAGAATTCCCAGCTGTGTCATGGGAAGAATATGTATATTTATGTGTTCCGTGGCATTTTAAATCAATACGTTTTCTTTAAGTTCCCAAAACAAGAATGTTTGTCCGCTATGGTCTTTTGACTAGCTGAGCCATAAATTCCTTTGAATGCTATTCATTTCCCAAAATATTTCATCTTCACTCATTTATATCAGAAGCAGAAAATATGAATAATTCTAGGGATGGGGGACATATTTGCTTGGTGCACTTTTTAATTCACACTTCCCAAACCAATATAAGAACAAGAACAAGAACAAGAACAAGAACAAGAACAAGAACAACAACAACAACAACGTGATACTTCAATATTCACACTTTTCCAAACTTTGCAATGCAATTCACTGCATACAACATGTATATATTAGGAAAAGGTACATGTAAAAATGAAGTATATAATGGAAAATTGCTTGCAAAAATGCATGTATTAGGAAAAAGTGGTTTATTAGGAGAAATGTGCACAAACACAAACTGATGCTGAAATGGGGCAAAACAACCTTAAGGTTGATTAAAAAATTGAGCAAAACCCAACATGATCAGATTTTCCAACTCTAAATAATACTATCTAATTAGCTAGCTTTCCTCTAAACTTCTTATCTGAACTGTGTATTATTTCATTTACAGTGTGTGGAAGTTTACAGCATGAGTCAAAGCAAAAAGAGTGAATGCATTTGATGTGAGTGAATCTAACTCGTATTTTCATAATCTCTTTCATTGTGTGCCCCCTAGATAATGTCTGAGGAACCATTGGATGCTTCAGATCTCATCTGAGGCAGGTGACAGAACTCCACTCTCCAAGCTTCTCCCACGAGCAACTGTGAGGGGTTGTGTTGCCACCTCGAGTGGGGGAAGATACCGTTGTGTTTCTCAGAACACTCAACGCTGTGCGTTTCAGCTTCCGGCGGACCCTAGCATCAGCTAGCTTGTCGGGATGCTCACCTCCGAAAGAAACCTCACTTCCCACTGAGTGTGTAGGATTTGGCCTTGAGGAGATAAGCTCTGGAGAGGGCTGACTCCTAGCCAGGGAATCGCCCATGAGAGCTTTCTCCCCCACTGGTACAGGTTGGCTGGTGTCTGGCGCGGCGTCTTCTAGTTCTGAATCTGATTCTGATTGATTACCTGAAACATCTTCTCCCAAAACAGGGGGAGTAGGGTTAGACATGACAGATACGGGTGTGTTTAGTTGGGGAAGGAAGAGGCCATGGATCTGCCGTATCAAAAGGCCTCTCATCAAAATGAGATGGGCCCAGACACAAAAATGAATCTATTAGCATGCAGTGGATGGAGAATTAACTTTGGATGTGGGAGATCTGGATTCAACTATCTGTTCAGCCATTATGTTCACTGAGTGTCCCTGGGCCAGTCACTATCTCTTAGTCTAATCTTTCACATAACAGGATTATGAAAACAAAGTGTGATAACTACACCCACCCACCTCTTAATTCCTTATAGGAAGGGTGAGGTATGAAAATGATTGATAAATAAATAAATAAATAAATAATATCTGGTGAAACTTTGGCTCCGAGTCCCTACTGTACTATAGTCTGTACGCCCCACCTACCTTATGTGAGTGATGAGGAGGGTTGTAGATGGAATGAAAAAGTCATCCACTCTGTCAAACTGCTTCCCCACAGGTTGAGTATGAATAGTATGATGAGAAACACTTCCACTGGCCTGGGTTATCACCTGCAGGACATATTGTACAATTACTCACATGTTTGGTTGCACCGACTATTCATTTGAATCAATTATGCTTGATTACAGGAAACACAGTCGTGTTTCCTGTAGTTAAGGACCGTCAGTAAAACGAACATTCCACCATGACTTCACTTTAGGGTGAAGTCATGGCCACTTCACTTCAACATGTTGGCCCAAAACAAAGCTCTTGTAATGTACATGTAAAACCTAATTTGCTTAATTTTCAAATAGTATTTGATTCCACATCCCTGCATTTTCTGTGTTGTTGTTCTTTGGTGTGCAGTAAAAGAAAGAAAGAAACTAAAGTAAGAGTGGATGCATAGTAGGAGATTCTAGGAATCAATGTAGATTCCATACTTTACCTACCATACAAAAGAAGTACTGAACTCCCTCTAACAAATATTTCAAGTCTTACTAAAGTGCTTTTAGTTTTCTCAAAATTCCTCACATGGTTGTCTCAAGCAGGAGCATCAAAATTCATATGTAAATTTTTTACTTTAGATGAGATTCAGTGTCAACTTGACTCAATATCTGCATAGCAATAATATCAGGACAAAATATCAGGACAAAATATCAGGACAAAATATGCAGCACATTGTTATAAAATTAAGTGAGAGCCTGTAATCCAGTGACAAGATTGTTATAGGTTTTTCACACTTTAACAGAGCTGTAAAAGAAAAAGAAAAAAGATAGCTATTCCTTCACTCTTTCATTTACATGGATAAATGTAATGTATATATTTTGAGACTGTGGCAGCACTTTTCCCAGGTTATTGGTATGTATGAGAAAATATCATATGAACAAATCCTATTTTTGTGTGTGAAAAACAACTATAGAACTGTTACATTTCATTGAGATAGCATGGCTGATATAGTTGTCACTGTGACATATACAGATTTTTGGGGCAGTTCAATACACTAGCACAACTTCAAAAGTACAGTTTGCCAAGATAGTAAATCATAAGGCTGTATCAAAATTAAAGTAAGTAATTGCCGTCAGGAAAAGATTTTACCCTAAAATCCATAGAAATAATTTGAAGGATTGCTCAATAACAGTGCAGTCAGTGGAATGCTTAACATTCACTAGAGACGTCCATCAGCTACAAAGCCATAATCAATAGTAATATATTACAGTCTGCATTCAAAAATATGCTCATCTACAAAAACAAGTTGTTTTCAGCTCAGTCCCATTATCAGTCTGATAGTTATCAGCCCGTTTGAAACAAATGATACAAAAAGACCCAACCTTCAGCAAATCCATTCACACAGGCAATCCAGATTATTCCTAAATTCTATTAAAGAAGGGATATGAAGCATTGCACAGCTCCTGTGCTCAGGGTGATACACATTTGGCTACTTTAATGACTCCGAGAGATAGTGAGTGGATCCATGCGATCCAAAATCATTGTATATCTGTTGGATTATAAAGTACTTCTAATACAAAATTTCAGACTGTTGAATATAACAGACTGAAATGTAATGCTACTGATTGCTAAGCTAGAGCAATGTGTCTTCAATCAGTGGTTGCTGTAGTGCTAGATTTCTTGCAGTGATGATGTACGAAACCCCTCCTACGCTGTGACAACTATTCTATGTACATCTTCTAAATTCTCAAATCTGTAAAATGCTCTTTAGACAGAAGGAGTAAGCACTCTGGTACCCTCCAGATGTTTTAGGAAACTCTCATGAGACCCAGCCAGCATGGCCAATAGGGGTGTGCAGAGCACGTCTGCTCCATCCCAAAATTCAGAGCGGAGCTCTGATGAAGTGATTCTCCGCTCTAATTTTTGAAATGGCTCTGTCTCTCCCCACTGTCAGATTACCCACAGAACTCTGTTCCGTTTTCGGATAACCACTTCATTATAGCCTAGGGGATTTAACAAAAATGCTTACATCTCCATTATTTTTAAAGATAAAGAGATGAAACTTGGTACCGTGATAGCTCTTAAGTAGGGCTTTAGGCATGCCAAGTTTGAAACAGATTGGTTCATCCCTTGATTTTTAGGAATTTTTTAATCCCCCCTCAAATCATTCTCACCATAAACATACACACACACACACACACACACACACACACACACACACACACACACCTGTGCATCTTCGGTTTATAAAAATAGAGATGAGCTGTGCATCAGCAAGTAAACAATAAAAGCTCCCTCTATAAATGTGCAGGGGTGAATTAACACAGAACCGGAGAGGCATTTGTGTGTGTGTTATGTATATGTGTGTGCCTTTATGGGGGGGAATGGTTTGAAGGGGGATTAAAAAATCCAAAAAATCAAGGGATGAACTGATCTGCTTCAAATGTGTCATGCGTAAAGGCCTACTTAAAAGCTCTCATGGTGCCAAGTTTCACCTCTATCTTTAAAAATGACAGCTGTTTTTTTAAAAAATAATAATTTTAAAACCTCAAACTTATTTTTTTAAAAAAATTAAGGGATGAACCAAACTGCTTCAACCTTGGCATACCTAAAGCCTTACTTAACAGATATCGCTGTGCCAAGTTTAATCTCATTATCTTTAAAAATGAAGGAGATGTAAGCATTTTTGTTAATTCCCATAAACTATAATGAAGCGGCTGTCAAAAGAAATTCCTAAAAATCAAGGCATGAACCCAATCTATGTAAAACTTGGCATGTATAACACCCTACTTAAGAGCTATCACAGTGCCAAGGTTCATCTCTATAGCTTTAAAAATGACAGAGTTGTAAGCACTTTGGTTGATTCCCACAGGCGATAATGAAGCGGTTATCCAAAAACAAAATGGAGCATCTCCACTCCACAGGTATCCAATGGTTTTTAAACCAAGCCCTCACTGCTCTGCAAGATTGAACCCCAATGGACCTCTGTTGGACCCTTGGATTTGCAGAGTGGAGTGCACACCCCTAATGACTAATGATCAGGGATTATGGGAGTTGTTGTCCAAAACACTTGGAAGGTACCAAGTTGTCTCCCCCAGATTTACAGCAATACCTTAATGCTAATTTTCCATGGCTTCATCCCACAGCATGGGTGAAACAATTAAAGGCCTACAACCATGTGGGTTATTAATCTCACAGGGTCTTTCCACTTAATTTACAACAAGATCCTGGTGTGGCAATGAGTTTATAGTATGAATCCATATGGCTGGCCTGCCCACATGGTAGCAGGCCAACATATTAAATTGCATCCAGAATTTGCACAACTTTGTGGAAATTTCTGTAAACTGAAAAACATGGAAAATCTGCTAACTAGCAGAGCAAGTCTGCTAGCTGCAGACTGAATCAAGCCGGTTAGCAGAAAATCCGGTGGGCCATATGGATTCCTATGACAGTCCTAGATATATGCATGGAACAACCGGTGTTGGGGCCCTTTCAAACAAGCACTTCTTTTCTGTATGCACTCCATGATGGTACTATGAGCCTAGCTACTCCTAACACACTTAAATAAGAATACTGACCTGTAGTGTTGGGGAATTTTTATCAAAGCTTCCCCAGCTGAGAACCCATACTTGATCATGTGATTTGTCATAGTGAAGTTTCACTGGAACTGGATCTGTACTTACTGCCTAAAGAATATGAGGAAATAAGAAATGAATTAGCTTTTCTTTAACTGCATAATAGCATAAATATTACATGAAATCTGGGAGAAAATTACACCCAAATGAAGCCTTCTTGATGCTTTCATATTAACTTGTCACCAATTATTGAAGTCATTCTGATTAATTTGAAGCTAGAGCACTTTTGCTTGAACAGTGATCTGTGCTCATTATTTGAACAATGTGACATGGATATATGTTCACTCTACACCTAATTAAATTGCAGGCCGTAGCTGAGCTATTAAAAAGCTTAACACTAAAGTGGTAAGCCCAACAACTGTTTATTTATCCTTCTTGCCACATTTTATGTTTCTTGATCCAGTTGGGAACTTCTTTTTGTTTAAACCATACAGTCAAGTGAAAAATGTAACACATATTGACCATGGATTCATAGGGAAGAAACACATTTCCTTTTAAACATAAAATTGCTAATTGCTAATAACCTTGAAGCTGAAATCACATGGATTAATTAGGGTGACCATATGAAAAGGAGGACAGGGCTCCTGTATCTTTAACAGTTGTACTGAAAATGAAATTTCAGCAGGTGTCATTTGTATATATGGAGAACCTGGTGAAATTTCCTCTTCATCACACCAGTTAAAGCTGCAGGTGCCCTGCCCTCTTTTAAATCTGGTCACTCTAGTACAGCTCCTGCACTTTAACTGTTGTGATGAAGAGGGAATTTCACCAGGTTCTCCATATATACAAATGGCACCTGCTGAAATTCCCTTTTCAATACAACTGTTAAAGATACAGGAGCCCCTGTATTCTTTTTCATATGGTCACCCTAGATTAATACAATAAGAATTCATCATGAACAGGGATGGAAACATAGACAATGCTATTCATAGAGTGATATTTTTATAAGTATATGATTTGATAGTAATTTTTCATTTACCAAAAAACAGTGCATTCAACTATGTATGTCTATACATATATGCACACACGGATACACACATGCCATGCTCAGGGATTTCATAGGGACGGCAGTGGTGAGACAGGACAAGCAAACTGTTGTTCATTGTAAATGCTCACTTTCTAGAGAGCAGGCTGACATGAATGGAATGAGTGTCCAGCATTTCCACCTACAATAACATTTTATCTTATAACAGTAGGTCACTATTTCAAAATCTACTTTAATATATGTCCATTGAAAGTAATAGTTTCTTTTTCAGTTCTTGTGTCCATTGTAGTTCCTCCATCAATGTCAATAAACTTTTAAGTACAACAGCTATCAGACCTATGTTTGAATTTTTGTTTCATTTTTCTTTAAAGGGGACCCTTTATTTTTGTTTGATTTTTTTTTAAAAAAAAATGGTCTCACTATTATGGAAGTGTGAAGCACAGCTTGTTTATCAGTTTGACAAGAAAGAGTACCAGCTGGCTAATTAAGTGAATCTAATTTAAAGTAATGATGTAGATCCTCAAGATAATGTGCTAATGGCTGGCTGAGACCACTGGCAATGCTTAACTGTACACCTGAGGAGTTACAGAAAGCCTAAGTATAAGCAAAACCTCCTCCTCCTCTTGTTATTAACAGTTTATTTCTGATTTTTCAAGTTTTTTCAAACAACAAGTTCAACTGCAAAGTTACAATTTTCTCACCCTGTCCACGCATAGCTGACACTCTCACCCAACTTTAGTTGCGAGTGGAGAAGGAAGCACAGAATAAACACACAGACACCAGAGCTTGGGATAAACTAGTGCCTTTTTATTTAAACAATAAGGGAGATTCAGCCCCTGGATCCGCATGTGAAAGTGCGGGAATCTATATGCCAATCACCAAAAGGTGCCAGAGTGGTCACTGTCCCTATTTTGCTATAGCAAATTCCCACACATTCCACCACCAGAGGGGGCGAAGCCATGGCTTAGGCGCCCTACCCCCACCAATTCTGAATGAAGTCCAGCAAACTCACTTGTAGATCCTGCAGGAAAATATCATTCCCTGCATCAGAGAGATGAACTCCATCTGCCCTCTGGAAGGCGAAATGGCCAGGTGGGGAATTACCAAATCTTGTTGACCCTATAGCGCTTAAGCTACGGGCATCCCTTACTTCATGCCAATGGTGCTGAGGCAGCATGTTTGATCATACAATCCCTGTATCTGGCCAATGTCTCTATATTCCTTCAAAATCTGCCCTAGCCTGTAAAATTAGGGCCTTTACTTTCAGAAGCCCAAGATCACTGTCCCCCAGGTGAAGCACGAGAACCTGCGGTGGGCCCAGAACACCATCAGCATCTAACAGTGTGTGGAAGAGACCACCCCAACACATTCCTCACCAACAAGCCCATTGGACAGAGGCATACAGACTGAGCCCCAACTATGAATGAATAGTTGGCATCTTGAGAAAAAGTGAGGGCCACCACTTGTGGAACACTCATTCCGGTATCTGCATGGGTTCCTGCAACATACCCCCATGGAGCTGAACTCTCAACAAAGCAGGCGGGGTTGAACCATTTGCCTGGCAGGACCTCGCATAGCGGGCCCCATCGGTCGAGACAAAATTTGGCCACTGTCCAACCTATTGCCCACCACTGGTTTGGATGGGGTCATAAACAGGAACCAAAGCTCTGGCTCCTTCACATCCCACTTCAACTCAGGAATAAATGCAGCCTTTAGGCAGAATGCCTCATCATAGGCCAACCATGCAGGTCCTAAGTATTCATCGTAACAGTGTAAAATGATGTCCAAATATTTAGTTAGGACCATTCCCTTACCTGGATGTTTTCGTTGGGCTACCTCCATAAAAAGAATATATCCAGACAACCAATTACCCCGACTCCTTCCCATCTTCTTTTTCTTTCTCCACTCCTGACCCCTATCCTGATCCTTATCTTTATCCTCCTCTTCCTTGAATAATAGGGAGAATATATCTAAGTACTCTCCCTTCCAAATCTTCTCCTTTGTTGCTGGTAGTAAGTGATAGCCCAAAGGAGTGGATACTGTGCCGTACGGCATGTGGATACCCTTGGCTGAGGCACAGGGATCAGTGCGAGATACTGCTTGTTCTGGCTGTGCCTCTGTTTGTGTCATCTGAGTAGCAGTTGCCAGGGATGGAGCAGTCTTAGTGACTACCTCCACCTGCACAGATAGCTGTGGCACCGTGGATGGGTTAGCATCAGCGGAGTTTGATGCCACCTGCAACACAGGTGTGCACGCATCCTGTAAGGACTCCTGTTGTGCAACGCTGGTGTTGCAGTGGTCCTCGCAAGGCGGGGCTGGCCTTTATAGGCTCAGCCCTTCCCTTGCTGCACTTGGCCTACGTGTGTGTACACATGAGGCCTTTATTCCCCTCCTCCCCACCAGCAACAACCATTTCCCCCACTCAAACTGTACCGGCTGAGCGGGATAACAGATTTCTTGAACAAACTGTAACCCAGTTATTACTTCTTTCCTTTATTTCGTTATGCTATTAGAAAACACCTGTGATCATCTTTCATGCCTGAATCAATTACTGTGCAACCGCAAATCATACATGTTTGAATTACGATCTTATTGTTGCCTCCACCTTAACTCACAGAGAAATACAGCCCTGTCAGAATTAAACTAGATGATTTGATCAGATCCACTGAAACTCAAAAATACAGATCTAATACTTCCAGTTAAAAGAGAACCTGGGGCTGCCTCTCACATTATTTTTTCAGTGCACTTGATGCTGAGATGCTGTATTATATGACATCCAAAGTGTATGGGTGGCATGGAATCACTTTCATGTAAGTTGTAAAATCATTGGAACTAATGTTGGTAACTGTAGTGGCATGCTTAAAATGATCTCCACCCCATAGGCAACTAACTTCACACAGAAATCTCCTTGCCTTTCTAACATAATGTGAGAATCAGGACGCAGAAAAGTCCTTCAGTGGGCATTTTATTGTGTCATTTCCACATGGCAAGATTCTAAATTTGATCAAAAAGCTCTCATGTTAAAATCACACCTCAGACATTTCTGAATTCCAATTAGTTTTCTCTGACACAATGTTGAATTTTTCAAAACAACCAAATTAACACACACACACAAACCCAACAACATTACATAAGTAACTCAACGTTACTCAAATTACTTTGGCTAACCAGCTGAATCATTAGTTGAAGAATGCTTGGACTTGGTAGTCTTCAAGGTGGAGCAGTCCAGCATTAGATGTATCAATTGTGTGCATCTCTGACATACGTGCATTCTTCTCCCATGGATTAAAGTGTGTTTGTGCACATTTTAAAAAGTATGAATTTGTTTCATGCATATTTTTTAAATGTACACATGCTGTTGAATGCATTTATTTTAGTATGTTATTTATTTCCACATTGTAACTTGGAAATGTTGGACTCGATGGCCTTGTAGGTCCCTTCCAACTCTGCTATTCTATGATTCCATCCTGTACATGTTTACTCAGATGCAAGACACACGGAGTTCAGCAGGACTTACTATAAGGGAAGTGAGCATAGGATTGTATCCTTAATATGCATTAGCACGCAGCTTTGGGTTTAAATATATTCTAACATACATAATAAGGGCAGCATCTGAAGTACTGTGTCCAGTTCTGCATAGCACAGTTTAACAAAGTAGGGATGAATTATTATTTTTAACCTGTTTTTAACCTTTGTAAACCACCCAGAGAGCTTCGGCTATGGGGCGGTATGTAAATATAATAAATAAATAAATTATGTCTATTTCAGTCCATGTCAGTTTCACATGTTTTCAGTCATTTTATTCTGCCCATTTCTTGGCATCACTTTGCATTAAAAAAGAAAAACAGAAAACAAATAGTGAATGAAAATATTCATTTTTGTTCACATTATTACTAACATATTTTGTATGCCATTTCCACTAATAAATGCATTTTTTGCAAGCCATTTCCCCTTAATTATGCATTTTGGAATGCTATTTCCTCTAATATACACACTGTTGTATGCAATTTTCCTTAACGGTGGAATTTTAACACTTCTTTTTTCAATACAAGAACGGCATTGCAAAACTTGGAGAAGGGGGGGGGAAGCCCCAAAGGCAATTGCATTCTAGCATTGAGATCATTCATCTGGCAAGTGTGAATTATGTCAGTCTGCTGTAGAATGTGTACCGAATCAAATTCTTCCCTCTATGCCAAAATGGGCTGTGCCCAGAGGAGGCCAACTAGGATGGGTACTGGTCTGGAAATCAAGTCCTTCTGAGAAATAGTTGAAAGAGCTTGGAATGTTTAGACTGGATAAGAGAAGTTTACAGGAAGACATCTGTTAAATATCCGAAGGGCTTCCATGCAGACTTGTTCTCTGTTGCTCCAGAGGGCATGATTAGAACTAACGTTTGGAAACAAATTTCAGCTAAACATTAGGAGAAACTCTCTAGCAATATAAGCCATTCAGTAGTGGATGTGACTGCCCCAGAAGTGCTCTCATTCACTGGAGGTGCTTAAGCAGAGTCTGGACAACCATCTGTCAGCAATGCTGTAGTTGCATCCTACACAGCAGATCCTGCACTGAGCAGGGGGCTCATTTAAACAGCCACAAAGGTCCTTTTCATCTGTATGATTAGCGCACAGCAATGGCCTTAAAAAGAGTATTCTAATGTGCATTAGTACACAGGCTTTAAAGACGCCTTTTAATTCTGCTGTTAAATACATGTTTTTATTCACATAAGTACCCAGCAAGGATGGTTTCAAGGAGTGTTTTAATGTGCGTTAGTAAGCGCATAACCACAGACAATGAGGGCTGAAACAAAACAATGTATGGGAAAATCCCATCCAATAAAACAAACCAACAAACAACACGGAGGCAGCACAAACTCAAAAAGCACAAAGGTAGGATTCCCCCCCCTCCCCATACTTTTAATTTTGCATGTTTTCCCCCTTTGAAGAGTTTCTGTTTTTCTTTTTCATGCCTTGAATAATTCTGCCTACGTTTTGCCAATGGTATACTAGTTATGGATTTTTATTTTTTTTTTAGCTTCCCAGCAAATGAAATGCAGGCTGTCTCCAAAACGGGAAGCTATGCATTTAGCTGCCATGACCTGGAGAGCCCGAATTGTTGTCTATGAACATGTCAAAAGATGTGATGCTGTTTGATAACTGTAAGGCTGTAAGTGATATGACTGCTGTTGCTGCTGTTATTAGCATCGTTGCTGCTGGCGGTTTTATCGCTGGCTTTTATGATTGTTTTTATTGGGCTTATGTTTTATCACTTTTAATATTTTAACTCTTTATTTCACTTTATTGTTGTGAGCTTCCTTGGGAGGGCTTCTGCCCTGAAAGGTGGCCAAAGAATGTTTTAAATAAAAATAAATAACTAGGAAGTTGTTTACATTTAGCCCAATCTGGTTAATTTATTCTTCTATAAGAGAAAACAAGATGGCTATGTTTGCCCAAGTTGAACCAAGTTATGCCTTTTAAAAGACAGTGCCCCTGTTCAGACAACACGCTAAACCATGCTGCTTAATCACAAAATGGTTAACGGAATGCACTCCATTAACCATTTTGTGGTTAAGCAGCATGGTTTAGCATGTTGTCTGAACGGGGCCAGTTAGACTGCTTAAAATGTGACATGGCCAGGGTGACTCTATGTACCCATATTGTACTCGGTCTGTTCCTGGGCAGAACAATCACCATATCCAATATTGACTCAGCGCAGGAAGCGACCGAGAAAACACACAAGGAAAATGCAAAAATATCAGTAAAATGGCAGACATGACCCCCGTATTCTGGAAGCAACACCACAGTCCACCAGACAAGGACTGTGCTGGCAATGGCATTCATATCCTACTGGGCACAGAGGGAGCCCACACTAGCAGGCCAACCCACAGTGCGTCCATTAAGTCGCCACCTTTGCAGGCCAACCCAGAGTTGTGTCCATTTTTCAACTTGCGAGAAATGCAGAGAACTAAGGCACCAACCACTGGCACAGCCAAGGCAACCCATGACACATTTTCTTAAAGCAAATGTACACAGGAAGTTACTGTTCCAAATCCAGTGATGGGGAAAACATTTTACCTCCCTCAACCCCCAGTGGAAGGAAGACACACAGCCAGGAGCAGCAATACAAAAAGCAACTTTGGCCTTAGCAAGACCTAAGGATTATCCCGGGATTGTCCTGGGGTCGTCCCTGCTTACTCCCGGGATCCCCTGTGTGTCATTTAGATGAACAGGGATGACCCCAGGATGATCCCTGGATAAACCTTAGGTCTAGCTAAGGCCTCTGTCATGCAGCCTGAAAAATAGATACAAAGATGCTTAGGAAGTTACTGCTTCAAATTCACACGGGGGCATTCTTCCCACTTCCCACTAGCATCATTCATTGAAAAGGAGATGGCCAGTACGGTTCTGGAGATGCACAAATGGATGCACATTTGTTCCTAGATAAAAAACACATTACACATTTCCCCTGTGCATTGTGTAGCCAGGCTTTGTGCAAAGTGCTCCCTTTGTGCTCAAAATGCCCTTTCTCCACAGTTGTCAGCAGAGGTCACTCTTGGGAGCTCCCTGTGTGCATGGCATGAGGCCGGAGAGATAGAGCAACCTATCCTCTGAATTGGAGTTTAGCTGTGTGGGGTTTATATGCTTCCTGTGAGTCCTGTGCAGAGTTACTGTGACTGGGCGCAGGGCTGGCTGAAATTGTGCATTTCCCCCTCCTGTGTTAATGGTGGCCACCATTAACACAGTGAGAGGAAAGGGTGTGATTCCAGAAATGCACCAAAGTCTGTGGGAAGTCAGGAGGGGCGAGATGGGCCATATGGGCAGCCACAAACTCCAGCTTCGGGGGCTGAGCTGAGAGGTTTTGTGGAGTCAAATGAAGGATGGCTCCCAGCTGTTGTTACAACAAAATGCGAAGAGCCTTGTTCGTATCAAGTAGGGACTCTAGACGGATGTGTGTATCGGCGTAATAGGCACCACTTAAGGTTTCAAAGACGGGCATCTGAAAGCTGCGGTCATACAGATTTAGAGCAGAGTGAACCTGCTCACACAGAACAGGGTGCTCAACTTAGTGAGCCTTTTGATTCCTCTATGACAGATATAGAAGATGCCAAAGAGGACAATATTACATCCTGTGAGACATGTGCACCGCCAGCGGAAGAAAGGTGTCCCGTATGTGTAACATCTCGTGGCAGACCTGTATTTGTACCAGAAAGATATGTTCCCTGACAAAGGATGATGTAGGGTGACCATATGAAAAGGAGGACAGGGCTCCTGTATCTTTAACAGTTGCATAGAAAAGGGAATTTCAGCAGGTGTCATTTGTACATATGGAGAACCTGGTGAAATTCCCTCTTCATCACAACAGTTAAAGGTGCAGGAGCTATACTAGAGTGACCAGATTTAACAGAGGGCAACACACCTGCACCTTTAACTGTTGTGATGAAGAGGAAATTTCACCAAGTTCCCCATATATACAAATGACACCTGCTGAAATTCCCTTTTCTATGCAACTGTTAAAGATACAGGAACCCTGTCCTCCTTTTCATATGGTCACCCTAGATGATGGTAAAGACCATTCTCAAGGGTAGGCTAAGTACTGGTGACCTCTGGCCCCACTGCAGTACTTGTTTTTAATCTTTTGTAATAATTTGTAATATACAGTTTATAAGTTTATATTGCTTTTTTATATTTATATGTTTTTGTTATGAAAGGAAGATGTGGTGTAATGTTCTTTTAAGACAATGTGTGTCTCAGCACAGCTGAACTCTGTTTAACTAATCAAGGTTTGGGTGTTAGTTAGTCCTTGTATCCAGAGTGTGCTGCTGCTTGTTTGGACACTGTTCATGCTATGGAGAAATAAACATTGTTTGTTTGCCATACGGGAGCCTCGATTGTCTTGGACTCTGCTCCACAACTCCATGTAAGAACCTGACATTACAGTTTTCTAGGCTTCGAACCTGGGGCGCACTCTTGCCCCATCCCTACTCCAGCATCATGACATGGACAGGATCATCAACAGCATCTTTCCTTTTGGAGTCAACAGGAGGGAAATTCTTTGTGCCAGCTCTGGAGGTAGCAACTGCTTCCATTCTGGTGGCGGAGAAGTGTAGCCATGGGTTATAGGATGTAGTTGTAGTGTGATTATCCTTGTGACACCCACAACTCAGTTTTAGCCTTATTTTTGCCATATCTTTGCTGAAGCCATATCTTCACCGGTAATGCAGCTCTACTGCCAGCATTTCTAAAGTGTGTTTGGTGGCAACTGCTTCCATTTTAATTTAAATGAAATTAAAATATTTTTTTGTTTTTACTGCATATAGTTTTGAGAGCTATTAAAAGTAGGGGTACTAATAAATCTTAAGGGGGGGATCCCACCAATGCAGTGGAGTTTCCAACAAATCCTGTAGCACAGCCTTCCAGGATCTTATTATTATTATTATTATTATTATTATTATTATTATTTATTTATATAGCACCATCAATGTACATGGTGCTGTACAGAGTAAAACAGTAAATAGCAAGACTCTGCCGCATAGGCTTACAATCTAATAAAATCATAGTAAAACAATAAGGAGGGGAAGAGAATGCAAACAGGCACAGGGTAGGGTAAGCAGGCACAGGGTAGGGTAAAACTAACAGTATAGAGTCCGCACAACATCAAGTTTTAAAAGCTTTAGGAAAAAGAAAAGTTTTTAGTTGAGGTTTAAAAGCTGCGATTGAACTTGTAGTTCTCAAATGTTCTGGAAGAGCGTTCCAGGCGTAAGGGGCAGCAGAAGAAAATGGACGGAGCCGAGCAAGGGAAGTAGAGGCCCTTGGGCAGGCGAGAAACATGGCATCAGAGGAGCGAAGAGCACGAGCAGGGCAATAGTGTGAGATGAGAGAGGAGAGATAGGAAGGAGCTAGACAGTGAAAAGCTTTGAAGGTTAACAGGAGAAGTTTATATTGGATTCTGAAGTGAATTGGAAGCCAATGAAGAGATTTCAGAAGCGGAGTGACATGGTCAGAGCGGCGGGCCAAGAAGATGATCTTTGCGGCAGAGTGGTGAACAGAAACCAACGGACTGATGTGAGAAGAAGGAAGGCCAGAGAGAAGAAGGTTGCAGTAGTCCAACCGTGAAATAACCAGTGCATGAACAAGCGTCTTGGCAGAAGAGACAGACAAAAATGATCGAATCCTGGCAATATTATACAGGAAAAATCGACAAGATTTAGCTACTGCCTCAATATGAGGAATAAAAGAGAGCGAGGAGTCAAATATAAAGCCAAGGCTACGAGCTTCCTTGACCGGAGTAAGCGTAACATCATTGACAGTAAGAGAGAATGAGAGATGAGGAGAAGGTTTAGGAGGAAAAACGAGCAATTCAGTCTTTGCCATATTGAGTTTCAAACGACGATGAAGCAGCCAAGCTGAGATATCTGAAAGACATGCCGAGATACGATTGTGAACATCAGGAGAAAGTTCCGGAGATGACAGATATAGTTGTGTATCATCGGCGTACAGATGATATTGGAGGCCATGAGATTGAATAAGCTTGCCCAAGGGCAACATGTATAAGGAAAACAACAACGGGCCAAGCACCGAGCCTTGCGGAACCCCTACTGAAAGGGGAAAGGAGGAAGACGAGCTGCCATTAGCCAACACGCTGAAAGAGTGACCCGCTAGATAGGAGGCAAACCAGTTATAGACAGAGCCACAAAATCCAAGGTCATGAAGGGAATCTAAGAGAAGATCATGATCAACCGTGTCAAAGGCTGCAGTTAGATCAAGGAGAATAAGAACGGAATAATGGCCTTTAGACTTGGCAGTAAGAAGATCATTGGTGATCTTAGTAAGGGCTGTTTCAGTGGAATGCAAAGGACAGAATCCAGATTGAAGTGGATCCAAAGCAGAGTTACTAGAAAGAAAGTCAAGACAGCGAGAGTAGACCGCCTGCTCCAGGATCTTTGAAACAAATGGCAACAAAGAGACAGGTCGGTAGTTAGACAGAGATAGCCTATCAAGAGTAGGTTTCTTGAGAATGGGAGAGACTGTAGCATGTTTAAAAGCAGAAGTAAATGAACCAGAGGACAGAGAAAGATTAATAATATGAAGCAAGGAAGGGAGGATATCAGGAATAAGATTAATAAAGACACGAGAAGGAATCGGATCACGAGAACAAGTGGAAGGCTTCGAAGAGCGCAGTATTGTAGACAGTTCATCCGCTGAGACCGAAGGAAATGCAGAGAAATTTGCAGGAGGAACTGACAGATGAGGAACAGGAACTGGAAGAGGAGCAGAGCTGGCCAGATCAGAGCGGATAGTTTGGATTTTAGCATTGAAAAAAGAGGCAAAGTTATTAGCAGACAGAGAGGCGGGGAGAGATGGCGGATTAGGCTTCAGAAGAGAATTGAAGGACGCAAAGAGCCGCTGAGGATGCCTAGCATTTGACTGGATCAGCGTTGAGTAGTACTGCTGTTTGGCCAATGAAATGGCAGAAGAGAAAGAGGAGAGTACAAATTTGTAATGGACAAAGTCCGCCCTGTCCCTGGACTTACGCCAAAGGTGTTCAGCTGCCCGGGAACAAGAGCGAAGGTAGCGGAGGAAAGAGGTGAGCCACGGTTGGGGTTGAGAAGGGCGAACTATCCGAGTTGTAGATGGAGCAAGATTATCAAGAGTTGAAGATAAGGAGGAATTAAAGGAGGAGACAGCTGAGTCCAAGGAGACAGCCGAAAAGACAGAAGGAAGGGAGGAGGCTAGAGACTGGGAAAAAGCCTCATAATTGATAGATTGCAAGTTGCGACAAGAGCGAGAAGCGGGACGTGAAGGATCTGCTGCCCTTCAGATATTTTGGTCTTCATTTTCCACCAGCCTCAACTCCCATCAACATGGCTGGGAATTATAATCCAAAACATCTGGTGGGCACCAGGTTGGGGAAGGCTGTCACAGTCCCTCAGCTGGTGTAACTCAAGTATAGGATTGTGCTCTAAAACATATTTTTCCATGCATGCACGTATAACTTGACAAGATGCTGATCCTTATGGCTCCGTCTAGAATTGTTTTCCAAGTCAGGCAGGCATTTTTCTTTCTTTAGTAAATAGAGAGGGAAAGATGTCCACCTTCTGAATAACGTGTGCATATTTGACTTGTTGCACTTTCCTATGTTAAGATGTCTCAGTGATGTGGAAAGCGAAAATAAATAGTTTTCATCAAACTGGACTGGCTGAGAATCTAAATGTCTCATATACACGGTACACATGTTTAAAGATTTATATCTAAATCCAAGAAAAGAAGTCCTGGGGCTTGCAAAAAGAACATAGTAGCATATTATTACACGACGAGAGCACGGCTATTCGATAATATTGCAAGTAATGCTGAGCCAACTCTTTCACTCAAACTGCCAAAGTACTTCAGATTAGTTATACTTCAGTGCTGAAATCTCAACTGAAAAATGGCAGAGACAAATTGATATTTCCTCCATGGCTGGCAACTTTTTATAGAAATCTGTACAAAACATTTTATCACTTAGGTAAAAAAATGAATAAAAATAAAATCCTATAAGCTTTCCACTTTTCCTATAGGATTTTAGCTAAGATGACAAAATACAAGGAACTTAATGTGCCAGGATCTTTTTTTGTTTGTTTGTTTGCTTGTTTTAAAACCAAGATCTCTCTTGCTTGCAGGGATGTGTGAGAATCAGGGAAACAAGAGTGGTGGGGATGGGTGAGAATTTCATTTCAACTCAGTTTTGAGAAGAATTTATCCCCAATTCACAAATTTCTCCATATTCAGGAGAAAGGAAATTGAGATTAGGAATGTATGAGAATTTTATTTTTGCTCACAAAACATGCAAGCTTGTCCCATTTGAAGCTCCAAATGCAAACACAAGTATATGTCCATTGAAAATATTTGAAAATTGTCCAACTCATGCCCACACTCATCTCATTCCTGATTCCCATTTTGATTGGGGGAAATATTCTCCATAGAATGAAAGAGCCCCACTTTAGTCTATGGAGCAAAGTTGTGCAAATTAGGAAAATTGCGCAAATCTCCCATTCAATTGCCGAAGTTCAATTGCCAATTTGCCCAAGTTCGTCTCGTTCCCGATTCCCATTTTGATTTGTGCACATTTCCTCCATAGAATGAATCGGCCCCATTTTATATAGAGGAAAGTTGTGCAAATTAGGAAATTTCTGCAAATTTGGGGAAACTTGTGCAAATTTCCCATGTGATTGCCGCTTGATTTGCCCAAGTTTGTGTTGTTCCCAATTCCCTTTTCAATTCTCACGAATTTCCTCCATAGAATAAATCAGCCCCATTTTAGTCTATAGAGGAAAGTTGTGCAAATTAGGAAATCTCCTGCTTGGCTGCTGCTTGATTTTCCCGAGTTTCCTGTTCCCGCATAGCAAGCAGGGTTCACAATTGTGAATAGGAATTGAGCAAGAGATGGGCTGCCAGATGATGTTCAGAGAATCCTGGTAATCTTGAACATCACTCCTTCACCCATCCTTACTTGAGATTTTAAGAAAAGGAATGTGGAAAAACCAGAACAGACAGATGCATCCATCCAAGGCCAAGGCTTTGAGTACTTAGCTCTTAGAAGTCTGACTTTGTGCATGTCTACACCTAAGGGTGTAGGGGGAGGGAGGGGGAGGATCGCAGACTTACCTGCTTCTGCAATCCTCCCCCAGCACCTTGACAGCAGCACGACATCCTGGAATGGCGACAGAGTGCAATTGCCCTCCAGCACATATAGGATAAAAAAAACCTTGCAACTGCTCCTCACCCCTACCCCAATGGACACAGACTGCCCCCATGCAACTCCATGCCCATTTCCAGAACCCTGCTACTCATGGAGAAGAAGGGATAATCCGGGAGCAGCAGCCACACTGCCCACTCTATTCAAGATGGTCCCAGGGCCACGGAAATATTGGGAAATTTGTAGTCCCAGATATCCCAGGGAAAGTCCCTGGTTGTCCCGGTTTGTCCCCAGGATCCCCTGTGCATCATGTGGATGCACAGGGACGACCTGGAGACATCTCCGGGATATAGGCATAGTGTAGACATGCTCTATGAATCCCTGTGAATTCATAAGAACATAAAAAGTGCCCTGATGCTGGATCAGACCAAGGGTCCATCTAGTCCAGCACTCTGTTCACACAGTGGCCAACCAGCCATCAGCCAGGGACCAATAAGGCAGGATATGGTGCAACAGCACCCTCCCACCCACGTTCCCCAGCAACTGGTGCACACAGGCTTACTGTCTCAAATACTGGAGATAGCACACAATTATATAAGTGCCTAATTAGGGTTGCCACCTCTCTTTTCTGACAGGCTACTTGGCAGACAGGCACAACATTGTCCTTGCCATGCTGGGAATAACTGTACCTATTGCATTTGGCTGGTGTAGATCGGTTGGAATTTTGTTCCAGGTAGTTTTTGGAAAGACTTTACCAAAATTCACAATGTTCTTCATATCTGAGACAGGAAGAACCTGTGAGTTATTTATTTTTTACCCAGAATGTACAATAAGGCAAAACCAGGAGATTTTACCATCCCTAGTCTCTGTAAATGAGAACAAACTTTGCTACAACATCAGAATTATAACTTCCATCTAAGGTAGTTGTGCACCTGGGAAATTTGAGTGCTAGCATGGCAGGAACAGGAGCAGACTCAAGATATTTTCATGCCTGAGGCAAAGGGCAAGATAACCTCCATTCCACATAAAGTGACCAACGTTGTGTTTTACTTCAAAAGTAGTTGTGGGACAGTGTTCTCCGCTATACGTGAGGGTCACAGTTTAGCTTAGGGAACAAAGGACAGGACAGGAGGCACACCCACAGTTGTGTCTTCCAACAGTTGTGAACGGGGGGGGGGTGTCAAATTGCTCAGAAGGAATGTAGAGGGGAGAGTTAGTGCCATCTGCCTCACGAGGGGCATGGCTAGACGAGGAAGGTGGAGGGCAATGATCTTGCGATTTAATGATTGCGAGATCCTTGTCCTCATCTACACATGGCGCATGACATCCCAGGGAGAAGAGGACATCGCGCCTGCCATTTTTTTGAATCAGAGAAAAAAACAGCCCTCCCGCTCCCCCCACCCCACCCCCGATGGGCACAGAGCTCCTGAGGAGCTCCATGCCCGGGTCCTGGCTCCTCGTAGTTACTCGCGAGGAGCCAGGACATACCAGCAACAGTGGGCCACATGTTCCGTATCATCCTGAGATGGTGGGAAAAACGGGTAGGGCGATATCCCGGGGCAAGGGAAGGATCATCCATTCCTGCTCACTGGATGCCCTGTGTGTCATGTGGACGCACAGGGATGATCCCGGGGCCACCCTCGGGATAAGCCCTCGTCTAGCCATGGCCTAGGTCTAATGGTAGGGCTAGATAGTGTAAGGGCTGTGAGCACTGTCAGTACAAAGTGCAAAGAGACGTAATTTTAGAGATGTCACTGAAAGTCATATACTGTGCTCGTCTCAAATGTGGGGTGAGCATCACAAATGTAAATGATTCTCTGGATTTAACTGGGTACAAACTTGACAAATAAAAGAATGTCAGTTATTAAGGATGATGTTACGTTCTAATAAATGTAGCTGAACTAGGCAACCGTCTAATCCATCCAAAAGTATATTTCAATGCTTCAAAAGTGTACAGAACCTTTTTGTGTGTGAGTATTTTATTGAATACAATGACTGCTAGGTTCTTGGATTTCTTTATAGGAAATGCAAGTTAGTTTAATTTTAACTTGTCATATTGAAGCTTATTAAAATCCCATTTATATTAGTGTACAAGCATTTTCTATGCGTTAGTGTCTGTGATATTATAAAGAGGTTTTAGAGCATTGGGAATATTGGCAAGGATTAAAATTTTAATAGCAGCAGTGCCTGACACTTTGCATCAGTTTCAAATTTCATTTCTTTTTATGAAGATGACAGAAGAATTTTTAGCAACTGTATAATGCCTATTCATGAAGTCGAAGAACAGCTGCTTGAAGAAAAGTTACATTTATATGTTAGAAAGTGCAAATTTCTTGTTCTCTAAATGAATTCTAAGGTCATTCTTTGTGTTCTGAAGTATAGGGCGGACATGATTTGGCTCCCCAGGGAATGGTGAAATTTCTTGTCTGAATGTCTGTGCTTGGCTGACCTCTTTCACAGGTAAAAAGCCTCCAAAACTCTAAACTGATCTTCATAACCAACAGTTGAAAAGGCCTAGACTAGTTTGCTATGATATGTAAGTGTATGTCTGTATATATCATGTTGCATGTGCAAGCACATACATTCAGTCATATACATGCAAGATATTTTTTTAAAAAAATACAGGCACTTATATACTTTATCTGGAACAACACTATGAACTTAAGGGCCAAAGCAAAGTGCGACATTTTGGTTTTGGTTTTACTATAAAATCTTGATAGTGGCTCGTGCTTTCCATCCAGCCCCTCCCCTCCCCCTCCCTCCCATGACCATCCAGAGAGCAGCAGGTGAAGCAAATTCTATTTTATTTTTGCAGTCAGGGTGTTGCTGTGATTTGAGTAATTTTAAATTGCCAAACTGTGCATACTACGCTTATTATCGTCTTTTCATCAGGCTTGGCAAATAGTTTTGCTGTTGTTCTAATGTATCAGGAATGTACAAGCCATTTTAAAATGTGGAATGGTGGTTGGAGGATGGAAGGAGAAGTAATTCACATGGCCGTCAAAAGGGGCCCTCTGTGAGACCATTACACCCATGGTCTAAAATGTCCTAGGTGCACTACTCTTCTCAACTGCTTGGAGGCTTCTACTCACATTCAAGGGGCATGACTAGAAACCCTCCTTACCTACCTTCTCAATATGGGAAATACAGAGACCGAGGGATTGGAGAAGTTGGGGGTGGGTCTTACATGCACCCCTATTTCCTTTTTCCACTTTTAGCCCTCATATGAGCAGGCTGAACACCTGCTCAGGGCTCCTGTGTTCCTCTCCCAACACTCAGCTCATAAAGATGGGGTTGCAAATTCTTACTGGCCCTATTCAGACAACATGGTAAACCAGGCTGCTTAACCACAAAATGGCTAACGGAATGCATTGAGCACTTTGTGGTTAAGCAGCGTGGTTTAGCGTGTTGTCTGAATCAGGCCACTGTCTTTGACAAAAGCCACTGAGGGACTTCACCGTTTCCCCTTTAAACCCCAGATGTACCATGGCTGGTACAATATCCCACGGCAATTATTTCTAGGCATTTTGAAATCAGTTAGTGCTTTGTAAGAAAATATGCTTCTTCAGCTGAGACAACTTAAGGGAACGACTAAGCAATTGTTCTTTATCCATCATTTCACAAAACAGTAAAAGAGAGGAAGAAGAAATTTAGCCGAGTAAGAACACTCACCTGCACAACCTTTTGTGACTGTACATCCACAATCAGTACTCTGTCTAAGGTGGGTTGAGTTACGTAGATGAACTTGTCTTTTACGTTAGCAGCAGACGCCCAGACACACCGCTGGACTTCATCCCCTTCAGCTTTCGGGCAAACTTCATCCTGGAATTTAAAGAAGAAAAATGCACAAATCACTTCAGAAAGCAATCATTCTGAAGGATTTTCATAGCTGTGCCATGGTTCTGCATGACTCAGATACAAAGCAAATGAGTGCACTTGTGCCAGAAGAAATGGAAAAATTTGAGCTACTTCAGGAAATAACTGTGTCAGCTTCAAATAGTGAATTCAGTTTCATCCAATGCATTGTGGTTCCCTCCCTCCCTCCAAAACCCACTTTTTCTCTGAAAGTTATTCTTCTAATGTTGCCCAAATTATATGCCTTTATAGCAGAACGGACAAGGCACCAGATGTAAAATTCCTAAGGTATGACATGATGTCATATATACACAGATGTGTATTCAGCCATCAAGTCAGTGCCTGGAATCTCCAGTAAAAAAACAAAAACAGATTACGGAAACATGTGATGGAAAAGATGCTCTACCTGGACCCTGGGGAACTGCTGCCAGACAAGATGCTGATATAAAGCAGGAGGCTGATCCAAAGGAGCGTCCCATTTTGATATTGTATTGCATGCAAAGCATTTTCTACAGTCCTTCCACTTCATAGACAGAAATAGTTTTACACTTGTGATGTTCTACTTCTCAGCATTTGTGACATGTAAAGAGTTATTAGTTATAATGGGTTGGATCCAGTTAGGAATGTTTGAAAAAGTCATTTCAGTTTGGTTTTGATCAGGATTTTCTCAGTTTGTACTTTCCAGACTGAACATGGACTCAGATGCACAACTGATGCATACATTTGAAAAAATATGAAAATACATCTGGATTTTCATGCAAAAGAAAGCTTGTAATCATCTCATATGGACTCAAGTTGGAACAAGCTTTGAGATGAAATTCAGAGAACTTCAGTGAGTGAATTCACACATCCCAAGATCCAGTTACGGTTGGGGCAAACCTTTTGAAATCAATAGGACTGAAGTTAATAATGATTAAGTCCCATTGCTGTCAATGGATCTACTTGAGCATGACTAAATCTGAGTTCATCCCAGTATTGCTTTAAATCAACTTTAAGATCATGATGGAATATATAGAGATTCTAAAATGCATAGTCATGTATGTGACATTTGCACAAGTGAAACTGGGAACATTTTTAATAATTCACGTATTATTCATGACTCTTGTTACGGTGAGAATGGACAGCAGAAGAGATTTTTTTTTAACCTCAATGCGTGTTTTAGCTGATACTGATTTTTTCTAGTTGCTATTCAAATACAAAAACCAAACCATTTACCACTTGTCCATGTTTCTCGTATGAATACAGGGATATTATCTTCCAGGTCATATAATGGACTGTAATATCTTTTGATAGTTAACAAGCATGATATTGCTATAACAATGCTAAAACAAAGGCTACTGCAATGCCACCACCTCCCTCAGGCTAAGCACCACCATTTAAATACCTGAGGAAGGGGTAAAAAGAAACCTATAACCTTTCCTTTATAGCAGAGGGAAAAAGTAAGGAGATTTGGACAAGGCTCTTCTGTGAATATAGCGGGCTGAAGGTTTAACGTAATGTGTTTATTTATGAACCAATAGAGCAGGAGACACAGCCAAACTGACATGTGGTTTTGAAGTAGCAAAATAAAATGTTTATTGTTGTTTACATAATTCTAGTAATAACAATTCCAATAATAACAATCCTTAGTCCCTAGGATCTTATTTCCACTCACTCCTCACACAACTCCTGACAAGAACACAAACAGCTAAACACATCTACCCTCCAAAACCCAACCACCAACCAAACAACCAGAACCACTCAGCTCCCCCATATATAGACTCCTCCCCCTTTCCACAGCATCACCAGCCACACCCACTCAGTCCAACATTCCGTACTCTCTAGACATACTCATCCAGACATACTCACCCAGATTCTATACCTAAGGGAATAGAAATGTGGGTAATGCCACAGCTACCATGTATGAAGGCATGGTATTAATTATGTGCCAAATATCCGAACAGTTCAAAGCAGGCTTGAAAAATCTTTAAACTCTAGATTTGAAAATAGCTCGGCTCTGAAATATGTCACATATGCCAAGATTTCTCTTCCTCTTTTCTTCATCTTATTACTAGGGACAGCTCATCAAAACAAGATTTTATTCTACATCTGATGCTTATTCCTGACCTAATATATTCTATTTGACACATCATAGCAGGTTGCTGTAGCAATACTTATGGAGTGTCAGAGGATGATGACTTCAAGTGAGGAATAAGCAGCAGGCACTGATGCACTCTTGAGCAAATATCTTTGTTTCCATTCACAGAGGGGTCTTTGAAATGGAAGAGAGAGAGAGAGAGAGAGAGAGAGAGAGAGAGAGAGAGAGAGAGAGAGAGAGAGAGAAAACAGTACCTATGACAAGCATTGAAAGATTAAATACTAGAAAGCATTCTCTTAAGAGTGGGAAGACCTGGCTTATTCTACCACTCTGTGGCATCCACATTTGATGTGTTTGCTTTGGTACAAAGAGGAGGCATACTCTGAAACTCCACATGTCATAATGAATTAGAAATCAATTTCTTAGGCCCGCTTAGAATATGTTTGCTTATAAAGAAGGCTAACAGTCATTACTTGTTGCTCCAAATTTCCTAAAATATCAAGGGAAAAGGTGCGTGCTAGAAATCACTCAACATTATAGCTCTTTGAGATAATACATAATTCCTTTGGATTGACCATTAACAAATAAAGCAATGGTCAACAATGAATTAAAGCACACATTCCTATTGATATTGAATACAATTGAATGACCGATGGGTTTGGAATAGACCAAATACCGTTTGTAGCGAAGCTGTGAAGTTATGGTGGGAATTTATCCTGGTTGTGCTTTTTTATACTGTATTTTGTATTTGTGTTTTAACCTGTTGGTTGTTTTATTATGGTTTTAATTTTTGTGAACCACCCAGAGAGCTTCGGCTATTTGGCGGTATAAAAATGTAATAAATATTGATATATTTTACCAACAGATAAGAAGAGTCAGGCTGGATCAGACCAAGAGTCTATTTAGTCCAGCATTCTGTTCACATAGTGGCCAACCAGATGCCCATGGGAACCCACATACAAACATACATAGGCATACTGCCCCTGATACGGATGTATTTTAAAATTTTGTATATTATTTGTTATATGCGTTACGTTTAACTTTAGTGTTTTTTTACTTCTTTCTCTCATTCTGTGTATCTATGTTATTCAAATGCCATTGGACAAAAGCAATAAAATTTCAACTCGAATCGATACTGCAGGTAGCCTTATCTTCTATGAATTTGTCTAAGCCCCTTTTAAACCCATCCAAAATGGTGGCCATCACTTCATCTTCAGGAAGTGAATTCCACAGTTTAATTATGATCTATGTGATGCTTGTTGAATCGTCCTTATGGTATGTACTGAACAGGAAATTGTACTTTGGGCAGTTTCTTGTGTGAGAGGGGCCATGCTTTGGTAGAAGACATGCTTTGTATTCAGAAGGGCTCTGGTTCAATCCCTGGAATCTCCGGTAAAAAGGATCAGGCATCAGAGGTTAAGGTGAAAGTCCTCTTCAGCAGAGCTTGGAGAACTGCCACCACTCTGAGTAGACAATACTGGGCTAGATAGGCCAACCGTCTGACCTGGTATGTGGCAGCTGTCTACATTCCTATGGTGCATACCTGAAACAACAGCTAGATGTAGATCAGCGCTGATAATCACTGAGGCAAATGACAGCTAGTTAGAGTGGCAAATTCATCTCAAGAGACAGAGGAAACTACAGACCCCATACCTCCTGGCAGGAAATTATGCGTTGGTGTATTCTCAGGGACTTTATTTCCAGTTATAAATAAGGCCTGGAAGTAGGCCTCACCTCCCTCTAACAAGCTCCCTTTCCCTTCTTAATAGTAAGATATTTTATTTTATATATTTATTTGCTTTAGAAGGTTTGAGGGTGATGGGATGAAGATGGACACTTCTCCTATTCCTTCACTTTCCCCCTGAGCTTTCTCTCAAAAGCTCAGAAATAATGGATGGCTATTTTATTCAGAGTTGGTATGCTGTCTTTCACAGAAATATGGCCCAATGTGTCTCATATCAAAATAAAACAAAATTCATTGTATGGCTAAAAAAGCCTCAATCCAAACATTATCTATCTATCTATCTATCTATCCATCCATTTAAATAGCATCAGTTTAAAGCTGTACAGAACACATACACATTGAGAGCTTCGGCTATTGGGTGGTATAGAAATGCAATAAATAAATACATAAATTGATTAAAAGCAGCTTAAAATAAGAAGGTCTTCAAGTTCCATTTAAGTCCATACCTCCCTCCCTTGGGAGGGCATTTCACAAAGATGAGGCCACCACAGAAAAGATCCTGTCTCTATTGAGCACTAGTCTAACAGACTTTTGTGGCCACTGGCCAGCCTATGAGCAGGGCCTCTGAGGCCAATTGCAAGGCCTTCAGGTTTAAATGGCTGTACGCCAGAAGTACTTTAAATTGGGGCTGAAAACAAGATGGCAGCCAATGTAACTGATACAACATGTGTTATATGTCAAGGCTTCCTGGCCCCATAAGCATCCAAGCAGCAGCATTCTGAAACAGCTGAAGCTTCTATGCAATCTTTCAAAGTAGTCCCATTAGACAAGGCTGAACAGGAAACTAAAAGCATCATGTCAAAGAACTGATTCAGGCACTTCCTGGTATGGCAAGCTAGGAGGGCCAATTCACTTCAATAATAGTCTAGCCTGGATGTAACCAGGGCATCTGCAAACTCTGCTTTCTATAGATAGTGTTGCAGCTGGTGAATCATCCTAAAATGATAAAAGGCAGCCCTACTCACCAATGCCACCTGAGCCTCTACAGGCGGCGTGATATCCAGGAGCAGGAAAATCTACAAGCTGTGATGTTCATCTTTCATGGGGCATGCCTGCCCATCAGGCCCACCAGGTGGAACCCTCCATCCAGGTGAACAGGCTTCCCAACCCATCGTATCTGGATTAAGTTTCAGCTTGTTTGCCCTCATCCATCTGCAAACTGCCTTCAGTTTATTTGTAGCCTTCTCTTAGAAAGCTATAAATAAATAGGGAGTTGGATGTGATCACCCACTACTAAACTCAACCATTAGTCACTGAAGACACATGCTTCACTATGGCAAATACTTCTAAATGGAATGGTGTGCATTTAAGCCGACATTTAATTATTTGCATAAACCTTGTGCTAAACCAAAATATATTTTCAGACACGTATGTGTGTGTTTTGCACATCATGTTTTAATGAAGTATATCTGCTGCTAAATACTGTCGTCATCTTAGTTGACTTCCATTGACTTGCAAAAGATACTGACTTCCATTTCTTGCAAAAGATTTTCTCCTCACTCATTTTTTAGTTACCTGACCCATTAATCTGACTTTAACTGACATGAGAAATATAGATGGGAATGGAATGTAGAATGAGAATTTTCTGTTTAAGAATTACAATAAAATCTGAGTCAGTTAAGCTTAGCGTGTTCTTTTTCCTTTTCCTTTTTATCATAGCCTCAATATGAGGTTCCATTAAAGGTTCCAGCGGTCAGATAATGGGATAAACCAATTTTCTCTTAAATATAGGTACAGATTCTCTCCTTAATTAAAAAGTGATTGATAACCTTTTCCAATTTACTTTCTTTATAAGAGGAACATCTGATAATATCCAATAAAAATGTTAATTTATTTCATTCCTTTTTGACACTTCTTTAAGCAGAACGTGTTCCAGTGTAATTCAAATCTACAGATGTAGCAGAGCAAAATATTTAGAGTTTTCAAACAGTTGTCTGAGGCCTTAGCTAGACCAGGCTATATCCCAGGGCGAAGCCCGGGATCATCTCTGTGCGTCCACATGATGCACAGGGGATCCTGGAATCAGAGAGAGATCATCCCTCCCTCCCTAGCCCCAGGATAGAGCTCTCCCCTTCAGGCCTGCTTTTTCCGTGGTCCCAGGCTGAGCCCGAGACCGCGGAACATGTGGCCCATTTCCGTGGCTTGCGCCTGGAGCCGCACACGGGGCACAGCGCTCCTCAGGAGCACTGCTCCCATCGGGGTTAGGGTGGGGGGAATGGGGAAACCAAATTAAATTTTAAAAACCACTAACCTTCAGCACATGAGTTCGTGCACTGCCGTCACTTTAAAAATAAAACATGGTGGACGTGACGCCTCTCTTCCTGAGGTTGTCACGCCTTACATATAAACGGGGGAGAGATCTCGCGTTAATCCCAATGCGAGATCTCCCCTCCTCTGTCCTGGAACAAAAGGTAAGTCTAGCTAAGGCCTGAGATGGGAGGAAATTTACAGAGGAAATTCATTTGCCAAATTCAGCGGGATAGGATGTCTTGTGTCTTTATCCAAACTTTCTGAAGACAGTATCAAGATTGTTTCTTAGAGCCAATCTATATGTTATAAATTAGCTTCAATAACATCTTACATGATTGGATTATGTTTGTGAGCAGCATAACATTGCAAAATCTATTCAAATCAGATAAAATAGCTTCTGTAAGCAGGAATTTTAGCATCCCAGAAGTAAATCCTATTAATGGGGCTTACTCCCAGGTAAGTAAATATGGAATTGCAGCCTTAAACAATTACCTGGGAATAAGTCCCAATAAACCCAGTAGGACTTCTGAGTCAACATGTATAGGATTGAGTGAATGTCTGTGCATAAACAGAAGTGAATTTAAAGCTATGCTTAGCTTAAGACAAATGAAGACAGTGTATGACTCCTACATCAGATATCAAAGGACCACTCACATTTCATGCTAAACCACATTTTTGTGCTACAGTAATGATCCCCACAAACCTTAGACTTGCATGCTCTCTCCTCCTCTCTCCTTCACTTGTATAGTGATGAGGAGATTGGAAGCATTCACTTTTGTTTTTAAACAGACAAATGTTCCTTAATCTCTAAATGTGGAAGAACTCTGGCCAGCTGAAACTATTATTTGTTCGAACCACAGTTTGTTTGTTTGTTTGTTTGATTGTTTGTTTATTTATTTATTTATTTATTTATTTATTACATTTATATACTGCCCCATAGCCGAAGCTCTCTTTTACAAAAGTTAAAAGCAGTAAACATTAATAAAGTATACAAAATTAAAGCCATCAAAAACAGAAGAACAACAGTATAAAAACAACAACATCCATTTAAAAACAACAGTGCTGGGGTCCGTTCAAAGACAAACTTAGCGTTGTTAAATGCTGTTAAATGCCTGGGAGAAGAGAAAAGTCTTGACCTGGTGCCTGAAAGATAACAGTGTTGGTACCAAGCGAGCCTCATCAGGGAGATCATTCCACAGTCGGGGGGCCACCATCGAAAAGGCTCTCTCCCTTGTTGCTATCCTCCCAGCTTGTTAACAAACCACAGGGATAGGCAAGCATTTTGTGTCATGGAAACTTTTGGCACTTTGAGAAACTGTCCTGAGCAAAACCAAGAAATGGCTGCCATGGGAGGAATGGGAAAGGACACTTAACCTGCTCCAAAGCCTGAATACAAGGCAGAGGTGGAGTCTGAGCCCCAATGCCCTGAACAACCTCTTTGAACCCACAGTTTTACCAACAAAAACCTATTTCGCAGCAATCCCAGCTAGCGTTGAGGTGAAAATCTGCTTGGGGCAGTGCATGCCCCCATGTCTGACCGTTATGGGCCCAGGCAGATGCACCCGGCAGATTTTTGTCACAAAGCCAAGGGTGCGGGTCAGGGTGGAACCATGCTGCCCTGACCTGCGCCCTTTGTCCTTTCTGTCCACAGCATTAATGGCAGCTGCCATTAACGGAGAGCCAGTGTGGTGTAGTGACTAGAGTGTCGGACTGGGAATCAGGAGATCCAGGTTCTAGTCCCCACTCAGCCATGGAAACCCACTGGGTGACTTTGGGCCAGTCACAGACTCTCAGCCCAGCCTACCTTACAAGGTTGTTGTTGTGAGGATAAAGTGGAGAGAAGGATTATGTATGCTGCCTTGGGTTCCTTGGAGGAAAAAAGGCAAGATACAAATGCAATAATAAAATAAATATGCAATTACCCCAGGGCTGGGGAAATTGCATATTTTCCCCTTCCGTCTAGTGGGTGGAAAATGGTGGGTGGTTGCTGCCATTAGCACAGAGGGAAAGAAAGGGCAGGCAGTTGCTGAGGCTTGCGCAATTGGGATGGATGTTGGCTGATATTGTAAAACCCTAGCAGCAAGAATGGCGCCTGGGGACACATTGGTGCCCATGGACACCATCTTGCCTACCCCTGGTCTAAACTAACCAAACCTCAGATGTAACAGGGAACTCTAGTTAATTTAAAAGTGGAAGTGGATTTTTAAATCTCTTTGCAGCCACACCAGAGGAGTATCATAGAATCATAGAATAGGGGTCTATTAGGCCATCGAAGGGGCCTATAAGGAGCCATCGAAGTCCAACCCCCTGCTCAATAGGGGGGAATGGGGGAGAAATGTATTCACTTTGATTTTTAATGGAGACATATGCATTTGGCACTATCCAACCCAATACATTTAAATTTGTAATTTTGCATTGCTGCTGTTTTTATCTGGTTGAGCTTTTATATTGTATTTTATATTATGGTTTTATACTGTTGTTTTATACTTCGAATGTTTTTAATTTTTGTGAACCGCCCAGAGAGCTCCAGCTATTGGGCGGTATAGAAATGTAATAAATAAATAAATAAATAAATAAATAATAAATGAATAAACCAAAATGCAGATAAACCTCAAAATGTGCATTTTATCTAATTTTGTGATGCAGTTCCAATTAGCAACCGAAAAACTCATGGAGAGCCAATCAGCTCAAATTCGCTGAGTGCTGCCAGTCCACCCCAGTCCCATGTGTTTGGCGATGTGCAATTCCGAGTCCTCCAGAAAGTGTGCAAGTCCCCCGGCACACCATTAGCCTTTGAGAGGACTTTAAGGCCACAAATGGTGGGGGTAGGGAAGAGGCAAAATGCACTTTCCAGGGCCTCCAGAAAGTGTGCAATTCCCCTGGCATGTCATTAGTGTGCTTTGCCATTGCCTTTCCCTGCCTTTGGGGAAATTGCATTTCTCCTTCCACCTCTGCCGTCAGTGGTGGGGAGGACAGAAACGCAATTTCCCCAAGGGTGGGGAAAATACGCAATTTCTCCAGCCTTGGGGAAATTGTGTATTTTCTCTTGCTGCATTAATGGTGGCCGCCATTAACATAGCAGGGGGAAAGGAGGACAAAGGGCATGTACAGGTCAGGGTGTGAGTTCTGCCTGGATTTTCACCCCTCTTGTTATGCAGGAGCCATGGAGCGAAAATCCACCTGGCGCATCTGTCAGGGCCCGGGAGGGCCGGACATGGAGGTATCCACCCTCCTTGCAGGCCCAAGTGGATTTTCACCCCGTTGCTAGTTCCAATAAGAAAATGTGTATATTAGGTTAAAGTGGACACAAAATGTCCGTATTAGTGAAAACAACATGGAGAATACATCATATCAGGTGAAATTGCTTGCAAAAAATGTGTATATTAAGAAACATGCATACAAGCATGCGTATGTTAGGAGAAATGCAAATTAAAATTCTTGTGTGGGCTGTAAAAAGCAACACAAACTGAAGTGGAAAGGTGATGAACTGAAATTAAGGTTGGAAAAATGCAAAATTGACCAAAACTGAAAGTTGTTTGATTTGTCTATTCCTAGGGAGGAGGGAAGGTGTGAGGCTGTGGCTCGTTACCATAGCGGTAGACCAGAGTTTGCGTTTCACCAGAAATGGGCCGATAATTTGGATACAAAGGTGTACTTCTGCATGTGTACTTCTTCCACTCCTATAAAGCCTGTTTTACACCTCATACTATAATACCGCATGAGAAAAGTGAAACTAAACCCAAATTTTGTTTTTCTACTTCTGCGAGAACTTCCACAAAAACATGTGTAAGTTCTTGCTCAATACGAATTATGAAATTGCTACAGAACTCTTATAGCACAGCATCCTGCATGAACTCTTTGGAAAG
This sequence comes from Elgaria multicarinata webbii, assembly GCF_023053635.1. Classification (NCBI taxonomy): domain Eukaryota; kingdom Metazoa; phylum Chordata; class Lepidosauria; order Squamata; family Anguidae; genus Elgaria; species Elgaria multicarinata. The sequence continues at coordinate 75,920,086 of NC_086180.1, read as the reverse complement.
AATTTGTAGAAAGTGCTTGCAGTTTTTTTGGATAGGACCAAATGCTCTTAACAGCCAAACCTCTTTAGAGAAGGAGATGCCATCAACCCACTGATAAATTGAATTTGTAAGAATAGGGACTTTATACAGCCTGAGGGGTAGTGAAAGGGTGAATGCCTCTTAGTACTTGCATCTGAGAAAACTATTTGTCATATCAAAACATCTAATGTACTGTGTAGTAATATATACTTAGCTCAAAAACAGCTTGAAATCTGCACTCGAGAGCCAGTCTATGCATTAGAAATATAAGTATTAAAATAATGCATAATTCAATGAACTGGGAACATACTTTCCTCCTCCATGAAGGGACCGTTATTGAGAAGGATTCTTTTTAACATGCCATACTTGCCTGAAGGCATGTTGTATTCAAAGCAATGAGTGGAAAAATATTTTCCCTTGTTATGTGCTTCAACTATTGGAGCTACAGCAGATTTATAGGCACTATGAGAGAAGGTATTAAAAAATCCTACATTAAAGTTGCACAACAAAAGAAATAAAAAAGGGAGTGAAGAATAAATGAGGGCTTATTTGCAATGCAGTTTTCTCACTGCAAGGAAATTTTGTAGATATATCACTCTTGATAGATGTCTTTACCGTACTTGTTTTTTTGGTTGAGTTCATGAGGAATCTTACTGTCATATATCTAAAAAGTTTCGTCGTTGTTTTTAAGGAAGTCCAAGAATTTTGGTTGTGCTGAGAAAAGAATTGAACAAGCCCCATAACACCGGACATGGATGCAAGAGGAAAATGTGTGTTCTCCAAAAATTGTTTGTAAGTTATTCAGTACATGATCAAACAAGCAGTTTGTAGTTGTGTAACTTTAAAATTGTGCTATTTCATGCTTCAGACTATGGGGAGGGGAATTGTGTAACTTTATTATTTATTTATTTATTTAAAATATTTATATCCCGCCCTATATCACTAAGATCTCAGGGCGGCGTACAGATAAAAACATACAGAATTAAACAATAAATATACACAGTTAAAAACAAATTAAACCATAATCCAAGTTAAAATAATATATAATTTAAAAGCAATAGATGCAGTTAAAACAGTTAAAACAATGTGCCAGTGAGTTTAACCATTAAAGGCTTTGTTAAAAAGCCATGTTTTTACTTGGCGTTGAAATGCAATCAATGTTGGCGCCAATCGGGCCTCCAAGGGGAGGGCATGCCACAGTCGGGGTGCCACCACAGAGAAAGCCCTCTCCCTTGTCCCATCATAATGTATATGTTGCATTGGTGGGATGTGGAGAAGGGCTCCTCCAACAGATATAAGGTCTCGGGCAGGCACTTTGAAAAATGTGCATGTTTTTGTGCAATTTTCCTGTTCGACTGTTCCATCCATGCAAATCCAAAAGAGATCACAAATAACAATGGTAAATAAGACGAGGAAAACACCAGGCTAATGGTCGGAGAATCTGGGCAAAGGTGAATTTGCTTGTTCACCCATGCCTATTGTTTTTAATTTTATTTCTTTTGCAGTTCTGGAGCTGTAGGCTACATGATCAACTCATTCATATGACTGGGTTTCATGTCTACCTCAGCCATGTTAACTATCAATGGGTAAGAAATAAACAGATAGATAAAGGCTCAGTTCACACAACACGTTTCTCAATGGTGGTTTTACAATTCCACGGTGCTTTTACATCACTGTTGAGAAATGTGTTGTCTGGTGGGAAAACTCTATGCAACGGTGGAGTTTTTTGGGAAAACACACCATGCAGAATATCCACGCTGCACAGAAGAGAGTTCCTGCACAACCATTGTGTGCTGTGTTGTGTGGAGGGCTCTGTGGAGTTTTCCATTGCATTGAGTTGTCTTTCCCCACTGATTACAGAGTTCCCTGGCAAGAGCAGCAAAAGGAGTAAGTGCCGCTCTAGGAGAGCTGCTGGGATACCATCGGGAGGACCAGGGCAGGAGAGAGGATGGAGGAACTGTCCATCAAATATTGTGATGGATTTTATTCGGCTGTTGGGCAGTATAAAAATGTAATAAATAAATAAATAAATAAATAAATAAATATATATATATTCAACTCCATGGTAGCTCACAGTCACACAATGGTGGAGTTAGAAAATGCTGTGTGGGGAGTGATTTCTAAAAACTCAACCACTGAGTTGAGTTTTCACACTGCATTGACTAATGTGTTGTATGAACTGAGCCAAAAAAAGACTAAGTGGATAGGGAAATCCAGCTGTTGTCATTGCCTGGTATTCTGTTGTCTAGTTGCTGCTTATGAAATTCACATGTAGCTAAACTTAAATTGGAGTGTACCACTGTGGTATCTTGTAGAACCAGAAGAACGCAGGTGATGACCATCCTAAATATTTTGCATTCCAAATGCATAACTATTATTTGGTGCAAGTATATGTAGATTTCATAGCACATCAGGGCTAGGCTGCATACAATATTATTTATTTGGAATGGTACTAAGAATATGTCAATTTCCCCCTGCTTACTTTGGGGAAAAGGCAACGGTTTTAGTACTTATGAGATCTTCTCAACAGCCTTTTAATTATTGACAGAAACTGATCTATATGATGGAAACAAGATTAACAAAGTGTGCTGTTTAGGGCTGTATAATCCTGCTGCTGGTGGTGGCAAATTAGGGTCAGACTACTGACACCATTGACATGGTTTTGTAAATTGTGCAAGATTATAGGGACGAGCTAGATTGGGATTATGGCATTCCACTACAAACTCTCCAGGAGATGGAGTGCATTGAAGAGAGGGATAGGCGAACCCCATGCATCCTGTTTGCACTCTGCTCGTTGACTTCCACCAGCTGCCTGATCTTGTTTGGTGCATGGGGCAAATGACCAGATGGTCCACGGGTGCCAAGTAAGAACTCATGATTTTTTTTTATCCATGAGCTGTGATTTTTCACAAAATCATGGGTGAGGTTATTTAGGGAAATCACGATCTGTGGTGGTAAATATCATAATTTGCATAACATTGCAGATGTAGAGGACCTTTTACATCTGTATTTTTGCACAAATAGCACTGTTCACAGCCGTGAATTTGCACAAATCACCATTTATGTAAAAGTTAACACCCACGATTTTGCGCAAATCATACTTTGTACACACCCACGTCCACACACAAAAGGTGGAAAACCGTAGGCCTGACCAATTCAGCGAGCCCTGAGTCGAGTGAACTCAAGGATCTGAAAACTGACATCTGGGGCACCAAGTTGGCGAAAACACACTGAACTCCACCCCCAAAGTGGATTCCTCCAACATCACTATTGGAGGATTTGGAACCTTGAAGAGGGCTTGACTTGCTTCATGAACCTAATAAATGGTCTCTCTGCTATTGTGGACGGAATTTAAAAAAAAAGGTAAATTAGAAAGACAAACAAGCTCATATGTTCATCACTCAACTTATCATTCATCCTTAAATTTTCATAGGATGCTTTTACATTTCAGACTGTCTTCATTTTCACTTTCATCTGTAAGATTTTAAGATACTTCTTCAATAAGCAGGTTTTAAATTAGCCATCCCTGAGGGGGGAAAAGAGGTTTTTTGACTTATTTTTAGTGATGTTGAACTAATTTTAGCAATGAAGCACAAATCAAAGCTTGATTAACTGCTGGAAGCATAATTATGTGCAGTAAAAATTTATCTTGCATTTCAGTACTGAATATATATGTATATTTTTAAAACTTTGGCAATGATCAGTTTAGAAGAAAACCCAGCTGAAAGGTTTTGTTTTCATTTGAATGAACTTTAGTAAAGTAGGAACATCTGAGTAGGGGGGATTGTTAACAGCAACAAGATTAAATCCAAGATAAGAATGTGGGCAACCAAAGGTTTGAATATCTTCTATGGAGGGTGGACTTTATCAAATGAATTCCAGAGGAACATCTGTATTTTAATGAAGCTTTTGGTACATTGTGGGATTGTGCTGTGACCAAAGCTGATCCTCCCCTGAAGGACCAACTGGGCTGTGACCAAAGCTGACCCTCCCCTGAAGGACCAACTGGGCTGTGACCAAAGCTGACCCTTCCCTGAAGGACCAACTGGGCTGTGACCACAGCTGACCCTCACGTCAGGCAGTGGAGTAGGAGGAGTGGCAAATTGAGTTTTCCCTGCCCCTTCCAGGAGCAAAGCAGGGGAGACTGGTCTCAACCCCCCACCAATTGGTTCGTGCTGAGAATCCTCTCAGTACAAACCAGAGAGCGGGCCAGATCTATGGAGAACCAAATCAGGTGGAGGTAGCAGCTAGCACAGCTCCTCAGAGAGCCAACCAGACTCAAATGCATGGCTCTGAGGGGGTTCTTCCTCAGAGCCAGACGTTGCATGACTGGAGAAGCATACGGGAGATTGCCTAGGCCATTCTGTGAGATATGGCTCCTCCAGAGGAGGTGCCAGAGCTAACAGAGGATGGGTGGCTGCTCTGAAGGCGAGGCGTATCGGGAAATTGCCTGCAGCACAGGCGACCTCCAGGGCAGCTCTCCAGAGGGCAGGCAGTGGTAAAGACTAGGGTAATGTGAGCGATGTGAGAGTCCTGCAATGGAAGTGGGTGTGGGGGTTGTGTGATCATGATGGCAGGGGCATGATGGCAGCGTGGGCAAGCTCTTCCACCTCAGGTGGTGGAAAAGCTTGCTCCAGCATTGACTACAACAACTTCTCCACATGTGCTTGAGCAACAGTTTACAAAATAGCATTAATACATGTTTTCTCCTGTGACTGAAACCAGGGTCTTTTTTTGGACTGGAGGTCTATTGACAGAAAAGTGCAGGAACAAAATTGCCATTAATTGCTGCGTCACAATGTAGAATATCTGAAGGAACATTTTCAGCATTTATCAAAGTCAAGCATGAGGCAAAAATTAAAACTGGATGCTTAAGGATACTTGCCTGAAATCCAAGGAGCTTTTCACTCGGCTTAATATGTCTCTGGAATTCACACTCTACTGGTTGTATCACTTTGATTCCATCTTCATAAAACACATAGAACATATTCCCAATTCCCAGACCTTAGAAATAAAGATATATTTAAATGTACAAAAATTAAAGCAGCCAGGAAATTATTATTTTTAAACAAAAGCCTTGACTATTTTTGGCCAGAGAACAATTTGTTAATGCACATGATGTTAATAAAACTAATCCTATGAGATTTTTAAATTATTATTATAGACCTAATCTGAAATGTCAACGTGATTCACATTATAGTTCCCATGAGAAACAAAATGACTTCATAAATACCAATCTGGAAACATATGCCACACTTTGAAAGTGCCTTAGGATCAAATAGAAATATATTCCTTCTCTTATTGCTCTATTTGTGAGGGCTGGAAGAGGTGAAATAAAATTTCATCAGGACAAAGAAAAAGTCCTGGATGGATTGAGTTTTTCTTTTCATAAGGCCTTATTATATGCAAATATATATTATGAGTTGTATATGCTAGCTTGGCTTTGCTTTAGTAGAAAGTACTTCCACTACCACAAGTTCACAACCTGATTTCCAGACTCACCTAATCCCCCCCACCTGCCCCAAAGAACTGGTCCTGAGTGTTGGGCAACTCTCTGAAACAGAGTGAACCACAGGACGGCAGTAATTAAGGGGAATAAGCAAAAATCAGGTGTTGACTTATACAAGCAGAAGTACGTTACATAGCAAAGCCAACACTGAATACGCTATGTGCGTTCTAGCACTGCAAAAAGAGCATTCTGTCTTATAATTTATTGCAAATTAGGCACCCTACAAAATTAATAATATGAATGAGCATAAACGTTCATGGGACCCTACATTATACCAGTCACTTTACTATTAAGCAAAGGAGACATTGGCCCCGTTCAGAAGACACCTTAAACCATGGCTTTAACCAGGGTGGTTAAGCCAGAAAGCCAGGCTGTGTTCAGAAGACACCTTAAACCTTGTCTTTAACCATGGTGAATAAAGCAAAAAGTCTAATTCACCATGGTTAATGGTGTCATCTGAACACGACCTGGCTTTCTGGTTTATCCACTGTGGTTAAAGCCATGGTTTAAGGTGTCTTCTGAACGGGCCCATTCTCTTAAGTTAGCTACAGCACTCGAAGCCAAGCATTCAGTTACTGCATGGTTTGCATGCATGTTTTTGCTCACACAAGTTGTCTTGGCCCAATTTTCAGCCACTTGGCCCCTTGCCCCAACCCAAAGAGTTGGGCACCCTTACCCTACAGCATTTATGTGGGGCTGAGGTAGCAGTAAAGTCTGCTTTAGCCATCCCAGTTGCATGCACTCATAATATCCTAAGAGGTACCAAAATTGTGACAGGCATAGTATAGATTGGAGTAAAAGCTTCCAAGGTCCCCTGAATGTAGCTCATGTAGCAAAGTAATATAATCTAAAGGCAATTAGCAAGATACACCTCTCTCAATGCATTTCTATGCCCATTGAGAAATTCAATTGATTTTTACAGACATGAAGATGGGATGAAGTATGGAGAGAGCGCATTTATCAGGCTCTAACACGATTAAATTCATGACTATGGCCCATCGTACGAATGTACAAGGATTTTGTTTCTCTTCACTAATCATGTTCACAATCGTGAACACAAATGCAAGCCAGAGCACTGTTTTTCAAGAACTGTCTGTGAATTCACAATTTGCGACTGTGTTCTGAAAATGTATACTTTAAAATAAATGTGCACTGATGTGCATTTCTACAAAAATACACATTTCTACGTATTAGTCAATGGTGGAAAAGCATGCAATTTTGAATAAAATGGACAGTCAGAAATGCTCACTTTTCTCATTGAAATGTGTATTTTCTCCTTTACAACCGAGTAAAAAAAAATAGGGCAAAAATGATCAACCCAAAATGAGTTTTGAAGTGATTTTTAGAGAATTTAGGTGAGCTCAGAAATGGCTGGTTTTCCAATCCCTAGCCATTCTCAATTTCAGCTGACTGACCCAGCAGACAGCCAACTTGGAGGAACAAAGCTATATCATCAACATATTCTTACAATCTTTATCTCCCTCCCTCCTTCTCTCTAATATTTATATCCTACCTTTCTAGTTCAAAAATTAAACTACTCAATGTAGCTTACAAAGACAAAGTGAAAACCAGAAACAACAAAACATTTACTACAAAATAAAGGAAGAATAGCAGGTAAACCACAACAAAAAGAAGAGAAACCAGGTGGGGCAGGGGTTAAACCAATGTTTTAAAGCTCAGCGGATGGCAACAAGGGAGAGGACCTTTTCTGTAGTGGCTCCCAATTATGGAAAGATCTCCCTGGTGAGACCCACCTGGTGCCGACCTTGTTATCTGTTCAGCACCACGTTAAGACTTCTCTTTGGTATTTAACAGCATATGTTGAGTTTTAACTGACTCCAAAACTAGCTTTGGCCTGGCTGAGTGTTTTAAAAATGTTTAAAATCTTAGCCTGTTTTTATATTTTTGTTTTTAAATTGTGTATATTGATTTTTTTTAATGTTCAGTCCTTTTAATCTAATCTTTGTAATCTTTGTAAACCACCCAGAGAGCTTTGGCTATGGGGCAGAATATAAAGGTAATAATAAAGTCAAAGGCCAGTATAAAGAACTAAGGGCATGTCAACACCATACCTATATCCTCAGGTCATCTCTGGATCATCTCTGTGTGTCTAAATGACACACAGGGGATCCAGGGGGCAACCCGGGATGACTACGGACTTTCCCTGGGATATCAGGAACTGTGGAAAACCTGATTTTCCCACGGTCCTGGGACCATTTTGAGGAGCATAGGCTGTGTGGCCACTGCTCTCAGGTCATCCCTTCCTCCCCGTGAATAGCAGAGCTCTTAAAATGGGCACAGAGCAACATGGGGGCAGACTGTGCCCATCAGGGGTGGTGGGGTGGTGGAACGGGATCAGTTTTTTTTTAAAAAAAAAAAACTGGTGGAATGCAAATGCATGCCTTCTCTGTTGTTTACAAAATAAATGGCAGCCGCGACATCCCTCCTTACTTCCGGGACATCGCGCGGCCGTCAAGACGCTGGGGGAGGATCACAGAAGCAGGTAAGTCCATGATATTCCACCCTCCCTCCCCCTACACCCTATGGTGTAGACATGCCCTGAATCTCCAGAAAATAACATACCTTATAGATCAGGGCCTTATAGACATTATAGAGGCTACTTAGAAATTCAGTGCATTCCTATGGCCATTTTTAAAAATCCAATGTATTTCTGTAGTGTTCTCTGCCATTCCTCTTAGTATGTCCCAGTCCTGTACTGAATGCAGAGATCTACTGTGACAAACGTTTGTCTATATTTGCATACTAACCAGAAAAAAAGCTCCTGTGCATTTAGCAGCAGCAGCTGAGGGAAGGATCCAAGAGTGACTGTGCACTCTGCTATTTGCATTGCACTAGCAGAAACCGAAAGGTGCACAGTGTCAATAGCACTATAATGTTTGTCATACTATTGACATTGCACAAGTGTTGGTTTCTGCTACGGCAATGTCAATAGCGCAAGCTTACGGACACCACTGTACCCTTTCCTTGATCTGTAGAACTCATCAGCAGGTGAATCTTTTCACAGCATGGAGCGCTATCACTTAAGGGCTGCAGATCAAGCAGCTCGCAAATGCATTAGAGCAGAAGTCAATGAAAAAGAAGGTAACTGCTTGCATTGGCTGCCTATACGTTTCCGAGCCCAATTCAAGGTGCTGGTTTTAACCTATAAAGCCTTACATGGCTTGGGACCACAATACCTAATGGAACGCCTCTCCCGACACTATGCTCAACGTCTAAAGTCCTCCTCCACGTGCCTACCCTGAGGGAAGCTCAGAGAATGGCAACAAGGGAGAGGGCCTTTTCAGTGGTGGCCCCCCAATTATGGAATGACCTCCCTGACAAGGCTCGCCTGGCGCCAACATTGTTATCTTTTCAGCACCAGGTCAAGACTTTTCTCTTCTCCCAGGCATTTAACAGCATATGCTGAGTTTTTTAACTGACCCCAGAATAGTTGTTTTTAAATGGATATTGTCTGTTTTTCTTTGTAGTTTATGCTTTTTATGGTTTAAAATTTTGTATATTTCTTTTTAATGTTCACTGTTTTTAACTTTTGTAAACCGCCCAGAGAGCTTCGGCTCTGGGGCAATATATAAATGTCATAAATAACAGCAGCAGCAACAAGAACAACCCCATGAGCGTCCCTTGTTATCAAATGCAATAAAACATGACATTTAAAAATTAAAAATCTTTCTAATTGAAGAGCTTTTACTGAAATGCTTATAATAAAGAATTCTATTTGTTGTACACAGGTTCTATGTAGTCAATCTCTTTTACCTTTTATTTTATCTTCAGTTCTATTCATCACAATTCAACTGATTTTTGCCACACCAACCACCTACCCCATAGTTACACACATTCACACTGAAGTATGAATGATGATTTTTAAAATATGTTATTATGACTGTTCAAAGTTTTTGAACATTACAGACAACAACTTGTCAACCATCATCTGGGTCTCGGACATGAGTAGTATAAATATTTATTTTCAAAGCCTGAACATTAAAATGTTAGCATGCATTTTTGTTTTGTGTAATAATATTTTCATATTTTCCTTTAATTTAAAATTAATATGGATGAAAAGTTATATGAGAGTAAAATGACTGGTTAGGCCCAATTTTCACTTCCATCTTTGATAGATTCATTGATTGATTCATTGTTTTCACTTTTAATTTTGAATGCGCTACATATGTGGTGAGATCTGAGAGCCAAATTAGATATGACATTAAATGTGTTACTGCATTTCACATGCGCTGTAAGAATAAATCCTACAGCCCCTAGACAGCATCCCTGGGCCCTAGAATAGTCTAGAAAATGTCTTCTGAGACCATAGACAGACCTATGACCTTGGTTTTTATTTTGTTTTTAAATGGAGCTCCATTTTCAGCACCTTCTAAGCTTGATGAAGATTTCTATGAGGACAGAACTCCTAAGAACTACATTCTATGAGGGTGTCTAAATATTTTTGCTGGGTTGGGGCATGGTCAGGGGCTGGGAAGGTTTAGAATCCCTCATATCCTCAGCTACTTCCTCTCCATACATTGGTACTCACCCCAGAACCCCCAGGTTACCCCTTCTATGAGGTCAGAGTTCTAACTTCATAGAGGTCTCCATGGGGTCTCGGTGGAGCAGAAAAGAGGACTCTGGTTTTTTAAAGAAAACTGAGGTCACAGGCCTGTCTACAACCTTCAAGGAGTTTTTCTAGACAAACCTATGACCCCTGAAATAAGAACATAGAAACATAAGACGTGCCATGCTGGATCAGACCAAGGTTCCATCTAGTCCAGCACTCTGTTCACACAGTGGCCAACCAGCCATCAGCCAGGGACCAAAAGGCAGGACATTGTGCAACAGCACCCTCCCACCCATGTTCCCCAGCAACTGGTGCACACAGGCTTACTGCCTCGAATACTGGAGATAGCACACAACCAGCAGGGCTAGTAGCCATTGATAGCCTTCTCCTCCAGAAATTTATCCAACCCCCTTTCAAAGCCATCCAAATTGGTGGCCATCACTACATCTTGTGGTAGTGAGTTCCATAATTTAACTTTGTGCTGCGTGAAGCAGTACTTCCTTTTATTTGTCCTGGATCTCCCACCAATCAGCTTCATGGGATGACCCTGGGTTCTAGTATTTTGAGAGAGGGAGAAAAATGTCTCCCTATCCACATTCTCCACACCATACATAATTTTGTACACATAGAATGCTGTCTATAGACCACAGGATTGCACACTAAACAAAATAAGAATAGTCTCTATGGGTCACAAGTAACCAAATTATGACTGCCATGTCTACTTTGGCTAAGGATATTGGAGGAATCCATCTGGGGAGACAAGTTCAACAAGCTTTAATCAACTGAGCGTCCTGGACTTCATCTCTCTTACCTGCAAGCTGGCCTGACTCGATGAACATTGCCTTCAGTCAGCAGGCACATTTTGGGCTCCCCCCCTTAAATTGGCATTTACACAAACTACTTGCCAGATTTTCCTAGAGGCCCTGGCTTAGTTTGCTGTAGGCTTTCCCCCCAAATCCAGGATCTCTTCTCAGAGTTCTCACCCTTTAAATCAACATTTGTGCAAATTGCAGCAATAATTTACTTAATTTGTGCAAATTGCACCCTTAATGCGCTTAATTTGTGCAAACTGCACCTGCAATTTACATCAGTTAAGCATGTTTATGCAAATTAAGCAAATTATGGCCGCAATTTGTGCGAGCTACGCAAGTTGTGGCTGCATTTCCCCCAAAATATTATGGCCACAATTTGGGCAAATTAATCAAATTACATCTGCAATTTCTGCAAACGATACAAATTGTGGCTACAATGTGCATCCATGTCAATTTATGGTGGTGGTGGGGAAGAGTTCGTGGATTTCAGGAAAAAGCCCATGGCTTGGCTCACAAATGCAAGCTGAGCCATAGGCTATGGAGAAATCCAGCAAGTCTAAAAGATTTCTGCATGACAGCCATGCCTGACTTTGTCCCTTAAATGCATGCTTTAATGATCCTATAGAAAGAAATAGGATTAATATTTAACTATGGCTGGATTGTGGCCAATATAACTACCTTTGTTCTTGTTAAACACTTACCTTCCAATTGGCATGTCCTAGAAAATAAAACAACCGACTCAACTTTTATGCCATTATATATCACAAGATGTAAATTCTGGTATAAGCCAGTAAACTCTCCAATCTCCCCCTCTCCCTCATCCAAACTTTCGAAGTTTTAAAATACTATAGCTTTGCATCTCCAAGTGTAAAACAACAACAATTCTTTGTTAATCTGGATAACTCTCTGCAAAATACGAATGATTCACATTCTTGGGTCAACAGTCTGACTGAAGATAAGCTGATTGGCTGAATGATTTAGGGCAGTAAGAGGACAAGGTAAGTCCCCACAGGGAGTTTTATCCATAACTGAAATATACCCATGAAAATTTCAGAAACAAAGGTTTATAAATACGGCAAACTCCCCCTGCCCTCCACCAAAGACTTTAGGATTTCTTTCATTATGGACACTGACAATGCTATATATGAGAATTAAAAGGAAAGGGCAATTTATGAAGAATGACAATGAATGCTTAATTAACATTTAATTTCTATAGCTATTGTCTGCTAACAAGGAAGTTAACACATTCACGAGATATGGAAATTACTAATAGAATACGAAAATGTGATATTAGTACCTTCCTCTCTCCAAAGTATGTTTGCAACTGCAGCGTGTAAGAGAGAAAGAACAGAAGACACAAATGAGTATGGAAATCACATGGAACAGCACACCAGTTTCTAAAATAATGCATCTGATACAAATTTGGTTTACAAAATAACTTCCAACGAGCATCATTTCCCTCTATCTGACTCCTAGACGTATTCTTAGCTGATGTTTATTACAGGAATTTACCCTATTTTTTGCATATTTCAGTGAAGCCAGTATATTATCTAATACAAACAACAGAGCTTTCGCTGAGATTTTTAGAAGAAATAAAGACAATACAAATGCCACAGCTGTTCTTATTGTGCTATTGTATTTATAATAAACAATGGATTTGGGAGAGGAGCATTTAATTGCAGCTAACGGAGGTGAAGCACTAACAAATCTGTCTTATGAGCAGTGCGTTGAAATGGCACTTGAGAACTGTTCCACATGATCATGATTCCTTTGAAGCTTCTGGGATTTTTCCAAGTGGCTTCAAAAGGCAAAGCTGAAGGAAATAATTCTCTGAAGAAAAACAAAAAAAAAGACTTCACAGAGCATGAAATTATTATTGAGATGTGAACTCCAGGACTGTGAAGTTTGGGGTTTTACATTTATCACACCAGAACAGAACCCCAAATCTTAGAGTACCCACATAACTTTTCTGTCCTGAAAGCATAGCTAAGCAGATAAAAACATAATAACATACATTGGAAAAACAGATAGAATCAAAATATTGCTGCTTGAGGCAGGGAACAAGATGGCATCTCGCCATTCCATGATCAAAAGTTGACCAGAGTGGCAGTTGAACCAATATTGATGATGGGATAGCATCGTCCACTTCACCTAATGGTAGCAGTCTAGCTTAGGGAGCACAGGGTGGGCCATGTGGTACATATACATATCTTTGGCCTCCAACATCTCACCCCCATTCCCCACCCCCTGTCATCTTCTGCCTAAGATGGCCACCTTATGTTGCCTAATGGTGGAGCCAGCCCAGACAACATCTTTGGTAACACACCATCCTGTATCTGTGGCTATCAAATATAAGTAAGTGTGGCCCAAAACGGCCATGGACATTAGGTTACAGTCTTATTTATACTTACTAGGAAGTTAATCCTCTTTAACTCCCAGACAAATACCTACATGAATGCAGCAGAACTATTGCAGGTCAAGTGTTCACTACAGTTTCTCATCAGAAAGATGAAGAGGGCCAGGAAGATATATTGGGATGAGTAGAATATTATTTTAGCCTGTGGGTCTCCTGAAAACCATTCCATTTCATTTTTATTTATTTTTTAGCTGCTGTATGGACTAAAGTTGCCAACTCTTCTACTCTCTTCTGATGCCACATGGCTATCTTATAGGAAACAAAAGATACAATCAGTAAACCTGACTGTTAAGTTTCAGTTCCAGGTCTAATAAAAGTTAAGCCAGAACCAATATTGGATTAACTGTTGTTACAGATTGCATTTTTGCTTCCCATAGGCCAGCCTGGTGATGCTATCAGAAAGTGTTAGAACTGGCAGATGTGCATTGTACCTCTACTTTTCTCCTTTGCTCACTTGTCCTGGTGGTTCAGAAAATGTGGGTGTATTGCCTGTTTCCCTGTATAAAATCCATGATGCCTGACACTTCACTTTCATTATCAAAAAAGCAGAAACCATATAAACATTACTTGTTTGAACCAGTGTTGTGCTGAAAATGTCTTCTGTATTTTTTCAGCCATTCTTATTAAATTTGATAGAAAAGAAATTACTTTTGAAAAGAAATTTGAAGGAGAACATTTTTGTGAAATTCTCATGAGTGTGTGTGTGCGCGCACGCACGGTTCTCATGCTAACCTTGATTATGAAGTGGCCAAGGGGTGTGTGTAACCGTCCCTTCTTTCATTATACAATACCCACCCCCCACTCCGGTCTTTGCAGCCTCCTGGTTTCCCAATTATTAACACCCAGGGGAAAATGTCATGAGGCAATTCCTCGCACGGCACTTTTTCAGCTCAGGAAGTGCTGGGGAGGATTCAGAATGTTGGAAAGGCACGTAGCACAAACATATAACAACACATTTCACCCTCAGCTACCTCACACCAATAAGATAAGCTGAAACACACACACACACATAAAAAAAACCCTAAAATACTTGCAAATGAGACTGAAGCCCAATCCCCACCCAGCTGGTATGGCTTTTGCCGGGGGTGGGGTGGGGGGAAGGAAGCCAGGAATAAAAGAAAAGGTGTGTAAGCATGCACGACACATGCGCAACCTTGTGAGGCAGGAGCGGAGCCAGAGCCAAGTGTATAAAGGTTCACCCCCGTGTAGCTCTGGCCTCTTTCTTTTTTGGCCCCACCCTCCCTCCCTATAAATCAGTATGGAATAGCCAGTCATCCTCTTTGTGTTTGTGTGTGTGTGGGGGGGGCTGAGTAGGAATTTTCCCTGCCATCTAGTGATGTTCAGGTTTTGGCCTACGCCATACTAGATCTAATCTTTCGAAGTGGAGGATAAATAGGCCAATTATAAATGGCAGGGTTGTGCGGGAAAAGTTTGGGAAGTCAGAATAGGGACGGTGAGCACTCTGGCACCTTTATGGTGATTGGCAAGCCAGAGGTCCTGCTCCTTGGGGGGTTTGCAGCTTTCATGTCAGGATATGGTTTGCCTTTGAGGACCTTCTTGTCTCATCTACTCGGCTTTGCAGCCTGAGTGGAGATGACGTGAGTTGGTCTCACCAAACACTCAAGTGTAATTGGAAAGGGCGGGCGGGTCACCCGACCCCTGTTTTCAGCTGAGTGGCTCACCATGAGGGGCAGGCTAGTTGCCTGAAGATAAATGAGCTAGATTCCCGCACGTTCACACACAGATCCATGGAGAGGAGAATCTCCATGAGTAAATAGAGAGGCCCTATTTTATCCCAAGCTCTGGTGTCTGTGTTTTATTTCTGGAACTTCCCTCTCCACTTGCAAAAATAGAAGCCTCTTTCATGAGGGAAGAAGGGTTTCAGGAAACAGGAGAATAGATTTCAATACAGAGCTAGGTTTGTCTTTAGAGCAACAGAGTTCCGCAGAGCCTATGAGTTACCCAAATCTGTATGACAAATCCTTTTCTCTGAAAACTCTGCAGACAGGAGTTTTATCTCATGGTAATAACCATGGAATAACAACCTTTGAAATAACAACAGCTGAATCGTGTATAAACAAACCCTTTTAGAGCTTCGGCTATTGGGCGGTATAAAAATGTAATAAATAAATAAATAAATTGGTAACCTTCAGCTTCTTTGTGGACTTTGGAAGCAACATTAGCCCCAAAGAGGAACATTTCTGTTGAAAACTGAGGCCTTAGCTAGACCTATCTGAAAATCCAGGAGAGAGGCAGCCTCGCATTACGATTAACGTGAGATCTCACCCTCGTTTACACGTAAGGCGCAACAACCTCAGGGAGAGAGGAGTCGCACCTGCCATTTTTTATTTTTAAAGGAGATGGAGCGCATGAATGCTCATGCGCAAAGGTAAGTTTTTTTAAAAAATTCCCCAGTCCCCCCACCCTAACCCCAATGAGAGTAATTCTCCTGAGGAGCGCTGCACACTGTGCGCAGCTCCCGGCTCCACGCATGTAATAGCGGAAACGGGCCACACACTAGCCTGGTCTAGCTAAGGCCTGAGTCTCTGGTTGTGACATCTTCAAAATGTACAACCTTGTTTAGGTTTGCATACATATGCACAGCATAAAATGCCAGCCCAAATTATTCCCAAAGAAATGAGGTAAACAGGGATTGTGGGGTATGAGATGCAACAGAGAGTTTTCATTAACAGGGAGTTTTCATAACACCCTGTGGAAGAAATGTAGGCAATAAATCAGAGTCAAAAAACCTTTTAGCTTTGTGATGTACTATAGGCAACAGACATGCCTGGTTGGAGGTGATGGCCAGGAACCTAGTAAGTCACTAGCATTCAGATCACATAACCTCTTCTCAGGTGATGAGACTTTGACATACAAAAAAGAAAAAGGGGAAAAAGTGGTCCCAGTGTTGGAAATTGATCTATTTAATGGTAGTGAAGAGGCACATTATTTTTTAAGCACAGCCTCTAGACACAAAATGCAAGAAGCAGATAATTTTCAGCTTGCTGTGGGTGAACGGATGAAAGGATTTATAGAAGTTGCTTCATAGAATGTGACAGAGTCACAGCTGCTGAACTAGGTAACACAGGGAACTGTAATTGATGTTAAAGAATAAAAAATGCAGGATAAAAAATTAATTGGGCATTAAATATTCAACTCATCTATAAATTACTGCAAGATCGTTGGGTGACAAATTTCCCTCTCGCTGGATTAACAGGTAAATAATATGAACTGTAGATCACCTGGCACAATATTCTATGAAAATATTCCAATTTAATTCTAAGATAAATCTTATCTTTATTGTTAAATATGTATTTAACATTGCCATAGCCGTTAAAATATCCATAGATTTTTTTAAAAAAAGAAAACAATGGCCATTTGCAGACTAGCTAAAAGCATATGTATCAGGGATATGAGCCTGGAATTGATATGGCGGAAGTGAAGGCAGTTCCTTTTTCACCCTGTTACAGTGTAATGATAATGGTAATGTTTGATAAATATTGCAGCCAGTTGCCATGGTTTTGTCAACAGCTAGTCTAAAACCCAGAAAAAGGGCCTGAAGGGCACGTGCTTCCCCTCCTGCTGACATTTTATTTATTTATTTATTACATTTCTATACCGCCCAATAGCCAAAGCTGTCTGGGCAGTTCACAAAAATTAAAAACATTCAAAGTATAAAACAACAGTATAAAACCATAATATAAAATACAATACAAAAGCTCAACCAGATAAAAACAGCAGCAATGCAAAATTACAAATTTAAATGAATGAAATAAATTTTATCTGCCATGTCATTCTGGGAGCTTCAAGGAATTGCATTCATAAATAGGGATGGGTGACTTCTCGGCATCCAGATTGCACGCCGTTCATTGCTCGCCGCCCAGCCCAATGCTTACCCATCCCTGCAAGAGGGAGTGTGATCCACTGGACAGTCTACAGGCACATGGCGAGAGCTTGCGGTATGCTTGAGCTACCATTTTGTGCAAAATTGCAGGTAAGCTATTTATGGAAATTGCCATTTTTACACAAAATAGTGTCTGTAAATAGCCCAATGTTTCTGCAAAATGGTGGCATGTGCTGAGTCGGGCAAGCTCTGGAATGCACAAGCTGGTGTCCAGGGCGCACAGTTGGTGAAAAGTTGCTGAACCCGAGCCCAAACTAGATTCCTCTGGCATCCCTATTCATAAGGTGACCTCATTACTAGAGAGCCATCAGTCAAAACATTAAGGGGGACTTTCTCCGTTGCCACTTCTGGGACAATTAATATCTTTGGAGAAGATTATATAATTGCTTAGCAAGTTTTGTGTTGAGGGTGTCCTGAGTAGGCAGAGCATGAGAGGTAAGGATACGAGGAATATACTCATTGATTTGCAATGGAAGAAGCATGAGTCACTCATTAAGCTTCTGTGGTAGCTTTAGGTAAAATGTTCAAATCCAGTCTTAATGTTTTGATTGCTGTGTTACCTAGGATCCCACCCACTGAATATATTTCCCTTCTATGGTTAAACGAATGTATGGATAGCTTTGGCTATTGGGCAGAATAAAAATGCAATAAATAAATAAATAAATAAAAATACAGGAAGGTACTACTATTGTATATCTTTGTTAATCATGAGTGAATGTGGTGAATGAGACGAAAAGCACAGATATGAGATGAAAATAGTTGTGGGTCAATCAAGTCTATGCAGATGCAATCCAGTCTACCACATAGATCCCATTGCATTGGGGATAGCAGATCCCTGTTTCCCCCTTAGCCACTCAAACTTTACATTCCTTGGAAAGAGAGGATAGGCCTGGATAGGTATATGGGAGGCGCACACATGCCCCCCCCCATTTCCTATAATCATGTGGCATGCAGGATGTGGGAAACAGGGCTCTGTTAAGTTCTATGGGATCCCTATCAACTCTGTTCATTTGCATGCACGATAAAAGTCATTTTTGAAATAACAATGTTTCATCTGACATCTACAAATAATTGTCCTTTTATTATTTAACACACTATTAATTGCTTAAATTCACACTGGGTAGTATCCAATAGGGGTCATGTGCATACAGCCCACCTCACCAGGCCCACACATGCCTCACCCTGCCACCCAAGGCCTGCAATCCCAGATATATATGTAGCATAATTTTGCCTTTTGTTGTAGGAATTGACAAGGAATTGCATGGCTTTGTGGGCTGAAATGAAATTTTAGTTCAAAATTGGATGTCAGCTCTGAACTTGTGACTCCTAAATTTGATGTTTATAAGGTTGTTTTATGATGGTTTTAATTTTTGTGAACCGCCCAGAGAGCTTCGGCTATTGGGCGGTATAAAAATGTAATAAATAAATAAATACATAAATAAATATATGAAAGTCTCTCATATGGTTTATTATTATACTGCTGGTGTTATGCTATAATACATTGAAGTGTGTGTGTGTGTGTGTGTGTGTGTGTGTGTGTGTGTGTGTGTTTGTATCCGTGTGTATTACTGACATCTAAGCTAACAGGCATGTTATGGGTGTACATAGGACTGATAGATATATTAGGACTGATAGATGCATTAGGTTGTTCCAGAAGAATTAGGAGTTTCAAGAGGGTTTACCAGATTATCATCTTTTGTTAAAATTATACCAAGCTGTCAAACAAGCTTAAGTCATTGCTTCATGTAGACATAAATGTAACAACTGCATGACAAAATGCTTTCACAGTGTTTTTCATTTACTTTAATCTTGAATTTCCATTTTGATGATGAATCATTATCATCTCAAAAGTATTGGCTTCTCTGGGGAACAGGAACATATCAAGACCAGGCTATCCACAAGAAACTTTAAAATAAATTGTATCTTCCATCTTCTACCAAAGCCCCAGCACAGACTATTTATTTCCTTTTATTCTTGCTAACAGCAACAGGCATCACATAGGCCACTAAAGGTCTTATCCATCACTCCATTTTCCAGCTTGCTATGAAAAATGGTATATTAATCTCTCAAGAAGCAACTCTGTAGGGCATTAAATCTTAGAAATCTAATCTCAAATTTAAAGTGTAACTGTAATGTAAACCCTGTGAAGATTTGTTTCATGTTAACAGCTTCAAACCAGTAAATTTTTGTTTTCTGGTTTTTGTTGTTGTTGTTGAAGAAATCCAGGGAAGAAAAATTGAAGCTTTATATATTTTACTTCAGTGAGGTATAAGAACCTTTATCACACTCAACAAAATCTAGCCCTCCCAAGTCCTTCTTAGGAGCAAGTACAGGATGCGGGCACTCTCAATGGATAAGGCTGTGGTGAGGAGGTATGCCAAACCAGCAGGCCATATGGTGGAAATATTTTCAATGTGCGCTATTGTACATTCTTGTGGAACAGAAAGCTTACAAGACCGATGACTATATATTTAATGCATACGGATTGTCAAAAGTTTAATAAATATACAAAATAAGGTCTATAAAAGCAGGACCATTTCTAGTTTTGAAGTGGCCCTCAGCAAACTTCTATCCAGAGAGCCAGTGTGGTGTAGTGGCTAAGGTGTTGGACTAGGAGTCGGGAGATCTAGTCCCCACTCGGCCATGGAAACCCACTGGATGACTTTGGGCCAGTCACAGGCTCTCAGCTCAACCTACCTCACAGAGTTGTTGTTGTGAGGATAAAATGGAGAGGAGGAAGATTGTGTACACCACCTTGGGTTCCTTGGAGGAAAAAGGTGGGGTATAAATAAAATAAATAAATATATAAAAAATCCAGGGATCCCCCATCACAGATTTGTCTGTTGACAGTGTTGGGAAATTTAAAATTGTGTGCCCACTCTCATGCAGGCTACACTGGAAGCATTGTAGAAAATTTAAAATGGCAACTTGCAAATCCCAGCAGCGGCCCAAGAGTGCCAGATGCTGATGACAGGACTGTATTAAAAAAACAAATCCAGAAATAATATCAGCATAGCATCTTGAGAAGCTCTTGTCTGGGATGGCATCTATTTCATTTATTAAATTCTATTTTTTAAAAAAAATAAAAATAAAATTACTTTTAGGGTGCAATCCTACACATGTATGACAGAAAAAAAGTCCTTCAATTCCCAGCATGCACTAGCATGGCGGGCAGGGGCATGCTGGGAGTTGAAGGACTTTTTTATGTATCAACATGTATAGGATTGCACCTTTAGGCCGCCTTTAAGAATGGAACCCTTAACTGTGAAATTAATGGACCAATATCTGATAAATGGATGATGATGATACTGATGGTGGATACTGACACAGGGTGGATCAGCTGTGTATCCAACCTATAAAATCTGCATTTTAGCAAGTATACCCCACAACTGCACCACAATCTATTCAAAGAGAAGCCAGGAGTTAATGGCATGTTCCAATAATTGTTCTTTTTTAGTCACAGTGGGGCATTTACAGAGCAAAGACAAGATATAATGTTGTTGTTTCCATTGGCATTCTGGCTCAGGAAGCATGGCTGGGATGGGAGCTGCTGAGATTCCTGTTGCCACGATGAATGGGCAAAAAACCAAAACCAAAATCTGAGACCTTTTGTCTAAACCAAGGAACACACACACACCTGAAAAATGTATAAGAAAATTGTCTGCCCCCAATCTTCAGTGATGATTTCTTTTCATACATTCCCACACAATGAAGAAATGTGTCATTATTATCACTATATTTCCAATGAATATAATAAACCTGTGTACTAAATTTGATCTGGTCATTGTGCATACCACCTGACAGATTAAGTGGCAATTATTCCATTTAGGCCATTGAAGTATTTGAAGTCCGGGCACTGCAGGAAAACTCTGACATGAGGATTAATTTTGAAAATTGTTCGATGGGACTGAGAGAGCCAGCTGCTTTCTTTTGAAGGGGGAAAAATATGAAGCTGGTATTATTGTTCATAAGAATGGTCTAGTAAAAATTAAATGCTTCAAAGTCACATTTGTTTCATTGGGGGAGATTTAAACACGTGCTTCAGTTTCCTCACTGAAATCAAAGGGTGCTTAATTTCAGAGTGCTTAATTTCACAGGTTTCCAAAAATCCTATGCCTTGCTGGGCTGTTGTCGGCAGGGCAGGAGGAGCGACAGGGACAATTTTTGCCTCTCTACTCTCCAAATAATTATTTTCCACTAGACAAGCCTCTAAGCCTGTCTAGCTGGGTTGAGCTTCTGGGGGCAGAGACAGGGCTGAGAGGTCTTTAGATGTGGTGGGTCCATAGCTTCCCTGCCCCATGGCATGCTCCCTCTCTCCCCTCCCTAGCCTTGATATCATCACAGAAGAATTGTCACGGAGGAACAGGTATGGAAGGGAGGATGGGAAATCAGAGCAGGAGTTTCCCCCTCCTCCTGAGGTCATAGAAATATCTACAACCTGGGGAGGCAGTATCCACCATATCTTATGGTCTCCCAGACACCTTCTGTGAGCCACAGCATTGCCCTCTTAGGTTGTTTCTACACCTGCCTTTTCCCCCAGGATCATCCTGGGATCATCCCTGGGCATGTCTACACTATACGGTGTAGAGGGAGGGAGGTGGGATAAACTTGGACTTACCCCCGGCGTGCGACGTCCGGGAGGAAGGGCACATCATGCCTGCCATGTTTTTTTAATCAAAAAAGAGTGCAGGAGCACTCCATCGCAAATGTGAGGGTTGTTGTGGCTTTTTTTTAAAAAAAAGTATCTCCCGCTCCCCCCACCCCACCCCAATGGGCACGGAGCCCTGTGCCCAGGTCCCCATGGTTACTCGCGAGGAGCCAGGATGAAACTGCGATGGCAGGCCACACCTCCCATGGTCTCAGGATCATCCTGAGACCACAGGAAAAAATGGGATTCAAGGGTAGGGCGATATCCCAGGGAAAGGGAGGGATCATCCCTCCCTGCTCCCGGGATCCCCTGTGTGTCATGGGGACGCACAGGAACGATCCCTGGGTGATCCCCAGGATAACGTCCCATGTAGACATGCCCCCTGTGCTTCCAAATGGCACACAGGGGATCCCGGGAGCAGGCAGGGACGATCCCTCCATTTTCCTGGGATAATCCTTAGATGTAGAAAGGGCCTAAATTAGGCTGGATTGTGTATCCCGTATTTATAATAAAATCAGAATGACTGCCACCTGACTCAGCAAAAGCAAGGTAACGGAGCAGCTAAGAGACTTGGCACCATGAATGGGCATGCCCTAGTAAATGACTGCTGAAGTCCATACAACTTTTCAGATTTACAATCCATGTTTTTAATCCTCTTGCTGTAACAGTGACTTCAGTTCTGATTTCTACACGGCAAACCCTAGAAATCAATCAAAATCGGAGGTTTACAGCAAATGTCTGCTCAGTTCTTTTGCAAGCTAAAGCACAGCGACAGGGAAAATGCTAGAATTATCAGGACTGAGCTTTATACTAAAAGAGACCTACCATAGGGAGGTGCTTACAAGTGATTTATGTTCTTGTGTGCTTGCTGGTGATGTTCCAAATTAGCTTGATAGATGGGAAGGTAGGGAATGAGAGACAGAAGTTTAAAAAAAATATCCTGGGGTTTTGTGCTGTGTTTGCCAGGCTTGGGTAAAACGCATTTCACCTTCCTTTCTTTTTATGGTCTGTACTTGTTGAACATACAGACTTAGCATTTATTTGACAATAGAAAAACAAGAAGTTAATCCTCTCCCAAGTGATCTTATTGTTAATTTATACTGATCAGGCTCATGGGATTAATTAGAGCTGTGCACAAGTGGCCTCTCAAAATTGTCTACCCTATCTATGGGCAGAGAAATTGGGGTGGGGGGCAATTTCACCTAATTTCTCCAGGAAGAGGAGAAATTCTCCAACAGTTTCTCACAGGTAGGACTCACCATTGGCAGAGGTTATGGCACAGCTTCCTCCCCCCCCCCAAGGCTTTTGGGGAGGTTTTTGCTGCCACTTCAAGTGGCACCAGCATCAGCAATGTTGGCCAGCTGGTCCCCATTTTGCAGCCACCACAAGGCAGGTGTGAGAGGGCGGTGTTGGGATAGTTCCAGGGAAGCGCTGGGGCTAATGCAGAGCCAAAATCTGTCCTCCAGTTTCCTGGAATTTTTTTTCCCCCATGAGAGACACTTCCACTGTTCTGCCTCAATTTCAAGGTATTTTATAATTTATATTCGTAGTGTTTTTAAGCTTATTTAATCATTGTGTGTATCTGTGTGTGTGTGCGTGTGTGTGTGTTGGGGGTGTGTGATCAAGGAGTGTGCACATGTGCCCTGTTTTTCATTGTACCATCATCTCTCTGTCGGCCGCTAGCCTCCTCAGCTTCCCACACTTCAAGGGAAATTCCTCCTGCAGGCAGCCTGGGAGGCTGCAGAGCAAGGGACAGGTGTGTAATAAAAAGAAAACTCACACACAGTGCCCTCAGCTGCCATTAGCTTATTCCCTAAATCACATGCCACAAATAGAATACAAATCAGAGACATTATGTTATAATATTTGTGCTGAGTCCAGGAAGTCAACAATATTCCCTCTGTAAGATGTCTTTACACACTGGACTCATCTCCACCAAGCAGGATATTCCACTATGAAAGCAGCATGAAAGTGGTATAAGAGCCACACTGCTGCTTTATAGTGGTACTGAAGTTCACTGACAACTGTTGGGGCCCATGACACAACTACACCAAGCAGGATATAACACTATGAAAGTGGTATGAAAGTGGTATATAGTCTGTGTCAATGGGCTCCAACAGTTGTCAGTGCACTTCAATACCACTATAAAGCAGTAGTGTGGCTCCTGCCTTTTATATACTGCTTTCATCCCACTTTCATAGTAGAATATCTGCTTGGTGTAGATGGCCCCTATGTTCCAGCACATTCTCAGATAATGAAGCCAAATATATGACTGAATGGCTTCAACTCTTCCATTTACCTTTTCAACCCCCTCCCCCCAGATCATCATTTCATCTTGGACATTAGGTATTGTCCATGGTTTGGATCTTATGGTGGTGCCTTAATAAATGCAGAAAGCACATGAACTCACTTAACGGGGGTCCCAGATTTCGCTGATTCTCACTGTGTCACATCCAACACCCTTCTGGATGATTGCCCAAACCTCAAGAGCCATTTTTCAATTTGTAGAGAGAGTGCAGCAGGACAGAGGTACAAAAGCTGTATTTTGTGAGTGCTCGTCTCTCGGATCTTAGGACCAAAGCCCAAGACATTTCAAATATAATTCCAAACAGTTTTTCTAACAGCTTAGTGTGCAGTTATTTGTATACTGGTGTTTACATTCCTTTAAATTGACCAAATAGTCTTGCTGATCCTACAATAACTCTCTAGTGTTCAATTTGGCTACAACCCAAGGTGTGTGTATATGTGTAAATGAATGTGTGGTAGAGAATATAAAAGGAAAATAAATATGCAATCATTTTTATCTCTAAAATGTAGATCTATCCCCTCTTTTTTGCCAGTCTAACTTTTGGGGAATTGTTATTTCTTGTGGCAATTGCTTAGATGTCAAGGCAATCTTGACATCGATCCGGAGGGAGCGGGTAACAAATAAATAATAATAATTATTATTCCACAAAATACTTTGGGAAAACTACCGTATTTCTTCGATTGTAAGATGCCATTGATTGTAAGACGCACACTAATTTCAGTACCACCAACAGGAAAAAAACAACAACACCTAAGACACACCTGCGATTCTAAGACGCACCCCATTTTTAGAGATGTTTATATGGGGAAAAAAGTGTGTCTTAGAATCGAAGAAATAGGGTAGCAAACTACAGTGATTTGATCCCTTTGTAGTTATATAACTCTGATCTATTGGTGATGTAGCCTCATATTAAGGAATTTTCCTAAACATATTAAAGGATGCTGAACTGTTTCCTTATATATGGATCAATTACAATTTACCATCACGCCATAGAAATTCTCTTGTCTTTTATTATTTATTTTTAGCTGTTAGAGAATGTAAGAAAATGCTACATACGGGTCTTTCGAGCAGAATCTTCCACAAAAAGGGAAGAGATGTCTTCATCCACACCTGCTTCATTCTTTGCAATACAGGTATATGCTCCTGTGTCTTCATAACGTACGTTGCTAATGTGGACTTCACTGCCATTTGCTGTGCACAGAATAAGAAAGCAATATGTGAGTTATGATTTTAGCTGTGCTCCTGTAGCTTTTGACTTAGTCCAACCCACTTAAGCCGTTTGTTCATTCGGAGAGTTGGCTTTGGGTGTACCAATTTAGTCTACAGATATGCATCTGCTGAGTGAAACACACCCTTTCCCATGCTACTAAAGATCTGAATGTCAAAGCCATGCATTTTTTTTCTATTTCAGTGACAGTATGGACATTTCACCTTCAGCCAATACATGTACGAACTCTTGAAAAGGTAATGAATATTAGGGTATAGCCATATATATTGCCTTTAAGGGCTATCATCTAGCCCTCTCAAGGTGTTTCAAACAACATAATTATAGTAAAATCATCTAAACATATCACTATAATATATAAAACTAGCATACAATCAGTGTAACAATGACAAAATTTAAGGATGCACAGACCTACATCCTTAGTTAAGGTTCAACAGGTGGGGGAAGCATTCTACCATTATAAAGGGGTAATTGGGGGATTGGTTATTCTAACATTCATAACAAGATTTTTTCATCAATCTTCCTGAAATTTACATGTGCCAGAAAGAAATGCTGATTTTACATAACCAGAAAATATCAGGAAGATTGGTTAAAGATTGAGGGAGAAAGGGCAGTTAATAGAAAAAGAAGAAGAACCCTCAGTCACACAAAAGTGTTCCTGAAAAGGTGTTGGCAACCATTTGTGCCTGTCTCTGGCTGGGCCAGGATGGCCACCACGTGTTAACTGTTGTCATTTCCAGACTCCCTTTCTACTCTACTAGGTGGAAATTAAAAATTGAAATTAAAAAAACCAATTTAATTTTTTTTTAAAAAAAATGTTTTTATTGCTAATGAAAGCCTATGGAAACCCAAGAACATTTTTAAAAGAAGGGTCTAAGGCCATAGCTAGACCTAAGGTTTATCCCTGGATCATCCAGGGGTCAAACCTGTTCATCTAGGTGACACACAGGGGATCCAGCACTCAGGCAGGGGTGAACCCTGGATGATCCCAGGATAAACCTTAGGTCTAGCTGTGGCCTAAGTGAATTTTCCAGTGGCCAGGAGTTCGACGGTGATGGGGTACAATAAAGTACTGCCTTTTCTACAGGCCAGCCTGATGGACCTCACTGATAAGCTAGAGGGCACAGCCTCAACAGCTGATGTTAATAAACTGGAGGAAGGTAACACGTGGGGTACCGCAGGGCTCAGTCCTGGGCCCAGTGCTCTTCAACATTTTTATTAATGATTGGAACGAGGAGGTGCAGGGAATGCTTATCAAATTTGCAGATGACACAAAATTGGGTGGAATAGCTAATACCCTGGAAGACAGAAACAAATTTCAAAGTGATTGCAATAGGCTGGAGTGCTGGGCTGAAAACAACAGAATAAAATTTAATAGGGATAAATGCCAAGTTCTACACCTAGGAAAAAGAAACCAAATGCAGAGCCAAGTTGGGGAATACTTGGCTCTGCAATATTACAAGTGAGAAGAATCTTGGAATTGTTGTAAATCACAACCTGAATATGAGCCAACAGTGTGATGTGGCTGCAAAAAAAGCAAATGCTATTTTGGGATGCATTAATAGAAGTATAGCTTCCAAATAGTGTGAGGTACTGGTTCTCCTCTATTTGGCACTGGCTAGACCTCATCTTGAATATTGTGTTTAGTTCTAGGGAACCACACTTCAAGAAGGATACAGCCAAACTGGAGGGTGTTCAGAGGAAGGCAATGAGGATTATCAGGGGTCTAGAAACAAAGCCCTATGAGGAGAGACTGAAAGAATTGGGTATGTTTAGCCTTGAGAAGAGAAGTCTGAGGAGAGACATGATAGCATTCTTGAAATACTTGAAAGGCTGTCACACAGAGGTGGGCCAGGATCTTTTCTCTACCATCCCAGAATGCAGGACACGGAATAATGGGCTCAAGTTACAGGAAGCCAGATTCTGGCTAGACATCAGGAAAAGCTTCCTGGCGGTTAGAGCAGCATGACAATGGAACCAATTACCTAGGGAGGTTGTGGGCTCTCCCACACTAGAGGCATTCAAGAGGCAGATGGGCAGCCATCTGTCAGGTATGTTTTATGGTGGATTCCTACATTGTGGAGGGGGTTGGACTCAATTACTTTTTAGGTTCCTTCCAACTCTACTATTCTATGATTCTATGAACAGCCAGACAAGCTTAGATGGGTGCAGGCAGTCCTTGAAATAACCTGGTTCCAAGCCCAGCTCACACTTACTGTAGTCCCCATGTGAGTAAATTTGGGAATGTGTTGCGCATACAGTGATGCTGTGTGTAGCCGACTGAGACCAGAACTCTGGCAGACCGCCCCTCCCCCACCCACCCCCGCTGGTGTCATCGCCCCTAGAACCAGCTCACTGGTTTGTGGTATGTTCGCTGGCTCGCTCATGGAGTGCCCTGCAGCTTGGCAACTGCCCAGCAGCTATCTGCCTTTGTTCCCAGCCTCCGCAGTGTACATCACCAGAGGCTGTGGAAATTCTGTATTTCCCACATTGTGTAAATGGCAGACATTAAAACCCTACTTACACAAGATTAAAGGTATGGTTGCTCAGTTGTTGCATTTTGTTTTTTTGTCTTTTTGCAGATTTACCCAATTCACACCTCATGGGCCTGAACACAATTTGCCATGCATTCTTCAAAACACACACACACACACAAAATGCATTTGACAATGTGGATGCCTGCATTAGTCAATCCGTGCATGCTTCCCCCAAAATGTGGGCGTTTAAAATGCATACAAAAACCTGTACATTACTGCGAACATTGCAGGAGATATATATGAATTTCTGTACGAATTAGGTTTTTACTAAGGAAAAATTGCCAACTGATGTGGAAGAAGGATGGAATAAAAGCCCAACTCTTTTAGCAAGACCAAGATTGATAGATCTATTCATCCGTAGATGTGCTGCTAGAGGACCTCGTGGCCTGCCCATACTTCTGCCCTGTTGGTGTGGACTGTTGGCTCCTCTTGGGAATACTGTGTTTTCCTTAATCTTGGTGATTCCCCCCCACCTAAAAATGATGACATGTTCACAAAAATTGCAGCAGCAGAATATATACCTGAAATGGAGGTTACAGTTCACTTAGCAAACATCGGTGCAACCCAGTGATAAGCCAGCTGGGAGCCCTGTGTATTCCTTCGTTATAGGATCACAGTCAAGGGTGAACCAACCCATTGATACAGATGAAGGGAAGAGCAGGGAGCTGGACGCTAACTGATGAATCTAGAAATTCCGTAGAGCCCAAAGTCTATGTATCCGAATATGTCCTGGTTCCCAAACAACTGCAGCTCTAGTAAGAGGTCTGCTGGACAGTGTCTAGTGCCCTGAAAATACAGGAGCATGACTTTCTCTAACACCTCACTAAATATCATTAACTCTGGGAGCATGGGATTTGCCACAGCATAGAAACAACTGAGTCTGACACTATCAAAGATCCTCAGGCTTAATAAGTAAACCTAATTACTGATTAAAGGGGAGGATGTATTAGTTGGTGAGACCAGCCAAGTAAGACCTTTCTGTCACTTACCATTTCAGTAAAGTGCAATTCACCTCTAAATAAATGACAGTATGCTTGAAGCCATGATATGCTGGATCTCCTCTATATGCAAATATAGGATTATTATTTTTTTTAAAAAAAGAAGTGCCTAAGGCCATGCTACATGGCGTGCCTCACATGTGAGAGTGTGCAAGCACAGTCCTTGCCAGGGGAAACTCACATGTGCGTGGGGGGAGGGCAGCAAATATTAGGGGGCCTGGATAAATCATTCCTTCTAATAGTGAACGCAAGTGGTTGAACGTTGATGGGATCAGATCCAAAATAGGGCTACTAAGGGCATGTCTAACCTTACACTAGAGAGAGGGAGGAGGAGGATCACGGACTTACCTGCTTCCACGATCCTCCCCCAGGGTCTAGATGGACATGCAGCATCCTGGAAGGGAAGGGGGATTTCGTGGCTGCCATTTTTTTTAAAGAGGAGCCAATCGTGTAAAAAAAAAGGAAAGGTTAAAAAATGTGCATCCAACCCCCGAAGGGCACAGAGGCCCCCCCACAAACAGCTCCATGCCCATTTTGATAGCAGCAATTACTCATGAGGGGGCAGGAAGCTGGGACGCAGAGCTTGGGATCTGCCTAGAAACAGTGGGCAAAATCGGGATAACTGAAGTCTCGGTTATCCCGGGGAAATGGAGAGCTTGTTCCTGCTTGCTGCCGGGATCCTCTGTGCATCATCCAGTGAGGACTAAGGATACTAAGCGGCTTCCAGGAACCATGCAACTCGAGTGACAGTTGGAAAAGAGAAAAAAAGTAAAATGAAGGGAGAGGCAGGGGTGTATTAGGAGCTTACATGAGCTCCTTACAGGTTATAAAACCCTGGAAGAGAGAATGGCTGGCTGGAACCCTGTTTATTGTTGTTCCCTGCCTTGATCAAAATGGAGAGGCGGATAAGAAATAAATCTATATTATTATTATTATTATTATTATTATTATTATTATTATTATTAGCATGCCTGTTAGGGTTTGAGGGCACACTACAATATTGTGCATTCACACAAATTCAGAAACTAAAAAAAACCCCAGTTCCGTCGATGGGAGGGTAACAGAATGAAATGTGCCAGATAATGTATAAAGCACTGATGGAACAGATTTTGCACAATCCACATATTGCTAGTTTGAAGCCCATAAATATACTTGGTTTCCAGAATGTGCCATTTTTATTATTTCAAATGTTATACACTACACTATGGTAACAGTTCCTAAACAGTTATACACTATGTAACAATGCCTGGAAGGTTATTGGATACGATCTCTCAGTATGCTAAGAAGAGCTGAAAACAGCTATGGCACAGAAGTATGGGAAAGTTTATATAATGGGTTACTTGTAGACCCCAAAACTGTCAGCTTTACTTATAAGGTGGTGGAGTTAACACATCACACCTGTTGCCCCAAGCTCTGCCTGAAGGCATGATAAATAAATTACACCAGTATAAAGGTTCACATTGCTCTCTGAAGCCTTTGTAGTGCAAATAAAAAAGACACGCTTATGGCTTTAGAAAATTATTAAAACATTATTAAAATGTGCTCCTTTACCTTGAAGAGTTAACTGCTTGGATAACTTTGGAGTTATATCAATTCCATTCTTCAACCAGCCAAGCATTGGATTGGGGATACCCTCCGCATGGCATCGAAGGCTAGCTGTCACGCCTGGCTCCCTGGCTTGGCTTTCAGGAAAGACTCTTATCACCGGTGGAACTGAATGATAAAAGCATAATACATCAAATGGAATGCAAATGATTAAATAATAAAAAATACATTTTAAAGTAATCCACGATAGCAAACCACAGGCCCATATATCACAGAAAAATGGAGGAGCAATGTGATTTCTTACCTACATGATTACAACAATAAGACATTTGGTTCTATCATACAATCAACGTTTATGGAATGGTGCCAATTTCATGGGGATGGTGGGAATGTAAGGGCATTTGCCACTTTGCTGCATGCCCAGGGACAACTGCTATCTGCCTACCACGGACAGCCCTCTTTTCCCCCATATAGCGCCCCTGTGATCAACAGTATTGCCATTACATGTTGATTTGCCCGGAGAGGCATTTACAGCCTCATCTCTAAAATGTGTGGCAGCTTGAGCATGCTACACAGAAAAACCGCTGCTTGAGTTTTAAAATGTAAAAAAGAATGGAGAATTAAGTCCTTGAACCACTTCATATAATACTGTAGGTAAAGAACCCCTGCCCCCATACCCAAACATCATTCAATTTTCCTTCCCCTCCACCCAAACTGTGCCCCCCACATTTAGGGGGTATTTATTTATTTATTTATTTATTTTATTGCATTTCCATACCACCCAATAGGCTGAAACTCCCTGGATGGTTCACAAAAAACAATTCAAAGTATAAAACAAACAGTATAAAAACATGGTATAAAATACAATATAAAAGCACAACCAGGATTTATTTATTTATTTATTTATTTATTTATTACATTTCTATACCGCCCAATAGCCGGAGCTCTCTGGGCGGTTCACAAAAATTAAAAACATTCAAAGTATAAAACAACAGTATAAAACCATAATATAAAATACAATATAAATTTGTGGTTGTAATTTGCGCAAATATTTGGATGCTATAAAAAGAACGGGAAATATTAAAGGAGACATGGCAACTTACAAGTGACAAAGACCAAGTCCTCTCTCTCTCTCTCTCTCTCTCTCTCTCTCTCTCTCTCTCTCTCATGTCATCTATCCTTCATAAGTAGCCAGTTGTAAGAAAGAAGGTAACCCAAAGAATACCGTTGGGATCAGTAACGTTGTAATCCTATGCATATCTACTCAAAAGTAAGTACCTACTGAATTCTCAAGTAAATCTATGTAGGATTGCAGCTTAGAATAGTGAAAAGTACTAGATTTAAAATATATAAATGAAAAATGAAAACAATTTCTTTCTTTGGCTTTAATGCAGTCAAAAGAAATATCATGGGGCGCATTATACCATGTGCAAGTAGAGTGCCCACATGTAAAGCAAGCAATCCCCATAGGATGTGCAGAGCACTGTTTCCCCTCTTCACTGAGAACACACGCTAAGACATCGGAGAACTAGGAGATTTCTGTGCATTTCCTCTATCCCCATCTGCCAAGTATTTATTTATTTAAAACATTTATATCCCGCCCTATATCATTAAGATCTCAGGGCGGCGTACAGATAAAAGCATACAGTATAAAACAGTAAATATTCACAGCTAAAAACAAATTAAACCATGAACCAAGTTCAAACAATATATAATTTAAAAGCGGTAAAACAATTAAAACAGTTAAAACAACGTGCCATCTTAGTGAATTTAACCATTAAAGGCTTTGTTAAAAAGCCATATTTTCACTTGGCGCCGGAATAAATAAATTTTCTTGAGCCGTGCTCCAGGAAGGATTGTGCCAAATTAAAATAAGGAAAATGTCATTTTTTCCCTGACGGTTTACAGGAATACTTTTCACAATTTTTGTACGAGTACATTTAACTGGGAGATTCAGAATCAATGCATAATTAGTGGGGGGATCATATTGCATGGCTGAGTGGCAATCACTGGATTATATTGAGTCATTTATGACTGCACTGTTACATCAGCTGGGATGTAAGACAAAGCTATTGTGTGATGTAATTGTAAAATGTAAGTTGTCATACACAAATGTACACCTGCATTAACAATAAAGCTCTCTAATTAAAATGAATTGCTTACTCCCATCTCTTCAGATTACTTACTTCCGCTGTGTTTGCAACAGATCCCTATTAATTAAATTTTAATACTTGGATCATCTGATACTGTGCTCTTTCCAGAGGTAAATGTAGGCATGCAAGTGAAATGCCGCTGCCTATTTCACAAGAAAACACCCAGTGTTACACTTTATTTTTTGTAGTTTACCGTTTTATAGTCTACTCCCAACTTGTTGCCCGGCAGTAATTTTGGACTCAGCCCTAATCACCCTGAGCCATCATGGTCAGTGGTAAACAATGATGGTAGTTGTAGTCCAAAACATCTGGAAGGCACAAGGTTGGGGCTGACTGGTTTACAATCTAATAAGATCCGGTTCATCTCCTGTGTGCAGGAATACGCAGAGCTGTTTGCACAAATTCACCGCTCTATATGCGTGAGATGTGTGGTCTGACAAGTGTGGTGACTGGCAGGTCAGAACCTACATGCAGAGTCCAAATTGTGTGTACATGACTGTATATTCAGAGTCTGTTTAATGGGGATAATATACTATCTAAATAGTTTATAAAAGCTAAGGTTCACACTTGTTATTGTGGCACTATGTTCCAAATCCATTTCTACCTAGCTACATAGATATTTGGACTTGTATCTAATTCTGGCAACATTCTATACAGCATGCTCAATGTATCCTTTAATCTAGAAGATAAAACAAAACTCTAAAATGATGCACGTTCTCTTAAAATAGCAAGTCTGCTCAATAACCATGTGACATACCCAAACTACTAGAACAATGGCAATTGGTCCAAACCCATTTTCTCTAATAATAGGTAACCCATCATTACTTCCATATATAAAACATATAATGATCCACAAGATCATTAGCTTCTCTGAATTTCATATTCCCAAATAAATGTATATCTTCCATTTCTTGGTTATAGTATATTGCTGTTAGGGTTGACATTCCAGGACAAGTTTTGTTCTTAAATTTATGCCATACTGAATACAGTATTTTCACACATAGGGCTCATCTACACCAAGCAGGATATTCCACTATGAAAGTGGTATGAAGGTGGTATATAAAAGGCAGGAGCCACATTACTGCTTTATAGTGGTATTGAAGTGCACTAACAACTGTTGGGGCCAATTGACACATAGCATATACCGCTTTCATATACCGCATTCATTGTGCTATAGCCTGCTTGGTGTAGATGTGTCCTGGGCCCCCGTAGTTGTCAGTGCACTTCAGTACCTCTATAAAGCAGTTGTGCAGATCCTGCAGTGCACTTCAATACCACTATAAAGCAGTAGTGTGGCTCCTGCCTTTTATATACCATTTCCATAGTGGAATATCCTGCTTGGTGTAGATGAGCCCATAGTTTGGATTCAGCTTCATTTAGATCTTTTAGACTGATATGCAATAAACAAGATGACCATGTCACCTCTTTTCCAGAGGACAGCCCTCTATCTGAAGAGCTGCTAGAGGACTGTCCTCTATTTCAAAGGCATGCTATACTTGAAGAGCAGTCCATTCCAAGTCTGATATGAAGATAAAGAATCATCAAAGGCAAGAGCTGGCCCTTGAAGTTGTCCATGAACAGCACCTAGACAGCAGACTAAGGAGGACATAGGTCACCTGGTCAATCTCCCAGACTAAGGTAAGATGTATTATATTTCTATTTAAATTATAAAAGTATTTCTAAATTTGCATATATACATATATATTCGCACATGCAATTTTTATACAAATCAGTGTCCTTTTTCTGTTGTCTTTTTTGTTGATTCAGAAGCAGATACATAGTTATAAATTGTATTTCAAAGGTGCAACAATATTTTGCTGTTCTAGCACATGCTCTATTTCCATTTTTAAAACAGGGGTTTTTAAATGACTTAGAATTACTACCTGGTAATATCACTTTATTTTAGAAATGCCAACCCACCTGCTTCATCTAACCTAAAGTAGGAGTTGCCACTCAACAACTTTTTCACAGCCATGCAAAATCTAAGGCCATTTATTTTGCTATTTTGTTATCAGTGAAAAAGTCACCAGTAGTTGAGTGTTCAAAAAAAAAAAAAAGATTCATGGCAGAACATTTATTTTTATCACATACATTCTACCAAGCCAAGAGTTGTTTAACTGAACCCATGTAGCCAGTTCTTGTTTTATTTCTGAAAAAGATTGCTGTGCTTAAATTGTGCCAACTCTTTCAGGTTAGGAGTAAGTCAAATACTTGTATATCTTAGTGAGTTTCTCTGTGGAATGAAACAAACTTGTGCTTTTTATTTTTAAATTCCTTTTCTATATTCACTTTAGGTTTGATACTCTATAGCCACATAGTTGACCAAATATTTAAGCAGTTCATTAAGTCTTGGTAAAGACATTTCTGCTTCATTTATAAACAAAACAACTTCACCTTAATATAAATTATTACATAGTTCTTGATCTACTTGAACTCCTCTTATATTTAAATCAGCTCTAATTGCACATGCCAACATTGCAATGAACATATGGAATAACCTGCTAAGATGATAGCAAAATCCCCAAGAGCAGTCAGAAAACCATCTGGATCTATCAGCCTCTTGGGACGGACCAACTTAATTGGTCTTCAACCCCAGCACAGGCTCAGAGTCCCAGTAAGTCTAAATGCCACTAGGTAGTAATGTGTCCATGATAACAAAACTATATAAAGACTCTCGAGCCCCAGATTATCATCATCCCAACTGACACACATCAAAGGATTGCCCTGCAAATGCATGGGGCCAGATACCAGTTGGGACAAATACATGGTTGCCACAGAGATCATGAAGTCTTGACCCAGTCCAAATAAAATGGCCTGAGCATATACATTGAAGTCCTTCAGCAACAACAAACCAGGGAGTCTCCAGCACCACCCCTGAGACCATCCTAGCTGGCCCAGGAACCAAGACCGTTAGACAGTAGGACAACATTACACCAACAGCTTCCCTATTCTGTCCTGAACACCAGCGTTCAGATACACACATTCAAAACTGGAAGACTGGCAAATGGGACACCTGGTCAGGGGACAGAATAATGAAAGAGCACCAAAAGACAATTTTATAATTTTATAAGAAATTTAACAAGTTCTTGGTAAGCTCCCATGAACATGATTTTTTGTTAATGATTTTTTCTTGAGATGTTGAATATGGGCAATCAAACCCATTACCAGTTGTTAGCTTTTCTTTTAATGATAAAGCTCTATATCTAGGGAAGGGTGAAAAATGTATTAGGTTCAGAATTCTTCTGCTCCTGGAACCAAATACGGACACAAATTTAATTTGTAGTCAGCAATCCATGCACTTCTGAGTTTGTGATGTATTTTGCAACACAAAATCAAAAAACATTTGAAAATTCTGCATGGATTTTTTTTTACATTTGAAAAATGAGCAAAAACATGCTTTCCTTGATGGAGGCATGCAAAATGCACACAAAAATATATACTGTGCAAAAAGAAGTCTTACAATTTGATATAGAACTAGAATTGAATGAATTAATGGAGGAAAGGGTAGAACCTAAATGATATCAAACTTGATAGATTCATCATTAGCATGTTAAAATAACATATTTTATAATG
This sequence comes from Elgaria multicarinata webbii, assembly GCF_023053635.1. Taxonomy (NCBI): domain Eukaryota; kingdom Metazoa; phylum Chordata; class Lepidosauria; order Squamata; family Anguidae; genus Elgaria; species Elgaria multicarinata. The sequence continues at coordinate 75,883,870 of NC_086180.1, read as the reverse complement.
ATTGTAACTACTGTTATTGTTGTATGCCACCTTGGGAAGGCTTCTGTCCTGAAAGGCAGACAAGAAATATTTAAAATAAACTAATACATCCAGCCTCACCCAAGTAATTTTACTTAAGTATTATTCCCAAGGCAGAAGGATCTACTTTGATTGATTTCCTTTTTTTAAAAAAAAGCACAATCCTGTGCATTTCTACTCAGAAGTAAGTCTCTCTAAGTTCAATGGGGCTTTCTCCCAGGTACATGTATATTGGATTGCAGCTGATGTGATGGAAAGAGAAGACACACTGATCTGTTGAGCTTTGCTGCTGAGAGGTCTCCTGGTCCCTCAGGCAGGCACATATTCTGGAAAACTGACATAGGATGACCAAATCAGTGAGACTTCTTTATTGCAGGAAATCCAACATTAAAAGCTTAATGTTTACACACTTTAGAAATCATACAGCTGATGGTTTGTAGCTATAGGTTCCAAGAAATTCGAGAACAGTCAGAAGCTAATCTCTACTACCATGACGAGATCCCCATCAATGTGGTTTCCCTGTTGCCATCTCCATGGTTCTGAACACAAGGAAAGGTCAATCCATACACAGGTTCCAAACCCAGACAAGGGAGGGGGGTGATTCCTGACATGATCTCTCAGACAATCAAATTCTTGAAAGGCGAAACAAACTACCAAAAGAGATCTAGTCCAACCTCAGATCATACACTGCTAACTCAAAGGGAACGTGGTCAAGGCCTAAACAAGATCACAGGGAAGGTAAATGCTCAGACACATGGAGTTCCATGCCACAGCTTTTGCACGGCCTACTCCTTGTTGCACGAGTCCAGGCAGATGAGAGAAAAGGTCAAACAATCAATGGTCAAACCCAGTCTGTGGGTGCACTCAGCCAACAACAAACAGAGATGCACAATCCACATCCAATGAAAAAAAAAAGTCTATGAAAAGCTTCACAGTACTTTTTATGACAAGCTCTTAATAATCCAGCATCTCAGCTGGTGATGGATCCAAACAGGAAGATGTTCCAGGAAATGCATAGCAGGTGTTCCTAGCAAAGGCTCCTCACCTTTGCACCAGCTTAAAAAGGGAGGCATAAGCCTCGTCCAGACCACTTGACAGACAAGAGCTTTTGGCCTTTAGTCAATGCCCCTATCCAAGCAGGGCAGCATTGCTCAGCTGACCAAGATGATGCTTCAATCTGGATGACTCTTCTGCAAACCCCCACCTTTTCTCTATCAATTGCTCACAGACAGTTCTTGCTCAAGGCCGAAACAAGCATGTGTGTTGCAGGAAGTAAGGACACTCCTGCAACTCTGCTCTGAGAATGCTGACAGAGATCAATTCACAGAGACTGTAACATTCCAGAAGCCAAACAGGCCAAAGCTTTCCAGACTACTTCTAATTAATTCTTAGCAGAAACTATGAGACCTACGGCCATGCCTTCTATCCTTGACAGCCGCCCATAGCAAATGCTAATTAACGCCTCATTTCCAGGTTCTTGTATACATGCTGTACTATCTTAATCACAGATCGATTACAGGGCAGTTCACAATTTTAAAACAATTTTGAAACAATTAAATACAACAATTAAAAAAAATATACAACTCAAATACAATCATAAAAACTGATAAAATCAGCAGGAAAAAAAGCAGATAAAAGCCTGGGGAGGTCACAGGTAATGATATGGATCAGGATTGCAGAGTGATGGAAGGTGGGAGGGCATCCTTTTCATTGCATGGTTTGCTTTGAATGACATTGGAACTGGAAGGGGAATATTGGGGCTTGGGACATATTTAAGCCAGGAAGGCCGTGTATGTCTGTGCAACTGCGTCTGTATCATTGTTGTTGTTGTTGATGATAATGATAATGCAAAACAACATTAAAGAGAGTTTGAAGTTTTTGATAAGTTCATTCTGCAATTTATTATTCTCTCTCAAATAATTTTAGAACATAAGAAGACCAAGGGTCCATCTAGTTCAGCACTCCCGTCACACAGGGGCCAACTAGCAGAAAAACTTCCTGACTGTTAGAGCAGTGCGACAATGGAATCAGCTACCTAGGGAGGTTGTGGGCTCTCCCACACTAGAGGCCTTCAAGAGGCAGCTGGACAACCATCTGTCAGGGATGCTTTAGGGTGGATTCCTGCATTGAGCAGGGGGTTGGACTCGATGGCCTTGTAGGCCCCTTCCAACTCTGCTATTCTATGATTCTATGATTCAGTTGACCAGGAACCAATAAAGTAGGACATGGTGCAAAAGCATCCTCCTACCCATGTTCCCCAGAAACTGATGTGTATAGGCTTACTGCCTCTGATACCAGAGGTAGCACATAGCCATCAGCAGCTATTGATAGCCAGGAATTTATCCAACCCCACAACTTGTGGTAGTGAATTCTATAGTTTAACTATGCGCTGTGTGAAGAAGTGCTTCCTTTTATCTGTCCTGAATCTCCCACCAATCATGGGATAACCCCAGGTTCCCTATCCACTTTCTTCACAAAGAAACAGGCCTTGGGTCTGTTGTTGTTTCTGTTATTGTTTTTAAAGTGGTGGGGGTGGTCCATGACATTGATATTGGTCATCCTAGCAGAAACTCTTGAAGAGTAGGGGCATACTTAACTACTATTTTGTTTAGGTAAAAGGGGACTGAGAGCCAGAAAGAGGTGGCCCTGCCATTTCAAGGGCTATTTTGCAAATTCTTTAGCCCAACTTCTGCACACAGGGTATTAACTTCAATTATAAACTGTGGTCAATCCATGACTTCTTCTTGGGTGTATCAATAAGCAATGCTTGCAAACAGTTAGCAGCTGATGCTTTTAGATACCAGAAAAAAATGTCTTGAGTGTATATATAAAAAAAATGGACTGTGCATGTCAATCCACACAATTGTACTATGTGGATTGCACCTCAGCTTGAACTCAACCCTGCAGGCAGATGGTCTCTGGCCGGAATTGTGAAAACAGAATGAGTAAGCCTTTAACATAGAAGTAGTTTGGGACAGTTGTTACAGGTCACGTTGCTTACTTGTTTGTAGATTAGTGATTTTTATTAGGGGTGTGCAGGGCGGGTCTGCTCCGCTCCTAAACCTGGAGCAGTGCTCCAATGAGGCAATTCTTCGCTCTGATTTCCAGAGTGGCTCTGTCTCTGTGGTCCATCAGATTACCCATCGGAGAACTGTTTGTTTTTGGATAACCACCCTATTATAGCTTATGGGAAACCAAAATGCTTACAGCTGTGTCATTTTTAAAGGTAAAGAGATTGAACTTGGGACCATGAGAGCTCTTAAGTAGGGATTTACCCATGCCAAGTTTGAAGCTGATCCCTTCATCTTCCTAATATGGAAGTATTCAGTTAGCCCTTAGCTAGACCTAAGGTTTATTATTCTGGGATTGTCCCAAGGTCATCCCTGCCTGTCCCGGGATAGCCTGTGTGTCATTTACATGAATAGGGATGACCCCGGGATGATCCCAGGATAAACCTTAGGTCTAGCTAAGGCCTAAGTGACACCTCATGTCACCTAAAAACCTTTCAGATACCTAAGGATCCATTTGGGGCTCTGAGCGATCTAACCACACCAGGAGTTTCTGACGGTTTTGAAACTGCCCCCTAACTGCACCATGATTTTGGAGGTCCATCAGACCCCCAGATTTTCAGTGTGGAGCGCACACCCCTAATTTTTATTATTTTTCTGGATTTTATTATTGTTAGACAAGTTGAACATTTTATTTCTTAATAGAAAAGCAGGGTATGAAATATAACAAGCAAACAAAGACATATATAAAGTATCATACTTAAAAACGGCCAGGAAGGGGGGATAAAAAACGTGTTCATCTGGCACTGAAAAGGTAATCATAGTGGCTTCATGAAAGCCTCCCTGACAAGAATATTCCATAACTGGGTGCCACAACTATAAAAGCCATCTCCCTAGTTCTGGATTCCCCAACCTGGTGCCCTCCAGATGTGTTGGAGTGAAACTCTCAGCATTCCCAGCAGCTGGGAATGCTGGGAGTTTCAGTCCAACACATCTGGAGGGCACCAGTTTGGAAAGACTGCCCTGGTTGATGTCTGCCTCACCTCTGAAGGAGGAACTTGATCAAAGGCATCAGCAGATAATCTTAACTATAGAGAGATTAGTATGGGAGTAAGCCCTATCTGGCACTAACCCACTATGCCTATGTACATCAGTTGCTAGGGAACATGGGTGGGAGGGTGCTGTTGCACGTCAGTCCTCCTTGTGGGTTTCCGGTCAGCTGCTGTGTGAACAGAATGCTGGACTAGATGGACCCTTGGTCTGATTCATCATGTCTCTTCTTATGTTCTTATAACATTATTTGAGAGAGAATAATGAATTGCAGAATGAACTTCCCAATAACTTCAAAATCTCTTTAATGTTGTTTTGCATTAACAATAACAACAACACAGATACAGACACAGTTACACAGACATACATCAAATACACCAGTGCCATCTAGAAAGTTGAAACACAGTTGTTGACATGTGAAATATGAATGAAAAAAGATTAATAATTATGAAATTATAGCTATTATGAATATTCTCAGATGTTACCCAACTGTTTATAGAAAATGGGCTCAGCAGGATACAATTATGTTGGTAAAAAGAAATGGCTTTAATGTGGTGTGCATCTTGGAAATAATCATAAGTAAAGTGAAAAGCACTGAATAGTTCTGAAAGCAATTTAGACAACAAACTTTACAGTTGAGTTTTAGTTAGTGATTCTTATTTTCTAGTGTCTAGAAGTTAATTCTCAGAGTGAGAATTGGACATACCTTGGGTTGGATCCAGATTTAGCTACTTGCAGGCGGGCATGCAGCATGGTCCTAAGTATTGGGCATGCACTTTGATCCTAAGGGAAGTATACATTAGCTGCCATGATTCATACTTCCAGCAGTGGCTTAATGTCACTACATTAAGGGAGAAGCACCAAAGGAATCAGGACAACCACACCTTCAGCCCTCAGAGCCTGAGTCCAAGAACAAGTGACTTTATGCACCTGTGACCCCTGGACCAGGTAATGGAGTGAGTGCAGGCTCTGAGCTGGATCCCACTGATGGCCCCACATACCACAGTGTGTGTGCATGACAGCAGGCAGCATGCTCAGTGTCAGTAAGCAGAGAGGTAACAGAGTTCCAGAGTTCAGGCCAGAGGTCTAAGCTTTTAAGGATCTCCATTCTCCAGCAAGGGGATGAAGCCTGTGAGGAGGATTCAGGCTGAGAGTCTGCAACAAACCTTTGTTGGAATAAGTAGTCTCTTCTCTGGGACCTCTCAAGACTGAACTGTGGGTTCATTTCTGCAAGGACATTAGATGCTTCATGAGTATGCAAGAATGCCAGCGCAGTGTGGTGGTTAGAGTGTTGAAATCAGAATGGGGAGAAGATCAAAGTTCAAATCCCATTCATTCACACAGTTCACTGGGTGATCTTGGGATACTCTCCCCTGTCCCCATCTCTCTGGATAAAGGGAAGAATAAAGGAGAGAGGAACCATGATGTGCACTACCCTAAGCTCCTTGAAGGAAGGGGAGGGTATAAATATAATAAATACATAAATAGTACTGACCTCCATTTTCAACAGCCAGTATCCATAGCTGTAGCTGGAGAGTCTCTTTCAAATGCTCACCTTGCCCAACAAGATGCATGACCCCCTCCAAGTACAGACACTTGCCCTCACAACAACACAGGACTTTTAATTTTTAGTGAGAACAAGGAAATGGTTGCCCAGGTGATAGAGCAGCTATCACTAGACAGTAAGCAACACATATGTTAAAAATTGTGAAGTCAATAATCTTAAGCGGACTGATTTTCTGAACCAATTTAGCTCATTTTCATTGCATGTTAGCTAACTGTCAGTCTGTTGGTTAATATAAATAGTATAAATTTTAGAGTCAGCCATTATTTGAAGTAAGACGAGAAGAGGGGATGTGGTTCTCTTTAAGGAACATGGGAAGGACAGCTGAAGCTGGAAGGCAGGAAGCATGCTATCCCTTGAATGGCCTTGGGTTCTGCTACTCATTCACTCCCCCTTAGAACCATAACAGACATATAGTATCAAGAATCTGGTGGTACACAAGTAGTGGCTCATATGCTCACATTGCTTAGGCACAGGAGTCTGACAGATCTGCTGGCTTGAATGAATCCATTTTTGACACAGTCCCAGATGATTAGAACAGCTATCAATGTTGTCAATAAACCACTTCCGTCCTGTCTCATCCTCCCCTTTTATGTTAATGATAGATTAAGCCATAAGAACAGAAGTGAAGAAAATCAGGAAAGGATTTGAATACAGAAGGGTGTCAAGTAGTTTTCACTTCCTTAGAACCTAATTCTCTAGGAAGCCGCAGGGACCAAGTTTCCTATGATCACAGGAGGTCGCTTTCCTGTCCTCAGATTCTGAGGACACTAACCATGGTGATACTGCAGCACTCCAGCTGGAGGCTGCTGAAAAGGATCAGGTCCCTTTAAGGGAAAAGGTCTCAGTAAATAGAGTGGCAGGGCTTACCAGCCTAAAGGAAGCCAAACCCATACTTAAGGCTCAGTCAGTAACTGTTTCTTGTTGGAGTGACATATAGGCTGTCTTGTCTGGCTTCCAGCCCAAACATTACTCAGAACTCTCTGTGGTACTATTTTATTTGTGTTCCTATGTCTCTGGGAAACCTAAATCCTGTTTAATTGAACCTGAGCTGCCCAGGGTCCTTGAAGGGAACTGTTCCATAGTGGATATTCTGTAATCCAGATCTCATGATGCCTAGTGAAGCTAGACTCTTCCTATGACAGGGATTACTCTCTGAAACAGTCGAATTACTTCTCATGTATTTGTAAGTAAATTGTAGGGCAATGGACAGGCATGATTGCTGTGATGTCTTTCTCAAATGGTTAATGCCAGTATTTAATTACATTAAATTGGTGTTTATTTTTTCATGCAGCACTGCTTGATAAAAATCAATTTCTTAAATACATACATAACAGAAAAAAATAACATTTTACTCAATATGTTGATTTGTCTTCAGGACAAGGCAGTAAATACTTTCCACATGGAGACAGAAAATAACATGGAGCTATAGTGGTGGGAGAAAAGCACAGAAAAAAGCAAAGGGAATCATGGCTGATAAAACTGTTAAGAGGACTGAGAAAATTAATGATAAAAACTGCTGCTGATTCATGTGAATGAAAACACACACATATTGTAAAAGTGCTTAAAATCCAATTAAACCATTTTCAAAGTACTCTCATATTAGATCTTAAAGATCAACTAAGACTCATTATCTCATTAACCTCCTTTTGACTCTGCTGTTATACAAGTGCCATTACATTAATTAATCAGTTTCCTGGACTATAAGTACTGACTTCCTTGCCTACATTTAGGAACAGAGTGGTTAGATATACAAATGTAATCCATTAAATTGCTGTTTTGTCTGACCAGTGCATTAAGCTTCATACTTTCATCCAGTTTAGCTGAAATGTACACAGCCTAAAAAGGTTCATCAGTTTATACTCTGATGTTAGAAAACAGCAGAAAGCAAATATCTCTTCAGAAATGGTGCAAAATCATTGTCACTCTGTGATTACATTAACTGTTAATAAGTGTAGCCTTAATCTAACTAACTACATTTCACATTACAATCTTGCAAGCATCTATATCCTGACCTTTTCCAGCCCCTTATCCTCCCTCAACACCTCCTCCCTTTTGGGTGATGGATTGGTTTGGAGCTACTTGCCTCCTCTTTCCTTTGGAGTATCTATCACCTCTAGTAAGTGTTGCCTCCTTCCTGCCTATACAGGAAGTTTTAGCAATTGCCTGGTACACAGCTAATAAATGTTCAGAAAGAACTGTTTTTTCAAGAAAATGAAATGCAGTTAGATCATTTTATCTCCTAGGAAGCATCTTCAAAATGGTGGTCAAAGCATTAACATATTAAGCTTCTAAACAGAAAAAAATGGCCTCCATTTCTGTTGAGTGTCAGTAGCTCTATGATGGTTTATTGGAAGCATTAGGCAGCTTAGCATTTTAAGTCCTATTTTTCTTTAATATCAAGACAGGTTTTTTTAAAAAAAAATCTGGAAAGCATGCCATGTTATTGAAAACCAGCAGAGTTACAAATGGATTGTTGCACAGTCTATGCAATAACTTGATTAAGTTGTTATTCAAGGCCACCATTTCCATAAATTCCTCTTATTCTACAGACAGGATACTAAGAATGTACATTGTTTAACAGCATTAAGAGTTCAAAGTATAGCATGAATAAACTGTGTGCTCTTTCTTATTCTTTTCAATAACAATTAATTATTTAGGATCGCTATATGCCGTGATGAAATTGTATTTTCCTGCAAGTTTGTTTGTAGAGGGGAAAATGTTAATGAAATGTATTATCCATGTCTGTTTTTCTCTTTGGTTTTCACATAACAATTAAGAAACCAAAGCAATCTACTGAATTAAATCTAGAAATTAACCCACAACTTGGTTATTAGAATTTCTTTCCTTACCATTCACTTGAAGAATATGAGTCTGGTAAAGTTTATCATAACCATCTGCATAGCAGCTGTAATTTCCCATGTGAGTTGTAGTAATTTTAGTAATGTACAGGGATCCATCATCACCAAAATCCTAAAGGGAAGGAATAATAACAAGGTGATCACAATTAGGAATGTACGAGAATTTTGTTGCAGTTCAGAAATCATCAGAATTTGTCCTGTTCGAAACTCCGAACGTGAAAGGGAACTCATTTTTTTCAGGAAAAGCTTGAATTCCCAAACTTGTAATCACATTCGAAAAAATTGTCTTATTATTTTTTTAATGTGCCCTTTAAAATGTGGCTCTCCAGCTCCCATAATCCTTGAATACTAGCTATTCTAGCAAGGGCTGATCAGAAACAAATACCAATGAATCTAAAGAGTTTATAAACTTCTAAAAATAAATATTGAAATTTCAACATCCTATTCAGCAGCAAAACTATACTAGAAATGTATCACAACCATGAGGACAGCACTCATTTGAAGATCAATTGGCACACCATTAAAATATTGTGCATTAAGATGGTGGATGCTTGCTTGGACAAATTCTGTTTCAGCAAATGTGTCTTGAAGCCAAGTATTTCAACACCATAAAATCATGACCTGGCCTTAAATCAAGCCTGCATAACTTGTGTTCTACCAAGCCAAATGCAGCCTATCCACCTAGGATTACTATGGTCTGCCAGATGAAGGTCCCATCCCCACATCCCACATGCACTATTTTCAGTCCCAGTCAGGCCAGCAAAAACAGAAAGCTGATTTATTGAACTCAGGGTGGAGCATAATACATGACAGATGACCTGTGTTCAGCTTGATGGGTCTCAAGTTGTTCAAGCCTCCCTTAAATCATGAGATTGTTCACCTGCTGACTATAGAGTCTTTATTTGTTAGACATTTCTCCCCACTTCAGCAAGTCCCAGAGTACATTATTAAAGTAAGAGTAAAATTATAAATATATAGTAAATAGATTAAACAGTATATGTAATAGAAGATGGAACCTTCCCCGCACTTAGGTAGTGACTGATGATGGCTTCTTCCTTTACAACTTTCCATGTTGCAAAAATGAAAGAACCTTCCTTTCGATATAAATATCGAAGGGACTGAACCATATCTACCTTCTTCAGTGGCTGAGATGTTGTGGCAAAAAACCCAAGTTAAGTCTAGCTGCAGATAGATTTCCCTCCTGTGCTGTGTATTTCTTTGATGGGGAGGGAGAATCCCAGCTGTTATGCTCAAATCTAGACAGTCTAGCCATTCATAACATTTTCTTTCACTGGTTTCTTTTAATTCTTATTTTGGTGCTTGTGTTACAACACTGTTAATGTTAATAAGAACCATGTGGGTGTTTTTTTTATCTAGATGTGTGGTATATTTCCATAAAAGTACAGTAAGTTAATTGGAACAACCTGTTAGCCAGTACCATATGGAATACCATTGAATGTATATAATGATGCGAGCTAACTTCTGTTGAACAATATTTAATGGAGCACTGAAACTACAACACATAACTGGAAATTAAAGAATAAAGGACACAGCAAAGTATTTTTTCCTATCATCCTTAAAACCTGGGTGACAATGATGATGGTGGTGGTGACGATGATTATCAAGAGCTGAAACTGGGAGGGTAAATCATAGAATCATAGACTAGCAGAGTTGGAAGGGGCCTACAAGGCCATTGAGTCCAACCCCTGCTCAATGCAGGCATCCACCCTAAAGCATCCCTGACAGATGCTAGTCCAGCTGCCTCTTGAATGCCTCTAGTGTGGGAGAGACCACAACCTCCCTAGGTAACTGATTCCATTGTCGTACTGCTCTAACAGTCAGGAAGTTTTTCCTGATGTCCAGCTGGAATCTGGCTTCCTTTAACTTGAGCCCGTTATTCCGTGTCCTGCATTCTGGGAGGATCGAGAAGAGATCCTGGCCCTCCTCTGTGTGACAACCTTTTAAGTATTTGAAGAGTGCTATCATGTCTCCCCTCAATCGTCTCTTCTCCAGGCTAAACATGCCCTGTTCTTTCAGTCTCTCTTCATAGGGCTTTGTTTCCAGACCCCTGATCATCCTGGTTGCCCTCCTCTGAACACGCTCCAGCTTGTCTGCGTCCTTCTTGAATTGTGGAGTCCAGAACTGGACGCAATACTCTAGATGAGGCCTAACCAGGGCCGAATAGAGCGGAACCAGTACCTCACGTGATTTGGAAGCTATACTTCTATTAATGCAGCCCAAAATAGCATTTGCCTTTCTTGCAGCCATATCGCACTGTTGGCTCATATTCAGCTTGTGCTCTACAACAATTCCAAGATCCTTCTCGTTTGTAGTATTGCTGAGCCAAGTATCCCCCATCTTGTAACTGTGCATTTGGTTTCTATTTCCTAAATGTAGAACTTGGCATTTATCCCTATTAAATTTCATCCTGTTGTTTTCAGCCCAGCACTCCAGCCTATCAAGATCACTTTGAAGTTTGTTTCTGTCTTCCAGGGTATTAGCTATCCCACCCAATTTTTGTGTCATCTGCAAATGAGTTGACTATTCTCTAGGCAGTGACATATTGGCCTAGTTCAGGAATGCTTTTGTGTGGAAAAGGGCTACGAGCAGTGGATTCTTGTGGCTCCAATTTCGGTGGGGCTGGGTTTCCAGTCTGGGTTTTAGTAAGAACCGGACACAACTCTAAAGGAGCTATCCACGGTGCTGAACCCTCTGCCCGAACTTGTTCAGCACCTTGCATAGCTCCTTCGGAGTTCTGGCTGGTTCTGAATGAAACCCAGAGTGGAATCACAGCCCTGCCAAAATCAGATCCAGCATCCTCCACTGGCTATATCTAGTGAGGGAATGGGATTGATAATTGCCACAAGGAACCCTTGTGTTGCTAGATGTTCAGAAATAGTTGAATATGGCCTGAATGTATGTAGGCTTGCACAGAGTGATTTCCTTGAAATATATATAAGACCAAAGACCAAATCTCACCTGCCTCATCATATCTACAGGCTAAATCCCACATACAGAGACCAAATCCTGTCCTCGTTATACACAGACCAAATTGCCATGCCAGACTAAATGTATGCCCTCTGTGCCATCTCTCAGGTCACCCATTTACAGTAAAATATGCTTCCGGCTCAGTTCATGAGAAACTATATTTTATCACCTCCCTACTGTGGCCTGTAATTCTGTTATTGTTTTCTCTAGCATTCCAGATAAGTTATCTGTTGCAACCGGTTTGTTTTCTTTACCCACAATTGAACAGGCACTCATGGGATTTCAGTTTCACGTGATGCATTCAGTTCTGATGGGCAATCATCAATTCAGTTCTGATCAGCAATCAAGTTCTGATGGGCAGTACCACAATTGCAATTTCTTAGCAGGAGAGGGCTAATGTGCTTTGGTGACAGCTCAGGTAAGGAACTGACCAGATGATTATTAAAACAAACAACAAGCAAACCCAGCCTAGCAGCTATTTCATTTCCGTTATGAAAGGGTTAAGCAACTATACCTACTGATAAGATGACACCAGAGTGCACTAAAGTACACTTGAAATACAAGGAAGTTATATACATCCCCTCAGAGAAATCAAAAGGAGACAATAGAACAAAAGCAAGTCCCAGGACAACTAATCAAAGAACAAAAGTTACTTTGCATGTGTAAGTGTAACAGGCCACAGAGGGACAATTATATATCACAGGGTTTGGTGGTGTTACTGTATGTTAAGTTTGATTGGAGGAAGAGCATTGCAGATTTAATGGGGATCTGCCCAGCCCATGGGCAGGAGATTGCTCTCCCCACACTCCTTAGGTGACAAAACACATCCTCAATACATAATTTTTATTGTACTAGATACAGTCATGCCTAAATGAATGATTTTCATGTACAATTAATGTAATGCAGCTTTTATGGATAGGGGAAGACAGTTTAGAGGGAGAGACAAGCCAGTTGGGTGGATAAGAGTTAGCTCACTTTCCTGGCCTTTTTGACCAACTTTTGCACCCCTGGTTGCTCTGCTAAGTTGCCCGTGGCTCTGTTGGGGATGCTGCTGAATGTCATAATACTAAGGCCATAGCTAGACAGGGCAATATCACAGGGCAATCCCCGGAATCATCACTGTGCGTTCACATGATGCACAGGGGATCCCGGGAGCAGGGAGGGATGATTCCCCCCTTGCCCCAGGATCCCACCCTCCACTGCTTTTTCCATGGTCTTGGGCTGATCCCGAGACCACAGAACATGTGGACAGGCGTCGCAGTTTGTCCCAGCTCCTTGTGAGAAACAACGAGGAGCCGGAAGCCTGGCACAGACCACAGAGCTCCTCAGGAGTCTGTGCCTATCAGGGGGGGGGGGGGGAGCGGGGGATTTTTTTTTTTTAAAAAAGGCTTACCTTCTGTGCTCATGCGCTCCTTCTTCTTTAAAACAGAAAAATGGCGGCTGTGATATCGCACGTTGTGTGTAGGCCAGTGTGACGATCTCGCGATCATAAAATCATGAGATCGTCTCAGTAAAAACCCCTGGTCTAGCTGAGGCCTAAGATCATAATAATCCACTACTTAGTCTCATGTGAGGATGATTGCTAAAAAGTAGGTGGATGAACTGGGTGGAACCTACCTCTTTCAGATGGGTCTACCTGGGTATTCAACACCAGCTCCTGCTTGAAGGCTGGGAAGGAGGCTTGCCTATGAACTCCTTATCCAATCTTCCTGTCTGGCTGTATCCCACTTTCAAGTGTTTGCAACTTGCACTGAAGAATTGTGACAGATCAGGGATCCTGCTGGAGTACTACTGACCCTAGTGCCCAGCAGAGGTTTTTGTGGATCTTCCAGACAGTACTGGGAGCTTTCTTCCTACTGTGAGTAGCCCACATGGGGGTTGAGTCCAGTTGGTATCATGCTGGGCGCAAAGAGTTAAATCCCTGCTCTCCCTATGCTCTCCCTAAGCTCTCAATCCAAAGGGAGAGGCGGGTAAGAAATTATTATTATTATTATTATTATTATTATTATTATTATTATTATTGACATTATCCTGATCCAGCTCAGGAGGGGGGACAGGGGAAGCTGCACTATTTGTTAAACAGTTATGCAATGCCAAATTACATGATAGAAATAGAGAGGAAACAGGGAAGAAAGATTTCTCTCTCTCTCCCCACCCCCCACTCCCAAACTATTGCTGCAAATGTGAATGGAGTTGGGCTAATGAGCCAGGCCTGCTACCATCCCCTGTTTACATCACAGTGGTTTGCACAATGCGAGGAAAAATGCTTCCCTCATCCCCAGTAGCTGAGGATCTCATGTTCTCACAGAGGTGGTTGACCCATGTCTGAGCTTTAGTGTTTCAGATGGTGGCTGAGGCCTCAGGTGACTGAGTTCGCCTTCATACAATAAATAAATAATCCCCCACTAGGGATGTCAGGGAGGAGGCTGGGCTAAACCCCTTATCCTTGACATCTAGTTTCTGTATGTGTTCCCCCCTTTCTTGTTTCTGTATGTTTGGGGGGCATGCAAGTCTCCCCTAGATGGCTATTAACTGCCCCAACTCAGATTCACTCCCTTGCTTCTGTGAGAGCAGAGTATAAACAAGAAAAGGAAGGCAGGAATATTCATTGTGCATCACGACTGCATGCAGAAAAGAGGGTTATAATAACCACAAATTGTGCAAATTGCCCATTTTCAGGGGCCCAGATGACTGCAATTACAAGGCATTTAGAGTCCACCACGACGGCTTTTAACAAGGACAGAGTTCTGAGCCAGAGCAACGCTGGATGCCAAATCTGTGATCTGCAACTGCATCAGATCATTCCACGCACCACCCCTACTCTATTATGAGGCTCTTTCCTGTCCTACGTATTATCAGTTGTATGCGAGAGTCTAGCAACGATCGTTTTAAAATGTCTTGTGCAGAGAGCTGCATCTCATATGCCAGTTGATACATAATGGAAGCGGGATCCAGAGGACAGAAAATCCAGCTAAGTTATGCAAGTGCACATCTCTGACTCTAAGAGAAAATCTAGGACTTGTTGGTCCTAGAGAGTTTTCCAGGGGTGGCGATGGTGGAAGTTAGTGTGCTAAGGAGTGGTGCTCTGCATGTGCTGTTTGTTACTGAAGCTGTTTTTAAAGCTACTTTTAGGCATGGTTACAGGCACATTATTTATCGCTTTTATTGAACTCTTTGAGTATCAATGGAGAAAGTAGCGCAAGTGTCTAGGGCCCCTTTTACACCTAAAGGTTATCCCAGGAAAATGGAGGGATTGTCCCTGCCTGCTCCCGGGATCCCCTGTGTGTCATTTGGATGCACAGGTATGATCCCGGGACAAGCCCGGGATATAGGGCTGATGTAGACATGTGCTTAGATGACTGGGACAGATGTGTTTTGCCATAGGAATAGGATACTTAGAGCGCATGGCTCTAGGAGGCAGCTAATTCCTTCCCAGAATGCCAAAGAATACAGTGCAAGGAATGGCACTTCCTCTTTTTTAATTCCTAAGGCAATGCACAAAGATGGAACCAATCAGAATCCATATGCAATTCCCAATGTGGGAAAAGGGAGTTCATGCATCCCTGTAGGGCTGATATGCATTGCCGTTCTGCCTTTTACCCCAGACACCCACACCCACACACTGACTCTTATGGAACTTCCTGATAAAGTGCCATGTCACCCTGCGTTGGCTATGTTGTTTTCACCTTACCTAGGCCAGATCTACACCAAGCAGGATATAACACTTTGAAAACATTTTGGGAACTGGATATGGAGTGTGTCCTGGGTCCCAACAGTTGTCACAACTGTTATAAACCGTTTTAAAGCAGTGGAGTAGATCCTGCCTAATTCAAGTCCATCCTGAAGCATATGCACAAATCCTAAATAGTTTGTATAAATTGTTTTACATCTGATGGCTCACTACTAGGGATTGATGGATCTGCCAGGTGCATTTCTGCAGACTTCATCCAGTTCCCACCTTTCCAGACTGTTGGAAGTGAGGCAGGTGGCTACCAGGAGGAGGGCCTTCTCTGCTGTGGCACCCCGGCTGTGGAATGAGCTCCCTAAGGAGGTTCGCTTGGCACCTACAATATATGCTTTTAGACGCCAGGTGAAGACCTTTTTATTCTCCCAACATTTTAACAGTCTATAAATTAATTTTAACTTGGTGTTTTAAATTTATATTTAAAATTTGTATTTTTGCATTGCTGCTGTTTTTATCTGGTTGAGCTTTTATATTGTATTTTATATTATGGTTTTATACTGTTGTTTTATACTTGAATTGTCTTAATTTTGTAAACCACCCAGAGAGCTTCGGCTATAGGGCGGTATAGAAATGCAATAAATAAATAAATAATTCCATGCCTGTTCTGTGTGGTTCTTGTTGTTGTTGTTTTGGAGAAATCTTAAAAAATTTAAAAGTTCAACAGAGTGGATTCCCCCCTGCCACACACACATACATCCCTACTTATTCACCACTGCAAATTCCATCTCCTTAAGTACCTGAAAAGAAGCTACTGGCCAGGCATTTTCTATACGATTCATCAAGTTTTGGAAGAAAGATGTAATTCATTCAGGCATTCACTTTACTGGTCTTTATTGATCTCACTGGGTTGGATTTAGATGTGTGCAGCTGGGCTGGTAGAATCAGACTTCTCCACCCACTCCTTCCCACATCAATCCTTCCAGCCACCAAGAATGCTATGAGGGCCAGGGGACCCCGATGAAAGCATAGGCTGTTGTGCAGTGGATCCCCCAAAATCAGGTGGAGGCACCTTCCAGCTCAGATCTTGCCCCACATTGGCCAATCAGATACTTCCATCCACAAGCAAGACATAAGTGTGATGTATAAGCAATATGCCATGTTGGGTTAACACAGCACTAAGCTGCTTGGTGTAGATGTGTCAATGGGCCCCAACAGGTGTCAGTGCACTTCATTACCACTATAAGGCTGAAGTGCACTTCTATATCACTATAAAGCAGTAGTGTGGCTCCTGCCTTTTATATACCGCTTTCATAGTGGAATGTCCTGCTTGATGTAGATGAGCCCTAATATATGGTTGTAAATAGCTTTCTAGTAGTCTTTGAATTTTTGTATACCTGTTCTGTAGGACCTAGTCCAATGTTAATGGAATTTCCATGAAAGGAACCTCTCAGAGATATAAATCCCCAGATAATGAGCTCTATCTGATGAGCATTTTGCATGCACATTATTGGGCACTCATGGATTTTTGCAGGTCCCTCTCATGATGTTGTCTGCCTCCTGCATGCCTCCCGCCCCTTCTAGCCTTCTTCGTGGCACAAAAAACACCCCAATAAGTCCAATTTAGTTTAAAGGTGGAAGTTGCCATGATCTCCTGCTGTATGCAGGAGAAGCAGCAAGATCAAAACGGCCCATTAAATGGGCCGTGTGTGTTATTTTCTTCCTCTTTCAAAAGAGGAAGTAATGAGGGACAAGCGCGGGGGTGGAGGAGCAATGGTAAGCAAATGCGATTTTCCTCATCTGATGGACCTCAATATGTATACATCAAAGTTTGTATAGTTTTATCATAAGAAATAGAAAACCTTATGTCTGATATTACATTGGACTTTTTTTTTAAAGTTCATTCTTTTTTCATGAAGCCAAATCTCTTATTTTTATTTTGCAAGCTATTTTTTCCCTCATCACAATGTGTTTCTGTATATGGTTTGTGTGCACACGATTTAGCAATTTGACTACAGAGTGTGTTTTTTCCCCCCAACATAAGATTGTTTTATGCTTAGCCATGCATTGTTTTGACATTCCTCTGTAATAATTAGAGTCTTCATAAAGTTTAGGAAAAATAGCTTGAAACATAAAGACATGTTCAATATGAATTCTGGAAATTACAAGCAATAGTGGGAAAAGGGTGTAAAGAAATATTCCATCTGGGTTGCTATCAGCATGCTAATTGTTACAGTATTTGAGGAGATGCTTCCTTTTACTAACTCGCAAATTCATTGTTGGTTCATAATTTCACCCACCCCCTCAATATTTGGTCCATGTTAAATATCCATAGCATCCTTAAAATTACTATTCCCCTTTTGATAAATATCTGAAAGGAATTATCTTATAGCACCCTAAAACTTCAGCTATTGGGTGCCTAGAAATGTAATAATAAATAAATACTAAGAAAGCTTATCTTATGAGTTGTATGAGATATTAATATAAGTGGCAGGGTAGTACAGAGGGGGGGCATTATAATCACTGAGGTCAGGGGAAAATGAAATCCAGAAAGTCCATTCACATAAGCCTTAAATAGGCACTGCTACTTCTCGTGTAGGGCTGAAACACCAGCTGTGCCCCTTCCTAGAGTCAGAAGACCTAAAGACAGTAGTGCACGGGCTGGTAACTTCAAGGCTCGACTTCTGCAATGCGCTCTACATAGGGCTACCTTTGTGCCTAGTCCAGAAACTTCAACTAGTTCAAAATATGGCAGCCAGGCTGGTCACCGGTACACCTAGGGGTGACCACATTACACCAGTTTTAAAATCTCTTCACTGGCTGCCAAGTAGTTTCTGGGCAAAGTATAAAGTGTTGGTTATCACCTTTAAAACCCTACATGGTTTGGGTCCAGGCTACCTGCGGGATCGCCTTCTCCCGTACAATCCGCCCCACACGCTTAGGTTGTCTGGAAAGAATTTACTCCAGCCAACAAAACTAGGCTGACAACTATTACCCAGAGGACCTTTTCTTCTGCTGCTCCCAGTTTGTGGAATGGTTTGCCGGGAGAGATTAATCAACTTAACAGTCTTCCGGAATTTAAGAAAGCCATAAAGGCTGATCTCTTCTGGCAGGCCTACCCAGGTTAATTTTATAATTGCCTTTTAATAATGTGCTGCTTTTAATAATGTATTAGTTTAAAATATTTTAATAAGTTATATGATGTTTGCATTTGTGTCGTACCCCACCTCGATCCAGAGGGAGTGGTGGGTAACAAATAAATTTATTATTAATTATTATTAATTATTATTTTTTATTATTATTATCATCATCAGAGAGAGACATGGGCATACAAGTAAACCCCGACATTCCCATGCACCTTAGGGCTCTCTAAGCATATTCACTTAAACACATTTACAGAGCCCTTTTCAAGTCTTCGTCACAAATGCATGAAGGTCTAAATGTAAGCCAGATACACGGGAATGTTGGAGTTGGGACTTATCTGCACACTCACATCCTTCTCCTCACATTAGACCAACATGCAAACACATCGCCTGCACAGGGCTATAATTCATGCCACATTTAGTTTGACCCTCAGTTTAGTCCTTTAGGTGAAAATGTGAGATTCGGGGGATTCGGGACAGATAAAAGGCAACACTTCTTCACACAATGAATAGTTGAACTGTGGAATTCATCACCACAAGAAGCAGTGACGGCCACCAACTTGGATGGCTTTAAAAGGGTGGGGGTTTGAGAAATTCCTGAAGGAGAAGGCAATCAATGGCCACTAGTCCTGTTAGTTATGTGTTACCTCCAGTAGCAGAGGCAGTAAGCCTATGTACACCATTTGCTGGGGTATATGGCTGGGAGGGTGCTGCTGCACTCATGTCCTGCTTGTGGGCTTCCCATAGGCATCTGGTTGGCCACTGTGTGAACAGAGTGCTGGACTAGATGGACCCTTAGTCTATTCCAGCACGGCTCTTCTTATGTTCTTACGATTTCATTTCATAGTCATGCACTCTGTTTTCAACGAAGTCTGGGAATTGTAGTTCTGTGTTGGAGGCCATGGTTCTCTAAACCAGAATATTTAGCACTTATCGAAGTACAGTTTTGAGGATTACCTGGGGAAAGCCATGACAGATAACCTAATATATAGTGTTGTAGCGTGGGTATGCTGTTAGATGTTGTGATGTATTTCAATCTCTTTAGGTACCACTTAAACTTGAGAGTGTGCTGGAAAGGGAAGGTTTTTTAAAAAATAATTTAACCATTCTTAGCTCACAAATTATGATGGAACAGTCACATTTAGTCTCCAAACTATAGAATAGTTTACACATGAACTGCAACATTATTAATCTGCACAAAACATAAATTGTCATTTTGTGACAGCTTAGTACGCCTTGTTACACAAAGCGAAACAAAAATATGTCAACATGTCTAAAGTTTTGGTTGGGAAAGTTATGTTAAATAAAATTCCATTAAACGTTGGTAATATTAAGCATACACATGCTCAAAAGAGAAACATCATTTCCACTATAATTCCTTGCTTCTTGTTTACGGGAAAAACAAGCACGGACATGCACAAACTCCTATACAGTTTTCTAAAGTACTTCATTACAGTCAAGGCTTATCCAAACCTGACACTCATTACGACTCACTTTTTTTTGCAAAGATTAAGCAGCTTGAATAAACAGCTTAATGCTATTCAATGTGAATTAAGTAATTGACATTAGCAATCAGAACATTCCAGTTGTAATATAAATGCAAAATGCAAAGCACATTGTGAATTGTACCAATTAAAATGTAAGGCTCCTAAATACGTACTGTATGTTCAACATTGATGCTTAGATTAGTAAAACACAAATGGTGCCTCTGCTTAATTTACTGGCACAATACTTCATTTTGCCATCCAACTGAACAGGTTTAACAGTACCTTTTTCTCTCCCGGTCTTTCTATAACCGTTGCTACAGTGCATTCAGTTTGGATTGAATAATTGAGAATATCTTCTAAATATAGGCAAATGATTGGAAGACTGCTAGCAAAACATTTAAATATGAAATCAAAACTCTATTTAATACAACTCCGAATGTGACGTCTTCTAATGTGCACTTCTTATGTGCACTGAACATATGTAGAACGGAGAGTCAGATGGTACCAACTGTCCCTCTGTGTTCAGCATCATTCCCATGAGCCCTTCCCGGCCCCTGAGTCTCTGACAGGCTTGACTGTCCAAGAGGCAGATTAGGAGTTTGGAGCCCCCCTCAAGATCCTTTAGGGCGGAGGTAAGCAGTGTGGTGCATGGACTCGATGGCCTTATAGGCCCCTTCCATCTCTACTATTCTATGATTCTATGTGGGTGCCAGGGCACCATCAGACACCTTTCTTGGTGCCTGCTGAAGTGCCCTCACTCTTTTTTCTTTTTCTTTTTCTTTACAAATTAATAAAAAAGGAAATCCTCACTGCTAGCCTCCAGCCGTTGAGGTCCTCCAGCCATTGCTATCTTCATTTCTCCTGAATGCCTCTGGGAAACACTTGGGGATTAGAGACATTCTTAGGAAGTGCAGATGGCAGGTGGCTGCAGGCCAATGCTTACTTCTGCAGCACATCCAGCCACCAAGAAGATGGTGGCCAGGACAGTTCCTCAAAATGCCAAATATAACCACAGGCCCCAAAATAGGGTGACCATATGGAAAGGAGGACAGGGCTCCTGTATCTTTAGCAGTTGTATAGAAAAGGGAAATTCAGCAGGTGGTCATTTGTATGCATGCAGTACTTGGTGAAATTCCCTCTTCATTACAACAGTTAAAGATGCAGAAGCCCGGTGCTCTTGACCAGATACAAAAGATGCCAGGTGTCCTGCAGCTTTAATTGATGTGATGAAGAGGGAATTTCAGCAGGTGCTATATGCATACAAATGACCACCTGCTGAATTTCCTTTTTCTATACTACTGTTAAAGAGACAGGAGCCCTGTCCTCCATTTAATACAGTAACCCTATGGCCCAAAATGTTTTTCTACCCCTGCCTTAGAGGGATCCCCATCATGGGAAGCAGGGAGCCCAACCCCGTATCTCCCTAAATGGGTCTAGCCCAATGCTTCCAAGGCCTGTCTGGTAAAGTTTTGTCTTGGGACATCAGCAGCAGCAATGCTGATAGTTTAAATTATATTAATAACCTTGTTAGAGGGAAAGTGAAAACCATGCATCCACTCACCCAGTTGCACACGCAGGTAAAATTCCTTCTCAGCCCTATCACCTGGTAGCTAACCCCTTTCTAGGGCAAGATGTGAATATCTTTCAAAGAGCGGGTGGGTGGGGAAGTCAGCAGTGGCAATTCCGAACCCAAAGCTCATGCTGTACATCTATAGCCCAGAGGCAGACCAGAGATAGATGTTTCTCCTTCAGCTCCAGCCTGAAGCCCGTCCCCACAGAGTTAGCCCACATGGTGATTGACTCCATAAGGCCAGTTTGAGCTGCTCACCTCCAGAAACTTTGCCGCACTGTGGTGAATGGCTGTGGTTCACCACCACTGGACCTCCCGTCCCCCACAACATGCATCCATCAAAAAGAGGGCTCCCAGGTTAGCTAGGGATCCTTGCCGATCAGACAAGGAAGGGAGCATGGAGTCAGGCAGATTGGGGAGTAAGGGAAATGGCCTCTTTTCCTTTTCTTTTTTCCTTTTCCTTTTTCTCTAAGCAAACCACAGCTAGTGAGGCTGGTCCAATTCAGATATACAAACAAGCCAGAGTTAAGCTAAACAAACCAAGGTTTAGAATACACATCAGGATTTCTATATAAGACCAATATATATTCTTAGTTGCCTCCCCAACTTCCACACTACTAAATACAGAGTCATTATTACATCAATATGGATCGTTAACTGAATCTGTGTTTGGATTACTGAAAGGCAAAGCAACATGTTTAAGCAGAACTTTAGCCCAATCTTTACTTGCAAGGCACTATGCAGACATTTCATTTTTTTATTGTAAATGCCACTTGCTAACCTCTCATTTCAATTACATCTAACTTTAATTATACTCCTATCATCAACACTTTCTGACAGGTCATAGAACTCGTTACCGCAACAAGACCTTTGGTAAAATGAAATCATATAGTAGGAAAATTGGTTTCAAGAGCCTACTTTTTAATCTCACAGATCTTAAAACATTGATACATAAATGCTAACGGCATTTGGCTTTCTGCCCCAACAGACCAGCAAATGCACAGACCTGCTGATGCACATGTAAATCGCTTTAGGACTAGAGTCTTAAAGTGATTCAGCTATGTGAAAATTACAATCTTGCAAAGTGCTGGTGACAAAAAGAAGAGGTCAGGAGGCAAGGCAGGATAGTGGTTAATAGAGAAAACAGAGGGTTAGTGGAGCATGTGGGAAAGATAATGGTTCTAGACTTAAGGAGGAAAGTGGAAAAAAGGAAGATAGAACTGGTATATACATTCAGGTAGAAATGGTTTTGAGATCATTGAATAAAGCACGGATGTGAAGGAATGCAAGGATTAAGTATTCAACATTCCTGATCAGAGAACTAACAAAAATTAGAGGGAACCAAGAGGGCAGGATTCATGGGGATGCCACACAAGTACTGTTTTTATTAGCAGGGATGCTGACATTATCTGCCCCCTCCCAGAGTTCCCTGAGCCCTCTGACCTTAGCTGCAATTCTCACAGTGGCTGTGAGAAAACAATATATTTACCCTGATGTAAGCAAAGTATTTTGAAGTGGCTAGGGCTTAATGTACACCAAACAGGATATTGCACTATGAAAGCAGTATATAAAAGGCAGGAGCCACACCAAGCAGGATATAGTGGTATGAAAGCGGAATATGGACCCATACCACTATAAAGCAGTAGTGTGGCTCCTGCCTTTTATATACTGCTTTCATAGTGCAATATCCTATGCACTATGTAGTGTAGATTAGTCCTAGGTCTTGACTAGGCAATGAAGACCCACTAGTGTTATAAAAGACCTGCTATTGGTGGAGATGAAATCTCATGGAAATTCAAAGGATTATTGATATAGATCAAAACACAAGAAATTGTTATGATGAGAGGCTGCACTTTGTAATGTACTACTAAGTTTCTTTCAGTTTATTTTTAACCAGAATTTACCCTGTCCACATGTCCTATTACTGAATGCAGACCCGAAAACGAACTATGGGTGAAGTCCATACATTTCTGAGCTTGTACTGTGAAAAATGTGTACATTTGAAAACTGAGTATGAAAAAAAACAACTGTATTTTTTGGGGGGAGGGGGAAGTGCTCAATGGGAGAAAAATGTACATTTCAAAAATGTGCACAATTGATGCATACATTTGGGGAAATGTACATGAAAATAGGGAGGAGGAGGAGGAGGAGGAGGAGGAGGAGGAGGAGGAGGAGGAGGAAGAAGAAGAAGAAGAAGAAGAAGAAGAAGAAGAAGAAGAAGAAGAAGCAGCTGCTGCTGCTGCTTGCAATCTAATATAGATATGGATCAGAATGAAATCCAAGGTGGAATTTGGAGAACCCTGTGTTTTGCTGATTTGCCCATTCCTAATGTATTATGGCATAAACTCTCATGGATTACAGTCTATTTCATCTAGGCATGTGTGAGAAATTTGATCCATCAAGGTTTTTTTAAAATGGATTTACTCAATAAAAACCCAAACCCAAATGCAATTTGTGGCCTAAAATCCATACATTTCCAAGCTTGTGACGCATTTCACACATGTACACAAATGTTTGACATGTGCACATTTACAAACTGCACAAAAATGTGTACATTTCCAAAATGCACGCAAACAGACTTTAATCAATGACTGCATGTGTCCAAAATGTGTAGATTTGCATGGATATTACAGAAAGTGCATACCAATTTCCAAATGGATTTTTAAAAAATATATCACAAGCTCATGTGGAAATGAGACAGAACCAGCTTGACCTAAAAATAAAAAATAAAAATCCAGCAATCTCAGTGAGACCAAGATTGGCAGATCCATCTATCCCTAATTTCATCAGATACATCTCTAAGAACATAAGAGCCCTGCAGGATCAGACTGAAGTCTTATCTAATCCAGCATCACATTTTCCTAGTGATGGGGTGAAAATTTCCCTAAACCCCAGGCATGTCTACACCATGAGTATATCCCGGGGTCATCTCAAGGTTGTCCCTGTGCATCCAAATAATGCACAGGGAATCCCAGGGTCAAGGAGGGACAACCAGAGGCTTTCCCTGGGATAACTGGGACCATGGATTCTTTGGTTTTTCCATGGTCCCGGGACACCCCCAAGGACCACAGGTGGTGTGGCGCCCACTCCCAGGTTTGTCCCTTCCCTGTGAGTAGTGGGGCTCCTCAAATGGGCACGTAGCAGTGCGGGTGCCCTCTGTGACCATTGGAGGTGGGGGCAGCATTTTCGCTATCTCTGGGATGGCTCCCAGGGTTTTTTGGAAGGTCTTTAAAACACCCACCCACCCACCCACACAACAACTTACTTTTGGTGCAGGATCATGCCTACGCCATTGCACAAACATCCCCATGTTTAAAGGAAAAAAAAGAACATTGCGCCACATGATTTGCTTTTGTTTAGACCCTGGGGGATTATTATTATTTATTATTATTATTTATTTATATAGCACCATCAATGTACATGGTGCTGTACAGAGTAAAACAGTAAATAGCAAGACCCTGCCGCATAGGCTTACATGATCCCGGAAGCAGAAAAGCCTGTGATTGTCCCTCCCCACCCCTGGTAGGCCTGCAGGTGTAGCCATGCCCCCCACCCTTGTGGGCCCTGATGGACATGCTCAGTGGATTTTCGCCCCAGTACTGCCAAAGGACAAAAGGGGGCACAGGTACGAGAGGAACTCAGTTCTTTCCTTACCTGTGTGTACCCTTTGTCCTTTTCTCCTGCTGTGTGAATGGTGGCCACAATTGTCATGGGGGGGGGGGGGAGAGGAAAAGTGTGCTTTCCAGAGCCTCTAGTGCAGAATTTCTCCCCCCCCCCCCCCAGCATGCCATTAGCATGCCGGGGGAATAAAACACTTTCTGGAGGTCCCAGAAAGCGCACTTTGCCTCCCTTCCCCTGGTGCCAATCAAGGCCTTAAAGACCCTCTTCAGAGCGCCTCACGAGTTCTCTATGCCCTACGTTTCCCTCAGTGGCCAAACAGGTGTCTCTGGCAAGCACACAAGCAGAACATAAGTGCAACTGCCTTTTCCATCTATTGTTCCCCAGCAGCTAGAATTCACTTCTGATGAGGCAGACTCCAGCCTACGAAAGCACGTGCCGTTATAAATGAACAAATCTCTAAGGTGATACAAAACACTTTTGTTTATTCTGCAACAGACGAACATGTCTACCCTACCCGTCTGGGGGGAAAAAATACCAAGAAGCGACTGAATAGACATTCTACATGGTACTTGGACTTTCTACAGGTACACAGTTTGGGCAGACATAGGGCTCATCTACCCCAAGCAGGATATTCCACTATGAAAGTGGTATATAAAAGGCAGGAGCCACACTCCTGCTTTATAGTGGTACTGAAGTACACTGACAACTGTTGGGGCCCATTGACACATACCATATACCACTTTCATACCACTTTCATAGTGTTATATCCTGCTTGGGTTAGTGTAGATCCGGCAGTGCTCTTCAATACCACTATAAAGCAGTAGTGTGGCTCCAGCCTTTTATATACCGCTTTCATAGTGGAATATCCTGCTTGGTATAGATGAGCCCATAGAATGCTAGGAATAAGCCCAGGTTGAAATAAAATGTCATGCATTTTCTGTGCAGGGAAAAGTATTTTCAAGTGAACTCATTACACACACATAGGATGCAACATGCAACATTAAAGAACATGCATTATTAACAAGGCAGTACAGTCGAAAGAATAAATAAGCAGCAGGGTAACACTGCCCATGGGCACACCGAAAAGCAAGGGAATGAGGATGAGGAACAGCACTAGAAATCCTGCCAGCTCTTCTATATCACTCAAGAGAGAAGAATAAATATGACAGAAACAAGACAACGTTAAGATGCATACGGAATGCAGGAATCAGCTCTAGAATGGAAGAAGAGCAGAGAGGTTTTTTTGGTTTTTTAAAAAGATTCTCTTTTGTAACATAACACAGCCAAGAAATCAAAGGACCTTTTATAATAAGGCCCTTGAAGAGACACTTTTGCTGTGAAATAATGGCTGTGCCTCAAAGACTGAAAGTTTTGCTACACACAGAAAGTATTATAAAAATTCTTTCGAAGATCTCTAAAGGTCAGTGAGCAAAGAAACTCAGTAATTAAGGAATACAACAGGAAAAATAAACATATTCAAAGTACTGCACCTACTTCAAGTGAAGGAGGATATCCAGTTTTCCTTCCATGTGATGACATTTCATGTGTTTTACTATTCTGTTCTGTTTCTTCATTAATCTGTTTCATTAAATCTCTCTCTCTCTCCCTCCCTCTCCACACACAGACATAGACACTAGGGGTGTGCACGGACCCCCCGCTCCGCTTCACTTGCAGATCCGCCATTTTTCGGAGCGGGTCGCTCCGCCCCGCCCCCGCTCCGCCCACTTCCGCTCCGCTCCGCCCGGAGCTCCGGATCGGATCCGGAGCTCCGTTTTTGCCCCCCCATAGGCTTGCATTGAAAGCTAAAAAAGTAAACAACTTTTTTTCCGTTGAAGTTAGAAACCTCACGTTTGGCACCATGACACCTCATGGGCGTATACACACACACGCCAAGTTTCAAGGCAATCCCATCATCCCCTGATTTTTGGCGAATTTTTGAAAATCGGGCACCCCATTCACACCCCTTGGGATAGCTCCGTCAATTTGCATGTTACAAACCTCAAACTCGGCACCAGGGCAGCTTATCCATGTGTCCACATGCACGCCAAGTTGCAAGCAAATCCCATCATCCCCTGATTTTTGGCGCGGCTCTACCCTCTAACGCACCTCCCATAACCCTAATTCACACCCCTTTAGATAGCTCCGTCAATTTGCACGTTAGAAACCTCAAACTCAGCACCATGATAGCTTATCCACGTGTCCACATGCACGCCAAGTTTCAAGGCAATCCCATCATCCCCTGATTTTTGGGGAATTTATGAAAATCGGGCACCCCATTCACACCCCTTGGGATAGCTCCGTCAATTTGCATGTTAGAAACCTCAAACTCGGCACCAGGAGAGCTTATCCATGTGTCCACATGCACGCCAAGTTGCAAGCAAATCCCATCATCCCCTGATTTTTGGCATGGCTTAACTCACCCCAAATTGTCCCATTCTACAACTACGTCAATTTGCACGTTAGAAACCTCAAACTCAGCACCATGATAGCTTATCCACGTGTCCACATGCACGCCAAGTTTCAAGGCAATCCCATCATCCCCTGATTTTTGGGGAATTTATGAAAATCGGGCACCCCATTCACACCCCTTGGGATAGCTCCGTCAATTTGCATGTTAGAAACCTCAAACTCGGCACCAGGAGAGCTTATCCATGTGTCCACATGCACGCCAAGTTGCAAGCAAATCCCATCATCCCCTGATTTTTGGCGCGGCTTAAACTTTTTAACTCACCCCAAATCAAGTCCCATTCTACAACTACGTCAATTTGCACGTTAGAAACCTATCCTTTGGTCCCATGACAGCTTACCCATGTGTCCCCATGGACACCAAGTTTCAAGGCAATCCCATCATCCCCTGATGTTAGGGGAACTTTTGAAATTTGAACACTCCAGTATGTCAGGGATTTAAAGTTGCAATTGCAGACAGCTCAATGGGGCCAGTTCCAAGGCAATCCCAACATGCCACGAGATAACCCTAAATCTTCTGGCACATTTGAAAAAGGGATTATTGAATTTGATAAAGTCTAAGTGAGCGCAGGAAGGACTTCTCCCCTTAGTCAAAGCAAGACACATACACCATCGCTGCAAGGCGGGAAGGGGAGAATTATTATTATTATTATTATTTATTTATATAGCACCATCAATGGAAAGCAGGCAGGCAGCATGCATTGTAGTGCCGCAAGGATGGCTTGAGCACTAACGCATAGCAAACCAACCCATAAGTGGGCGCAAAGTGAGGCAAAGATGGCTGGTTGTTTCTTTCTAAGCCAGCAGTTACGCCTTGAGGGGCACAGAGGAGGACGATTGGGAGCAAACCAGGCACCAGGCGGGCAGAGAGGCAGGCAGAGTAGGCGAGGAGTCAGTCCTGGCAGATGCCCCACCACAGCAGCACCCCGGGGGAGGCGGGCAGGCAGGCAGGCAGGCTGCGGGCATTTCTGGGGGCACAAGGAAGTGATGGCTGGTTTCTAAGCCAGCATTGCAGTTAGTCACGCATTGCAAACGCAAACCATCCCAGCGAGTCGGTCACCGAGGAGGACAGGCTAGCAGAGGGGCAGGCAGAGTGACATGTCATAGATCTAGTATTGGGGAGGAGTCAGTCCCGGCAGATGCCCCAACACAGTAGCACCCTGGGTGGGCATTGGAAAACGCCATCTTGTGGGTCAATACTTCCCCCACCCCATGTCCTGCAGGGTTGCCTGCCTAACCCTTGTGGGGATGGGAGATGGAGAGCTTAGAGTGGCAGTGCCAGCAGCAGCCTTCGGCTTTCCCCTGGAACCAGTCGCCTTGCCCGCCTCTTTCCCCAGCAAGATCGCCTGGTGCTGCCTATGAAGATGCATCTTCATGCTGCTGGTTCCATAATGCCCTGTCGATGAACCCCTGCTTAGGCTGAGTTTGCAGTGGCGACAGACAGCAAAGCGGGGATCCGCTCCCAACTCAAAGTGGTCCCACACGATGCTTGTCTTTCGTTTCTGTGGTGACACCACCAATTGCCCGCCTGAGCTCTCTGGTGTTGCCACAGAAACAGGGGTGTGGGATGAGACTGGGGAGAGAGCCTCGGCCTGCTGCTGCTCCTCCTCAGCCCCCACATCCTGGAGGCCCACCGCCTCCTCCTCCTCCCCCCCCTCCACTGTGCTGAGGACCTCGTCTAGGTCCATCAGCGGGCTCGTGGGCTGAAAGGAGAATGAAGGAGTTGGGGATACTCCTCCTCCTCTAATGGCACTGCTGCCACGTGCCTCTTGCAAACGGGCACTTTTCCCATTCCCACCCTCAAAAAGAGAACGCCGGGCACAAGTTGCAGAAGAGAGTGGCTCTGCCTGCTGCTTGTCCTGCTTCTGTTTTGGAGCAGTCAGCCAAGGAGTTGCCCGTTTGAGTTTCACAGGAGGAGAGGAAGCCCTGCTGGCAGACTGAGCCTTGCTGCTTTCAGCACGCCTGCTTTCTCTTTTCATGATGACTAACAAAATATTAATACTACTAATACTATGTATAAGGTACTACTAAGAATATGTATAAGAAGAATATAATATGTTTAAATGTAGGGAAATGGGACAAGAACAATAAAATATACTACTACTAATATGTATGAGAATATACTACTAAGAATATCTACAAGAATATAATAATATGTTTTAGAATATTACTAATAAATGTAGGGAAATGGGACAAGAAATGGGACAACCACTACTATAAGAAGAACAAAATATGAATACTACTACTAATATGTATGAGAATGTATACTAATAGACTACTAAGACTATGTCAAAGAATATAATAATAATATGTTTAAGAATAGGGAAATGGTGTGCGTATGCTTTCCCCAAAATGCTCAATCTGTGGCTGCCTGTTGAACTTGACAAAAGCAGCCCACTCCGTCGAAGTTACACAGAGAAGAAAAAGAGAATCCAATTTTTTTGGTATATTTGGTATATAGAAGATAGAAGGAAACACAATCAGGATTTAAGAGAGGGGAGGGGGAAAAAGAACCAACCACTACTATAAGAAGAACAAAATATGAATACTAATATAATATGTATGAGAATATATACTAATGGACTATGTGAAAGAATATAATAAAATATGTTTAAGAATATAAATGTAGGGAAATGGGACAAAAAGTGTGTGTATGCTTTCAAAAGAAAGCTTTCACAAAAGCAGAACAGTCAGGCTTTAATACAGGGAAGGGGGGGGGCAACCAACCCAACCACACACTCCAAAATTCAAAAATAAAGTTTATATTAAATCAAAGTAAGGGGAAAACACAGGGCAAACTAAGCTACAAGTCAGAAAGAAGCAAACAAACACACACACGCGCCAAACTAAACCTATATTAAATTAATCTATCTCCAAAGCAGGAGCACTAGCTAAGTAAGTGTTCCCTCCACGAACGCCAACCCACAAAGAGACACAAAACAGAAAGTTCTCAGGGTGGGTCTGCCTTAGTCCCCCCTCCAACGCTGGGATTGGAGGAGGATGCTTTCTGAGGAGATGAATTCTCATCAGGATTGGGAGTTGAATGTGCCTGTCATCGCTTCCAAAAAAATAATAATAATAAAAAAAAAAAACCCAAACCCCGATTTTTAAAAAAATATTGCACGTGAACCACAGCACGCAGAAAGTTGAGAGTGGTCTCAAAATGACCCCCATCCACGACTCTCTGTGCACAAGAATTTTCAGAACGATAGCTTAAACCCCCCCCCAGTTATCCCCGATTCTTTCCCTCAATGCAATCCTATGGGCGAAAAGCCGAAACGGAGCCCCGCGGTTGACCCTATTTTTAAAAAACTTCTAGCCCGCGACCCGTACGATGCAGAAAGTTGAGAGTGGTCTCAAAATGACCCCCATCCACGACTCTCTGTGCACAAGAATTTTCAGAACGATAGCTTAAACCCCCCCCCAGTTATCCCCGATTCTTTCCCTCAATGCAATCCTATGGGCGAAAAGCCGAAACGCAGTTTGAGCCCCGCGGTTGACCCGATTTTTAAAAAAATATTGCACGTGAACCACAGCACGCAGAGAGGTGAGAGTGGTCTCAAAATGACCCCCATCCACGACTCTCTGTGCACAAGAATTTCCAGAACGATAGCTTCAAAAACAACGTAGTTATGCGCGATTATTTGCCGCAATGCAATCCTATGGCGAAATGTTTTCAAGATGGCGACCGGAGCGCTCCGACTGAACTCGGAGCTCCGAAAAATGGTCGCTTCTCTTCGCCTTGCTTCTAGGGGGTCCGCGGTCCGCTCCTACTCCGCCTCTGGGTAAGGCGGAGCAGGCCAATCCGCTACTGCTTCTACGCTCCTAATCGGAGCGGAGCACATCCCTAATAGACACACACAAGGTATTTAAATGTATATTCTCTCTCTCTCTCTCTCTCTCTCTCTCTCTCTCTCTCTCTCTCTCTCTCTCTCTCTCTCTCTCCAGAATCTGTTGTGACCATACCAGAAAAAAAGAGGTGGGACCCAGGTTTCAGGAACCTAAGAACCACAATTCATTGATTTCACAAATTAGATCTGAAGCAAATTAGATTTGAAGCCAGAGCCCATAACTGAGCCTCCTTCTCCTAAGTCACCTTACCACTATGAGAAAAGCTATTTGTACTTAAAAGTACCTGGCATGGATTCCTTCCCTCAAGTCACTTTTAAGTGCAGAGGGAGACCATTCTGAGTCATTACCTTCTCCCCAGGTTCAAAGCTTTAGGTGAGTGATCTGATCAGGCCTCACCAGGGGTCCTTTGTTCACACCTAGAGCCCCACAGCCCTGAGGGACCAACCATCTCTTTTAATCCACTTAGAAAACACCCTTTCAACAAGATCTTGTGAATCTACCCAAGTCTATAGTTTACCCAGGAACACCAGAGCTCCATTCAGTTCATGTTTGCCCTCCACAGACTTCCCTTTCTTCACAAACCTCCTTGGAGGTCTTCTTCCCTGTTCCTAAACCTCTCCTCACCTCATCTAAGTTTGTGAGTCCTGTGTCCTGAGCTCCTAGTTAGGCATCCATCCTTGTTAAGCTGGAAGTAGTTTACAGATATGTTTAGAGATGTGTATCCTGAGCAACCATGGTAACTAACAATTGCTACAGTGTCATTTTAATTCACAGCATCACAAGGAAAAAGATAACTTGGGAAGGGCTTATGGCTGCATTAGGCCCATGAATTTTGGATTGAAGAGCTTGGATAGGGTGACCATATGAAAAGGAGGACAGAGCTCCTGTATCATTAACAGTTGTATTGAAAAGGGAATTTCAGCAGGTGTCCTTTGTATGCATGCAGCACCTGGTGAAATTCCCTCTTCATCACATCAGTTAAAGCTGCAAGAGCTATACTAGAGTGACCAGATACAAAAGAAGGCAGGACTTTTACTGTCACTGTTGAGGCCATAAGAAGGAAAAGAAGTGGCAGTCAGGCATCCGTCCATCAAGACTTGATCTGTATGAGGTTATTAGAGGGAGAAGAAGTTGCAGCTCTTCCACTGTGTCCATGGCCTAAATTTGCTTTTTTCATCCTCCCTCCCAATCCCCTTTCCTTTTGTTTCATTTTTTTAGATTGTAAGCCTGTGGGCAGAGACTGTTTTAAGAATTACTTTTGTAAGCCACCTCAAGAGCCTTTTTTGGCTAAAGGGTGGGATAAAAGTGCTATAATAAATAAATAAATTAATAAAGACATGGATATGAGGCCTTCCCATATTAGTATTTTCTTATTCTTGTGGGTAAGTTCCCCACGAATGAAAATTGTGACATGGAAGCTACTGTTGTTGTTGTTGTTGTTGTTGTTGTTGTTACAACATAGCTCAGAAATAACTTCAACTAAGAGAAACATGTTTGTATGTTACCATTTCACATTATAATTTAGCATATGTTATTTTAATCCATTATCTAATGATTTTCTGTAAAGAAAAATGTGAAAGGCTGCCTTTCTATAAAGATACACTGATGATTTAACATCTGGTTTTCCAGCAGGACCTGTTTGTTTGCTTATATATTCTGCTTTCAATTTTTTTTTTTCCAAAGTGAGTTTCCATGGGAAAATAATGCAATATTAGGACAATAAAACACTGATTTAAAATCTATCAATTTGGGGGGGAAATACAAAACACAGACGCAGAAAACAGTGAAAATCAATCATAAAATGCCTGATACAGTAAAAAGGTTTTCAGCACTGTCTTTTAAAATAAAGGAACTTGGCAGATCTCCCACTCTAAGGGCCTTCCTAGACGAGGCCTTAGCACGCCTTCTGTCCCGGCTTCCCTGCTGTGCGTCCAGATGACGCACAGGGGAATCCGGAGACAGGCCGTGCTGAGGCCTCCTCCAACGTGCCATAAGCAAATTCGCTTATGGCGCGCCTTTTCCCCAGCTCCGGCCTCAGGCCAGAGCTGGGGAACGTCTAGGGACTTCCGCAGCTTTTTGCGGCTCCTCGCTTACTCGCAAGGAGCCGCAAAAAGCCGCGGACCTGGCACAGCGCTCATAGGAGCACTGTGCCCATCGGCGGGGGGGCGAAGGCTGGGAGGGTGGGTGGCAGGGTGGGTGGCACGGGGGAGAGCGGGTGCGATCGCGCCGCGTGCTGCCCGGGCAATGCCGCCCCATGCCAGGCATTGCCCGGGCTCGGGCGGCGCACGGCGCGATCGCACCCACCCTCCCCCCGTGCCACCCACCCTGCCACCCACCCTCCCAGCCTTCGCCCCCCCCCCCGTAAAAATAAATTAAAAAAAACCCTTACCTTGTCCGCTGTCTTTGGGCCGCATTTTTTAAATTTTAAAAAATGGCGGACGACACAGGGCTTCCGTCCTCCCTGCGTCTCCGCCGTCTGTAAGCCTGGGGGAGGTGCGCTAACGGTAGCGTGCCTCAGCCCTGCCTCCCTGCCGGCGTAAGCCGGCAGGTCTAGCAAGGCCCGATATGTGGTACTATTTGTTTGCCCAGTTTATAACGCTGCCTAAACAAAGCCAAAATAGTGGTGATTATCAGCAACTGATCCATGAGAAAAGTTTTCTTTTAACCCATGAAGCCAAAATTAGGCAGAACTTAGCCCTATTCAGGTGGGATAAAAAGTGATGAAACTCACTGCACAAGCAGGAATGAAGTGGTGCTGAGTGGCTCCACCCCCTGTCATCATCACATCATAATGAAGCTCCTCCCATAGGCATCTATGCGTAGAGCATGAAGTTTTATTAGTGTTATTTCCCCCATGCTGGTTGGCCTTTCCCCTCCCTGTTTGTTTGTTATTGTGATTTTGGAATGTAAGCCATACGGCAAGGTGTTTTGTATTCTGTTTTATTTTGTTCTGTACAGCCCCATCAACGTTGATGGTGCTATATTATTATTATTATTATTATTAATAATAATAATAATAATAATAATAATAATAATAATAATAATAAATGTCTGGAGCATGGAGGCTTTCATACATACAGCTGTACCTGAAGAGGTTTCCATATGGGTTAAAACCCTGTACAGCTGTACACGAAAGGCACTCATACCATATGCGTGGACACCTCTAAGGGCTCATCTACACCAAGCAGATATTCCACTATGAAAGTGGTATATAAAAGGCAGGAGCCACACTACTGCTTTATAGCGGTATTGAAGTGCACTGACAACTGTTGGGGCCCATTGACACATACCATAGACTGCTTTCATACCACTTTCAGAGAGTTATATCCTGCTTGGTGTAGTTGTGTCATGCCCCCCCCCCCCCAGTTGTCAGTGCACTTCATTACTACTATAAAGCAATAGTGTAGATCCTGCAGTGCACTTCAATATTACTATAAAGCAATGGTGTGGCTCCTGTCTTTTATATACTGCTTTCATACCACTTTCATAGTGGAATATCCTGCTTGGTGTAAATGAGCCCTAAGATACAAGCTTTGTTATGGTGTGATGGGGCAGGGTGACTCAATGCAGCCCTGTTCTTCCTTGCATGGTGAGTGTCACCACTTAAAAGATAGAGCAACAAAAATGCATTAAGTAGGAAGAAACAGAGATATCTCATACTTGAATGCCACATTTGTCACTTGAATTTTGTTTATAATACGCAATTCTACATATTTGTATGTAATTTTGGGCTTCAGCAGGTATGCTCTGTTACTAGGGGGAAAAGATCCAAAGATCCAACACCTTTATTAGGGCCAACTCAACATTACACAAAAATGGTGATGTTTTGGGGACCTTGACTTCTCCGAACAAAGGTATTACCATAATATGGATTTTGGATTCCCCCTCCCCCCCAGCCAAGAATTTTTGAATTACTGGAAGGTAATTAAACTTAATGTTTGAACTTTATGGATTAAAATGTATTTTGTAGCTTGGGCACATATGAAGGCTTGTATTGCTGTTGGACAAAGAGTATATTTCTTGGGCTGAGGGAGTTCCCTGAGAATTCTTTTTTAAATTAATTTTTGTATTGTAAAATTTCAACAAAACAATAGCCCTCTAAGAATATAGAAGTTGGCAATCCCAGCTCTTCAGTAAATCTGTATGCCTTAGCATTTGTAAATATAAAAATAACAGTATCACATGTTTGTGATCTTATCATATGGAGGTGCTTTCACAAGTCCATTTTATTAAATGAAATTTGAAGAAGTGAACCTTCAACTTAAAAAAAAAAAGTTAAATTAATCTGCACTAACACTTCAAAAGATGGGACGGGAGCCATGAACATAAAGTAGTCCTTTTAGGGATTTCATTCATAGATCTGGGCAATGTCCTGAAATCATACGCACGTTCAATAGTATCAGCTCTGACACCACTGATCGTATTTGGTTGGCACAGAGAGGGAGTCTGAATTTCTCACCATTCTCCAACAAACAAGCGATTATTTAGGAACATGAAGAGCCACACTGAATCAGACAAAGGGCTCATACAGTCCAGCATTCTGTTCACACAGTGACCTAATAGCTGCCCACCAGAAACCTCTTATCTATCTATCTATCTATCTATCTATCTATCTATCTATCTGATAATGGATGTACTTACAGAGGTCCTTGTACATAGCAGCATGTGAACATAATTGTATCTTTTCATCTTTGAATATTTAGACTGAAGTGTAGGCCATTACAAGGGAGTGTGCTCCATGAAAATCACTTGTTTCACTTTGATTTAAAATATTTGCAATTTTGCATCAGTGTGTAAATTAGATTCACCAAAGGCACACTGTATAAACTAATTAAAATTGTGTTTCAGATATTAAAAATGTCATCCAGAGAAATCAGGAAGTAAAAATGCATAATAAACCTAGGTTATTGGGGGGATTTTTTCCCCCTACAGGTACATTATCAGAGCATGAAGATATGAAGTTGGTAAACAGGGAGGTATTTGAATATATATGGGATGATATGATTCTGAAATCAAACTCTGTTTATGAATGGAAACCATTCTGAATGCAAAGATGAAAAATGAGAGCTAAGGTATTTAGATGGATTTTAACTCAGCATAAAAGTGACAACTAAGAAGGAATGCATAGGAAGCTGATAAAAATTTACATATGCTGCAGAACTTGGAACGAAGGAAGAGAAATCAGTTGGGCTAAAGGAGATCATCAATAAAGTGTAGAGTATCTGGGATATATGGTATTAAGTGTATGGGGAGATAGATCACTGAGCAGTTTAATTCAGAGAAATGTTAAGTGTAGCAGGCATAATATCTTGAACTGAGAGCCTGTCAAGGCTCACAAATTAAGCATGGGATTATCTAGATAAATAATTTGTCGCATGTCAAGGACTGTTGCTGGAGATGATTTTATATTTGGAAATACTATTTTTTACTCAGTGCTGAATAATGGTGGGAGGAAAACACTTGCGTGATGGACCTCTAGCACTAGCTTAAAGCTGCATGGCAGTTTTGAGAAATTTTAAAGGAGTTGGTCATGCCCAATCCTTGTGTTCTACAGACAATATATGAAGTTCTTAGCCACTTTATGAGGGGAAAGAAGGTATAGAAAAAGGCAATGTTTACGGGAATTGGGGAGGTCTTCTTTAAAAACTGTACATTTTGATCATGTATATGAATTATTGTGATGTACCCAGAGCAAGCTGGCCTACATTAATAAAGGAGGTGATGAAGAAACTCTGGGGAAAGATACAAAAATAAAAATAAAGCCACTGTAGTAATAGAATTAAATAATGAAGAGTTTTTCCAAAAAATAATTTGGGGGAAGTGTAGCTTTGGGAATACAAACTGTCTTCTAAAAAGAAGAAACAATCTTTGATGGGTTCCCTAGCTCTCTTTTTCTTGAAATGCCACATATTTCTACAGAGGCAAGAACATTCAATCACTATTGACTTTACAGGAGGACTTAAAAATAGAACAAAGAGAGCAGGCATCAAAGTGAGGCATAATTGTGTAGAAGACTATCAACAACAAGTGTGCAGAATCAGGAGGCAGCTTTTGCTTTGTTTAAGAAAAGGACAAAATTAGCTTTATAATTGCCTGCAGCATCAGAATCTATTTTTAAATAAAACAGAAAGTGGAGGAGAGTCAGTATAGGAAAGATAAAAGAAAGGCACCATGTACATTGATGGTGCTATATAAATAAATAATAATAATAATAATAATAATAATAATAATAATAATAAAGGCTGGAATTTCAGAAGAATGGAGCGCGTTCTTAGAAATATATCCAGAAACCTCTGTGCCTTATACAGAGAGGGGGAGGATGTTAGTTCAGATATTAGTGTGGGATAAATGGCCATCATATATCTTTAGAAATTTCCTTCCAAATGCAGGTAAACCCAGGGTTCAAGAAGGAATGAATAAGGGAAGGCATTATGTTGACCATTTTATCTTATACTGAACAAACATAAACATTTGGTTTCAAATATTAGCTTGCAATTCTTTACACACCTCTTTGGGAGTAAGCCACAGTGAACTCATGGGATTTTGTTCAGCGTAAATGTGCAGTGGGATT
Organism: Elgaria multicarinata webbii; assembly: GCF_023053635.1. Classification (NCBI taxonomy): domain Eukaryota; kingdom Metazoa; phylum Chordata; class Lepidosauria; order Squamata; family Anguidae; genus Elgaria; species Elgaria multicarinata. Next base: position 75,845,989 of record NC_086180.1, on the reverse strand, counting down.
GTACTGTTCAGCTGCTAACCTATGCACATTTAGGTGGGAGTAAGTCCCACCATACCCAGCAGGATTTACATGCAAGTAAACATACATAGAGTTTGGTTGCAAATCACATTCGAGCATAACCAAGAAGTGGAAAGATGGACATGGCTGTGCAGATGGAAGGACAAAGGTATCAGAGAGGGATAGGATATGCAGAAAGGAGTGGGCTCTCAATTTGAGTGGGTCCCATTCACTTCTGTGGAGTACTATAAACAGACTCAACAAGGACAAGACAAGTGGAGAGGCGCAAATCTCCCATAAAATGGAATTTGCCAGCTCCAAAGAATCAGAAAGGCTGCCTGCCTGCCTAATCTTTTGCTCTGAAAACTCTCCCAGAATGAGAGTTTGATGGGGCAGGCTTTCTGGAGAGCCAGCTAGGCCCAAATGTTGTGCTTTGTTAGGTCCTTCCTTCAAGCAAGGCCTTCTGGGTCAGGTGGCTATGAAGATTGCCTATGCTGCCATGGCGCAGATGATCTCTAGGGCCACCACACCTATGCCTCACTTCAAGGAAGGAACCCTCAAAGCATGGCATAGAAGGGGATGCAGTTTGTGGGAAGAATGAAGAGGAGGAGGAGGACCCTTGCGTAGGGTGCTAAAAGCCTTGGGCTGTAGCTAGACCTAAGGTTTATCCCAGGACCATCCCAGGTTCATCCCTGCCTGAACGCTGGATGCCCTGTGTGGCACAGTTGAACAGGTTTGACCCCAGGACAATCCTGGGATAAACCTTAGGTCTAGCTATGGCCTTAGAGAGTGGCTTGCCCGTGGACCTCTAGATGTGGTTAGACAACATACTAACATTTCTGTTTGGACAAGTCGGCAGTAAACACAGATAAGTTTTATATCAGTTTGTTTTTTATGCAGTTATTAATTTTTCTGATTCTTTGGAGCTGGGGCAAATTCCATCTTATGGGAGGTTTGCTCCTCTCTTCTTGTTGAGTCTGCTATAGTCCTCCACTTTGGTACCCAATGGAGCCCTCTGTTTGTCCCCTCCCCCAAGAAACAGCCCTGGCCAGAGATTCCCCATACCTGTTTTCCCTTGGCTGACCTTAGAGATCATGACAGCACATAGCAATCTTTAGTATGTAGGGTCCAAATGGATTTTGACAAGGGCTTATGGCACTTTTTTCACCTCCTAGCCCACTTTGGGACTGGCCAGCCCCCGAATCTATTTAAGCAAATGGCCAAACTCCATTTACATTGAATGTACAACAAACGTTGTGCTGCTCACTGGTACTATTGCTGTGTTTGAAATGAAATGAAATAAAATCATCCTCTATTACACGTGCACTCTTTAAGCTGATGCAGAGTCATTTTCATATCATTCCATTGTCTCCAGTAGCAGGTCATGTTCAGCTACCCTCTCCAATCATTGGTCATTATATGATTAGTACACATATTCCACCTGTGACATTCTATACTTGAAAATACATTTCTTTTTGTTGTTTTTTGTTTTGTTTTTCGTTTATATGTGGTGATTTAAAGTCATCTCTCATGGCTAAACAAATACACTATAGCTCATAATATAGCTAGACGTGAGAACAAAGTACACCACCTCTGGAGACAGAAGAAATTGTACTGGTGTTGAGGCTTTTTGAGTGCTGAATTGCCTTAGTAAGTACAACAAATGAATTGGTATTTAAAGTGCGGCATACGCCACAGCACACCACATTCCCTCTGAATGCATTTATATGAAGTTCCGTATCTTAAGTGCTACATTCATGTTCCGTAGTGCAATTTAGAGGCACAATTCTACTCAGTGGACCTATCCAATTACTGTGTTTCTCTCCTGGGCCTTGATTTCTATTTAGACAGAATGGGGTGGGGGGGAGGTAATGATTTCATCAAAGCTATTTGTGCAAGAGTCTGAAGCTGGAATTTTAATAGATGTCAAAAAGTTAGCAGAGTCATTTACTGCAAGCCGCAGCAAAGGGTGCAGCCTTATGCAAAAGACAGACCTCAGCCACACACCTCAATAGCATCACACAATTAGGACATACACACACCATTATTCCAGTTTAATTCTTCCTGATCAACTACCCCTTTGTTCTGTGTTCACAAACACAAAGACAGACGATAAAACCCACCCAGCCCATCAGAATGCATTGAAACAATAAATCCACCTTTTTACTCTGCTTGTAAAACATTTTAAAATCTCACTTGTCTACATTAAGGCTGCAATCATGTGCACATTTACAAAAGATTCAGTCCCTCTAAATCAACAGGTCTTGCTTTTCAGTAAACATGCATAGGACTGTGCTGAAAGTGAAACTGACTATGGGTAATGGGAAAAATCCAAATCCATTCAAGTCAATGGAGATTTTGTCACTGATTTTAGAAGGAAAGTGGTGAATATTTGATTAGGACATGAATGCTTGACTATGCTTGACTCTCTTCTGACACCTACTACAATGGTTTAATCTGCTTTTGAGAAATTAGGACACAATCCACTGGAACCCTCCTTTACCTCCTCTCCGAGGCGGCTTTTGCAACCTCAGGGAGACAGCTGACATGGTTCTCTCCACACTGGCTGCAAGGGGAAAGGGATGGGGAGTGCAGATTCCTGGGTTCGAGGTGCAGATTCCTAGATCTCCAAGCTCAGATGCAGGAATCTGAAGTATCTCTGATTTCCCAGTTGTTGCATGGGGGGGGGGGCATAGGATTGCTCCCCCAATGACTTCAATTGCTTGGCAGGAGTTTTGTAATTCAGTGGTGGTGGTGCAGGATCTGTTCTAGATTTCCTATGTGGTTGATCATTTGTTTTGGTAAATTAAATAAGTATCAAATTTATGATCACACCTAGCACATGTGGGTGGAATCACATGTCTAATGTGGGGGAAAGTGCAGGAAACTCACGGGGCAGGCCCACGATATTTTGTTGCCTGAGATGAAGGACAAGATGGCACACCCTCCTCTTTGACATACAGGAGACTGGATGCTTCACCTTACTTCATCATCAGGGAGAGGACCAACATCCTCTACAGTGCACTAAGGGCAGCAGGCTACGTTTGAGAGTACAGGGCACTCGTCACCCCGCACTTGCTATTTGAATCACCTTCCTTGTTCTGTCTAATGGTAGCGCTGGCCCTGCCAAATTCATGCCTTGAGAATAAGTGTAAAAAAAAATCCAGGTGAGATGGATGGCAATATAGGGTAAGGGGTACCAGCTTATTCGGTTGGAATATGTCTCCAGAAAAAATAATAATCAGGGTTATTGGCATTTTAAAGCAAACAAAAGCAAATGCATCCATTTCTCTTCTGGTTATGGAGCTTTTATGCCTTGCCAGTAATTTCTGAGTTGCTCAGTGCATGTGTTATAAAAAATAGAAAACATTTTTCTTCTTTATGGCCAAGATGAGTTGGGCACTATCTTTCTTGACAAGATAGAACCATGCTATTAATTCTGGCCACCACGTCAGACAAATGATGCTAAGAAATAAATATAAACATTCTGCTGAATTGGAGGCTATGGAATCTGATAATTAAGCTGATATTAATGCTTATCCCCTGTTTTTTACTGGATTGCTTTTATAATAGTTCTAATTGTATTTATTTTAAATTGCTGATCAGTGACACTTGTCTCCCTGTTTTTAATTTGGCTTGCTTTTGTAATTACTGTATTTCTATCTTATTTTTAATCTGCAGGTCTATGGCCATAATAAAATTATTTGGTATTTGGATATTAATGCCACATATTAATGCGACATATTAATGCCACATATTAATGTGGCCCAATATAAAAATAAAAACAAAATTATCTTGCTTACTTATATCGACAAATATTGAAAATACAGACTACATCCCCCAATGTCTTTACATTAATGCAGGAATGTTAAAACTACAGATATTCATACACTTTACTATGTATATGAATTTTAACTGATTATTTGGCTTTCCCTGGGTTTGCACTCTGGTAATATACTAGCATTAGTTCACAGTATCTTAATAAAAGAGCTTTGCAGCCTAACATCCGTGGTGTGTGTATGACCAGAGCCTATTTATCGTTTCTCTCTAAGCACTGATAACAATTCATGAGACCACGTGGAGCGATATTTAGGGCAGGTCAAATAGACTGCAGTATGAGATCTGAATCTGTCATTGTTTATTTCAGCTCCTTTGATGTCTCATTCCATGACTAAAAGGTAGCAGGCAGAGAAACGTGTTGCACATCCCTTGGGATCCTGCTATGTTTGTATGAAAATAAGTTCGATTTTGCCTTTAGTGTTGCATAGTTAGGCATGAAAATATTAGCAGAGCCAGTGGGATGACAAAATTGTTGAAAGTCAATAATAATGTAGCAGGCATGCAACATGTCCAGGAAGGTACATCCCATATGTACCTGCCCGAACCCTAAGGTCATCCTCAGGGGTCCTTCTCTGCGAGCCCCTGACAAAGGAAGTGAGGCAGGTGGCTACCAGGAGGAGGGCCTTCTCTGCTGTGGCACCCCCACTGTGGAATGAGCTCCCTAAGGAGGTTCGCTTGGCACCTACGTTATATGCTTTTAGACGCCAGGTGAAGACCTTTTTATTCTCCCAGAATTTTAACAGTCTATAAATAAATTTTAACTTGGTGTTTTAAATTTGTAATTTTGCATTGCGGCTGTTTTTATCTGGTTGAGCTTTTATATTGTATTTTATAGTATGGTTTTATACTGTTGTTTTATACATTGAATGGTTTAAATTTTTGTGAACCACCCAGAGAGCTCCGGCTATTGGGCGGTATAGAAATGTAATTAATAAATAATAAATAAATAAATGCAACTTGGCTTGCTTTAGAGAGCTAGTGTGGTATAGTGGCTAGAGTGTTGAACTGGGAGTCGGGAGATCCGGGTTCTAGTCCCCACTCGGCCATGGAAACCCACTGGGTAACTTTGGGCCAGTCACACACTCTCAGCCCAACCTACCTCACAGGGTTGTTGTTGTGAGGATAAAATGGAGAGGAGGAGGATTGTGTTCCTTAGAAGAAAAAAGCCTTGAGTTCCTTAGAAGAAAAAAGGCGGGATATAAATGTAATAATAAATACAGACCCACCAGGAAAACACCTCTGGTGTGTTTCTAAGGCTTGGAGCCCTTCTTGTCCTGGAATGACCAATGAAATCATGAGGCTCTGGAGAGCTCTAGTTCCTGTTTATCAGGTGTGATGGTGACACTAGACTGGTGCAACTTTCAATAAGTCAGTGGTAGCCAAGAATTACAGGTGAAATTATACCTTACAGCCATATCAAGTAAGCTGTAGTAAGGGAAAGCTATGCAGCATATGAAGATGGTCAACCCTCCCCTTCCCCAACCCAAATGACATTCAACACTAGAAGAGGCTGCCTGGGAGCTGTAATTGTTTATTTCTGCCCAGGCAGATTCATAACTACATCAGAGCAGGACTGGGATGCTCAGTGGTGTAGCTGGGGCAGAAGAGTCCCCCAAAACCGATATGAAACCCCTAGAGACATGTATTGCAGATCCTTTAATACACTATACTTGGCCAAAGTGTGACTGGACCAGGAGTATTCTGTGCATGATAAAGTAGAGTTGGGCCAGTTCTCAAAGTACATGGTTCGCTACGTGATGTTGTGCAGTGTTTCTGTTTGTTTTTACACGTCTGTTCTTACAGAAGAAATGCAACATCCTTATTGCCAGGGGAATTTGTATTCGGCCTTTTCTTTTGTCTATGCACCAAACGTCTGCAGAGCTGGTCATTTAGTTTAAGAGGCATTTCCAGTATAGTCTTTTGACCTGAACAAGAGGCTCACTCTGTCCTGCATCAGAAGAGGAGCAACAACGAGGAGCAGTTGTCAGTTTGACAAATGCTACTGTTCTAGCTTGTATGGCAAAGGTTTTATAATGACTCCAGTAATAGCCCGAGAGTCTTTTATCACTCACGTTGATGTCTTCCAAATCTAAGTTGTTCAGAGCGACATTGTTCCGCTTCCAGATGATGGGAGGTCTCAAGGTCCCCTGAATGGCGCAACTTAGAACTGCACTTTGTCCTACTGTTGCTGCAGTGATGCTTATTTTCTGATCTTCTGGCAGACTCAGCTGAATTACTTCTGTAAAAGATATGTTGCATTCACTGTTAATTAGCATGCAGGGTTTCTTTCTACACCTCCATAGCTCTAAGGTTTTAATTTGAATCAAAGGCAAAATAATTTCTAAATGAAGGCAGGAAGTATAAGTGTTTCAAACAAAAGGTCAGCATGACATTTCAATTAGATTGACTGATAAGTATTTGCCTAGTAACAAGAGAGTCTTTTAACATGAAATGATTTCCGAAAAAAAAGAACATGGCACACACTGGCTTCAAACATACATTAAAAATATTGTCAAGTATTTGATCACCCTGGCAATATTATTGCAGCATCCTTCTGGATCAGTATATCAATAGTAGACTGGTTTGTATGATTAAACAACTCATAGTTTATTAATCGTGGGTTGTTTTGGAGCACATGGGAGCAAGTGAGTGTGCTAGCTCCCACCCAGTCACCCACTTCTGCTTTGCTAAACAACCCAGGAATGTCCCATTTTGGGTTGTTTTCCATGATGTCCAAACCCAGAACTCTGGGTAGATGATGGACAAACAACCCAGAGTTTTAATCCAAACACAATTCAGCATGCTTGCTCACTCCCAAACAACCCACAATTAACAAACAAAAATTACGTGCACGCACACCTGTTCAGACAACATGCTAAGCCACAGTGGTTAAGCATTTTGAGCTAAACATGGCTTAGTGTGCCATGTGAGCCATTCCTGTAATGAGCAGGGGGTTGGACTTGATGGCCTTGTAGGCCCCTTCCAACTGATTCTGTGGTGGCTACATAACCATGGTTTAAAGATGCTCATTAACCATTTGCTGCAAAAGGTTTAGCAGCCTAACCATGGCTTAATGAGTTGTCTGAACAGACTCATTGTGTGTAATTTTTAAGGGGGCATCCTATTAAATAATTGTTTCAAGTGGAATTATATATAACATTGGCAACCATGTTTGTTTGGCAACCATATTTCTGTAAACCAGGCTGGAGATGTCAATGTTAACATCAAAAGGAGCAGATGGATGGGGACCATGGGCCTTCCCCCACCTGACATATTAGCCATGCTGGCTGGGGGTGATAAGCACTGAAGTCCAAACATCTGGAGGGCAGCCAACTGGGGAAAGTGCACAAGAAAGTAAGGGCCCAATCCTAACCATGTTTAGACAGAAAAAAGTCCTACAACTTCCAGGATTCCAAAACCAGTTGTAAGACATTTTTCTATCTAAACATGCATAAGATTGTGTCCGAAGTATACTTAACAATAGAATGAATTTTACCACCCTCTCACAGGACTGCCTTATCTCAAAATTCATGCTGAGGAACAACTGGCTTCTTTGAATGCATTTATTCATCAGATTTTTCCTGTGCACACAAAGCTTGTTTGTCAGTGAGAAAATGTAGTTGTGGGGTGGTACTCAAAAAATAAGCATGGGGTGTGTGTGACCTATGGGGGTTGCAGCACATGGGGGGGGAGGAGAAGTCTAAGCCTTCCCTCCTTGGCTGGGTGCTCCCTTCTCCTGTGTGGCAGTTAAGCATTGGTGGGGGAAAGTCCCCATTTGGGGGGCTCCTTTTTGCTGTTGCTCAGGGAGGATTTTCAGAGAGGTCATCGCTGGGGAGAGAAGGATTAAACCACTCCTTCCTATGCATTCCAGTCCAATCCGGGTCAGGATCCTGCACTTACTCATATATATATATATATATATATATATATATATATATATATATATATTAAAAAAAAAAGATTATTGCATGCTACATATTTACTGTAATAAGTTTCACCATAAGCATGGACTGATCCCTTTCAAATGAGTTGGGTTTTGTCTATGGAAAGTTTGGAAACCATAAAGAAGAGAAACAGGTTCTCAGGATGCAAAAAGTAGAATAACACAAGAGGAAATCCATTTGCTGTGAGAAACCTTGCAAACATTTTTCTCTATGAGTAAGAATGTATGTTTTACATGGTTTTAAACAATATTATTTATGCATAGGCCCATAGGGGCAATATGTTTTATTGATTTATTTTGAAAGAAAAATGTTTCAATATTATGTGTTGTCCCATTGGCAATTTTAATTATCATTAATTTTACACCCAGCCACCCAAAGAAGGCCATGAATAAGGGACAGACCGAAACACATTGAGCTTTTTGTTAGTAGATTTATTTTTGCATCCTGAGAAACCTGTTTGTCTTCTTTGTGACTCACTTTGGATGCTCCCCTCCCTCTGTGGTGTTTTGGACTACAGAAACCAACAGATGAGGACCTCATTTCACTACCAGTCGACAACTAGTATATCTAATCCAGGGACATGGAAGCTGTGGCCTTCCGGGTGTAGTTGGATCCCAGTTTTCATCAGCCCCAGCGAGCGTGGCCAGTGGTCAGAGATGACAACGGTTCTGTTTTTACTTTTTATTTAGGAGCTGTGGGGTTATTGTTCATTTGTGTTTTTTTTTTACATTGAAAAGGAACTCATAACAAAAACAAATCACAACAATATATTCCCTTCTTCTCCTGACCGTCTGAGACAGGTAACTCTTTCCCCTGCTTGTTTCCCAAACTTGAATGGATGTATCTGAGATTCACTAGATCAATAGAGAATACAACAGCTTCAAGTGATAAATCTATCACTCAGTGATAGATTTATGGATCCAGTTGAGTGTTCTGGGCATCAAGAATGAATATATATGGGTTGTGGTCCCTGGAACTTCTCTCAAGCCAAGTAACACAAAGTAGTGCTACAAAATATACATGCATTGCTAAACAGTGTTGGAGAGTAACAAATTAAGCAATGATAAAATAAACAAAACACTACATACAATGCAATTAGAAGCATAATAGAAATTGTGGCTAGCGTATTCCTTAGTAAAAGTTCTATTCCTTCCTCTCAACCAACAAAGCAGGCTTCATTAGGATCTTATAGGTACCAATCTGGCAAGCATGGTTTGCAGAGCTTAGGTAATCATGTTGGGTAGGTGTCTCGTTCTCCCAGGATCTTTTTGGGCAATCAGATCTAACCTTTGCCTTTTAATATCCCTCACAATGTCAATGAACTTACTTTTGGACTTGGTTTTACTACTATTCTCAATGTAGCCAGGTCTGGTATTGACACCAGTAATATCTAGATGAAAGTATCTCTGCAAAACAGATTTCTGCTTCCAGTATCCAACCTACCCACTGGTGGCAGCCTCGCTTCCAATTCCAAGAATACATTCCATTACTCATAATTATGTCAAATACACACAACTTGTCACATCTGTTACTGATCACTTACAGTCAGCATATGCAGATAATTCAGAATAACATTTCTATGTAATGCAATTAATTTTTTATCAACAATTCATATTGTTGGCCTTAACCATATTCCTGCCAATCACTCTAATATAGGGTGACCATTTGAAAAGGAGGACAGGGCTCTTGTATCTTTAACAGTTGCATAGAAATGGGAATTTCAGCAGGTGACATTTGTATATATGGAGAACCTGGTGAAATTCCCTCTTCATCACCATTATTATTATTATTATTATTATTATTATTTATTTATTTATTTATTTATATAGCACCATCAATGTACATGGTGCTGTACAGAGTAAAACAGTAAATAGCAAGGCCCTGCCACATAGGCTTACAATCTAATAAAATCATAGTAAAGCAATAAGTAGGGGAAGAGAATGCCAACAGGCACAGGGTAGGGTAAGCAGGCACAGGGTAGGGTAAAACTAACAGTGTAAAGTCCGCACAACATCAAGTTTTAAAAGCTTTAGGAAAAAGAAAAGTTTTTAGTTGAGCTTTAAAAGCTGCGATTGAACTTGTAGTTCTCAAATGTTCTGGAAGAGCGTTCCAGGCGTAAGGGGCAGCAGAAGAAAATGGACGGAGCCGAGCAAGGGAAGTAGAGGCCCTTGGGCAGGTGAGAAACATGGCATCAGAGGAGCGAAGAGCACGAGCGGGGCAATAGTGTGAGATGAGAGAGGAGAGATAGGAAGGAGCTAGACCGTGAAAAGCTTTGAAGGTTAACAGGAGAAGTTTATATTGGATTCTGAAGTGAATTGGAAGCCAATGAAGTGATACTAGAGTGACCAGATTTAAAAGAGGGCAGGGCACCTGCAGCTTTAACTGTTGTGATGAAGAGGAAATTTCACCAGGTTCTCCATGTATACAAATGACACCTGTTGAAATTCCCTTTTCAATACAACTGTTAAAGATACAGGAGCTCTGTCCTCCTTTCCATATGGTCACCCTACGCTTTAAATCTTTGTAGGGCTCTCTCCCCATTGAAATAAATATAGAACTTAAAAAGTGTTTAACTTTGGGCAGATTAAACCCAATGTGTTTAAGATAGCGGTTAAAATTGCCAAAACTGTATAATCTATATTAGAGTAGTCCTATTGTACTTAAGAGGAATGTTCTGCCATAAATGTTTTGTGACAAGTGGCCTGAAGGAGCCACAAAGAGCTGTGAGTAACTTCATTACTCCTCAAATAACAAATTAGTTTCAAGTAAGTCAGACATTAATCTTTCAATTGGGTGTAGAGCACATCTATCTATGAACATAAGAGATCCTTAACTGGCTCTTTTCAGCCAAATTAAGAGAGCACTTCGTAATTAGTACAATTAAAGAGATAGCACATTTGTCTAATGTGTTTCCAGAAAAAAGCATCAAACAAACCTTTCACTAGCTCTGAAAATAAAAGCTTTGTTGCAACAGTGAAATCTGAATAGTTGAATTATTTGTAAAGCATGTTTTTTTTTGGCAAGGAATAGCAACAAGCATTTTATTTGGGCATCAGAATGAAAATTATGTGCTCATCTTATGCATTATATCTTTGCATAGTACAAACACTTTAATCATGTACCATACAAAGGCTGTGTGTCTCAGATCTACAACTCATTCCAGTGCTCAAATTATGGGGTGGGGTGGGGTTTAAGAGGGGGAGGGGCTTCATGAATTCCACAAGTTCACCCTCTAGTTTCATGTCTCTCTCTCTCTCTCTCTCTCTCTCTCTCTCTTTCTCTCATAACTTTCTAAAAGCTGCAACGGACATGATAAGACTTGTCCCCTATGGCAATCCACTCATTAAAGCAGTGACTAATTTTCATTGTCAGAAGTGAGAAATCACATCTGTGGGGTTGTTTAAGAGGATTGTAGATCAGATGTGTCTCTGACCAGAACTTTGAGCCAAACACCACAAGTGTAACATTTTCCATATGAACCCAAGATGTGGGCTGTGAGCAGTAATTAACATGCTTTGTACTTTTTATTACTGAAGCTGGGTATGGGATGGATGGACTCACCCAAACCTGGCTCCATTGGATGCTTGCCAAGCCACTGCACCCACCCCTGCTTTTTTGTGGCTCGGCGAGCACCTGATGAGGCTCTGAGCCCACTGTTGCGCACAATGGAAGCTGCTGAAATTGTGTATCTTGTGTAAATGGTGACTGTAAAGGCCCCCTTAATACAAGATTAAAGGCATGAACAGAGCATCCACACCTTTAATCTTGCATCAATGAGGTCTGAACGGCTACAATTTTTGCAATGTGGGAAAGATGCAGTTTCTGGAGCCTCCATTGTTGCGCACAATGGAGGCCCTGGAAATTGCATCCTTCCTACCTTGCTGGGCGTATTTCCCACCTTATGACTTCTGGGCACTCATCGGGTATGAGCAGACTCTTGAACACATGCAAGCTGGCAAAAAACTGGGTCTGAGAGGGGGTGGGCATGGGGGGAGGTCTTCAGACTCCTGGATCCAGTCAGGCACCTACAGCATCCTAGCAACTGCCCATCACACAGTTTGTGTCCTTGAGATATCAATGAAACATCAGCATATGTTGCATTTGCCAAGGCCAGTCCCTCTCAGGTGGATCAAAGATAGGGTGACCATATGACCGGATTTGCCCGGGTTTTTGATGACAAATCCAGGAGGGGGAGGGGAAATCCGGATTTTTCCGAAGAGCAGCTCTAATGGGAATTAACTAAAATGCTTATAACTCTGTCATTTTTTTAAGATAAATCATGAAACTTCGCACAATGGTAGCTCTTAGGAAGGGCTTTAGTCATACCAAATTTGAAACAGATCCGTTCATCCATTGATTTTTTAGGATTTTTTTAAAAATTGAGGTTTTAAAATTATTATTTTTAAAATCGTCATTTTTAAAAGATAAAGAGATGAAACTTTGCACCATGATAGGATTTAGGTAGAGCTTTAGCCACACTAAATTTGAAACAGATCTGTTCATCCATTGATTTTTTAGGATTTCTTTTTAAAGTTTGAGGTTTTAAAATTATTTTTTAAAAATGACATTTTTAAAAGATAAAGGGCTGAAAGTTGGCACCATGATAGCTCTTAAGGAGAGATTTAGCCGTGCCAGGTTTGAATCAGATCTGTTCATCCATTGTTTTTTTTAAAGATTTTTTTAAAAGTTCAAAGTTTTAAAATTATTTTGTTTTAAAACTGCTGGAGACATATCCTTTGAACTCAGGTTGTCAAACCTCCTCTTTGGGGTTTTGCATATTGAGCAGTTTCAGCCCTTGGCATTAAGGGGATCTCCAGTCTTTAGGAAAACTGCCACAACACCCACCCTAATGTTAGAGTAGAGAAACTTGTGACAAGTATACACAAGCTTTTTTAAAAAAATTAAATTAAAATAAGCCAGCCATCCGGCCGGCCAGTAGCAAACCCTGTAAACAACAACAGCAGCTTGCAATGAGTGAAGACACAGTCAGAAAAGATATTTGAGGGAAGGGGAGACTGTATCACGCAAAGCATAGCAAAAGCTTCAAAGTACAGCAAAACCTACAAAAGAAGGAGTGAGTGAAGTTAATTTCAGATACATTGAATCTCTCACTTGTTCTTTATTTCAGTGATTTTAACATTAAGATGCTATGTAGAACAGATTTGTCTTAAATGTGTGCTGTAAAATCAGACATGTGACCAAGGCTATGTTTGGGTGGGCAAGCCCCTTTGGTGCTGGACACGCCCCCTTGGGGGCTGACCATGTTGTCCTCCTTTTTGGTTTCCAAAATATGGTCACCCTAATCAAAGACATCCACCACTGTACTAAAGAAAAGGGTAGGAGGAAGGTACCTGGCTTAGACCTTCAAATTATCTTCTGACTCCATGTTTTCTTGACACAGACGGCCAAATTTCTGCCTAGCTATGAGGGGCTGGGGTTTAAAATTGAATCAGACTATTCTCAAGACCCCTGTATGGAGTCTGAAAAACAAAACAATTATCTGAATCTATACTTAGCATTTTCTAAAGATTGAATTGCATGGAAGTGATAGTGGAAGAGAAAATAGCATTAAACCATTCCAGTTCTTCAAGGCTTTACCACTTTACTCAACAAGCAGTTAAAGGGAGGAAACTGGAATAAACATTTGGGCAAGAGAAAGAAGAAAGTGAATATATGAACATTTGTATATATTACATTTCCAATGATAAAATATTAAATCAGGAACATATTGCATAGAACACATAATGGCAAATCCACTTTTTAATTAACAACTGTACATTTTGAGCCTTCACATTCAGTTTTACTTATTTATTCAGTTGCAACCACAAAACACTCTTTTGCGTCTGAACTAACGAACATTATCCAGGCTGGAGCTTACAAGATAGAATTAAGACCACATTAAGCTTGTATTCATTTTGTTTGCCTATTTAGAATGTAATTTAAAAGCAATCACCTTCTCAAATGACATAGAACCGTCCTTTGTATATAATCTACAGCAAGTTTCAAACTCTTAATGGGAAGACCATAAAACAATGAAATAAAAACAAAGAGCGCTGTGATGGGATAATTTTTACCTTTTGCTCCTATGTAGTTTTAGTGTCATTTTATTTATTTGTGATAAAGGTACAGTGTTATTGCATATGATTTTTATTTCCTTTTATTAGTCCTACAGTAGGGTATAATGTCAGTTTCACTTTCAATTCCCACTTTGTTCAGATTCTATTAAGGCAAAACTTAACACATTTTTAAACATATGTAGAAGATAACAGATGAAACTTAATATTCTGCCATCCCTTGAAACCAAATATAAAATAAGGTATTTAGGGAATAAAGCTGTAGTAAACCTATTTCAAAATGCATTTTTATATAATGCTACAATGTGAAACATTTTTTTAAAAAACAACCCAAACTTGTCAAAACATGGAACTTGTCAAAACATGGAACAAAGTTCCATGTTTTCCATGTTTCATCTACGAAGGATTTAGCGCCGGGTGCCCCACGAACATGCGGAGCACTACGGGTGAGAGGTGGCCCCCTTCCGGCCGCGCTCCGCTCCCGAGACGGACGGCTCTCCTCACCGGACCGGGCGGGGACCCGGAACGGCTAGCCGAGGCCAAACTTGTCAAAACATGGAACAAAGCCCAAAGAATAGAAATAGGCTAGAGAATATTTTTCTTGTCTCTGTGATGATCCATTACCTAATTTGCTTTTGGAGACATGATCCACATCTCTGTGTGGGTGCTGAGAAGCAAAACTTGGTTTACATGCATGTATGTCATACACATTTTTAGAGGCACGGCATATTTTTGAGCATGATCCTGATCTTGATGAAGGATTTTAATGCATATTTATTATGCAAAAGTATTTGTTCTGAATGTCAGTTTATTTGTGGTGGATTAAATCCAACATTACATGAGTGGACTTCTACATTTCCCTTCCCTTCCTCCCACCTGCAGCCCTTCCTCACAGGTTTAATGTTTTTCAGGTGATCATCCCTTGGAAGTAGGGCTGCCATATTCCGAATCCACGAAACTGGGACAATTTTTTTTGGGGGGGGGGACTTTTATTTCTCCCCTCTCTCCTTTCCTCTCCTTCACCCCCTCACCTCCGCCTTACCCCAACAAAACTCTCTTTCTTCCCCCACAAATAACCCAGCAGCTCTGCCTGGTGCTTACCCTAAAGCTATCATAGAATCATAGAACAGTAGAGTTGGAAGGGACCTATAAGGCCATCGAGTCCAACCCCCTGCTCAATGCAGGAATCCATCCCTAATCCACCCTATGACCGCAACCAGCCAAGCTCACCAAACTCTTTTGCATTGCATGGGACTCAGGCAGCCTGAGGAGAGCACATGCGCCTTTCCTCACTGTTGTTCCTCTTCTATGCAACCACAGTATGGTGGGTTGTGGTGTGTGACTGAACTGAGCCTGTGGAGGAGCGGTGATGATCTGGAAAAGGCACCAGATTGATGCAACTTTTTCTCTGCTGCTGCCACTCCTCAAGGCACCATTTTGGAAATGCTTGGACACCGTGACATTCCCGACTTTCTGGGACATATGGCAACCCTACTTGGAAGTGTGTGAAAGACTACACACACCTTTTTTTAATTATTTGTAAACAGGCCAGTAAAATTATTTATCAGGCAGTAGACTATATTGCCCATTCACACGACATGAGGGTGACTTGTTAACCACCTCCATGCATGCCACATGTGTGCTGGGTCATTTCCCTAATTACCCTTCCTAGGCATGGGTTGTCATAGTGTCCAACCCAGTGAGGGTGGCTTGTTAGGGGATTAACAAACCACCCAGAAACCATGGCTTACTGTAGGGTTGTGGGGTGGTTTGTTAACCACCCCAACAAGCCACCCTTACAGGGTTCAAATGACACAAGAAGACTTGGCGGGGGCGTAAATCAGCAATTTGATCCCTCCAGGGGTCAAATTGACTTGGTTTGCAAATAAGCCATGGTAGGCTACAGGGATCAGGCAAACCAGGACAATACGTGTCTTTTCACATAGGGATGGGATACTGTAACATTTGTTGTTCAGGATTGTCAGAAGGACCATAAATGTTCCATCAATACCAAGTTCATGTGAAGGAAACTGAAAACTTTTCAGTGTAATTAAGACAAAAAGACTAACAAATCTACCACTAAGATTGTTTCCATTTCTCAGAATAACTTGCTTCTGTGGAGAATAAGTCACAAGCACAATTAGTGAAGAAAATGAAGTGTGATAAATTGCCCCTGCCCACAGGCATATTGATGAAACCATCCTTTAGTGAGAGCATATGTGATTCATACAAGTAGTTTCTGAATCAGATTTGCCTTAATTTGAATTCATGGCAAACTATAAGCTGTGCAAGTAATTATACAGATAAGCCCTGTTTAGGCATCATTTAAAGTAGTAGTTAAACACACAAGGATCGTGCCATATCACGTAGCTCCGTTCTGACACTGCATATGCCATTTAGTGCCTCCTCCAGGTACATACAGCATGAACATTTGCAGTTCATGTATTGAGGCTGTTCATCTTGCCAAGAGTGCTTACAATTTGACAACCCATAGTATTTCACCTGCATTGCAGAAATGTTACTCCAGCATTTCAAAAAGTTACTGTAATGTAAATATTTAGGACCGGACTACCAATGTCATCCATGATGCTGTCCTTGAAATACCATGCTGCCTATGATGGGTGCCCTACTAACCTTTTTCTTTGATGAAACTGAAAGGGCAATGCATATATAAATGAGAGCACCATTTTGCTCATCCCAGAAAACAAAATTATTATCAAATTGTGCCAATTATGTACCACACAATGTTTTACTGAATTGGAAATCATTTTGTTGAAAAACATTCTACGCTGTAATTGTAAAGGGAGATTTGAATTTCTCTTGAAAATATTATGTATATTACAGTTTGAAATAATTTATCTTTCAAGTGCACTAAAACCTACTTGAGAGAGAGAGAGAGAAAGAGAGAGAGACACTTCATGTTGTTGTTGGATATTAACATGTGTACTTGTAAGTCTTGAATGAGAAAGTAGATATGCATGGTGAGGTACAAGAGTTGTATGAGGTTATATCAAGTGGTCTATATGTGTGTAACTGAAGCTTCTCACTCTTGGTATATTAAGGAAGACATTTAACTGAGGGCAAAAAAAGAAAAGGTTGCTGTCAATTTTTTTGTTCAGTTTTTCATTTTTATTATTTTTTTATTTTCTGAGCCCTCATATGTGTAGAGTCAATGTATTTTATCTTTGTGATTCTGAGAGGAAGGGGGTTAACTTAGAGCCTTCCAATATGCTCCCCCCTAACTACTACTACTGTTTTTTTTAAAAAAAAAAATGATGAAGATCACTTATTGATGCCAAGAAACATAGACTGAGTTTCCCCTCAGGTTTCCCTTTTCTTCCTTACAAAAATGGTAAGCCACAACTCTGGTTCTTATTTTCTTAAGCCCCACCAGTTTGAGCCAGAGCTTGCACTGAAATGTTATCTTTGACTGAGTGGAGTAATAACCACTGACAGCTCTTTGTCTCCTTAGAGATGACAAGTTCCTTTTTCTAATCACATCATCTTTGTTACCCAGCACTCCATACATACTGGCCCTGTTCAGAAGACACCTTAAACCATGGCTTTAACCACGGTGGTTAAGCCAGAAAGCAGGGCTGTGTTCAGAAGGCACCTTAAACCATGGCTTTAACCATACTGAATAAAGCAAAAAGCCTTATTCACGGTGGTTAAAGCTATGGTTTAAGGTGTCTTCTGAACACAGCCTGGCTTTCTGGCTTAACCACTATGGTTAAAGCCATGGTTTAAGGTGTCTTCTGAATGGGCCCACTGTATAGTATGGTTTCCCCACAAACTTTCATTCTTTGGTCTCCTTTCACTTATTTTCTCCTGCCATCTGGTTAACATTTCAAGCTGTCTTCTCTCCATCCCTTTTTCACACCATTCACTCTCCTACCCTTTCTTGCACTCCTCTTGTTGTTTATCTTTTATAAGTATCTGTTAGCAAGGGAAACCTTCAGTCACCTTTTATTGCCATTCCTGAAAAACTTCCACTGAGTTTCCACAAGTTGGGCCAGATCTACACCAAGAAGGATATAACACTTTGGGCCTTGCTAGATGAGGCGTTAGCGCGCTTTGAGGCCCGGTTTCCCTGCTGTGCGTCCACATGACGCACAGGGGAATCCGGCCCCAAGCCGCACTAAAGCCTCCCTTAACGCACCATAAGCGAAGTCGCTTATGGCGCGCCTTTTCCGCAGCCCCGGCCTCAGGCCAGGGCTGCGGAACGTCTAGCGACTTCCGTGGCTTTTTGCGGCTACTCACTTACTTGCGAGTAGCCGGGAAAAGCCACAGACTGGGCACAGCGCTGAGCGCTGTGCCCATCGGGCCGGGGGGGATCCCGGGGGGTGACATGGGGGGAAGGCCGGACCTGCAGGAGAGGGGGATGGAGCAGGGCGACATGGGAGACGGGGAGGGTGGGCGCAGGGCGACACGGGAGACGGGGTGCGCGCACGCAGGGTGGCACAGGAGATGGGGAGGGAGGGAGAGCGCAGGGTGGCACAGGAGACGGGGAGGGAGGGAGAGCACAGGGTGGCACAGGAGACGGGAGGGAGGGTGGGGAAAGAGTGGGCAGCAGGCAGGGGGCTTAATTTATAAAAGGGTGGGGGGCTTAATTTTTTTAAAAAGGCTCTTACCTTCTCCGGAGTCTTCGGGGCGCACGTGGCCCCTTTAACAAAACAAAAAAATGGACGACGCTGCAGGGCTTCCATAGTCCCTGGGCGTCGGGCGTCTAGGAGGAGGGGCGGTGCGCTCTAAAGTTAGCGCGTCGTCACCCCACCTCCCTGCCGGCTTATCCTGGCACGTCTAGCAAGGCCCTTTGAAAACAGTTTGAAAACTGTATATGGAATGTGTCATGGGACCCAACGTAGTCAAGACTGTTAAAAACCATTATAAAGCAGTAGTGTAGATCCTGCCTTGGACACAAAACAATATGCTATGATAGGCTTACTTTTATAAAAATAAAAATGCCTTCAGTGACAGAGGGAATGATGTGGTCATTCAAACAGAAGGATTCAAACATTCCTATAGAATTATTCTATGGAAATAAATATATCCCATGTCATTAGAGCCTGATTCTCATTCATTCTGTTTCACCTTATATTAACTTCCAAAAGCTGGAGAAATGATGGAGCTTTTCAACTTATACTAAGACTGCAATCCTATGTAGACTTTTTTGTAAGTTAGTCTATTGAATGTTTATAGGAGAGGTGAGCAATGTAATTTCATGGGACCTTCAGCTTAATTTCAAAAGCCCTCTCTTTGGGATCAGTTCAGACCTCTGGCAAAAGTGACCTGTCTCTTTCTTGGCAGCCCATCAGGAAAGAGAAAGGTGGGGAGGGGAGAGAGAAAGAAAAAGTAGGGGTGGCAGAACGACAAAGAGACTTTTGGCTCTGGCCTTATCCAAAATTGTCTTGGTGTTGCTCACCCTGACACGTAGCCCCTGACAGAGTATTCCTGAAGGAATGTGGCTCCCGACAGAAAAAAAGTTATCTGCCCCTGAACATTATTATTATTATTATTATTATTATTATTATTATTATTATTTATATAGCACCATCAATGTACATGGTGCTGTACATAGTAAAAGAATAAAACAGCAACGCCCTGCCAAATAGGCTTACATTCTAATAAAATCATAATAAAACAATAAGAAAGGGAAGAGAATTCACCAAATAGGCACAGGGGACAATAAAATGAACAGTGTGAAAGTAAGAACAAAGTCAAGTTCTAAAAGCTGTAGAAAAAAGAAAAGTTTTCAATTGAGCTTTAAAAACAGTAATTGAACTTGTGATCTGCAAATGCTCTGGAAGAGAATTCCAGGCATAAGGGGCAGCGAGAGAAAATGGACGAAGCCAAGCAAGAGAAACAGAGACCCTTGGGCAGGTGAGAAACATGGCATTCAATGAGCGAAGACCACAAGAGGGGCAATAATGTGAAATGAGAGAAGAAAGATAGGAAGGAGCTAGAGTGTGGCAAGCTTTGAAAGTCAACAGGAGAAGCTTATATTGGATTCTGTGGTGAATTGGAAACCAATGAAGGGATTTCAGAAGTGGAGTAACATGGTCAGAGCAATGAGCCAAGAAGATGATCTTAGCAGCATAGTGGTGAATAGAAACCAACGAACTGTTGTGAGAAGAAGGAAGGCCAGTGAGAAGAAGGTTACAATAGTCCAGCCAAGAAATAACCAATGCATGAACAAGAGTCTTGGCAGAAGAGTCAGACAAAAACAATCGGATCCTGGCAATATTATATAAGAAAAAATCTATAGGATCAGGCTTTTATAGGCTTTAGCGCCATGGATTTTCCATTTCTCTTCTTTTAATTGGACAAAGATAAATATCTAAACATAAATATATAAATTAACTTCTGAACATGATGTGGTCTCAGAAATAAATAACCTCAGCTTGTATTTAAAATGGAGAAGCCTTTGCGATAGCACTTTACCACTGACTTACTGCAGGAGGAGTCAGTGTAGGCTGAATGGAGAAAAAGGTGCAACTAGAGTAGGACAATAGGTTTACTCATAAGAATGTACACACATTTGATTCACACATGATCTTTTAGCTACAAGGTGTATATTGGTGAAGGGTGGGAAAGTACATTGAGACACACTGTCATGTGTGAAAAATTACACAAGCGTGTTCTTTTCCCAGGTGGTCACACAGGGACCTTTGTGCATATGAATGTAGTGTTGATTTTATTTACAAAGTAGACAATATATTGTTGTTATTTGCATAAATAAATTACCCTCATGCTCAATAGCAGCATGAGACTTGGCAGACTTAACTTGGAGAGTGATTGCTGCTTTCTAGGCATCAGGCCAAAATAGCTAGCTTTTTCCTTTCTTTTTTTTTTTAAAGTTAAACTCTGTTCTTGTCGGAAAAGTAGACACCCCTGGGCCAGCTGTCTGGAGGAAAGAACCAACAACACTGATTGTAGTTAGATACTGTAGCTCCCCTTTCCAGTGGGAGTGATAAAAAAAAAATTGGGCTAATACAGAAGAGGATGAGAGATAACGTAATGGAACATGTTTCCAGATTCAACCTACAGTGAAGTTTTTTTCTCTCCACAACTCTCATGGGATGGAGATAGGCATTTTTATCAGTGTTATTTAGCAGACAAGACATAAGCAATCTGCCTGCAGCTACGCAGCCTGTCAGAGGCAATACTGAAAGTCAAAAGCTAGGAAAGCCTCCTTAGAATAAATAGTAATAAAGCTTCAGAAAGGCTCTCTCTCAAGGTTCACCTGCTCCAACCCTCTGATGTTAATGTTGGACACCTTGTATTCCCTGACAGATACTTGTCCAGCTTTTTCCTTAAAACTCCCATGAAGTTGTTCAGACACGACTTACTTTCTCCACCCAGAAAAAGATGAGAGTGAGGGCCAAACTAAAGGTTACTTTAAAGATATAGCTACCAGCTACATCTCTTTTTTCCCCTCCTTACTGAAAAGAAAGCATAGGGTACCAGATACTAAGAACATAAGAAGTGTCATTCTGGATCAGAACAAGGGTCCATCTAGTCCAGCACTCTGTTCACACAGTGGCCAACCAGCCATCAGCCATGGACCAACAAGGTAGGACATGGTGCAACAGCACCCTCCCACCCATGTTCCCCAGCAATCGGTGCACATAGGCTTACTGCCTTGAATACTGGAGATAGCACACAACTATCAGGACTAGTAGCCATTGATAGCCTTCTCCTCCAGGAATTTATCCAACCCTCTTTTAAAGCCATCCAAATCAGTAGCCATCACTACATCTTGTGGTAGAGACTTCCATAATTTAACTATGTGCTGTGTGAAGAAGTAATTCATTTAATTTGTCCTTGATCCCCCACCAATCAGCTTCACTGGATGTCCCCTGGTTCTAGTATTTTGAGAGAGGGAGAAAAATGTCTCCCTATCGTCATTCTCCATACCATGCATAATTTTGTACACTGTTCTGCACACTAGTGTGGGGAGGGGACATTAATCCTTTGACCTCTGCTGCATTTTGGATTGGTGTCCTGACACCTGCAAATTGCTTTAGGAAAAAAAGGATCCAATGAAATGGATGCATCTGTTCTTGGCAATGCAAATTGCAAGTGCAGACCCTTATCTGGATCAGGCTTGCAGTGTGTGTGTGTGTGGGGTGTGTGTTAACCCCTCCCTTATCACCACAATAAAGTCCCAGTCCAAATCAGCCCTTCTCATGCTTAGTTTTGAATAACCACCAGGTTATTCAAACACCACCAGGTGTTTCTGTACCCAGAGAAACACAGATTGAAGAAGGGGAACAGTAAGATCATGGAGACACTGGATCCAGGGAAATTTAATATTTGGATAGGTAAATCCATCATACAACAGAAATGTAAATGACATTTGTATAGGTCAGACTTGTCTAAGAGAAAGAGACATCATAAATTTGCTGCCTCAACTGCACATTGTGAATTTGGGCGGGGGCATTTTGATGTTTCTGAGGCAGATAAATTTATTAGGCTGTACAAGACAGTTTATTGTTGATGGTTGGCTGCCATTTCCTTCTTAGTGATTGCTATTCTCACCACATCCAGAATGCCCCAGAATTATGTTATGTCCAGGCTGTTCTGGGAGATAGAAAATGGCAGTCAGCTGCTGGCACCTGCTAGAAAAAAAGCTCCACTGTCTCAGGCAATAATTAAAAAAATAAAGTTGTTTAAAAAACAAAAAAGACCTGCTGCTTTCAATAATAATTTAATATTTGACTCTCTCGAAAATAATTCAAGAGGAATCAGAGAGTGGTCAAGGAATACCTTGAGAGGAGAGGAATGGTCAGTAGCAGGAACAGGGAAGATAACCTGGTTATGATGAAGATTCACAAGCAAAATCTAGAGCAGGGGTGGGGGACCTTTTTCCTACAAGGACCACATTCCCTCCAGGAAAATATGCCAGAAGCCAAATACTCCAGTGGGAGGAGATAGAGCTGGAGCAAAAAGTGGGTGGGGCCAAAGCCTTACCACTCACTCTTTTTCACATACGCAGCCATTCACAGACAGATACATTCATTTCTCTCTCTCTCTTTCTCTCCTTGCCTCCTGAGTTCCCCACTCCCCATGCATGTTAGGAGTAGAGGTGAAGAATTTATTTATTTATTTATTACATTTTTATACTGCCCAATAGCCGAAGCTCTCTGGGCGGTTTACATTTTAATGTGAGCTTACCTAATTGTGCACATCTGAACCCTTATGCCAACTGAAACTCATTTTTCCTTCAAAATCTGCAGTCATCCTAATTTTGCAACGGAGCACCCTTATCAAAAAATGCCAGAAATGCATACATTAGGGGGAAATAAAAGTTCAAACATGAATTGGGTTAGGAAAAGGGCTTGCAAAAATGTGTATAAAAATGCATGCATCGTGAGAAATGTGCACAAAAAGGCCTCCGTATTTTCATGTGAACATAAAATGAAATCTCAACGTTTGGAACAAACTGAACTTAATATTAGGAAAGTGATAAACAGACCCTAGTATGGTGGGTAAAGGGCCGCTTTGAACAGTTTAGAATGGGGCCCGGGGGCTGCTGGGAAGGAGGAGCCAGCTTAATTAAGCTTGGGTCCTAACTTCAGGAAACTCATGGAAGGAAAACTTCCCATAATTTGCTCACTTCTGCAGCCTCTGTGCTCATCCTGTATTGTGCAAGAGCCTCTGCCCCCAACACACACCGCCAGACCCTGTGATGGCTGGTGGGAAAAGGAGGGCAAAGAAACGATTCTTCTATGAACTTCCTAAAGGGAATTTATCTTAGGATCCAAGCTGGAGAGTCTTCTTCCCCGTGTTTTATTAGGCGTGACAACAAATAATAAAAATGAGTTGTACGGAAGAGGAGCCTCCTCTTCTCTTCCGCCTTGCAAGCAGTGTAATCTTACAACAAAAGGATATAAAAGTAAAGCCACTTTTAATCTGTTCATTCTAGAGCGTGAGATATGCTAAATCCCTGTATACAATGGTAGCTTTCTTATCTAACGAACAATGGCTGGCTAAATAGTTTACAGTATTAACAGGATTTCTTGTCGAGCTTTGTATTTGAAGTGAATCAAGAACCATATTGAAACAATAGGAAAAGTAATACGATGTTTAGCCAGCCACACAGGCTCAGGTTCGTGCTGCTCTATGGTGTGTGTTTCTTGGTGTGTTAAAAGACAGGAACATCTGAAGAGGCACTCCATGGCAGCCACTGATGGGCTAAGAACAACTACTTTCCTTCAATCAATATTGAACTCCTGACTTATTATAGAACTACAAAGATGGGCTCTTAAGAGAGACTTGTCCAGACAGCTGTCTCCAGACAAAGGTTGAACAGTAGTTCTTTCAGCCAGATGTCAATAGAAAGAAGATGGGAATCTCAGGGTCCTGTCGGAGATGTAGCAGATACAGAGCGAGAGAGAGAGAGAGAGAGAGAGAGAGAGAGAGGTCACACATACAAAGACTCTCATTCATGACAAGCCCATGTAACTTCTCAGTCCTAAATCTTATGACAGCAAAGCCCTACATTGAAATTTTATTATTATTTATTAATAATTGTTATATTATTAATGATTACTTATTACTTATTCATAATTAATTGAAAATATTACATTGGGATTATTGATTTTAGCGTTAAGGGGTGCTTAGCAAATTTCAGGGTCCCAACTAAAACCCATTCAGGGCTGCCTTTGAGCCTTTTAAGTATTCATAGTGTGATCTAGATTAGGAATGCCGGGTTGATAATAGAAATGCTCAGCTCCCTTTGAGTTTCCCAATACAAATGAAACTGGGGCAGGATCTACACTACTGCTTATAATGGTTTATAAGGGTTATGACAACTGTTCAGGCCCAGGACACATTACATATACCGTTTCCATACTGTTTTAAAAGTGTTATATCCTGCTTGGTGTAGATTGGCCCTAGGACATATTTATGGTGGGACTAGAGCTATTTGGCATTCCATGATGATCCATAATCTCTGGTCATAACATCTTTCAAAACCTCTGTAGTTAAATCTACCTCTGCCTAAACCTTAAGAGCTTCTAATAAAGGTTCAGTATAGTTTTACTACCAAAAAAAAAAAATGTATTCCCTAATAGTAAACTTGCAAGATCATAGATTTGTCCCATAATCCCTAAAATTTCTCCCCTTAAGGTTCCCCCATAAGGACAAATCACTGGCATGGATCTGCCTTCGGGGGGTGGGGGTGGGAGGAATAGCAGCGAATTTATTTATTTACATTATTTATATACCACTCCCCATTCAAAATTTCGGAGCTGTGTACAAGATAAAATAAAATAAAAACAGAATAAAACACTTTAAAATATATTTTAAAGGAAGCAAAATGTACAGTGAACCATGGCTGGTCTTTTTTTTAAATTAATTTATTTATTTACAATCAGTGAATATGGAGTATGCTCAACTGAACCAAAGCTAGGAGTTCAAAATTGAGGGACGGTAGAATTTAAGACAACAGTTTGCATGCTAGTTAGGAGAGAAATGGGATGTGTCATGAGGCTGCCCTTCACACCTAAAATTAGACTCCCTCCCTTTAAGAATTACTAGCCTATGGACATGGGCCAAGTACTCCTTTCAGAATATCCACAGTTAACAAGGAAAAGGGAGGTAGGGTGGTACGTAGCTTGATGCCTTTTGCCACCTAGCGGCCCTTATAAGGGGGATTTGAAGCCATTGTTTGGAGATTGGATGCTATATTGTTCAGACCAGACTCCTTTTCTCTTGAAGGAGTGGAAGGTGCAAGGGACTCTCCCCGGTGTTTAATACTGTGAGTTACAGAGGCACAGGATACCCAAGCCGACAGCTTGTAGATTTCTTTTCTTGTCTAAAGTTTCCTTGGTTTGCACCCTTACCTTACGTATTGTTAATTTGTAATAGAAGTGTCTGTTTTTTCATCTGGTTCTATTTCATGTATTCTGAGTTTTCTGACCAGGATCTAAGAAAGGGAATTTCTGCTCATGTGGCCTAGCCATCAAGAATATCACCAAGGGTTTAGATCTAGGCCCTGAGGAAATGGATGGAGGTGAATGAAGTTCCAGTTGGGATGAAACAATATTACTGGATATGTTTACATCACAGACATACGTTTATTTAACAGCACCACCGCCACCACCACCAAGAGCACTGGAAACTGTAGTTTGGAGGCTGGTAAACTCCAATGGATATTTATTTCCAACCTCCTCAAACTACTGTTCCCAGGAGAAATTACTTCTTAGAGGAAATCTGTGACTATTAAGCAGATATAAAACTGATTAAAATGTGTAGACTCAGGCCTTAGCTAGACCTAAGGTTTATCCCGGGATCGTCCTGGGGTCGTCCCTGCCTGCTCCCGGGATCCCCTGTGTGTCATTTACATGAACAGGGATGACCCCGGGACAATCCCAGGATAAACCTTAGGTCTAGCTAAGGCCTCAAGGAGAGTATAGAACATTGTAATGTAGCACAAACGAGGTTCACCCTCCCCACATGCAGTGAATGAACATGGGAACATGGGTTGTGGGTTCATGCAGCCTAGCCATTGATGATGCTCATTGCAGCCACACTCCCCAACACTGCCATTCATGCTTTCAGCCAACACAGCAAAGGGCTCTACAGTGTGTACCAATGTACATGCATAATTCTCCTCCAAGGTAGGACCTGGGACAATCAGGTCAGGGTCCTCCCCCCTCCCACATGCACATGTGGGGAGCTCTATGCCTGTACACAAGCCCTTTCCCACATGAGCCAAAGATGGAAATAGCACGGGAACATTTCTGACACAGTTGGTCACAGTTGTGACCAAACATGCAAATGGTGGAGGAGCATGGCATGTGGGTTAGCCCCTACAGTCCCATACCTCCCTTCCATTTTCTTTCAACATGTGTGGGAATCATGTGAACCAGAACCACTACAAAGACAGTGAAAGTGAAAGATAAAGAAAGAGGCTTTCAGCAAATTCTAAAGAGATAGGAAACAGTGTGTGTGGGGGGGGGGGAGACAAAGAACCAGTAGAAGGATGTGGAGAATAAAGTAAAAAAGAAAAACATGAAAGCTAAGCAAAGGATGAGTAGACATTCCAAGGGATGGAATTCAGGGTGGGCTGGTCTACCTAGTTATTTTAAAGCCGAGGTGGGGAACCCCTTTCATCTGAGGGCCAAATTCAATCTCAGAGAAGCTGTTGGCGGGCATATTCCAGTGGAAAGTCAGGCCAAAAGCAAAGGCGGATGGGCCAAAAGCATAAAATACAAAAATAAAGATAAATGTCAACGTATTGAAGCTTAACACTTTTACTGCCAGCAATTTAGCTTCAGAAGAGGTTTTTTAGCCTTTTAGAATGGGGGGAGGGACTGCACAAAAACCAGGAGACCACCCAACAATTGGTGGACGGGGAAAAGAGGACGTGGCCAGGGGAAAGGGGTGTGGCCATCTGCAGACCTCACAGGGCTGAATTGTGACTCTGGGAAGGCCAAATTTGGCCCCTGCGTCTGAGATAGCTATTCATGTTTTAAAGAGTGGGGCTAATACACATAGGTATTACTGTCTTGGGGTCTCAGTATTTTAACATTTTTTTGTGTTGGGTTAAACCCATAGAAATATTTAGCAGAAATACACACACACACACACACACACACACCATTAAGAGAGTGGGCTTCCCCTGTTGGGCCAGTGGCCTGAACATTGTCCTTACAGAATTGGAAATGTTTCTTGTGTGGTAAGGATCTATCATTCTAACTTCCTGGAGTAATAAACTCAATGTGCTCTGAAGTCCACTGTAGTCTACAGTCTTCAGAACATGTTGGATTGCTTTATTGCTTGTTTTGGTTCTTGGCCTGGGTGCTTCATGTTGAATGATAGCCAGGCAGGTCATTTAATTGCCTTGAAGGCCTAGCAGACATCTGAGACAGCTTTTTGGAGGGGCATAGAAGAGAGCCTTTTGTATGGATAAGAAATGGTCTGCTGAATTATACCAAAGATCTAAGTAATCTACCACCAAGTTATTATGGAAACCTATAGGAAGCCCACAAGCAGGACATGAGGACCTCAGAAGTTACCAGGAAGTTTCACAAACCTTTCCCACAACTTTCAGAAAGGGCCATATAGGTTTTGGCAAATTTTACAGGGGCCTCAGCTAGACCTAAAGTTTATCCCGGGATCATCCTGCTCCTGGGATATCCTGTGTGTCATTTACATGAACAGGGATGACCCCGGGACGATCCCGGGATAAATCCTAGGTCTAGCTAAGGTCAGGGATTGTTCAGTAGCCTTCAGGACTTTTTTCCTCTGGTTTCTACTTGTCACAAATAATCATGATCAGCATAAGATTAGCAGTAATCCTTAACTGATTTCCATATATTTCACTCTGGGATAAAATGATAGGAATTGGCAGAACAAAATATTTCCAAGGCATGGCACTAGAAAGAACAACAACTCAGGCTTCTAAAAGAAAGTGCTTTAAAAGAAAGCAGTGGGGGTGGGAACATTTTCATTTGAATGCATTAAAACTAAAGAATGATCACAGAGATTGAATACAGGGAATTCGAATTGCTACCACTGTTAGAGGCCAATATAATTATCTGAATCACTAAGAGCTAGCAAATACTTATTTCAAATCAAGAAAGTTGGTAACGCATTCTTGTTTTATGTGGGATTCAAAATTCAAGTGCAAATCTAATGATGTATTGTAGGCAATAACTGCTTTTTCAAAAGAAAAAAAATCAGCCATACATGAAAGCAAAGAACAAATCTGATCAAAAGTCAGAATATTTTAAATGTATTCCAGAAAATATTAACATTTTCATTTTTCTAAGCTCATATCCTTTGGGAAGCCTGTTTTAGAACATTGTTTTTGTTTGCATATTCAGTTGAGATGATTTTCATCTTCTTCCAAGAAGACAGAATTATAGATCCTTAAAACCCAAATGTATGCCAATACAGTGCGGACAATGTTCAGAGCACTGACCCAGTATGGGAAAACCTATCCTCCAATAGTCCTGACTTTAAAGAAGCAGTTACTTACTTGTGTTTCTTTTTCTAAATCCATGCTTAGTTAAAGCTAAAACCCTAGAAACAGACATCAAAGAGAACTTCCCTACGACCACCAAAATTGCATATAAACCTTTGCATTATCGATATTGTCAAGAACCATAACTGTTGATGATATAACTATACATTCTCACCAAGAAACTTGCATAGCTTCTTGTAGGGGGTGGACTGTAGCTCAGTGGTAGAAGTTAGAATGTGTGTTTTCTTTGCAGGACGTTCCAGATTCAATCTGGCACCTCCAGTTAAGACATATATAACAAAGACCCTGTTCAGACGACAGCCTAAGCCACAGCGGTTATGCATTTTGAGCTAAACATTATGGCTTAGCATGTTTTATGAACCATTCCTAACCATGGTGGCTACATAACCATGGTTTAAAAACGTTCACAACTATTTGCTGCAAAAGGGTTAGCAGCCTAACCATGGCTTAGGGTGTTGTCTGAACAGGCCCATAAGCTGTTGGAACAAGGGTAGCTTGGAATGGGGAGGACAAAAAACAGAAGTGTGTGTGTGTGTGTGTGTGTGTGTGTGTAAGAAGAGAACTGTGGGCACACACAGACCCCTCTGAGCTGAACATTTGGTTGTGTATGCGGAGCAAGAGAAAGCAGTTGTTCAGTATCAAAGGAAAGACAAATCCTCAGAGGTTCTGCGAAGGGGGAGCTTCCTATAACAAGGAAGGTGGGATTTGTGGGGGAAAGCTCTTGTTTCTGTGACGTGAGCAGGAAGGAAAGTGAAGGGGGCAACTGTGTGGAGGGAAGCAAAATGTGTGTGTTTTCTAATGGTGGTTTTCTGAAGCTGAGGTGGATTCATTATTTAATTTCTAAAGAGAGATGTCCGGGGTCTTAAGCTGTGTGAGAGTTATACCCTGCTTCTGAGCTGTGGGGAGATGAAAGGATACAGTTGCTTAGTGGTAAATGATGGCACTTGTCATTACCTCTGCGGCACTGTCCTTAACTTAAGAAGTACTGCCTAAGTACTACACCAGTTTTAAAATCTCTTCACTGGCTGCCAATTCGTTTCTGGGTGAAGTATAAAGTGTTGGTTATCACCTTTAAAGCCCTACATGGTTTGGGTCCAGGTTACCGGTGAGATCGCCTTCTCCTGTACAATCCGCCCTGTACACTCAGCTCCTCTGAGAAGAATCTACTTCAGTCAGCCAAAGCTAGGCTGACAGGTATTACCCAGAGGACATTCTCTTCTGCTGCTCCCAGACTGCAGAATGGCCTGCCAGAAGAGATTCGTCAACTTAACAATCTTCCGGATTTTAAGAAAGCTATCAAGACTGATCTCTTCTGGCAGGCCTACCCAGTTGAATTTAAGATGCATTGTGCTGCTTTTAATAATGTATTAGTTTTAATTTTTTTAATTATATGTTTTTTATGGCATTTGCATTTATGTTGTACCCAGCCTTGATCCGGAGGGAGAGGCGGGGAATAATAATAATAATAATAATAATAATAATAATAATAATAATAATAATAATATCATTATTATTATTATTATGCACCTTGGGTACACTAACTGGTC
The DNA here is from genome assembly GCF_023053635.1 of Elgaria multicarinata webbii. NCBI lineage: Eukaryota > Metazoa > Chordata > Lepidosauria > Squamata > Anguidae > Elgaria > Elgaria multicarinata. The sequence continues at coordinate 75,815,589 of NC_086180.1, read as the reverse complement.
TTGGGTAGTCAATTATTGTTGTGGCACAGGTATTCCTCAGCTGTAAAGTGGGGCTAATATCCTTTAAATTGTATAAATGTATTACAGTGTGTGTCTGTGCCTGTATTACTACTCATAGGCATTTCACTTGCTCTATCGCCCGTGTGGCTTGCCTCACAACAACAACAACAACAGTTTATTGCAGTCAATAGACCATTCCAACAAAAATTACATACAAAAGGACTGAGCATACAATTAGCTATTAAAAAGTCAAGTAATCATAGAGGACCTAATAGAAATGGCCAAGTTCACTATTTATGGCTACAGTTTTGTGCAAAATCACAGTTTCTGTAAATATTTCCCACTGCAAATTTTCAGGAATTACAGCTCATGGACAAAGAAAACCCCATGAGCTCTCGCCAGGCACCCGTGAACCATCTGGCAGCTTGCTCCGCATGCAAGCCATGGTCAGGCAAATGGCAAGCAGAGTGCGAACAGGACTTCGGTGGGGCGGGGGAGTTAGCCCATCATTACTCAATGCAGAGGTCTAATCCACAAGTTTACAACAAATGTTCCTTTTGGAAAGCTCTGCCCTGGCCGCTGCTTGCTTTCTATCTTGTATAAGATAGAAAAGAAGCATCACTGAGGCTGTTGCTGCATCCTCCTAATATATGCAGAGCTCTTCACTATTTTGCGACCTCTCTCTTAGAAAAACATTCATAGCCCTACTCATTGTTTATGAAAGAACATTCCTCTTAGGAATGTCTGAGAAACTCATTTCAGTTCATTTTTAATGTGGATTTATCCAGTTTGCACATTCCAGACGGAACACAGACTTGGATGCATTCTGTGATTGAAATCCATACCTTTCTGACCTTGCAATGTGATCCGTGGAGGAAAAAGGAGGAAAAAAAGTATTCGATAGCATGTACACATTTGAAAAATGTGCATAAAAACGCATACTTTTGAAAAATGACCACAAATACATTTTAGTCAATGGGAGAAGATATGCACAATTGATGTGTACCTTTTGAAAAATATGCACAAAAATGTGCATGGATTTTCATGCAAAAAGATAAAAAAAAAAATCAAAGCTCACAATGTGACATGGTCTTGAGTCAGAATGAGCTTTGAGATGAAATTTGGAGAACACTGGCCAGCTCAGGTTTTGCTGATTTGCACATCCCTAATTTCTTTTCACAATTAAGAAGGGGATACATAACCATCCCTCCCAGCATTTCACTAATGAAAACAGGGACATTGGCTGGTTGACACATAACACTATGCCTCAGGGCATAGCTAGATGGGGCAATATCCCAGGGATCACCCCAGGATCGTCCCTGTGCGTCCACATGACACACAGGGCATCCCGGGAGCAGGGAGGGATGATTCCTCCCTTTCCCCAGGATATGGCCCTACCCTTCCATCCTGGTTTTTCCCATGGTCTCAGGAAGATCCCGAGACCATGGGCTGTGTGGCGATTTTGTCCCAGCTCCTCACAAGTAAACACAAGGAGCCAGGAACCGGGAATCGGGGGGTGGGGGGAACGCCAGAGTTTTTTTGTTTTTGTTTTTAAAAACAAAACCTTACAGTTTTGTTCAAGTGCTCATGTGTTCATTTACTTTTTTAATAAAAAATCCAAAATGGCGGGATGTTGTGCGCTGCATGTAGACGTGGGGGACGGTCTCATGATCATCCCCCTGCACACACACCCCTTGTCTAGCCATGCCCTCAGACTCTTTCACTCACTTCTCCTCAGTCAGCAGGGCTAAGAGAAGGTTGGAACCTTGCCTCTTACGATACTTCAGTGTGCTTCCATTTTCAAAGACTTGTCTAAGGTAACAAGACATGATGAGTGAAGGCAGATAATAGCATTCATATTAGAAAGTGATAGCTGGAGAAAAAAAACATGCAAATAACCTGAGCTATGAAACAACATGTAGTATGTCATCTACCAGTCAACAAATATATTAAAAACTTTTAGAAAAAACAACAGCTTGTGTACTGACTTAAACGTTACTGAATTAATTATGTGAAACAAAATGAAACAAAAAGGAAAAGCGGCCAAATTAGCATGTATGATAGAAAACCTTAAGACATAATTAGGTTGGCACATTTCTGTGACATTTAGAATTTTAATACATAACACACTTGTATTTTGAGGGGAGTCAAACACAAAGAGGATTCTGGTGAGGAGAGGAAGGTTACACAACAGTAATACATTTAAAACATTTACATGAAACCACTGGGGGGTTGGTCTGAAGTGTCATCAGTATGCTGATGATACCTAGCTCGACCTCTTGTTTCCAGCTGCTTGCCCTAGGGAGGCTGTGGAACCATTGAACTGGCGTCAGGAGACAGTTTTGTGAGGGATTTTCTCTTCTCCCAGGCATTTTAACAGCATTTAACAACGTTAAGTTTGTTTTTAATGGACCCCAGAATTGTTGTTTTTAAATGGATAATGTTGTTTTTATACTGTTTTTATGTTTTTTTTTTAATTTTTGTATACTTTTAATGTTTACTATTTTTAATTGTTGTAAACCACCCAGAGAGCTTCGGCTGTGGGGCGGTATATAAATGTAATTAAATAAATAAATAAATAAATAAATAATCCCACTGCAATTGTTAATTATACAAACAAATCGAAATCATGTGTGTGTAACAGACAGGAAGGGTTTCTTTAAAAATGTCTCACAACCATATCTATTTCTGTGAAAACTTTGTTGAATATTTTAGTTATTAAAATTTATGCATGTACTTCTTTAAGGATGCACAGAGGCCATCCATAGGACAAAATAGACACCGCAAGGCAGCTTACAAAGTTCACAAAATGCTGAAAATCTGTGTCCTGACTTGCGAGGAGAGCCTTCACAGATAGAAGAGGCTCTCCTCTTCAGACAGTTGCCTTCCATGAGTGGTGGGCGATGTATGCAACAATGGAGACAGGCAGGACTGCAGCTCTCCCTCTCCTCACACACTGATCCTAAGACAATCCTGTTGTCAGAGGGCATGTCTACATGGGGCCATATCCCGGGGATCGTGCCTCCACATGACACACAGCGGATCCCGGGAGCAGAGAGGGAAGATCCGTGCATTTCCCTGGGATATTGCCCTATACTTTCCCCCTGTTTTTCCCCACAGTCCTGAGATGATCCCAAGACCGCGGGAGGTGTGGGCGGCCGTCCCAGTTTGTCCTGGCTCCTTGCAAGTAAATGTGAGGAGTCGGGAACTGGGCACGGGGCATGGAGCTCTTCAGGAGCTCCGTGCCCATCAGGGGTGGGGTGGGGGAATGGGAGATTTTTTTTACCTTATTTTTTTCTCTGGAGCACTCGTGCTCTCCAGCTCTTCTTTCTTTTTTAAAAAATGGCCGCCATGACGGGCACAATGCCTGGGATGTTGCACAGCCGCATGTGGACTGAGGGGGAGGACCTTGCAATCATAAAATCGTGAGATCCTCCTCACTCCTTCCTGGAACACTGGGAGGTCTAGACATGGCCTTAGTTTGTTGATCCTCATCCCTCACAAAACTGTCTCCTGACGCCAGTTCTATGGTTCCACAGCCTCCCTAGAGCAAGCAGCTGGAAACAAGAGGTCGAGCTAGGTATCATCAACATACTGATGACACATCAGACCAACCCCCCAGTGGTTTCATGTAAATGTTTTAAAGCATAGGGGACAAGATGGAGCCTTGTAGCATGCCATATGATAAAGGGCATGGTGTAGAAAAGAAGTTCCCTAGCATCACCTTCTGAGAGCATTACTCTATGAAGGACTGCACCATCATAACACTGTGTCTCCTAGGCCCAAACCAGGTAAGTACTCCAAAAGGTACTGAAAGCCACTAAAACAACCAGGAGGGTTGCACCCTCCCATTTATTCCCCACTGTAAGACATCTATAAGGTGACCAAGGGCTCATCTACACCAAGCAGATATTCCACTATGAAAGTGGTATGAAAGTGTTATATAAAAGGCAGGAGCTACACTACTATTGAAGTCCACTGACAACTGTCGGCGGCCATGACATACGCCATATACTGCTTTCATACCACTTTCATAGTGTTATATCCTGCTTGGTGTAGATGTGTCATGGGCCCCAACAGTTGTCAGTGCACTTCATTACCACTATAAGGCAGTAGTGTAGATCCTGAAGTGCACTTCAATATCACTATAAAGCAGTAGTGTGGCTCCTGTCTTTTATATACCACTTTCATAGTGGAATATCCTGCTTGGTGTAGATGAGCCCCAAGTCTGTTTTTCATCCCACAACCAGGGTGAAACCAGATCAAAATGAATCTAACTAATCAGTGTCATCCAAAACTGCCTAGAGTTGAGAGGCCACCAATATTTTCCCAATGAATGGCAATTTTTTATCCTAGGCAGTAATGATAAAAGAACATATAATCTAAACTTTGTTTCTTTAGTAAAGACTCTTTTATTATTTATTTATTTATTTATTTATTTATTTATTTATTTATTTATTACATTTCTATACCGCCCAATAGCCGGAGCTCTCTGGGCGGTTCACAAAAATTAAAACCATTCATAGTATAAAACAACAGTATAAAACCATAATATAAAGGAAGCTCGTAGTCTTGGCTTCATATTTGGCTCATCGCTCTCCTTAGTTTTTTCATGTATAATATTGCCAGGATTCGATCATTTCTGTCTATCTCTTTTGCCAAGACGCTTGTTCATGCACTGGTTATTTCTCGGTTGGACTACTGCAACCTTCTTCTCTCTGGCCTTCCTTCTTCTCACATCAGTCCGTTGGTTTCTGTCCACCACTCTGCCGCTAAGATCATCTTCCTGGCTCGCAGCTCTGACCATGTTACTCCACTTCTGAAATCTCTTCATTGGCTTCCAATTCACTTCAGAATCCAATATAAACTTCTCCTGTCGACCTTCAAAGCTTTTCACGGTCTAGCTCCTTCCTATCTCTCCTCTCTCATCTCACACTATTGCCTCGCTCGTCCTCTTCGCTCCTCTGATGCCATGTTTCTCGCCTGCCCAAGGGTCTCTACTTCCCTTGCTCGGCTTCGTCCATTTTCCTCTGCTGCCCCTTACGCCTGGAACGCTCTTCCAGAACATCTGAGATCCACAAGTTCAATCGCAGCTTTTAAAGCTCAGCTAAAAACTTTTCTTTTTCCTAAAGCTTTTAAAACTTGATGTTGTTTGGACTTTACACTGTTAGTTTTACCCTACCCTGTGCCTGTTTACCCTACCCAGTGCCTGTTTACATTCTCTTCCCCTCCTTATTGCTTTACTATGATTTTATTAGATTGTAAGCCTATGCGGCAGGGTCTTGCGATTTACTGTTTTACTCTGTACAGCACCATGTACATTGATGGTGCTATATAAATAAATAATAATAATAATAATAATAATAATAATAATAATAATAATATATTCTTACAACTTCTTACAACTGCTTCCATTAAAGCAGTGAGAACCACACAATCCCGCAAAGTAGCATTGACTATCTCTGAGATCCATGTACCTAGAGAAGGGGATTGCATGTAGAATGCCCCAGGATCAATCCTGTGCATCTCTTGAAAATACATCCATCTGAAACCCTGCAGAGCTGTTGCCAATCACTATAGACCAGTGGTTCCCAAAGTGGGCGGTACCGCACCCTTGGGGGCAGTGGGATTGCATAGGGGGTGTTAAGAGGTAAGGGGGCAGAAGGGGGGTGGGAAGAGGCAAAGGGGCGGCAGGGAAGCACTTGAGGTGGTCTTTTCCGAGAAGTGCCTCTCCAGAAGGTCTTAAAACCCAGGGACATTTTTATGGGAGAAGGTAGTTTGGTCCCAAGCCATATAGGGGAAGAATCCACACATGTATTAATACCGTTTAAGAAGAGTCCTTTTAACAGTGAATTGAAATGTTTCAAAAGCACCAAAATGCTAATGAAGAGACATACCCTGCTTGGTCTGCCCCGCCACGCCGGCTGCGAAACACAGACGTTCACTCTTTTTTCCCTCCCTCCATCCCCCGGCAAGGCTGCGGCAGGTGCTTCCTATTTAAAGGGGCCGCATGCAGCACGGGCCCTTTTTCATTCTCAGCTCCTCAGCTCAGCTCTTCTGCCTGGCCGCTGCTGCTCAGCCTGGGAGCCCAGACCAGCAGGATCCAGAGGAGCGCGGCCCCTTTGAATGGGAGGCACCCGCCCCAGGCTTGCTGAGGGAGGGAGGGAAAAGATGTAATTGGATTTTGAATAAATATTCAATTAATTGTTACTACTGTATTTCTTCGATTCTAAGATGCCATCGATTCTAAGACGCACCCCATTTTTAGAGATGTTTATTTGGGAAAAAAGGGCATCTTAGAATCGAAGAAACACTTCCCTCACCGCTCAGCCAACCTCCTCCCCCCCCTCCGCGCTTTCTTCTAATGGTTGTGTCCTTTTCTTTTTTCCCTCTGTGAGAGAAGAAACCGCCATTTGCGCGGGAAGAAGGGGAGGCGTTGAAACAAAGAGTAAACAATATTTTCGGGTGGGGAGAGAGAGAAGAAGACGCAATTAAGGAGCTAAAACACTTAACTCTCCAGTCTCGCTCTTTACTTGTCTGTGCACCAGGGGACGACGACATGCGAGTAAGTCCCATGGAAATCGATGGGACTTACGAATAAATTTGACTCACAAAAAACCAGGCACTTACCCAACCAGCTCCTCCTCGCTCGCATGGCTCGAGGCTGCTGCAGGAGCTTCCTCTTTTCCTCTTACCGTATTGCTTCGATTCTAAGACACCAACGATTCTAAGACGCACTCCATTTTTAGAGCTGTTTATTTAGGGGGAAAAGTGTGTCTTAGAATCGAAGAAATACGGTATTTTGAATTTTATTGTTATTATCTTCCTTAAAGGGTCGTTGAAAACCGCTATTCTGAATAATGTTTTTTATAGTGTAGGGTAGGGAGCACTGGGCATGAGTTTGTGGGACCAAGGGGGCGGTTACCTGAAAAAGTTTGGGAACCACTGCTATAGACAATACTGGGCTAGATGGACCCATGGTCTGACTTGGTACAAGGCAGATTCCTACATTCCTATGTATCTAATATAGCCATGGGCAACTTTATAAGCCTAGGGGGGCAAGGATCCAGAGAGCTAATGGTAGGTCTCAAACCTCTAAACAGCTTTTCCATTCCTTCAGGTTGCACAAACTTAAAAGTAACCACATGACTCAACATTTCACTAGCACCACCCATCTTCAACTCTTGTCATAATAGCAGCACCCAGATTGGCACAAATACAGCTGCCTTGATCAGCAAAATGTCCTGAAAAGTGATAATCCTCACAGATATCAGGATGCATGCAAGAATATGTCATAAAAATATTATTCAAATACAATCAAAACTATAAACCCACATCATCATCATCATATTATCCATGGGAGGCAGAAAATAAAATAAAACAGACAGGTCAAATCCTTGGGGAAACAAAAAGATATTAAGTTGTTGCTAAAAAGATTGCAATATTTGGATCACGTTAATGCCTCTTAGCATTAAGTTGAAACTCTGGTCAAATTGTGAATGGAATTGCTATTTGGTGGGGATGGTATTAGGAAAAAGAAATGACATTTAAAGAGAAATAAAAGTTGCAGAAACAAGAAATGAACCACTGCCCTAAGAAGAGTAGTAAACTGAAAAGTTCAAGGGAGCGGGGAAATAATGTTTATAGAAATTGTTATGTAGCCGATAGATACATCAAGCGAAGTGATGGATTCTTGTCACTTTTCTGTGATTGGAGATATTTCTGGTCGTACAATAAGAAATGGATCGAGGGCTTTTTAAGTTTGATACTGACAACACGGAGACAGGCTGGTTACTATTAGGTTAAGGTGCAGCTCCTCTAGTAGAAACTAGCAGGTGTTTCAGCCAGAAGCAATACCTTTTGAATTGCCCATCAAAATGCTGATTTGCCAGGAGGGGGTGGGGGAAGTTTTTGTAAAAAGGCCAGAAACATTCTTCCCTGGGAAATGTTTTGAAAACACTCATAATTTGATGCAATCTGTTGCAGTCCAAAAAGCAAAAGGATTTATCTTCAGAAGTTTCTACAAAGGATGCCCCTCTTTAAAAAGACGTATTCACGACTATGATGCTTTAGAGATACCAAACTCTGAAGCTGGAATCCACCTGGGCATCTTTAAAAACACATACATACACCAAAACTTTTCAAGAATGCCATACAAATTCTTTTTACAAAATGGGTCTGAGGCCTTAATAGACCTAAGGTTTATCCCGGGATCATCCTGGGGTTGTCCCTGCCTGCTCCTGGGATCCCCTGTGTGTCAATTACATGAACAGGGATGACCCCGGGACGATCCCGGGATAAACCTTAGGTCTAGCTAAGGCCTCAGATTTTATGTACATGAATATAACCTGAGTTTATGTTCTTGTTAGGCTTGACAAGAACATAACCCATTTAACAACATATGCTAAGTTTGTTTTTTTAATGGACCCCAGAACTGTTGTTTAAATGGATACTGTTGTTTTATACTGTTGGTTTTTTATATTTTTGATGGTTTTAAATTTTGTATACCTTTTAATGTTCACTGTTTTTAACTTTTGTAAACTGCCCAGAGAGCTTTGGCTATGGAGCGGCATATAAATTTAATGAATAATAAAAATAATAATAAATATTGATGGCTTCAAAAAGTGATTAGATTAATCCAAGGAGAATAGGTCTGTCTTTTAGGAATGAATGAGGAACACTTTGCACATCCCAAGCGTAGTGGTTGTTGCTTTGTGAGTATTACAAGAGAACTCTCACATAGACCTGAGGACTTTGCAAGCATGCAATGGCTGCTTCTCATACTCACATGGTGGTTAACAAGCTAGGCCAGCCACATTTGCATAATTATCCTCACTGGTGTGGCTTCTTACGTCATGTGAACCCAGCCAGGGTGGCTTGTTAAGTGGGTAACAAACCACCTCTAACAGCCCATGGTTTCTGGGTGATTTGTTACCCATCCCAGCAAGCCACCCTCGTTGGGTTTGCATGACATGAGAAACCACGTTGGTGAGGGTAATTATGCAATCCGGATGTTATTTTTTATTGTTGAGATTTAGGGCCATTTTTATTGTTGGTTTAATGGCCGTTTTTATTGCATTTATGTTTTTATTGCTTTTAATATCTTAATGGTTATGTGCTTTATGTTGTAAGCAGCCTTGGAAGGGTTTCTGCCCTGAAAGGCAGCCAAGAAATAGTTTAAATAAAATAAATAAATAAATAAATAGTCACCCAACATGTGCATATTTGGGAAATATTGCTTACAACTCTTTATTACATTTCTATACTGCAAAAGAGCCAAAGTTCTAATACATATATAGCCAGTGTATAATACATATGCATGTATCAGGAGAAATACACACAACCATGCATTCAAGTTTTCATGTAAACTTAAATAAAGCCCTCAAAGTTCAGGACAAGCCAAACTTAAGACTGGAAAAATAAGAAACAGAGAAACCAAAAATGGATAAATTCATCGATCCATATAATCAGTGGCTGTAAGCCGTGATGGCTACAGAGAACCTGTATTTTCAGAGGCAGCCTTCCACTGAATATGTGTTGCTGGAGAGCAACGGTGGGGAAGAGCCATTTCCTCCATACCCTGGGTGTAGTCTTCCTGGAGCCATCTCTTTGGCTGCTGTGGCAAACAAAATGGTGGACTAGTTGGTCATTGGTCTGAGGAGAGGTGTGAAGGCCTGGAAGTAACCCCGAGGAAAAACTAGAAAAATTGAAATTTGGGTGGTGGTGGGGCAGGGAAGGAGTGTTGAAATTTTTGGCAAAAAGGAAAATAAATGTGTTTGGTTCCCCGCCCCCCTGCAATTGTCTTCTCTTTTCAGGCTTCACATCTCTAGGTCTGATCCAGAATGACTCTAACAATGTCCATGATAAACAGAAATTGTAAGTGCTTCACACTTCATGTTTAACATGAAAGTTGTCATGCCCCCAAATGCTAAAAAAAAGTTGGTCAAACAAAATCATTATTGCAATCCAGTTAATATTTTCCATTTTGTTTTGTTGTTTATTCGTTCAGTCGTTTCCGACTCTTCGTGACTTCATGGACCAGCCCACGCCAGAGCTTTCTGTCGGCCGTTGCCACCCCTAGCTCCCCCAAGGTCAAGTCTGTCACCTCCAGAATATCATCCATCCATCTTGCCCTTGGTCGGCCCCTCTTCCTTTTGCCTTCCACTTTCCCTATCATCAGCCTCTTCTCCAGGGTATCCTGTCTTCTCATTATGTAGCCAAAGTACTTCAGTTTTGCCTTTAATACCATTCCCTCAAGTGAGCAGTCTGGCTTTACTTCCTGGAGTATGGACTGGTTTGATCTTCTTGCAGTCCAAGGCACTCTCAGAATTTTCCTCCAACAACACAGTTCAAAAGCATCTATCTTCCTTCGCTCAGCTTTCCTTATGGTCCAGCTCTCGCAGCCATAGGTTACTACGGGGAATACTATTGCCTTAACTATGCGAACCTTTGTTGTCAGTGTGGTTCTCTGCTCTTAACTATTTTATCAAGATTTGTCATTGCTCTCCTCCCAAGAAGTAAACGTCTTCTGATTTCCTGGCTGCAGTCAGCGTCTGCAGTAATCTTTGCGCCCAGAAATACAAAGTCTGTCACTTCCTCCACGTTTTCTCCCTCTATTTGCCAGTTATCAATCAAGCTAGTTGCCATAATCTTGGTTTTTTTGAGGTTTAACTGCAACCCGGCTTTTGCACTTTCTTCTTTCACCTTTGTCATAAGGCTCCTCAACTCCTCCTCGCTTTCAGCCATCTGATATATTTTCTTCACCTTATTTAATAATGTAAAAATGTAGGATCTCTTACCACTTTCTTTTTGCTTCTCACACTCATCCCTAAAGTCTCATCTCTCATACACAATTCATTCATGCCTAATGCTGTTCTCGGTCTCACCAGTGAATTGGTATTATTCAGTGCTCCTTTTGCCATACAGGCTAATTTCAGAAATGCTGTGCACATACACATAAGCTCTAGATCTTAAAATATAGCCTTTGTGGGAGAGGTGTAATGCTTTGTGCGTCACTATATATTTTAAAGATTTCCCCCCAAATATACCCTTTGTACTGTTGTCCCCATTATTAATTGCCTGTGAAATCACCCTCCCTTCAGAAACAAGGGCTGTTCCTTTTATGCTGCCATTCTTGTGGTTTGTTTAACATTGGACAGCTCTCAGATGTCTGAACATCTTTCCTGCACTGTTTCAGATAGCGCGAGGCATTACATATACATGTCCAAGCTTATTTTGGCAAACGGAAGTCTGAAAAACTTTTCAATAAAGTGATTAGGGTCCTAATTTCTCCTCTTACCACGCTAATTTCTGTGAGTATGCAGTGTAATCATCATCATCATCATCACAAAATGCAAACAGATCCAGGCAATCAAGCTCATGGTGGACTCATGTTCCCTTTGGCAAATAAGGCTGCTACTTTGGGAAGAGCCCAGACACCCACAGAACCTGGGTTTTAGAAGTTCTTGATATACAGTTGTTCACATTTGGAGAAAGGTAAGTTTCTTTGGTGCAAAATTCTCCAAGGACAGTTTCATTTGTTGCAGAAACCCTGAGAAGGGCATGTGTGTATGCACCATGTGTGTCTATATTTTCCTCCTTTGCACTTAACTAGATAATATGCAAAGAAGGACTTGTGTTAGATCTTCCCCTATGCATGCTGACACGTGAGGTACAAAAAGCAGAGGCACGAATCATTCATGTATCCACTTTTCAACACATCCCGTAATTTTTTATTTTTTTATTTATTTAAGGATTTTTATGCCGCCATTCAGCCAAAAAAGGCTCTCATGGCGGCTTACAAAAGTATTTCTTGACAGTCCCTGCCCACAGGCTTACAATCTAAAAGACATGACACAAAAGGAAAGGGGATTGGGAGGGAGGAGGAGGAGGGGGAAAAGGAAAGCAAACTCAGGCACTACAATCTTAGTTGGAAAGTTCAGCAGTTACAGGTGACAGCAGGAGGGAGGGGGCTCTCAGCTGGAGCTGGACCCAGGCACGGTGGAGAGGTGCCTGGCTGCTGCTTCCTCCCTCTCTGGTGGCCTCTGCAGAGACAGTTGGTAGCAGGAGGGAGGGGGCTCTCAGCTGGAGCTGGACCCAGGCATGGTGGAGAGGTGCCTGGCTGCTGCTTCCTCCCTCACTGGTGGCCTCTGCAGAGACAGTTGGTAGCAGGAGGGAGGGGGCTCTCAGCTGGAGCTGGACCCAGGCACGGTGGAGAAGTGCCTGGCTGCTGCTTCCTCCCTCACTGGTGGCCTCTGCAGTGTCAGTTGACAGCAGGAGGGAGGGGGCTCTCAGCTGGAGCTGGACCCAGGCACGGTGGAGAGGTGCCTGGCTGCTGCTTCCTCCCTCACTGGTGGCCTCTGCAGTGTCAGTTGACAGCAGAAGGGAGGGGGCTCTCAGCTGGAACTGGACCCAGGCACGGTGGAGAAGTGCCTGGCTGCTGCTTCCTCCCTCACTGGTGGCCTCTGCAGAGACAGTTGGTAGCAGGAGGGAGGGGGCTCTCAGCTGGAGCTGGACCCAGGCACGGTGGAGAGGTGCCTGGCTGCTGCTTCCTCCCTCACTGGTGGCCTCTGCAGTGTCAGTTGGTAGCAGGAGGGAGGGGGCTCTCAGCTGGAGCTGGACCCAGGCACGGTGGAGAAGTGCCTGGCTGCTGCTTCCTCCCTCACTGGTGGCCTCTGCAGTGTCAGTTGACAGCAGGAGGGAGGGGGCTCTCAGCTGGAGCTGGACCCAGGCACGGTGGAGAGGTGCCTGGCTGCTGCTTCCTCCCTCACTGGTGGCCTCTGCAGTGTCAGTTGGTAGCAGGAGGGAGGGGGCTCTCAGCTGGAGCTGGACCCAGGCACGGTGGAGAGGTGCCTGGCTGCTGCTTCCTCCCTCACTGGTGGCCTCTGCAGTGTAATGTGTGCATCCATCCAAAATCAACAAGACTGAAAGGCTGGTGTTCCTTACAAAATGCAGTTTCTTGTTTTCTCTCAGCTAGCATCTTGTCTGGTCTTTGACGCCAGTGTAAATGGGTTGTAAAAGCATTGTCACTCTGACGGAGCATTACACTGCTCTTTTGTAATCTTGTAAATGTTTCTCTGAGACTAATGTCTGTTGCCTTCTCTTTCTGGATCTGGCTGAAGGGATTTTTTTAAAAAAAACAACAACTGTGATGAAGAAATAAATTAGAAAAGTGGGCATCAGGGAAGAATAGGAATTGTTTACCAGAACTATCTGTGCAAAATGTTAGAGTAAAGACAGTTCTTCAAGTTGAGGTACAGTAAGTACAGGGTTCAAATTGCTACCAAAATGCTTACAGTTTCGAGTCATATAAGTCTCTTCTGAAGACAACAGACACAAAATTAAAATTATACAGTATATATACATAGCTAAGGATATGATTAAAATATACTTTATGTAGAATATATTCACATGAATATTCAATATATTCATTTCTGGAAAGGGTGTATCACTTTCTTAGTCTTTACTTTTTGCTACTAATTTAAAGTTGGCAAGGACAGAAGAAAAAATGCAATACGGATGTTTTGTTTTTACAAGTTGGACTTGTTGTGACTAATCACAACAGTACAGAGCAGGATGACAGGAGAGCCATTATTTCTCTTATAAAAACAATGTGTAAACTGTTTTCATGATCTCTTTCATTGAAAAAGCTTCCACATAAAATACTTAAGGTATGTGTCTGTATGCACTATATTATTAAAGAAAAAAGGCGGGGGGGAAGGGAGGAGATCTTCAATTCCAGAGGCAGGTTCGAGGAAAGAGAAGGGGAAAGTGTGAGTCCTGCTTAGGCTGGAAAAAAAAAGGTATCCCCACATGGCAATAGACTTGAGATTTAAGTCAGGAATATCACTGTTGTTGTACCTAGTTCACATAGTTCTTCCATGCTATGTAGGCTGTGTGTATGGCATACAGCTGAGCTGAAATTTCTCAGAAGACATTTCTGTGAGAAAATGTTTGAACTCTGTCTTTTCCTCATCCCTCTAGAAAAAAAAGCCACATTGCACAATGCTGTTTAAATATTCTCCACTATTTTTGGTGTTGGCCACCATCTCCTCTACAGTGCTCCAGAACAATGCAAAATGGTAGCCAGGCTGAACGGTGAGCTCCACCAAAATAATAATAATGGTGAAATTCCCCTGCCCCCTTCAATTTCCTGTCTATAAATAGGGTGTAAAATGAAAATATGCCATTTGTCCATGGCTCATAATCCTCACACAGAAGGGGAAGTTATTTAGGCAAAATCCTAGGCTAATGCATAATTAATTTGCTATTTGAAGTATTAATGCTTTCTACACATCTGGATATTAGGGCCACATCCTCATGTACAGATGTGCCTCTAACTTGGAAGAGGAAATTATAGAACTATGCTGTCACTATAACATGATGGAATTCTTCTATGATTGAAATAGGCCATTGCAGGTCAGTCAGTGGTCCTTGAAAACCTTCCAAGGGTTTCCAACCTAAACTCTACCAAATCCCAAGGACTCCTGAATCGTTTATTACAAATCCTGGCCACTTTCTCCTGATCTGAAGTAGAAGCAAAAGGTTTATTCATGCCCACACCCACCTAGGCAATTTCTGCATTTGCCTTTTCCCCCAGGATTGTCCTGGGATCATCCCTGTGCATCCAAATGACACACAGGGGATCCCGGGAGCAGGTAGGAGTGATCCCTCCATTTTCCTGGGATAACCCTTAGGTGTAGAAAGGGCCCTAGTGTGAAGAGCAACAAAGATTCTACCAGAGTTCCCCAGGTGCAGCCAGTCAATGGCTGAGAGTAGAGATGTTTGTCTCATCAAAACCTCAGCTCACCAAAGTCCTTGGGATTCCATCTTGAAGTTCATTCCAACGATATCAGATTGTAAACATCATTTTTGCATTAAAAATCCATGTGTAGTTTTGTCTACATTTTTCCAACTATATGCATCAGCTGTGCATATCTTTGAAATGTACACATTCTTCTCCCATTCGTTAAAGTGGTTTTGTGCACATTTTAAAAAAAATATACTTTTTTTAACGCATGTTTTCCAAATGTACGCATGCTGTAGAACACTTTGGGGAGGGGGGTGCCCGCAAATCACATTGCAAGCTCAGAAATGTATGGACTTCGACAGCAGAGGTTGCATCTGAGTCCATGTTCAGTTTGGAAGGTGCAAACTGGGTAAAATCCTGATGAAAACTGACTGAAATGAATTTATCATACATCCCTAGTTAAGGACACAAAGGGAAGGACTTTGCCCACATCACTCTCAGTGCTGGGCAGAGGGGGGCCAGTGGGGCCAGTTGGCCTACTTCGAGTCCCCCTGGTAGAGGCAAAGGGGGACCCTTTGGTAAATATTTGTTACAACGTAGCTCTCCTGTAAGTGAGCTGACTCCATTTTGAGACAGCCAAACAGCCAAGGTGTCTTCAAACACACACCCCATCTTCAGCAGAGATGAGACAAAATCACATGAATGGAACTTAGAGCAATCACAAAAGGCTAGATCAAGCGATTCAGTTCCTAATAGGCTTTGCCCAAAGAAAAGCACATAAATGTGAAGAAGTGATGTCTTATGTGCATCTTGAATAAAAGTGCTTGCCATTACCTTTTTTAATAAATTGTTCTAGTTCATATGTATTTAGAATTGATTAAAAGATACTTAATGAGCAGTTTGAAATGGGGCCTACATTTCCCATCTGGCCTGGGCCTACTACCAGCTTTGCCCGGCCCTGATCACTCTATTTACTCTGGATGGAGGGGGCTTAAAGGATCACTTTGTCTACAAAGATGTGAACTTGAGTCAGTGGGTGGTAGAGATGTTCACAACCTTTCCACCCTTCCTATCAAAAAATAATTCCTGACCAGGGTTCATTAATTAATCCATGGCAGGTGGTAGAGCATCTCCTTCATCACATGCATAAGTGATCACATGCATAAGTGAATGCATTTTAGGTCTAGAAACCCAGCAAATTAGTAAGTAGGAGAGTTCAAAATGAATGTCACAATATAAACTCAAAAAGTTCAAAAATCCTCCCCTACCCCACCCAACGCATATTTTAAGCTACAGGCCCAGACTTCTCCAAGTGTGGCTCCAGCTCAAAATGGAGGTTCACCTGTACCACAAGCTAGTCCTCCCTGTAACTCACCAAGCAACAATCAAGATCCAGACATATTGTCCTGCCCGGGGAGATGGAAACAGGCAGCATCAGAAAAACTGGAAGACCAAGAAGTCAAAGCAAATTGACATGCTGAAACTTTAAGGCGTGCAAAAAGAGATACCAGTTCTCAGAAGTGGCAACAATAAGAAACAGGGCACCAAAATTGTGACTCTCTGTCTTGTACCATCAGGGAAATTCACAATTTCTGTGAGTTGTTTAGCCTATTTTCAGAGTTTGATTGATTGCCCCTGAAGAAGGATCTCTCTGGCACAAAATGTGTTGGGCAGCAATAAAATTCTCATTGTTACTTCAGAGAACTAGTTTCTCTTTTTGCATTTTTTTTTCTGGCTTTGGTGCCTTCCTTCTGTTTCTGTTGTTTTCATTTTAAGTTTTGTTTCACCTTTTTAATAGAGAAAATTACAAATCTCATGACCCCCAGCAGGAAACCATGCTCCACAACATGTTCTGGAGCAACAATTCTAGTTGTCTCTAGTGAGCCCTTTCTGCTCCGAAGTGCCTTTGGGAAGCAGGTGTTTTCTTTTCTTTTTCTCAAAAGCAGACATGGGGAAAAGGAAAAAAAGGCAACTGATTTCCCCACCACCACTCTTCAAGAGTACTGACACAATATTTCAACTATTTTGTAGGAAAGCTAAAAAAACAAAACAAAAACGCTTTTTTCCAAGATGAGGCATGTTTGCCCACCACTAATCACATTCTCCTAAAATGTAGTGTGGGTATCTATGTAGGACTTATTCCCATTAGAACATAAGAAGTGTCATGCTGGATCAGACCAAGGGTCCATTTAGCCCAGCACTCTGTTCACACAGTGACCAATCAGCTATTGGTCAGGGATGAACAAGCAGGACATGGTGCAACAGCACCCTCCCACCCATGTTCCTCAGCAACTGGTGCACACAGGCTTACTGCCTCGAATACTGGGGATAGCACACAACCATCAGGGCTAGTAGCCATTGATAGCCTTCACCTCCAGAAATTTATCCAACCCCCTTTCAAAGCCATCCAAATTGGTGGCCATCACTACATCTTGCGGTAGTGAGTTCCATAATTTAATGGGGTTCCATAATTTAGGGAGGTCCATAATTCAACGGTGTTCTACATAATTTACCGTGAAGTGTCCCCATTCAATGGGGACACTTCGCCCCACTATGTTACTATATCTTCAAGCTAGCACGATGGGAAAAGTGTGACTGTCATCCAAAGACTTTTTGTGTTGCCATTATCCCAACACGGTCATTCTCACTACCTAATCTAATTTGTACAACATTCAGGGTGCAATCCTATGCACCATTAGACAGAAAAAAGTCCTACAACTCCCAGCAAACTTCAGCCATGCTTGTTGGGACATGCTGGGAGTTGTAGGATATTTTCTCTCTAATGGTGCATAGGATTTTCCACTAACTTTATTATACTAAGAAGTTTATGACAGTTAGAGGGAGCAATCCTATGACCCCCAGACAGCATTTTTTTGGGGGGCGATAGGATATTTCGGATTCCTACATATGAGGTCAGAGGGAGCGCTCTGGCGTTGGGACTGGGAATCTTCACTCTCTGCCCCCTTTCTGCCTCTTTGCAGCTTGCACACAGAGAAAAGCAGCCTCAGAGAAGAGGCAAAGGGGGCATTTCTGTGGGTGGAGAGGGGGGCAGGTTATACTGTATCCCAAGGCTTCTCCAGCCTCCTTCTCTCCCCCTCTGTAGTGCTCAGCTAGATGGGTGAACCACCCTGTCTAGCTCAAATGCAGATCAGGAGTTGCAGCAGAGGTGGCGATCACCACCAACGCACCTCTCACTCTGCACTGGAAGCTTATGAGCATCGAGGGTGCAGCCGATATGACTGTGCCCTTGCTAAGTTTAGAAGTTAGATAATTCCATATTGAAGCCTGGCTGAATGTTAAGTCCTAACATTCTCCCATATACCCAGAAATATTAAAAGCCAAGATTTAATCCCCAGTCAATAAAGATTTAGGACACAGCAGGCAACCTCAATGATAAGAATTTATTATTTGCATAATTTATATGAAGCTTCTGCACTTGAAGCTTCATATAAATGACTGATGTGGAATGATGCAGTTCTTTACAAGTTCCAGAATAAATTATGCATGCTGAAATTCCATTGAAACCAACAGGATTTAAGAATACAGTTAAGAATTAGAGATATAAATGTTATTGATTTGTTACGGTAGATGACATGCAATGAATTTCAATGAGATATATGCCTGCTTAACATTCTTTGAATTGTTCCCAGAATTGTTCCACAACTCTCTGGCCTTCTGGTCGTGGAACCATGGTAATGCTAAAGAAAAAAAAGTGAGCTGTGTGTGTGGAGGGGGGCAGCCATAAAAGACGAACAGCAGAACTGAATAAACAATACTTCGATCTGCTAAACTCTGAGCTACTAAGCTATGCTTAAATATATATAGTTTATGGACTACATGCCGGGCTATAATTTGTAATCTATTGTCACTGATAGGACGTTTAACGTCAGGGGCTCAGTCCAGTCCATTGTAAGTGCAGCACCTACACAAACTCCCTAGGAACTATTTCAGGCAAGAATGTGCAACTTCAGATGATTTGGCCTACAGCTCCCATCATCCATCGCTATTGGCTCATGGGAGTTTTAAGCCAAAACATCTGGAGCAGGACCACAAGTGCTCACTCCTGTCTTAGGACATAACAGAGTGTGTCTCTTGCTTTCTCATCACCTTAATGTGCATACATGGGCACACAGCATACTAGGCTATTCCAGGGATTAAGAGGCCTGAACATGGTTCCTGTAACCCTCCAACCTCACATTCCTTGAATGAACAAAGAAGGAGGATGGATGAGCATGTGGAAGGCATGCACAGCCTTCCCGTTCTAGTGGGTTGCTTGCATGCTTTTCAAAAGGAGCAAGAAAACAGGTGGATTTTTACCTGCAGAGCCAAAGTACCTAGAATGGAATTTTATGTGGAATAGTTTTATTCCACACAAACAATCCTCCCACTCACTTATGTACAGCTGATTGTAGAGACATTTCAGACATTCAATATGGTAAACTCAAGCATGACAAGAAGGTCTTCCACATAATTTTTTGACCATTCTCATTCAAGTTTGTGGAAAACAAATCACTTCCAATAAAATAATAATAATTGTGAAATGCCCAGAGAGCTTAACCTATCAGGTGTTATAGAAATGCAGTAAATAAATTATAACTAAAATAAAATAAATGATAAATAAAAGGTGAAATGAGAAGAGAGTTTTGGTAAAATTCTGGTAGGTTGGATGTGAAGGTCTTCTGCTTAATTATAAGCACAATAATTTCTCCAGTGGTGTTCAGCCTCTCCAGCTTCTTACACTTCAATTGAAGCTCAGGGGGTAAATCCTGACATAGGGCTTTTTTAGAGCAGGCAGTGTGAGCGGTGCAGAAGGATGGAAAGATGCACATGAAAAAATAAAAATGAACAAGCACCCTTGGCCACTTTGCAATGACAGGGAAAGCTCAACACCACCATCAAAACTGGATGCCTGTTTCGCAGGGGAATAAAACTTTCAGGAAATTGGAACATAGCTTTCAGCATGGCACTAGCACCGATATATTGCATGTTCTTCATTTTCATTTTACTTTTTGTATTCACATTTTACATTTTTTAGGTATACACTTAAACACAGTCTTGGATCATAAGACAATTAACTTAAGATTATTAATGCAAGGGAAATTTACTATGACTTCTGAAAAGTGTCTCTGGAGCTCTCCTGAGTAATATGAGATGGGGTATAAGTGGTTGCTAGGAGAAGGAGAAATCACCCAAAATCAGGGTTTAATCCTAAAATAAATCCCTGACACTCCACTTCCAGCAGCCCATTAGGGTTGCGATCCTATCCATGTTTAGACAGAAAAAAGTCCTACAACTCCCAGAATTCCCCAGCTAGCATACTTGTAGGACTTGCTATTTAAACACATATAGTTTTGCACCCTAAGTAAATTTATCTTAGGATCCAACTCATGGTGTGTGAGACTATAATACATGAGTTAGGCAACATGGGATAATATTAGGGCTTGGAAATGTGAACATTTGTCAATATACCGACACAATTTTAAGCCTCCTGATTAATTTCCATCTGAAAATAGATTTTACAGACTTTACAAAGAACACAGCCCTATGTCTATACCACATTTAAATGTCAGTTCACATAATAAATAGCAATAATTGGTTTTAAAGGCTAATAACCTTCAGTGAAATGTATTGCACATTTATCCATGCATTTATCCAACTGGAAAAGTGAATTTATGCAAAAATCAATTTTAGTATAAGTTTGTTGTTTTTGCACATGACTACCTCCAACAAAATCATTTCATTTAAATGTCAGGAGTTTACCATAGTCACCTTATTTCAGCCCCATAATGGCCATATAGATCCCAAGTTAATGCTTATGTTTACAAAGAATATCAAAACCGAACATCAATATTGCATATTTACTCTTACCACACATGTAGTATTTAAGGAAAGGCAGTCAAGCCTATGAGGTGTTTCTAGAACTAATCAATAATGAAATGGGAATTTTAATAGAACAGTTGGCACTTCCAATCTCATGGTTTTAAACACAGTAATGTTTAATATATGTTTAATTCTGTGCATATTACGTTTTGTTGAGGGGGGGATCATTGCTGTTAGCATCTATTGCCTTTGGCCATCAAAACGTCATTGTCTCAGCTATTTCAGAATTCAGCATCAACACTTCTGAAAAGGGTACCCAATAGAAAGTGCATAATCTTCAAGCCACTGATTTCAGACACTCAGCATTGGAGATAGTTTGTTCTCATGTGATGGCTGTCTGTCTATACCAACGAGGAATACATCAGTTCATGCATCAGTTCATTTTTTACTACAATTTACCCTTTTCACACCTCCTGGAACTGAATGTGGACTTGATTACAAAAATTAGTTGAAGTCCATGTATTTCTGAGCTTTTGAGTGATTCATGAAACAACAACAAATTTTTTTAAAATGCATAAATTTGAAAAATGCACATAAAAATGTACACTTTTGAAAAAATGTGCACAAAGATGCTTTAATCAATGGGAGAAACATTGCATATTTTAAAAGGCGCAAAAATTATGTGTGCATGTAGGGAAATTACATATTGTTAAATGTCTGGGAGAAGAGAAAAGACTTGACCTGGTGCTGAATAGATGACAATGTCGGCGCCAGGCAGGCTTCGTCAGGGAGATTGTTCCACAGTTGGGGGGCCACCACAGAGAAGGCCCTCTCTCTTGTCGCCACCCTCCGAGCTTCCCTTGGAGTAGGCACCTGGAGGAGGACCTTAGATGTTGAACATAGTGTTCGGGTAGGTTCATGTCGGGCAAGGCGTTCCGTCAGGTATTGTGGTCCCAAGCCGTGTAAGGCTTTGTAGGTTAAAACCAGCACCTTGAATTGGGCTCGGAATCTGGCACAAGACAAGTGGCAAGACGATGCGTGGAGAATCCTAGTGATCTCAAACATTGCTTGTTCACCCATGCCTGGCAACAATATATCGTAAAATCTTAATAAGATCAAGCCCAGTATAAAACTAGGATTGCCTCCATGGAAGATTGGACCACAGTCATTGCATTAAATTGAGCACCCTTCGTGTGTGTATTCCATGCAGGCCAGGTGATAACTGGGAGCACAACCACATGGTAAGGCATGCCAGTAGCCTGGTCCTCAGATATACACTTAGCAGTTACTTGTGCATAGGCTTCTACATGATCATGTCAAAGCTTATGTGCAAGACGTTTCTTACGCATAAGCTCTTTGATTATGCAGAGGGGTTGGAGTCAGCAGCTTGGCCCTACTCCTAGTAATTGTGGCATGGCCCCTTCACATTATTCATATTTTTAAACAGTCCACCATGTTTGCTTTCCACAATCCCTCCATGATTGGCCAAATGCTCTGGCCCACTACAACTGATGAAGGCACCTCTTTGTTTTATTTTCTTAAGGGCCTGATGCTGAGAGAAGCACTGACCTGCAAGGCTTCAGCTGCTGTATTTTCATTACAGCCATGCCTCTGGGGCCCACCTCTATGTAGTGTTCACCTGTGATGCTGTGTTGAGGGTATGCCCAGAGACATTCTGCAGAAACAAACAGAGCAGTTCTTGCAGCCACCTAAACTGTGGCAGTGAGTATGCAGGGTGCCTTTTTTCCCCTATACAAGCAATGGCACACACAGCTGAAATATTGTAAAGCAAGGGAATAATGGTATTCCACCTAAGGTGTATGAACACAGCAGAATGAATTGGAACATTTCCTCTATACTACAATTATATGTGCCTCTATAAAGGAAGATACCAAATTATGCACTTACTATGCAGCCATTTGAAAACACATGCAGTCCTCAATTATATAATGAAAATAATAATATTCCACGAGCAGACATTTCCACAGCCTTCCTGATCTGAAAATTGTCAGAACACTGTCATAGCCCAGATCTCAGGGCAAGGCAAGGTCAAGAAATACTTTTGCAAGCTGCCATGAGAGCCTTTTTTGGCTGAATGGTGGGATAAAAATGCTTAAATAAATAAATAAATAAATAAGGTGGGATGGGGGAGCTCTGATGACATGGAGGATAGGAAAGACTTGGTTCAAGAACCATCACAGGGGAGACTTTCTGAAGTAACTGTCTCACCACAGATTTTCATGGAAGGACAGCCCAGGGACCAGTCATCCCTCTATCCTCTGTTGCTAAAGAGGTCACCCTCATAGGTGTGCACAACGGGTGTGCAGGGTGTGCCCGGGCACACCCTAATGTCTCAAGCAATAATGTCTCTCTGCCAGAAACCATGTTTCAAAAACATCAGGAAGAGGGCCCCCGAAGGCTAATATCCCCTCGTAAGACCCTCTTCCAGCCAGTCTCACCACTGGGGCTTGAAGAGTGTCTCATCATTCCAACCCCCCTCACCTGCAATGGCCCTTCCCTGGTCAGGCAAGCTGAACACGGAGTAGGGCATCAGAGTCTACAGTGTTTAATAAATAAATGAATAAAAATAATGTCCTTTATAACTGAGTATTCAATAAATCTCCACCTTTAATTCCCTGGATGCACATCCTAATGAAATATGCTGCTCACGCCTATGGTCACCCTCCTGTGATTCAGAGAATTCATCTGCTGAACCTTGTGCAGTGTGGGAGGGGCCCCTTTCACTAGCGCATCAAATTGGCAGGCTCACTGGAGCCAGTACCTGCAAAAGAGAATATAACCCTCTTAAAGTCCAAGCAGTTTTCCCAGAGGAAGCAGAGCTGGGCGGGATCTACACTAATGGTTTAAAATGTTAAGGAAGGGTTGTGATAACTTATTGGGTCACATGATGCTACATTTATAACGTTTTGTTATCGATGTATTTACCTTCCTTCTTTTGTTGTATTTTTCCATTGTTACATTTAAATAGCGTTGCGAGTCTTCTTATGTGCCCCCTTACATCATTATTGTTTTGTTTTACTAAATTCTCAACCCTCAATGGTCAGCCAATCACTTTCGTAGGGGCGTGGATACTTCCTTTCGGCGCCTAAAGCTAGTGCAGTATTAGCTCCAAAGGGCTTGAGGGAGGACATTTTAAAAAATCATAACAAATCAGCAAATGACCCAATCTGATTAAAATTTGGTATGCTGAAAGCCCTCATTAAGACCTGCCACTGTGCCAATTTTGAATTCTTTATCTTAAACAAATAAGCATTTGTTTAATTTCCATTTAAAATCATTTAAAAAAATCAATGGGGGTGGTGGAAGGCGAAGCCGGGAGATCAGGAAGGGGGTGGAGCAAAGAGACCAGTGACGAAGAGGAAGTACAAGCTACAGCGATAAAACAAACAGTGTGTCCTGCTCTAATCAATGAATACCGGGAAAGTAACATGCGTCACATGTTAGTAACGCAACATTACTGGAGTGTACCCCATTATGTTTAAAACGAAACAAATTAGAATGTTTCCAGTGGTAGGGAAAAAAGTAATAAGTACTAGTGTAGGTCTGCCCCTGGAGTCACCACTTTCATTATAAAACTACTTAGGCTTACAGTTGGCTTCAAACTATTGTTGGAGGAACATTCCAAACTTTCTGCTGTTTAGCTTGCCTGGCTCTTGCATCCAGCCTGACTTTGGTAACAAGCCCCACAATGAGCCCACCAGGGTCTTTATATCCTGCTACATACCCTGGACTCCTGCCAAGTTTATTAGCACAGCTCTGCAGGGCCCAGGTAGCAGGCACGGGATAAATAGAATAATTTGCATTAACTGTGGATAATGCACTTTTTTAAAAAAATAATCATTATGTTTTGCTAATGGGGATTTGTACTGTATTTCTGAAAAGGACATTTTGTTTGTTTTATGATGGTCGTGGAACATTGTCTAGGATGCAACAACCTCACTGAAGCTAAGAACACCTAGATCTAGTCAGTGCCTCAATGGAAGATGACTCATCAAGTATGTATACTACTTTAATTTCAGTGGAAGAAAGATAGGATATAAAGGAAAATAAATTTTAAAATATTATTTCATTTATGGTCAATGCTTTTCTTTCTTTTTTATGTTATTAACTTCTAACTATTCTGGCTACATATAGAATGAAACCTTTTCATCCACATTATTTCCTTCGAGATCTCTCTGAATGCCTACATTTTTATTTCACTTGGTCACCAATAGTATCTTTTGAGGTCTTTGAAGTAGATGGAAAGTGAATGTGGAAAAATGGCACACAATAGAAAGTACATTGTAGAAGCTCAACATGAAAGACAGAATAAAGAGATGGGTCAAGGGCTGCAGAGGAATGCTACAGCAATACTTAACTGTGCTTATTACTTTTGGAAATGAACTTCATAGTGGAATCACTTAGAATTGTACAATTTTCCTGAGAATAATATTCTTGAAACTACAGAATGAATCCAAGCAGAATTCCTCCAAGCAATGCCCTGCACAAGACAAGCTTTTGTAAAAGACATTCAGTGCACAGTGTTCATTTGCATTATATTTGGACTTGGTACCTAGAGGACATTCAGTGAAATCGATTTCAGTGCTCAAAGTTTAGGAGGCTTTGCTACTTGCAAACCTGAAGAGAAAAGTGAAAAACAAATCTTTATCTGATTACTTTCCTGGCTCTCTTTGCTATACAAAAAATACCTGTTACTAAGAAGCAGGTGAAAAGTAAAACCCTAATTTTGATAGTTAACTAATGTAATTTGGGTGGGGGGGGAAATACACTAAGGGCTCCATCACACCAGGGTTTTGTCACACACTCGTCATGCCTGGTTTACGGTTTTGCAGCCGTGACATGACGCCGTGCCTGTCCGTGCCTGTCCGTGCCCCTTCGCCTCCATTTTTCATGTTTGCTTAAGAGTGGGGAAAGTCCGTCTTATTTCCCCATTCTAGGAAAACACAAAAAATGGAGGAGAAGAGGCGGGCTGATTGCTGGACAGGCACGGTGTCATGTGAATACCAGGCTGCAAAACTGCAAAACCGGCATGAGGAGAGTGAGATAAAACACTGGTGTGATGGAGCCCTATGGTTGAGATCATATGGTCGCAGGGGTCCATAGAATGTGTTGCATCCCCCCTTTTGAGAGTGGAGAGAGAGAGGTCCAACTTCAAGGGGTGATCTGACCTCACAACCCCCCTTGCAGCTGCCCTTTCTTCTCCTATAGCAGAGCTCTGGTAGCAGTAAAGCCAAAAAGAGGGGATTCTATGGGAATCTGGTGATCCAAGGGGAGGCTTGGATCAGTAGAATCAAAGACTTCCATTCTCCTGACGTGCCCCCAGAACTGTATACCAGCCCTAGAGCTTGCTACCAATTGGAAAGGAATGGTAAAAGTAAAGGAAATAAACTGAAAGGTGGTGGGGGGGGAGAGAGAAATGCTCCTCCTCCTTTCCTTTCAACCCTGCTGACATGAGCCTGGCTTTGGATAAGGTGGTTCTTCCAAATTCAGTTCACCTCCTCCCCCGTCTGGATTGCTCTGTCTTGTATATATGTTTGGAAGCGGTAGTGGCCTCCCTCTGGTGTTATTTCTACTATACCAGTCCTAATATTGCAGCAATAATGTAATAAAAGATCAAATGTAATGGGAAGTGGAGGTGCTTTGCTGCAGAGAGGCCAACTTTGCTGCTAGGGGAAGCACTATTGATTCCTTCAAAATAAGCAATTAGAGATGTACTATGTAGGGATGGATAAATCTGTCCAATTCTCCCAGTTCGTCATTTTTGCAGCCTTAAGTTTGTTCTCTAGCCAAACGTGCCTTTTACCCTACAGCCTCTCCAACATAGGCGGCTACATGTTGAATTAATATGTGCTAGCTATATTGGCAACCGATACCATCTATGCAGTATTTTCTGAGAAGTTTCTCGAATAGAAGCTGATATTGATTTAAATGGTCTATTACACCATAATTTATTCCAGCTAGTGCCATCTAATTCCCTTCCAAAATCTCCTTCCCACACTTTCTTCAAGCCCACCATTGAACCCATCTGGGTGTCTATTAGGAAAACATTAACCAAAGATACAATTCCCTTCCCTCCTACCCCTACCATTAACATTACTTATTCTAATCCTGTTAAGGTTCTGAGTGCATGTGTCTTTATGTTGGGGTCTCTGAGGGAGCAGGATAATTGTATTGCTTGCAGCCATCCTAGGCCTAGGCCTCCTAGATGAGCTCTGAGTTGTTCTATTGTTTTTGGTTTATCCTGGGCATAAAAATCTGTCAATCGAAAATATTCATTTTCCCCCCCATTCAGAGATTTTAGTAATGATAGTTGTATCTAAATTACCTGGATATATTTGTATGGGGTGAGGGGAGACCACACTGGAGACAGCTTGGATTGCCACTTTCCCCAAATTGTAAAAATAGTCTTAGGGCCTTGCTAGACAAGGCCTTAGCGTGCTTTGAGGCCCGGTTTCCCTGCTGTGCATCCGGATGACGCACAGGGGAATCCGGGGTCAAGCCGTGCTCAGATCTCCCTTAATGCGCCATAAGCGAAGTCGCTTATGGCGTGCCTTTTCCGCAGCCCCTGCGGAACGTCTAGCAAGGTCCGTGGCTTTTTGCGGCTACTCGCTTACTCGCGAGTAGCCAGGAAAAGCCACGGACTGGGCACAGCGCTCATACGAGCGCTGTGCCCATCGGGCCGGCGGGATCCCGGGGGGGGACATAGGGGAGGGAAGGCCAGACTGGCAGGAGAGGGGGATGGCGGAGGGCGACACGGGATGGCAGAGGGCGACACGGGATGGCGGAGGGCGACACGGGATGGCGGAGGGCGACACGGGATGGCGGAGGGCGACACGGGATGGCGGAGGGCGACACGGGATGACACGGGATGGCGGAGGGCGACACAGGATGACACGGGATGGCGGAGGGCGACACGGGATGACACGGGATGGCGGAGGGCGACACGGGATGGCGGCGGGCGACACGGGATGACACGGGATGGCGGAGGGCGACACGGGGTGGCGGAGGGTGACATGGGATGGCGGAGGGCGACACGGGATGGTGGAGGGCGACACGGGATGGCGGAGGGTGACACAGGGGATGGGGACGGGGAGGGAGGGCGGGGAAAGAGTGGGCAGGAGGCATGGGAGGGGATCAGGAGCGGATGGGGGGGCTTAATTTTTTAAAAAAACCACCTACCTTCTCCGGAGTCTTCGGGGCACACATGGCCCCTTTAACAACAACAACAACAAAATGACCGACGCTACAGGGCTTCCACAGTCCCTGCGCATCGGCCGTCTAGGAGGCGGGGCGGCACGCGCTAAAGTTAGCGCGCCATCGCACCGCCTCCCTGCCGGCTTATCCGGCAGGGTCTAGCAAGGCCCAAAGTGTATGGATTTTGGATATTGTTTAGCTCTTTTGTTTTTAGAGGTTGAAAAGGTAGAGCCCATAAAGGGCCCATGTCCAACATTTCTTCTTCCAGACTTATCCAGTTTTTATTTGCCTTCATAATGATAAAGTGGAGCTGCCGTAACTGAAAAGCTTCATAATATGATGCAAGGTGTGGAAGTCCCAAGACTCCTCCATTTGGTTTTTTGTATTATAGTTTTAATACCAGGTGAGGTGCTTTGGTTTCGAAAACAAATGTATTGATTTGACTTTGCCAAGACTTCAATATTGTTTGCTAGAGGAGGATGTGGAGGACTTGAAATAAGGATAGAAACCTGCAAATTAAGGACATTTGTATTGCTGCAATTTCCCCTAAAATAAACAAATTCAATTTATTCCATTTCTTCAGATTTGTAATCATAGTTTTAATAATAGGGCATAATTGTATACTTGTTTTAATCTTAATTTTAGAATTTCTGTAAACTGCCCAGAGAGCCCTGGCTATGGGAGCGGTATATAAGTGCAATAAATAAATAAATAAATAAATAATAAATAATTTATTTTAAATAATTTGTTTGATCAACCAATATGGTGCCATCATTCCTATTTATTGAATGTATTTTGGATTTCGTTTGTTTCATTTTAAGCGTTCTAGCCAACATTTTAGAACATTTGTTACCAGAAAGGTAGTATTTTTGTTTTAAGTATAAGAGGGATTTAGCAATACCCATGGTATCTATACTTACCAATTCTTTTCTTTTGGCTTCTAGATCCCTGAGTACTTTTACAGACTCAGTATGTTTATGCTTTAGTTCCAGGGCTGCTATGTAATTTTATAAATCTAGTTTAAGTCTATACGTTTCTTTAATTTTGCACTTTCAGCAATACAGGCCCCTCAAATTGTAGCCTTCATGGCATCCCAGATTATTTTAGAAGCCATGCCTGGTCTATCATTTAACTTAAAATATTATATATTATTTATTTATTTATTGCATTTTTATACCACCCAATAACCAAAGCTCCCTGGGTGGTTCACAAAATATTCTTCAATGGCCTTCTTAATAGTTAAAGTAGGAAGTTGTTTGGTTAGGAGGTTAGAATCCAAGCACCACATGGTGATATGGCCTTTGAGAGTTCAATGACAAGTCCATTTCAATTGCAGCATGGTCTGACAATATTTTAGGGAGAATATTGGATTAAATGAGGTTAGAGATCCATGACGGAGGGACCAGGATATAATCTAACCTGGAGAAAGAGTGAAACTTTGGGGGAAAATAAAAGAAGTCCCTAAATCCCGGATTCAAACGTCTCCAGGAATCAATCAAATGAAAATGTTTCAGCAATGGAGCCAGGGTCTTCCCTCCCCGATATTAGCCTAATTGGGAACCAAGCTCTCTATCCAAGTTTAAACTGCATACAGTATTTAAATCACCTGCTATAACTAGATCCCCGATTGCAAACAGAGCTAGTTTCTTAAAGACCTTAAGCAAAAAAGAATATTGGTGCAAGTTAGGTGCATATATTGAAGCTAGTGTAATAGGTTGACCGTCTAATTTTCCCACCAGGAATAAATATCATCCCACTGGGTCCCTTTTTATCTTATCTATGCAAAAGTCCAAATGCTTTGCTATAACAGTGGCAACTCCTCTGGCATGACTGGTTCCTATCGCTGCAAACTGGTGACCAAAATATGAATGAGGTAAAAGCTTTTTCTCTAGTTCTGCTGCCTTAAATGTTCTTGCAAAAAAATGATGGAGGGTTTTCGAGCCCGAAGGTGGTCAGAGACCCTCTCTTGCGTTGAATCAGTGCAAGAAAAGGGTGGTCTTGCCCCAGACTACTTAAAGTGATTCATGGAATATAACAGAAAACCTCTAACCTCAGGGATAATCTTTAAAAATTGAAAAATTGATCTCTTTTCTTTAAACAAGGCAAAAAACAAAACAACCGCCTTGCATTGCTGAAGAGATGAAATTAATTATACCTCTTGTCATCAAGGACAAACCGAGTAAAAGTCTATGACAGCAGCACAGCCCTGTCCCATGGGAAAAATGCAGCTTTCACCATCAACCTCTAACTGTGCAGGGAGTCTGGACTCCAAGGAAAGGCTGATTGAACATTAGCTGTGAATAGGGCTTCTGTGTTTGCCTGGTCCCTGTGCCTGTTCGGTATATCTGCCAGTAAATCAATTTTACAAAAATTAAAAAAAGAACCCAACACGAGTCACTCTAAGGAAATTGACTCTATAAATGTGCCATGGGACATCTTGAAATTCACAGAAGTGGAGAACATGAAGCATTTTGCTTCTTTGATGTCCTTTGCTCAGATGTTCTGGGGGGTGGGGTAATAGAAACGCTGCCAATATTTAAAACGGAGAAAGATTGATTGTCGGATGAGGAGATGCGCTGATGAGAAGATGCTCAAGAGGCTTGGCCTCTTTAGCCTGCTCAAAGGGATATCAAGATGTATAAAGAGATCACAACTGGTAACAGTATACTGAGAGAAAACTGGGGGTTGTACTCCCCCTAAAGGATCGGGTTCATAGTTTGGGGGTGCTCTTGGATCCAGAGCTGTCACTTGAGGCACAGGTGAACTCAGCAGCAAAGAGCACCTTTTATCAGCTTAGGCTGATATACCAATTGCACCCTTATCTGGACAGAGATAGCCTAGCTACAGTTATCCATGCTCTCATAACCTCTCGTTTGGATTACTGCAATGCGTTATATGTGGGGCTGCCTTTGAAAATGGTCCGGAAACTTCAACTGGTACAAAACAGGGCAGCACATTTGTTAACAGGGGCTGGCCGATGAGACCACATCACGCCAGTCCTCTTCCAGCTTCACTGGCTGCCAGTCCAGGTCTGGGCCCAATTCAAAGCGCTGGTATTAACATTTAAAGGCCTAAACAGCTTGGGGCCAGGCTATCTGAAGGAACGCCTCCTCCCGTATGTACCTGCCTGGACCCTAAGGTCATCATCAGGGGTCCTTCTCCATGAGTCCCTGACAAAGGAAGTGAGGCAGGTGGCTACCAGGAGGAGGGCCTTCTCTGCTGTGGCACCCTAGCTGTGGAATGAGCTCCCTAAGGAGGTTCGCCTGGCACCTACACTATATTCTTTTAAACGCCAGGTGAAGACCTTTTTATTAACCCAGTATTTTAACAGTCTATAAATTAATTTTAACTTTTCTGTTTTAAATTTGTATTTTAAATTTGTATTTCTGCACTGCTGCTCATTTTATCCAGGTTGTGCTTTTATATTGTATTTTATATTATGGGTTTATACTGTTGTTTTATACTTTGAGGTTTCTTAATTTTTGTGAACTGCCCAGAGAGCTTCGGCTATTGGGCGGTATAGAAATGCAATAAATAAATAAATATATAAATATGTATACATGTGAAACAGCAATTCTTGGAATAATTTCCAAGATTTCCAAACAATTGGATAAATATGTGAAAGGCATTTTAGGGATTTAATATCTCTCTCCGTCGTGGGTGTAGGTAACATTGGGTCAAGTAGCCATCCCTATAGACCTCCTTGCCTTGAACAGGGATGGGAAAAATGTATAATTTTCACTTTGTCCCATGTTTTATTTTTGAAAATTGCAAGTTTTCTCCTGAACACGAATCATGTTAATAATTTTCCTCCGGTTTACATAGGATACCTATGGGATGTTATGCTATATTTACGATCAAGCCATTGTTATTTGCATTCACTGTATTTGCATTCACTGTATTCAATCAGTGCTGTTCTTACAGGCTTCCCATTCACTACTGGTTCCATAAAGGGAAGGAACTGCACAGGCATTTCCATCTGTTTAAGTGATCAAAAGAATAAGTTATTGCTACTTACTTCTTTGCTGCAAGCCTGGGACTTTTGAACACTACTGTGAAGGGCTACCTGAGATCGTTGCCTTGATGTTTATTTCATAGAAGTATGCTACTGGGGAGGTAAAATTATTTTTTATTTCAACTTTAAAAACAACACAAAAATCCCACAGATCACGGTTTGCAATAAACACAGAACTGCTGTTGCTGTAGGAAGCATCCAAAGGCCAAGTATCTTTACAAAGTAGGGGCTGTGTATATAACACATATGCCCATATATCATAAGGGAGAGTGACAGTGAGAAGCCTTATTTAGGACTGAATAGGGTACAAGCAACATGCATCAAGAGGGATGGGGCTACGAGTACCAGCCCCACGCCAAGGAGCCCCACCCTCAAAATTTCAAACCTCTCCATGTTCAACAGGGATGTCTGCAGAAAGCTTCTACTCACATTCACTTGATAAAAGCCCAGTTCCTGGTCACATAGCAGCCTCTACTTGCATTAAAGTATGAGTAGAAGTACCCTGCAGATGTCCCCACTAAAAATGGGGAGACTGGGACTGACATGTGGGCCTTGTCCCTCTTGTGCATTTTGAATGTACCCTAACTGGCATAATGCTTGAACAAGGCTTGAACAATGTTCTGTTCCAAATGATGTTTGAATATGTGGAGAAAGAATAGATCCTGTCCACCTTAGTTGCGAGTGGAGAAGGAAGCATAGAATAAAGACACAGACAACAGAACTTG
The DNA here is from genome assembly GCF_023053635.1 of Elgaria multicarinata webbii. Taxonomy (NCBI): domain Eukaryota; kingdom Metazoa; phylum Chordata; class Lepidosauria; order Squamata; family Anguidae; genus Elgaria; species Elgaria multicarinata. The sequence goes on along the minus strand of NC_086180.1, from coordinate 75,783,065 downwards.
GGTTAAACTAGGTAGTTCTCTGCTCCCTGGATCAGCATGTGGAAGTGCGGGGTTCGATGTATCCTTTCTCAGTCCACTTGCCTGGCTTTATGGGTAAGCACTCTCCAAAGCCAGGAGTCGGGTAAAACCTGGCTCATATGCCACTCTGCAAGTGTGGGGAGACCGCCCCACATCACCCCCTCAGTGCCTCACAGCTCAGGGTAGGTGAGGCACGAGGGTCTCCAAAGGCAAACCATATTCTGACACGGGAGCCTCACAGTTACCTAGGAGCAGGTCCTCCAGATATGTCAATCACCAAAATGTGCCATAGCGCTCACTGTCTGTATTCTGATATTGCCAATTTCCACACATCCCACCACCAGAGGGGGCCAAACCTCTGCTTAGGCACCCTACCCCTCCCCTTATCCCGGGGGGGGGGGGGGATTCCCGCAAACCCACATGCAGATCCTTCAGGAAAATATCATTCCTGTCATTGGAGAGATGAACACCATCTGCCCTAAAGTTCTGTTCTGGAAGGTAAAATGGCTGGGTGGGGGATAACCCCTCTGACCCTGCAAGGTCAGATAAATCTCCCTATTGACTTTTTTGACAGCCCTATTTAAACTATGGGGACAACAAAATGGCCCTAAAGCTGATCAGGACTATGAACAGCAGCAAACAAATGTGGAAAAGGTAAATTCTGAGTGGTGTTTCAGAACTTTATTTTATTTTATTGCCCTGAAAATGTTCACCCAACGACATTTTAAGCAGCATTTTAAAACTATCTTTAAAAGAAAATGGATTTTTCTGTGCAAAATCTAAATCCGTATTGGCTTAGAGATGCCAAATCATAAAGCTCATAAGTAATTTTCAGTCATGTTCGATTGTAACTTACCATTTTTAGATGTCAACGCTCTAATTAACTACATTGCGGGGGAGGGGAATCTCCTACTAGAAAATGTTACTGAAACAATAGAGATAATTAATCATGCCAGTTTCACACTCCTATCCTGTCTGCTTCTTTAAACAGAATTTATTTGCTTAAGACTGTAGAAATGAAATGTATAGTTGATCTAAATTCCTAAACACTCTGAATTCCTAAGACATGCATTAAAAGGTATATTTATGTTATCATCAGTAAGTAAACTTATCTCTTTTTCCAGACACTACTGCATACAAATATTTTTCAGGCTTTTATTTTTAATGATTCATTCTCCTCATATGGCAGACGTTCTCAAAAGCTGTGCTAGTGAGCTGCCTTAAGGCTAGTGGGAATCAAAACCAAACAAAGTCTTGCTACAATCAATATCATTTACATGGATTATTTAAACGGTAGCCTCTGCACCCAGGCCCAGCATCCATAAATTCCTCTGTATTGAATAATTTCAGTCCCCCATTATTCCATGCTTTGACAAGGTGCTTGAGTGTGTGGTGGCTTCTCTGCTCCAAGGATTATTTCTAGATGAGGTGGATTACCTAGAAATAGATAATCCCTTTCAGATCTTGCACATCAAGGCAACTAAAGCAGAGATGTACAATCTACACTGGGAAGTAGTTCTCCACCTCCAGAGCTTTTTAAAGAAGAGGCTGTGCAGCCACCTCTCATGGATGGTTTAACTGGCTCTCTTGAACATTGCGGAAGATTGGACTACATGATCCTTGTGGTCCCTTCCAACACCACAGTTCTATGATTCTATTCCCAACTCTGCCACTCCTTTCAATACAAGGGCAAATCATTTGAAGCTTAATCCAGACAAGACAAAAGTTATCCAAGTTACTTTGAAGACTAATAATAATAATAATAATAATAATAATAATAATAATTCTTACCCGCCTCTCCATTTTGATTGAGGTGGGGAACAACACGATAAAATAGGGAATAGGGATTCAACCTCTGGTGAATGGGGTTACCCTGTCCCTGAAGACTCCAGTTCACAGTTTGTGTATACTCCTGCTGCATTTGGTGGTGACATGAGAGAGGGCCTTCTCGATGTGTGTGTGTGTGTGTGTGTGTGTGTGTGTGTGTGTGTGCGTAGTGGGGAGTAAGTTCAGTCCCTCTTTGCTGTCCTTTTGCTGCCAGGCAAAGACCTTTTTACCCAAGTAGGCATTGGTGAGTACACAGGTCTTTTGGATTGGATGCTATTTTTATTCTGTGGTTGTTTTGTTTATGTTTTGAGTGAATTTGTTGTATTATGGTCCTAATCAAGCTTTATTTATGATTGCAAACTACCTTGAGTGCAATTTCTCTTGCTAGAAATGCAGGGTACATATCAAATAAACAAATAAACAAACAAACGAACTACCCTGACCACCACTACTCCTTTTTAGAAGTTGAGGGAGGGTTAAAAATGATTTGGGAACATGATCTGTGCACCAGTTTCACTGAAGGTGAATGGAAAAACTTATGGCAATCCACACCCTATAAAGCAATATCAGCAAAAGTTAAAGAGCTCACTCTGAAAATCACTCACAGGTGGTATATCACCCCTGTTAGACTGCACCATATTAGTGGTAATATATCCCCGCTCTGTTGGCGTGGTTGCTCAGTTCCTGGCACTTATATTCATCTTTGGTGGGAATGTCAACAGGTCAAAACTTTTTGGTCAAGGGTTTTCCAAACCATTACAAACATTATTCATGTTGAAGAAGAAACTGACCCAGCACTGGCTCTACTTTCTATTTTTAGGAATGCCAATAGAAACATTATTCCCAAAGCTCTGGTCACCCATTTGCTGGTTCCAGCCAGGTGGGAAATTGCCCAATTCTGGAAAAGCGACAGAGCTTTTGACCATCAACGCTGGTTTGATAAGATCTGGAAACTAGCTTTAAATGATAAATTGACACAACATAGCAGATTAGCAAGAGGAGAAATAACATCAGACACATTTGTGGAAAACTGGTTGGACTTTTTCACATTTATTAATGTGAATCTTGGCGAACCTAGACCCCCAATGACTCAGGAATCCTTTTGGTCAGAGGTTCTAACTTAACCTGCATCTTTTTCTGTACCAAGTGCTTATTGAAGGAATGAACACCCATGCTTTTTTATAGTGGTGCTGTGGGAACATTTATATTGTTGTTGAGTGTTTTCTTTTACTCTCTGTGTTTATTGTATTTGTCCTTACTTGAAAATCAATAAAAATAGTATTAAAACACACACACACACACACACACACGCCAGTCTGAGCAGCATCTCACTTTCCCTGCCCCCCTGGATGCCATTACGGACAGCAAAGGACATGGCTGCAGGATGGGATGGGGCACCACAGAGACAACTGAGGGGATGTTCAGCCATAGAGTGAGCTGGGGTGGGTGGGTGGACCTGGAGGGCAGGGTGCCTTCAAATCTGATTCCAGGCTTGTACACACTATCAATCAGAGTGAAGAAAAAGTATTTCTTTCATATCCTTTCAAAGCATACTTATAGACAACTTGGAAGATCTAATCCTGTGCTACTGATTAAGTGCATGGAAGCAAGGAAAGCTAGTTATTTCAGATCAGTTAACACACTATCTTGCATATTTGCAGTAATACACAAGACAGAAAGATGTCACACGGAAGGGATAGCCAGTGAGAAAAACAGGATAATCTTCTAAATCTTGGATGGGGAGCATCCAGACCACAAGAGGATGAACAACATGCAGGGTAATCCCCAATGTTATCTCTGATCAAAAATTGGAGTGGTTTCTCCCAGCACTAGCAGAGCTCAAGGCTTGCTTTCCCTGTAGGAACAATGAATGATGTCTAAACAGACTTGCTCAGCCCTGAGGAGTGTGTATCCTCCCAGGACTGGCTGCATCCCTGGCTTCACATGCTGTTCGTCATCCCTATGGAGATAGTGCACAATGCATGAATAGACTCAGTTTCTGAAGCCAGCATGCCAAGCCAAGAACTGGGCAGAGGTGCTATACAGCTGGTCCTCCCAGTGCTGTCAAAGTCCCCTTCTATGTTCCAAGAAAAGCATGGGACTCCATGCCTCTCTCAGCACAGAAAAAAGCAGAATGGGTGGGGTGATTATGTCTATGGGTGTCACTACACCCACTGTCATCATCTGGCCCAGAGAGGGCAATTCCCATCTACCCCCCAAAAATCATGTTCCCCATATTGTCCAAGATATCCTCCAAAAGATGAGAAAGCAAAACAAGAAACACAACATATCACATTAGGTATCTGCTATAGCCTAGTATGAACCCAGCAGATGATGTCTTGGATATAGGACATCTTGTTTTCTGGCTTCCACACCAACATATGGATTGGGGCCACATCTGTGGCAAAGCACACAGTCTAAAATGACCCAATACCCTAATCAAGATCTAAATAAGGGTGGGTTCACCTTCAACACAAGATACAAAATTGTTTAAAATATTACATCAGCGTTTTAGGAATTATACATTCATACTCTGCAGAAGAAAACAAGGAAGCCTACTCACGAAATGCTCTGTAGAATTCTTCCAGGCCTAGGTGCTTGTCACTGTTATAATCATCATATTTCAACAGATCGAAAAGAGAGCAGTCAGATAGATCCTTGCCAAGCTCGTCCTGTTTTATTACCTGACAAGAAAATTGTAACCATGAAATTACATCGGAGCTCTAAGAGTTGAATGGTATAATTAAGTATTTCTAATATCATCTAATAGATCATTTTAAGGATGCTGCAGGGCAATGAACTAGAACTGTGTAAAGCCAGAGATTTCCAGTTGCTTTGTAATTATATAGTGTAATTAGTTTTTTAAAAAAAGTTAATGCATTTCCATTGACAATGCATATTTAGATTTCGAATTCTATGGACATTCAATAGGAGCTAACAATGAAACTCTAAATATGCATTCCAGAGAGTTGAAAGACCATTTTTTAATGATAATCAGTCTCATTTTTATTTATAGACACTGCTCCAGGAAAATGAGAAACAGGGAGACAGACAGCAAGCCTTTACCGTCTGTCTGTATCATAAAATACAAAAGGCAAAGATTGGCATGCAGTACTTAATATAAGCACAGTGATGATCACACAAGCGGAAACCCCTGTTCCCACCTGCCCACTAGGTTCCCTGGAAAGCCTCGCCTGGGACTCATGGACCTACAAGGAAAGCATGGTGTAAGGAGCAGGATCTTCTGTGGGAGATGGGAACCAGCTTGCAAATAAATAGTAGTAATGCTAACTTGCTCAGTCTATAACACTGAGATGCTAATTCATAGAAACTAAGGCCACAGCTAGACCTAAGTTTTATCCTGGGATCATCCAGGGTTCACCCCTGCCTGAGCACTGGATCCCCTGTGTGTCACCTAGATGAACAGGTTTGACCCCTGGACGATCCAGGGATAAACCTTAGGTCTAGCTATGGCCTAAGATTTGGCCATTGTCTTGAATGTCCTGGTCACAACCTACATCTAACTTTTAAAAATATAATGGGCCTTTTGTTGTTGTTGTTGTTGTCCCATGAAGGCCTAAGGTAGCATCTGCTGGCAAAGTTATGCCAGGCAAGCTCAGTTTCACTCTGAATAATGTTGCTGCCAGTACTCCAGTGTTTTGAGAGTACTGAGAGGAATTCTAGTGATTCTGTCAGCACTCTGACAGTGAGGGAGGGGTAGTGAGAAACTGTTTGGCAATTATGAGGGTTGAAAAAGTAACTCTGTCTGACAGATCACTAATGGAGGGAGGGAGGAAGCTATGCTGGAATCCTGTGCAAGCTTACTCAAAAGTAAGTTATTCTGAACATACTGGGACATACCTATTCATCTGCACAGGTCTACTCAGTTAATGACCTGTTTTGTTTTGTTTTTTTGTTTGTCTTTTTTCTTTCTTTCTGAACACTGTAATAATAAAATTCTTTTTAAAAAGACCCCAAAGAAATTAACTGATAAGAAAGAAAGAAAGAAAGAAAGAAAGAAAGAAAGAAAGAAAGAAAGAAAGCTTCCGGTTTATGACCAGAGCAAAGATGCTCCATGGGCCTTCCTAGACCTGCAGGAGGCGGGGCCGAGGCGCGCTAACATTAGCACGCCTCGCCCGGGCTTCCAGATGCACGATGCACAGGGACGGCAGGTCCCTGCGGCGTCCGCCATTTTTTTGTTGTTAAAGGAGCCGGGTGCGGCCCGAAGACTCCGGGAAGGTAAGGTGTTTGTTTTTAACAGGGGGGGGGGCAAAGGATGGCAGGGTGGGTGGCAAGGGGGAAGGGCGGGTGACAGAGGGAGCGCCGCGCGCCAGCACTGCCCGAGTAAGCAGGCGAGCGGCGCTTGCCCGGGCAATGCCATCCTTCGCCCCCTCCGCCGATGGGCACAGCGCTCCTATGAGCGCTGTGCCAGGTCCGCGGCTTTTCGCGGCCCCTCGCGAGTAAGCGGGGAGCCACGAAAAGCCGCGGCAGTCTCCACACTTTCCCCAGCCCCAGCCTGAGGCCGGAGCTGGGGAAAAAGCGCGCCATAAGCCCATTGGCTTATGGCGCGTAAGACCAGGCCTCAGCGCGGCCTGTCTCTGGATTCCCCTGTGCGTCATCTGGATGCACAGCAGGGAAGCCGGGTCAGAAGGCGCGCTAAGGCCTCGTCTAGGAAGGCCCCATGTTACCATGTTTCCTGGTTCCAGGCTCTCCATCCTCCCCATCTGGATTTGGGCCTGAAAGACCCAGGGAAAGTGTGGGTGCATGGAGGGTAAGTTGTAAGCAAGCACAATTTGTGACACTGCCCAGCATTATTACAGATCACGGGATATGTATGTGAAGGCCTTGGCCTAAGCTTCCAATACTGTGAATGGGGAAGACTTAATGCAGGTGGCAGTGAAACTGTTCAGTAACCATTTGGCACCTTCCATTCTCTACCCCCAATTCCAATTGTGGGGAAGCAGAGGGTTCCAGATGGTGGCTTTGCTAAGGAAGACCTCTTCAGCCACAAAACTGGCCATGGCAACAAAAGGTGGGCAGTTTTGCACTCCCCTTCCGCCCCCTGGCCCTTCCAAAATTCAAGCTGGAAATTGTCAGTTGAGAATAGATCAACCTTTGGGTGGTTCTTTTTTAAAAAAAACTTTCACCCTCCTGCCCCCCCTTTTTTGCACCATAACTGTTTATTGGAGAACATTTGGATCCACCCTACAAGCTGTCAATATCTCTCAAATAAAGGCAGCTGGTTATAAGCACAAAAAGCAATTATAATATTTACATCAGCTCTGTTGATCAAAACTAAATATCCGTCAGTCAAAATAATGCAATAAAGGATGCCAGTACCCCCTTCTCCTTTTTTTAGGAGGTTTCTATTATAGCAGTTCAGGTTTTTCTATTTACTTCAATAAATCTACCCTATTGAGAGACAGATTGTGTTTGTTTAATGATTCAGCATGGAATGAAAAGACAGAAGTTGCTGATTCTGTTCCTGGAAACGAATGTTTTTGTAGAATTCAGAAGGATCACTAAGATTGTAATTTTATGTTCTTTGATCATAAGTATCTTACCTATCTAAAGTGCCCTGATAAAGGCACAGTATGAAACTCTTTGTATGCACTATATCTTATTTAAATTAGCTCTGCCAAGATGAGTAAATCAGTCTTCAGCTATGTGAGACTCTATTTATTCTGGACATAATTTCCATAACATTTTCTGCATATGTAAAAATGACACTCCTTTTTTTTCTTATCAAAGTTTAAAAAGGAGAGAATAATAGTGCTGAAGTGAAATTGTTCTCCATCTCAATTTGCCATTCTGTTTGGAAATTGTGACCTTGTAGGGTCTGTAGGGCAAATATAAAATGTCATAGATTAGATCGGAGTATAAATGGCCTGTCAAAATTCTCCACCCTATTTCTGGGCAGAGAAATTGGGTGAGTGTGTGTGTAATTTCACCAAAGTCTTCCAGGGGGAGGAGAAGTTATCCAACAGTTTCTCACAAGTAGGGAGTCAAGATGGGGTCCAGGCTCCCTCACTTGATTTCAGATTCGGTGTCAGATTCAGAAGCAGAGCTAGAACAAGTGCGGTGAAGACAGAGTATTGGGGAGGAAATTCTTCAAGACTCTCCAGGGAGGAACCTTCTCAGGAGCTTATGGAACAGGAGGCCCAGGTTCAGGGATCATGTCCTTCCCCCCCTTGGGAACTCAGCCTTTTTTGGAGGCAGAGGGAGCACCACAATTAATAGATCCCAGAGTCTGTTGCAGGTTTACATAGGCAGAACTAAGAGGAGGTGGGAGGTGATATTATTTATTTATTTACAATATTTATATACCGCTCCCCATTCAAAATTTCAGAGCGGTGTACAAGGTAAAATAAAATAAAAACAGAATAAAACACTTTAAAAGAAGCAAAATGTACAGTGAACCGTGGCAGGTCGTTAAGGAAAGGCTTCCTAGAATAATGACGTTTTCAGGAGGCGCCGAAAGGAATACAAATTTGACGCCTACCTGACCTCCAGAGGCAGGGAATTCTATAGGAGGGGGGCTACCATGCTGAAGGCTCTTCCCCTGGTGGACTCCAATCAGAGGATGGGTCTATGTGGAACCACCAGGAGCAGGCCCTCGGATGACCTCAGTGACTGGGCAGGTTGGTAGGGGAGAAGGTGCTCTCTCAGGTATCCTGGTCCCAAGTTGTTTATATGTCAGATCTTCTACTAAGACACAGCGGTACACAGTGTACATTCTGCATGCCATTGATTTTGTGTGCCTGTGTGAATAAGTGGTAGCTTTTTCTTAAAGTGCATTTCCTCTATAAGAAAACAAACACATTCATTATCAGTAAAGTACATTTTACCATTGTGTCTTCCCATGAAACAACTGTACTCTTAAATATCCACCTTGCAGCATTAAGCAGTCACATTGACACCTACAATAATTGAAACTGAATTTACAACTATGCAAGAAATTGTAATTGCTTTCATGGCACAGATAACATGAGAGTCAATTTGCCTCAGTACAGATTCACGGCTCACAATGAGGGAGACTTTCAACATTATCCGCCTTGATTGACTATTATATTTAAGTTCGGGTTCTGTGGGGTTGTAAAATGCCCTCAGTGTCTACTAAGTACTCCTATTACCAGATCCTTTGGAGATTATATTTTACCAATAATATTAGGAGGAGGGAGGAGAATAATCATATTAGCTACAACCTATAACCCAGCATGTTTGGCGAACATAATGAACTCTTGCCCAGCATTGCTGATTAAGGTTGTGCACTGCAATCTCATTATGCCAACACGTATATAAAAATTATTTATTCTCCAGTTTAAATATTCTGGTTTATGTAGTTTGCATAACATGAGAGTGCTGGTGGTGGGGTGGGGTGGGAGGGAGGAAGGAAGGTTAACTTTTTGGAAACATAAATTGTAATAAATAAAAGAAGCAACATGATCCTAAAGCATTATCATCACCATCATCATATCAGAGTCTATATCTCCAGGTGGTAGGAGAAGACTTAGGCCATGTCTAGGCCTCCCAGCATTCCGGGAGGGAGAGGGGAAGATTTCATGATTTTATGATCGCAAGATCCTCCCCTCAGTCCACACGCGGCCGCACAACATCCCGGGCATTGCTCCCATCATGGCGGCCATTTTTTTTTCAAACAAGAAGAGCTGGAGTGCATGAACGCTCCAGCGAAACCAGCAAGGTAAAAAACAAAAAAACCCACCCCTCCCGTACCCCCCTCCCACCCCCGATGGACATGGAGCTCCTGAAGAGCTCTGTGCACCTAGCCCAGTTCCCGGCTCATCATGTTCACTCACGAGGAGCTGGGACGAAAGTGGGATGGCTGCCCACATGTCTCTCAGTCTCAGGATGATCCCAAGACTGTGGGAAAAGTTGGGATTAAAGCTGTCCTGGTTATCCCAGGGAAAGGGAGGAATCATCCCTCTCTGCCCCCTGGATCCCCTGTGCATCATGTGGATGCACAGGGATGATCCCAGGGTGATCCCCAGAATAAACGCTGGTGTAGACATGCCCCTTATAGCCAAAATTTGGAAAGGTATACAGGTAAGTTTGCTGCACAAACTTTATTCCATATCATACCCCAAGCCCCTTTTGAAATGTATATCTTTAATGTCTTAAACTCAAATGAGTTTTCTTTGTCTCTTTCCTGCTCTTTTTCTTTTTTTTCCTTTTTTTTCTTTTTTGGAATTGATTTTTACCACACTTACTTCACAGCCACCAGTACACAATACTTTTGAAAGTCCCATAAGGTTCAAAAGTGGCTTCTTATGTAGCATGGCATTTGTGGGGTGACCTTACCCATCCATATCCTACTCTGAATTTGGCTATTATCTTTTCTTCTCATACTCTGAAAATAGAGATGTTAACATAGGCCTTAGCTAGACCTAAGGTTAATCCCGGGATCGTCCCAGGGTCATCCCTGTTCATGTAAATGACACATAGTATCTCCAGGGAACAAGCAGGAATGACCCCAGGATGATCCTGGGATAAACTTTAGGTCTAGCTAAGGCCATAGTTTGCTGCTATAAGATGCAGTCCTATACATACATACTTACCTGGGAATAAGTCCCATCAAACTCTTGTGCTGTTAATGAATATTCCCAAAAGCTAAGCCTGTGATCTGTACACTACATAAATACAACTTGGTTCAGTCAAGCTGGCCAACAACTCATAGATGAGACTGATAAGGATTAAATACAAATGTGTTGCTGCATTTTGATGCCTAAATGCAACCATTTATTTATTTATTTATTTATTTATACACCACCAAATAGTGGAAGCTCTTTGGCTGGTTTTAGCCTTATATTTATTTTTCACAATTGGGCTTACCATATTTTTCTATATAAAGGACTTACAATTCACCTAGGTATTTTGTACATTAACAACCAAAGGAAAATAATAATAATTTCTTTTTCATCCTCTCTTCTTAAACAACACAGCTGCACAGAAAACATGCTCCTGTAATGACTCTCTACAAGTTCCAGGTGGGTTTCCCCCCCTCCTATTATATTATCATATAAAGAAGTATTTATGTGGTTCAGAGCCCTCTGATTTTCAAAGTGCAGCAGAAATGTATGACAAATAAATAGCTGATCTATAGCATCTGGACAAAGGATTTTTTTTACAGAAACCATAAAAAGTAACAGACAAAATCTTCTACAACTTGAACAGATGACCTTTCTCTGGCATTTATTATTTTGGACAAATTCAAGATGACCTGCATTTCTACAAAAGTAAGAGTCATCATTTTTCTTTCTCATCAGGATTCTGGTTAAGTCTATATACTTAAAAATCCTTTCATATTTTTTTTTATACATATAATGTTTTTTTACACTAATCTTGGAATGTAATAGTCATCAGGAGCTTTCAGCACTTCTATTACAAAATCAACAGAAGCTGGTTGTATCTTTCTTGATGTTATTGGAATGATTTGGAAGGGGGGAAGGAAGGAGGACTAACGTTATTCCTTCTTTCTTTTTCTTTTTTGTGATACTTAAAGAAATGGTTCCGTTTGGCTCCCCAGCCTTTAGTGAGCTTCTATATGTAGCTTCTATATATAATAAATGAAACAAGATAAGGACGCAAATATAATGCATTCATTTATGCCTATGGAATTTCCAGCTTACCACATAAAAGACTAACCAAAATACTTTTTGAACTCATTTATGTACAGTGGAAGGCTAGGAATGACTTAAACAACTTGCTAATAGGAGAACACTTGTGCTATGTAGAAAATGCATTGGCTCCAGAATTAGGGTATGGCTAGACGAGGGGAGTTGAGGGGGATGATCTCACGATTTTATGATTGCAAGATCGTCCCTCTCGTCTACACGTGGCACGCGACGTCCCAAGAGGAAGAGGATGTCGCACCCGCCATTTTGGATTTTTTAAAAAGGAAAATGAGTGCATGAGCGCTCAAACAAAACTGTAAGTTTAAAAAAACAAAAACCAGAAAAACCCTCACGCTCCCTCCACCGTGCCCCGTTCCCGGCTCCTTGCGTTTACTTGCGAAGAGCTGGGACAAAACCGCGACGGCAGGACAAAACCGCAATGGTGGGCCATACATCCCACAGTCTCGAGATCATCCCGAGACTGCGGGAAAAATCAGAATTGAAGGGTAGGGCAATATTGTCCCTCCCTGCTCCCGGGATGCCCTTTGCGTCATGTGGATATCGCCCCATCTAGACATGGCCCTAGTCCTGCTTAGAGTAGACCCAGGGAAATCAATGTGATTTAAGTTGCTTGTGATTTCTTGAGTAACCATAGAGGAATATTTATTTGCCTTTACTCTAGATCTTAGTGCTTACTCTCCCATGGGTGTCAGAGTGCAGAGTGTCTTTTATCATCTTTACCGTATTGTGCTGTTTACTGATGAAGCTTTGAAATGGATAACACATTCTGGAGTTTCCATCTTCAATTTGCTTGTTGTTTAGTCATTCTATTTATGTTGTATTTGCCTGTTATTTATGTTCAATGTTATCCAGTTGAATTTGCCAGTTATTTATGTTTAATTTGAACTTACACCTAGTGACTGTTAATTAGTGTGTTATTTTACCTATTTTCCATTGGTTCATGTATATCCATTTTGTTCATTATTGATAGTTACTTTTGTGGATTATTTGCTTTTGGTTCCACCTACCAAGCAAACATACATATATTGTCATTCTTTTATATACCATATAGACATTGTATTCTTTGCTTATTCACATTGTTATGTTTGTTTACTGTTATACAGCTTTCATCCTGTGTCATTCACATCGACTGTTTCTTTATTCATCACTTGCATGCATCTTCCTCATCTACGGTTACTTATTTAGGTCCTCTCCTCTCACTTGTTCCACTTTGTGAAGGCTCCTTCTTTTTCCTTGCTGTGATTTTTATGGGTCTACTCTAAATAGGCCATATGGCCCCAAAACAAAAAACAAAACAAAACCCACAAAACTCAAAACATAAACAGTGACTTTTCAACTGTTCAGTTCATATTCCCACATAGCAATATGATCTCTCAATACCAAGGTTTATCAATAACGTGAGCGTTCTTAATAAAGTAGGACGAACGGATGCTAAAGGACATTGCTTGACCCAGCTATATCCAAATTTATCTACAGCACTCAGCAAATAGTTCTTACTCTTGACATTCAGTGCTACTATTCCAGTCTGATTCTGCTTGCACAAAGGCTGCCAATCATGTCAAATGATATGTTGGATTTGTAGTGTACACACATGGACAAGGGTGAAATGACTAGCTATCATTTGTTTGAGAAATAAAGATGGATTTATTCTCTAGTCCCTGTGATGTACAAATAGAGTGAATTAACTACCTATGGGACTTCTTATTTCTAATGTTAAGAGAATATTTGTGTAGGTGGTATTTGCTCCAAAGTCACAAGAGCCCTGATTAAATTCCCACAAAGCTATAACTTTGGGAGACATTTTGGAAATGGAGTATTACATGGTGAGAAAAGAACCAATCTCACTTTTTCCGTTCACGTTTTTCAAGAACAATAACAAAAACTGAAAGGCTTTAGTTTACTGCTTCTATAAAATACCAGCTGGCTGAGTGGTTAAGGGTAGTGGTGAATGCCTCGTTATGGCAAGTTGTGATTCCATCTTGTCTAAAAGAGCTTTGTTTAAAAGAAACCCTTCCTTGAACCCCACTATATTGGATAATTTCTGGCCAGTCTCCAATATTTCATGCTTCAGCAAGGTGCTGAAGCATGTTGGGGCTTCTCAGCTCCAGATATTTCTGAATGAGGTGGATTCTCTAGAACCATTTCAATCTGGCTTCTGGTCTGGTTTAATATAGAGACCTTGGTGGTCAATCTACACTGGGAACTGGAAAAGGGGTTTGCGTCCCCTCTTGTTCTGCTGAATCTATTGGTAGCTTTTGATACCATTGACTATCATAGCCTTCTGGGGACTCTTTCTGAGATAGAACTCATAGGCACTGTTTATATAGTGGCTCTAGTTCTTCTTGAAAGGACAATTTCAGGAGGTGCTACTGGGGTTGAGAACTGAAGAACTCATTGGGAGGGGCGGCTTGCCCTGTGAGTTCCCTGAGCCCTGCTCGGCTGGCCCTGTTCTGGGGAGGCAGGCTGGCTGAGCACTCGGTGAAGTGCACTTTCTGGAGTCTCTGGGAAGTGTGAAATTCCCCTGACATGTCATTAATTCTGCACCAATCACGGCCTTAAAGGCCCTCTTAATCTAAGGTTTTAATAGGGCCTTTAAGGCCACAATAGGCATGAAGGGGGGAGATGCAAGTTCCCCATCAGGAGGAGGGAGAGAGAAAATACACACTTTCCCCAGCTGTCATTAATGAAGCAGGGGGAAAGGACAAAGGGCGCAGGTCAGGACAAAACTGAGTTCTACCTGGACCTGCACCCCCTTTGCCATTTCAGTAGCCTTGGGGTGAAAATCCACCAGGCATGTCCACCAGAGCCCATGAGTGCTTCCGTCGCAGGCCCATGTGGATTTTCACCCCAATGCTAACTGGGGGATTCCTGTTCAATGCAGAGGTCATTGGCTATGGCGTCCCCCCCAGGGTTCCATCTTATCTCCACTGCTATTTAACATGTACAATAAACTGCTGGAAGAGTTGCTGGCTCCTTTGTTAGAACAGTCTCACTGGCTATTGGTCTGTTTCCAGGCAGAATTCCAAGTGCTGCGTGTGACCTTTAAAGCCCTATAAAGCTTGGGACCCAGCTGTCTAAAAACTGCCTTCGCCCATGTGAGCCTGCTCAGATTTCAAGATCTTCAAGAATGAACCTTCTTTTGATGATGATGCTTCAGAAGTCCGCTTGCTGGCAATGCACGAAATGGCCTTCTCGGTTATCAGCCCAAGGTTGTGGAACTCCTTGCCCAGGAAAGCTAGTCCCACTCCTTCTCTGCTGTCTTTCCACCAGCAGGCAATGACCACTTTATTCAAGCAGGTCTTTCCCTTGTATCCAGATCTGTTGGGTTGGGTGCTGTTTTTATTATATTATTGCTTCATTTTTATTGTATTATAATTGTGTTATTGTAGTTTTAATCATTTTCTTTATGACTCTAAGCTGACTTGAGTGCTGTTCCATCTTGGTAAAAAGGCAGGATAGAAATCAGATCAATCAATAAATAACCTGATAGGAAAACATATATCTTAGTCGGACCCAGCGGGATCAAACTTTGGTTTCCGCTGATTGCTGTTCTTAAACAAAAATTTACAGAGACCACAGCTTCAGAGTTTGGATGTCATGGGAAGCTTTGATCAGCTTAAAATTGAAGGTGAAAGCTTTTGAAAGCTTTCTGGTCTACAATAAAGGAGAGGTGAAGGCATGAGTCTATGGCTTATGCATATTTGTTTGAAGTTATGATTTCCCATTACATATGAAGTAAGCTGGTCTGCCATAATTCATGCACTTGTTTCTTAATTTTAAGAATAATATATGTATGGTGGTTACTCCCCCACCCCATAGTTTATATGGTACTATGAGCAAATCATATATGATTGAATTTATATTTATTTACTTTATTATTTATTATTGCATTTATATCCTGCCTTTTTTCCTGCAAGGAACCCAAGGTGATGTACAGAATCCTCCTCTCCATGTTATCCTCACAACAACAACCCTGTGAGGTGGGTTGAGTGGAGAGTCTGTGACTGGCCCAAAGTCACCCAGTGGGTTTCCACAGCTGAGTGGGGATTAGATCCCAGATCTCCTGACTCCCAGTCTGTCACTTTAGCCACTACACCACACTGGCTCAACCCATGCAATCATTTCATAGAAAATAGGGAATCACAGAAAGTAGACTGTTGACACCTACATTCCCCATGTAACACATTACACAATAAACTTGTTGCCAGGCTTATTCATAAATTAATATCACAGGAGTAAACAACCCATATCTGGATTTCTAATTTATTTAAACACTGGCCCTCCCAATAACCCTCCATGGAGGTAGCCATATTCGGCTGTTGTAGCAAAACTTTTGGAGACATTGTGGCATTTATTGAGGTATTAGCCTTGTTAAATGCCCTTGGCATTTATAAACTTTCTCTTTCTCCTCTGACAAACATTAACTTTGCAAATACTGGGGCCAAAGGTATAATAGGTCGATGATGTTATTATGCAAAGCTCTAAAGTACATGAGACATACCCACCCTCCCTTCATCTAGTATGGGATTAGCCAGTCGCTCACTTTGGAGGGAGGGCTGAGTAGGAACTTTTCCTCCCACTAAAGGGTTAGGTTTTTGCCTTCTCCATACTGGAAGTTCCATTAGAGGAGGGTGGATAAATAGGTTGATTGGTGGTAGGAATGTGCGAGAATTTGCTATATTAGATTAGAAATGGTGAGCAATCTGGTACCTTTTGGGAATTGGCACATCCGGAGGACCTGCTCCTAGGGGGCTATGCAGCTCCTGTGTCAGGATATGGTATGCCTTTGGAGACCCTCCTGCCTCATCTACTCAGAGTCTTTGTGCCACCGGGGGGTGGGGGTGACATGGGGGGTGTCTCCCCACCACACTTGCAAAGTGTCACATAAGAAAGGGGCCAGGTTTACCCAACTCCTGGCTTTGGAGAGTGGCACACCCATAAAGCCAAGCAAGTTGCTTTCTACTGTTAGTTTTACCCTACCCTATGCCTGCTTACCCTACCCTGTACCTGTTTGCATTCTCTTCCCCTCCTTATTGTTTCACTATGATTTTATTAGATTGTAAGCCTATGCGGCAGGGTCTTGCTATTTACTGTTTTACTCTGTACAGCACCATGTACACTGATGGTGCTATATAAATAAATAAATAAATAAATAAATAAATAATAATAATAATAATAATAATAATAATAATAAATTCCCGCACTTTCACATGCAGATCCAGGGAGGGGTTGAATCTCCCTCGTGGTTTAAATAAAGAGGCCCTAGTTTAACCCAGCTCCGGTGTCTGTCTTTATTCTATGCTTCCTTCTCCACTTGCAACAATGAACATTCACAATAGCAGCACTAATGGGCAGGGATGGATGTTTTTACAACTTTAGAGCTTCCTGAAGCATATGTTTGTTCAGTCCCATTTCTGCATCTGTTTATGTTTTTAAAAAAAATAAATGTCCAGCTGAACATTCATATACCTTTTTGTATGCGTTTAACCTATTGTATCTAGTTTTGTAGACGTGTCTCCTATCATTTTTATGCATTTCTTCTAATACATATACGAAATGCACTCAAAAATGCATACATTAAGGGAAATGTAAATATGCATATATTCACACAAATGCATACAATGGAATAAATGCATATTAAAATCCATACTTTGGGAGAAACATGCACAAAGATGTGCACATACAGTTTATTTTGTATGCATTCTGCTAATGTATGTATTTGTGTATCCATTTCCCCCCCACAAATATACACTTTCCACTTACATTTTTAATTGGAAAAGTTCATGGCAAACTTCAGAGAAGTGTAAAACTGAAGGATAGCTATGTTTGGTCCATTTATTAATTCAGGAAGTGCATATTATGTTGGTTTTTATTAAGATGTGAACCTAATGAATTTTTCTCTTTCTAGCCCTATTAATAGGTATTAGCACAATTTGCTGTTATTTAAACTATTCTGAAAAAGAATTCTGACTTAAGAACTAAATAACTAAAATCATCTATGCTAATAAATTCGAGTTTACCAGTATCATAATGGAGTTTTGTATTATAGTATTTTTGTGGTTGAAGAATTATTATGATGGGAAACACGTTCTGTTCAGGATATAAATCAAATGATGCTCTTGAAGTAAAACATGGTCAGCAGAAGATAGTGATACACATGTTACCACTGGGTTCTGAATTTTTTATTATTATTATTCTTTCCCATCTCCTGTCACTCTGCTTTACTGCTACTCAAAAAAAAAGGGGCTGGTATGGTCTTATTATATATGGCAATGAAATGTAACAAAGCATTTACCTGTGTCAGTTCATTGCTGTCCACAAGACCATTGTTGTCTGAATCATAATATTTAAACATCTGATCCACCAGCAATTTCTTCAAAGCCATTTTATCTTCAACATTTCTTTCTCTTGTTTGTAGCATGTATTTTCTGTTTTGTAGATCCAGCAGAAAATTTTTCATCTTGTTGTAGTCAATGGACTTACAGTTGTCACCTGCCAAGATAATGCCATAGTTAATGTTATGTGAATTAGCCTTTTTTTAAAAAAAAGTTTTCCAAGAAGGACAGGTTCAGAGTTCTTATTTACAAATATTACAGTTGAGTTCTGCCCCTTAAGCATGTCTGCATAGGCCCAGACCAATACTGGGGTAGCAAAAAACAGAAACGAAAGGAAGATGGCTGCCATGATGCTAGATTTTAAAATTTGATTGGGACTTTTAGAAATGCCCAAAGCAAACTAGGATGTACCCAAATCTCAGATGTCAAGTCAGTACTTCAATACACACCCAGATATAATAGTTGTTTTCTATAACAATTTGGGGATTGGCTGAGAATCTAAATACCAAAAATAAACATAAATGTTGGTAGCTGGGATTTAGAGCACTCTAACTCATCTATGCATAAAGGGTTAAACAGTTTAAACTCAATTGATGAAAAGCATGTACAAAACAAAGAAAATAACTCCAAATTCAGTTTGAGAGAAAAGTGAAAGTTCCACTGAACTTACTCAATGAGAGTTCAATTTTCTACTTTAAAATGTCAATACAATTATCTAGGTAATCATTATGCATGTGAGTTTTACTCACAGAATTCAATCATTTCCTAAGGATGACATTTTTCATGTGCCTTTGAAAATAATTTCAGTTCTAAAGTATGAAGAATGGGTCAATTACAGGAGTTAATAAGGCTCACTAAACAGAGGTAGAAGGCAGATTCAGAAAACTGTCACCATCCACATGTCAAGCTGCTTCCACATAAATTATGTTATATGTATTAATTAAAAGCCACCAGTTAAATCCATGATTTATTTTTTAAAAATAGCAGTTATGTTCATACAGAGAAATGTATGGTAAATTAATTTTAGTACATAGACAACACTGTCCCTTGGATTAAATGACTTGCACTGATCAGTGAACAACTTTATACAGTTGCTTCCACTAAATAGATAATAGGTAGCCAAACATAGCTGATTCTGGAGCAATTCCAAGCAGAGTCTGCAAAAAGAAAAGAAAAGATGCATGCCCATGGCTAATTCAGAAATTATGTATAAGCCTGAATTTCTACCTGCTGAGGAAGAGATATAGGCTGGTGTATGTATCAACACATAACATTCTAAAAAGTTATAAAAGAAAAACGTATCAAAAGTGAGAGGCTCAAAACATTGCTGGTGTTGTTCTATCCAGCTTCTCTGGATCCAACCAATGCTGTTTCTAGAGCCCATTAGACAAGCTAACAACTTTTAAGTGTACTATTTTAATGGAGTTGTTTGGAGCATTCCAGTAAGATAATAGCAGTAATTTCCTTCAGCGTGTGCCTGTTCGTTGAACTCTGCACATCACCCTGCTTTTGAATTACGATTCTAGTCACGTTAGTAAAGAAGCCATCCAACATGTTTTCCATCTCAGTCAGAAACCTATACAAAACAATTCAATATTTAAACAACTTGGCTGAAAGCCTATCATTATGTTCATAATGTACAATAATGGAGAGTAGACTAAACTGTCTAGATATGGTGGCAGAGGGTGGGTGGGGGGAGTTTTGAGGTAGATCATCAACCATTTATACCTACAAAATTTCATTTTTCCATTTTCCAACGTCAGAGAGCAACCCTAATCAATATACTCTCCTGCTTTCCTGCTATTTCCCACAGATATGTTTGCTTTCCCTTGACTCCCAGTAGATTTAATTTTTTCTTACTTTTTTTTACCTCACTTGTACAGTATGGAATTAACATTCAGCTTCCCAGGGAAAAGAACATACATGCTCACTCACTAATTTTACAGGGTCCCAGAGGTTTGAAAAAGAGCTGTGTTGTTTTAGACTGGGCCACATGTCAAACCAATAAAAATTAATGCAAGCCTATGCGGCAGGGTCTTGCTATTTACTGTGTTATCTGTACAGCACCATGTACATTGATGGTGCTATATAAAATAAATAAATAAATAATAATAATAATTTAGCTTTAGGGGTGAAATTAAGGGAGAAGAAATATTCCCCCCAATGATATTCCAGTCACTAATATGAGGAAAAAATACAATCCACAGTTATTTATGGAGAGAACAATGAATGCAATCCATAAACCCTATAGTTGAGTCTCACTGGAATTATTAGGACTGAAGGTCTGATTGTGATATACGCACACTTAACTTTCTATGAGTTGTGTACAAAGACATGTGATTTATTGTACTGCTGTTAATATGCCAACATTTTACTAGTGGTATATTTTTTCAGTAATAAGTACCTACTTTAAAGGGATTTATTAGAGAAGGGTGGTTAACTTTTTCTTTTCTCTTTTAGCTTAGGGCTGAATTAGTGACTGTAGAATCCTTCATAGGTCACATGGGTGGGTGGAGCCAGGTCACATGGGAACATACATTCAACTTTTTCTCCCGGTCTCATATACACACACTTACCCTTCCCCCCTCACCCATATAAACACACACACACACACATACCTCCAAAGGATTCTACAGCCACCAATTTCCTCCTTTAGGCATACTGACCCTGTTCAGATGACATGATAAGCCAAGGTGATTAAGCATTTTGAGCTAAACATTATGGCTTAGCTTGTCATGTGAACCATGACTTAGCCATTCCTAACCATGGTGGCTGTATAACCATGGTTTAAACATGCTCACTAACCATTTGCTGCAAAAAGGTTAGCGGACTAACCATGGCTTAGTGTGTTGTCTGAACAGGCCCATTTAAACCCCCCAACACACACACACACACACACACACACACACACAAACATACACATACACACACTCCACTATTTTGATGGAGTTGTTTGGAGCATTCCACTAATTTCCTTCAGTGTGGACCTGTTCACTGCTCTCTGCACAACATCTCATTGCTTTTGAATTGCAGTTCTTGTGTGATGTGCACTCCAGTTTCACTGAGGGAAAACTAAACACGGTAGTGACAACCTTGTTCATTGTTTATGTGCCTGTGTCATTCACATATAAAGTAGAGGTTAAAGAGATAGTGTAGGGTTGTTGTCAGACCCCTGGACAATAAATCAGGAGACCTTACTTCAAAACCTCATTCAGTCATGAAACCCACTGGCTGACCATGAGCCAGTCATGTTTTTTCAGCCTAACAACCTCACAAAGTTAATGTGAGATTACAGTGGAAGCATCCATGTGCTACTTAGAGGTTCTGGGGGGATAAATTTGGGGCTCTGCTCTGCTCCGCTTGGCGAATCCGGATCTGGTTGGGGAAGCTGCGGATCGAGGCGAAGCGGTTTGCCTCAATCCGGACCTCCAGATGCAGGGAAGTTGGGGGGAGGGGGTCTTACCTGGTGCCAGCACCATCTTCAACTGAGGCCGTGGGCTCAAACCGGAAGACCAGGCCATGGCCTGGTCTTCCGATTTGAGCCGGTGGCATCAGCTGAAGCTGGTGACCACGGCCTGGTCTTCTAGTTTGAGCCCCCAGCGTCAGTGGAAGCCGGCAATGGAGCCAGGTAAGTGGGGGGGGGCTTACCTGGCTCCGCTGCCTGCCACCGGGGTGGTCCGTGTGGCAGCAAACAGCAAAGCCAGGTAAGGGGGGAGAGGGGCTTATTCGGCCCCCATTTTGCTCCCATTCCCCACTTAGCTGCCTCCACCGCCCACCACGGAGGCAAGTAACTAGGAAAGGGGGGGCAAAATGTTGATCCGCCCCTCTGGATCTCACTCCGCGGAGCAGGGGAGGGGCAGATCGGCCCAAAGCAGATCAGCCCGATCCAAAAGTTGCGGATCAGGCCACGAAGCGGTTCGGGGGTGGTGGTGTCCGTGCACAGCCCTAGATAAATTTGCTATTAAAATCCCCAACAGAGGGTTAAATGTTAATATCCCAAAGGACAAATATGTGAGGAGATAAGGTGTGGGAAGGTCCAGCTTATCTCACCCACATAGCCCATAGCCAACCTCAATTTTACATGGGAATGGAGCAAGCATATAAACAAACATGTCTGCCTGCTGTGTTTAATTTGGTCCACAGAGGCCAGCAGTTCAAATGACTAGGCTGGATGGACAGATTATAAGAAAGCACATCTAACTTGTGATATCACATTGCCACTACCACATTAACCCATAAATGGGTAGATAGTGTAGTGTACCAAAAGTTCTGTCTGCTCCATCTAAAAATGGATATCTGAGCTGGAAAAGTTATACAAAGGGAAACCGAAAATGATCCAGTGGTTAGAGCATCTTCCATACAAAAAGAAAGGCTAAAGAATTGGGTCCTCCTAAAAAGGACCACGAATGGTACAGAGACAATGGAGAGAGGGCAAATAGTAATACATTCCAGGCAGACAAAGAAAGTACTCTTTCGTGCAATGCAAAAAAACGGATTTATGAAATTAGCTGCCAGAAAACATAAATTCATGGAGGGTAAGTCTGTAGGCAATGACAGCTAAATAGCATCTTCATGTTCAGAAGCACTGTAGCTCTGAATAATATCAGCCACTGGTGGGCAAACAATAGAGAATGGGTGTTGGCTTCATGGAGACATCCCAGAAACACCTGGTTGGTCATTACTGGAGGTAGAAGAAAGACGCGTTTTTATATTGTTGCAAAAATAAAACGTTCATTGTTTATTTACACACAGAACCAGAGCTCGCCTCTCTTTCTTCTAATTCCTTACTGGTGCCAATTCCCTTTACCTATCAGTGGTCATTATTGGAAACAAATACTTGACTCAATGGATCTGTGAACTGATTCAACTAGATTCCCCAATTGTCTCCTCATCTGGACCTAGTTCCCACTTACTGGGGCTCCGCCCAAACTTTTTTTTTTTTTTTTTTTGGTACTTACTGCCCTAATCATCATCCAGCCATTTCTCTGGCCCAAGCTTTGCAACAGGTGCCAATCAGCTGAGCCAGGTGGTTCCTGAGGGCAGGTCCTTGGAGCACACTGGACAGGGAACCTTTTCCCTTTGGTCCACAAATAGATGGCTTTGGCAATGCCATCACTGACTTGGCCACACCAAACTCTGGGAGCTGTAACCAATAAAATTTGTGGCCACTTCAGCTTCTGTATAGCTCCTGCACCTGTGCCTCCCCACCCCCACCCCACTCCACACTGCTGACAGAAGTATTCCAAACCATACTTATTTAAAGAGGATATTGTATGGATACTGTACTTACGAATCTATATTACAAAAACTTTTATCTCACACCCAAGCTTATGGTAATGTAGTATAGAGCCAGTTTGGTGTAGTGGTTAAGGTGTTGGACTGGGAGTCGGGAGATCTGGGTTCTAGACCCCACTCAGCCATGGGAACCCACTGGGTGACTTTGGGCCAGTCACAGACTCTCAGCCCAACCAACCTCACAGGGTCTTTGTGAGGATAAAATGGAGAGGAGGAGGATTTTGTACGCCGCCTTACGTTCTTTGGAGGAAAAAGGTGGGATATAAATGCAATAAATAAATAAATAAATAAATAAATAAATAAATAAAATATAATAATACAGCACAGAAAAGGCAACAGGTATCTTTAATACAAATGAACTATAAGAAACGGCAAAGACAATAATATCTTTATCTCTAAGTATGGCTATATGTAATCTTCTCATTTACACGTCCATTGTATTGCACAGGCAGAACTTTGCCCTAGATTAATACCCATAAATTATAAGACATCAGGAATGGAATGGACCTTTGGAGAAGTCTTATATAGGTATCTCAAAACATCATTATTTCAATATTCTGTTTAACTTAGGGATATAGTTAGTAAAAGGATAGCTCACATGCACTATGTTTCTAAGTGGCTTCCATAATTATGTGTGTGCGCACCCGTGAGCGCATGTGTGTAGAACTATCAAATATAATTAGAATGAGAGCATTTTCTATGCACTTGGATGATCCTCTTCTGTTACCGTCCTCTTTTCTTTCTTTCACCTCTAAAACCCTTGGAATATCGTTTAGAAATGTAACCTATATTTCTTCTCTTTCAAATCCCTCATGGTCCCCTCCAATTTACAGCACCATAGAAAGAAGTAATAAAGATGAAAATAAAATACAAAGTTTGCATTGACCTGAATTTGAGGTGCACTTCCAATGTTCTCACAACTGCATAGAAGCTACTTATTCATAAGGCCTTTCCATATAGTTGGGAGAATGTTTAAATGACTGATCCAAATGAATGGTGCTGATTTTGTCGGTCTTTCATATAGAAAGATTTCCATGCAACCACACTGCCTTGCATTTAGGGTCGGGGAAAGCATTTCTGCATGGGCTGACGGCGGCTACTGGAGAAGCTGCTAATTCACCTCCATGAAAACATTTTTTTAAACTGCAAGCACAAGGCAACTGGAAATGGTTCATAAGCAAATGACAGTGGTCAAGTATCAATCGTCTTACATGAAATCCAGCCTTCTCTAGAGCAAGCAAGGCCTTTTCCTCAACCCGGTCTTCCAATTTCTCCAATAGATGCCTGGCATAAATTTCCCCCTCCATATCAAGTAGAATAATAGGTCAATAATTATCTGGATCATCCTTGGGGCCCTTTTTATAGATGGGAACTACAACAGCTGAGAGCCAACTCGGTGGAAGATTACTAGATTGGTCAATAAGAGAAAAGAGGGATGCTAATATAGGTGCCCACCAATCTGGGCAAGAAGTAAATAATTCAGGGGGAGGCCATTTTCACCAGGAGCCTTCCCATGAGAGGCCCAGTTGAGATCGAGGGCAGCATTTGAGTCCGATTCTTGGTTATTTAAATTGTTAGACACCTCCCTAAAATGGCTTTCCCATTTGGTCATGGCAATATAGCTGTCAGTAACAGGGGCTGACCTCCCTTCCATCATAAGCAATAATTAAGAATTGGATGATATAAATAAATAAAAGTACTGGATGCATTTGGTAGGAGAATAAGGCAGTTTATGATGTCTTCCAGGTGACTGTTATAAATAAATTGAAGCAGAAAAAATGTTACATTGTAAAAATGTCAAAAGATTTACTTAAGAACATAAGAAATGCCTTGATAGATCAGACCAAAGGCTTATCTAGTCTGTTAGTCTGTTGCGGAGCGGAGGTCGATAAATAAGAGACAAGATGTGTACAGTTGGATTTAACCAGGATCACATTTATTTAAGATCTGCAACCTATCTAAGTTGGGCGAGCCATTCATGGCCCGTGGGTTGGCGCTGCAGCATTTGCCTACCCCTTTTGGGGTCGGGAGACCTTCTGGTGTTACACCTGACTCTGGCCTCATGGCTCAGAGTGGGTGAGAAGAGTTGACCTCAAAGGTAAGCCTTATCTCCCAGCTAGGCCACGGGGCTCAAAGCTGAGAGCCTTAGAACTTACCAGTTACCCTAACAGTGCCTATGAATGCTCACCAATCCTAATCCCTCACTGGAATGCCTGTACCTAGCCTCCTGTAAGCAAATGTGACCAAATTGTGAATCAACCAACCAACCTATTTAATACTTCCTTGCTGTCTTGCAGTGTGGAGTAGGCAGAAAAAAACTGGGGCAATTCAGAACATGAGTAAAAAAATCCTACTCGGACCCCTAATGGCAACCAGCAAGCTCACACTGCCTATAGGGAGGGAGGGAGCCACACAACAAAGAGGAGGTTGGGATGTGTGAGTTCCCTTTTATGCAGATATAAACCCCATCCCAGCCTCGTGGCCCCATACTGTGCCCAGCCAATGGCTGGCGAGCATGTCTCCTCTCTCTCCCCCACCTGCAAAAGCTTCCCCATGCCCGGGCTCCCCATGCCCAGAACTTCTCTTCTCATGCTCTTAGCACATGATGTCATATATTAAGCAAAGAAGGTGTGGCTGGAAGTTATGTGGAGATATCATCACAGGACAGAATATCCTGGGACAAGGCCCCAACCCACGGTTAAAGGTGTGGAAGGAACAAAGAAGAGGGAGGTACTCTGACCCTGACCAGCAATGACAAAAAGGGACTCAAGGTCTGACTTCTGGAGGAGATGGGTCCCCCAGATAAATGTGCCCTGCCTTCTCTAGAACCTACATTTCCTGTTGGAGTATATCCAAAGCAAATGAACTTAAATAACTATTATGGCTAGTTATCCGAGCAAAGTCTATAGCTATTACAATGCAGTGTAACCACTTGGTTATGAAGAGGAGTCCACCAGTATCTCATTAGACTGGCCAGGTGCTTAGGGACCTATTCCTCCCGATCATTGTGTTCTCTGCCAATAGCAAACCTGACAAAGATCTAGACCACTCTTTAATATTCTCGTCCTCTCATCTGCTTCATCTCTGAGTTTAGAACATACAGACACTGGACAATAGAAACATTTTCTTTCACAGCACATAACATCCTGTAAACATACGCATTTGATTAATTTGCATTTCCTGTGTATTGGAAGAACTTAAACTCCTGGGGAAACACATTGTTTGCAAAACCAAGAAATTATCTGGTGTTTGATTTTTTTTATTAAAAAAAGCAAGTAATAGCAGCATATGACAGTGAGTGGGGTGTGGGGACTTCTGTTCAGAGAAAATGCTTTTGTCATATAGTCTATGCCAGTTCTCCATGCCAGCTATGTGGATAGCTGAAGGATCCTCACTCCAAATTGTTCATCAATTCAGTAGCAGCCATTTTGAATCTCACTCCCTGTCCTGTAGAACGTTCCACTTACTGTGGCAATTGTTTGTAGGAATAAAGTGACAGCATGTCCAGAGAGAATAAAATGCTTCCTCATCCTTTTTCCAGTGTTGCCACTTTTTATAGCCAACTTCTGTCCATTCAACCCAGCTTATATATAGACTGTCCTATTGGCATCCATAACCAGAAAGAGAGCAGTGTTGGTCATTGACACTGGAAGATGTGCTGGTGAAAGCGACCTTGTCAAGGACTATCATGACCACTTTTCTAGAATTTAACGTTTTTCTTAGCTCCATTCCAAATATACAAATGTCATTGCTTTGAACATTATATTACATTTTTAAAATAAACACCAGGTTATGAAAAATTGTTTATGTGCGATCTCTACTGAAAACTCAAACTATTCTGAATTGCACTGAATAGAAGACTAAATGACTGCATGGTTAAATGAAAGTCCAAATGGAAATTATTATTGCTAACCTTTCCATCTTGTGTTCTTTTTGTATAATTTTCAAAGGTTTCTTCAAATGATTCATGGATTCAAGCAAGCTGTGTTTTATATTTTGCCATCTCTGCCATTGTTTGTTTTTCAATACTTTTGATTTATGTCATGCATTTTATTGCCTTCAAGTAGGGGGTTGAGATAATGAATCCACCTTCCCTCCTCATACATATGCAGAAACTAAGTTATGACACCGAACCAACAAGAGTGCCATTTTGCCTCTATTCTGCATATGAAATAATTACTCAAAACTAATGTTCTTTTATCATAATAGAAATACGATGGAACATAATTTGATGTATCATTGTTTACATAGGTAGATTTTAAGATGTATGAGGAAGTGCTAAACAGTATACTCCACTTAAGCAGAGAATAAATACATCATTATGTATTAATTATGAAAAAGTATGAACTGAATACTATACTAGCACTGGAATCAGTTTGCGTTGACTGGGAAACAACAATATTTTGACATTTTTCTTGATTCTTTTGTACGCTGTCTTGTTTTTGTTTTGGACTTTTTCTGCTCTCTTGGTGAGTCCCTGTATAATATTGAGCTTTTCCATATGAGGCTGTTAATCTTCTTTACCTACTTTCTGTTTCGTCACAGAATCCAAGCTCCACCCAGAATCCAAGCTCCAGAGCTCTTCATTTCCTGCTTTTGTGCTACATAACCTCTAGGTGGGGCTGTGCTAAATCTGAATACTATAACTACACAAGTAGGAAAAGTTTTTTCTTTCACTTTCAGAAATAATACTCCATTTCCCCCTTTCTAAAAAACTAGAGAAGTGCTCTTAAAAAAAACAGAAGTGAAACTGGAGGGTTATGACATTACCTAAATAACCTGTAAACGACTGTAAGTAAGGAAAGATGGCCACACAATAAATGCCTCATGTAGAAAAGCTCATTGTCTTCCAGCACAGACTCGGTTTCAGAATTAATTCTTGATTATTTTTCCAGTTCCACATTGTTATTCTGAATACCAATTCAGTATGGCATATAGCAACCGCATAGGAGACTATTAATATAAAATGAAGGCCTTGCTTGTTACTGGTTATTTAAAGTCTTCTGCATAAATAATTGTGTGGATAGATGGTTTAGACTTTACAGTTCAACAGTCCTTCACGCCTTGTCATTCAAGATGTGTTAAAACTCATTGCCCTTGATATGTAGGAAAACCAATCCAACTACCTTTTATGTTGAAGATCACTAGGATGTCCCCCCCCACACACACACACACATGTGTGCGCACACACGGTTTCCCCCCATCAAAAGCAAAATGAAATCCTCTTCTCCTGATCAGGTGTGTGTGTGTGTGTCCCCCCCCCCCCCCCGCTACTGGATTGGGACTGCTGGGAAAGGGAAAAGTTAAGCCATACGTCTACAGAGATCTTGATCAATATCACCATTTCCCTGCTGTTATTATCAGAATCAGAACAGTGAACTGTTTCCCTTCCCAGCTGATGGGTGATTAGCTGGGCACCAGGCAAGAGTGGGCAGGGCTTCCTGTGTTTTTGCACGTTGCCCACCTATGCCATAAATACATGAATAATGAGTGATCACACAATTCTTTAACACCGCCTCCCCCAACCTGGTGCCCTCCATATGTTTTGGACCACAACTCCCAGCGTTCCTGATCATTAACCATGCTGGCTAAGCTGATAGGAGACGAAGTCAAAAACATATGGAAGGTACCATATTGAAGTAAGGCTGCTTTAACTGGTAGCAATAAACTCCTGTGTTATAATTTATCCTCATGTTGATAGGCTACTGAAATCCACATTTTACAAAATGCACAGCACAATCCTATGCATCAGACGTTCCACTGAGTTCAATGAAAGTATGTATAGGACTGCAGCCTCAGTTATTGATGCACACATGAAGATATTGTTCTGGAGATATCAGTTATCAAGTAAGCTAGAGCTCAATGTCCCTCTGAAAATTCTGCAGGTATTCTAATTCAAGAAAATGTTTAAAAGGCTCTCAGTATCGATATAATGCATATTAAAGTTATGGATTATTACAATCCTTAACTTCCACAGCACTTAGGCTATGAGTTCAAATTAAGAGACATGTGAATAACAAGAAATCCCTAAGCGACAACATTCCAAACTGGGAGAGATGCTTACTGGGGGGATGCGCTCCGCACCGGAAAGATCTGAGAACCGTGAACATCCATGGAGCATTCCATCTTCCAGAGCAGAGATTGGCCACTTCTAAACCCATAGAATAATTTAAGAGCGGAGACATGCCCAATCGGAGCTTCTAACGTCACTGAAATTATTCGACCATTTAGTGTGTGTGATGTGTCTAATTGGTGTTGTTTATAAATGAAGAGGCATGTGAAAACTGAGAAGGTGGGATGAGATCTTTTGGGGATTCTAAAGATAAACCTGCAAGTAGGTTTATTCTTTTTTTGTGTGCCTGTCAGAAGCTGCTCTATCCTGCCTTCTGGTTTTTCCTCTGGTTCTGACTGCTTCCTCAGTCCTCAGTCTTGTCTGTCATCTGTTTCTGACTTGTTTTTTGGTCCTGACATCTGGATGGCTTTTTGACCCTGCCTCCTGGTTTGCCTTATCCTTTGGCCTTGGCTACTAACTGGTCCCACAGTTCCTGGATCACCCCCAGACTGCTGCCCATATCCGGCCCTGACAGTACAACTCCTAGCAGCTCTGGTGCTTTATAAATAACCCGATTTAATTTAGAAACTGCTAAATTCTTTCATTCTAAGACGTTCATAACTCATGATTGATTCTCGGGGTGTCACATTGCCTTCTTTCCTTCCTTAGCTAAAAGAGTCCGTTTCAAAAGATGAATCATCAAGGGTGCAGTAGAGGAAGTGCATTAAAGTTAATAGAACCTAAACGCTTTGCTGTGTGCTAAAATTCCATTGATTTGAATTCAGTCTCATTTTGTCTGGGGAGGGGGAAAAAAGCCTGAAAAGGTTTCTTTTGCAGTTGAAAGAATCAGGACATGAGCACAACTGAAACACGATGGGTGACCAAGACAGTCATGTTGCTGAATTTCATAATTGCATGGTCAGGAATATGAAATATTTGAGCTTGTAATGCCTCGACTATATTCTGAATATAGCATAAAGGGCATGCAGCGCACCCCCTGAGCCTAGTACGGGTGAGTTGAGTTCCAGCCGCCAACCAGATTCCTAAATCATGCATATCCCCATTTGCATGTCAGCCACTTTGGAAAACGGCAGCTACAAAATTCATGTACCAGAATGGGCATGTCTACCCATTAAATGTGTTCCTACGTGAGTCTGAAATGTATAAACACTTCAAGATTTTCTGCACTTCTTCTTTTTTTAAAAAATGGGGGTCCATAACAGGTGTTGGACTATAAAATCTGCCCACAACTTCAATAAAATACAGCACACAAGCACAGCACAGTCAGTTTTATCACGCAACTTTATGGGCCACAAGCATTCCTGAAAAACAGTAGGTTTTTTTCTTCTGAATTCTCACTAAGAAACTTTGCATTCACTGAGCTAATTCTCAATG
The DNA here is from genome assembly GCF_023053635.1 of Elgaria multicarinata webbii. Classification (NCBI taxonomy): domain Eukaryota; kingdom Metazoa; phylum Chordata; class Lepidosauria; order Squamata; family Anguidae; genus Elgaria; species Elgaria multicarinata. The sequence goes on along the minus strand of NC_086180.1, from coordinate 75,752,490 downwards.
GAGGAGGGTTTTCTCAACAGCAAAAACAGTTAAACACAGAGGTGGTGGTGGTGGTGGAAATAAGCAGCAGCCTCTGGTAATCCTTTGGAGCATTTCACATGTTACAAGAGGATAAGATAGTGGATTTGTGCTTTCTCCCACAATCTATAATGCACAAAAGACGAATGTGTGCATATTCTCTTGTTGGCTTCAGATGCCGAGATAAGCATATTCTTTTCTCCCCAACAAGACACAATGCAGCAAAAAGCAGGAGCGTGAATTCATCCACTTGTGCTTACATTTCCCCCACCTCTTGAAATATGTCAGGAGATTTCCCCCAAGTGTTTCTATGGCCACAGCTAGACCTAAGGTTTACCCTGGGATCATCTAGGGTTCACCCCTGCCTGAGCACTGGATCCCCTGTGTGTCACCTAGATGAAGAGGTTTGACCCCTGGATGATCCAGGGATAAACCTTAGGTCTAGCTATGGCCTATGAGTCATATCCAGAGTCGATCCTTCACATACAGAAGAGCTCCTTCCATTCGGAGAGGAACTACGATCTAACAGAGCTTTCCTACTAGCGGAAGGGTGTGGGGTGGCATTTTTGCCAATATTTCCTTCCCATGCAGCCTCAAGTTCCATCTCACACACTGTTCTGGAGGGTCCCCAAACCCCCAAACAGTTGTTGGGATGCATAGGGGTGTGCAGGGAGGAGGGAGAATCAGGTAAGATCACCCCTTTCTGTCCAAGGCATCATGAAGTTTATTATTTATTTATTTATTTATTTATTGCAGTTCTATACCGCCCAATAGCTGAAGCTCTCTGGGTGGTTCACAAAAATTAAAACCCTTCAAAGGATAAAACAAACAGTATAAAAAACATGATGTAAAATACTATATAAAAGCACCACCAGGATAAACGTTCTTAGAGTTCTGCCCTGTGCAACTTTGGATCCAGTCTATATAACAAGTCCCAATGTTTTTAAAAACAACAACCTAAAAATTAAATCTAGCCTCTCATCATAAACAAAGCTCCTGTTCGTAGACAGGAATTTGCACAACTACTGAATGGTCATGACTAATGAAAATAGGCTAATAAGGGAGCAGGGCTTCAAAGGGGGAGGGCCCTGCTTCAGATCGTATAGGTTCAGGTCCTGACCCTTCAGCATCTAGGCTGAATAAAAATGGATCTATAGATCGATTCCCCTCCCCTGTAAGCCTTTGCTACTGCTGGCCCTTTCCCTTTTCTGAACTTATTGAGGCTGAAGAGCAATTGCAGGGAGAGCGCTCCATGGGTAGCATGGCCTCTGTTAGGCCCTCTTTACTGAGCACATGTGTGATGGAATCCAAGGCCACCAGGAAACGCAGCTCGTTCTGAACAGCTCTAGAAGCTAACCCTGTGCAGAGAGGTGTTCAGGGACATCAGTAACTATAAGGACTAAATTTCCCACCATTCTTAACAGGTCTGCATGTTTCTCTGGATGCTCAGGGTAATGTTTGCCATGATTTCTGGCAAACTAGGATGCACTCAGGGCAGGGGTGAAGAACTTGTGACCCTCCATATGTCGTTGGACTACCTTTCTTATCATCCATGACCACTGCATGTGTTGGCTGGGGCTGAGGGAGCTGGGATCTAATAACACCTGGATGGCCCCCACTGCCCCACCCCTGACCCAGGGGCCATAACTGTCCCTGCTGTGGGGCTGGACCATCCTGGTATCTTCTGTGAACTAGGGGGAAATAGGCAACAGGGGACTTATTTTGTCTTACTGCATAGGGATCCAAACCACACATCACTGATTTGGAGACTGATGCTTAATCTGGGTTCCCTGAATTATTCCTGGGACAGCCCATTGGAAGGTCTGCCTGATACTATAATAAGGCTGTAACCCTGTTACCCACTTGCCTGGGAGTAAATCCCATTGAACTCAATGGGACTTACTTGTGCATTGATATGTATAGGAATGTACTGCCAGTAATGTTTTTAAACATCCAGAAAAAGAAAAGAAAAACCCTATGGATTTGTATTCTAAGCCAGAATAGCTTTCCTTTAGCTATAAACTGGAAATAAGCATCATATATGAAGCATTTAAGCATCATATCTTCTTAATTCAGTCATGTCAGAAACTCTGGGACTGCAGGTTCTTTTCCCCACCTCATGTATTAAATTACAGAGTTTCAAGGTTGATTCCCACTTCCTTTCCTCAAAGTCATTAATCATACTAGTACCTGAAATGTATGAGTCACCATGAGATGCTACCGTAAAAACTTGTTTCAAATCAACACTTTGTCAAGTAAAGGCATGCAGTGTTTCTGAAGTATAACATGGAAGAATTTTAGTTGGATGAATTCAAACGGCCACCTCCAAATCTGAATCAGATTTACAAGAGTTCTCCTTTTCTGTTTCCTTTAATTAAGGATCACTATGACACAAAGTGCTATAGCTTCCACAGTGCACTGCTTACAGCCAAATCTTCAATGTCTTTAAAAGGCACACACACACAAATAAATTATTTATTTATCATCACTTCAATGATGGCATGCACATGAAGGCAAACACTATCTGGTCTGAATTAAACTCGACATTGAAAGATTGACATTGGAATTTTAAAACACGTGGCTCACTCATACTCCTATCAGGAGTAGATACTACTTCATGCCTTTTTGAACAATACTATCCTAACAGGGCTAAGAAGTTGTCATATTGTCAAAGAAGGATACACAAAATGAATAGGAAGGCTGTCTTGAGAAACTAATAGCTACAAGATGATACATTCTTTTGTAAGCGTGGCAGTCACTCTACGACTGAAATACTTTGAAGATTAACAACAAAATGTGGAATATTACCCCGCTGCCTGGATATTACTTCTGCAGGCTCTCAAGAGATTTTTTTCCTCCCCCACTTGCAATCCACTTAGATTTGGTAAAAACCTTTAAATGGAAAATATCTTAAGATGGAAATACCACACGTGTGCTCCCCACCCTTTGTTTAAAGGTCTCAGAAACACATATGCATTTACTGCATTGAATATATATATATATATATATATATATATATATATATGACATAAGAGAGCACAAATCACAAATCCAGATAGAAGCACTTAACTGGGATGGTCCTGAAAAAGATAGGAGCAATCACAGTTACTCTAGGGTTTCTTGCAGGAAGCTAAGGAGGAAATTTGCTAAGAGGAAGTGGATGGTCAAGACGACTCCCCATCATATGATCCCAGGTGAGAATGGAGGTATGGCTGCCATTTTGTGCATTTACTTTGGGAAATGGTAGCAGCAACAGTTTAGACACACAATCATAATTGAAGACAGATGTATGTGTTTGATTCTCCATGAAATTGACAGGGCTTTGATGCATTTAGTTCTTTCTTAATTATGGCTGGAGAAGACATTTGTTTGATTCATGCTGTAATACAAACCAATCTGGTTTTTAATTCTCGAATCAATGTGAAACCAGAATGCAATTATCCTTTCATTTCTGCATTTCTCCAAATTTTGTGATGCACTCCTATAATAATAATAATAATAATAATAATAATAATGCATAAAATGTGCACAATAGGGAAAACTGCACACACACAAAGCATATATTAGAAGAAATGCCTACAAAATTGCATTCATGAGAAGAAACAGGGTATAAAATGTATTTTAATGTAAGCATGCATTTCTGAATGCATTTTCCCTAATTATGCATCTATCTGCACACATTTTTTCTAATGTATGCATTAGCAAAATACCTACAAAAAGCATACATTAGGATTGATGCATACAAAAACGCATATGATTTTTTATGTTCACTTTTTTGATAAAAAAAAGAATAAATCAGAAAATGATGCAGAAACAGGATAGAATGAACCTAACCTTCAAAAACATCTAAAGTTATAGAAACTGAAACAGCCAGGTATGTCAATCCCTATTCTAAATTAACTTTTAAATTTTGGAAACGGATATCCAACATCAGAGGAGATCGAACTTCACTGCAAGGCAGGAAAGCCTGTTTGCTCGTCTTTTTTTCCCTATTTTCTATTGCAGGAGCTTTGCCTACTTCCATAAATGTCAGAGCGCGATAACATATTAAATTGCAGCTTCTGATCTAGTAACTTTCACTCAAAAAATAAATGAAACGAGAATGTAAAAGAAAATATTCTTGAATGGTGAAGTATTATTGATAGGAAGAGACCATTCTCTTCATCAATCCAACCTCCCTTTTAAATGGCTCACAGGAAGATAAGCAGAGCCCTGCTGAATCAGACAAAGGCTTCTCTAGTCCAACATTCTGTTTCCTGTAGTGGCCAAGTAGATGCCTATAGAACGCCCATGAGCAGGACATCGGGGTAATAGCCCTCTTCTGCTATTGTTCTCCAGCAACTGGGGTATAACACTTTTCTTTTATATATGTTCTTTTATATATGTTGCCTTTACATATATTACCTATTCCTATATTTCAAAATGAAATAAAATTTCATGGAAACGATTTAAAACAAGAACAACAAAACTCTCCTCCCAAAAACAAACACTGAAACTGCTCTCTAGAATTTGAACTGCACATAAAAGGCAACTTATGTTACAGATGGTAAGTGAGCCATATGCAACTCAATGCATGCTTTCATTACCTACCATGTGTTATCATAGTAGACCTCCATTATATGCCACATATGTACAAACTCAGCCAGTTCTTTTGGCCTGATGGTGATTAAATTAACTCCATTACATCCTAACGACTTCCATTAATCACTAATGAGGCTGCACTCACTTTTTTCTCTCCATATTTTAACAACTTCAAACAAGTTCAAATGGGATAACTTAACCCGACATTCTCCATCCCTTCCACTCAAGGAGTTTATTAAGATGGGATGAAATGAGAAATATAAAAGGCAGTCTATCCCCAAGGACAGCGTAGCTGAAAGTGAAGGTCAAGACAAGAGTTCAGATCAGTTCTGCATTTTCCTCTGCTGTGGAGGCAGCCCAGCCGTTGCTGACAGATTGTCTCCCGCAGGAGGCACGCAATTTTTACCTGCCACTATTTATTCAGACAGACAAACATGAAAGGGAGAAAAAGTGGCACTTGTATATTTTAAGTCATGGAATGGTTAAATAAAATCAAACCAAAGACTGCCATGAAATGTTGCAGATACTAGTTTACTTGATGATCAACAACTATTTCTCCCCCTCCCAAGAAGCATCTGGAGAGATAATAGCTGCCATTTTAAGTTGTCTGGTGGTCTAGTTAAATCAGCCCACTGTTTAATTGAAAACATCCATACCTGGAATTTTATTTTTTCTTCTTCAAATATATAAATGTGAGAGTGTATCCCTGAACCATTTCCCCAAAGACTCTTTTAGTGTGTGAGTGAGAGAGAGAGTGTGTGAGTGTGCATACATATACATACACTTCTGGAAACTGGAAGGGCCATAGGTTCTGTTTGGACCTATTCTGGTAAATATTTCTGATTCAGCAGAACCCCATTACCCCAAAAGGAATCTGACAGAGGTGAATTTCATGAGAATGACCTCTGACAGGTTGTGATGAGAGGTCAACAACAACTCTATATTGCTACTTTGGTGGACTTAGACACTTTTTCAAATGGAAACACAAGGTATGGTTTTAATAAATCCTGTTCGCATTATATTTGAAAGGCTATTATTTTGTACAATCTCACAGCATGAAGAGTTCAAATAAAAGTACTGCAAATCCCTGGCATCTTACCATTGGCTTGTTTTCAGATTTAATGGCATGCATTATATGCTATTATTGAATGTATCTGTGTTGCACATGGTATAACGGACCAAATTCTCTCACAGTACTATTAAACTAGGAATAGCATCAATCAAAGTGAAAGAAAAACAGGTCAAGGCATTTAATTAACAGGCCAAGGCATTTAATTAACTCCATTACATGGAGGCATGTTTACTCAGAAATAAGTCCCACTACAATCAATGGGGCTTACTCTCTAATAAGTGTGCTTACCCAGAAGTAAACCCGGCAGCACTTATTTCTGAGTATACATATATAGAATTGAAGCCTCAGACATTTTTTATTGCATGCCTAATGGCAAGATTCATATATGAGTGTTAGGTAAGTGTTTCTCACAACAAGATCTAGATTACCTTTTCTTTAAACAAGAAGATAACAAAAAAAAATATCCTTAGAGAGTAACTTCATCTTTTTATTCTACTTTTGTTATTAAGGAATACATCTTTCAGCCAAATATTTATCTGTAATATTTTCAAAGGAGGCTGTTGACCCAGTAGCTGCCTCTTCACACTTTCATACCTATTCTTCATCTGTGGTTTGATACAGAAGTATCTATCAAAAATCTACACCTAGTCCCAGGATCAAGAGAAGAAAGGAAGGTAAACATTATTTGCTTTTCAGTATGCTTTTTCTGTTCAAAAGGTGGTTTCTCTTCATCTTTCCATTGCATGCACTTTCAGCAATTCTGATGGCGTTCAGAAGAAAGATGTGAGTTGTTAGATATCCTATGTTATTTTATACACCCATCTTTTTGAGAATGGCTGGAATGCTCCAGTTCTTCTCGCTTCCAAATTACTCTCACTGCATGTTACAAAGGCTACATTTGCATAACTCTCACCTTACAGCTATCACCCCAAATAATACTTATATTGTAAGCCTGTTGGTGTGCTCAGTGGCCCCAATGGATTTAATTGCAGGACTACATGAGGCCACAGTTGGGTCACAATCCAGGACAATCCAAAGGATGTACCTATTCAGGAAACCAGTAACTTTGCATGCAAGCAAAGTTTATTGTGTCTTAGAAAATTGCAATGACACACTATTACAATGAAAACCCATTATACAATTAAAAACTCTACTAATGGACCATCAAAAGTTGAATAATTTTCTATATAGCTTTTAAACTTTATAACATGCATCTGTAGAGCATTGACAAGGAATTTAGATGTTCTCAACGATACGTATTTGTCAGCATTAGCCAATAGCAAAGAAATCTTTACAAAGGATGACTTCAACGATCCTAACAGCAGATGAATATACAGTATTTGATTCTAAGATCATTATAGATAGAGCATTCTAGAAGTACATGAATAATATCTTCAATTGAGTATGCAACTGCATACTCTAGGCTTCTAAGGAATCCCTTTATGCCAACCCACCCAATCTGCCAATCAGAGATCATTTAATCTTGGCCGAATGAAGGCTACCCTCATTTTAATATTTGGTAAATCTTTCAGGTATTTTGGAAAAGATAAATACAAAGGACTAAAAGAGGCATAGAAGTCATTAGATTGGCAAGTCTTGGGGGCTGTTTTCATGGTAGTGACTTGGCACCGCTTCACCACCAAACTCCACGGTTTCACAGGTGTGGGGTGGTAGCAAGTTTTACAGATGGAAAGAGGCAGCGCAGGCTTTCTGGTGGCCAATCTGCAGCTTGCCCAGATTCTGGTGACCAATCCAAGTTTGATTTTCACCCGGGAACACCCACCAGAGTAGCGTCTGAGTGAGGGCAGATAGGGAAGAGCCGTGCTGACCTTGCTCAGGCAGGAAATGTCAGGGTAAGTCCCTGACTCTTCTGCTCCACATCTTCAGCTCTTTGCCCCAGGGTGGCTCCCAATCTGCAGCTGCATAATATAACCAACACAGCGTGTTTGGAGGCACCCTGGGGCAAAGACAACCTATAGGAAGTCCCTTGATCTCAGCTGCCTGAGATTGCATCTCAGTATCCTTTGGAGCAGTATTACTTTAATACTGTTTATCATGCCCTCGAATTAAAAGAAAAGTGGTAGACAATCCCAATTTCATGGTTACCAGTCACATGTGATGAATTCATGGAACCAGGGTTATTTGCAAAATCACTGTAGCCCTTTTTGAGCTGCTTCAGTCACCATTAAAGCCCTAACTAAATGGCTGAGGACTAGGTATATCTAACAGAACAACCAAAACGTTTTATCAGCTCTCCTTGCCAAGAAACCACAAATAGCAGGATTACAATTTTACATGGGTTACTTCCAGTCCATATTTGACATTGTTGGCAACAAAGGTGTGTATTCTGGTCCCTATAATGTAGCGGATTTTTTTTCTTTTTCTTTTGTCCCCCCCCATCCCCAGATTGTTTGAATTCCACTCCTTCAAACTGCTTTCTGACTCAATCTTTAAAACCAAAGATGCCTGCGCATATATTTTCACACATAATTAAAATTATTCAACATCACCTTCATGTTTCCCCTAGCTCTCCCTGTAGACAAGATGGTTCTGTCAAGCGGCTGGGTGGATTACTTCAGTCTTTCAAATGAGAATTAATGGAAATATAAAATAGGATTTATTGAGTGATGGCAGATGGCTGGAGGATTTTGTAAAGGTGTGACTTGTCTAATTTACAGCAAGAGTGAGCTCAACCTCTTGCTGTGGACAAAAGGTTAGTTCTGCATTACATTAGGAACTTTTTGCTTGATTAAATGTCAGGAGAGAAACACACAATTTTCTTAGCTTCTCAAATAGCAACATACCAGATACAGAAGATGCCAGGTTGATGATAAACCCATAGTACAGCTCCACAATTTGCTCCTTAACTCTTAATGCTTTATAATACTTGAAAATTTCCAACATTATACATCCACGGAAAGCATCCCATGTATTCCATCTAAGTATCACTTGCATTCACAAGTAGGCACAGTCATGCATGTGCCTTTATAGCCCTAATCTACTGTTTAATTTCCATGCCTGTAGGGACACATTATGTGATTTGACACTGTTCTGGAAAGCTGTCAACTTCTGAACATGGCCCAGGGGACTCTGACCTATGGCACAAGTCCAGCAGAGTTAACAGAGATCCAGGTTCAAGGCAGGGCCAGAACTAGTACATATTCCCGGGAGCAATGAGAATTGCTTCAACAAATGTCTGAAGACAGAACTAGACGTGCCATTATTAACATCTTTACAGGGCAGCTATTTTCAATGGAAGGAAAACTTTCCTCCCACTGCAATAGGCTGGTTTGGATTGGGCTGCTGGTGGGGGAGAGCTGAAAACCCCACACCATGGTCTCAATCTGACTCCCCCCACTGCACCAATTTTGTTTTAAATCTTGCATGTCAGGGCAAAAAAATGTGAACAGCATCACATATAGTTTGGAGCACCTAAAATACTAAAACATCACTACTGAATGCCAAAGCCTGTAAAGGGACACGGCTCTGGCTGCATTCTTGGTGTTCTCTGCTTGGTCTTGAGTGATTTGAGAGATTGATGTGGATTCTGGTTCCTTGTTTGGGGGGGGGGGGTCATCTACACCAAGCAGATATTCCACTATGAAAGAGGTATGAAAGCAGTATATAAAAGTCAGGAGCCACACTACTGCTTTATGGTGGTATTAAAGTGCACTGACAACTGTTGGGGCCCACTGACATGTTTCATATACTGCTTTCATACCACTTTCATAGTGTTATATCCTGCTTGGTGTAGATGTGTCATGGGCCCCAACAGTTGTCAGTGCACTTCAGTACCACTATAAAGCAGTAGTGTAGATCCTGCAGTGCACTTCAATACCGCTATAAAGCACTAGTGTGGCTCCTGCCTTTTATATACCACTTTCATGCCACTTTCATAGTGGAATATCCTGCTTGGTGTAGAGGAGCCCTAAGAGTCTGAAAGTGTGTAAGAGATATTCAGTCCTCTTCCTCTGCGTGCCCCATAGAGTGCTTTCCTTACGTCTGGACCTGAGGCTGGTGTGAGGAAAAATGCTGCTCCTCAGCTTGGCATCTGAACCAAGGGCCTTGCTAGACCCTGCTGGATAAGCCGTCAGGGAGGCGGGGCGATGGCGCGCTAACTTTAGAGCGCGCCGCCCCGCCTCCTAGATGGCCGACGCGCAGGGACTGTGGAATCCCTGTAGCGTCGGCCATTTTTGTTGTTGTTGTTGTTAAAGAGGCCACGTGCGCCCCGAAGACTCCGGAGAAGGTAGGTGGGTTTTTTTTTATTAAGCCCCCCATCCGCTCCTGATCCCCTCCCATGCCTCCTGCCCACTCTTTCCCCGCCCTCCCCGTCCCCATCCCCGTCCCCTGTGTCGCCCTCCGCCATCCCCTGTGTCACCCTCTGCCACCCCCTGTGTCACCCTCTGCCCTCCCTCGCCGTCTCCTGTGTCGCCCTCCGCCCTCCCTCACCGTCCCCTGTGTCACCCTCCGCCCTCCCTCACCATCCCCTGTGTCACCCTCCGCCCTCCTTCGCCATCCCCTGTGTCGCCCTCCGCCCTCCCCCTCTCCTGCCGGTCCAGCCTTTCCCCCCATCTCCCTCCCAGGATCCCCCCGGCCCAATGTGCCCAGTCCGTGGCTTTTCCTGGCTACTCGCGAGTAAGCGAGTAGCCGCAAAAAGCCACGGACCTTGCTAGACCTCAGGCCGGGGCTGTGGAAAAGGCACGCCATAAGCGACTTCGCTTATGGCGTGTTAAGGGAGGCTTCAGTGCGCCTTGACCCCGGATTCCCCTGTGTGTCGTCTGGATGCACGGCAGGGAAACCGGGCCTCACAGCGCGCTAAGGCCTCGTCTAGCAAGGCCCCAAGACTCAAAGAAGGAAAATTTAGGAACAGAACTAGGGATGAGAAGATGAGTGAGGGTCAAGCTCACTGACCTTCTCTGAGGGCTCATCTACACCAAGCAGGATAATAATAATAATAATAATAATAAATGTATTTCTTACCCGCCTCTCCTTTTAGATCGAGGCGGGGAACAACATTAGAACAGGAATCAATACATCTTAAAAATTCATGATTTAACATTGATCTGGATAGGCTTGCCGGAAAAGGCTAGTCTTTAAAGCTGCCTTAAAATCACACATAGAGTTAATTTTACGAATCTCCTCCGGCAGGCCATTCCACAATCTGGGGGCGACAGAAGAAAAGGTCCTCTGGGAAACTGATGTCAGCCTAGTTTTAGCTGACTGAAGTAAGTTCACCCCAGAGGACCTGAGTGTGCGGGGCGGACTATATGGGAGAAGGCGATCCCGCAAGTAACCTGGACCCAAACCATTTAGGGCTTTAAAGGTAATGACCAACACTTTGTACTTTGCCCGGAAACTAATTGGCAGCCAGTGGAGTGATTTTAATGTTGGTGTAATGTGGTCATCCCTAGGTGTACCGGTGACCAACCTGGCTGCCATATTTTGAACTAGTTGAAGTTTCCGAACTAGGTACAATGGTAGCCCTATGTAGAGCGCATTGCAGAAGTCAAGCCTTGAGGTTACCAGCGCGTGCACTACTGTCTTTAGGTCTTCTGACTCTAAGAAGGGGCGCAGCTGGCGTATCAGCCGAAGCTGATAGTAGGCACTCCTGGCCGTCGCATCTATCTGGGCTGTCATTTGGAGTGACGGATCCAGGAGCACCCCCAAACTGCGAACACAGTCTTTCAGGGGGAGTGTAGCCCCATCCAGAACTGGCTGACACACCTCCAAACCTAGGTCAGAGCCCTTGACAGCAAGCACCTCTGTTTTGTCTGGATTCAGCTTCAGTTTGTTTTTCCTCATCCAGCCCATTACTGCCTCCAAGCATTCATTCAGAGGAGACACACTATCCTTAGCTGATGCTGTTACTGAAGGCATAGAGAAATATATTTGGGTGTCATCAGCATACTGATAGCACCCCGCCCCATGCCTCCGGATGATCTCTCCCAGCGGTTTCATGTAGATGTTAAACAGCATTGGGGATAGGATGGCACCTTGTGGTACGCCATACAACAGCTCCTTTTTTGAGGAGCGACTATCCCCAAGCATCACCATCTGGAATCTACCTGAGAGGTAGGACCGGAACCACTGGAGCACAGTGCCCCCGATTCCCAAAGCCCTCAGGCGTTCCAGAAGGATACCATGGTCGATGGTATCGAAAGCTGCTGAAAGGTCCAAAAGTACCAGCAGGGACACACTTCCCCTGTCAATACTCATGCGGAGATCATCCACTAAGGCGACCATAGCTGTCTCAACTCCGTATCCTGCCCTAAAGCCAGTTTGAAATGGGTCTAGAAAATCTGTATCATCCAAGACTGCTTGGAGTTGGAAGGCAACTGCCCTCTCAATCACCTTGCCCAAAAATGGAAGATTTGATACTGGTCTATAATTATTAAGGTCCAGGGGATCCAGGGAGGGCTTTTTGAGAAGTGGCCGTACCACTGCTTCTTTTAAACATGGTGGAAAACTCCCCTCCCTGAGAGATGCATTAATAATATGTTGTAGTTGTAGTCTAACTGCATCTCCTCCCTGGGTGACCAGCCAAGAAGGACAGGGATCGAGAGGACAAGTTGTCCTCCTTACTCGTCCAAGCAGCTTGTCCACATCATCAGTACTCACCAACTGAAACTGATCCAGTGTAATCCTACTCACAAAGTTGCTGGACACTTCAGCTTCAGCTTCTGTTGTAACGACGGCATCTAAATTGGCTCTTATCCGAGAGATTTTATCTGTGAAATGATCATTAAATGCATCACAGCGAACTACCGAAGGCTCTAAAACTGGGTTCAGGGGAGGAGGTGCCCGAGTTAGACCCCTCACCACCCTAAACAGTTCTGCTGGACGTGAATTCGCAGACGCAATGCGGACAGAGAAGAAAGCTTTCTTCGCTGCACGTATTGCCACCCCATAGGAACGAAGATGTTCTCTATGACGTGCCTTGTCGGATATGAGACGAGTTTTCCTCCATCGGCGCTCCAGTCGTCGACCTTCCCGCTTCAACTTCCTGAGATCTTCTGTGTACCAAGGTGCCCGATTGGAAGCAGGTCGGAGAGGACGTTTGGGGGCAATCGTGTCGATAGCCCTAGTTAGGTCTTGATTCCATCTATTGACCAGGGCTTCAACAGGATCGTCAACAATACCAGCCATAGTACCCTCTAAGGCTTTCTGGAATCCAAGAGGATCCATCAGCCTTCGAGGGCGGACCATCTTAATAGGTCCGCCACCCCTGCAGGGGAGGATGGTAGCCATGATATTAACCCTGACCAGAAAATGGTCTGTCCATGACAACGCAGAGGTATTTATCACCTCCGCCCACAGATCTATCTGTTCGGAACTGAAAACAGCATCGAGGGTGTGACCTGCTGAATGTGTGGGTCCAGAGACCAATTGGGATAGGCCCATGTTTGTCATGGATGCCATGAACTCCCGAGCTGCACCTGATAAACCACTCCCGAAAGGGATGTTGAAGTCGCCCAGGATCAAAAGCCTGGGCGACTCCAGCACCAACTCCGACACTAGTTCCGTAAGCTCGGCCAGGGAGTCTGATAGGCAGCGGGGTGGCCGGTACACTAACAGAATCCCCAGTCTATCCCTGGTCTTTAGACTCAGGTACACACACTCTATGTGATTCAATTCCCGGACAGGAAGTCTGGTCAAGTTGAGATTATCCTTATAGACCATAGCTACTCCGCCCCCCCGTCCACTTTTCCTCACCTGCTCGATAACACAGTACCCAGCTGGGAGGGCCTGGGCCCATGTTGGGCCACTGTCATCTCCCAGCCAGGTCTCTGTGAAACATGCCAGGTCGGCCTCCTCATCTGTGAGGAGATCATAAATTATATTTGTTTTGTTTTTAACCGACCTGGCATTGCAAAGGAGCAAGGAGAGGGTCCGTGGTTGGCTTGGTTCATTCTCCAAGTTCCCCAGGGTGGCAGGGCGACCGGAAGGAAAGATGGGTGTTAAATATCTATCTCTCCTTCCCCTGTAATGGCACTTCACCCTGCCATCACCATATCTCCCTCTGCCCTGCACAACTTGAATTGTCGCCTCCTTTCCATTATACATTATACATCTACAATAACTTCACAATAGCAAATTAACAACAATACACAATTAATAGGGGAAATTAACAGATTATTTAGCTCAATTTGACCGGGGGGTGGGGGGAATTGAATGGCTGCTGCCAGGTGACCGTTGCTGGAAGGGAGCAGGAGGGATGGCTGAGCAGGTGTCTTCTCAGCAGAGCTCCCCTTCTCTGTCTCCTGCAGCCTGGTGGAATGGCTGCTGCCAGATGACAGTTGCTGGAAGGGAGCAGGATGGATGGCTGTGCAGGTGTCTTCTCAGCAGAGCTCCCCTTCTCTGTCTCCTGCAGCCTGGTGGAATGGCTGCTGCCAGGTGACAGTTGCTGGAAGGGAGCAGGAGAGATTAGGATCTTCTACTATGAAAGCAATATGAAAGCGGTATATAAAAGGCAGGAGCCATACTACAGCTTTATAGCGATATTGAAGTGCACTGCAGGATCTACACTACTGCTTTATAGTGGTACTGAAGTGCACTGACAACAGTTGGGGCCCATGACACATCTACACCAAGCAGGATATAGCACTATGGAAGTGGTATGAAAGCAGTATATGGAATGTGTCTATGTGCCCCAACAGTTGTCAGTGCACTTCAATACTGCTATAAAGCAGCAGTGTGGCTCCTGCATTTTATATACCACTTTCATGCCACTTTCATAGTGGAATATCTGCTTGGTGTAGATGAGCCCTGAGTTCCACTTTGAAGCTTGGTCCACCTTGTTACCATTATCAATTGCAATCTGTTTTTCTTCTTTCTTTGAATAGGACAGTGTGCCTTTTGGAAAGCATTTTTTAAAAAAGTGTGCACCTAAATGCACCCTTCCCACCCCTCCATAAACTAAAGCATGAAAATGCATATTTGGGGGGAAGTTCGAATTCTTAAAGTGCACATTGTTCAAATACAAATGCAAGTTTATGTGAGCTTTTCCAGAAAAAAAAAATGTGTTCACATTTGTATTGACGTTCAGAGGTATAAATTGGACAAATTTGAATCAAGGTTCATTTGTGATTGCTATAGAACTCACAAAACTGAAATAATTTTAAATAATTTACATTTGCCATGTATTTGTGTAAGAATATATTTGTAAGTGGTTTTGTCTGAATATGATCCAGGTGGCTTAAAAATATTTTTCTGACCTTACTATAAAAGATCAGTACTGTGAGATGGAATTTTAAATATGGGGTGCAGCATGGACTGGTCTGAATTTGAATGCTTGCAGACCTCAGCTGAATGAAAAGCAGAAATGAAGGTTTTTTTTAGGGTTCATCCTTACTCCTAAATTAAACATTACTGCATTTTACCGTGTTGTATTTTACGCTTTTAATAGCTGTGAACCCCAGTGACCTTTGCCTGTTGGGCAGTATAGAAATGTAATAAATAAATAAATGAATAAATAAAGCATTGGAATACTGACACCATTCTAGCTTCATAATAATAGAATGCCACCAAACCAATGAAAGGCAGACCTTCTTGACAAACCTGAATAAACTATATCAATAGTGTTCATCAAAGTTTGAAATGAATATAGGATATATCATACTTTAAATTGGACTAAGGAGGCACTTTTAACTTGCTGGACTTGTGGCAAAGTTTATCAGAACAGTTTGACATTCAGCACAATTGCAGGCCTCATCAGGTAGATAATGGATGCCAACTTTCAAGTTATTAGTTCCACAGATGTCATTTTTATAAGCAATAGAATTTTCAGGCTTAGAATTGGTGAAGGTTTTATTTATTAATTTATTATTTTTATTTTTGGGTGATTCACCTTGACTAAAGGCACATTCCTACATCCTTTCAAATTATGTGAGCATATTCTGAATCTTTCAGAGTTGGGCTTAACTGGACAAGAGCAAAACAGAGATCACAGTTGCATCTGGAAGGCAACTGCTTGATATGTTGAACTGTTTGCATCCACCAATGGCTTAAGAAGCTATTTTTTTTAATATGCTGCTGCAAATAACCAATAGGAATCCACTTTAGGGTGGATTCCTGCATTGAGCAGGGGGTTGGACTCGATGGTCTTGTAGGCCCCTTCCAACTCTGCTATTCTATGATTCTATGATTCGAGGATTCTATGAATGTTTTGTAGTAGCATGGAGACAAACCAAAAGAAATATCTGGTAGAAAGGGATTTTTTTTTCAATGAAGTTCATTTTTCCCCACACACATAACTTCATTCCATCCATTTCTGCATCAGCTTTTTTTTTTTTAAAAAAAAAGTCTACATGAAAATTCACATGCATTTTCCTTAATATACATGTTTTTTAAGCAATTTCTCCTAATAGATGCCTTTTTGCATGCAATTTTCCCTAGTGCGCACATTTTTGTGTGTATTTTTGATCAGAGAACTGCATAGCAAATTTCAGAGAAGTTCAATAATTGGATGATAAGCGTGCTACAATTTATTTATTAGTTTGGAAAGTGTAAATCTTAATAGCCTGTATTAAAGTGTGAACCAAACGAATTTCTCCCCCTATTCTTGCTTCATTATAGGGATGCAGTTTCTTGTGTAGGTGTGTGGTGGTGGGGTAGACCCTGTTCAATAAAACAAAGTGCAATATAGTAAATTATGTACTATATCCCACTTTTCCATATTTGATGCCTTAGGCATTTCCCATTTTTACATGCTTTTTATTTAATTATTTTCCAGCTATAGTATCCAGCAACTCGAAGTTGAAACTAGAGTCACCCAAGTATAAATATGATGCATAAGCTTAGGAATGGGAACTATTGGAATGAAAGGAGAGCTATCACCCTATCTATGTATGTGAAACTTCAGAATGTATAGTCCTCAAGATGATGGCTAGGAAAGTGGCCCAGATAAGGTCATCAGTTGATCCAATATATCATTTCTTATATTATTAAAGAAATGTCTTAAAATGTCCTGTAATTTCATGGATGGGTTCTTTGCCAGTCAACCATTTAAGTTCAATCCTTTGTAAACTAGAGAGGAAAATTAAGTTTGAGCTTTAAATTACTGTAACTGAACATTTTATTCTCACAAGCTTCTCCTATAATTTGTACGTAACAAATTTAACAAGAAACCTTCTCTAGCTGTCTAGCCTACATCCAGGGATGACGCTGATCTTGTATTCATCATGGCTACCAAGCTCAAACTTCAGTGCTGTACACTCCAATATAACATGAAGAGATCCACACAAATATGGCAATATGATCAAACATGCACAGTCACAACAAAGCATATGATAGTCTTTTAAAACAGATACTTATGGTTCTAGGAATCCATAAAAATAATGCAAAAAAGAGCAAAATCAAAGAACTACCTACCATCCATGTCACTGTCTGGATATAAAGCTATTATAGAGGTGGTGTAACTTAGCAGCTAACAGACTGAATTGTGAATCTGTAGCCATCGTGGTTAGGAATGGTTCGTACAACATGCTAAGTCATGGTTCACATGACATGCTAGCCATAATGTTTAGATCAAAATGCTTAACCAAGGTCATAATGGCTTAGCATGTTGTGTGAACCATTCCTAACCATGGTGGCTACATTACCACAGTTTAAACACGCTAATTAACCATTTGCAGCAAAAGGGTTAGTGGCCTAACCATGGCTTAGCATGTTGTCTGAACAGGCCCAATGTCTACTGGATCATCCCCTTTCCATATGCTTGTTGATATTCTCAAATGACTCTAAAAGGTTAGTGATACAGGACCAGATGTCACAGATAAGCCACAAGGCAATGTGGTGCTTGGGCTGAAAAAATATTCCCTAAGATAAGGTATATGAAATGCTTTAAACACTTGAAAGTGCTAAGTAAATTATTATTATTATTATTATTATTATTATTATTATTATTATTGCCTACCTGCAACTTTCCCTCCCCCTAAAATAACACACACATTGGGGTGGCTGGTTTGCCACCCATCGTCTCCCTGAAAACGCAGCACAAACATTTGCCTGCATACATGAGGAATAAAATTGACCTGCCCTAAGTTGTTTTTGCTCTCAAATAACCAGGAAAACACTTGAATAAAGCTAAAGTGATTTGGCAAATTGGATAACAGCTCTAGTACTGGCTTTTCCCAATATGTGCTGATTTATATTTGGGATAAATCAGACTCATTGATAAAGCAGACTCATTGTCCTCTTCGTTCTGCTGCCTGAACTGCACTCCATGGGTACGTCAGTGTTTTTATAAAATGTCCCTAACAAATGTACATACTTGCATGTGGTTCATAAGAGCTTCACTGCCCTTGAAAATCTACCAGTAAATGCAGTTGATAATTGATTGTGTCCTAGTAATGTAATTTCCACTTTTAGTTCTCAAATAAGACACATCCCATGTGCTATGCTTCCTCCCCAACATAAATATATAACTGCCATATTGAAAAGCAATTTGTTGAATATGTTTATATAAACTGTAGCTGGAGAATATTTAATTGTGCTTCCCCTCCAACATGATGGAAGACCGCTATTTCCCAACACAAGCACTGGAAATTAAATAAATGAATTTCCCCCTCTCTTTTGTAACACATGGTTAAATAAGTGGCTTTGCTAAATGGTTCTAGATGGTATTTCCACAATTCATTTCCTGCTCAAATGAATCTAGGTTGTTTAGGCTCTATTAATAACTGCACTCTTAAATAATTCAGCAAAGAGGAAGAATAAAAGTGTTTATCAAACTTTTAATGTCTTGTGAACTTGCAAAAGATTGCAAATGGTAATTCTGGATGCTACATCCACCAATCAAAGCTAATGGTGCACTCAGATATCCAACCTGGGCTACTGTGCATTGTCCCTTCAATGGAGGGGCCCTAAACTGTGCATATAAAGTTTTGTCCTTGCAGCATTTAGAACAGGGAAAAATGGTTGTGAGGATTGCAAATGAAAAAAAGGGGAATACCCAATGCTGTCACAGCACTAGTGCTAATGTCATTCTTCTTGCATTAGTGCAACATCATTAACTCTTGCTAGGCAATGGGTAAAAATTGAGGTTTGTCACCAAAATTCAGCAATGTGGTTTGCCGCTGAAATTTGGAAGCAAATTTGCACTTTTCCTCTTTGCCGAGCAAGCGCAGTGCTAATGACATTGAACAAGTGTTGGTTTATACCACTGCTGTGACAGCATTAGATACTACCCATTGTCTTGACCATTTCTTTAGTGGGCCCCAAGAAAGTTTCAGATGTTTAATAAAAACGTAACCTCAGTTTTAATTGAGTCCACATTTTTAGCTGCTGTAAGACATTAGTCTGTCTATAGAAGCTCATAAATTATGCCCATTCTAAGGACTCAGGTGCCCTGGGAAAGTCCATTTGCAAGGATCCTTAGATGTGGGTTGCTACATTCAACATTCTAGGGAGGAAGCTTAGAATGGAAAATTTCATCAAGTCCTTCCTACCATCACCATGGGTTCTATTGCCACTGCTGCCAGTCCAGGTTAATGGTCAAGGAAAAGAGTAGTGAGGTAGCATATAGGAGATGGTTCATAGGACTGGGGAGCTTGCAGGGGATTGAGGTTTTAAACCCATCATGCTCGTGATGATTTCATCAGGACTATGATGGGGTCCAAATTAGGGCTGTGCAGGCCTCAGGCCTCGGATTCGGAAATCAGAATAACGGAGGCCATTTCATGGTGGATCCCCCATTTTCTTGCACAGCCCTAGAACACCCCCCTCCCATACAGCCTACAACTCCCAGCATGTAGTGCCTGGGAGGGCTGTAGTTACCAGGGCCCAGGAGCAGAGGGAATACAGGAAATAGCTGCCACCATCCCCTGGTCCTCCATGCGATAGGCTGCTTCAAAGGGTGATTGGCGGCGGCTGCCTCAATCAGGAAGTCTCCATTGACCCTGGAGGGGTCCACATGACTTCCACAGGTGCCCTATAGCTGCTTGCTAACAGGGGATGGTGGCAGCTATTTCTTATATCCCCTCTGCTCCTATTGGGGGTGTGTGTCTAGGGCTGTGCAAGGAAATGGCAGATCCACCATGAAATGGCCTCCATTATTTGGATTTCCGAATCCAAGGCCCGAGGCTTGCACAGCCCTAGTCCAAATTATGGAATTGGGCTCAAGAAACCCAACTGATTCTCTGTGCACATTTTAGAAAGCAGCTCAGTTTGTCAAGCTAAAATCAGCTAAGGAAATGTTATCCATTGGTTTTGTTTACTTAATGAAAATAACATCAAAACTGTCAAGACTGGTATGATTCCAATGCCATCTAAAGGAAGCGATACAAGTTATCTTTTCTTTAATTTTTTTAAATGGCACTGCCACCAAAATTAGCAGCTCCATGTCAAGGTCCCTCCTCAACCTCATAATGTGTGATTCAATTTGTCTTATGATGTAATAACATCATTACCCTGAGTATTTTTCCACCATGCCACCC
This sequence comes from Elgaria multicarinata webbii, assembly GCF_023053635.1. Taxonomy (NCBI): domain Eukaryota; kingdom Metazoa; phylum Chordata; class Lepidosauria; order Squamata; family Anguidae; genus Elgaria; species Elgaria multicarinata. The sequence continues at coordinate 75,732,384 of NC_086180.1, read as the reverse complement.
AATTATGTGAATCATAGGCTTTGCATATAACAAGGAATAAAAGGAAATTCATGGTGTTATGCCCTTACTTCAAATGTGTGTGGGGCAACTGGTTTAAAAATTAAAGCAAATATAGAGTTTGGGACATATTAGAGTTATGAGCTGATTATTGGTTTATGCAATTCAGTGAGCAGCAGTGTACAATAATGGGATTAGGGACAGAGCATAATTATACAAATAGCAGCTTACAAAATGTAGATAATAGCCTTTAAAAAACATTGAATACAAAGCCTAGAAAATGAATTCAGGCCTGTTCTGGATGTTCTGCTAATGCAATTTATTTGTTTTCCAGGGAGTCCTTAAATTTAGCACAACATTGTGAATGATTGAAATGATATGTAAAAGGCATATCTAAAAACACATAAGGGAAGCCATTTCTGCGAGCCTTCAAAGAAGCCCTTAAGTGATTAGATTCTTTATTGATTCTGACTGTAGCCTAGAGATGATGGATTCTCTACTGTATCAGTTTTCAGAGAAGCAACTGATAGAGGTTAGATCCTAAGAACTGTGAGGCCAATTGAAGTAGGAACCAACAAATTTTAATTAAATGAAAACAGGTTGGAGGCAAACTGGACACTTGGCTATTACATTACTTTTTAAAAGCTCCTTTGTATTTTAGGTTAGACTATGTCATCACCACCAATTACACTACAGATGAATACAACACAAAACTAGGTTTCAGGTGCCAATCTTGTCCTCTTCAACCCAAGTGGTTCAGTGTATTCCACAGGCTGGCCAGAAAGTAAAGTGTTTCTGACAACAAACCTTATTTCATCCTTACCGGATAACTTATTCACTGGTAAAAAGTAAACTTATCTAGTGTCAAGGTCACCTTTCCTATTTTTAAGCAGCACTCTTCGTAATCTTTGGAAGTTTTAGTTCTCGTATTGCTAACAATCTTGAAATGAGCACATTTTTTTTTACAGCTGTATAGAATTAATTTGCAGCTTCCTGTTTTTGCTTTTCACTTCATCAAGACTTTTCAAAGATACTGTACATTTAGAAAAAAATCATTCTTTGCATTTTGATGTAGACACACTTATATTTTTTTGCAATGTTAGCAGAATCCAAAAGACTTTAATTTCCTTTCAAAGCTTTACAACTGACTGTTCTACTGGTTTAGTGGGAGTGACACTGTGGAAGCAGCTGATGTGATGCTATAAATTCAGAGGTGATTTTATTCTACTTTGATCAGCCTTTACCAAAACCCAACAATCACATTATCCTTGGAAAATGAAGGATAAAAGTTATGCTTTGGAAAATTGCTGCGGCTGTTTATCACACAGACCATGGTTGTGCACCTAAGAATGACTTTAACCCATTGCACTGTTCAGAAGTTCTGGTTCTGCATGACGGCAGAAAAAGGCAATTTTCATGATCAGTATCCTGCCCTTCCTTTAAATCAATTCAACATGTCTGAAAACATTGTATAGCAAGGTCTAGTGGCAAACCTAAATGTGATCTCAACTGTATAGTTCTACCCTTGGATGCTATTTATTTTTTAAAAAATTACCAGCCTGGAGAGCCCAACCTAGATTGAGACCTTGGGGTGGGAGGTAAGGGGATCTAGTCATTTGCCTCCCCACCCCCTGAATTCCCAGTTTGCGAGTCTGTACACATACCATTTGCATTGTAATAGGATCCCATTTGATTTTTGTGTGTGTTTTATTTGCAAATTGCAGACAAAGGGGCTCCAATCCAGATTGGGATCACAGAGGTGGGCAAAGGGTCAAAGCCTTGCTAACTCCCATCACAGGGTCCAAAAAGCAGCTGAACCCTGCACTGGTTATGTGTGTGTATGGGTGGGTGGGGGGCTGCATTGAAGGAAAGAATTATGCACTTATATTAAGATGTAGTTTGGCCCTAATACATTTATTTGTTTGTTTGTAACATTTATACACTACTCCACATTTAAGCAAGTCCAGAACAGTGAACATTAAAGATAATAAGAATAAAAGACACTATTAAAAGTTTGTAAGAACAGAAGACCAATTTAAAAAGTGGCTGGTCAATTGAGGAAGGCTTGTTGAAATCACGATGTCTTCAGCAGACACAGAAAACAACACAGCATTAGAGCCTGTCTGACCTCCAGAAGCAGGGAGATCTACAGAAAGGGGACCACCACACTGAAGGCTGTACTCTGGATGGACTCCAACTGGACCATAGGTCAATGAAGAATCAACAGGAGCATCCCATCGAACTCGACGGGGCAAATTAATATCGGAGAAGGTGCTCTCTCGGGTATCCTGGTCCCAAGTTGTTTGAACACTAGTACCAAAACGTTAAACCTGGCCCGGTAGCAAATAAGCAGCCAGTGCAGTTTCCTCAGCAAAGGGGTTACATGCTGAAAAGGGGCAGCTCCTGACAACAGCTGAGCTGCTGCATTCTGTACCAGCTCCACTTCTAGAGCAGCCTTAAGACCAACCTCACACAGAGCACATAAAAGTAATTTATTCTTGAGGTTATCAGTGTCTGTATCACTGTGGCCAAGCTATCCCTGTCCAAGAGAAGCCATACCTGAGTTGGTCACCCAGACTCAGGAAGTGCTGACTCACAGGGGTTCCAGCTTCAGTTTATTGACCCTTATCCAGCTAGTCACTGAGTCTAGGCACCAGGATTAGCAAAGCCTCATATGATTCAGATGTCAAAGAGATAGATCTGTGTCATCAGCATACTGATGGTATTTGACTCCCAATCCCCTAATGACCACTACTGGTGGCTTTATATAGATGTTGAACAACACTGGGGACAAGATGTACCCTGTAGAATGTCAGAGCTCAATTACCAAGGGACCAAAGAATAGTCACCTAAATTTTACTCTCTGAAATCAACCGGTAACACCATAACCACTATAATAAAATGCCTCCTATGTCCAGCCCATGGAATCAATTCAGAGGATACTATGGTCGATGGTATCAAAAGCCAATAAGAGATTGAGCAAAATTTAATAGGGTCACATTCCCCTCTCCCTCCCCCAAGAAAGATCATCCATCAGGGTGTCCAAGGCTGATTCAGTTCCATAAACAAGTCAAAACTGGAATGGGTTTATACAATCACTATACTCCAAGAGTGCCTACAATTGCTCCACCATGACCCTCTCAAGTACCTTCCCTAAGAAAGAGCTATTTGCGACATTTAACTGTTGGCTTGCTAAGATTCCAAGAAAAACCTCTCAGAGCCAAAATGGACATTACTTTAATTCCATATCTAGAGTAGGTGCACAGGGACAATTTGGAGCATAAGCCTAGAAATGTAATAAATAAAATAAATAGAATAAATAGAGTGGGGGCTTTTCTGATCTGGATTGCCCCCCTGCACCTACTGTAAATTAAATTGGGAGAGTTGTAGCTGCTAGATACCATTTTAAAGCAAAATCTGTTCCTTCTTCTGTTCTCAGTTTAGCCTCACTCTAATAAGATGTGCAACCAAGCTGGTTTCATCTGAAAATGCCCAGTGCTGAAAGTGCCTGTCCCGTTTTTCTGTCAGCCTATTTAAGAAACTGGGGGGGGGGGGGACGACAGAAAAAACACGTGAGCAGGAATATCTACTCCTTCAAAGAGCTGAGAAGTACTTTATTATAGATGACTGTTGCAGGTCTAGGTAACCTACCTTGTTCCTTCAATTGTCTTGCAAAACACCCTATGGCAAGGTTCATACTTACAAAGCTTTGGGGCAGCCAAATGTAAACATATTAATTACTCCCTATTCAAAATACATCCATTAATGTTGGCAAACATGAGCGCATTTCCCCTTTCCATCCATATGTTAGTCCCAGAAATTCATTCAGATCAAGACAGGTGTTACCTAGCATGATCACAGTAAAAAGAAATCTTACTAGCAACATTTGGTGAAAAATACACAGAACCTGATATTCACACCACTTTCGTATGTGTTTGCATTTTTAAAAGAACGGTAAACCACCAACCTTGCCATTCTGTTCTGCATCATAAAGTTAGAAATGTGTTGCACATGTCAAAGCAGGACATATTTGGATAGACAGTGGGTAATAAAAGCAGGCTACTGGAATATAGACGAACCTTTTGCCATATACTTAACATCTGTGTTTTCCTATATGGCAGAGCAAATGAATATAATGATTACTGTCCTGGACTAAGATTTTGCCACCTGGTTTTGCAGAATCTAGTAACAAAGGCAAATAGACACACATTTCCAGCCTTTCAACTTCTCTTGACCATCCATAATGTATGCAGACAGAATCAAGATTACTCGATGGCCTTATAGGCCTCTTCCAACTCTATTGTTCTATGATTCTATAGGTATGCTTCAAGGTGGATTCCTGCATTGAGCAGGGAGTTGGACTCGATGGCCTTACAGGCCCCTTCCAACTCTACTATTCTATGATTCTATGATTCTAGGATAAATTGGGGCAGAGGAGAAACTCTAGTGCCACCATGGTGTGACATGTTGCATTAAAATAAGGCCAAATGAAGTGCACTGTCAGATAGCCTGGCCAAGGAGGTTCAACTGACCAGAGCAATAGAGATTTAGTTGCCAAACTGATTTAGCATTTTCAGTGAGTTTGTCATTCCATTCACAGAGCTGACAATCCAATTCTGTAGCATTGTTTGGAAAGCAGGGTGCACAAACGGAGGAGGCCTGGAACACTTGTACGAACAAAGCTTTCAAGCGGAAATGTTTCCACTGAATCATTATTAGAAAGAATGTCCATGGGGATAATCACTCATGATAAGCTGGTTGAGGCTTACAATATACCCACAAGTAAATGTAAACAGCAATGTTTTATTGTTCATGTTTTAAAGTGGTAATGCCCTGAGAAGTTAATTAAGGTACAATCCTATACATGTTTAGACTGAGAAAAAGTCCTACAATTCCAGGGTGGGGAATGTTGGGAGTTGTAGGACTTTTTCTCTGTCTAAACATGCATAGAATGGCACCCTTAATGGTATGATTCAGGCAGGTAGAGACTTTTGCAGTGTCAAAGACCTGGCAAAGACAGATTTCTAGGAAAATTATATTTAGAGATTTGTCCTAAGAAAACACTTCAACAGTGCTATGTCAATCAGAACAGTTTCTAGAAGATTGCATTCACATGAAGTCCCATGAAAGGCATCTGCCCTTAAAGGCAGCCTTAAAAAAATCATTTTTAAATAAATGGCTGTAATTTTGTGTTTCCACTCTTTGTCCTGATCTGTTTCCTTTTACCTGAATTCCCAGATGAATAAGAAACAGTTGAGAAGAATAGAAGGCCAGGTGTTGTGGCACTTCAGACATGCTGGGTTCCTTAGTACTGGGTTCCCAAGTAACAACAAAGGGTTCTTATAGCACCAGAATTTCAAGCAATGGCACCCAAAGTCTACCACAAATGCCACTAAGGCCTTAGCTAGACCTAAGGATTATCCCAGGCAAATGGAGGGGTTGTCCCTGCCTGCTCCCGGGATCCCCTGTGTGTCATTTGGATGGACAGGGATGATCCTGGGACAATCCCGGAATATAGGCCTGGCCTAGCCATGGCCCAATGCTCCTAGTGGGGAAGAGGAGGCCATACCAATGATATGTGAAAATAAAATGTGAATTGAATTCTCAACAGGCTTTTTCAATCTTTAAAAAGAAAAATCCTAAGTGGATCGTATGGATACTCCATTTGTCCCACATTTAAAGCATCTAACGCAGTTAAAATTTGGAGCTTGTACAGCATGTAATTATTTCTAAAGGTTTTTAAAAATTCTCCAGAGAAGCCAGCTGCTGTTATGACTGAATTATACACAGACAATCATTGAACTGAGGTGGAAAAAAGTTGCCATTGAGTTTAGGAAGGTGAATATTTAAGCTTTGACCTAAGGAAATCGAAAGTTTAATGGATTGGACTGTTTTTCATGAATATGATTTGCAGTCTTGCAAATGCAGTTGAGGGTTAATGAGTGAAAGTAATGTAAACATGTATATAGCCCTGGGAAAATAACACTTTAGTCCTATACAGATTTACCTGAGAGTAAGTCTCATTGAGCCTAATGGCACTTACCTCCGATTCGATATGCATAGGCTTGCACTGTAAATGATGTTCTAATTTTAACCCCCGTAATTAACAGATACTATCCACATTTCACAGATCAAAAAGCAGGGCAAAGTCTGTTTTACAACACTATCTCAGACCACAAAAAACACATTAGGGAATGTGAACAAAATGAAAATTTGTAAGGCTTGTGCACGTTGAGTTGAACATTATGTAAAAATCAATCACAATCAATTTGGAAGAAAGTAATAAATGAGTGGATTTTCACTGATTCAGTTCCAATTAATTTGGTAAAGGAACTGGAACAAAATTGGTTCAGGGACCCTCAAGAATGATGAGATATGTGTCATGGCGGAATGCAGCTGGACACAGGAATGAGCAGAAATGGAGCAATACCCTTTGCACAAGCCAGAACTACCTTCTGCCTGCACAAGCAGCCCTTGGGTACAACTGGCTATATGCAATTTGTATAATCTAAATTCTTAACCTGTACATTCCCACTACATATATACATCAGTTCCTCTAATATCACAACCTTTCCAACAGTTGCCATCAAGCCCTGTAGCTTTTTTCAGGCCATAGCTAGACCTAAGTTTTATCCCAGGATTGTCCTGGAGTCAAACCTGTTCATCTAAGTGCCACACAGGGCATCCAGAGCTCAGGCAGGGACAAACCCAGGATGGTCCTGGGATAAACCTTAGGTCTAACTATGGCCTCAGTCTCTATGGGATAAAGTAGCATCTGGACAGAACCTTGTACTAAGCTTCTTTCATAGATGTACAGATGGAGAAAGAAATCCCAACTTTTCAGATATAATGCTGAATATGACCCTTTAATAATATTCCCAATTATTTTCCCTGTTTATTATACATGGTCCAATTTTAGAAAAAAAAATACAGGTTATTGAAATTGTCCCATAATATCTCAACTATGTGGTTTGTTTCAAAACTTTTCTAACACACATTATTCTAAATCCATTAGTTTAATTGGATCTGACTTCTTCCACAGGAACAAATCTCCTATTGATCCATCTGTGTTAAAATCTTTTGGTATTAATATCTGTCAAATGTTTGATATCTTCAAAAGACCTGTTATTAAAAAATTAGCTGTTGTTCTAACATTGTACTCATGTCTGATCATAGAACACATTTTAGTGCGGGTGGTATTGTTAAAATAAATTGTTTGAATTTCCTCATTGACATTTCCCTTCTGGAGATACAGAAATTCTATCTGATTATCATTAAAATATAAATGAATATTAAACAGCTCCCATCTTTGAAGTTTTCATTAACTAGTTATTCTAGTATGTGTATCTGACAATGCAGATATCTCACCATTTCTAGAACCTTCTCCCATGTGTGGTTTGAGAAGCGGAAACTGGGATGAGCTTCAAACGCCTCTTGAAAACGCATTTGTTCACTCAGGCTTTCCCTGAATTGTAATTGATCATGATACTGCTCTGTTTTACTGTGATGTTGTAATATTTTAACTTATTTATTGTTTTAGACTGTAATATTATATTATTATAATATTATAATAATAAGTAATAAGTATATGTTTTTATGTAAATAGCCTGGAAATCACGGGATGTTGAGCAGTATAAAAGCAGTTTAAATAAATAAATAAATAAATAAATAAGCTTTTTGCATTCTTTAAGGGTCAAACTACGTGTAATATTAAATATACCACTGGCTATACAACTAGGTTCAAATGATAAAGAAACATAATATTATCTCTTGCCTGTGGCCTAACATTGAGACATTCCTAGCAGTATTGAGCAACCATGTTGCAGAATTCCCATACTGTTGGACGTTCTCAACAAAGGTGAAAAATGAACCAGTCTATCCAAATCCCTTCCAACAGTACTGACTATGGTCTGCATGCATTTGGTGAAACCTTGCAGGAGTGATATACTAATAACTTTCTACTTCCTTTATTGGAGTTTAATAAGGCCGCACATGAGGTCCAGATAACACACCAAACATCTTCTTCCAAAGCCTCACCCAAGTCATTCTCCCATGCCCTCAAAATAAAAATAAAAATGATGCCATTCTTCCCTTGATTGTTCTGTTGTTGTTTTTAAAAAATCTTGGATATCCTGATTCTTCTGAAATACCTCAGAATTTCCTATTGTGTGCAGTTGAAGTTGTGCTACAATACTATAATTAGGGAAGTTTTCAATTACAGGCCATGTGTTTTGCCCCTCTCTTCCCATGTAATTCAGCGCATTACAATAGTTCAAGAAAAGCAGGTAGCAAAGCACTGGTAAGCAAACACAATTTCCCTTTAATCTAAAGAAGCTCTGGGGGTCAGGATGCACAAAAGACAGTAGTGAGTCACAATTACTTGGGCAATGCACTGTCTGTTTGTCCCCACACTCCCCACAACCAGCAGTACAAGGATGTTCTCACACCAAAACATTACAAGCGAACTCAGAGCTCCTGAAAGTCTAAAACCAATTATCTTGCATTATCCAGCCATAGGTATCCTCCCTTTCAGCCAGTCCTTTTCTCGTTTCAGCAGGACAATTCTGAAGTGACAGTAACTCAATACAAGCCTAGTTTCTCACCTATTACACATTTCGAGGCACAACTGAATTTGATGAAGGAGTCAAGGTTGAGACATTTCAGATTACAATCTCTAAACCGAAAAATGGAGAACTGACCACAGCAGGACTGCTGAGGAGGACATGAATAGCAGTACGGCTAGGTAATTTTAGACCTTGGACTTAAGGTTATTATGGGGGACCTTTATATGCCCGTGTGCACTTCAGTTGGGAAGCACACTGCTAACGTTTTGTGCCCCCTCTGCATTACAGTTCCATGTTTTGCAACTGCTTCTATAGTCTTGGTTTGTTACAACAACAACTACAAAACTGTTTGCTGACCATGATTAAGTATATATAATGTGTATTTTGAGCATGTGTGGTTTTGCTTTTGAAACTCACTTAAATCATAACTGAACCATGACTACAGGAATAATATGGTTTGCTCTGCTACCCTCATTACCTGCCACACTCTGGATGGACATTTGGGAGCCCCCTGGACAGCCCTGTGTCCTGTCTAACCCTGCTCCCCCTGGGTTCGAAGAAGGTGTTTCAGGTGATTAATCAGAATCAGACTCTGAAGTAGAGGAGTCGGCACCAGAAACAGGCCAGCCTGTACCAGTGGGGGAGAAAGAGCCATCACGGGCTTTTCATCAGCTGGTGATGAACTCTCTCCAGAGCTTATCTCGTCAAGGGCAAATCATACACAGTCAGTGGGAGGCCAATGTTCTTCCGAAGGAGAAAGCATGGACAGGTTAGCCAATCCTAGAGTACGCCATAGACTAAAATGGGTGGAACAAAAGGAAGGGGAGAGAAAGTCAGCCCGACTTGCATCACGTCAGAAGCCGCCTCAGAACTAGTCTCTCTGAAGTTAATGTGTCTTGGGAAAAGGCTTTCCATTCTTCTTGAAAGGACAGTTGTCTCGCTTAGTTTGCATAGTTTTGCCTAGGTGAAAGTTCCAAGAGATTAGACTCTCTTCAGGTGGGAAGAGATGTTTATTGCTTAAATAAAGCTTTGTGGATTACTTAGCAGGCCTCGTTATTGTCTCCCAAGAAGGTTGGAGGCTTTGAGAAAAACAACACCCTGGCCTTTGCCTCCAAGATCCATGCCTAGCTGACAATTGGACGTGAAGATCAAAATGAGTTCATTAAACATGAGTCAATAATATGTTGAAAACAAACCCAACAACAAGGGAGCATTTGATAAAAGATGCATATCAAAGAAATGAGAATTAATTGTCCTGCTTATATCAATTAGACCTTGGCTTTTGAATACTCATATCATAAAAAGCACTGATAAACACAGAAGACTCCAGAAGAACAGCCCAAAATCACAGACTGAAAAATCAGTTCCAATAATAATGGTTTGATTTGTAACATATTTAATGGTTAAGAATTCTTTTCAGGTTGACTTCTATTGAACATCCATAGATTTTTATTTTACTTTTGGTAACAGATAATTTTCTTTTAGGAAAATAACCAGTTTCCTGTCTTCCAACAGGGCCACCCATTTGTGCTCACGAGACGGGATGGATGGAGATAGGACTATGTGGTAGGTGCCAGCACAGTCCACTGAAGCCAACAGTGGGCTAGCCAGCAATGCTCTTCCCCTAGATGATAAGCCTACTGGTTGCATGGGGTGTGGAGCTACCAGGGGTGGACCACTAAGCCAAAACTGGGACTTAAAAGAACCTAAACTTGCCAGAGTCCCAATGCTTTTTAAAAATTTTATCTTTTTACCCATTCACTCGCATCTTGTTGCTAATGAAAATTTCTACAAGCTTTTACTGTAGACCTCAGATGGCTGCATGTTGACAAAGTCAAGATGAAATGTTACGAATCACAAGTTGGCAAGTATAAAGTTTGTGCCTTTCTCATAACAAATCTACCTAACAGGAATTTGACTTCCATCTAATTCTCTTGCTGAATTGGCATTCAGGCTGGGACTATAACAACCTTCCCTAACCAAACGTTTTGGCCTACAACTCCTATCATTCCTGACCATTGACTATGCTGACTGGGGCATATGGGAGTTCAGCTCCGAACCATATAGCGTATACCAGGTTGGGAAGGGTTGGGCTATAGTTTTGCAGAAACCACTATGGTTTGATCTACAGGCCAGAGTGACGGCTATGAGTACTATGAGCAGTTCACATTTTGCTGCTTTGAGCTCCTGGTAATCTGGAGGGTCCCAGAATTGATTTCCCCTGTGAGCAACAGGCTGAGAGTGTGGTGATTCACTTTGCATCAAAGTTCTGCAGGCCAGCTTTCTCCAACCTGGTTCTCTCCCGATGGGCTGTTCTACAACTCCCATAATTTCCAGCCAGTGCATCAGCTTGGAGAAGGCTGCGGTAAACAATACAAGCTGCATTTAAACCAACTTGGTGTGAGAGACGAAGCAGGTGTTTTATAAATACATAGCATGCAGCTAGGTATCTGGTTATACTTTCATTAATTACAGGTGCATTGAGATGAGCCAGTCTTTATAAGCACACAGGGGGTGGGGGAGGCTTATGTCTGTATTCCCCAGAATGATCAGAGCGTAAATTGCACACCTCCTCTGCACAGCTAGAAAGCAGAGAAAGAAAATTACCATTGGTGCCAATGGGATTTTCCCCCTAACAGTTTACAGCGGTGGGAGCAATTTAGACTGTGAGGCCATTTCTACACCATACTGGTGTAGAGGGAGGGAGGGAGGGGTGAGGATCTCGTGATATCCTGATCTTGAGATCCTCCCCTTATTTTTTGTGGTTCTACCATAAACTACCTTGAGCACTCATAAGTAGACGGGCAATTCAAATAGACTTCACTTGCCCTTCCTGCTTCTCTTACCTTCTGTAGCAGGGTCTAAGCTATTCTAGCATGGCAGTGGCTGGTGGCAGAGGCCTTTGACACTTCAACAAATGTCTTCTGCCTCTCTCACCAGAGGATGTTGGGAAAGCAGGCAGGACCTTTCTGCATAGAAAAATTCCATGTGATAGACGTTGGGGCAGAGGGTCCTCAATCAAGCAAGGCACAGTGTGCACTGTGCCATGTCCCTCGCATTTGGGTTTGCACGGATCAGAGTAGTTCTGCTTATCTGCTCCTGCGACTTCAGGACTGTGCTTGGGCAGAAGCCAATCCTGTCTGCAACAGCCCTCTGCATTCATTTTGCAGAGAAGGGCTAGATGGTTTCTGTATTCATGCTCCATTAAAAATTGAACAAAATGTAAATACCTAACATGCGTCATCTTTGCAAATTTCTTGCCATTACAATTCCAGTTGTTATTTTTAGGAATGCTTGAGGAATTCGATCTTTGTGAATTCTGATGTGAACAGACCTGATTTGCACTTTTAAAATTTGCACTTCTCTGAGTTCTGCAATGGAGTTTTCAACTTTAAAATATACCACCATGCATATTTTATGAGAAAATATATTCAGAAATACATATTTAAATACACATTTTCAGGCAGACTTTTTTAAAAACTGCCAATTCATATGGAACTGGGACGGAACACATGAGAAATTGACTTGGACCTGAAATAGGCTCATCCATCCGTTGTTATTGCATCACAAATGCTCTGATCAGTTGGGAGAAAAGCAGGTTAGAAGACCACTATAAAGCCGTTGCTTCCAACAGTCAAAGATTAACCTTACTAGCTCTGCAATAGGAGTTTTGAGTGGATGATAATAAAGCTGGCCATGATATTCTCCCTGTTATTTCTTTAGACACCAAAATAGCTTAGATGACAACGACAAAAAAAGGATGAAGTTAACTTCATTGTGAGATGAACTGGCCTTCTGAAAGAGGATTCAAATTAACATTAGCCTTGCACAGACTTTCGTATCTCTTTACCACAGATAGCTGCATTCAAGGTTAAAGGGAAGTAGAAGTAGGAGACAGCTAGATTCTCAAAGCTTCCCACCACACTAACAGCTTTCATGTTCAGCCATGTCCTTTTTATATTAGTATGGAAACTAAGCAAAAATATTAGCCTTTCCTGGAGACCAGAAATGCCATAATTCATTTATCTATTAGCAGTATGAAAATGGGACAAATTCGTGCCTCACCCTCAAGATTAAATGTGCATAATGACTGTCCAGTCTCCCATGGGGGTGGGGGGGGAGGAGGAGGGAGAGTCCATTAGACAAGTTATATTATTTTTCTTGTATGCTGTGCTTATTCTGGAATTATAAAGAGCTACTTGAAAGCTAGATATTATCTTTACACCACTTCGAAGACAAATCTGCTCTTAAAATTCTAACACTGGACAATTACAGCCTCAAAAAGACTTCCCAGGATTATAGTAAAGGTTCAGCCGCCAATGGCACTTATTTAAGGTTGATGAACATTCACCATTTTGACTGAAGATTTATTTGCTTCTGAGCTAAAGTTTTCAGCTCCCGGTGAATTTATGAGTTTCAGAAATTCAATTTCAATTTCCTCCTGCATGAAATTGTATGGATGGGGAAAAGTAGTAAACTTACAGATAACCAGTATGTGTAAATTACCGGTGCATTTTGATATACAAATTTGCCATTTAGGCAGGTGGAGCTGACATATGAACAATCAGAAGACAAGACAAAAATTGACAGTGGATTTACAGTATTTAATGACGTATTTATTCGATTTAAAACCCAACTTTTGACCAAGAAAACAGAAGTCTAGGCAGCAAATAACCACAAGAACACCTTGTGAACTGCCCAGAGAGCTTTGGCTATTGGGCAGTATAAAAATGTAATAAATTAATTAATAAATACATTGTTAAAAATGTAATAAAACAAAAACATTTTAAAAAAACATGTATAAAACACACACACATACACACACAGAGAGAGAGAGAGAGAGAGAGAGAGAGAGAGAGAGAGAGAGAGAGAGAGCCAGAGCCCTATGTAACAGGCCATTATACAAGCCAAAGGCCTACATGAACAGAAATTTCTTTGCCTGCCAGTGGAAAGGCGATAGAGAAGGAAGGACAGCAACCTAGCCTTCCTTGGCAGGCAGTTTTACAGCTTGGGAGCACCACTGAGAATGCCCCCTCTCACAGTGTCACCAAGTGCACATCTGATAGTAATGGTATCAGGCGATAGGGATGGTATCAGGCGATAGGGATGTATGTTTCAGTCTGCAAATCACTTGAAAATGTCCTGTCTGCAATACTGAATATGAACAGCAGCACATTTTCTTCTGAAAATGTTCGTGAATTCCAAAAGTTGCTTTCCCATTCACATAACGTGTCCATGAAAATGCACAAATTCTCAAAATGAACAAATTCTGAAAGATGCACAACTTTCTCAAACTGCCTACATTTTGAAAAATGCAGAATTTTCTCGAACTAATGTATCCCTTATAACTTTTAAAACAACCTTTTTACTCCAGGAGAGGAATTTGCACACATTTGGGATTTTGTGTTTTTTGCACAACTGTCACATTATAATAGCAGTTCATCTTGCACAGTTTTCCTGTTTGCACAAAAGGAACACTGACTGCCAACACAAGTGTAAATTGATGAGAGACAAGCAACAAATCGATGTTCAGAGAATTTTAGGCCTTAGCTAGAACTACCTGTTAGTCTGCGACGGAGGGTTGAAGATCTCGCAATGGTTTTATCGTGAGATCCCCCCCTCAGTTTACACGCAGCACGCGACAACCTCAGATGGAGAGGTGTTGCACCTGCCATTTTTTCTTAAAGAGGCAGCAGCGCACGAATGCTCGTGTGCAAAAAGTAAGGATTTTTTTAAAAAAATATTTTAATTTCCCTGCTCACCCCACCCCCGATGGGCACCCCATGCACAAGGAACCGTGAGGAGCCAGGACAAACTGTAGTGCCCAGCCACACATGTCTCAGGCTCAGACTGTGGAAAAACCAGGCCTAAAGTGGAGGGCGAGATCCCAAGGGGCAAGGTAGGGATCATCCCTCCCTGATCCCGGGATCCCTTGTGCGTCATGTGGATGTACTGGGACGATCCCAGGAACCACCTGGGATTTTGCCTGGTCTAGCTCTGGCCATGGAGAGCTCAAACGTCATTTGTTCACCCATTCCTACTAAGTGAAGAGTCTGCCTTAAACATCTTTTAAAACTTGGCCAGATTCATATGGTAGAAGATTCCCCTCCCCTCCCCTGATAACCTGTTCCAAGCTGTATAGGACTTAAAAGTGTTCCCAGAAATAGACAGAGGGCTAACGAAGACATTATAATAAGGGAGTCAAATGCTCTCTGTAACAGTAACAACAACAACAAGAACAACAACAACAACAACAACAACAACTCATCTGCCTTATCCAGAAATCCCTGGAGCTGAGAAGCCACTACACACTCCAGCACCTTGTCCAAGAATGGAATATTGGAGACCGGCTGAAAATTATCCGATACAGGACTGAGGTTGACAAATTCTCTTTAGTTGAATAAGACAGCTTCCTATTATAATCCTTTATTTGAAGTTGGCTTATTTAAAAATTGACCGGACTTTGTTTTAAACCTCAGCAAAAGTAAATGCTGCACATGTCATTCTCCTAGGACTACACTGAGGATATGTTCAGGCTTGTTCCTGTTTGTGTATATAGTGCTAACTCATGGTTTAAAATTGCATGTGAACCAGCCAAAATGTGTTGGCGCATATATATATATATATATCACACAAGCTCTGTGTGCATAAATCAGTAAACTTTTGGTTAATCTCTAATTGCAAAGGGACTTGGAAAATGTAATGTATGGCACGTTTAATGTCTGTTGGGTGCTATAAATCCTACTTTATGAAAGAGCAGTCTAAATGAGTACCTTCCCAAACCACTATATCAGTTTCTTCTGCACATAGGAAACTCCCCAAGGAAACGTTATGAATATTAAAGAATTAGCATATATCATCTTTCAGATGATTTAGCTGAACAGCAACGATATTCTTTTTCCACTCTGCAAGCCGGAGGAGGAGGAGGTGTGTTTAGAAATCAAAACAGAATACACAGTTATAGTTGAAGCATGTAATTTATACATTTATTAGATAAACCTACAAACACTGAAGACTTGGATTACTTAGAAGACCCAAGAAAAAAGTAGCATCCTCTCCTATCTTGCAAAGCAGTCTGTAGGATTAACCAAGTGTACCCTCTTAACAAAACCATCTGTGTACCATATTCAGTCAAAAACAAACATATATACAAGAACAATATTTCAGCGCCTGCCACACATTTATAAATCTCTCCTTCCTTGAAGACTTGCCAGAGATGGGTCCTATTTGTACTAACTCTGGCGGACTATTATTTTAAAAGTGTAACTTCCCCTGAGCCTTCACAAAGGCACATGTCATGATCTTTTAAAAAAAGGTTTTAGCGTATACCATACATGAAGAGCTGTATAAAACCAAGTTGCCTCCAACAATCTGGGTGAAATGAAATACAAAGTTTAGCTGAAATATGAATGTGAGGAATTCTCAGGCAAAATATCTGATGAATTTCAAGGAGATTTCAATGAATTTCAGTAAGACTACTGAAATCTCTAAAAATGATTACTAACACTCTTAGACCAGGGGAGAGGGGGGGGGGAAGGAACTCACGATATTTTGATCACGAGATCCTCCTCTTTGTCCAAATGCGCACGTGACATCCCGGGAGTGTGTGCATGTTGCATGATGGGGGCAACAACAAATAAACTCAGAGCTACACAGAAATGCAGTCTTTGGAAACCAGCAAAGCATCCAGAAAACATCCCTATGCACATGCATGGAGCACCCTTCATATCACCCTTTTACATGTCTGCTCAGAAGTAACATTGAGAAGCTGTGCAGTACAAATGTCTAGCTTTTGCATGTCTAGCCAGAAAGTCTGGGTTACTCTGAAGTGAGCATGGACAGCAAGTTCTGAAAATATCTCAAATCTTTGCCTTTGCAGAAAATAACAAAAACTGATTACAAAATGGGATACAGAGAGCATGTCTGCAAAGCTGGCCTTACACGCAAACCAATTCTCTCTCATTCTCTCTCTCCTACATCCACACACCCACAAAGAAAAAAATACACACTCAGCTGCTCCCCCCCCCGCGAAGCATTCCCTGACTTTCAGGCTACACTTCACAACCCCCTCCCCTCCCCTTCGTGGCTCTCCCTGACCTCTCTAAAGATTGGGACTTTCACACTTCTGCCTTTTGCTGCTTTCTAACATCGTGCTCTGCCACCTCTCTAATTCCTCTGACTATGCACAGCCAGGAAAAATGGGGAATTGGCTGGGACCATCTCTTGTGGTGCCATTTCTTCTATGAAATCTTCAGAAATAGGCAGGGGAGCTAAATATGCTCAAGTCAGCCATCTAGACAGTGTGGAGAACCCCAACACCTGGCCTCACCGCTTGGAGACAGAGAAGGGAAGACAAAGGAGCATGCACACTGCACAGAGACAACAAAACAGGGTTCTGCTTGTGGTTGGAGCAGGCCCGCTGCTGCTAGTTATAAATCATTTGGGTTTGGGGGGGGGGGCTTGCAGGCAGTGGTTCACCCCCATCCTAAATTTTATCCCAACTTTGGTTACAACCAGATGGTGATGATGATGATGAGTGTGTGAATTAAAATTGCACAAAAAGCAAGGTGGGTGGGTGGGGAGAATAGAATAGTCATTAAACCAGATTATAGTTCAGCAATTATCATCCAGCAATTCTGACTATAAATACAGATTAGAGTTCAGAAACCTGAGAAGGGTAGAAACAGTGATTGTATGTTTTGAGTTGACGACATAATTAATGTTGACTGGCATCTTGAAAAAAACTACTTTGACTCTTCTTGAGGGAAGACAATATGGCCTGCTCTTCATTGTTTTACATGTTCCTTCTGTGCCCAATTCACAATACCGGAGTCTTTGCCAGGTCCCAACTCTGGGAATTAAGTAATTTACTTCGAACCTGAAAATGTAATGCTTTAGCCCTAAAGGTTTCCAGATCAATCTTAATCACAAACAAGACAGCAGCTGACACAGAAATAATATCTACTAGATTCCCAATATACTTGTGCTCAGAGAATTCTGGAACTTCATCTTTATTGTGTTAGCTCAAGACACACAGGATAAAAATACACCTTTGGGTAAAACACAACAAAGAGTTTTAATTTTAATTGTGAAATAGTAGTAAACTGTCTGTGAAACATCAACCAAATTGTGCCTTACAACATCATAACTTGGTTTCCGCCCTGCAAAATATTATCTACCTCATGAGACACTGTAAGGTAATTCGTAACAGCCCATAAATAGAAGTTGTTCATGAGACAGGTGGAATGCATGAAGTCTAGTAAGATAACATTATTAAAAGAAAAATATACCTAAAAGCACAAACATTTTATCCTTAACATTAAAAGGAAGAACAAAAAAGAAATGCTGCTAGATAGTATTTTAACAGCACTTGTTTCCTATATCATTCTGTATATACAATTACATTCTGATTAGATGCTTACATTACTCACACAAATCAGGATTGATGGTACATGGTATATATAGAACATTTCAACTTTATCTTCTAAACTGTCCATGGGCCATAATGATATTACTTTATACTGCTCTAGATCTCATGCCTCCTGCTCTGCATTTTAGCTAGACAGGTGACTTCACCTGTCTAGCGGAGGCTTCAGGAAGGGGGAGAGAAAGAGACTGGGATGGCTGAAGAGATGTTTCATAGCTCCACATCCTCAGGCTCCTCCACTCCAAGCTCTGGGAAAACCTA
The DNA here is from genome assembly GCF_023053635.1 of Elgaria multicarinata webbii. Lineage (NCBI taxonomy): Eukaryota > Metazoa > Chordata > Lepidosauria > Squamata > Anguidae > Elgaria > Elgaria multicarinata. The sequence goes on along the minus strand of NC_086180.1, from coordinate 75,714,135 downwards.
CTTTTCCCCATTTCCACACCCATTTTGTGAGTGAGGAGAGGTAGCCCTTGTGGTTCTCTTTGTGCCAGCTACAAGGAGGAGGGGGAAGGGGTGTGAAACGTGGTTTCCTAGTGCCAAGCTCAGAGCCCTGTTTATGAGCTCGGAGCCAGGAAAATGAACAATCCTATTTCCCCCCAGATATTGTCTAGGGAACATAGGATTTTATTTATTTATTTTAGGGGTTTTTTTCAATTGTGTTTGACACTATGGATTAAATCCTAGGGTGCCCTTACATTCATGGAAAGTACTTTGATCCAGTGGAAGAAGTGGAGGTACTTTTTCACTGATTCTGCCTTCTAACTGCAGCCCCTGGTGCCTTCTCATAATCTGCTCTCGAAGATCCTCTGGAAAGAAAGATGGGAGACGTGATTCCTCCCCCCATTTCTTCCTTCCACTTTTGTGTCAACTGGAAAAGTATCACACTTTTATAATAATAATAATAATAAAAGTGTGATACTTTTCCAGTTGACACAAAAGTGGAAGGAAGAAATGGGGGGAGGAATCACGTCTCCCATCTTTCTTTTCACAAAAGCCTCCATTGTATCAATAGACCTTTTGTTCTGGAAAGACTTCTTTTGTGAATGGAAGAGCACCAACCATGGGATCCCACCCATTATCTCAGTAATCCTTACAACTGTGCTGAATGGTACTTAATCTTATTATCTCCAATCCATGAAAGCAGATGAAACAACAAAGACTCTTGTAACACCTGAAAAAACTTTTGTCAAATGGAGGATCATCTTCATGAAAGTTTAGAGCAGAAAAAGAATGAGTCTTTAAGGTACTACGAGATGTACTCCTCCTCTGGAATAGAACAAACAACCGAGTAAAGCTGAGAGAATTGCTTCCTTCAGGCCTCTTAGCACAGCAAGGACAACTGCACTCTCATCTACTACTACTCCAAAACAGTTCTCTTCCTAGCTTAGAAAAGTATACCTCCAAAAAAAATTTAAGCATCATACCAGCTGGCAGGAAGGAGCAAAAGTTGACAATGGCCAACTCTGAAGACAGTAAACAACTTTTGAGTTGAGTTCTCTGTGCTACTATCCAAGAGTAAGTAAAATGGAATCATGGTTTATTCTTTTCTAAAGGCGCTCCTTTGGGTTAAAAACAAGCTAACATATGGGATTCCTCAATCCTCATTAACACCTAAGGATGCCATTTTAACCAGCTTTTAGTATGGGTGAGTTTTGATTGTATTTACCACTGCCTATTTCCCAGCATAACAGCTAACTTAAAATAAAAAGGAATGACTCTTTCTTTGCGCGCGTGCGCACGCGCGCGCACACACACACACAGATTTCTAGGATTTCCATTCAGGATATCAGATTATTAACATTACATGTTCAGCTGTATTATTTCCCAGTAACAATTTCCAGAGGGTAGCTATCTAAAGCAGCAAAGCAAAGAATCCTGTGGCTCTTAAAGACTAACAAGTTAATTCTGGCACAAACAACAGTCTCCTTCATAATATGATGAACTGGGTTATAGTCCACAAAAGTTTATGCCACAATAAATCTATTAATTTTTAAGGTGCAAAAAACCTCTTTGTTTTGTTACATAATCACTCAGCTATCATTACCACACCTGCTTAACTTCTTTACTCACTGTAGTCAGAACTTATGTCCACAAGATGGTGTTGTATACACAAAACTAGTCAAATAGCATCTTGTAGACAGGTGTAGACCCCTAAATTAACCCTCAACATGCAATGAACTTTTACCATTATTATTTAATCCCTTTTATATTCTAAGCAGGCTTAGCAGCAGCTCTAACAACAATAGGTTTATTAATTTTCCCAGTGGCATAGTGCAGTCTACTATCATCTCTAGTATTCTCTGTTTCCTATTTTCAAACTGTACCCCCCTCTGCCTATTAAGCCAACATTACAGGGTCTAACATGTTTGTATTTATTTTAAACAGGTTTGTATAGTAGTGCAGTAATATTCACCTTTTAAGGTTGTAATTTTATGTACCCTTTCTTGGCAGTATGCATCATTACAAACTCTGCAAATCTGCAAAGGTATGGACTATAAATATCTTTACTTTTACTTATGTAATACTTTACATAATTAAACAAGATTAGATTACTTGGAATATATCTTCATTCTGCATCCAAAAACCTAGGACAGCAATCCTATGATAATTAAATGTGAACATAGTGGGAAAACATGATGTTTTGCAATCAAAGTCAACAGGAAAATCTGAATGGTGCTTAATTTTATTTTGTTTATGTTTTAGTTTGTTTTTTATATATACATATAAAGCTTAATAATTCCATTTAGGCGGACCCAGTTGAAAGAGCATTAATTTGTGTGATCATCACTTCAGAATGTCATGGGTTGTTCTGCAAGGTACACAATAATTTTATTTCATTACATGAAATAAAACTTCACAGGAAGCAAGAGGCTAAAGATATTATTGCTCTAGTAATCTGTATCTAAGGAATAAAAAGAATGTGAATAATTATAATTATAAACTGCAATCCAATAATTAGGAGGTATATATAATACCTCTTAATGTTAAGAGATATAGCAATCAGCATGTCTAATAGATTACACAAGTATAGAACACACTCATAAAAAGTACATGTCAAAATGAAATATAGATTTTCAAATGTATTTATTCAAAATGTATAAATAAATGCACTGCACTCTTGATCATGTTCACAGCTCCTATAGATTAGCACTACATCGAGAAATATGAGAAAATGCGAATTGGGTAGATCAAGATAAAATTATGCATTGGGAACCAGAATGATTAAGATAAAAATACTTGTTTGTAGTACTTGTGGAGCTGATGGCAACAATTTATAGCACAGCATCGACAAATAATGCGATATTTACTATCAACTATAATAGTGCACAGTACCATGATAATCCATTGCTATAAAAAAGCAACAATTCTGAGAGCGTTTTAATGACAGATTCTAAAAAACACATTTGAATCTGTTCATAGCTAGCAATATATCAGTTCTTCTTTTTTCTCTTTCCTTTTCTTTTCTCTTTTCTCCTCAGAATAGCACTGCCTTGTCAACAGCTATACAGTCCAGCCACTAATCCAAAAGAGTCCTCCATCAGTGGAGGACTGATCAACCTAACTATGTAATCCAGGCCAGTTCTGTATAGGCAAAGAGCTGTTGATGCAAACACACAAGGCATAGGTGAAGCCTTTTAAAATGTTTAAAGTCATGAGACACTAAGAACTAACTTTATCTGAAGAAATTTTCTTTTCCAATACCACACCTGTGCAAAATATATTTTCACTTATTGAAATTTTTTTGTATTTTTGTGATTACGGATGGGTGAGAAATTCATACAACACATTTTAATACAAACTAACCTAATTTTTTCAAACCACTGTGTGAACTGAAACTCAGTTATCCTTCAAAATTCACACTTCTCCGAAATTTGCAATGTTCGCCAATGGGGGGAAATGTGTACAAAAATATTATTGTTAAAATGCATAATATTAGGGAAATTATTTGCAAAAATGTTTAGATTAGGCAAAAATGCACATATCTGGAGAAATGTTTACGAATTTCATGTGAACTTTTAAAACAACGATGTCAAAGCTCAGGACAAACTGAATTTATGACTGGAAAAATTCTCAATGTTCGAGATGAACGAAAGTTTAGATTGGAAAAATGAGAAATAGAGAGAAATTACAATGGACGGATTCATCCATCCCTATTTGTCACTGAACTGATGCAGAGGATCACTACACTATATTTTCCCTGAAAAAAATTAATTCCAACCTAAAGGAAATCCATGACCAACAGTCCAGAAATTCTCTATCTCAGGGGCAAACCATGAATATTCAGAAATATCACAAGGCATAACCTTCCTAGGACTGTATCACTTCAGAATGCAGGTTGGGGGCTTGAATGCTCTATCTCATCTTTTAAAAAATGTAACCAAACAAAACTGAGATATAGTTCTGTCCCCTCCATGGGTTTGGAGATTTGGGCATGAAGAAACATTCAAACATGTGATATCCCCAACACCTTTACATTCTGTAGTTATATATATACCCAGAAGAGGGGTTTCGTTATATATGTTTCATCTGAATGTGTAAATCAGCTGTCAAACTGCTTCTACTGACTAACATCACCACAATCCAGACTAGTGGAGAAAGCAATATCCTCTTCGTTTTGTTAAACCAAACATACAGCAAAAGATTCTAAAATGATTGGCTGGTTTACCTATAATCGACCTTGTCTGATTTGGTCTTTCCCCCCTAAAAACAACAACTGACCGGCTATGTTGAAATATCCAAAATCCTCAACTAATTCCATATATATGAGATTAGCTGCAGACGTCATCTGTTCAGTCCAGCCAAAGTTGAAAATGCTTCAAAACTGAATTTAATCCAATAGATTGCATTCCCCCCTCCCCATTTCTATATTAAATCCTACTCTGAACGGGGGATATTTGTATGCACAGAAAATTACACAAACCAATTGCTGTTTTAGCATCTTTAATCACAAATCAACCTACTGTGGCAATGCCACAAACGTCTAGGAACAGCACAGGGGTAACCTTAGGGTGACCATATGAAAAGGTGGACAGGGCTCCTGTATCTTTAACAGTTGTATTGAAAAGTGAATTTCACCAAGTGTCGTTTGTATATATGGAGAATCTGGTGAAATTCCCTCTTCACCACATCAGTTAAAGCTGCAGGTGCCCTGCCCTCTTTTAAATCTGGTCAGTCTAGTATAGCTCCTGCACCTTTAACTGTGGTGATGAAGAGGGAATTTCACCAGGTTCCCCATATATACAAATGACACCTGCTGAAATTCCCTTTTCTATGCAACTGTTAAAGATACAGGAGCCCTGTCCTCCTTTCCATATGGTCACCATAGGTAACCTTGAACCTTTTTAATACATTATTTCCCTGTACTCAGGCTCCAAAATCTATCTGAGGGCTGGCACACATACACATAATGACTCACAATTGAATGTGTGAATTGACCAGGTCAGGAATGGGCACCAAGGGAGAGCAGTGACAGAGGGCATGAGGAACAGCAGCAGCAGCAGCAGAAACACCACACACCACTGCACACTAAAGTTACACTGACAATAGCCCTTTAGTAATTATGTAATGGCACTGTAACTAAGGACTGGAACCAATTGGAACAATAAAAAAGTGAAAACATACAAAGGAACTAAGAATATTACTGATTTTTGTTATGTAAGTCATGTATAGTCTCCCTTAATTAATCTGTTCAGAAATTCGAAACAACAAATGTTATAGTAACCATGAAAAATATGATCTTCTGTTTTTTATCTGGAGGCTCAATGAATTCACAAGAGGGGAAGCCAAACTAGAGCTGTGCAAAATACAATTCTATTAATGAAGCTTAGGCTGAGTCTTTCCAAGCATTTTTTTTAAAGGTTCGGGAGCAGGGCAGGGAGGTAATCAATCAATCTTTATTTACAGTCAACAGACCACCAATACAACATATAAGTACACAGATGTAATAAAAATACATGATGGTAAAGAAGAAGGGATACAAAATCTGTAAAAGTGCTAATCAGTAGGCTTAAAATAATGATCAGACATCCATGAGTGGTCTAATGAGAATAGCCAGAATCAAAAATTTGGCCACTTGCTCAGTAATAGGCTTATTGGTACCCTGAAGTAAAATAATCTTAAGAGACTCAGGAGAGCAACCGGGGAAATGCTGTATAATAGGGCATATTAGGTCTTTCCTGGCCTCTTGATAGTAACTGCAATAAAATAGTACATGCAAGGTGGACTCACCTCGATGTCATTACAGGGGCAGCATCTAATATTCTTTGGAATTTTCTTGAATCTGCCCTCTAATACCTTGGAAGGGAGAACATTGAACCTTGATAAGGAGAATGCCTTCCTATATTTAGGGATAGTTAGCCATCTCTGGTATGGCATTCTGTCTTTGCAGGGATGGCCTAGTAGGCCCAATGACTGCGGGGAACATGGTCCCCAAGCAGCTCCCTGGAGCTCCTGGTAGTCTATGTCTGGCAGGGAGGTGAATTCTACTTTTTCTGGTCATTTTTGGTAGCTTAGCCTGAAGAAGTCCCTCTACCACCGCTAGCCCCCTCGTATGCCAAGATTCCTCCTCCCCACATCCTATACTCTCCCAAACTTAAAAGTTAGATGGACAGCCAAGAGGGCTTGTCCATCTAACTTTTATTTATTTATTTATTAAACTTATATACCACTCCCATAGCCAGGGCTCTCTGGGTGGTTTACAGAACTTTTAGCTCTGTGTAATGAACTCTGATGCTGAGTGTGGTTGAGTCTTCCAGTCATGAGTATTATGAACCGAGGTGTCAAGAATTATGAGCTTTGCTGAAATTTGGAGAGGGGGAGGAGATGGACTCAGTTCATAATGGCAAAGGGATGTCTGGACAGAGATAATTCGTTTCTAAAACTGCACCTATTCCAAACCTCTATTCGAGCCTTCCCCAAGCTGGTGCTGTCCAGATGTTTGGGACATCATCCCCGATCAGTCTAAGTCAGCATGGCCAATGGTAAGAAATTCTGGGAGTTGTAGTCCAAAACATCTGAATGGCATCAGGTTGGGTAAGGGTGCCAATACATAAGTGTATGTTTTTTATCTCTTTTATGCCAGTTTGTTTTCCTTTATGTACTGTCATCTCAACATTTTATTTTTTTCAAAAATCAGGGAATTAACCACAAATATCTTATTTTTATTGTAACGAATGTAAATGAATGAATGTAAAAGATTATGCAAGTCAAACGTTTAAAATGGGAAGGAGAGACACAATACTGTAAGTGTTTACAGAACTGCTGGTGTCATTGCTTGCAGACATTGGATTTTGTTCGCTGACTCAGTGGCTGTGACATGGTGCTACATTCACAGCAGCAGAAAATGTATTTGAAAAATGATACCACTTGTCAGCCCAGGAAATTGAAAATAGTTCAATTGATGGGTGTCTCCTTTTAGGAGTTTTGTACTCCATTTTTTAAAAGTTAAGACACAGTGTTGTTATCTGAAAATTGAGTTTTAAAATACTATTAACTGCATGTAGTTTAGAAAAATAAGGCCAAAGCTACATCTCATTAATATGGTTGAAATACTGTAGGTATCTCAAACATACTGCTTTTTCATACTCCTTCCTGCCTGGGAACTTTTTTATGTGTCATAGGCCTTAGCTAGACCAAAGGTTTATCCCAGGATCATCCCGGGTTCATCCCTGCCTGAGCGCTGGATGTCCTGTGTGGCACTTAGATGAACAGGTTTGACCCCAGGACAATCCTGGGATAAACCTTAGGTCTAGCTATGGCCTTAGATGTCCTTATTGTTTTCTTCCTTCACAAGATATTGGCCATATTCACATTGTTCTTGGTTTATGAATCTGGGATTGTTAGGGAAAAACAATCTAGAATGGCATCTCTTTTTTTTTACCCAATCACACTAGCAAGACTATTGAAGCAGGAGAAATCCTGGCTTATTTCCAGTAAACCAGGGCCCTTTCTACACCTAAGGATTATCCCAGGAAAATGGAGGGATCGTCCCTGCCTGCTCCCGGGATCCCCTGTGTGTCATTTTCATGCACAGGGATGATCCCAGGAAAAAAAGGAAGGTGTAGAAATGGCCCAGGATTCTCCAGAGTTCTGGCTCACTGTTCTGTAAATGAACACAGCCATTACACTGCCTTATATGACCTTGGGAAGTCTGATTTTGATAGCTCATCCCCATTTCTTATTTATCTATATTTCTAACCTGATGGGAGGGTTATATTTAAACATCAGCCAAATAAAAATTAATGAGATAAAATAGTTATTAAAATCAAAATACTGTATCCTGACACCAATTTTAAAAAAGTAAAATTTCAATATTTATTTAATTTATTTCATTTATATACCACTTAATATTAAAAAAAAATCTCCAAGTGGTTCACATGCAATATTAAAAATCACATTTAAATACAATATTAAAACTAATTTAATAGCTGAAGACTTTTTTATTCTCTCAGTATTTTAACACTTAATTTTAACTTAAATTTAAATTTTACTGTTCTAACTCTGTATTTTAATCTTATATTAATTTTGCTGCATGGTTTTATCCTGGTTGTGCTTTTTATACTGTATTTTGTATTTGTGTTTTTAACCTGTTGGTTGTTTTATTATGGTTTTAATTTTTGTGAACCACCCAGAGAGCTTTGGCTATTGGGCGATATAATTATTATTATTATTATTTATTTATATAGCACCATCAATGTACATGGTGCTGTACAGATAACACAGTAAAAAGCAAGACCCTGCCGCATAGGCTTACAATAAATAAATAATAAATACAATAAATAAATAAATAAAATAAAATAATTTCAAGTAAAACAACAAAACATATATTTAAAATAACACTACTAAAACAATTTTAAAAACTACATTAACAATACAAAATAATTCAAAAAGCAGTAAGAGGAGCAGCATTTGATCAATTGCAGTTTATTTACAAACTAGAGAAGGCTTTGCTAAACAAGTGCATTTTCAGGAGGCTTTTGGAAGGTACCACATTTCATGCCATCCAAATTTCATGGGGGAGGATTTTCCAGAAGGTGGGCACCACCACTGAAAAGCCCACTCCTGAGGGGCTGGAGCATCAACAGCTGGGATTGTTCCACTTGGAAAAAAGGATGCTAAGGGAAGAAATGATAGAGGTGTGCAAAATTATACCTGGTGTGGAGAATGTGGATAGGGAGACATTTTCTCCCTCTCCCATAATACTAGAACCCAGGGTCATCCCATGAAACTGATTACTTGGAGATACAGGCCAGATAAAAGGAAGTACTTCTTCACACAGCACATAGTTAAACTATGGAATTTACTATCACAAGGTGTAGTGATAGCCACCAACTTGGATGCCTTTAAAAGGGGGTTGGATAAATTCCTTGAGAAGGTCATCAATAGCTGCTTGTCCCAATGGCTATGCACTACCTCTGGTATCAGAGGCAGTAAGCCTATGTAATCCAGTTGCTGGGGAACATGGATGGGAGGGTACTGTTGCACTGTGTCCTGCTGGTGGACAACCATATCAGCTTAACCCCAGGCTAAAAGTCACTCACAAGAAAAGCTTTGTAACACAACCAACTACTGTAGAAACTCCCATGTTGACAATTTTCCAGTCTTGAGCCCTACCCATCTTTTTCATTGCTTCATGATTCAAAATCATGTGCAGAATTCTACTTATGTTCAAGTGAATAAAAATGTGGGAGGCTGGAGAATGAGGGCATGGGGGCTGGCATGCCAGGCAACATAGGATGTGGGGCCAGTGTGTATAGCCCTGCCCCCTATCCAGTATAAGTTCTCATGCATTCAGCTGAAGATGGTGTGTAAAGAGTTTCCTAGAGTGAGAACAAATACAAAAATTTAAGTCTCCTATCTAATGGAAGCTACCTGCACACTGGGACAAAACCAGCTGAATTGAATTTCAGTTCAATTCAAGGCATAAAAATGGAGGGATGGTAGGATGAAGTGTAATAATCTTTTGCACTAACAAATCTGAGCTGAATGAAGATTAAGTAGGCTGACCATATGAAAAGGAGGACAGGGCTCCTGTATCTTTAACAGTTGCATAGAAAAGGGAATTTCAGCAGGTGTTGTTTGTATATATGGGGAACCTGGTGAAATTCCCTCTTCATCACAGCAGTTAAAGGTGCAGGAGATATACTAGAGTGACCAGATTTAAAAGACAGCAGGGCTCCTGCAGATTTAACTGTTGTGATAGAGAGGGAATTTCACCAGGTTCCCCATATATACAAATGACACCTGCTGAAATTCCCTTTTCAATACAACTGTTAAAGATACAGGTGCCCTGTCCTCCTTTTCATATGGTCACCCTAGATAAAGTCAATATGTGTGCATAAGAACAATGAAATTCCTGCTCAGAGCTATCTGTTTCACACTCAAGGAAGAAATAGTTTGCTACAGTGTGTAAACAGAACAGGCCTTTTGTCTGATCCAATATGGCTCTTCTTGTGTTCTTAATGAAATGGACATATGGAAGATGATGACTATACATTTTCATACCCAGCAATGGCTTCTTTGTTAATTTGTATCTTCATATATATATTTCCTTGTTAAAATATCCTTACACTTCAAAGGAGGAAGAGGAAGAGGAGGAGGAGGAGGAGGAGGAGGAGGAGGAGGAGGAGGAGGAAGAAGAAGAAGAAGAAGAAGAAGAAGAAGAAGAAGAAGAAGAAGAAGAAGAAGAAGAAGAAGAAGAAGAAGAAGAAGAAGAAGAGCTCTAAGTTTAGATTGGACATTACCAAGGCATTAGTGTGTTTGTGTAAAATGAATGTTTTGCTTTACATGACTTACAATAAAGAGAAAGTGTTAAGTGAGCTACTGTGAAGAAAACCAAAGAAACAAAAAGTACTATCAAGCATGAACTGCCTTAAGCCATTTCCACAAAATCTAATTACTTGCTTTACTTTATTAAATGAGGTTTGTATGTGTGTTTTTAACACAGTCCTATTTGTCCAAAGGAGAACAACAACTATTAAGGAAAATAACATTAGATTAAGTATCCACAGATTAAATAGATAAAGCTTTACATCCATAGATTAAATGGATGAAGCTTTATCCTCAATAAATATATATTGATCTCCTATGACATTAGTGGGGTTAGATTTAACTCTGGTTAAAAAAAAATCCGTGTCTTCTTTCCACCATTATGAAAACTTCTGCTTTAAAACTTCATCATACAGTAAAGAAGATAGATGGAGTCATTCACCATCTGTTTAAGCAAATACACTTAAAGATGCTTCCACAAGTGTGATTAAGTGACAGCAGATCTAGGAGCAAAGAGTACTCAGATTTCAAAATGATGATTGTACAGCTGTAGCCTGCATCATTAGGGAGCCATAAAAGTTTATGTTCCATTTGGATGGCAAGGACCTTTGTTGAAGACTCGATGGAATGGGCAAATCAAGAAATGATCCATTTAGCAGTTGTTGTAAATTTAGAAAGGCTAATGAAACAAAGATCGTAAGTTATAATTACCATTCACCACCACAAAAGGTGATTTTCTTGATTTTCACTATTATACTAAATTTTCACTGATGCAATGCTTTCTTAGTGCAGTATCTGTTATATTCTTATACCTTTATCAGAATGCCCTGATTCTCAAAAGGTGATTATCAGAAATAATAACAACAACAACAACAACAATAATAATAATGATTGAGGAGGTGAGGAAGAAGATGCATTACCACTAGGCATTGGACAAAAAAAACACACAAGGAAAATAAGCAAGGGAAGGCAAGGGAAAATGAAAATGGGAGTCGATGATATGGCGTGAACCCTCTACACATAAAACTGGATGCATGTAGCCTTCTGGACATGTTCAAATGAGCTGTGTAGCTGGGGCGGGAACCTGCAGCTCAGATGCTGCATACCCACACACATTCGTAATGCTTACTACTGTTGTGGATTTTCAATTCTAGCATTATTGTTGTCACCTTGAAAAAGTAGTTTTAGCTCCACCCCCATAGCAACCTTGTAGGAACGCCTACACTAAATGAATCTTAGAAATGTTCTTTGTCTAACAAGTTTGCTATGGAATAGATGACCCTGATTGGTCAAGCGTACATCACATGATAGCCAGCTTGAAATTCTATAAGTATTGCTGCCAGCCCCTTTGTTGGGGGCTCGTGAGTTCATTTTGAACTTGGAGTCTTTTGTGCACAAAAGAAAGCCCTTTGGGGCCTTTGCTACACCAGGCTATATCCCGGGTTGATACCCGGGATCGCCCCTGTGCGTCCAGATGACACACAGGGGATCCCGGGCTCAGGGAGGGATCAACCCTCCCTAGCCCCGGGATATAACCTACCCCTTTGGGCCCAGTATTTTCCGTGGAGCCTGAGACCATGGAGCATGTGGCCCATTTTCGTGGCTTGACCCCGGCTATGCATGATTACTTGCGCATAGCTGGGAGCTGGGCCCATTGGGGGCAGGGTAGGGGGAGCGGGAAAAATGATTTTTTTAAAAAAAACTTACCTGGGCGCACGAGCATTCATGCACATCCGGCCCTTTAAGAACAAAAAAAAAATGGTGGGCGCAACAGCTCTCTTTGTGAGCTCATCATGCATGACATATAGACTAGAGCGACAGCCGCGATACTTGCATCACAGGCTCTCCTCTCCTCCGTCATGCTTTTTAAGGTAGGTCTAGCAAAGGCCTTGGTCTCTTACCCCAGCTGAGATTAATCATTGGTCTTTGGATCTCAGTTGAACTATGAACCAGGAAGGGTTTTTCTCTTCCACTACACTACTATTATTCATGCAAATATTTTCAGACTGCCCTTGATCTTAACAGATATCAGGCCAGTATACAAGAGACTTAAACATATCCTATATACAATATAATAAAACCATGAAACGATATCATCATAAAAACTAACAGATGCAGGAAAAACAGCAGAACAGACTTTGGGGTGCGGCCATTGCTCAGTGACAGACCAATTGCTTTGCATACAGAAGGTCCCACGTTCAATTGCTGGCATTTCCAGACAACGCTGGAAAAACTCCTGCCTGAAGCCCAGGGAGTTTCTACAACCTAGACACCACATTTGAAAAGGCCCTGCCCTATGCCCCTGCCAAATGAATCTCTGTGGGAATCTACACTATTGTTATTATAACGTTATGAATCAGCAACTGTGACTCAAAGCATCACATGACCCTCTGTATCTTCAGTTGTAATGAGTTGTACTTACCTCCTTGATTTCGTTGTCCCAGTTCGTTGTTGCTGAGTACTAGCGCTTATTTAGAAACCATGTGCCCTGTTCTAACGACGTTAGCTCTTCTCCGAAAATGTTGAATTGAGTGATCAGCCAATTGCTACCTTGGTTTCCACATGTTGAAATTACGAGCATGAGCAGATGAGTTAGCAAAGGGGGGACAGGAAGGGAAGAAAAAAGGAAGTGGGCGGAGCAAACTGAGAACCTCGCCTAAACACAGAGGAGACAGAGAACAGCTACAACGGAAGAACAAACAGTGTGCCCTGGATTAATGAATTTATAACGTAAAGGGAAAATGTAAGTACCGCTAGATCCCCATAGTGTGCCCCGTGATTATCAAAACCGACACAGACAGCAACGTTAGAAATGGACAATAACTACGTTATTAGACTAGTGTAGATCCGGCCTCTGACAGTGACTGGATGTGTAGCAAGGCATCAGATTACGAATGTAGTGTGCAGGCAAGTCTATGTGGTAGAAGGCAGTCCATCAAATAACCTGGCCACAAATCAGTTATAGCTTCATAGGTAGTGAAAAGGATTTTGAACTGGGCCTGGAAAAGAGATAACAAATCTGTCTATCTAGAGGTAACAAATCTGTTTATTTCTCTGTACATCAGACAAAGTGCTACCAAATATTATAATTTTCAGACCTGGTAAACTCTGCAAGCATAAAAGATATATCTATTCTAAACTAACTTTTGATACTCTCATGAAGTACAATTTAGGTTCATATAAGCAATAGGTGCATTCAATGAGCAGAGACGGGGAGCCACTGAACCTATTAAATGTGTAGAAACAGAAGTATTTTGAGTTTTATCATTAAATATTTTTTTGCTTTCTACCCTGCCTCCCTCCTAGTTAAGCATTTTCAACAACAAACATTCGCTACTGAGAACACCATAAGCCCTTAACAGATCGGGAACCAGTATGCTGCTGCTTTAGGCCGACATCAGCAGATTTTTGCAGGCTAAATGTGTGCTTGGGTTTTTTGTTTTTGTTTTGTTTTTACTCTCTAGACAATCAGACAATTCTAGTCTCTAAATATTTCAGCCACCTGCTCCAACCTTCAAGGAAACAAACTTGTTTTTTTTTTTAGTAAATGTAGAGTTCAAAACTTAATTGCAAGCAAGTTAATAAAAGATGAATACAAAAAATATTTCCAGTCCCACATTCTAGCAAATAATGGTTTTGCAAGGTCCTACCTACATGCGTTATTATTATTATTATTATTATTATTATTATTATTATTTATTTATTTATTTATTTATATAGCACCATCAATGTACATGGTGCTGTACAGATTACACAGTAAATAGCAAGACCCTGCCGCATAGGCTTACAATCTTGGGTTACCCTTCTTTAACCTAGTTATGCTGCAATATTTTTTTGTTTCATCTGTTTCTCTTATGTGGTAACAGCTTCAAATTAAATCAATGTTATCATTAGACAAGAACAGAAAGCCTGTGGATCTAATTAGTTCTCCTTATTGGCCCAATTTGTTATCAATTTCATTTAATGCAAACTTCAAGAGAAAAGACTGAGATGCATTGGCAAAGAATATTATCTTGAGAAATGTTTTCCTAGTCTTCAACAACTGAACTTGGAATGAAGATTAATAAAAGAGAAGCGTGAGTGATTTGCAGTGAGATGGCAGCTCCTTTTCATCCCTCATACAGGACAAAGGGTCATAGCTCAACAGAGAACTAAGCTTCTTGCCCTTTATTATCCTGGCATTCTTAAAGCCTCATTCAAATACCAGTTAAATCAGAGTTCTTTAAGCTGGGTTGGTTCTATCACCTTCAATGGAATTTTAAAAAATAAATAAATAGGAATGTTCCTGTATCTACAAATATAGATGAAGAAATAGACCTGAAAGTATGTGTAGAATGCTGATAGAACCCTAGATGGTCAGTACACCCCATAAACATTGTGTGCATGATTCCAAGAGCTTTCTTAAAGTCCGACAACACTGAGAGGGATGTCTGAGAAATTCATTTCAGTTTGTTTTTGATCAGGATTTTATCCAGTTCTCATCTTTTGGACCAAACATGGACTTGGACACAATCTGCCGTCAAAGTCTGTGCATTGCTGAGCTTGCAATGTGATTTGCGGACCAAAATAAATGTATTCAACGTCAAAAGTCCCCTTTCAGTAGGGGTTCCACAAGGCTCGGTGCTTGGCCCATTGTTGTTTTCTTTATACATGTTGCCCTTGGGTAATCTTATTCAATCTCATGGCCTCCAATATTGTCTGTATGCCGATGATACACAATTATATCTTTCATCTCCGGATCTTTCTCCTGATGTTCACGATCGTATCTCGGCATGTCTTTCAGATATCTCAGCTTGGTTGCTTCATCGTCGTTTGAAACTTAATATGGCAAAGACTGAATTGCTTGTTTTTCCTCCTAAACCTTCTCCTCATCTCTCATTCTCTCTTACTGTCAATGATGTCACGCTTACTCCAGTCAAGGAAGCTCGTAGTCTTGGCTTTATATTTGATTCCTCGCTCTCCTTTATTCCTCATATTGAGGCAGTAGCTAAATCCTGTCGTTTTTTCCTGTATAATATTGCCAGGATTCGATCATTTTTGTCTGTCTCTTCTGCCAAGACTTCTGCCATGCATTGGTTATTTCTCGGTTGGACTACTGCAACCTTCTTCTCACTGGCCTTCCTTCTTCTCACATCAGTTTGTTGGTTTCTGTTCACCACTCTGCTGCTAAGATCATCTTCTTGGCTCGCCGCTCTGACCATGTTACTCCACTTCTGAAATCTCTTCATTGGCTTCCAATTAACTCCAGAATCCAATATAAACTTCTCCTGTTGACCTACAAAGCTTTTCACTGTCTAGCTCCTTCCTATCTTTCCTTTCTCATCTCACACTATTGCCCCGCTCGTGCTCTTCGCTCCTCTAATGCCATGTTTCTCATCTGCCCAAGGGTCTCTACTTCCCTTGCTCGGCTTCGTCTATTTTCTTCTGCTGCCCCTTATGCCTGGAACGCTCTTCCAGAACATTTGAGAAGTACAAGTTCAATCACAGCTTTTAAAGCTCAGCTAAACACTTTTCTTTTTTCTAAAGCTTTTAAAATTTGATTTTGTTCTGACTTTTATACTGTTAGTTTTACTCTACCCTGTGCCTGTTTGGTGCATTCTCTTCCCCTTCTTATTGTTTTATTATGATTTTATTAGAATGTAAGCCTATGCGGCAGGGTCTTGCTATTTTATAGTTTTACTCTGTACAGCACCATGTACATTGATGGTGCTATATAAATAAATAATAATAATAATAATTTGAAAAATGTGTATGGAAAAAAATACATTTTTTTAAAAAAAATGTGCACAAATACGCTTTAATCAATGAGGGAAAATGTATGCGTTTCAAAGATGCACACCACCGAATTGTACACTTGGAACAATAAGCACAGAAATAATGGATTTTCAGGCAAAAGGGAAGAAAAAACAAAGCTCACAGTCTGATACAGACTTGAGACATAAACGCCCTTCCGCTGCATCCCATGCACGTGGCCACGGGGAGGCAGTGGCGGGTGGTGGGGACAGCGAGACGTGCCCAATTGCCATTGGCGGCAATTTTGTGGCACTACTGCTGGGACAGGGCAGCGCAGCCTTCATTAGGCCGGCAAGCCCAGCTTCTGGCCTCTTCTTGTTCGCAGTTCCTCAAGAAGGATTGCGTGAGCCAGTTCAGCATGGGAGTTGTCAGCAGGGCACTCTTTCTGCAGCGGCACTGAGGACTCCTTCATTCAACTCTATTGAGTCCAGCGGTGAGGGAGACTGTGTGGGCAGTGCGTGCTTTTCTGGTGCCCGGCCAGGCTCCCAGCACTCCCAGCACAGCGCGGCCTACCAGGCCTAAAGGGTTTTTTGGGAAGGCCATTAGGGCCTTTCCAAGTGATCAACCGGGTTTGGGGGTGTCTGAGGTGGTCAAGTCCCTTGTGTCCTCCCCCCTTTTCTCATACTTTGCTTGAGGGTGGGACACTGGGGGTTTTATAGCCCTGTGATCAAGGGCTCTAGGATTTGTGGGAGAGGCGTTTTTCTTCTTTTCATTCCCCTGGGAGGAATAAACCCCACTTCTGGCCTGTGTTCCCTGGTATGGGGGGGGGGGGGGCGGTTTGCCTTATTTGACCAGCTTTATATGTGGGTCCTCTTATTTCTCCCTCCCTCACTCTATGTGAACATAAATCATAACATAATGGAGACCAGCACCTGTCTGGAATTTTCCTTCTCACTGTCCCCATACTATGGCAGCATTCAGACATAACAATAAACGTATTATTATGCAAACAATTAATTATTATGCAAACAAACACGGGTGAGCTTTGGGCTTATAAGTTACTGTCAAGGGTTGAGACCTACACAGGCCTGGGAATCTTCTGATGGGAGGATAGGCATTCTTAAGTTTCATTTCCCCCCCTAAATGAGTTAAGTTTCATTTCCCCAGGTTTCAGGTCATCAGACTGTATGTTTCAGTTTCTGAATTAGCGTATATAAATGGGTGGAGTTAACTGGAGCTGAGCTGCAGAGGTCCACAGAGAGAGCTGCAGAGAGCCACTGAGAGAGACTCTGGAACAAGGAGTCTTGTTGTCTCTGAAGAACAACAACCAGGAGAAAGCTGGAAGGGACACTAAGCCAAAACTACTGGGGAAGTATAGCTAGGCTAGAGGAAACTGTGGTTTTACATCTTTTATTTTCATTGTAAATGCCTTTTGAAATCTAACAGCTCTATTTGGGTAAATACCTGAAGTTTATGCGATTTTGCCTTATCTAATTCCTCATAGTAAATAGTTGTTTAAACCTTGTTATTTGGAGTGTCAATTGCACCATGTCTAAGGCCTAAACCCCACGTTACTGAGAGGGGAAGGTAAAAGAGCTCTTAAAGAGGCAAAATACCTTTAATCAGGCGCACACTAGCAAGGATCCACTCACAACAACCCCAAAGAGGTGTTCCTCCTCTTTATCATTGAAACCTGCTTGTTTACCTGCTGTATAAGCTCTTCTATCCTGTCCATTAAAATAATGAAAAACAAATACTGAAAATGTTCAGTAAAGAACAAGCATTTTTGATTAAGCTTCCATTAGGCTCCTACCTTCTTTTATCAAGCCACATGGTATGCTAAAGTTGCTGCTATTAAAAATGAACGTCGGAACAGTGTACATACCAAATTTCAAAGACTACTGAATGATTAGCAAAGGAAAATGGAAGCGATTGTGGAACAATGAAGTGGTATACCTGGCATGTATGTGGGTGAGCCACTTTCCCAGGTTTTCATAAAGATTCAGTATCTCCATTTGCACTTATCACAACACTCATGAAGCTTGCTAAATCACAGCCTTGATCTGTTACATTGGCCCCATTCAGAAGACACCTTGAACCATGGCTTTAACCATGGTGAATAAAGCAAAAAGGCTTACCATGGTTAAAGCCATGGTTTAAGGTGTCTTCTGAACAGGCCCATTCTTTTCTTGAGGAAATGGTTTTTTGTTTTTTGGGGGGTGGGGAAAAATGTATTGTAGAGTCCAATAATGGAGAGAATCATAGCTTGGTGACACTTGCTTAGTATGCAGTTCCAGGTTCAATCCAGTTTTAACATATTTTAGTGAACAGGCTAGGAAAGGTATCGCAGAGCAACTTTTAGTTAAATAAATGATTGGGTAGCTCTTTGGTAAGCCTAAGAGCTCCTTCACACAGAGCTTATGTAGTGCAATCAAGATCAGTTACTCACTGAAGTTTGCAGGTCCTTATCACAAGGCCGCCATCGTGTGGTGCCTCTCCCACCATTTTTGAGGTTTATTCCTCAAAAATGGCCACGATTTAACTGGCCAAAAATGAAGTAACTAATACACAGCACCATCAAAGAGCTGGTGTATTTAGGTGATAGTGCAAAATTCTTTTTTATGTTGCAGTGCCATCTGCTGGCTATATAACTGGAAGAGAGCTTTGGCTATGGGGCGGTATATAAATGTAATAAATAAATAAATATGGAACTTCCCCACCAAGAAAATTGCCCAAAAAAAGGGAGGGGGGAGGAAAGGGTGAGGCATGTTTATTGTGCCTATTGTAATCCCAAAAAGACTCCACAAGAAGAAAGCCCAGTTAGGGTACAGGGTTTTGTGTTGTTGTTGTTGTTGTTTTTTGATGTAGAGAAGCTCTAAATAAGGAAGGAAGAATACCAGTTACTAAACAAGACAGGTTCCAAGAACTATTATAGAATTCATACCCTTTTTCAGACCTGGCAGCATAGGATGGAGTTGCACAACCACTGCATTGAGAAATTTCATCTCTAGATATGCTACCAACTGCTTGGAAATATGAAGAAGTGAGGAATGTGGCCATGCTTAGGTCATTGGGTAGCATGTGCCACATGCTGTGTTTTTAAGCACTCACCCCAGGATGTGTTATCCTATGATTTTTTTCCTGTGAAAAAGCGGCTAGGAAGGATACAGGAATGGAGGCGGTGAGATGGGATAGAGGGTAGAGACTGGTAGGGATCAGAGATATTCATCATATTTTAAAATTAAGATGTTTATGTTTATGTAAGATTAGTTATGCTAACTGAAAAGCAAAATTGTTAAGTTATGTAATGTGTCTTTATTTAAGACTTTTGGTAGGAACTTAAAGGAGGAGGTTTAAATTCTTAATTGGATATTCCCCTAATAGTATTTAAATCATAAGGATTAATGCAATTTTAAAACCCACACAACTTATTCTCAGTAGCATTTTTTCTCCACACCATTTTTCGGAAGCTCATAACACGACTTCAATTATTCATACAGATGGTCCATAAGCATTACAAAACACAAAGGTATATATTATATGGTACTAATAAACACAGCTTCAACTGTGCAATCATAGATATAGATCCAGTGACCACTTCATATCCTCCACACCCAATCAAAGGAGAAGATGAGTTTCACACACAACTCTACTATGTTGCACTATAAGTCGTGCTCAATTTTTAGGCTTATTTTTCTGGATACCACTTCAAAAATGTAATTAAACCAAACCAAATGAAAAGAACCTCTCATTTACGGGACTGGGACAAATGTGTGAACAGAGAGGGGAAACTCCTGCACTCATCCATTTTGTCATATGTACAGCTTGACTTGGCTTGTAGGCTGCCATTATGTGGTAGAGGTTTATGTTCTTTATTTTAAACACAATAGGTATCTGTTTTACAGGTTTTTAAATAATTATCTGCTTGGGCTACCTGAGTAGCAGATTTGTTTTCAGTCTAGTTGTGAAAGCAGTTTAACAATTATGTTACTCTTGTTGAATGAGGCCAAAGCCATCTTTATATGAAATGCAGGACATGTGTTGAGCTCATGCTTACTAATATATTTTAGTCTAATGGCCCAAACTCTTTTTTTTCTATAACATTAAGAAATTTGATTGGGTTGAGACTCCCTTTCTCTACCCCTATATGTTGTCCTGAGCTAAATATCCACAAACAATTCCCAGCCAAGCTGCTGCAATACAGGGACATTCATGATATATATGGTTGGATTCACAGGTGTTCTTCCATATATTTATTTATTTATTACATTTTTATATTGCCCTTCAGCTGAAGCTCTCTGGGCAGTGCACAATTAAAAGACAAAATATAACAAGAATAGATAAATTTAAAACATTAGAAGTTAAAAGGGCAATATAAAAACCAGCTAAGTTAAAAACCAGTGGAAGTCTGTTTGAAAATGTATGTTTTCAGGGGGTGTTTAAAAGAGGTTACATTTTCCGCCTCCTGAAATGCACTTGGAAAGGTTTTCCAGAGGGTGGGTGCTGCCACAGAGAAGCACCGCAGCCGAGGTTCTTCATGGAGGCCATTCCATGCATTTCGGAATGGCCAGTAGGACCTCCTGTGTGGATCGTAGTTGTTGTCTGGGTGTATATAAGAGAAGGTGGTCTGCTAAGTATGCTGGTCCCAAGTTGCTTAGGGATTTGTAGGATAACAGTGTAACCTTGTATGTGGCTTGGTAGATAAAAGACAGTCAGTCAGTTCTTTTAACACAGGTTTTATATGAGCAAAGCTAGGTGTCCCCATGACCATCCTAGCTACTGTGTTTTGCACTAGCTGCAGTAGTCTAATTGTGAAGTTACTGGTGCATGAATGACTGTGGCTAGGCTTTCCCCAGCCAGGAACAGGCGTAGTTGGCGTACCAACCAAAGTTGGAAATGGGGGCTCCTGGCCACCGAGGTCACCTGGGCCAACCGTGACAAAGATGGATCCAGGAGCAACCCCAAACTACAGACCTGGTCCTTCAGAGGGAATGCAACCCCATCCAGAACAGGCAAACACCCCCATATATGGAAAGGCCTGTGCTTGGATACACTGTATGGATGGAAATGCAAAGGCACGGTTTTTGATAATTCCTGCTTCCTATGCAGCCTCCTGCAACTCCCACTGTATTCCAGAGTGATCCCCATTTTTCTAGAGACAAGAGAAGGTTGAGCCAAGACTGAAAGCACATTCCTCTCATGGAATTCTGGATCCAACTCTCTATAATAATTATCAATTACACACTAAATGCATTTTGGTTGCTTTAAAATAATGGGACTTTAGAAGTCAAAATAAAGCATGATTATTTTTTCTTATCTATAGAAGTGAAATCCTTTATCACATAGAACTACCCTGAACATGTTCCCAATTTGTTATTGTACAGGCATTTCCTACTCTCTACTTTTAAGATTACTTTTGAAAATATCCAGATTTCTACATGGATGTTGGCTGTTTCCTATTATATTTTAGACAATCTAACATTGCGCAATCTTTTTTATACCTTCATTAGCTGCATTTGCAGCCTCAGATGCAGCCTCTTGTGGCTATATTTTTGGGTATGTTTAAGAGAGATAAGTTGCCACATCTACAACATCAACCCCAAAAAGAAAGAAGCAAATACAATCTGCACATACTGATTTCTGATGTTTTAGGGTATATGTCTTTTATGATAGCAAGATGCTAATAACATTTCCATATTCAAAGCTATTTCTATTTAAAACACAATTCGAAGCAGTAGGAAAAGTTAGATCTTGTACATAAATCAACTTCAAAGTGTACATACAATTATAATTACATAGCACTATAATTGTTTGACCCAGTTCACTATTGTTCAGAAAAAAACTGATTTCATCTATGGGTTTTATTTTTATTATATAACAAACTATGAGGGCTGCATAGATCCCCATTTACCCGATAATTAGCACAACTCTTTTGTCTTCTTATGCAACATCACTATACTGAGTTTCTTTAAAAGATGTCACCATGACTGGGTTCACATAACATGCTCTAACCCATGATGGTTTATTTTCTGGAATAGCCCATGGTGGATTAGGATGTAGGATGTCCCCTCACCACAGTGGGTTATTTCCAGCCAAATAAGCCACCCTGAAAAACCATGGTCTGCAGAAAGGTTTAGTTTACCTATGGTGGGTAAATGAGCTGTCTGTCACACAGCATGGATTATGTCTATTGCCTACAGAGCTACTTGACAAGAGCGACCCAAAGCACTGCCACCATTCTGCTCCTCTCCAGCGAGCTCTACCCCACTGCAAAAGGAAGGTGGGATACCTGCTCGGCTGGCCAGAGGAGTACAGAAGGAGGAGGGGAATATATGTACTTTGTGAAGCTTGTTTTTGTCAACATCTGATGCAAGCATCACCACCGACCCAACATTTGCAGAACCACCTACCCAGCATGATGTGTGGACCCATTTCCTCGACACTGCCCTAACACAGTATACAGCTGTCTCCTGCCTGTGCCCCTTTCGCCTGCCAGCCCCGAAGAACCCACTGCCGTGCTTGTACGTTGACTACTCCGGCATCCTCTTCAAATCGCTACAAAATATTTGAGGCAATGAAATGAGGCACAAAAATGCATCAAAAGTTCTCCGTTGCCATGTGAGCATCCCCACCACCCACACCACCAGGACTGCTCTCTTTCCATTTCACTTATGGGTTTGAATCAAATTTGAGGGGCCATTTCAGCCAACCACCCCACCCGCCATGAATGGGGAGGTGGCTTGCAATTCTGGACTGGAGAAGGACTTCTTACAGTCTCCTCATCTTTTAAATATTTGTCCCTTTCTTTTTATAGCTTCTTTCCAAAGTGACTGATTTCTGCAGTTAGTACAGTAATGGTTGCCTTCTGGGCTGGATCTATACTACTGCTTTAAAGTGCTTTAAAGTGCTTTATAACAGTTTTGACAATGATGTATGGAGTGTGAGGTGGGCCCCAACAGTTGTCAAAACTGTATAAAGCGCTTTAAAGCAGTAGTGTAGATCCTGCCCTGGTAAAACTGCAAACCCCTCCCACAAAACCATTTATTTATTTATCTATTATTCATTATTACATTTATATCCCATCTTTTCTTCTCTTGCTGCTTAGACAACTGGGTTTCAAATCATGACACCTAAAACCGAACTGAAATGGTCACACGAACAAATGGGGTGGCTAAATGTGGGGGGGGGGGGCTCTTATTCACAGAATAAAGAAAAATATAAAGCCGTTATTCCCGGTCAACATCATCCTCTCAACTTTCTCTTTCATTTTACCAAGTATAAGAGGAGGAATACTGTATGTAAATATCTTTGGCATATAGTTGTAATATCAATGCAATCCCACTTCTCTGACCAGACAAAAAGCTCCTGTAGTTTTTACCTGTAAAAATATTTATATCCCAGTTTACATTAGTATTCTGATTGGCTGAAATACATGACGTTCAGCAACATCCTTATTGTTTTATTTCCCATGAATTAATTGAAATACATTTTAATGATATGGTAATTCATGGATTCGGTTTATTTTTATAATTGTAGAATCATTTGTTTTTGTTTACATTATTTTAATTTGGAGAGAGTTTATAAAATTTTAAAAAAACAAAACCCAGCGACATCTTTAAACTGAATCCTGATAATCTCATCTTTTGGAAGGGGGGAATCAACGAGAGTGGAAGATTATACACTTGGTTGTCATTGCTTTAAAGCAATTCTCAGACTTATAAAGGCATGTCTATATACCTCTGTTTCTATTGTATGTACTGTACTTCACCTCCTCCCTCATGTCTCCCTGCATATTTCTGCATGAAAATGCTGCTGCATTTTTATTTTAAAAACTTTGTCACATGGTCTGTCATCTTCAAGGGGAACACAGGACTGAATAAGAAGCCCTTCTACAATTTGCCTCTCCAGCATTATTTTCAGTCCCAGACAGCTGGTGAAAAAGTGTGTAAAATGGCCTCTGTAAGGCTGTGATTCAGCAAGGCTACTGGCTTGCAATATATGTAGCTGAAGTGACAGTAGGCAGAAGCCTCTTTAATTGCCAACCGTGAATGTCCTCCTGGTTACCGCCTAATGTGTGTGGAGTGCAGCACTTGGTGACATCACGACCCACTTTCACGGTTTATTGCCACACAAGAAAGAAGTTCCGTTCCCAAGATAAAGGACAATTTCAGGCTTTTGAATGTGGAAGAAAGCCATCAGCTCATGGCTCAGAACGTACAGTTAAGGACACTGTCAGTATCAGAATGGAACATTTTCTAAATCATTTGCAAACGCCACCCACGGCGGGTTGTTAATGTCACATTGGCACTAATCAACAGTGTGTTGTTTAGTACTGTCATGAAACACTTCTCTGTTCTTTCACTTGACCAGCCAGCAACAGTACTGGGCACAAGTACATGGCTGAGAAACAGCTGAGGTGTCTCCTGAATACACTCAAAAGATCTATCTTGTCAATTGATGATGGTTATGCGGCAGCTTTGACAACAAACAGAACAGAACCTTGTAACCATATGGAACACCATTTTAGGCAATAGCAGTTAAACCCTTAGGGGTCATGAGAACAGCATCCATTTCCTTCCATCTCCCCATTGAAGGATGCCAGGAGATGAAACTACAATCAGGTGTTTTATTTCCTATATAGTCTGCCTTGCAAACTGGAGCAGGAGGATCAACACTATGGGACAGTCACAGTAATAATAATAATAATAATAATAATAATAATAATAATAATAATAATAATTTATTTCTTACCCGCCTCTCCATTTTGATCGAGGCGGGGAATAACAATAAATGATAAAATACATAAAACTGAATTAAAACATAATACACATTGTTAAAAACATCCTAAAACATTCTAAAAACATAACAACAACAACAACAACAAGCAGCTACAGGTTTATCAAGATAGGATCTCCTGAATCCACTGTACCACACATTCTATTCCCTAGGGTTACTTGAGCAATACTTAGTGACCATGGGCATGTCTAGATGATGCCTTATCCTGGGGATCGCCCCAGGATCATCCCTGTGCATCCACATGACGCACCGGGATTCCAGGAACAGAGAGGGATGATCCCTTCATTTCCCCGGGATAACCGGGATGGCTTTTACTCCGGTTTTTCCCATGGTCTCGGGACCATCCCGAGACTGTGAGATGTGTGAGTGGCCATCTCGGTTTCGTCCAGGCTCCTCACAAGTAAATGCATGGAGCCGGGAACCGGGCATGGGGCACGGAGCTCCTCAGGCACTCTGTGCCCATAGGGGGTGGGGAGGGGAGAAGAGTCAGTTTTTTCTAAAATTATTTTTACCTTTTAATATTCGCTGGAGCTCTTCCATCTGTTAAAAAAAAAAGGCCACCGTGATGGCGCAGTGCCTTGAATGTTGCGCGGCCCATGTGGACTGAGGGGGAGGATATAGCAATCAGCATATTTATTTATTTATTTATTACATTTGCAAGATCCTCCCCCTCCCCTCCCCTCCCCTGGTGTAGACATGCCCCAAGAGTATGCTACTGTTCTTCTTTTACTGAACATTAACCCCCACCACTTTCCTGGAACTGGTTTGGACTTGTAGGTTCATCATTTGTTGGCAACAGTACCAAGTGCTGAGAGTAAGTAAGCTATTACAGAGCAAACTCTGTATGGAGAAATTTTATAATTTGTTCCCGGGTTGGAGTGGAAGAGCAAAAACAATATCAAGACACCAAGTTGGCCACAACTTTATTGGCTCCAGTTTACATAGAGTTGTATATACAATAGGGCAGCCTGAAAAAGCTACGACTGAGAGAGAGGAATTATTGAGTCTGCATGCTAGAGAAACATTAAGGGATGGAATGTCTGGGCCAATACAGTGGTCACTGCTGCCAAACCAATACAGTGGTCATTATTGCCAGCCTCTGAGCTAAGCTAGATCTCGAAGTGTTCCCCAAGACCACTTAATGAGGGGTCTGTCCAGTGGAAAGCGGGATGCACAACACACTTATGCTCTGGTCTGGATCCTGCCCAATGCCTCCAGCACTAGCCAGGACAAATTGTGCTGAAGGCAAAGAACAATTTAACAAAGCACGCCACGATGGGGAAGAGAAAATCAATTCACTAGGCCAATCATAAATGTGCTAAAATTCCTTTTCAGTTCTGTCAGACGTTACATAATGTGAATGGATAGCAATGTGGGTGATGAGCGCTAGAAGACAAGGGAGAGTACGTGGTTAGGGACCAAATGAACCCTTCTATTTATGGCCCAGGAGCACCTTAGATGGGAAAGGTTTCCCCACTGATCCATGCAGAAGTTTCACCCATAGAAGACAGGCAGCACAGTGATTTCGTCCCTCTACTTTCTCCCCCAGCAACAAGCACTGATAAAACACAATATATAAATATGACAGACAGATTTTAATGGACTCCATTCACATTTTCAGTAGCAAGAGCATGCATTGCAAACCATGTCTTAAAATAAACATCTGTGCTCTCTCTCTCTCTCTCACACACACACACACACACGCACGCACACACACATATATAGGCCCGCTCTTGAAAAGTGCCTGGTCCACAATATTTATCTATTTATTTATTACATTTAGAATCCATGTAATAACAACCATCTGTCAGGGATGCTTTAGGGTGGATTCCTGCATTGTGCAGGGGGTTGGACACGATGGCCCTTCCAACTCTGCTACTCTATGATTCTATGAAACTTTCTCTGGGTGGATTACAAAAACTAAAATCTGCCCAGAGGGTGTTTGTTCTTGGGTGGTTTAAAATGGTAATTCTGTTATATTATGCCAATAAAATTGGGAGGTTGTTCAGGAAAAGCCTTTTAAAATAAAACTGTCAGTAGCATCCAACAGATTTCCAGTCCCAATTCAAGTGTGCTGTTTTTGAATTTAAGAGCACAATTCTATGCATGTCTCATCAGGGAAAAATCCTGCAACTCCAGTCTGGGATATGCTGGGAGTTGTGGGACTTTTTTCTGTTAAAATGCATAGGATTGAGTCCTTAAAATGCTAAACAGTCTGAAACTCAGGTACCTCATGGACCATTTCCTCCCATATGACACTACTCATGCACTTAAGTAATCTATGGAGGTCCTGTTCTATGTTCCCTCTGCATCAGAGGTGAGGAGGATGGAGGCATGGGATTTATTTATTTTATTTATTTATTACATTTCTATACCACACAATAGCCGACGCCCTCTGGGCGGTTCATTGGGGCTTTTCATTGAAAGCACCAAGGACCCCCTACTCCTGCCCCAAAGAGATTTACTTTTTTCTATAAATCTTAGGTGTTTCAAAATAGTTAGGGGGGTGTATGGAGCTTTGTTTTCTGTTTAACTGCTGTAGGTTTTGTTGATTATCATGTATTTATTTTGTCAAGGTCATTGTTGTCTTGAACAGTGATGGTAATATCATCAAAGTTCTTATAATCTGATGACATTACCATCACTGTAATTTTTTGGTGAGCGGCTTTGTGGGTCAAAAAAGAGGGACAAAAAAATTCCTAAATAAAAAAAATATTCTAACCCTACAGTCACACAGTCAGGATCTCACTATTATCTACTTTCTACCACTGTTTTGCTGCAATAGATACTTAATAGATACTTAGGTCATTAAGCATGAAAACACGTTAATGACCTAAGCATTTAAATGTTTGCAATGACTTAGCACACCTGGAGTATTATATATAACTGGTCAATAAGGGACATATTGTATACAGTTTATTTCTCTTATGCATACATCTTACACAACACTGACATCATAGTAGAAATGTGTCAATCAATCAATCTTTATTTACAGTCAACAGACCATTATTATAGTATATAGATAGGAGGGAAAGGAACCTCTCGTGCAAGCACTGAGTGATTACTAACTCTTGTAGGGACGCCAGCTTTCGCTGATGTTTTCTTGGCAGGCCTTATAACAGGGTGGTTTGCCGTTGCCTTCCCTGGCTGTTATTACCTTTCCCCCCAGCTAACTGGGTACTCATTTTACTGACCTCGGGAAGATGGAAGGCTGAGTTGACCCGAGCCGGCTGCCTGACACCAGCTTCCACTGGGATCAAACTCAGGACGTGGGGAGAGTTTCAGCTGCAGAAACTGCTGCTTTACCGCTCTGTGCCACACACAGACATTAATAAAAATACATGATGTAAAAAGAAATCTTACACAACATGGACATCATAGTAGGAATGTGTGCAACATTCATTTCAGTTCATTTTTCATCAAGATTTACATAATTTGCGCCTCCCAAACTGAACTCGTATTGGACTGCAATGTGCGGTCAAACTCTGAACATTCCCAAAGTTGTAATGTAATTTGCAGATGAAAAAAATGTGTTTGACAGCATGCATACATTTGAAAAATGCACACTTTTGAAAAATGCCCCAGATGCACACAACTGATGTGGACATTTCAGAAAATACATGCATATTTTCCAGCAAAAAGAGGGGTGGGGGATTCAATCTGATCATGACATGAAATGGAACTAGCTTTGAGGTGGAATTTGGGGAGCTTTGATGAGCTCAAGGTTTGCTTGTATACACATCCCTACACCACAGCAATCGCCATCTGCACCAATAGCTACGAGTTTTCAGTGTGTGCAGAAATGAACTACGTAATGGAAGGTGATCTGGCCTCAAGATGGATGGATCTGTCTATTTGTGGCCCAGTCACTTTGGGCTTGTCTACACCTAAGGGTGTAGAGGGAGGGAGGGGGAGGATTGTGGACTTACCTGCTTCCGCGATCCTCCCCCAGCATCCAAACGACAGCACAATGTCCCAGAAGGGAAGAGGGACATCGCGGCCACCATTTTTTAAAAACGAGGAGAGAAGGAGGGCAATTGTGCGCCACTGAAAAGTAAGCGGGGGAAAAACCTGAACCTGCTCCCCCACCCCCCATGGGCATGGAGCCTCCCCGTACAGCTCTGTGCCCATTTTCAGAGTCCCACTACTCACAGGGAGGAAAGAAAGAGGCAGGAGCAGCAGCCACACTGCCCACGGTCTGCGGGATCCTCCCAAGACTGCAGGAAACGTCGGGTTTTCCGCGGTTCCCAATATCCTGTGGAAAGCCGGTAGCCGTCCTCGCTTGCCTCCGGGATTTCCTGTGCGTCATATGGAGGCACAGGGACCCACACGAGACCATCCCAGCTTTAATGGCTGGTGAAGACGTGCCCTTTGCATGTGTTCATACCTAAGTCTATTTTGTCTCGTTTCCTAATTACTCTACATGAAAATATGCATTTAAATATGCATTCTAAAATATATTTTTGAATGTATTTTCTCATAAGTAAATTCTGTCTCAAGGTAGTCATTTCAAAATCTATTTTGATACTCTTTTTTTTTTTTTGAGCCAATAATTGCATCACAATATTTCGAGCAGTGCAAAATAACAAAGGATAGCTACCTCCTGCAGATCAGCTTGTATCAGAATTCACAACCACTGAATATTTCAGGCAACCTTAATCTGGCCGAGAAAAATTTACAGAGAGCTGTAACTTTTTAAAACAACGACAACAGAGGTATTAGCTCAGGAGATGAAGATGGTGCTTTAATGCATTGTGTATACGTTTGTTTCTTCAACTTTTCACCATGGACTACAACAGCACAGTATATTCAAATGAACACACAGTTGGCAACCTCTAACAAGAATTCTACTATATTTGCTCCTGGTTCAGTGACTGATTCATGTCCAATTGTTCTTCAAGCCAGCAAAAAGGAAGATAACACAATCTGCTGTACAAAAGCACCAAAAAAAAAAAAAAAACACACAAAAAAACAATCAACGCCTACTTGGGCTAGAAGCTCTGTTATCTTGATAGATGCAGTCCGTGGCTGTGTTCCTCATTGAGCCAAGTTTGCACAGGAAGCATTCAGGTCAGACACCAGGGAAAGACAGGGAAGCAATTTATCGCTTTCTTTTGCCTCCGACATGCAATTTGTGTGCTTTACAAGTGAGGTGGAAAGTCACATTAATTCCTTTGGGGGGGGGGGATTGGAGAGTCAAAGAGAGAAAGTGACGAAAGATTGTGCAAGTAACAAGATTCCAGATTATTTTTTTCTGTGGTCACATGAATTAATACAGGGAGCAGAAACCAGGAACTTTTTCTTTCCTACACTTATTTACATCATTAAGCCTTGCCATGAGGCCAGTGCAAAAAACATCTTCCCACCAGGCAGGAAGTTTCAGATCAAGAATCTCTGTCAAATAATCTACCACTAAAACTGTCCCCCTAAAAGCT
This sequence comes from Elgaria multicarinata webbii, assembly GCF_023053635.1. Classification (NCBI taxonomy): domain Eukaryota; kingdom Metazoa; phylum Chordata; class Lepidosauria; order Squamata; family Anguidae; genus Elgaria; species Elgaria multicarinata. The sequence goes on along the minus strand of NC_086180.1, from coordinate 75,683,827 downwards.
CTGAAAATTGATATGTTCTTAGTTTTATAAGGCATCACATGAGTCTTCGGACAAACCCTTTGCTTTCTGCTAAATTGCTAGTCAAACCTATGCAGTTCTATGCACCTAGTTCAATGAGGCTTAATCCCAGGTAAGTGGATATAGGTTTGCAGCCTAAAGTGATGTCAAATGCTTCTGCAAATTTACATTGAATATTTACCAACATATTATGTAATGTATTAGTGGATATTATGCAGCCTAAAGTGATACCAAATGCATCTTCAAATTTACAATTCATATATAACTATAAACTCCAAAATAACATATCAGAAATCAGAAAGCAAAAACAAAAAAAGCAAACAAAAACACACCAGTCATTAGGAATACTTTTTGAACTATAACGCATACCATCTTATTTCTGAGATGTCAATCAAGATGTACAGATAATTTGGGTGGGTGTCATTTTATAGCCACTAATCAACAAAAGGCAAGATACTTTTCAGTTAGCCATCTTATCTCTACATGTCAAAATATTCCATTACATTTTTATTCGGAATATAAGGCCAAGCAGACCTCAAACATGCATAATGATTATTCCAAGGGGAGATCCAGGGCAAATAAAAGGAAGTACTTCTTCACACATCGCATAGTTGAACTATGGAACTCACTACCACAAGATGTAGTGATGGCCACCAATTTGGATGGCTTTGGATAAATTCCTGGAGGCAAAGGCTGTCAATGGCTACTAGCCCTGATGGTTGTGTGTTATCTCCGGTATCCAAGGCAATAAGCCTATATGCACCAGTTGCTGGGGAACATGGGGGGGAGGGTGCTGTTGCACCATGTCCTGCTTGATCATCCCTGGCTAATAGCTAGTTGGCCACTGTGTGAACAGAGTGCTGGACTAGATGGACCCTTGGTCTGATCCAGCATGGCATGTCTTATGTTCTTATGTTCTTAAACTTACCAAACAATCAATTCAACAGGTGGATGAGACAAAACAAGCATAAATTGTGTTGTATGAAGTAACTCTTTGAGGACAGGGCTTTCAATGGCTGCAAGTCATAAAGCCTAAATGCTACAACCAGGATCTGAAGCACCATGCCTCTGTTTGTAGGCTTCTGATAGACTTCCAGTTGGCCACAGTGCAAAACTGGATGCTGGACTAGATAGACATTTGTTCTGATCCAGCAGGGACATAGATCTTTGAATTCCAGCAAGTTGCAGAACAGGAATTAAATTAAATAACCTGACGCCATAGAACAGAATGTAAAGTCGATTTAGCCAATGGCAGCATGTACAAGCATTCCTGATGAAAATTGTTTTAGGTATCACATATGAGAATGCCTTTCATGATCGACCAGAAATGCTAGTTGCATTCCAACATGCAAACCTTTCTTCTTTTCAATGATTGTGCAGGCTTCCTGAAAGACCACACTTGCATCCACATCACTTCCTACATGGCTGTGCATCACTTCGTACATGGCTGACCTCCACAAATTGAGTCACAAATTGACCTCCCTCCTGCTTTGGATTCCATCTCCGATTGGGACTTTGAAAGCACTCTGCACATGGACGCTTTGTTATTTGGACTCTGGATATCCAAGAACTGTGCCATGAAGTACTGTGAGGCTTTTCATAGACTTGGGCTTGCATTTGCTGTGGCTTGTGTGTGTGTGGCCAGACTCAGGTGGCAGGGGGTTGCCAGTCCTTAGCAGAAGGATGGGACTCCTGTGCCTGAGGTTTAACTTTCCCTAAAGTCATGGTAACCAGGGTCAGCTCAGTTGTGGCAGGCTGAGATTGACAAGTGTGTGACCTATCTTCTCTGCCTGGCTCTGGTGGCTCAGAGCAACCCTTCCCTGGGATTTTGTTTTAGGCGATTGGCCGTGTTCCTTGAGGTGTCAGCATATGTGGCATCTGGAGAAGCTCATATCGGATGGTGGCGTACCCTAAACCCCCCTTGAGTGTTTGCCTTAACGATCATTTCAGAAAAGGGGCCTAAAGCTTTCTAACCATCGTTCCGCTTTACGTGTGTTTTGGAGACTGTGTAATCATTAAGCCTGTCTATCGTGTGATTTCCTCAATAAAAGAAGTCTCACTGATGTGAGTGTCTTGTGGCATCTTGCCAGCACATGTGAATGCCAGAGGGAACAGGCAAGAACATGACAACCAGCACCAGTGCTACAGGTGCAGTATTAGACTGGAAAGTATCCATGCAACCAAATAACCCATGACCCACATAACCGACTAGTATGATTGGTTGACTTATAATTTTTTTTCATGGACTCTTAATTTTGTGGCCTCATTTTAAAAAAAAAATAAAAAAAAAATGTTCTGAACTGGATGTTGTTTGCAGTTGTCCGGATACTGTTTGCAATTTATCTGCATGTTTGAGCCATGGAAACCAGAGGGGCAATATTCCAAATTTTGTTGTTCCTTGTAAAATTACCGGAAGTTGTCACTCTTGGAATTTTGTGCCCCCGTTTCTTTAGTTAATTTAAATAGTTTCTATCCTGCCTTTTGACTTGAGAATCCCTCAGGGCTGCTTGCAAATAATCCCATGAAATGTAATAAAACCAATTATCAAAATAACTATGAATAAAACGGGGAGAAACACCACTGGAAAGCAGGATCACAAGCGCCAAGACAATCAATAACGCAGCAGTTAAAAACTAGCAACAGATCTTTATAAAAATCCATGGCTCAAACATGCAGATATAAAAAAAGCTTGGGATGACAGGGCAGTATGTGGTAGCTACTCATTGTAGCCATAATGTTAAGCATTTGCCTAGCAGTGTGAGCCCTACATATGCACCCCTATACCATTCCCTTAACATTTGGAATTTCATTACTATGGGGGCTTCTGGATGGAAGGCCTAGCTACAGTTATCCATGCTCTGATAACCTCTCGTTTGGATTACTGCAATGCGTTATACGTGGGGCTGCCTTTGAAAACGGTCCGGAAGCTTCAGCTGGTACAAAACAGGGCAGCACGGTTACTAACAGGGACTGGCTGGCGAGATCACATTACGCCAGTCCTTTTACAACTTCATTGGCTGCCAGTCCAGGTCCGGGCCCGATTCAAAGTGCTGGTATTGACATTTAAAGCCCTAAACGGTTTGGGGCCAGGTTATTTGAAGGAACGCCTCCTCCCATATGTACCTACCCGGACCTTAAGATCATCCACAGGGGCCCTTCTCCGTGAGCCCCTGCCAAAGGAAGTGAGGCAGGTGGCTACTAGGAGGAGGGCTTTCTCCGCTGTGGCACCCCAGTTGTGGAATGAGCTCCCCAGAGAGGTCCGCCTGGCGCCTACACTGTACTCCTTTCGTCGCCAGCTGAAGACCTTTTTATTCACTCAGTATTTTAACACTTAATTTTAACTTAAATTTAAATTATACTGTTTTAACTCTGTATTTTAACCTTATATCAATTTTGCTGCATGGTTTTATCCTGGTTGTGCTTTTTATATTGTATTTTGTATTTGTATTTTTAACTTGTTGGTTGTTTTATGATGATTTTAATTTTTGTGAACCGCCCAGAGAGCTTCGGCTATTGGGCGGTATAAAAATGTAATAAATAAATAAATAAATAAATAAATAAATAAAGGCCCCTAGCACTGCTGATCCAAAGGCATTGGACAGCTATTCTGCTTTTTTGTTCCTAAACAGTTTTTCTGTGGTACGAAAAACAATGGAAGAAGCAGTGGGAAGGCACGGGAGGGTTATGAGTGGCAGGCGACATCATCTGGACCGACCTCCGCCCCATAAAATTCCATGAACGAGGCAGGGCCATGGCACAATAAAGCATGACCTGGAAACAGCCTATATCACAGCGTTGTTTGCTGTAGTCACCTCTTCAAATTGGGGACACTGGATTCCTGGTTGCAACAGTCCTTATATCCACACTTAAATCTACATTCGCCGGCTTTTCAGAAGAGTCATTGAGAAAAATGAATCGTTGCCAAGAGACTTCTCTAGGGAAGGAAGCTTGGTCAAATTAAGATTCCTCATCATCCCTTCGCAATACACCGCACAGCTCTTCCCAGCGCTTTAATTGAATTAACTTCAAACCGTGGGGTTGATTAGAGCCTTCAAGGTATTGTCCAAACGCACTTACCTTTGAAGAAGCAGTCTTCGTTGTGAACAATGGTGATCTTCTGCTTTTTCAGGCAGGCAGCTCTGTGCACTTCACAGTGGTTTTCGTAGAATTCACCATCAGAACCACAGACAGGCTTGTAGTGAGGCTTGCAGTGTTCCATGCAGGCACACTCTGCTTGTCCTGTTCCTCTGTTAACCACACAGTGCCGACCCAAACCACAGTACTTATTTTCACATGATCCGAGAAGACCATCATGATTCACATGCCCTGGAAAGAGAAAAAAAGAAAGAAAAGTCTGTTAGATTGAATTCCATGATACTGGCATACACAGTGCTTAAGAACAAAAGAGAGAGAGAATGGAAAGGAAAAACTAATTTTCTTCTGTAAATTGATCTACTCCACAGTGAGAAGAAACATCCCATAAGTGTCATCCACTGCTTAGAGAGGCATCAAACAGCTGGAACAGGAGAATGCACACCTGGAGTCTGCAACAAATTGTGTCAGAAGGCAGGCTTACTCAGGATGTGATACAGTAAGCAATTTTCTTTGGCCTGTGCATATAAATCCCATGGTATGTTCTTGAGAACTCTCATGTCTTTAGGCAACATTCCAGTGGCATTTACCTTGGGCCAAATCAGGGGACTGTAGCAACAGGTATAGTCATTGGCTTCTGGCAGCTCTAGCCCCCAGCCCCTGCTCCATGCTGTCCCAGGCTGTGACTGAGATGGTAGCTGGAGCAGCAGTAGATGGGTTGCGCCACCCAACTTAACTCTGCTGCTCAAACCTTCTATCCAAATGGTGCACTGAGATGCCTGTCTGTTTGCCACCAGGTGTGGGAGACACATTGAGTAACTGCTGAAGTCAGAAAGAAGGATTGCAGAAGAGCACCAGCAGAAGCCAGGTAAGGGTCCGTATGCCAGTGTGGGTTTGTTTGTGTTGAGTACATAAAGGGAGATCGTGCGTGTCTGTATATTTCCTGTTTGTGTGTGGATCAGACAGTATGAATGTTTTCGGAGGGATGTTCCTATGATCCCCTCCACCATCATGGATTCAGTGAATATGTAGAGGTGGAGCAAGACCAACTCACTACGCCTTCCTCCAACATTGACCATGTCCCCCAACACAGTATTAATGAAGAAAAAACACGCACATGGACAGCAGTAGAGGCAGCGGACTCTTTCTCATTGGAGAACATATGCCTGGTGGTACTGCTGGGCGTACCTCACATAACTGGAGGGCAGAGATAGCGTTAAAAGTCCTCTTCCCCATCACATATTCAGTGAACACAGAACTAGTCTATGAACACCCTCTTCTCCTCTCCAGGAACCCTGAATTATCATCCTGCTTTCTCAAGATGAGACAGAGATCCATGGACCCTCTTGCTGAACTTTCTCAGAAGAAGATTTTGGCCCGTTCATGTGAATGGAGAAAGGGGCAGAGATAAATGTGGGGTGGAGAACTTCTAACAATTTAGGGTGCAATTTGAGGGCAGGGGATTTACTTATTTTTAGTTAGCAGAGACAGTAGCAGTCAGTCATCTTCTTTTTAACCCCCCTCCCCCTTTCTTGGTTGTTGTCAGGTCACAAGCCTTCCCAGCCCTCATCAAATAAAGTAGTCAGTCTCCAAGTAACAGGCTCTATTATGCAAAACATTCAGTCTATCAACAATTCAGATTATAATGTTGTCAGGGTTTTGCAATCTAAAGCTAAATTCCCAGAGTAAACTGATACAACCCTAAAGATCTTATCTAAATCCTCTTTGAGAGATGCACCACAATGGGATAGAAAGTTGTTGCAATTCTAACATTACAGCACAGAATTTCTCAGTCCCACCCTCAGAAATGGGCCAGCCTGGTAGACCACCTTAATTCTTTAAATTGGTCCACCCTTAGTCCTATGTCTGATCCATGCATCCGTCATGCTCACCTCCTCCCTCTCCGTAAGTTGCTGAGTTTCCACAGAAGGAGAAGTGATATTTGGGGTTTGCTCCAACTGAATAGCTTGACCTTAAGAAGATTCTTTCCTGTCTCTGTCTCCTTGAGCTCTTTGAGGAATTTCTCCCATCCCACCCCCTCGCCCATTTCATCTCCTGACTCTGACTCTGCTTCAACAGTCTCTGCAGGGAGCCTGGGCCCAATCCCAACAGCTGATTTAAATCGCCTTTGCACCACTTCCCTGCAGTGGTAGTGACCAGGCCCGGTGCTGCCATAGAGGCAACTCAGGCGGCCGCCTAGAGCGCCAAGCAAACGAGGGCGCCGAACAGCGTACCCGGAAGCTGCTTTCCTAGAGCGGCTTCCGGGTGTGCTATTCCAAAGCTGCCGCCCCAGCCTCCGCCCAACCCCAGCATCCTGGCTCCTTCGAAGCCAGGATGCTGGGGTTGGAGGCAGAGGCTTCAGTACGGCGCGGCAGGAAGCCACTTCCAGGCGCGCCGCTTCAAAGCCTCTGCCCCGCCCCCCAACCCCAGCGTCCTGGCTTCAAAGCCGGGAGCAGGAGGGAGCAGGCAGTGAGTGGGCGAGCAAGGGGGGAGCTGTAGCGGTGAGCGAGCGGGCGGGGGCGGCGGGCGGGCGAGCGGGCAGGGAGGAGCAGTGAGTGAGCGAGCGAACGGTTGGGCAGGCGAGTGAGGGGGCGGAGAGTGAGCGAGTGGGGGGCGGCTTCAGAACGCACCTGCCTAGGGTGCAATATAGTCTGGCGCCAGCCCTGGTAGTGACCCTCTCCATTAGGGGGGCATTTTGTCCCACAATGCATCTGAGGAAGGATTAGGCTGGCTGGCAGCTCAGGGATTTGTTGTAAATTGCCTAGAGTGATGGCCTCAGCATCGGAGACTTCAGACCAGGCCCTGAGTAATGGGAATCTTAGTGGCAAGGGTGTATGTATGCACAAGCATTAGCTGTATACCTTTTTCTCTTGACCCCAACCCAGTCTCCAATCTTTGCCCTTTCAGGCTCCTCCCACAAGTCCAACCCAGGTATCAGATTTCTTTAATTCAACAGTTGGCACCCAACAGCACCTGCCCCGGTGAAAGTTCCATGCACCTAATTTAAGTTGTGAAATCCCTTGTGACTCATTCTGCTGAGGAAAGTGGGATGGGGGGGAGAACATGTCATGCAACCAATTACAATCATTGAGACTTCTGAGTGCCTGCCTACATGGTGTTTTATTAAAGGTTAATTAGCTCAGATTAGTTAAAGCAAAGTAGTCAACCCCTATTAATTCCCAAATAAGAATGCTTGCAGTAGATTAAAAGATTTCTGTTGAGCTCGGCTCAACCCTCATTCCCAAAAAAGTCAGTCTTCGTTATGAAAGGCTCTTTGGTCTGTAGGAATATCGGTTATGATCTGGAGGGTGTATAATTTGAAGCACAACACATTCCTATGCACACCTAAGCTTTTTGCATGATTCCCCCTTGCTGTAGCTCTCTATGGCTTACTTGTGTGAGCTGATAAATAGTTGAAATTCATCTGGAAAACCCTGGAGCTTTCGAAGTGTTTGGCTTGCTGGATTTTTTAATTTATTTTTTTAAGTGGTTGGGAAACTATTTTACAGGAAGTGTGTGTATGAGTGCGCCTCTATCTACAGAACGGATCAGTATGGATTAATGAACCCTCAAAATAACACCATCTAGGAAAGGGCAAAGAGAGGCTTAGTGGAATTATACATTGTAGATCGCACAGTATGGCATAAGATGAGAAAATGATATAGTGCCAATGCACTTATTCTTTGCAGTCTATTGTAAATATAAATTCTATTTGAAGTCATTTTAAAAAACACACACACACACAGTACAGCACCATCAATTATTTCAAGAACCATGAAAAATACGAAGGCATCTCTCCAAGTCATCAGTTATAATTTGTGAAATGACGGCGCTTCTATTTAATTTCAGTGAACAAGTGAACTCTTGGACATCCAGGGTCAAACTATACATTGTGCTTATTGCATCGCATATTGTGGAGGATAAGCTTTTCTTTTACTTTAGCGTAAGTGGGCACAGCCTCAATTTGGATTGAGAGTACCACACACTAGGCGGGGAGGGTTAAACTTTCCCCACTATTCCCACCCCTGCCATTGGAGACTGTGATGGCCGCCATAGGCATATCTTAGCATAAGTGAAGCCATGTTAGCACTGGAGTTGAACTGTTTATTAAAAAAAAAATCTTGTTTCTGGTGCAGAAATAACATTCACTCTTGGTGAACTTTGAAATGGCTGGCTGTTAAGCAGTTCCTCTTACAGGACAGACAGGAAGGAGCTAGCTTAACCACAGAAAATACAGGAATCAGTGGCCAGCTAACTTTCCTATTGAGTCATACATTGCACACGCTCAGTTGTTTTATGCTTCCGTGACCAGAACTTGCTAATAAAATAGCTGGCACACCAGCAAAAGTCAGAAAGGTGCTCCTCGTCAGAGGTGCGTTTTTTCCTCCATTGCAACAATCCTTTCTATCAATAAAGGTGTTGAAACTTGGAAACTTGGGTCACAACAAGACTTCCCCCGCTTCTTTTAAGCTCCATGCTGGCAGGGGGACTCCAGGAAAAAATGAGGAGGGAATTTAATTTTCTCCTTCCAATGTGAGGTGGTTCCAATACAAATTTGGGTTATGCGCGCTTACTCTAAAGAAAAATAAAAGATTATCCTCAGCGACACAATTAACATAATGTGTTGTTTGACCCTTATTGGATGGGGATCCTGTATGCATGAATCCACATTGGCCCCGTTCAGAAGGCACCTTAAACCACGGCTTTAACCACACACGCATTTCCTCACCATGTATCAAGAATTGTCAGAATTATTAAAACCATAAACCATAAACACGGAGAGAACGTACACTTTTTTAAAAAAAAAAAAACTTCAAAAGTGAGAAAGAAGAAGGTATCAACCAATGTTCCAATGAGTACTGAAACAACCAAAAATGAGAAAAATGAGAAATAGGTGCAACAACTGGTGGCCACAGCATGGCGATAGAAAGGGAGGGGGGTCTTCCCACACTTATCTTTTGGCACTGGGAAGTGATGATGGAGGTGATGGGAGTGCCACAGCCCAGCACTATGTAAGCACATAGTTGCTCATTAGATGGTCACACCAGCATAGGCACAGGCTGCAGAACAGTGAAGTACGTCAAATGATAGTGTCAGAAGCCTCTGAGATTCATTTCCAAAATTATTAACACAAAGATCTATATAATCAGATAGCATGATGAGCAAATGACATTCCAGATGGAGTCACACTCGGGCATGGAAAAATAGCCCTAGTTTTCCGAAGACTGTTTTTCATGTCTATCCATTATAAGCCTCACCATCAAATCCATACAATGATTTGCACAAGCTATAAGATCAAGACAGGCCTCCTACTAATAGGCGTAAAGCACTATCAGGTCTGGGCTGTTGCAGAATATGCTGAAACACAGCAAGAAAATGGCCACTGATGGTCTTAGGTAGTCACCAAACAGCTATCCAAGCTATATGTACAAAACACTTCTAATACAATATAATCAATATAGAAAGCAGGCAAATAAAACTGGAAACCAAATCATTTGCCAGTAGTTAATGGTGTAGTTCATAGCACATGCAAATGTACCTTCAGTGCAATTAGACAAAGCATAATTGCATTTGCATAAGGTTTAAAAGGGTTAGTGCATTGTGCAAGCAGGAAGAACTAATTCTCATGGTGAACTACATTCAGGCATCAATTTTAACCAGTAATCATGACTGCCTATACATTCACTTAATATTATCACTAGGTAGTTTTCTATCAGCAGCATGCATTATGCATGCTTTATTTGAATACTACACCCAAGGGAAGTAATCTATAGCCAGCCTGCAAAGCCATGTCCTGTAGGTGATGATCACCCTTACTCTGCCATGTCCATTCATTGACACATTTCAATATAGACTCTGGGGTATATGACAGATGCCAGCTTCTTCACTGCTTAATCATGTCATACACATGTAAGAGTAACAATTCACATTAGCCTGTTATAACATGTAATGTGACTTCCAGTGTTCCATATAAAGAAGAAAATGAGTTCAGAGAAAGGAGGCAAACAGAAGACAGAGGTTTCCCACCTTTGTGTTTATTAAAACAATATAACTGAGATTTAGAAATGTATGAAGAATCCATTTGATTGTTGTTGGTTTTTAATCAGAATTTACCCAGTTCGCACCTTCAAGACCCAAACACAATGGCCCCGTTCAGACAACACTGTTAACCATGCCATTAACCATTTTGTGGTTAAGCAGCATGGTTAATGGTGTCGTCTGACACACATTTTGCCTAACCATGCACTCCTGTTAACCACATTGTGGTCAGCCTCACTAAACACGTTTATGCAGCATGGTTAGCAGCACTAATTTTAGTTAAAGGTGTTGTCTGACATACACCTATGGTTAAGGAGCTGAAATGATAGGGGGAAATAGATTCCACAGAACTCCTGTAGTTTGAAACAGCAGCGGATCATGTTTACTGCAGTGCACTGGGATGGTGAGGCAGAAAGCACAGGAATAGAGCAGCCTAACTTGCTCGGACTGCTCTAGGCTGCAGGATCTATTGCTGCTCTGGACTCCTCCACTGTTGACCCTCAAAATGGCGATGCCATCAGACGGAGCTGGCCAACCCTCTCAAAATGGCTGATGGCATCAGCCAGACCTGCCAGACCCTCTCAAAATGGCTGTGGGAGCAGATCGGTGCTGTTGTGCCATGGGGGTGGGGGGTGGGAATAGACTCCATACAATACCTGGAGTTTGAAACAGTAACGGATCAGATTTACTGCAGTGTGTTTGGGTGGCGAGGCAGAAAGCACAGGAGTCACTCAACAAAGGGCCAAGGCATGTAAGTAATGGCTGGTGAGATCGGTGCCTGCACTAAAATGGCAGGCGCAACTGCCAGGGCTGCTAGTGCTAGAGCTGCTGGGATAGGAGGCAGATCATTTGGATGGACTCAGGAGCTCAACTAACTGGTATGAGGTTAGCGTGTGGGTAAGGAAAACTTAACAACGAAAGGGTTAACTGTGTCATCTGCTAGCGTTCCGCATGCAGTTAGTGTTAACTACAGATGAACATGGTTAAGCTAACTACAAAGCCCTGACTGCCGTCTGAACGGGGGCCATCCGTGGTTGAAGCCTGTACATTTCCAAGCTTGCAATGCAATTCTTGGGAACAACCCCCCAAAAGTTCCAAAAATAAATATATTTTTAAAACATGCATGAAAATTGTGTTCGAAAAATGCATACAAATGCACTTTAATAAACGGAAGAAAATGAATACATTTAAAAAACGCACACATTTGGAAACTTACGGACGAAAATATACACAAATATTTGTGCAAAAAGAAAACAAAAACAAAGGCCAGTGTCCTACTGTGCCCATGAGAAAAACTGAGTCAGGAGGACATAACATAGGATGCTGCTTTATGCAGAGTCAGACCATTGGTGCTTCTAGTTCAGAACATGTTAGATCAATGTTCTTTTCACCCAAGGACGAGATCCAAACAGCCCTTAAGCACGACTCCACCATTCCAGCGACAGAGGGTTCAAAAGCGCTTTATTGATTAGTAATCAAGGCCTGGTCTCTTCAAAGGGAGCAATCAGACAAAAGACATAGGGAATATGGTACAGTATTAAAGCTTTCAAGGGGCAGGGCCCAGTAGCAGCATTAACCAATCAGAACGTAACACCAGAGCCCCCCCTTATCTTTTGCAAAACATTTCCTCTGTAACAGTACATTCCGCCTGGGAACATAAAGCTATTGTTCTGGATAGATAAGATAGTCACACAGGAAACACCCTTGAAGACATTCTTGGTACGTGACATCTCACTTGGTGTGCAATGGAGATTTTACAGTTTCCTGTTAAAATGGAGGTGGTTCTGCTAACAGTACTGTCCATATTGACTGTGTTAAGGCCCCCACCAAAGGACCCCCTTTTCTGGGGGGGAAGTGTACACCAAGCACTCAAGCCTCTGCAACCAAACCCCTCCCTTCCCCTTCTCATTAATAAAGAGTCATCAGAATGCTGTTGGCAAGTTGCTCAAAGTCGCTCTGCACTTTCTAAACTCACAGAGCTAGTGCCTAATCTGCCTGGTCAAGGGTAACAGCTTCCTAAACCGCAGCTACCAGAGGCTTGGATCCCAGATCCATGTTGTCATTATTCCAGACACTCTGGTGCACTCGCTCCTTGTTATCACGAAGCCCACCCCAACGGTCAGCAAAGTTACCATCGCCTGCCCTTGCATGGGGGGCTTATCTGATACAGTAAGTTACGTAAACAAGGCATAGTTGACACAATATTATGTATTGATTAGCTGTAATAGTTTCATTTATAGAAAATGTATAACTCTGCAATCAGTAAGGGATGGGAGGAGGGAGGAGCCATGAGCTCATCAGGAGGGTCAGGGAATGTTATAAAAGATGTTAGTTGTGCATGATGGGTAGAGAAGCTCGTCTTCGATCTGTCGAGGGTGAGTTTCCTCCTACACGTGTAGTTCAATAAAGAATGGTCACTGCATCTGGACTTGTCTGGTTTTCCTGTTCCCTCCTTTCTGGTTGGGGTTTTTACCCTAACAAATGTTAGCAACTCTCCAGGGTTTCAGGAAGGATTCTTTCCTAGAACTACCTGGAGAAGCTGGAGATTAAGCCTGCTGAAGGTCCCCTTCTGCATGCAAAGCAGATGCTCTACAAATTGAGCTACAGCCTACTCCTGGGATCCTTCATAGAGTAACAGGTGAAGGCAACTCCAACAAATATTGATGTGGGGAAAACACCTCTGTGCACAAGGGAGAAAATCTAGACTGAAGTGAGAACTTACCCCAAATATTTATTTATTTATTTATTTAGAACATTTATATACTGCTCCCCATTGAAAAATTTCGGAGCGGTGTACAAGGTAAATGAAAATAAAAACAGAATAAAACAGTTAAAACAGAATTTAAAAGAAGCAAAAACAGAGATTCAAGGCTGCATATTAAGGAAAGGCTTCTTGGAATAAAGATGTTTTCAGGAGGCGCCCAAAGGAGTACAAGGTTGGAGCCTGCCTGACCTCCAGAGGCAGGAAATTCCACAGGAGGGGAGCCACCACGCTGAAGGCTCTTCCCCTGGTGGATTCCAATCGGAGGATGGATCTAGGTGGAACCACCAGGAGCAGGCCCTCGGATGACCTCAGTGACTGGGCAGGTTGGTAAGAGAGAAGGCGCTCTTATATAATTATATGAATTTCTCCCTTGATGTGCTTAGTACGTTCTCACCTTTATGTCATTCTTTCTCTCAAACACCCTTGTGATATGGTCTTTTACAGTAACTAATGCTTCGAAATATAATAAGATGGTATTTTCTATAGTATTACCCTGCCCGCCCCCCGTTCCAGTCCTAATGTTAGCTCTGTAAATGAAATACGTTAACCTCAAGGTCAAATATAATGTTTATTAGTTGTTTTGAATTTTCCTAATGACTTGACCAGATGCTCACTTACACAAGAGGGCAAGAAAGAACCAAAGCAGAAACATCACGTCAATTTTAAGCAGCTTTCCAAAGGATAAATAAAACCAGGTGGGGATGGAACAGACAATAGTAAAATAGGTCATAGACAGCAAATATGCAGCTGGCAACAAGTAACCATAGTAATCAAGTAACTTTTTTTTTAAAAAAAGAATCCTTTATAGTACCTAAAGTGCTATAATGTATTCATCTTTAACGTACAGGTCAGATAAATTTGCTTGGCATAGATTTAACAGGCTAACAAGGATCCCTGTTGCATTAGACCTCAGCTGATAACACACAAGCATAAATCCAAGGTCTTTTACACAACACACCAATCTCACATTTTTTAAAGAACCACACAACCTTTTCCTTCCAACCAATTGTGAGTGTTATTTGAAAGAGGTCATGTACTGTATATAAACTTCAAAATACTAATTTCTGCCTTGGAATAGAACTGTTAATATCTAAGGCCAAAGTCTACAAATACTTAGTATTTCTGAACTGGAAGGTAAAGAATAGAATATATCATAGGTTGGCAATTGCTCAGAATTATTGCACCATGTGGGGGAGAGAAATAAAATTGCATTGTATCACTCGACTTCTCTTTGGACTTCATTTTATTATTGTAATTGACTCTCTGGTATCTGAATGGAAAAGGCTAACCTAGGAAAGAAAATACCATACTTCTTCAATTGTAAGACACCATCGATTATAAGACGCACACTAATTTCAGTACCACCAACAGAAAAAAAAGGTTTGATTCTAAGAATAATAATCACACCCACGATTCTAAGACGTACCCCGTTTTTAGAGATGTTTATATGGGAAAATAGTGTGTCTTAGAATTGAAGAAATACGGTAATTGGACAGCTGAATTTTTGTGTAGTAACACACACACCCTTGTGGCGTGTGGGTGTGTGTGTGAGTGAGTGATATACAGATATATGATTTTTCTTCTAGAAAAGATGCTTACCATGACAGCAATTATAAACTGAAAGAAGCTATGAAAAAAGGCAATGTCCATGCTGAGGTTCATTAGAAAAGGGATCAGAAATAAAAGAAAACTACCAATATCACAATGCCTTTTATACAAACGTATAGTGAGCCCATACTTGGAATAAGGGGTACAGTCCTGCATATGCTGTATTCAGATGTTTGGCTTTCTCTGAGATGGCATAAGCATGTCTTGTGGGTGGGCCATGAAAATGCAAATCTCCCCCCTTGCCCTCCCACTGTGCATACAGAGAAGATCATCCAGGCCTAAGCATCATGCTCATTCCCACACCTTGGAACCCTGTTGAGAATCAGACCCTCATTCCAGAGTGATCCACAGTGTTGTGTAGAGAGATAGCGAATCATGAGTCATGAAAGAGCAAGGGGACAAGAGCAGGCAGAAGAAACATCATGGCCTGCTCCTGTTGGACTCTTCCCCCACCCCCACAGGGCAAACTGTCATCTTGGCCCTGTGGGGAAGAAGAAAGAGCAAGGGGACAGGAGCAGGCAGAAGAAACATCATGGCCTGCTCCTGTTGGACTCTTCCCCCACCCCCACAGGGCAAACTGTCATCTTGGCCCTGTGGGGAAGAAGAAAGAACAAGGGGACAGGAGCAGGCAGAAGAAACATCATGGTCTGCTCCTGTTGGACTCTCTCTCTCTCCTCCCCCCCTCCTGAACTCCTGTTCCTTGTGTGGCATGTCTTTATTAGACTGTTAAGCCTGAGGGCAGGGACTGTCTTTTTTGCTAAGTGTAAGCCGCTCTGAGAGCCTTTTTTGGCTGAGGAGCGGGGTATAAATATGATAAATAAATAAATAAAAAAAATGAGTGTGGGTTCTCTATGTTGCCAACCCTCCAGCATCAGGGCAGTCTTATGTGTTTAGGCATTAGCCACATCTTTAAAGAAGGGTGCTTAATCCGGCTACTTTGGAGGAAAACAACCATAAGACCCCAATCCAGAGTGGGCTTGCTTTCACACTTGCTTTCTACTGAAAATTGCTTCCTACTGCTGCTTTAGCCTTTCAAAGGTGATGTTGCAGTAAACAGAACAGGGGAGTGGGGTGGGGGTGGGTGGGAAGGAGCAGCAAAAAGCAGCCGGGGGGAAGTGCATGGCCCTATTGGGAGCATGTTCTGGATTTGGCCCCTACAGCTGCCTTTTCTCCAAAATAAAAAAAGACTTTTTCAGCATACTTGTTAGTTAGTTAGTTAGTAAATTTATTGCATTCTATAGCACTCAATAGCTCTCTCAGTGGTTCACAAAATGAAATTTTAAACCACACAATATAAAAACATAATGAAACATACTGGGTTGGATCCAGATTTAGAGTAGACTCATTGAAATCAATGGGACTTGAGTTCATCATGACTACGTTCCATGCCATTTATGTTTCTGAAGTATACGATAGTACATTTTGGGGGCGGGGGGAAATGTTGCAAACAACTGCTCTTCAAAAAGTAGGGAATGAAACTATACCTTCATAGATCGCTCATTGCCATAAAATACTCCAACAGTGTCATTCTATGTAAATTTCCTTGGAAGGAAATCCCACTGTGTTCAAAGGAGCTTATTCCTGACTGTGGCCATGGCTAGATGAGGGGGTTGTACAGCAATAATCTCGTGATTTTATGATCGCGAGATTGTCGCCCTGGTCTACATGCGGCATGCAACATCACGGCCACCATTTTTTTGTTTTTTAAAACAAGAAGCACATACTGGTGAGATTTTTTTTAAAAAAAAAACCTTTGCACACCTCACACCCTTGCCTGGCTCCCGGCTCCTCCTAGTTACTCGCAAGGAGCCAGGACAAACCGCGACGCCCGGCCACACGTTTCGCAGTCTCGGGATCAACCCAAGACCACAGTAAAAGTGCAACAGAAGGGTAGGGCAATATCCCGGGGCAATGGAGGGATCATCCCTCCCTGCTCCTGGGATGCCCTGTGAGTCATGTGGATGCACTGGGACGATTCCAAGGCGATCCCTGGGATATTGCCCTGTCTAGCTATGCCCTAAGTGTGTTTAGATTGCAGCTTAAGTCTACATTTTTCCTGAGCCTAGCTCATTGTACTCTTTAAAGTAGGGTGACCATATGAAAGTGAGGACAGGGCTCCTGTATCTTTAACAGTTGTATTGAAAAAGGGAATTTCAGCAGGTGTCATTTGTATATATGGAGAACCTGGTGAAATTTCCTCTTCATCACAACAGTTAAAGCTGAAGGTGCCCTGCCCTCTTTTAAATCCGGGGGGGATCCGCACGTCACTCCCAGAGCGCTTCTATGCGACCCCAGAGCACCCCGAAAATTATAGTCTGACTTCCCTGTAAAAGAAACGAGGAAGAGCCGTCCATGCCGACAACGATGATGACGAGGAGAGCTCTCCGCTGGAGAGGAGAGCTCGGCAAAAGAAGGCGGGGTGAAGAGCGGAAGAAGCTCTCTAACCCACCTTCTTTTTCCGAGCTCTCCTCGGCGGCGGCGGCGGCATAGACGGCTCTTCCTCGTTTCTTTTACAGGGGAGTCAGACTATCGTTTTCGGGGTCTCTGGGGTTGCATAGAAGTGCTCTGGGAGCGATGTGCGGATCCCCCCCTGGTCACTCTAGTATCGCTTCTGCACTTTAACTGTTGTGATGAAGAGGGAATTTCACCAGGTTCTCCATATATACAAAGGACACCTGCTGAAATTTTCTTTTCAATATAACTGTTAAAGATCCAGGAGCCCTGTCCTCCTTTTCATATGGTCACCCTACTTTAAAGTCTTAAATTAGCAAAATGTACAGTGCACACATAAATCACTAACTGAATTACATTCCCTATGGAACACAGTGTATTATTATGGAGATGAGACTGAGCTGCTGTCACAGTCCTGGAAGAACAGACTGAGAACTACTGTGGAACAACTTTAAAAATATGAAAACATTTGCTATAGAGGACATCTATTGGTATCCTCCTGCAGTCCAATACAAGGAAATGGGAACATCAAGGATATCATTCATTCATTCCATGCATTTATATAATCAAGTTCCTATAATCAAAGGTAACAAATAATAATAATAATAATAATAATAATAATAATAATAATAATAATAATAATAATTCAAAATAGATACCATAAAGGGCAACAATAAAACATGCATTTCTGTACCAAAAGGGTGAGGTATGAATATTTTAATGAAATAAACATATAAGCAAGATAAAAACAAGAGGCAAAGATGAAAGATAAGACCTGGTGCAGATTAAAAGGTCTTGGAAAATAAAAAGGTCACTTGTTGCTGAGATAACATAAAGGTTGATGTCAGGTGAGACTTTCCCATAGCCACAGTGCACTGAGGAGGCCCTTTCCCCCGTTGTTTGGAGGCAAGCAGGCCAGTTGGTCAACAGGTAATGGGACAGGCAGTCTGAAAGCTAGTCTGTGTCTGCCTTGTGCAGACTGTGGGTCAAATTGCATGTTACATTAAAGGCATGGCATGTGACTGAGCATATATATCTGCCATCTTCACCCTGTGGGGAAGAAGATGCGAGAGAGACTGGAGCAGGCAGGGACCTGCTTCAGTTGGATTCACCCTGTGGGGAAGAAGAAGGAGCTGTTGGTTTGCCCCTCCATTGGGAGATGAGAGTACGGAGCAAGGCCTTCCCACCAGCCTAAACAGTCTCCTTAATTTCTTTTTATTTTCTCCCTCTTCCCTCCCCATCAACTTTTCCTTGTGAGTCCTGTCTTTTTTAGAATGTAAGCCTGAGGGTAGGGACTGTCTTCTTTATTGATAAATTGTAAGCCGCTCCGAGAGCTTTTTGGCTGAGGTGCGGGATGAAAATACTCTAAATAAATAAATAAATAAAATATAGACCAGGAGCAGTTCTTACTGGGAGGTTACAATTAAACCTTGTTCCCATTCATTTACTTCTTCAAATTCTAACCCTCTACAAGGGGATTTAAAAAGTGGGGAGTCCCTCACTTTTTAATCCCTGCATGGGTGAGTAGCATTTTAGGACACAAATGGCTGGGACAGTTTAATTCTCCCTCCCAGTGCATTCTGGTCCTGATCCAAATTAGAGCCAGGTGTACTTACTTTTAAGTAAAAAGAAGAAGAAAGAAAGAACAGCCTCAACTTCACATTACACAATTAACATAACATGTCATTTGACCCTGAGGAACCCAACCAAAGTAAGCATCTCAAAGTATCAACAGCTGACCCCTTTTGTCACTGGTGAAGTTATAGCTAAGCTATCACTATCTGTGGTGATGGCAATGGAGCACAGTAGACTGTTCCCTACCTTCAAAAGCTACCTAGAATGACAAAGAGGCCTGATTTGCCTGTAACAAGAAGCCACTGTGGGTGAATTTCCCTGTGGGGCTGCTTGTCACAGTGGTGGCTGCCATTGTGAAGATTTGGAGCATGGCCGGAGCACACTGTAGCTTGTTGTCACATGCGAACCCATCAAGGGTAGGTTATTATTGGGAAGGTTGACAAGCCACCTAGAATCCATTTTTAGGGTTTCAGGTGGCTTGTCAAGTAAGGAAGATCACAGTGGAGAAAGACAAGGTTTAGATGATTAATTAAATCAATTAATGCTAGCTATCGTAATTTTAAGATGTTTTAACAAAACTAAAAAAATGCAGTCCTAGGTCAGAAGATGCTAAAGCAAATACTATTGAACAAATTATTGGCATCTCCTCTTTCTGCTAGGTGGCAGAAATTTAATGTCTAGTCTAACAAAACATTGCAGCATTTGTTTGAGGACACTGCTCTAAAAAATGACTTTTTCCTAAATCTTTGGTATCTGAACAGCAGCTTGGATTATCTTGATAGCCAAATACATAAACATTGGGGATTACTGACAAGCAAAGCTTCTTAGAAAGGAACAATTTTGCAGTCCAAACAAAAGATAGAGCTATAATACAAGTATCTTGCTGCTTTCCATAAGTTTGAAAATTATTAAGTAATTGAACTGTCCAAAGAAGGGTTTGATATTAAAACAACAACATCCACAAAGCTATAAAAAAAATCATGTAATTGACATTTTTGTCAGTACTGAAAATCAAATGGACTGAGTCCCATTTAAGTGCCTTATTCTGGGAAACCATGTTGTAATGCTTCATATTATCCAATATGTAATTGCTCTCCAAATTCATTCTAGCACAAGACAGTAACCTAGCAATTAAATTCAGTTTTATAGCAGGCTTGTCATAGCATATTAGCAGAATGCAGCTGTGGTGGGTTTCACATGTGAATTTGAGTATTGATAATTAAAAGTCAGTCAGATTGCTCTTACCTTGAATAGACTTCCAAACTTCATCTTTAACATCCGAGGATTTTAGCCGTAATATCACACACATTTAAATTCTATGAAACCAATTGGTAACTAGACAAAGAACCCTAATCCTAAGGAACAACGTCTGCAGCCATTATGTAGGTTTCATCTCTATGCCACTACACTAGGGTGACCATATGAAAAGGAGGACAGGGCTCCTGTATCTTTTAACAGTTGCATAGAAAGGGGAATTTCAGCAGGTGTCGTTTGTATATATGGAGAACCTGGTGAAATTCCCTCTTCATCACAACAGTTAAAGCTGCAGGTGCCCTGCCCTCTTGTAAATCTGGTCACTCTAGTATAGCTCCTGCAGCTTTAACTGTTGTGATGAAGAGGGAATTTCACCAGGTTCTCCATAAATACACCTGCTGAAATTCCTTTTTCTATGCGTTAAAGATACAAGAGCCCTGTCCTCCTTTTCATATGGTCACCCTACACTACACTTGACCTTAGCCAAAAGTTCGAGAAGCCATTCTTGGGAGTTTTCTTGGAGAAAGCCTCAATGAACTCAGTGGAACTTTGCTTTTTGAGTCAACAAGCAATGGATTGCACTGTACATGAAATAGAATCATAGAATCATAGAACAGCAGAGTTGGAAGGAACCTACAAGGCCATCGAGTCCAACCCCCTGCTCAATGCAGGAATCCACCCTAAAGCATCCCTGACAGATGGTTGTCCAGCTGCCTCTTGAATGCCTCTAGTGTGGGAGAGCCCCCGACCTCCCTAGGTAACTGATTCCATTGTCGTACTGCTATAACAGTCAGAAATAGTAGCTTCTGTCTACCACTAGTGTTAATAAACTGTGGGAAGGGTACATCTACAGTGTTAACACACCTGAAGTGAAACAATGAAAGCTATGGACTATCCCCCACCTTGGATAAGTGACCATTTTTAATGACACACAGGCTGGCTGAAATGACTGCCTGATGTTGGGGAAATCTTGGGACAAGATCTTTACGTGTGACCAAGAAAGATAGTAATAATAACTACTGTGATACCTGGTTATACCACTTGTGGTAAGGAAATATCACAATGGCTCCCTGTTTGCCTGGGAGCCACCACCCTGTCCTTTGTGCAGGTGCAGAGAATGGAACAGCAAAAGGTCCAAGACCAATGGCCGCTAATAGCCATGCACGTCAGCTGGTCCCACCCTGGAAGCCAATGTGGTACTGCCTGATGCTCAGAAGGTAGGACCATGGGGTGGACCAAAGGGAGAACCTTCTCACTCTGGTTAACATCTGGGCCTTAAATAGAGCACCCAGTCTGCAAGTTCATCATTCCCATCACAGACATCTCCATGAATTAAATTGCCACTTTGCTGTGGATAGTCACCAGTTGAAGGGACTGGAAAAGAATTTTACCACAATTGCAAATGGCCAGCCTTGTGGAGCAGGATGCCTTTCTCATAGCAAGATGCTTAGATTCACCAAATCTTTCTGTATGTTGCTATTGCAAAGGTTTTGCAAAGATTTTCTTCTTGGTTTCTGTCACAACTTTTCGAAGACAGGTGTTGGAGGCACGGGGATGAATCCACTGCAAGGATAAGCGGGATTGGGATCCCTGCTATCTATGGTGGGGATCCCAATGAGGGATCTTGGGGTGTGACTTTGAGGCCCAGCCCAGAAGGACTGCCACTCAGGCAGGCTGCTGGAAGGGCTCACATCATTAGGGCCTAAGATTCCTGCCTCCAGCCACCTGCATCAACCAGATGTTTGGAGCGGTATTGGCCTGCTGTCAGAGTGTCCAATGACTAGATCCATGCCCCTACGTCCTGCCAAATTTTTTTATTTTATTTATTTAAAACATTTATATCCCGCCCTATATCAATAAGATCTCAGGGCGGCGTACAGATAAAAGCATACAGTATAAAACAATAAATACACACAGCTAAAAACAAATTAAACCATAAACCAAGTTAAAACAATATATAATTTAAAAGCAGTAAAACTATTAAAACAGTTAAAACAATGTGCCTAGTGAATTCAACCATTAAAAGCTTTGTTAAAAAGCCATGTTTTCGCTTGGTGCCAGAATAAAATGAGGGTTGGCGCCAGTCGGGCCTCCAAGGGGAGGGCATTCCACAGTCGGGGTGCCAAAACAGAGAAAGCCCTCTCCCTTGTCCCAACATAGCGAATGTGATGTGCTGGTGGGATGCGGAAAAGGGCTCCTCCAACAGATCTCAAGTCTCAGGCAGGCATATATAAGGAGAGGCACTCCCTCAAGTATCAAGGTCCCAAGCCATTCAGGGCTTTAAATGTCATTACCAACCCCTTGAATTCCGACCGGAAGCATATAGGCAGCCAGTGTAGTTCCTTTAAGATCGGTGTTATATAATAAATAATAATAATAATAATAATAATAATAATAATAATAATAATTTTATTTATTTCTTACCCGCCTCTCCCTTTGGATCGAGGCGGGGAACAACATTAGAACAGGAATCAATACATCTTAAAAAATCATGATTTAACATTGATTTGGACAGGCCTGCCGGAAAAAGCTAGTCTTTAAAGCCGCCTTAAAATCACACAGAGAGTTAATTTTACGAATCTCCTCTGGCAGGCCATTCCACAATCTGGGGGCGACAGAAGAAAAGGTTCTCTGGGAAACTGATGTCAGCCAAATTGTGGCCATTTTTTTAACCCACTCAAGTCTGCGTAACTTTTATTGCCTCGCCCGCCTCCGCTTCTCTGACTCTGCACTGCTGGTATAAGCACCCAAATACCACTGGCATGATGTCATTTCCTTTGAGGGAAAGTGTTCAAAACTAATGATGCCTTCATTCAACACCTATGCTTTTAAACAAAAGTAGTTTACTCCAGCAGTAATTTCAGCAGCAAAGCACTTCTATATTGTCAACTCATTTTACTTCTCATTGAGTCGGCAGTACTGAAATCAAGCATGAAATCTACCTTCTGTTATTCAGGTCGAATCAAAACTCTTATCAGGACTAATGAACATAGGGCAGACTGCTTTTCCATCTAGGCTAGCTCAGTGCTGTCTACTCTGACTGGCAGCTCTACTGTCTCTGGCAGAATGACTTATTTCCCATCACTTTAAATTGGAGACCAGGGACTGAACCTGAGACCTTCTGCATGCAAAGCATGGGATCACAGCTGGCCCTACTGTTAGGCAGAGTGAAGTTGCCTCAGGCAGCAAAAGCTGTTTTGAGGAAGGAGGCAGCAGCAGCCTCCCTGTTGGCTCCTCCTGGGCTGCCAGGTGTTCTTCTCTACCAGAGGACAGAGCTGTGGATGCCACGCAACCTGCCCAGAGCCCCTTAACTAGCTGTCTGTGTCAGATGCAGTGGAAGACACTATCCTATCACCAGTGTTAAAGCAAGATTAAATTGGCAATCCAGTTGACTTCTGTACATGGAACTTAGGCAGATAAATGCCTTGATCTGGTTTGGTATATGCCACTGAGCTAACAAAAACACCACCAGTGTTTTATCTGCAGTGGTATTGATCATGTGCATAGATAGGGCCTGCAAGCACTATCATCTCAATGATTTTAATGAGATCCTATACCCATTTACTTGACCGAAAGGCCCATTGGACTCAATGGGGCTTACAACTGAGTTGACAAGCCTAGGATCACAATGTTCACAACCTTTAACTATGCCTTCAGCATTTTCTGTTGATGGCACATTCTGAGCTTGGGTTTTGTCACTGTCTTGCAATGATTCCCATTCTGAAACCAAGGAGACCAAATTTAAGTGACAGAATAATTCTATGCTAAAGCAATGTATTTTAAAGATAAGTCTGAAGGTATATTGTGTTTAATGGAAGTTGCTTAGCAAACTTAGGAACAATTTAGAAAAATGAAGGAAACCTGTTGTTGTTAATTATTATTCCTTGCCAGTGGTTATCATTTCCCAAAGCTTGTCAACTCTTTAATCCATTTCCTTTCTTCTGTTTCAAAATGCATTTGGTTTCCAAATAAACTGCTATACTTCTATCCCTTGGATGTTCCTGGGCTTTATAAAACCATTATGTAATGAGGTCAAACACTACAGCTAAAGCTCCAGCAGTGAATCATCTTATTCAACTAGCTCTTCGTGTGTAGCTTTCTCCTTGTTCCTAAATAGAAAAGTAGGAGTTCTTTCCATTTCATTGGTATGTTTGCTTGTAATTGTCATACTTTTCAAACATGAAACACCCTAAACATTTTAATAGGGGACCAAATTCCGGTTTGTTCTTTCAAAATGATCAGCAGAAGCCCAGATACCATAAGGGCACAAAAGCAAGTCATTCTCATTATGCTGAAAGGCCATGCATTTGTTTTTCAAACACAATATGCTTATGGAAAAATGCTGAAGCAAACTGTACCTGTAGGAAGAAGTGGTTGGAAGGCGTGAAGTGATACAGAAGTGAAGATCAATTAAGGCTTTACAAATGCTTCCTGCCTGATCATTTGGTGACCTATACAAATGGCTATTTACAATTAAGAGGAAGTGATTTATCCCCTAGTTACAGATGCTTTAATCCACACTGTGGATCTTTCTGACCACTTCCAGAGTGGCTGTGTGTCCTATTTAGAGAGGATAGTTCTCCATTTGAACGGCTGTGCTGCCAGAGAATCAAG
Organism: Elgaria multicarinata webbii; assembly: GCF_023053635.1. Taxonomy (NCBI): domain Eukaryota; kingdom Metazoa; phylum Chordata; class Lepidosauria; order Squamata; family Anguidae; genus Elgaria; species Elgaria multicarinata. Next base: position 75,659,412 of record NC_086180.1, on the reverse strand, counting down.
TTTAAGATAAAGAATCATGTAAAGAAGAGAGCAGAGACCTTGAAGGAGCACATCAACAAGGAAGCGCACAAGACACCTGGTCACAGCCTGTTGCTGCTGTATTTCTATTTAAATTAGAGTATTTTTTTTTCTAAATGTGCATCTATACACATAAATTAGCATATGCAAATTGTATGCAAAACTGTCCTCTTTTGTGCTTTTTGGGGTAATGCATATCCTCTTTTTTCCCATGAAAGTGGCCACCTTACTTTTCTTTAGAACACTGGGTAATGGCCTCTTTGAACCGTAACTCCCAATTTCCCTGCTTTTTGGTGCTTGGTTGAAAACTGTAGAGTTTTAATGTTGTTTTGTAAACCATAGGTTTTTGGTTTTTATATATATATATATATATATATATATATATATATATTTGTAACGATCAAGTGAACAACTTTATACAAATGTTGAATTATTTTTTTCAGAACTACCACCAACATAAAATCTATCTGCTACGAACTAGTTTTACCAGTGAAAACTACCTCTATAGTAAAATGTGTGTTTACACATACACACACACACACGGTTTCCTATTTGGGGGCTAGACCTGTCTATTTATGCTTATGAAAATTGGTAAAGTATTGCATACACTAAGGGTGCTCCATGAGCAAATAATTTTGTAATAGCAACAAGAATGGCTTCCTAAGTACAAACATTTTCAACAGAAAACTGGCTTAGCTCTTCTTTTATTGAGCCAACTATTGATTGGCAGAGAAAGGATACAAGTTTGGATTACATAGAATGCTTCAGACAGGATGGAATGTTAGATAATTGTCTGCTATTCAAAGAAGGTTGGTTACAAAGACAAATATGTGTTGTCACAGTAGATACTGCATATCCTATTATGACTTATAATAGGATAAGTGAATCTATTATAGACCTACAAAAGTCTGTGATCCAGCACATAGATATGCAGATGTAATTTATTTATTCATTTGTTTGTTACTTTTTTATGTATTACGTTTCTATCCCAACCAATAGCTCTTTAGTGTAGCTGGACTGAAGTGATATCTATCTATCTATATCTATAGATATAGATATAGATATGCAAGTCATTGTGGGAAAGATTGCAGTCTAAAGGTTACAGTTGCTGTTGTGTTAATGTGCTTAATTATATCCATTAAGCACTAAAAAAAAACCCAGAAGAATATCACTCTCTCACCAATAAGCTTTAAACATCAATTCATTTGTTAGGGAAAGTATACAGGGAAAGCAAATCTAAGTAAAACTTTGATGGAGTCATGTGGATCATAAGAAACCCAGAGCTTTTAAACTGTTTTATAGTCTAAAGTCAGTAGAAAATTGATTATAGAAAACTGCAGGAGTAAGCCTAGGACGGTCAAACATGGCAATAACATTACAAATAAAAGTGTCATATAATAGGATCTCAGCCCCAGGGGAGGAGGTGTAAAATGTCCTATTCTCCATCTGCCAGAAGCAAAAAACACGCAAACACTCGGTTCCAGCTGATGGATGCACCCTGTGAATGTGCCTCCACAATGGCTCATCTGGGAAGCATTGAATTTGTTGTATGTATTTGGTCGTGCAGATTCACCTCCACAGCTACTGGCTGAATAAACACTTACAGTTACAGCTGAATGAGGCTAGAGAGTCGCATGATATTTAGAACAATTGGGGGTTTCCTCCTATTTTTTTCTTTTTTGTACTTCTGCAAATCTTGGGGGTCCCCACAAGGCCTGCTGATATTTCCTTTCTTATGGATGGAGTTATTTATTATATTTCTATACAATAGCAAAGCTCTCTGAGCAGTTCACAACAATTAAAAACATTAAATACAGCATAATAAAGTATTGTATATTACGCACATATATACTACAGTATAAAACCAAGTAAAATGTAAAAACAAGTAACAGTGTAAAGATTTAAAAAAGCAATAACAGATTTAACAACAACAACAACAGAAGAACAAAAGTTCCTGGGAGAATAAGACGATCTTCAGCTCACATGAAAAGACTACAAGTGCCATTCTGCCAAGCCCGGCACAGCCTGGGGATGAGGAGCCCTTTGTAGGCGGGGGAGAGGGATGAGACGTGCCCACCAGCCACTGGCTGGGCACTGTTTGGTGCCACCAGGCTGGGAGGGGACTATTGAGGCTATAAAAGAGAGCTCCCTCCTCCCAGCCTCCTCTCTGTTTGTGCAGCTCCCTCCCTCCCTCCCTCCCTCCCTCTAGGCAGTGTGAGCTTGCTGGTTGCCATTAGGGGGCCGAGTAGGATTTTTTTACTCATGTTCTGAATTGTTCATGAGTGTTTTTTTTCCCACCTATTCCACACTGCAAGACAGCGGGGGAGTATTAAATAGGTTGATTTGTCTGGTTTTTAATTTGGTCACATTTGCTAATAGGCGGCTAGGTACGGGCATCCAGAGTGGGATTTGGGAATGGTGAGCATTCACAGGCACTGTTAGGGTGCCTGGTAAAATCTGAGGGCTCCCAGCTTTGAGCCCTGTGGCCTGGCTGGGAGATAAGGCTTAATTACCTTTGAGGCCAACCTTTCTCATCCACTCAGAGCCCTGTGGCCTCGGTTGGGGGTGACACCGGAAAGTCTCCCTTCCCCACACTGGGCAGGCGTGTGGGGAAGGCGAATGGCTCAGCGCCAACCCATGGGCTAGGAATGGCTCACCCAACTTAGAAGGCCCTGTAAACAGGCCATACTGGATGCCCTATAGGATTTCTGCCTTTGCAGATATTTAATAAATGAGGCACTAATTAAACCCAACTGTACATGTCTCGTCTCGTTAATTATCGACCTCTGCACCACAATGTAGATTACAGGAGACCCTCTCTGGAATGGGTATTCCACAACCAGGAACAGAAAAGGTTCTCTCCTTAGTAGCCATTTGCCTCACCTCATTTGGCAGGGGCACCTGGAAGAGGGTTTATGAAGTTGATCTTAGGGTCCAGGCAGGTATATATGGGAGGAGACTATTCTTCAGACAACCTCAACCCAAACCGTTTAGGGCTTCGAAAGTTAATGCCAGCATTTTCAATTGGACTGGAAATGGACTGGAAGCCGTTTCCTATTAACAATCTCACTGCCTTATTTTGGACAAGCTGAAGTTCTTGACCATTTTCAAAGTCAGCACTATGTATAACACATTGCAGTAATCCAGATTAGAGTTAATAGAGCACGGATAACTGTAGCTCAGTTATCTTTGTCCAGATAAGGACTTTGTTGGTATATCAGCCTAAGCTCATAAAAGGTGCTCCATGCCACCAAGTCCACCTGTGTCTTGACAATACTGGATCCAAGAGCCCCCCTAAATTATGAGCCTGATCCTTTAGGGGAAGTGCCACCTCCTTTAGAACAGGTTGAATATCACTTAGCCAGTCAGATGAACCATTCACTAATAGGGGTGTGCACGGACCCCCCGCTCTGCTTCTCTTCCAGATCCGCGATTTGCAGATCGGGCCACTCCGCTCCGCCCCCGCTCCGCCTATGTCCGCTCTGCTCCTCTGCAGAGCTCCGGATCCGGATCGGAGCTCCGTTTTTTCCCCCCATAGGCTTGCATTGAAAGCTAAAAAAGTATACAACTTTTTTTCTGTTAAAGTTAGAAACCTCACGTTTGGCACCATGACACCTCTTGGAGGTATACACACACACGCCAAGTTTCAAGCCAATCCCATCATCCCCTGATTTTTGGGGAATTTTTGAAAATTGGGCACCCCATTCACACCCCTTTCGATAGCTCCGTCAATTTGCACGTTAGAAACCTCAAACTCGGCACCATGATAGCTTATCCAGAGATACACATGCATGCCAAGACTCAAGGCAATCCCATCATCCCCTGATTTTTGGCGGGGCTCTAACCTTTTAACTCACCCCAAATCAAGTCCCATTTTACAACTACGTCAATTTGCATGTCAGAAACCTCACCTTTGGTACCATGACAGCTATTCCATGTGTCCACATGGACGCCAAGTTTCAAGCCAATCCCATCATCCCCTGATTTTTGGGGAATTTTTAAAAATTGGGCACCCCATTCACATCCCTTTCGATACCTCCGTCAATTTGCACGTTAGAAACCTCAAACTTGGCACCATGATAGCTTATCCAGGGATACACATGCACGCCAAGATTCAAGGCAATCCCATCATCCCCTGATTTTTGGCGGGGCTCTAACCTTTTAACTCACCCCAAATCAAGTCCCATTTTACAACTACGTCAATTTGCATGTCAGAAACTTCACCTTCGGTCCCATGACAGCTTACCCATGTGTCCACATGGATGCCAAGTTTCAAGCCAATCCCATCATCCCCGGATTTTCTGGGAATTTATGAAAGTCGGACACCCCAGTATCTGCAGACAGCTCAATGGGCCCATTTCAAAGGAAATCCCAACATGCCATGAATTGGGGAGTAGAGATAAACCTAAATATGAATCTTCTTCCACACTTGAAAAATTGATTTGGAACTTGAGCACAGGAAGGACTTCTCCCCTGAGTCAAAGCAAGATACACAAAAACCATCCCTGCGAGGTGGGCAGGGGAGGAGGGAGGGAAGGCAGGCAGGCAGCAGACATTTCTGAGGGCACAAGGAAGTGAGCCAAGGATAGTTTCAAAGCCGGTAATGCATATAAAATGGAATAAATAAATAAATAAATAAAGGAGGGGTGGAATTAAAAGCAGCAGTGTTGCTGAATAAACAACAAGAAGAATTTTTTTTAAAAGGCTATATCTGTCTTTTACCAGTAAGAGGGGAGTGGATGTGCCCAAGAGGAGGGGGAATCATCTGCCAATTTGACTGGTCCTGTCTAGGTACCAGTCTTTAAGAAGCAAACGATCACTTCAACTCATGATAGGCATTCCCTCCAGTGATTTACCTTTGGAGGGCTCTGATGGCCCTCCAAGGACAGGAGAGTGCACAGGGCACGTCCTTGCCCTAGGGGAGCTCATCCCCTTGCACCACATCTATTCAGTTGTTCCCCAAAGTTAGGGTGGGTAGCAGTGCTGTGCTTTTTCTATCTCTTATTATTGGCTTAGTATATGATTTCAGGTTGTGTTTGTGCATTTGGTGGGGCTACTGTTTTAAAAAAACACTGGGAAAAGTCCTTTCAGACTAAGAAAGAGAAGTTCCCAGAATCCCAAGTTACCCGTTTTGCCTATCCCCTCCTCCAACTTTGGGATCATGTGATCATGACCGGGAGTTGACTCTGCCCCTCAGCCCTTTGAAAAAGGTACATTTTCCTGCTGTTTTACCCGATTTTCCCAAAAATTCTAGCAAGCGAACCGCAGCACGCAGAGAGCTGAGAGTAGGCTCAAAATGACCCCCAGCCACGACTCTCTAAGCACAAGAAGTTTCAGAAAGATAGCTTTAAAAACAACACAGTTATCCCCTATTCTTTTCCGCAATGCAATCCTATGGGCAAAATTTTTCAAAATGGCGATCGGATCGGTCCGCGAAAAGGGAAGTGCTCCGCGTATGGGTACTTCTCTTCGCTGTGCTTCTATGGGTCCCTGGTCCGCTTCTACTCCGCCTCTGGGCAAGGCGGAGCAGGCCAATTCGCTTCTGATTCTCCGCTTCTAATCGGAGCGGAGCACATCCCTATTCACTAACAGTACTGCTGTCTAGTCTGGATTGAATTCCATTACTGCCTCCAGGCACTGATTCACTTGGATTTGATGAAAAGGAAAGGCAGAGCTGGGTTTCATCCACGTATTGGAGAGACTTCAGCTCACATCTCTGGGTATCCTCCACCAGTAGTTTCATGTAGATGTTAAACAAAATAGGGGATAAGACAGCATAAACCCAACAGCATAACTGCCAAGGCACAGAGCATTAACCTTTCAGCACCACCTTATGGAATCAGCCATCAAAGAAAGAGTGGAACTACTGCAATGCAGTACCTCCAGCTCCCAACTCTAACAGCCAATCCAGCCAATCCTTACCATGGTTGATGGGATAAAAAGCTGCTGAAAAGTCTAAGAGAATCAACAGGACTACACGCCTTCTTGTCTCTCTCTTGGCAAAGGTCATCGCACAGGATGAACAAGGCAGTTTTATTTTTAAAACCAGGCCTAAAGCCTGACTGAAATAGATCCAGATACTCAGTTTCATTCAAGAGTATCTGGAGTTGACTGGCTCAAGACAGGCATGTTGGCAATTACCACCTCTTTTAAAGAGGTTAGTACCACCCACTTTCTCCAGGAGGAATTTACAACCTCCCGGATCCAGCCTGACATTTCCTCCTTATTAGATCCCTATTAAAAGGGTCAGACATACCATTGGCTGACCAGACTTGGCCAAACACTTTGTCTACATTCTCAGGCCTCAACATCTAACTCATCTAACTTTTGTAAACTGCCCAGAGAGCTTTGGCTATGGGGCGGTATAACAACAACAACAACACTAAAGCAGTTAGTGCTGTAGACACCATTATTAATGGAACTGTGTTAATGGTTGTATCCAACTTGTGATGTATTCAAGCAACTTCAGAATGTTTTGTAAACTCATCACACCGTACTACCAAGAGCCATATTTCTCTCTGGCCTAGACTGCAGCAGATCATGAACCACTCAGAAAATTCCACTAGATGACATTGAGAAGGTACAATGATGGTGGAAAATACCTCTCTCCTTGCCACCATCATGGAGTAGACTCAACAATGAGCTCTAACCTGTGTTTAGTTGGACTCCGCATGAGTTTTCTTCCACTTGTATTCTTGCTGTCTTCCCTCTTGCTTCATTGTTCTAAGCTCAGATATAGCAAAAAGCTGACTGGGCTCTTCTTAGAGGGAGAGAGCACTTGGGGGTGGATGTGTCAAATGCTCAAGTCTTCTCTGCATTCCACAGAGTGAACAGGACTTCAATGGCAGCACCAGCCATACCAGCAGAAAGATCTCCCAGAGCCCTCCCAAATCCACTGGAATTCATTAGCCTCCCTAGGTGGGCCATTTTAATAGGTCTCCCTCCTTTGCTGAGGAGAAAGGCCATAGAAAGTCTAAAGTTCAGTAGGAAATGATCTGATAGAGAATTCTGCCATTTTGGTTGCCCAGGAAATGACACTAACAGCCTGAAGTTCAGAAATTGGGGGAATAACAAGGAACTTTAAGAAGCAATCATCTTATGATATAATCAGCTGAAAAACACAAATAATACAGCAGCAAATGCGTTTATTTTTTTCTATATGTTTCCATATTTTCCACTCAGCTTTTCTATACCAGGCATTCAAAGGAGGTGATGATCATGATGAAGAAGTGTGATTATAATAATGGTATAGCTAATAATGGTATAGCTAATAATGGTATAGTTAATAAAACTACTAAATATATTAAAATATGTGTAAAATGCAAGAATATAAACTATAGCAGCATCAAACTATTTTTGTCTCCTAATTTGTAATTGTATGATTTATTTATTTATTTACATTGGATTTGGTTTGATTTGGTTTTTAAATGTTGTGCACGCTGCCTTGGGATCCCAGTAGATGAAGGGTGGTGTGGGAATTAAATAAACATACATAGCTTCAACAGACCAAATTCTATATGGAGCAAATAGCTGCCTCTACAAATGAATGTTCTTTAATTGACCTGAAGAAAACAAGCAGAGATGGGGACCCAGGTGTATCTCCGAATCTAGACGCCACTACAGAAAAGCTTGTCCACCCGCCTCAGGACTAAAATTGATTCTGCTATCAATATTAGTGCTCAGGCAGGTTCATTTGGGAAAGATGGCGCTTAAGGTATCCGGGTTTCATATGATGACAGCTTTAAAGTTCAAACCAGCATTGCAATGGGGCCCTAAAACAAATTGATACTTATTTGAGTTAGATGATCTAAAAGGCAGTCCCATGTTAGGTAGATAAAATAAATAAGGCAGAAATATCAGAGTCCAGATCTGATCTCTCTAGGGAAGGCTGCAATGTTTCCAGCATTCTGTTACCTGTAATTTCCCTGATTTTAAACACCCTTTAATTTAATTTATTTATAGCTCACCTTTCCACTAAATTTAGTCATCTTTATAAAGTACATAATTGCCTAGATGTTTCCACTGTGTTAAACAGAAGAGTTGTGCATGCAAAAGACTTTTGACTATTCCAGGTAGGCTCATAAGCTTCCATCCAGGGATAGGAGAACCAGCGATTTCCAAGCTCATATAAATTCTCTGAAAATCACTTCAAAACTCATTTTGCCTTGCTCCCATTTTAGCTTTTGATCTGTTTTTCCTGCTCATTCGAACAGGAAAAGTGAGCATTTTGAATGGGGAAAGGGTGCATTTCTATGCATATTTTTTAAAAGTGCACACTTTTCTCCCATTGGCAAAAACACATTTTTTTCCAAAAAATGCGCATTTCAAAGTGCACATTTTTTAAACACACACACACACACACACACACACACACACACGTTTTTCAAATACAATCCCAAATTCAGGAATTTGCAAACATTGGGGGTGGGGAACACTTCTGCTGATGTTCATGTTCGGGATTGTGAATGGGATATGCAAACAGAAAGAAAATTCTTGTACATCCCTACTTTTATCAGAGGAAGACTCCTTCCATTGGGGAAAAAAAAGGGGTCCTTTGGGTCCAGCCATTTGATTTTCTCATGATTTTGCACACATTCTGTTGACTGTTGATAGTATGCTAGTTTGAAAAATGCATTGTCCTCTCATTTGGAGCTATTGAAAATTCAATTTTCAACCACATCCATAATTTAAATTTATCTCATTATAAATGTATCACACGTTGTTTTGAATTTATTTTAAAATTGGTTAATGAGTTAATAGAATAATATGGTGGAAGGATCTCCTGTCATGCATGATAAATTATATTATATTCATAGAGGCAAGAAATTAGAACTATTTCTATAGCACATTTTCTTGCTCAAAGGGGCAATCACATGTACTAGCCTTTTTAATCTATTAGCAAATCTGAATGTCCTATTCAACACATTCCCAGAGGCAATTAAAAGGAATCATTTTTGCTTGTTTATTGATCAGAACAGGCTGCCTTCATCCTATATTCAAACACTTGGAAGAAACAAGTACAAATTTAGAAGTGCTCCAAACAACTGACCTACTTTGCGTTTCTTAAACAGAGGGGATATATTCCCAGAAGACACCTAAGAAGAAAATTTTATTAGTGCATTTGTGTGTCTTGACATTTTGGAATAGAGACCTTATGAACCCATGTATGATTTCTAAAGTTTACAGAGAGGACATTTCAGGGGGGGAAATCAGTTTCCAAACATGGATTTTTGAAGAGGTTGCTATTCTAAGCCATGGATGAACATCATAAGGCCCATGGGATATTTGAGCTCTCAAAGGCATTTTAACAAAAGACCACAGGTTGCACTAAGTATCTTAGATTCTGAACTTTCATTCCCTTTTTGATAAATAAATAAATAAAATATTTGCAGTATTATTCCACACTTTAACGACATGCATTTGGACTTTATGGATTTTACAGTGCCTAAACATATAAAGTTTGCATCTCAGTTTCAGGCACATATGATCTTGACGAATAAGACCCAGCTATGGCTTATATTTAACATAAAATAATGCTGAATAAAATGTTTCATTAAAGAATTTGGTTGTTGGAAGACTTTATATGTGAGATGTTCAGTTCTGGGCTCCACAATTCAAGAAGGACGCAGACAAGCTGGAGCGTGTTCAGAGGAGGGCAACTAGGATGATCAGGGGTCTGGAAACAAAGCCCTATGAAGAGAGACTGAAAGAACTGGGCATGTTTAGCCTGGAGAAGAGAAGATTGAGGGGAGACATGATAGCACTCTTCAAATGCTTAAAAGGTTGTCACACAGAGGAGGGACAGGATCTCTTCTCGATCCTCCCAGAGTGCAGGACATGGAATAACGGGCTCAAGTTAAAGGAAGCCAGATTCCAGCTGGACATCAGGAAAAACTTCCTGACTGTTAGAGCAGTATGACAATGGAATCAGTTACCTAGGGAGGTTGTGGGCTCTCCCACACTAGAGGCATTCAAGAGGCAGCTGGACAACCATCTGTCAGGGATACTTTAGGGTGGTTTCCTGCATTGAGCAGTGGGTTGAACTCGATGGCCTTGTAGGCCCCTTCCAACTCTGCTATTCTATGATTCTATGATTCTGTGTTGGTGGATATTATCTTACAGTAATGTTTACTACATGAAAAATTGGCTCACAACAATGTCAGAATACAGCAATCTAGAATAATAATGGCCCTTTCTACACCTAAGGATTATCCCAGGGAAATGGAGGGATCATCCCTCTCTGCTCCCAGGATCCCCTGTGTGTCATTTGCATGCACAGGGATGATCCCAGGATGATCCCTGGAAAAAATGCAGGTGTAGAAACAGCCAGTGTCTTTCTCTCACACTGCCATAGTGTCAAGATTTTGACTCCTAGACATCTAGAACTTGGCATGCATACTAAGGCAACCCTACAGGTGTGTGCCTCAGAGTTTCTTGGGTTTTAAAACATTATCAATTAATTTTAATTTATGTTAAAGTGTTTGTACTTTTGAAGGATGCACTACCCCCTTCGATCGCTAAGTGGTAGACTTCCCTAGCCAGCACATAATGGCTCTCCAGGGCTTCAGACAGGAATCTTTCCAAAGCAAAGCATGGAGTGAGTTATGTCCCTTGTGCTATGTCACAAATTCTCAGGAAAGGGCAGATGTGAAATGGAAAGGAAATAGTTCTACAGCATCATAGCGAAGACATTGCTTTTGAAAATATTATACAATAGAAGGCAAACAAGTAGATACTAGTAAAATTTATTATACCTGTTGCTGATAATGAAAAATGAAAAACAAGGCGGACATATGAGAAGTATAAACCTTTACAATATATTTCTCTTGTTTTGATGAATAGTTTGCAATAACATAGCTATGTGGAAAGATTTGTGCTGAAGGCTTATATTTTCTATTTGCTTTGCAAAATATATAGGTTGCTTCTTTGATGGGGGGAGAAATATAGAAAGAATGCCTCAGCAGTAACATCACATTAACAGATCTGTGTATTAAAGCAGTAGACATTTTGCTTCAAAATCTTGTTCCTGTAAAAAACTGTATGTGTTCTCCTTCTTCCTATATCTTCTAAACCAAGGAAACATATTTGTTGTTTGTTTGTTTAAAAAGCACCTTGGGTACAAAGATAGAAAGATTTTAATCTTTGTTCGGCAGTTTATAAATCCAAACACATAAAAAAAGGTAACAGCATAACGGCATTCCATGCAGCGATAACCAGATATTCTGTACTATGCCTAAACATTGGGGAAATGAAAAGTGTCATGACTTTTCCTCTTTTGTCTTCTCTTACACTTGCCCTTTCCTTGAGAGCTGTATAATTCACATTGCAAGCCTGCAAGCACAGGGCTCTATTCTTGTCTTTTGCAGTGTCTAGGCCGACACAACAATGTAGCCTACCTCAGGGCTGATTCTCACTTGATCACTGCAATCCCTTCAACGGTAGCCAAGCCTTTGTTATTATTATTATTATTATTATTTATTTATATAGCACCATCAGTGTACATGGTGCTGTACAGAGTAAAACAGTAAATAGCAAGACCCTGCCGCATAGGCTTACAATCTAATAGGGGAGCTGCCACATGATGGCAACCAGAACTCATGGGCTGTTGTAGGGCTGTGGGATGGATTGTTATCCACCCCAACAAGCCAACATCGCCAAGTTTGCGTGACACAAGAAGCCTCGCCAGCGATGGTACTAATGTTATAATACCTGACAGAATGCCTCTCTCGACATGAACCTACCCGTACACTACGCTTAATATCTAAGTTCCTCCTCTGGGTGCCTACTTCAAGGGAAGCTCAAAGAATGGCAAGAAGGGAGAGGGCCTTTTCAGTGGTGTCCCCCCAATTATGGAATGATCTCCCCGACAAGGCTCGCCTGGCACCAACATTCTTATCTTTTTGGTGCCTGGTCAAGACTTTTCTCTTCTCCCAGGCAGTTAACAGCATTTAACAGCATATGCTGAGTTTTTAACTGACCCCAGAATAGCTGTTTTTAAATGGATATTGCCTGTTTTTGTTTGTATTTTATATGTTTTATGGTTTTAAATTTTTTTAAAATTGTTTTATGGTATATTTTTTTTTAATGTTCACTGTTTTTAACTTTTGTAAACTACCCAGAGAGCTTCGGCTATGGGGTGGTATATAAATGATGATGATGATGATGATGATGATGATGATGATGATGATAATGTTAACCATGCTGCAATTGTGTGAACCAGGCCACTGATTCAAGCACATGGTACCTCCATACAAACTCTAGTTGTGAACTTAACAGTTGCCTCATAATAGGGCCCATGAAGATGTATGAGCTGGCCTTAAAAGAACTAATGAACAATCTGATCATTCTATGACCTTCCCTATAAGAAATGTAGCACATTCATGTGAACTATTGTTTGGTGGGTACAAGGTAGACATGCATCTTCATCAACCACGATACGATGGCACTGACTGATGTTAACTAAAATGATTTAGTGACACATGTTTATCACAAATATTAACAGCTGCTAATAATAATATAAAATTACTGGATCTCTTGAGAAAGTAGGCATGCTCTGTGAAAAAAGACAAAATAATCTGGCGTCTTTAAAGCAACTCTCAGCCTGATCTCTACGTCCCCTCCACTGGCCTATGAAAAATAAAAATGTTATTATTAGAAAAAATTGTAATTATAATGATATTATGCCATAGGACACAGAGGAGAAGAATAACAGAACAATAATCATTCTCTCATTTAATAATTATTTTAAAAAAACCAGTCACACATAATTTGCAGATGGTTACCTCTAGGTTTCTATAAAACAACAGTGATTTTCAAGTCAAATCTAAAATATACTTTTAAATTTCCATTTTTATCTCATCTTTCAACTCATGAGGAGCCCCAAGGCACTGCTTGTGCTTAAAGAGAATTTAAAAATCAATCAAGACTTGCTAAAGAGTCAAACGCCTCAGTTATTGGCTGGAACAAAATCTAAGCAACTGCTTGAACTCAGCATTGACCCGAATGCTGGTGAATACCCTTCTGTAAAACCGCCAGAAACACGTATTTATAAATTTGTTCAAAATATTAAGTTCTTGGATGTAAACCCTCATCCCTCCCCCATCAGCTTTTAGGCAAAATAATCATAGAAAGAAAGAAAGTAAGAAAGAGACTTGGGCCTCAGCTAGACCAGGGTTTTTTACAGTGACAATCTCGAGATTTTATGATCGTGAGATCGTTGCACTGGTCTACACACAATGCGCGACATCGCAGCCACCTTTTATTTGTTTTAAAGAAGAAGGAGTGCACGACATATACACAGCTTACCACAGCAGAAGGTAAGCCTTACCACAGCAGAAGACTTACCACAGCAGAAGGTAAGTCTTTTTAAAAATTAATTTCCCCCGCTCCCCCCACTCCAGCCTTGACGGGCAAAGAACTAAGCTCTGTGGCTTGTGCCCAGCTCCCAGCTCCTCGCAGTTACTTGCAAGGAGCTGGGACGAACTGCAATGCCTGCCCACACATTTCACGGTCTCGGGACCAGCCTGAGACCATGGAAGAAGCAGGCTAGATGTGGAGGCTGAAATCCCGGGGGCAAGGGAGGGATCATCCCTCCCTGCTCCCGGGATCCCCTGTGCGTCATGTGTATTGCCCCGGGCTATTGACCCATCTAGCTATGGCCTTGGTCTTAACAGAATCCCTGATGAATTATGATGATGTAGTTGCCATGGGTTGATTCATATGAGCAAATTATCAAGGCTTTTGTGAGATGGAGGTTTAAAATTTGTTCTACATCGATGTCATATAAATTCTTAGTAATGTGACCGAAAAGATGTTTTGAATACAAGGATTGGCAACAACTCTGATCTCAAATTATCTGATCTCAAACCAGCACTCCCGTTTTATTTGGCATCAACTGTGTCATAGATCTTAATCAGAATGCTGAAGTGACAAAAATCTCTTTGTAAAAAATCTAATAGAATATACGAATGTGGAATAAAAAACAGGATATATCACTATGAAAGCGGTATATGGAATGTGGATTGTACCCCAACAGGTATCAGGGCACTTCAATACTGCTATAAAGCAGTAGTGTATAACTAGTCCAGGAAAAAGCAAGTCCCCCTCCCAAGTTTTATATATACTTAGTATGCGGCAATGCAGGGCCACTAGGAACCTCATTTATGTTGTCCAGCCAGCTACTTTAACTATGCAGAAAAACGAGAATGGGAAAGAAACCCAACTGGCTCTAGATAACATGACTGAGAGTGTGCTCTTTGTTCACATGGATGAGCTCAGGCCAACAGACATTAGGCACTGGGCCGCAATCCATAAGCGTATGGATTGGCAGCTATTAAATTTTGCATTGCAAGAAACAATAACCTGTAAGAAGACTACTGCTTTGCTGCTGCTAGAATCATACTGATACCATCAAACAGACCATAATACTTCATATTCTGGAGCTATTATAAGCAGTGTTGAATATGTATCAGGTTTGCAATAGATTACCCAATGACTTCAGCCCACCACAATTTGCAGGATCAAAGTGAATGCTAATCGAGCCAAGGTCTCTTTAAAAAGTTTGCCTTGCTGTTTTTGTTGCAGTCAGTTATGCTTGCATCAGGAGGTTTACTTATGCCATGCTGTTCCTGCCATTACATTAACATGAAGATATGCAGAAATATTCTGCTGTTGACAGCCAGCATTTATGCTAATAACACAGCTTCGTTACTCAGATAAAATGAAGACGTGTCTACCTAATATGGACCAAAAGCTGTACTAGTTCAGAATTAGGAAGATAACAAGCTTGCACAATCTACTTTTTCTTTTCTTTTTTCACACACACACACACACACACACACACACACACACACACACACACCATGAGGTTTACAAGGCCTAGGTAGAAAGTAGTGATTCAGGGGTGGAGCTAATTACTTACTCCACCTTATGAGCTATAGTGTGAGGCAATCTGCAAATACAACTTCAACTCTACATTTAGGGCATGGTTGGCGACCCTCTTTCGGCTGTGGGCACATTTGACAATTTGAGAAACTGTCCGGGGCAGCACCATAAAATCGCTGCCATAGGAGACATCAAAAAGGACAAGTAATCTGCCCAAAAGACTGAGTGCAAGGCAGAGGCAGGGGGAAGTATCATCCTTTGAACCCAGAGTTTTTAGTATCAACAGAAATGTATTTAACAGCAATCCCAGTTGCTGATACAAAATGTGTTAATTTTTGTAAAATGCGAAGGCAGGGCACCTTGGGAGCACCAAGCTAGCTGTCTGAGGGTGCCTTGGTGCACAAAGCCACTGTGTTGCCCACCCCTAATCTAAGGGATTCTAACACAAAATGCTAAAACTGGCCAGCAGAATCACAGAAAGACCTAGTCAAAGGCAACCTGGTCTGATTACGTGGGGATACAGAGGATCCCCAAATGCACTTTACATAGCAGAAGTCACACAGAAGTAGACCTACAGCACACCCCCTCCTTCAGTATTGTTGTCTTCTGTCACCTGCATAATATCCCAAAATTTCATCTTCCTTCTTACCATTTACCATTTTCTTTCTGGGAAAAAAATGAATACATTCCGGCATCAGCATAACATATTCCCAGGATCTGTTCATTTTGCCTTTGAGGTGCTTTGGGGTGTTTGCCAAGCAATGTATCAGGGTATAAAAATATCCAAACTAAGGAGTTTTAAGTACTCCGAGTGTCAGTAGATTGGCATAAACTATGGGGTTTCTACCTTGCCAGAGAGAGGCTAGTTATGGGGCTAGAAAACTACCACATATGACCAAACATGGCCACCATTCTTCATAATAATGAAGTTTTACTTTGACAGTTTATTATACTTTTCTAATATTTTTTGAACATATTTCTGACACCATATTCACACTTCTGGTTGTGGGGCATTTTACCACCCCAGAATACTCTGGAAACTAGTTTGAGCTAGTAAAATATCCCCATAAACATGTATGTATATATTTTTAATGAATTTTAGATAAGGGTTTTAATAATCATATTTTACAGATAAGGAAAACTGACACTGAGAGATAAGCAAAGCCAACCATGGCAGATAATATTTTTTTTCACTTGTAATGTTTAAGGAACAGCATTTTAATTTTTATCATAAATATTTAGTTGTGTCCATGTTCTTAAATGCAAAATTCCATTTCATGCTGAGCAATGATGTGATATGAAATGTACCAATGGTTTTCCCTCACATTTTCTTCAGTTAAGACTTAAGGAACCCCAACCATCCTAAGTGGATGATGATGATGATGGGGATGATGATGGGGATGATTATACAATTGGGAGACAAAAAAACTTCACTGATCTACTGCAAATTACCCAGCAATCTCCCCGAAGATCTGCATCTATGTTCTGTCTGCCCCTGAAATATATTCATGGAACCATTCAGTTGAAGTGGGATTTGCTGGGAATACATCGAGATCTTATTGTTCAGAAAGCTGAGAAAAGGCAATAGCTAAGAAAAAGGCAAACTCTATTCAAAATGCCCAGTTTTTGTATAACTCAATTGGTCTAAGAAGGGCTCATCAAAGTGGCTATCTATTAAATTTCTCCATGACAAATAGATGGAAAGGACCCATCACACTGTGCCACTGGCAGATCTATGAGATAATGGGTAAAAAAATTAGCACCATTCTTTTCCATACCTTTTGTGTTCTTTCTGGTGTTCTTCTGAATCCCTAAAGCATGTTTGAGATCATGTGACATTGTACATCACCATAAAATTACTTTCACCAAAGAAGTTTCACATTGGCTTAATTTAGTAGGTTTCCCCCTTTTCAGAGAGAGAGAGAGAGAGAGAGAGAGAGAGACTATGATCATGTTTGAGGCTTCGTCAACTGTCCACAAGGAACTTTCTTTCTTTCTTTCTTTCTTTCTTTCTTTCTTCATTTATTTATTTATTTATTATGGAATTTATATCCCACCTTTTTTCCTCCAAGGAACCCAAGGCGGCACACATAATCCTCCTCTCCATTTTATCCTCACAACAACAACCCAGTGAGGTGGGTTGGGCTGAGAGTCTGTGACTGGCCCAAAGTCACCCGGTGGGTTTCCATGGCTGAGTAGGGACTAGAACCCGGATCTCCCATCTCTCAGTCCCATACTTTAGCCACTACACCACACTGGCTGTCATGTTCCATTCTTACTGAGCTCCATAGCAAATCAGAAGGGAGGTCTCTGACATGTCCTGATTTGGAAAAAAAAACATTTCTGCTCATTCCCTAGGTGTTTTTTTAATTTTTTATAAAGTGCTAATTCCTTGTTGCTCAAGTGGTAGGGCCTGCTGGCACAACACCATGAGCAGGAGCATAGCAGCCCCATTTAATACAGCCCATAAAGATTAGGGGAATGTTTGGCAGTAACATTTATTTATTTATTTATTTATTTATTAAAACATTTATAGACAACCTTTCTTGACAGTGTACAGAACAAATATTACAAACAGAGCACTAAAATCCTCAAAAGAATAACACCATCTACTGACCATCCACCAGATATTAAGCAACAAAAGTGCCCATCTAACCTCGCTAGAGAGGGAGTTCAGAGTTCGGATGCTGCCACAGAAAAGGCCCACCCACCAACCTAACCTTTCAGTGGTGAGATATACAACACGGCCCCATATCAAGATCATAAGGTACAGGCAAGTTCAGAGATACCTTGACATCAAGCCATTTAGGACTTTATAGGTGAGAACCAGCATGTTGAATTCGGAATTGAAATAAATTGAAAGACTGTACAACCAATGATATATAGCCTATAAAGTGCACACCAGAAAGCAATCTGAAATGGAAGCTTCTGAACACTCTTCAAGGGCAGCCTGACATAGAGGGGTGTATTGCAGTAGTCTAAATGGAAAGCGAGTAAGGTAAAGAAAAATTAGTACAAGAATATGCTGCATCACAACAATACAACTGTTGTAGCATTTGTTGCCAGACACATTCCTGGGGGCCACCTTTGCCATACAGAAAACACTTCTATGTACTATGTAACTGCAACCCATGTGTAGACTGTCACATTCTGCCTTCGCAAATAGAAATATTTCTGTTGAGACCAGGATGTGACTCCCCAAGCAAGGGAAGCAGTGGTGAATAAAGACAACATAGTCCCCACAGCCCAGCAATAATGGAGGGGAGAGTCAGACAGAAGATGTCCCACTAATATAGTTTGTTTCATTGCAGGAGCATTGGTGAAGGAGACGCTCAAAAGTTCTTACTGTTCCACTAGTGATGATAGGTCCTTACTTCTTTTTCTCCTTTTAAAAATGCTGCTCGTAGCAGCAGTGTCCAGAACAGATCTCCAACTGTCATTTCATCACCACTACCCTGACCTGGACTTCTACAGAATGATGCACCCCGACAGCTGTGAGACATCTGGATGGGAGGGGCTTTTTAAAACCACCAAGCCCTATGAGAACAGACTGAAAGAACTGGGCATGTTCAGCCTTGAGAAGAGAAGATTGAGAGGAGACATGATAGCACTCTTCAAATACTTGAAAGGCTGTCACACAGAGGAGGGCCAGGATCTCTTCTTGATCATTCCACAGTGCAGGACACGGAATAATGGGCTCAAGTCACAGGAAGCCAGATTCCAGTTGGACATCAGGAAAAGCTTCCTGATGGTTAGAACAGCATGACAATGGAACCAATTACCTAGGGAGGTTGTGGGCTCTCCCACACTAGAGGCCTTCAAGAGGCAGCTGGACAGCCATCTGTCAGGGATGCTTTAAGGTGGATTCCTGCACTGAGCAGGGGGTTAGACTCGATGGCCTTATAGGCCCCTTCCAACTCTACTATTCTATGATTCTTCTCAACCCCCTTAAAACCATTTTAACAACTCTCTTAATTTACCAACGGGATGATGAATTGGAGGAGAGAATTACAGGTAAACTTTAAGGCTAATAAGATTATAGAGTCATATGCTGAATGTGAACAGCAATACACTTGCCTTCCTCAGAATACTATGAACACTAGAAATTTAAAAAGCTGCCCAATAAGACTTTCAAAAACATTGACAGAAAATTATTCTGCATGTTTTAACCTTTGATGCTACACCGAGTGGGTTTTTTATTATTAATATTCTATGTCCTACTCTTACCAATAAGAGCATTTTAGATTGTGCTTTGGTACAGTTCTGATTATAGCTGTCTGAATAGCTCCTAAGGCTCTGAATAAATTTTTCATGATGTTGGAGATCACATGCAGTTATTTGTGTTAATTAATGTATGCATATATGCATCTAGCACAATCAATGTGTGCGACACTTTACAGAGTAACAAGAGAAAGATAGATACCTGCTCTATGGAATTTAGTATATAAAAATTCAACACAGGAGGAAATAAAGCAAGGGACGGAAGGAGGAGGAGACAAAGCGTGCCTACAGTTCTGTTGCACATAAGGCTTCATCACACCAGGGTTATACTGTGCAATCACTGCGAATTGTGTGCAAAGGACTCCGAAGTTTTTCAGTTTATCTGCTTTGACTGTGAAGTACTCCCATGCATCCTGCTTTAATTGTGCTATAAAGCCAAAAGACCTGTCCTATTTTGAGCTTCATCCCACTTACCTGCTTCCCTCGGATTATCCCCGTAGCACTAAGCTTTTGCTGTTGTTGTTTTTGCTACCTGGTGACAGTGATCCTTTGCATACCAGGAAGTGAGTTTAAGGGGGGAAATATAAAACCATACAAAATCAACAGATGACCCAATTCAATTCAAATTTGGTATGCTTAAAGCTCTCCTTAATATCTATTACTGTGCCAATTTTGGTGATTTATCTTTAAAGCTTACGCAAATGTAAGCATTTCTTTACAATCTTGCTCCTGCGCCCCAGAGGCGGCTCGGAAGATATGCTCAAAAAGTAGGGGCTAAATTCGGTGAATCTTTTGGCTTTATAGCACAATTAAGGCAAGATGCATGGGAGTACTTCAAAATCAAAGCAGATTATAAGGTGGAAAACTTCTGCATCCTTTGCATGCAATTCGCAGTGATTGCACAGTATAACGCTGGTGTGATAAAGCTCTGAGATACCCCTTTAAGAGCAAATCATTTGTTGTTTTCTAAGCGGCCACTGGAGGAGGATTTGATCGGTTTAAACTACCAATTAAACAAATATACATCTGCGTAAGTTTTAAAGACAAAGACATCAAAATTGGCACAGTAATAGATATTAAGAAGAGCTTTAAGCATACCAAATTTGAATTGGATTGGGTCATCCGTTGATTTTTTAATGATTTTTTACATTTCTCCCCCTTAGGATCTTAGAAGTGCTGCTGTCCGGGTGTGATTTAGCTAACAACAACAACAAGAAGAAGAATGATGGCAGCTTAGCACTTTAGGGGAAACAGGTACGTGGGATGAAGCTAATAGTTAGGTTTAGCAGTTGATGAGGATTATGTGAGCCAACAAGCTCCCTCCCCTTTATTCTTTAGTCTCTGCCGAGAAGCAATTGAAATAAAATGTGTATAAACACTCCTGTATTTATTTGATAGTTTAAATGCATAGTGGGGGTTAGGGGGTCTACTCCATCTGCCCTCCAACTTCACAAGGTGAATGTTATTGCTTATGTAGCCAAAACAACAACAGCCATGTGCAAGGAGGAGACACCAGCAGACTTAGGGAAACAATGAGACTGGCAAAAGTGTATACAGCTGTTTTTGTGAAGAATTTTAAATTGCAACAAAGCAAGTTGTCCTATTTATATTTAACATATCCTTTTGAATGCATGTTCTCTCTCTCTCTCTGTTCCAGGACTTTAAAAAGCACAACATAATATTCAATTAATAAAGCTCTAAACCTATGTAAAAGATGCTGATAAAAAAGTCAACCCATTTTAATCTTTGGACCTGTGCTCTGTTTTTACAAAACCCTTTAAAGAGAGGAACCTTCTCAACTGACAGTCTTTCAGATAGTATCAAATAGCAAACAGAGTAGAAGGTTCTAATGAGGACAGCAGTTGAGCTCTGCAGCAATGTGTACAAATTGCAGTGACCGTTATATACATATGGTGCAAGACAGTGAGATTGTGTGGCTGCACGGTAAGAACACTTACTAGAGAATAAGAATGAAATAAAAGATGACATCAGCAGATCTGCATCAAGTCTCCTTTTAAAGTAAAGTAAAGTAAAGTAAAAGCTGTGGAAGGCACACAGAACACTGGGGATGTAAAGCAGGAGCAGGGCTAATCCTTTCCTCTGTACTATTTTCCTGATATAAATCCCCCCCAATACCTGATATTTATTCTGTATGTTCTGTTTAATGTTGGAGGGATGTTGATTTAAATTAGGAAAACAGCACAGGATGGAAGCATCAAACTTCCTCTCCCCCAGGACCATGGATAGATCCAACACACATACACACACACACACACACACACTATTAAAATAAAGCAGCTTTATTAAAATTAGTGCTGTTAGCATGATGTTAGAATGATGTTTGGGGGGGATGGCAAATGTACACTAAAATTGGGATAATCTTTGTGGGCTATAGAAAGAGACATTAGAATACAAACAAAAGAAGTAAATGTTCTGGGGGGGAAATAATTGGAGCAGAAGATACATCTGACTAATATTCACTCAAAGCATGGAGCCAAGCTGTGTATATGTCAGTATATATTTTAATATCCAAATATTATGGCAACAGTAGTAACAGAAGGTTATGAAGGATGTGGAAGCCAAAAACTCTCATATATGTGTTGTTTTCCACACATACATTATATGCTTTGACATTCAATCTGTCAGACATTTAGCTGGATGGACCAGCACACAACCATTAATGGAAGATCCAATATCTATTTTCCATTTGACTTAAGATGAGTCACTATTTTGCAAAGCACTTAAAACTATTAAGATTGCACATCTTTACCATTTTGCATCTAAAATAGTAAAATTAGGATGTATGCCAAAAAAATTTTTTGGGTGGGGAGTTGAAAAGGAGAGACGGCAGGAAATAGATTCAAAGCCAAGGACACTCAAAAGGGAATCATGCCAGTCAAGTGTGCTGAAGTCTACCTCCATCAGAAAAGTATCTCTTGATGGAGGCATCTTTGCCAATTATAACATGGCCTCAGACTGTTTTGGAAAATATCATGGCAGTACAGCTGCAAGAGCATCTGGGCTCCAGCAATGACTTGGACAAAATCCAGACTGGCTTCTGACCTTCTTATGTCTTAGACACCACACTTGTCAGGGTGATGAATTATCTGCTGGTAATTTAAAATCAAGGACAGCTGTCCATTCTGGTCATGCTGTCTCACAACAGCATTCTACACAAATGATCATAGGCTGCTACTTCATCAGCTACTGTAAGTAATGTTTTCAAATGTTAATAGAATTGCCACTCATTGAAAAAATACTTTTTTTAACCACTCCCATCATCAAGCAGGTCCCGACCATTCTTGAATTCTCCCACATGCTGTCCACTACTGTCACTAAAACATTTCTAAAATAAATAAGGAAATGAGAGAATTAGTTTCAAGGAAGTGCAAATGGAAGGTCAAGAGTGTCAAATCTATTCAGGATGCTTGGAGGTTTATAATAAAACCATAATAGAAGCTCAGCAAGAATATACATTACATGTTAGAAAATATACAAATGAGTCCAAGAGGATGTCAGTGTGGTTAACAAGCAGAATCAAGGAAGCTATAAAAAGCAAGAACACTTCCTTTAGAAAGTGGAGGTCTTACTCAAATAAGAAAAATAAAAAGGCACGTAAACTCTGTCAAAGCAGGTGTAAACTTACAATAAAGACAGTGGGGGAGAATGTGTCAAGAATACAGCTAAAAGGGTAGCACAAAGTAATTTTAAAAATACTTTAAAAAAAAACGGAAGCAGGAAACTAGAGGTGGAACAGATTGACCATTAGATGAGGACAGGGTGGTATGGAAAGACAGGGAGCTTGCAGTGAAGATGACAGGAGTTATTTGCACCAGTCTTCACTGTGAAAAATGTTGGGAAAATACTAGATACTTATGACTGAATCAGTTTTTTTCCAACATAAGGAAGAGTTTGATGAACTGGCAAATGGAGGTGGCAAAAGATGTTTTAGCCCTGTGTATTTATCATGCCTAGGTTACCACCATAAATGTCCACTGTTAGAATATGCCTGAGAATTCTGCCATACCTGTAATGTAGGTAGAAGAGATGGGAATTTATATTATTGAAGAGGACTAGGGAGAAATCACTGGATATAATTAACCCCATTTTACACCATGAGAACCAAGGGTGGATCTTCACTAGTGTTTATTACATTTTTTCCTACCACTGGAAAGGTTTTAATTTGTGTCATTTTTAAACGTCACGGGGCACACTCCAATAATGTCATGTTGCTAACCTTTTGCTTTCCCGGCATTCACTGATTAGAGCAGGACACACTGTTTGTTTTATTGCTGTAGCTTGTACTTCCTCTTCGTTGCTGGTCTCTTTGTTCCACCGACTTCCTGATCTTCTGGCTTTGCCTTCCACCACCACACCACACCACCCACCCCGTTGATTTTTAATGATTTTATTAATGGAAATTAAACAAATGCTTACATCTGTGCCAGTTTTAAAGATAAAGAGTTCAAAATCGGCATAGTAATAGCTATTAAGGAGGGCTTTCAGCATAGTAAATTTGAATTGGATTGAGTCATCTGTTGATTTGTTACGATTTTTTAAAATTTCCTCCTTCAAGCCCTTTGGAGCTTATAGTGCACTAGTTTTAGGCGCCGAAAGGAAGTATCTACGTCCCCAGGAAAGCGATTGACTGACAATCAACAATTCGAAAGCCAGTGAGATACAGCTATTATCATAAGAACATGATAATAGGGGTACATAAGAACACTAGCAACGCTATTTAAACATCACAATGGAAGAAATACAATGAAATAAGGGAGGAAAATACGACGACAATAAAACGTAAGAACCATAGCGTCATGTGACCCAATAAGTTATCACAACCTTTCCTTAACATTTTAAATTATTAGTGTAGATCCCACCCAATTCTCCATAGCAGGGTACTCATTCATACTTTGGGCAATACTTATGAAATAACATATTTTAAATTCAAAAAATAAGAGAACAAGTGATTTGATATTTTGCCATGATAACCAAGATGACGTTCTTGCAATAAATTTCACAATGAAATATTTACAATGAAGATGTTTATTGGGGGATTTTGGCAGAGAAGACATGTAAGGTCTGATTAACTTTCCTAACATAATCAGACTGCAGGATGACATTTCCCCAAAGCCCCTGCTCTGCTCTGCATCTATGAGCTAGAGACGAGGTTGGCTTTCAGAGGAGAGAGGAGGGAGAAAAGATACAGGGACTAAGAGAGGACTACAGTCTGGGAGCAAGTTGTGAGGGCTGGTGAAGCACCAGTAGGGACCCAGGGGTAAAGTAGAAGGAGCCTTGTGGGCAATATGGAAGCGAACAAAGTTCTGAGATAGTTGCTACACAAACTGAGTCTGTGGGGAAAGCCCTGGAAAAAGGAATGCCTAACATATTCCTGAAGCTATGGAGACCTACTGTCAAACTGGCAAGCCCAGATGCCTGGCCAGTTATGTTAGCAGAACCACCTCCATTTTTAACAGGAAACTGTAAAATCTCCATTGCACACCAAGCAAAATGTCATAATGCCCTGTATGAGAATGTCTCCTTGTGTGCGTCCTTGCATCCTTGATTACTAATATAAACAAGAGTCCTGGCTCCAGCTGTCTGTGTCGAAGTTAACTCTCTGTAACTTACTGTCAGGCCAAAGGTATTGTTTACAGGACTGTTTAGCATAATTAGCTAAGCCCCAGTGTTATGTTCTGATTGGTTAATGCTGCTACTGAGCCCTGCCCCTTGAAAGCTTTAATACTGTACCATATTCCCTATGTCTTTTGTCTGATTGCTCCCTTTGAAGAGACCAGGCCTTGATTACTAATCAATAAAGCGCTTTTGAACCCTCTGTCGCTGGAATGGTGGAGTCGTGCTTAAGGGCTGTTTGGATCTCGTCCTTGGGTGAAAAGAACATTGATCTAACAGTTACATTTTGAATCCAGTTCTTCTGCCAGGGTTGCATGAAAGCATCTCTGTTTACCTTCGCCATTAAAACACTTGTGGCTGTTAGCCACATGTCAGTATCATTGCTATGACCAAATAAGGTTACTACAAGAGATTGCTAACATTGAAGGTAAGCACTGAAGCATTCCTAGTTATCTTTCCTGTATAATGAGTTGTGAAGACAGAGATCAGCATGAATCTGAGTGACTTAACTAAGGTTGTGCAAATTTGTTAGTTGCATACTTGTTGAGTTTCTCATTTCTCATTTCCCAACTTCTCATTCATTCCATCTTTGTCTGGCATCAGATTGCAAGACTTTTTTTAACACAAAATTTTGTGCATATTTTCAAAAAGTACATTTTTCTTATGCATTTTCTATTGTACATATTTATGAATGCATTATTCCATTGACTAAAGCATATTTATGTGCATTTTTAAATGCACATAATTTTAGTCATGCACATTTTTCAAAGGTAAGCATGGTTTCCTGCACATTTTTTTCTCTCCAAAACTATTGCAAGTCTCAGAAATTCCCAGTGCAAGATGCATTCCATCCCATTGGCAGTCTCAGGAAGATTGAACAAAGCTGACAAGTAAATAATGTTCCAATCACACCATTGCTACAATACATGAGGCAACTTACTCAAAAATCATGTTGGACATTTATTCTCTTCACCCAAAAAATACATAGACTACATAGATTTATGCATGAGATTTGGGTGATGTCGTATAAAGAGCACACACACACACACACACACACACATACACATTAGAGTGTAAATATAGCTGTTCAATCACATTTCATATTCTTTTTACAGTATGTGCAGGTGGCAGGTCTGCACATGAATTCAGTTTGAATTTAGGCCTCCTATATATTCCATTATGCTCTTGCTTGGTTCTTGCTCTAATAAACACTTTGGCCACAATGCAATCTGTTGTTGTATGTGCTTAAGTCCCAATGAAGTAAAGTTAAATATGGGCATGTAACTGAACTGGATTATGATGTTAGTGAAAATGGGCTTTTTTTGACAGCTTACAAAATACTTAAATAGGCTGTGTTTTATTTTTGAGCAATACAGATATTCCAAATGTATTGAGAACCAGAGTGGTGTAATGTCTAGAATGTTGGACTGGGATTCGGGAGATGCAGGTTCTAGTCCCCACTTGGCCATAGAAGCTCACTGGGTGACTTTGGGCCAATCACAGACTCTCAGCCCAATATACCTCACAGGGCTGTTGTCATGAGGATAAAATGAAAAGGAGGAGGATTATGTACACTGCCTTGGGTTCCTTGGAGGAAAAAAGGTGGATATAAATGAAATAAATAAAATAAATAAGAATCTTTTACAGTCATTTTCTGAGAAGGTACCTAAATTGTGAGATGTCCTTCCCAGGAAAATCTTGTAGTTTTAGATGAGCGCGTAAGTCTCATTAATTTCTCTTTGATTTTTAAGAGATGTTGCATTTGAACTTTTAACTGATGTAGTATATGTAGTATTATTGCACAAGTTGTTGTATGTTTTAAAATTGTGAGATTTTATGAATTTATATTCAAAACGTTTAACTAAGGCTAGATCTACACCAACCAGGATATGACACTTTGAAAATGGTTTGGAAACTGTATAATAGAGTGTGTCCTGGGCCTCAGCAGTTGTCACTACTGTTATAAACTGTTTTAAAGCAGTAGTGTAGATCCTGCCCAGGGTAAGATTGTTACCCAGATTGTTAATTATAGAGAAGTAGAGTGTACATATAACAAAACACATGTTCTTCCTTGAACATAAAACACACTGCCTCTATTCTCCACTCCAGGCAAACAAACTATGCCGTGAGTTGTACTTCTTCTGTAAATAAACGACACTACAACTCTAGAGGATCTTCTCATACAGTACACCCCATTGTTTAAACTTACCAGCATCAAGATAGGAGAATAAGTAAAATATAAAGCTGACTTCATGGATGAAAGGCACTGGTTTCATCATATCAGTTAGATATTAAATTCCCAAACTTTCAAAATAAAATGTTGTCATTAATGTCCACAGAGGGCTTGCAGGAGAACCAATATTATTTTTCATACCTTCTGCTATATTTGGGGATATGATGATGACACACCCACTATTGATTGAAAGCCCTTCATATGGCATGTCCTTCATTTTTGGAATATGTATCTCTGCATAAAATCCAGCTGAGTTAAAATAGTAATATTTTTAAATCCCTATTTTGTCAGTGTCTTTCCAATGCCAGATACAAATTTTCCAGCTACTCCCCTCGAGGGCATAGTAACCCATAAAGAGAACTGAAATCACATTTTCAAAACTCTTTATCAGACTGTTTTTTTTAAATTCAGCTAGCATTATAATGTGCACATTTTAGCTAGGGCCAGATCAACAATCACGCTGGTTGACTGCTGCAGATATTTCTTTTAGGAATAGCTTCTTGGAAGATGTATCTCCTGCTGTTCAAATGTTTTTAAAGTCTTCTGGACAAAGTATTTTTCTTAAGATAGAATTTTGTAGCAAGATAAAAATATTAAACACTGCTCAAATCTTACATGCTGTGACCTTTGAACTGATGTAATTTCAATTGTTCTGGTCAAAACAATTGGAAAATCTGTAACTGTTACAAATCTCTCAGTTACGACTTTGCTCACCTGAATCAATATTGAGGCTTATTTCAGTAGCCAACATTATTCATTGGGGGGGATCAAATGCTATTCCATTGCATACTCCATCCTACTTTGGACTTCTGTTTCTGGAGCAATAAAAATCACCCAATGTGGCATGACAACAGATTTTTGAACTTGAAAGAATTACAAGGCAGTTTGTGATAATGCCTCAGGGTTAAGGAAAAAGTGACCACTGGGGGTAGAAAAATACTTGAATTCTCCTATAATAGCTATTTGGACCCCAGGTTAGAACTTCATTTCCTGCATTATTGTTTATTTGAAGAAGTAGTGGGAGGACTGAGTACAATCAAACCAAAGTTAAATGCTTATGTTCCATGGATGTCCGTTAAGAGAATTAATGACATATACCTCACACATTAAAAAAATCAAGGGGACTTCACAGGGCACTTGTTTGGCATTTATCCTGTTTCATACAGCTCAACTAATTCCAACTCAGGACAAACATACTAAACGTGTGTGTGTGTGTGTGTGTGTGTGTGTGTGTGTGTGTGTGTGTGTTTGTGTGTGTTTAATGCAGATAGCAGCACTGGAGGAACGTGGTAAAAAATATTGGGATCATAGGATGCAGAAAAGACTGTTTCTCAGGTAATGTCCCATCTTGAACTGTATATTGCCTTTGAGCGCTGTGCCCATTGGGCCGGGGGGATCCCAGGGGGGGGAGATGGGGGGGAAGGCCGGACCGGCAGGAGAGGGGGATGGTGGAGGGTGGCACATCTAGGAGACGGGGAGGGATGGTGGAGGGTGGCACATCTAGAGAGCGGGGAGGGATGTCGGAGGGTGGCACATCTCGGGGGTGGGGAGGGATGGCGGAGGGTGGCACATCTCGGGGATGGGGAGGGATGGTGGAGGGTGGCACATGTAGGGGCAGGGAGGGATGGCGGAGGGTGGCACATCTAGGGGATGGGGAGGGATGGCGGAGGTGGCACATCTAGGGGTGGGGAGGGATGGTGGAGGGTGGCACACCTAGGGGACGGGGGGATGGCGGAGGGTGGCACATCTCAGGGGCGGGGAGGGATGGCGGAGGGTGGCACATCTAGGGGACGGGGAGGGATGGCGGGAGGCACATCTCGGGGGTGGGGAGGGATGGCGGGGAAAGAGTGGGCAGGGGGCAGGGGGCTTAATTAAAAAAGGGTGGGTAGCTTAAAAAAGGTAGAGAGCTAAGTTAGCAATGCATAATCATGAGCACAATTACTTAGCACATGTCAAGAAGATAATCCACTGGTCCCTCAACACATCTCAGTGCAGACCCTCTAAGAACTCTAGAGGAAAAGTTCAGGGGAAACAATGATATATATCTTCTTTAAAGTTCAAAGCAAGGAAAAAGCACTCACATATTTAGGAATTCAACGGTGTTTATAAGACATCATTATGTTCTATGAATCAGGGTTTAAAATTATGGATAGTTAATCTGTAAATTCTAGCATAAAGTCTGGCATAGTAAAACTTGCCATGACTACAAACAAAATGGTAGTAAAAATGAACACATAATGATTTATAGACGGTTGATAATCTGTAATTCTCTTATTTTGGTGTAGAGAATGTAAAACATATTTTTTATATAAACATCCTACTATGATTTTCTTGGAATGAAAGAAATAACACTAGTTTATTGGGATGTTTTAGGATGTTTTTAGGATGTTTTAATAAAGTATACTATGTTTTTAATCAAATTTATGTATTTATACTTATTGTTGTTCCTCGCCTCGATCCAAATGGAGAGGCGGGTAAGAAATAAACTTCTTCTTCTTCTTCTTCTTCTTCTTCTTCTTATTATTATTATTATTATTCAACGTACACTCCAGACGTGTTGGGGAAAACATACTATACTGCAACAGCAGCACAGCTAACCAACCCTGATCCTATAGCAAGGGTGCACAACTGACCCTGAGGGCCACAGTAATTGTCTTCTGGGTTAGCAGGGGTTGCACATGCATACACAAATATGCATAACTACTCTCTCTCACACACATACCCAATCACCCCAGCAGAAAGACTTTTGTCTTGCAGCCAGAGCTTTTCTTCCGATTCACCTAAAATGAGAGGGGGGAAATGTTCTTGAAATGAGCTCTATGGTCCCTTGTATAAAAAGCCACATTCCTAAGGCATCCTCAGAGAGTTCTAGGAAATAGGCACAAAGCTTCAAGTACTTCAAGAATGAGTCTTCTATGGCAGGAAATCATAAAGTCTTTCCTAGAGTGTATTCTGCTGTGACAGATGTGGGTGTGGGTGTATGTATGTGACCCAGAGTTTGGGAGGCTGCCTGTGGACCACATGTTTTGCCCCCAGCCTATAACTACTCAGCTCAGAAGAGGAGAGGGAAAAACACGCTGCTCTAAAAAGCAAAATACAGAGCAACTTTACCAGCCACACCAGCAGTGCCAGGCACTCCTATAACAGGCCAGGCCACTCCCCTCAGTCACCTAGCCATGGAGGGAGCCAACTTGCAGGGTCCTAGGCAGAGACACTCCCCAAACCCCTTCCCAACCATTATGGAATATGATGGATGGCAAAGACGACACAATGACACCAACACTTTCAGCTCCATGGTATGCTTAGGAAAACCACACACACACCTGCCAGTTCACTGGTTTGAGTTCCCACAGGAAAAACGACTTCTAATGTCATGGAAAATCACTCTTCTGCCGAATAATTCTCAAACCTTGACTCTGAAAAGTTCTGGGCACTTATTCCAGAATCCAGCACAACTAACACTCTCTTCAGCCCTGAGCCCTAGTCTTTAAGGAAGCAGTCTGGCTTAGTGTCCTTGTATGTGCACAAACAGACCAAGCAGAAATTCACTAGTTTCAAAATCACCCTGCTTTTTTCTAAGCAGGCAAAATATTCCATTTCAAATGGCATGCGGGCAGCATGTTTCAGATGATGCTGGTACATAGTATAAAATCCCTATGCTATTGCAAAGAAATATGTTTTAATTGTTTCAGCAATCAATGCCTTCTACAAACTCCGGTTGGTGGCCCAGCTATGCCCCTATCTAGACAGGGATAACCTGGCTTCAGTTGTCCATGCTCTGGTAACCTCCAAGTTAGATTACTGCAATGCATTCTACGTAGGGCTGCCTTTGAAGACGGTTCGGAAGCTGCAGCTCGTGCAAAATGCAGCGGCCAGATTGATTTCGGGAACCAGAAGGTTTGACCATATAACACCTGCTCTGGTCCGCTTGCACTGGCTGCCGGTATGTTTCCGAGCCCAATTCAAGATGCTGGTTTTGACCTATAAAGCCTTACTCGGCTTGGGACCACAATACCTGATGGAATGCCTCTCCTGACGTGAATATACCCAGTCACTACGTTCAATATCTAAGCTCCTCCTCCGGGTGCCTACTCTGGGAGAGGCTCGGAGTGTGGCAACGAGGGACAGGGCCTTTTTGGTGGTGGCCCCAGACTATGGAATGATCTCCCTGACGAGGCTCGCCTGGAACCAACGCTGCTATCTTTCCGGCACCAGGTTAAGACTTTCCTCTTTGCCCAGGCATATGGCGGCACATCTTAATCACCCACATGTTTAGTTTTTAATCGGTTTTTAATGCTTTATGTGTGTATGTTCTGTGTTTTAGAGTTTTAAATTTTGTATACTTGTTTTTAACTCAATTTTAGAATTTCTGTAAACCGCCCGGAGAACCCTGGCTATGGGAGCGGTATATAAGTCTAATAAATAAATAAATAAATAAATAAATAAATAAAAAAAATAAAAAAATAAAATAGGAACAACATAAATTATAAAATGGGAATGTTGATGTATTATTACCCCCTCTTCTTTGTGATTTAAATCAGTTCATCCTGGCAGAAACACTGAATACATAGCAATACTTATAATGCCTTAAAAGTGTGTAGGTGAATCAGTTATAAAGTTTATTGTCAATTTGAGAAATTGGAAGGAATTATGGAGATTGGATTTTGAATAAGAAAATGTCTCTAATATCAAAAGAAGGACTAACCAATATTAACAGCATAAATAAGCTTACAATCTGTGCTAACACAAAATTTTACTTCTGTTGCAATGTCACTGATCAATACACAATGCATCTCGTCATCATTACAAATAACCCACAGTGAGCTGCTGTCTCATATGAAACTGGCCAGCCAGTGAAGCAAATGAAAGGAGGCAACCTTCCTTTGATGTAGCCATTTTCCACCCCCAGGATTATGCTATGATCTGGGAATTCCTTTACCTTGTTGAACAAATACATAGGTCCTTCCCTCAACCAAATTTTCTGATTCAGAAATCCCATTGATATTTATATTAGGTAGCCGAGGAAACAATATTTTGCAACTTTAGGTTCTAGGTCAAGCAGTTTAAAAATTTGTTTAGCAAAACGGCACGTTTAAATGCATAAGCTTTCCACAAATAATTAAATATTTTCAATCATTTTCACCAATATATTTTATTAAATCTGCCAGTTCATATGCATTTTCCAAACCGATAAAAGATATGGACATTTATTTATTTATTTATTTATTAAATTTATATACTGCCCCATAGCCAAAGCTCTCTAGGCAGTTTACAAAAGTTAAAAAGAGTGAACTTTAAAAAGCATAGAAAATTTAAAACCATCCAAAATATAGAAACAACAGTATAAAACAACAGTATTTGGTTTAAAAACTAAGGAAAGTATCCAGTATCGCCACCGAAATCCTGCTAGTTCTGTTATACAAGTGGGACCCATAACCTCTCATGCAATGAGGAGCTAGCTGTTAAAAAAGCAACTTGGGGGGAAAAGTAGAAACATTTGTTTCCAAATCAGGACAGGTGAGCAGAGCTTCCTTCTGCAAACTCTGCTGATCTACCCCATTCCAAAAACATATTTCCACTCATTTCTGTTTGCTTTTTTAACTGTTCATCTGAGTAAGATTTACAATTTGTGTCAAATCATTACGATCCCATCATGGTAACGCTATATCCCTCTTGCGCATTTATACCTTGTAGGGCAGACTCAGGCCACAGTTAGACCTAAAGTTTATCCTGGGATCATCCAGGGTTCACCCCTGCCTGAGCACTGGATCCCCTGTGTGTCACCTAGATGAACAGGTTTGACCCCTGGACAATCCAGGGATAAAGCTTAGGTCTAGCTATGGCCAAAGACATTTGTTACAGTATATTGGATAATGTGGAATAAAAAGCAGGAAATAACACTATGAAAACAGTATATCAAAATGTGTAATGTGCCCCTAATGTTATCAGTGCACTTCAATACTGCAATAAAGCAGTAGTGTAGATCTAGCCCAGCTTATTTTAGCTGCAGTGGGTCCTGCTGGTGTGCAGGAAGACTTGGGGCATGTCTACAACAGGCAATCCCAGGGTTCATCCTGGGATCGTCCCTGTGCATCCACATGGGGATCCCGGGAGCAGGGAGAGATGATCCCTCCATTTCCCCGAAATATTGCCATACCCTTTTTTCCCGGTAGTCCCGGGATGATCCCAAGGCCTGTAGGTGGTGTGGCCACCCATCCCGGCTTCTTCTCTCCTCCCCATGAGTAGTGGTTGTCATCAGAGGGAACGAGCTGGGACGCAGAATACAGGGCCATCACAGGTGGGTGGGGAGTGGGGTCAGGGCTTTTTTTAAACTTACTTTTTTGTTGGAGTGCAAGTGCACTCCAGCTCCTGTCTTCTTTAAAAAAAATGGCGGGAGTCATGTCTCCGTCCTCCCTGGATGTCGCGCAATGTGTGTGAGCCCAGGGGATGGATCTCAAGATCAGCATATCGCAAGATCCTCCCCCTCCCCTCCCCTCCCCTGGTGTAGACATGCCTTTGGATACTGCCCAGATTATTAAACCATGCTCTCTAGAACACTGTATGTACCCTGAATGTTTTGAATAGTTTACTCAAGTTATTCTCTGCTTACATGGAGCCTCCATTCCTTAACAGCCATCCACAAATAAAGGAATACATGAACACAAATTAATGCCAACAAAATTAAAATGGAACAAAATGAAATCTTTAAGGTGCCAAACTTCATAAAAAACTACCGATAACATCTTTTATTGCCACTTTGTGTCTATCTTTGGGAGATCCAGGAACAAATACAATTTACGTCAAAACTCTTCAACCAGGAGACTTACAATTGATTTGGAAAGAAGCACAAATAAAGAACAGATAAAAATATCTTTCAGTAAAGAGAGATTCAAAATCATCCTGCAAATTTACATTGCTTTTATTATTTACTTCAAGAATATTCTCAGCTTCCGACTTTGAAATCATTAGACGCAAACACTCAGCTGGTGTCGTCTAGCGTCATGTCATGTTACATCACATAATTTGGAAAGCAAGGATATGTTTGCGGATTGAAACAGTGACAGCAATGCTACACTTTTTAAGTGACTGGTTTTCTGGGACTTTTGTACAAATCATACATGATCCATCTTGTAAATGCATGTTCTCTATTTGTTCAGAACTTCCGTGGTTTATTTTTAGAAGACTGAACTGACAATTGCAGGATTATTTGGGGGTGGGATGGGGTGGGGGCTTAAGTTAGAATCGTCAAATGACATTCAAATGGAAGTGGAGTAATCATGGGCTATATACCCAAAGACGCCTATTTGACTTATAGAGAGAAGGAATCAGGAAAATATTTAGCATGACCTAGATTGAATCTGTCATTTCCAGCACGATGCTTCATTCAAAGGGCTTCTGTTTGGACAGAGAGGCTAAACTAAAATTAAACATTGTTAATAAAATTTTATTAATTATTACATTATTAATAATGGTTAAATATTATTAGGCAGTATCCTAGTTAGCACTGGTGCTAATGTAAATTACATAGTGCTAGTATAAGATATCTCTACCGCAATGCCATCATGTCAGCAAATGCTACTGGCACTGTGCTAGAGGTAGCTTACACTGGTGCAACGTCATTTACATTAGCACTAGTGCCGAACAGGATATTGCCCATTATTAGTTAGAGGCATGTCTACACCAGCCCTTTATCCTGGGATCATCCCAGGATCGTTCTTGTGCATCCAAATGCCACATAGGGGATCCCTGGAGCAAGCAGGGGTGATCCCTCCATTTTCGTGGGATAACCCTTAGGTGTAGAAAGGGCCAGAGACAGAA
Source organism: Elgaria multicarinata webbii (assembly GCF_023053635.1). Classification (NCBI taxonomy): domain Eukaryota; kingdom Metazoa; phylum Chordata; class Lepidosauria; order Squamata; family Anguidae; genus Elgaria; species Elgaria multicarinata. Next base: position 75,624,605 of record NC_086180.1, on the reverse strand, counting down.
TCAAAATCTACCCATTTACATTGGTCGTTTTTGACAAAAGTTTCTTTTCTTTTCAGTGAAGCTAATTGGTAGTAGATTCAGAGTAGCCAAAAGAAAGTTCTTCACACAACACAAAATTAATTTGTGATGATGGCCACTAGCAGCTGGGGTGCCTTTAAAAAATTAGATAATGTCATGGGAAATTGGTTTATAAGGCTACATGGGTTCAGATGAGAAGGTTGCTTTGATTTTCCCATTGTCCCCACTGATGGTTAGGAATAGGTCAGAGTCCATAGTATAGTGCTACATGTACAAGCTGTAATGAGACTAAGCGAGACCTTGCACTCTCCTTTTCCTGTCCTGCATGGCTATGAGGACTTCAACAGCATCATTTCATTTTCACAGAATCTCTGCTTGTCATTGCAGATGATCATGGCTTATAACATGGCTTATAACAAACTTGGATCAGTTTTGAAATGAATCAAATGAATCAAATTCAAACCATGGGTTTCTTCTGCTGCCCCTTACGCCTGGAACGCTCTTCCAGAACATTTGAGAACTACAAGTTCAATCGCAGCTTTTAAAGCTCAACTAAAAACTTTTCTTTTTCCTAAAGCTTTTAAAACTTGATGTTGCGTAGACTTTATACTGTTAGTTTTACCCTACCCTGTGCCTGCTTACCCTACCCTGTGCCTGTTTGCATTCTCTTCCCCTCCTTATTGTTTTACTATGATTTTATTAGATTGTAAGCCTATGTGGCAGAGTCTTGCTATTTACTGTTTTACTCTGTACAGCACCATGTACACTGATGGTGCTATATAAATAAATAAATAATAATAATAATAATAATAATAATAATAATAATAATAAAGCTGGCTTGTTAAACTAACCATGGTTTGTTATAAACTAGAATTTTTGATTCTTAATGTGCAATAACAAGTGGAAAGCAAAACTGAATGCTGTTGAAGCACTTCTCCCAGCATGTTGGGAGAGGAGAGGAGAAGAGGGAATGATCTAAGACCAAGGCTCACAATGGCTCCTTCCTGCTCATGCACATTTCGCTAAACCATGACATAGTATAAAATGTGAACCAAATCCACTGTAAGCTATTAATTTTTATTTGTAGTCTATTAACCCTTGTGAGGTTGTTTGTTAGGTTGTTTGTGAAGCTAATCTGATTTAAAGATACCCATAGAATAGCAATATTCCATTCCATACACATACACGGAAGCCATAAAAAGGCGTATGGAGACTCGTGTATGTCTTTAGGCTGATAGAAGTGGCTTCTTTTTTCTCATTTAGCTGCAGAGGTTCAGCTAATGTCTGGAACGTCAACACAGATCATGCTCTGTTAGAGGTCAAACCATGCTGTGGCTTCCTTGAGATGAACTCATTGTTGTGGCATGAACATTCACAGGCAACAATAGCCTCTTTTGTCAGTTGCAAAGATACCACAGTAGTTTCCCCCCCCCCCGATGCTTCTGGGTAACATGTCTGGCATCCTACAAATGCTGTGAATACCGCAACAACTTCCTACATGGTATCTTACCCTTTGAACAAAACGCTTTTCCTTTGCATTGGCCTCATGGTTATTCTGACAAAAATGCAGAAATGGAAACACCTGAGCGTTTTTAATTCAGTTAATTCTGATGATGGAATAACCACATACACTGTTGTCTTTGGTTCATTAGAGGATTTTCAGACAGTATCTCTTGAATACAAACAAGATAATCATTCAACTGCAGATATCAAGTAGCGAATTCTAATACTGATGGCCACATGCATATTCAACAGAATGCAAATATTGACTTTTCTGGTAGGAACCCAATCAGATTGCTAACATGTGTGATGGGAAAATATGATCCCCTTGTGGGGAATAGTACTGACCTTCATGCCCTGTGTGGCTAGCATGTAGTCTGCTTGCATTTATGATTCTCCTAACCTTTAAACAGTTGCCACAATCGGAAGAACGAAGTAGACATCTGGAAAAGGGCACCCTCTGTCAGTACAAGAAAAGGCTTGAAAGAAAGTAAACAGACTTCATGTCTCATAATGTCTCTCCAGAGATGCAAGGCTGGGGAGAACGGCAGGTTGCAATTGACTGCCCAGAACAGCAAGCCAGCAGCACACAAGAACTTTCTTCTTTCAAAATCAGTGCAGCTAATGATTCAAAGGTCACCCAAGCATACACTCACTGATCAATACAGGCAGCAAATACAGTGGTTCATGAAAATGCATCCAAACATTTAACATTTGAAAGTCACTAACAAGGTCTCCATGCCACCAGCTACGTTTCCTCTCTTACAGTCTGTTTCATGAAGACAAAACTACAGTAGCGCGGATATTATGATGGTAAAGATTTCAGAGTTGTCAAATGACATATCTAGAGGAGTATGAGTGAACTCAGAAGTGCATTTACTCTCTACCTCCAAAGCTTGCCTCATCCAATATTCACAAACAAAATAAAGGCCTAGAATGCAGGTAGAGTTTTTTTCCATTATTTATTACCTTTCAGCAGAAATCATCAGTAGTTAGAAGAAAGAAACTTCAGCTGCCAAAAAGACTGTTGACATTTTTTACATATTAAACTGAAATATGGATGAGAATACTTATTCCTGGAATTTTTAGTACTTTCCTGACAAATACAGAAACACCAACCATCTCAGTAAAAATCCTTGTGTATGCTACAACAACATGGAAGATGATGTCTGATACATGCAGGGGTCCCCATTCAGTTCAACCCAGCAATGACATGATTGGGAAAAACTTTATGGGTGGACTTTCAGGTATGTAGGGGAGCATCTCTCTTCAAAATAACCCACGCGTGCCTGATCTTGATGGCTAGATCAGTGCTTCAAATTTACCCACAATTATCTGCAGTACCAACCATACAAGGCAAACAGCTTGTCTCCAAAAATAGTGTCTTTTTCTTTCATTTCACTAAATGCTGATGGAGAAAAGGGGAGTGTAGTCGACTGACTGACAGGTCTACCTTCTAATCATTGGGCACATTTTACCAGGGGGGCTCCAATCACTGTGCTTTGGAGCAGGACAAGGATAGGGCAGTGAGATGGAAATTCTTCCAAAGCTTTATAATGAAAAAAAGCCTTAAACTGGTTTTCAGTTATCATAACTCCCTAGCCCCTTCACCTATTCTTCTGAAACTTGACAGTTTTTGTGCTTGAGGATACCTCTATGATGTGTGTATTTTTCATACAAATTATCTAAAAGATCACAGTGAGAGAGAAGGGAAAGCAAATCACTCCCCCCACCCATCCACTCCAAAAAACAATTTGTTGACTCCGCTTCTACATGAACCACTGCACCTTTCCTTCTGAAACTTCGCAGTTTTCTTATTTATGGCCACCTCTAGGCTGTTGTTTTCATTTTAAACTTAGTTTGTGCTGGAGAGCAATTGTGCTCCCCTTCTCTGTTGAAAGAAAAAAAATGGCAGCCACAATGCCCCCTTTCCTTCCAGTTTGTTGCACAGCCATCAAGACACTGGGGGAGGATCGCAGAAGCAGGTAAGTCCATGATCCTCCCCCTCCCTCCCTTTACACCCTTAAGGTATAGACATGCCCCAGTTTCCATGGTACAGCTGAGCCTTCCACATTGCAAAGCCCTTTATCTTGTATGTATAATTGCTTCAAGCAGAAAAGTTCTGTTGCTTTTCATCTTGCCACAATGGGTGCTTGGACCTAGGTTAGGTTCCATAGTTCTGAATGGGTAAACAGAAGTGGGTTCTCTACAAGACCCTATGGGCATCAAGGATTTGGACCCATTAACCTGTTGAGTATAGAGAGAGGCTACTAGTGACATGTCCAGTTTGTGGCTAAGTGCAGCGTGAGCAGCTCATGTTATGGCTGCATTCACCCAAGTTATGAGCAGGCAGGCTGGTTCAGTTTCCCCAGACAGCAAATATGCTATATGACCCAGCCCACATTATGCCAAAGTTTTGGAAGCTGTATATAATAAAGTTGTGGTCTTTTTTCAGCTCAGTGTGTGTCTCTCTTCTCTCCCATCTGCTCCCCACTTTAGACACAATTTGAGCTTATAGCAAAGCACACATTTTAGAGTTTCCAGGCATGGCATACCTATATAATATCTCCCTAATACCCATTCAAAATTTCTAAGCCACAGATATTATGTAGGCAATTTCGGTAGCTATTAGATCAGTTTCTGAGATCCAAACTATAAATTCTGCAACATCTTCCCAAGAAACCGTACCACAATAAATTGTTTACAGGAAAATTTATGGGACACTTCCTGATGCTTATGATCACTGAACACTGAAAAATTCTGGCAGTAGGAGAGGTGGAATGTTTTCTCTGGCTGGCCGACAAAGCGTGAGATTGATAGTGCTTCTTTTTCAAAAGCAACAGTGAAAAGCTCTCATCATCTGTTGGAGGGGATTAGACAAAAAATATGGTACCCAAGTACTCACTGTGACAGGGCCAGATCAACTCTAAGATGAGCTTGAATTCCAAAGTGGATGAAGGTGTCAAAAAGGAAAATAATGGCAGGACTATGGCTTGGAAATGTTGTACGCAGCCACAACAGTTTCTAGGTTGGGCCAAACCACATTTGCACTAGTGCCACAGCAGTAGTAGAGAAACAGCTTCATGTTTGCATTTTATACATTTCCCCCATGTTTTGGCTAAAGGGTGGGGAAGACATATAAATAAATTTGTACACTACACTTCCAGAATGGCTTACAAATCTCAGTAGTAAGACAGTCCCTGCCTTCGGGCTTACAATCTAAAAGACATAACACAAAGGGATGGGGAGAAACTAGGAACAAAGAAGCTTGGGCACCAGTTCGTAAAGTTATTATTCTTATCATGACCAAGGAGGATGGAAAACAGTTCAGATAGATGGTTGCGATTGCTGCTGGCAATCTGCAAAGAGCCAAAGGCACGGATCCCTCAGCAAAGGCCTTGCAATAACCCTGCTTTCCTTCTTTCCCTCTGTTCTGCAGCCCGGTGGAATGGCTGCTGGCTACTAAGAAAGAATTGGGACTGTGCTCTTTGTAACAGCAGCCTTGAATCCTATGAAGTTTTACATGAACTCCTTAGTTATCAGATGCTTCTCTGTTCCTTTTAACAGATAAAACAGAGCCAGTATGGTGTAGTGGCTAAGGGGTTGGACTGGGAGTCGGGAGATCCAGGTTCTAGTACCCACTCGGCCATGGAAACCCACTGGGTGACTTTGGGCCAGTCACAGACTCTCAGCTCAACCTACCTCACAGGGTTGTTGTTGTGAGGATAACATGGAGAGGAGGAGGATTATGTACGCCACCTTGGGTTCCTTGGATGAAAAAAGGCAGGATATAAATGTAATAAATAAATAAATAAATAATAAGATCTTTATTAATGGTCGTCATCCGTATGCTTTTAGAACCACAGGGAGTTCAGGTATGGAAGCCTCACTCCGTTCTTGTAATGGTGTCCTTTTCAGGAGACAGAGGAAACGAAAAAGCAACATTCCCCAGCAAGGAAGTATGGTTTTAAAGCCTGGGATTTGTGACCTCCTTTTCCTTCCAATTCAGTTCAGCAGGCAGAAGAAACGACATTCTTCCTTGCAAGATATGACACACCTCCTTCTCATGACTTGGAGGAGAGGGGAATGGCAGGGAAAGGGGATACTCTACTTTCATTCCTATTTCTCTATTCCGTGAGAAGCGTACTTCTTCCACCTGATGCCAACAGTTTGGGCTGGGCAGGATGGGGCATGTGAATACAAGTTCCATCCGGACAGTGGGTGGGGGAAGTGGGTGGGGCAGGGACGATCCAGGGACTACCCCGGGATATAGGGCCGGTGTAGACATGCCCTCAGAATCAGTGACTGGCTTAGAGTCACTCATGCCATGGCTAGATGAGGGGGTTGTACATTGACAGTCTTAGTATAGGCGTCCAGTCCACAGGGCAGAGTAATTCTCTGAGGAAGATAGGTTTACCAAAAACTGATCGTTGAAAAGCATCTGCTTTTATGAGGGTTGTTCTTTGTTTGTATTGTATATTGAAGATAATATGTAAAAAAAGAGGTTTATTTTTAAAGAAACATTTTCTGATAGTTTCTTCGATTTGTTTGTAGCTCCTGATGAAAGACCTAAGGGCCTGAAACGTCAAGCTAGTCTTTTTTAAAAAATCTACGTTTTATTCTATAATTTTTACGGAGGAGATTACCCTTAAATATTTCAATTTTCATTCAACACCAGAGTATACAACTCTCTTTTTGGTGTTTTTGTCCCCTTGTCCACTTAGAGTCACTCAGGCCATGGCTAGATGAGGGGGTTGTATGTCGACAATCTTGTGATTTTATTTTAAACGTGGCGTGCGACATCGTGGTGGCTATTATTATTTTTTCAAGGAAAACGAGCGCATGAGCGCTCGAACGAAAGGTCAGTTTTTTTTCAACCCTCCCAAAACCTCCCCCTCCCCCCCCACCCTACCCCTGATGGGCACAGAGCTCCTGAGGAGTTCTGTGCCCCATGCCCAGGTCCCAGGTCCTTATGGTTACTTGCGAGGAGCCAGGACAACCCGTGACGCCCAGCCACACGTTCCGCAGTCTTGGAATCATCCCAAAGCCATGGAAAAAGCGGGGGGAAAGGGCCTGCTGATATCCCGGGCCAAGGGAGGGATCATGTCTCCCTGCTCCTGGGATGCCGTGTGTGTCATATGGATGCACAGGGGTGATCCTGGGGCGATCCCTGGGATATCGGCTGGTCTAGTTATGCCCCCAGTGAGCTTCATGGCCGAGTACAGACTTGAACCAAATGTCTCCTAAGTGCCAGTCCAACACTCTAACCACCCCCCACACTGGTTCTATGTAACTTCTTTCATCCTCTTTGTCAATCCAGATTGGCACAAGGTTAGGGGCCTACTCTACACTGTCTGACTGGTGGGGTTGTGGCAGATAGTGCTAAAATATTTTAGGAAATTCATTTGTTCACACAGCAGAGCTGTGAGAGGCACATAAAACAGACAGGTAAGAACATAGGTGAGCACTCTGAAATGCCTTTTAGTCGATGGGGTTCCCCAAGACTCACCACTCAGGGCTGTGGGACCCATTAGGTGGGTACAAAATGCCTTTGGGTCCATCCTGATTCACTTCACCCAGAGTGTGGGTCTGGGGAGGAAAAATATTCAGAAGGACTCCGTTCGCACTTGAAGAGGTGTGGCCAATGGAGAGATAGTCATGATTATACTACTGCCAATTCATTGTCAGGTATAGCTCATCCTAACTCAAGGCAGGGATAGCTGCTGGGCATTAGTGCAGTTTAACAACATGCTAAACCATTAATGCATTCTGTTCACCATTTTGTGGTTGAGCAGCATGGTTTAGCATTGTGTTATGATTGTGTTATGATGGTGGCATATCCTATTATGTTATAGTTAAATAAAGTTGTGGCCAATGACATGTGTCTCATCTTGTTATTCTGGGTTTCGATGCAAAGCTGAAGCAAGCCAATAATATTTCACCCATCACACGTTTGTGCACATGTGTCTTTGCTCCTCTGAAATGGGAGACCTGCTGCATATGGGCACATCTAATTGTTCTGAATCAGGACAAACACATTTGGGAATAATGTGCCAGATTGCAGTGAACTACCATAATTGCAAAGGCCTTGAATATGTTTTCCATTTTTCAAAGGCTATTTGATAAACAACAACAGTTTTAAATGCAATTATTTAAGAAGTGTTTCCATGAAATCTAGCAAGAGATTGCATTGTAAAAATGAAATACCTTTCAATGTATTTCTTTATAGTTCACCATTCACACAAATTATGGATCATTATATTATCCTTCTGCAGAAATAATTAGAGTTTGCAAGGAAAGAAATCCACTAAAACACTAGATAATTTTACTAATGTTTATTAATATTTCGCCAGTTAAGGCAATGAACTTCATTTGTACTGGAAGAACACTATAAAGCAAACTAAATATATCACTGTTTATCATTTACAAAGGGAGTCTAAGTTAATACCATATTCAATTTACTATCCCTTCCATCTACAGAAAGCGATTAGAAGTCTTATTTCTGCAGTGGAATTAAAGTCTCTTAAGAAAGCTCTAGAGAATATGTTTAAGGAGAGTTTTATTAGAAGCACTTAACCATATTCCCTTCAGGTTTTATGGTTCCGTACCCGTTCTGCCAATTTTATTTACATTCATGTAATTTTAGCTAGGGATGCCTCCTTTATTTTGAGGTGTTTGATGACTTAATTATAAGTAGTAGCAGGAATTCTTCACTGTTTGTGAGGGGAGAAGGTCAACAAATTGCTAATTAGATCATATTGCAAGCTGCATAAACAAACCTCTAGGGATCAAAATTATGATAGCACAATATTATTTTTATAGGTTTCTCCCCATTTGTAGTGCATTTTAGTGGGCAATTATCCTTAATGCTATGAAACCTCAGCTTCTCATTTAATGGGGAGAAAATAAGTGTGTATACTAATTAGATCCTCCTTAACGTATGTCACATGAAAGGGATTTTTGTGGCACTTGTTTTTTTAAATGATGTAAGCCTCTGCCTATATCCTTTGACATTTTACTTCAGTACTCCAGGGTTTGTTTGGGAGAACTAAGCAAAAATATTCATAGTTCCAGATTAGCGTGATAAAGAAATACCACCTTTTACATTGACTACTTCTAGCCTTTAGCCTTCTTTATTCTAGAAGCATTTATGACAAGGATCAGGGTTTTCTCAGCAACAGTGCCTATAACATTCGTTTCTGACAGAGAGGGTACTGAAAGCCTTACTGCAATACTACCAGCTTATTACACAGCACAAGAGCAGGTAAAGCTTAGCCTTGTAAACGGAAAGGTTCAACACTCAGCCAAATTGGCTAAGAACGGATATGGTGAGTTTTTCTTCCATAGAGAGCTGCTGTCGGAGCCTGCTCTTAGAAATAGAAAGTTAGTCAAAATCTTTCTATTTCATCATTTCATTTTAAAGGGTAAGGGAAATAGTTCTTTATCTGAGCTGGAGGATATTTTACCTATAGCGAAACATAGAAATGTGCCTTACAAGTCAGAAGGGCAGTTCATCTAGTTTAGAGCCAAAACAGATGTTACTTTAAATGTATCCAGCAATTACATCAATCAACCCCACCCTGCCTAGGTATGTCAGAGGAAACTGTCCAGAGGGTGGAGTTTACCAAGCTTTCATCAGCTCCCCACCCCGCAAATTCAGCTCACTTCCCCACAAGCTGGCCTGATTTGATCTGCGTAAGGTTGGGCAAGCACATGGATTCTCCAATTATTATTTTTCATGAATAGGAAGTTGTGCAAATTGCAGTCACCATTTTTTGTAATTTGTGCAAATTCTGGTCATCATTTGCTAAATTTGTGCAACTTTTGGCTGAAATGTGCGCAAATTGCCATTTGTGCACCTTTGTATTTACAATAATAACAACAATTTTTTAAAAAAAGTTCTGAGATTTCAGGGAAAACCTGTGGCTTGGCTTGCAAATGCAAGTTGAGGTGGGTGGACAGCAGAAATCTGCCAATGATACACATCTCTACCTTCACCCCTGTTTTTATGCTAGACCCCATCCGGATTGGGACCACAGCATGGAGAGTTGGGGAGATAAGAACCAGATCAGGGCCCCTGCTCTGACTTTAGTATAAAAATGGGGAGGAGAAATATAGCTGCTGGAAACACATATTAAATAACGGCTGTTTTGGCCCTTAGGTTTGTTTATACTGCCTGGCAACAGCTCTTCAGGGTTACAGACAAGAGTCTTTCCCAACCCTACCTGGAGATGCCAGAGACTGAAGCTAGGACCTTTTGCATGCAACACATTTTGGTCTCCTGCTGAAGTTGGCAGTTTCCTGAAGGGCTGGTGGAGACTGGGCTGCCCTGGGGAATCCCTTTTAGAAGAGGCCAGTAAAAGTTAAGGTGTAGGTCCATTTGAGAATGTTGAATTAGTAAAGTTCATCCAAGTTTTAAAAAAATCCATGAGAAAAATAAAGAGTGGCACCCAATGATGGATAAAGAAAGTTTGTATGGAGCAGGAATTGCTGGTGGGTTCAGATGGCTGGTGATAGAGACTAGGCTGGCCCCACCCTAGTCCAGCAGGAACATTGTATTAAAGCATACGTAGACTTGCAAAGGTCTGAACAATTGCAAATTGCTACCCCTGCTGTGAGCCATTTGGGTTTCTCAATAACCACACCCTTATTTCACCTGCCAGCACCAAACAATACTCCCTTATGCTCTCCATGCCTTGGTTATGCACACCAGATACCTACTGCACCTTGTTCTCCATACTTGCTTGGGCAGCCACTTGCCTTATTTGCTTCCTGAAGGAGGAAGACATATGGGCACACTTCCTCTGTGCTAACCCACACTCCCAAGAGCAACCTGCCTGCATAGCATAACCATGGCAACAATGGTCTCACAACGAAAATATAGGGTTGGTGGAGAAAATCTCCACCCATACTGTAAAGTGTGCACCCCAACTGACTATCTAGGGTGTGGTCCTTTTAAGAGAAGCAGCTATGACCTAGGAGTCCAGCCCCATGGAGAGCAGACTGTGGCTGGCTAGAATGGTTGTGGAGTGTATAGCAGGCCAGCAGGCCTTGTCTGTGTTGGAAATAAAGTTTGTTATATTACCTACTTTATCTACTAGAAGTCTCTGTTCAGAAAACTGAGATAATATAATTCCTGTTCAAGGACTGGATTATCCAAAATTTGTGGGCTGAAGTAAAGGATGGCATTTCATGGCAGGGAAGACAGGAGGTTAAGTGATTTGCAAGGACCTCAGAAATAAGTGACCTGGTTTTCTTCCCTAAGGTGAATGCCTGTGGAAGGGGGATACAAATACAATCTCAGCTTCATATTGGTAACTCATCCTGTTCTGGCTAACTGAAGAAATAAATGCTTTTGAATGTGTCTGTCTCTTTCCAAATATCGTCTCCCACATTTACCTGGTCATGGTCACAGAGCAGCACTAGTACATTTGGTTTCTGCTATTCTTCCAGCTTCTACTCTCCGGGCATGTCTACACCAGCTCTATATCCCGGGATCATCCTGGGATCGTTCCTGTGCATCCAAATGCCACACAGGGGATCCTGGGATCAGGCAGGGATGATCCCTCCATTTTCCTGGGATAACCCTTAGGTGTAGAAAGGGCCTCAGAATGATGTTACTTTTGCAATGGCTGTGTCCATGCTTGTTTGATTGTTTCCAAAAAGGTTCTTTATCATTCTTGAAATCATTCACAAAAATCTCACTACAACCTGTGCATAAAAAGTAAGGTGAATCAGTCTATTTCCATTTCATTTCATTTTTTCTTTTGCATAAGTCTGTTCCACCCCATTTCTATATTAATGTCATTTTTTAAAAAATGCACAAAAATGTACATTTAAATAAAATTTTAATATATTAATATTTAGTTTTTAATCAAAATGTTCATATCTAAAAATATTGCCTTTTAAAATACACATTCTAAATGTATTTTTATGTGTTTTTTGAACCAAGAACTGTTTCTTTTTCTCACATTACTCCAAGAGGTGTAGATCAGGTCAGTTCGTATTGGAATTCACAAAGAATGGATTCCTCAAGCATCCCTAATAAAAACTGTGTTCTTATCATATCACTGCAAAAAAAATGTTTTAAATAGACTATTACTTTGCAGACTAACACTGCACATTCTTTTGAAAAAGAAAAAGAGCCTTTCGTCTTGGCAGTGATCCTTTCTTCCAGGCAACCGGCTTCTCACTGCTTAGCTGACAATGATGTGTACCTTCCTTGGAGTGGGTGTTGCAGCCCCTCAGTATTTCTGCAGCTTGCCAGGAGAAGGAGCTGAAGTAGGGATATACCAGTAATTCATTTCAGTTCATTTATGGCCAGAATTTACCCTGTCCGCATCTCCCAAAGGCAAACGGAAAGGAAACTAGGCATGAAAAAATATGTACTTTTTAAAAGGTGTGCACAAACACACTTTAATCAATGGGAGAAGACTGTGTACTTTTGAATGTGCACCCAAATCCGTAGCCAAGTACGCAACCAAATACTTAATTGCTTTCACACGAAAAGAAAAGAAAAGCTTGCAGTCTGATGCGGGTCTGAGTCAGACTGAGCTTTGAGGTGGAGAACATTAACAAGCTTGATTTCCACAATCCCAGCCAAGAGTGTGGGGTAAGGTAGGAAAGAAGCAGCAAGACCAGCAATATGCATTTTATTTATTTATTTATTTATTTATTTATTTATTACATTTCTATACCGCCCAATAGCCAGAGCTCTCTGGGCAGTTCACAAAAATTAAAAACATTCAAAGTATAAAACAACAGTATAAAACCATACTATAAAATACAATATAAAAGGTCAACCAGATAAAAACAGCAGCAATGCAAAATTACAAATTTAAAACACCAAGTTAAAATTGATTTATAGACTGTTAAAATGCTGGGAGAATAAAAAGGTCTTCACCTGGCGTCTAAAAGCATATAACGTAGGTGCCAAGCGAACCTCCTTAGGGTGCTCATTCCACAGCTGGGGTGCCACAGCAGAGAAGGCCCTCCTCCTGGTAGCCACCTGCCTCACTTCCTTTGGCAGGGGCTCGCGGAGAAGGACCCCTGAGGATGACCTTAGGGTCCAGGCAGGTACATACCGGAGGAGGCGTTCCTTCAGATAGCCTGGCCCCAAGCCGTTTAGGGCTTTAAATGTTAATATGCAACCCTTTTTCTACACTACCAGTTACAGCCTCTATTACTAAGCTTTGTTGTATAAATAACATGATGTTCTGGTGGGGGCAGGGGTGGGAGTTAGAGGAAATAATTTATATATTTATTCAAAATGTTTATACCCTGCTCTTCCTCCTAAAGGAGCACAAAGTGGTTTCCAATGTTAATAAAACCCGTATCAGTACTATTACAATAAAACAATTTAAAATACATTTTTTTTAAAAAAAAAAATACCGCAATAATCTAAAACCAGGTGTTTCTCCCTCGGAATAAAATACAGGTTTTCTCCAGAAATCACCCAATGGAAACCCTTTTACACTTGATTGAGACTGCAGAAAATATCTCTGGAACTACATCTGAATTTTATTGCAAGTTCTGTCACCATTACAATGGAATAAGTTTTAAGAATGTTTAAAGATGTTTTAATGTTTTAAAGATGTTTTAATCATGTATGGTATGTTTTTAATCCGTTTTTAATGTGTATTTTATATCATGTTTTTATACTGTTTGTTTTATACTCTGAATGGTTTTAGGTTTTGTGAACCACCCAGGGAGCTTCGGCTGTTGGGTGGTATAAAAATGCAATGAATAATAATAATAATAATAATAATAATAATAATAATAATAATAAGTGGTTTCTTGATTGAACCAAGAAATCAACAGTCTGTAGTCCAATGCACATTTATTTGGAATAACTTCCGTTGAGCTTGGTTGGACTTTATTAGACCCCCCTTCCCCCCCTTTTTTTTTTTTACTAACCCTCCCTTGCACAGAGCATGAAATTAGACTTCAGGTCCAGTCCAGGTCAGATGGTGGTTCATAGTAAGAAGGACAAGGTAAGCTGCTCGCAATTGAGCTCAAGTTAATGACTGAAATCCCATTCATTACTAATTTGAAACAAGTGGAATTTCAAAGTTATTAACAGGGTCTATTGTGACAGATAACTTGAGAATTTTGCAGAAAGCAACAGGAGTTAAAAGTGCTTAATTTTAGTTTCTTTGTATCCACTTTTTAATTGAACCTTTGGAGTGCATTTTGAACTGTTATCTTAAGCGTAATGAGACTTCAAGCTTATTAGTTGGCCTAGGTTGTTACTGCCATTCACAATGTCTCGGTGGGCCTATCTCAGAGGTTTGTTGTGAGAATAAATAATGCTCCAAGGTAGGATACAATTGTTACGACAATGACTTTTCAATGCATTTAGGATCTAGTTGCTAGGATCCAAGCCTGGAGAAGGTTCATACAGAAGGTCATCCTACAGTTCAATCCAGAGCCCAGCAAAGCCACAAGAAGTCAAAGTCCACAATAGAGCAGTTGTGGTTCTCAAGTATTGCTGGTGGACTAGGAAGAAACTTCAAGATCTATGTTCCCCTTTGCTGGATATTTTGTTTTCGTTCCATTTGGCTTTAGAAAGCATCAGCAATATCTCAATGTTTCTGTGGGCAAAAATCTGCAAGACAGTTAGAGACAGTCATTGCAAATTAATGTCAAGAGAGTGAAGTTGGACTTGGATCAGTGTGCGGTCCAGGCCCGATTCAAAGTGCTGGTACTAACATTTAAAGCCCTAAACGGTTTGGAGCCAGGTTATCTGAAGGAACGCCTCCTCCCATATGTACCTACGGTCATCCTCAGGGGCCCTTCTCCGTGAGCCCCTGCCAAAGGAAGTGAGGCAGGTGGCTACTAGGAGGAGGGCCTTCTCTGCTGTGGCACCTCGGCTGTGGAACGAGCTCCCTAAGGAGGTTCACCTGGCACCTACACTGTATTCCTTCCATTGCCAGCTGAAGACCTTTTTATTTTCTCAGTATTTTAATACCTAGGGAAAAAGGAAAGGAACCTCTTGTGCAAGCACTTGAGTCATTGCTGACTCCTAGAGGGACGCCTGCTTTCGCTGACATTTTCTTGGCAGACTTTGTAGCGGGGTGGTTTGCCATTGCCTTCCCCAGTCGCGGTTACCTTTCCTCCAGCTAGCTGGGTACTCATTTTACCGACCTTGGAAGGATGGAAGGCTGAGTCGACCTGAGTGGGCTGCCTGAGAACCAGCTTCCGCTGGGATCGAACTCAGGCCGTGGGGAGAGTTTCGGCTGCAGTAACTGCCACTTACCACTCTGCGCCACATGAGGCTCTTCTTCTTTTTTTAACACCTAATTTAGCTTAAATTTAAACTTTGCTATTTTAATTCCTTATTTTAATCTATATCAATTTCTGTTATGTGGTTTTATCCTGGTTGTGCTTTTTATACTGTATTTTGTATTTGTGTTTTTAGATTGTTGGTTGTTTTATCATGCTTTTCATGGTTTTGATTTCTGTGAACCGCCCAGAGAGCTTTGGCTATTGGGTGGTATATAGGGTGACCATATTTTGGAAACCAAAAAGCAGGACAACATGGTCGCCCCCAAGGGGGCGTGTCCAGTACCAAGGGGGCGTGCCCACCCGAACATAGCCTTGGTCATACGTCTGATTTTACAGCACACATTTAAGACAAATCTGTTCTACATAACATCTTAATGTTAAAATCACTGAAATAAAGAACAAGTGAGAGATTCAATGTATCTGAAATTAACTTCACTCACTCCTACTTTTGTAGGTTTTGCTGTACTTTGAAGCTTTTGCTATACTCTGTGTGTTACATTCTCCCCTTTCCTCAAATATCTTTTCTGACTGTATCTTCACTCATTGCAAGCTGCTGTTGTTGTTAACAGGGTTTGCTACTGGCCCCAGATCTGTTCTACCTAAAAGCTATCATGGTGCGAACTTTCAGCTCTTTATCTTTAAAAATGACGATTTTAAAAGTAATAATTTTAAAACCTCAATTTTTAAAAAATTCCTAAAAAATCAATGGATGAACAGATCTGTTTCAAATTTGGTATGACCAAAGCCCTTACTAAGAGCTACCATTGTGCTAAGTTTCATGTCTTTATCTTAAAAAATGACGGAGTTATAAGCATTTTTGTTAATTCCCATTAGAGCTGCTCTTTGAGGAAAAAATCCGGATTTCCCCTCCCCCGCCCGGATTTGCCATCAAAAAATGGGCAAATCCGGGCAAATCCAGTCATATGGTCACCCTAGTGGTATAAAAATGTAATAAATAAATAAATAATGCCAGCAACCAAACCAAATCAAACATCTTCACTTTTCTTCCACCACTGTTGCACAACTGAGGGGAGTGGGGTTGAGTGGTGCAGGTCCTCCAGAAGGGAATAAATGTGCACCAGTACTGGAAAAAGGGAGAGAATGGTTACCCTTTAAACAAATAAATCTACTAATAAGGCTAACAAGGCCAGAGGCAGCGGTATTTCAGAGCTTGGGTAGATTTTCCTCTGCAGGAGAACACTGCTAACATATGGAAGTTGCAAATGGCTTACAACTGATTAATAGCTCTTGAAACCAACTAGGCCTGCCATTTATTTTAAGTAAGTGTTCTAATTTCTGCATTGTTTAAATTACCGGGGGGGGGGGGCAGTTGAGACTCCATTATTTTCAGTCACAGCATCCAGCTTTGCAGGGAAGAGTGCTTGACCTCAGTAAACGGATGGGCATTATTTATGAAGCACAGATGTAGAACTCAAAGTACTTCAGCATGAATATTACTGTTCACTGTCTTTAATGAAGCAGTGCAAAATTTAGTAGACACATTAATGAACAGGGTCACATTAAAAAGAAGAAGAAGAAAAACTAACCAAAATAAATGGTAGCGGTGTTTTAAATGTATAGGAGAGAAAGTTTTTCCTGTACCTGTTTTATTTTATTAAGTCTAAAGTATTATGCATTAGCCACTATTATTTTATTAAACATTATTATTATTGTGTTTAATATATCACCACAGGCACCAGAGATGGCAGAAAGGCAGCTCAAAATATTTTAATATTTCTAATAGTAATAATTAATCACACAGAGACAGGGTTCCGACAACACAATAACAAATGGTGGTTTAAATAGTCGACAGTTGGTTATTTAACCCCCATCAGTTATTGTGTTGTGTGGAGGAAGTTTTTTAACCAACAGTCGGTTATTTGGTCAAAATAACCAATGCAACTAACCAACACTGTACAGAGTTGGCTATTTGAATCACTACTGGTTCTTGTGTTGTGTAAAGGGTACCACGGGTTATTTCCTTGGCCACCATTGGTTATTTTGTCAGACACAGAGTCGCAACGCAAGAGCAGCCAAAGCAATGGCTGCCACTCTAGTCAAGCCAGCAGGATAGACTTTGGGCAGCAATGGCTATTGGGATACTAGCAGGAGGTCTGATTAGGGAGAGAGGCGGGGGTAAGTGAGTCAACACAGCATGGACTAATAGTCAACTAAATGCTGACTGGGTTCAGATGACACAATAGTTAATGGTTGATTAAATAGTCCACAGTAGACTAAATAGTCCACCATTGAGTATTGTGTCATGTGTGGGGCAAAAACCACCCCATTGAAATAACCAACTGCAATAATCAATGGTGTGCAGAGCTGATTATCTGCACAACTGTTGATTGTTGTGTCATCTGTTGGGTTCCATGGATTATTTCCCCTGCTACAGAGTTGCGAGGCAAGAGTGGCAGAAAACGCGGCTGCTCTTGCCCAGCGGGGCTCTTTTTCTTTTTTTCCCTTAATTTTTGCTGGAGCACTCCAGCTCTTTCCCTTTTAAAAAAATGGCAGCTGCAATGGGCATGATGCCCATGACATCATGTGGCCCATGTGGACTGAGGGCAATGATCCCGGATGCAGGTAAGTCTGGGGTCACCCCCTCTTCCTCCCTCTACACCCGTAGGTATAGAAAGGGCCTTAGTTCCAGTTCTCTTGGGCTAAAAACCTTCAGACACTCCCAGAAGCCACACTGGAGGACAGAACCACTCACAAGAACAAGAACTGCCTGGCTAAGCCCACATAGGCCATAGCTAGACCTAAGGTTTATCCCTGGAACATCCAGGGGTCAAACCTGTTCATCTAGGTGACACACAGGGGATCCAGTGCTCAGGAAGGGGCGAACCCTGGATGATCCCAGGTCAAACCTTAGGTCTAGCTGTGGCCATAGTCTAGCATTCTGTTTCTAACAGCAGCTAACCAGATGCCTCCGGTAGCTGAAGATGATAAGTTCCCCCTTGTGCTTGTCCGTCTGCATCCAATATTCAAAGCATACTCGTTCTGAATATGGAGTTGCCATTTAGCTGCCATGTTCAATCGCTTTTCATAGGCTTTTTGATTTTGACTAATCTGCTTGAAAAGTCATTTTAGGTAGCAGCCATCCCTATGTCTTGAGGTGACCCTGTGTCAAAGCACTGTGCAGTCTGATCCACGCTGCAACCAGTCATATACAAAACACACGTAATAAAACATAATAAAGCTTCACCTGTATTTCTCAAACAATACAACATTTTTATATTATGATCTCTCTTGTTCAGGTAGCAAGAACCATCTTAATCAAAGCAACAGAGTCATTTACATATTGAAGACCTTATTAATTGCTGTGATTAAAAAAAAGTTGCCATGAAACTTCATACTATGTTTTTATAGAAAACGTAAGCTGCAGGCAGGATTATGAATGACGTGATATTAAAGACTCCCGATTGACTTATCAGTGAACAGTACCATCATGACTGCATAAGCATAGATGATACAATGTTGTTATTTGTCCTTTATAAAAGTTTGGTGTGCGTTTTTCAAAATAACTTTGGCTGTTCCTGTTTTAATATGACATGCAATCCTAGTTTAAATGGTGTGTTGTTGAGAGCCACAGCTACTCAAGAGCTATTAATATTTCCATTCCACAAATACAAGAGAAATAGCCTTCTTTAACATAAATATATTGAAAAGCCAAGAAGCATTTGATTGACAGCAGTTGTCCGATTAGAGTCTTTTCTGAAAAGGGCTCCAAATATTACTCACCTAAACTGCTAGTCATGAATGGATACATTCATTCCTTGCAAAGTCTCCTTAGAAACACCGGACTTTAAGCAGAATAGAAACAGACAGAAATTACCACCCTTTATGCTAATGTGCCATGAAGTTTTATTAATCCAACCTTTGGAAAGAAATGAGAAATAGAACAGTGCCTTACCGTAATTGTTAGCAGCAGCATTTTAGCGATCTTTAATTTGTACGTCACTTTAATATCTGCTCCCATTTATGATGTAAGCATTAATAGGCCCTGACATTATTCGTAGCATTTCAATGCAGCTGTGGCGTACTGGTGATTTTGAAGTAAGCAGGAACATGGCCTAAGTGGATAATGAAATGCATCAGCCAACGCTACGCAAAGCCTAAACACATGAGATGAATACATGGATTGTTGCAACAGGTAACTGTACGGTGTGCACTGTTGCAATCACAGGATGAACGAGTAGGAAAGGAAGCCATTGCTCTGCTCACATTTCAAGTTAACCGCAATTTCGATTGTCCTTTTAACAGCTTGAGAGAAGAATGTGTTGTGGTAGGGGTACAAATAGCATTCTAAAAAATCAAAAGGATATTGTCTTTTGAATGATGCTAATCCGATAGAGGCCAACACAAGCACTTTGCCATACAGCCCTGTTGGTGTTTGTCCCCAGCCCACCCCACACACAAAGACTCAAAAGGAAAAATGTAAGAATATGTTACTTTTGTTAGCAACGTGATATTTGTCACTTACGCCTGTATGCCTATTATTATGCTGCGCCCATCACCTATATTAAGAGAACGATCTTTTTAAACCAAATTGCTGCCATAAATTAGCTCTGCTGACAGTCGGAGCTGAAACATAAGTGGGAGGACGGAAGCAGCAAGGAGTAAGGAGCTGCCTAGTCCTTCCTCCCATCACCCCGCTAAGAGCCTGCTTTCTCCTTTCCTGTGTCTTCTGATACAACTGCAAAGAAGAGATTGGAAATATCAGCTTCCATTTGGAAGGGGGGGGGAAGCAACACAGTTTAACATTTTGTCTGAACCAGGATCCATGATTAGTTTAAATTGTCATTTATCGAAACAAGTGAAAATCAGAAATCATGATTTGATCTCAGCTTGGTTAGAAAAATGATCATTTAAATTACTGTGTTTGGACAAAATGACAAACTGCAGCTTGTTTCAAATGTAAGCAGATGCTTTCATATACTCCTTATGGCTGTCCCAAGGGGAGGGACGAGCACATGAGTCCAAGGCGCTGCCTAGACAACAATGCATCAGTGCCGCGTATTTCCCCTAAACCCTGTGGTTTCGCTACTGTGGGGTTGCACTGGGTAATTCCCATGCCCAGTTTCTGGCAGTCATCTGGGTCCTGGAGCCGCACACACACACACACACACACACACACACTGCCCTCTTCCTGCCTTCCAATCACCGATCACCATCTGCCCAGATCAACCCCCGGATTGACCGCGGAGTGGGGCCAGATGGCAGAAGAGCCAGGGTGACCTCACTCCCAACAAAAGTCCCCGACTTTTTAACTGTGCAGCTTCACAACAAAAAAACCCAGAATGGCTGCAAATCAGCAGCTGTGTCATCTAACTGACACAGTGCCAATTCAAAGCCACCGTGGGGCTCCCCTCCTATGGAATTCCCTGCCTCTGGAGGTCAGGCAGGCTCCAACCTTGTACTCCGTTCGGCGCCTCCTGAAAACATCTTTATTCCAGGAAGCCTTTCCTTAATATGCAGCCTTGAGTCTCTGTATTTGCTTCTTTTAAAATTTGTTTTGTTTTATTCTAGTTTTTTTTTAATTTTCATTTTATCTTGTACAGCGCTCCGAAATTTTTCGATGGGGAGCGGTATATAAATATTCTAAATAAATAAATATAGACAGCCTCCAAGGCTCATGTATGTAAAATGTATGGGATTGCACTGTAAATAATGGCATTTTGATTTTATGGGGCTTTGGAAAGCTTTGAATGATTTGGGAAGGTGCCGGCATTTTGTTGCTTGCTTCCTATTTTTCTTATGAAGAGGGCTAGCCATTTCCTGGGAGAATGGTTGAGCCATCCTAAAACATCTTATTTTGACTTTGAGCTTAAGGAGCAATAAAAGAAAAAGTGGGTTACATTGAAGCTGAAGAATGAGCTAAGGGATTCTGTTTTGAATCTGCAGTATCCTTTAGAGACCTCTTAACACCCTGAGGTCAAGTAATCTTGTTTTTAAAGGTGGAATCAAAATGCTCATTAGCTTATTAAGAAGACAGTTCATGATCTTTTGAAATTCCGGAAGGAGCTTAAAGTTTCTATTCAACATCATAAGTGGGTAATAAATGTTTACACTACAAATGTATGCAGTGTGCACGAACATGCATTCTCTGCTTCATTATGTATAGCGATATGGGTGAAGATTTCCTAGCAGCGTGTCCTCAGCAGTAAGCTGTTTCTCTAGGAGAAATCTCTCTGGGGTGGATTAAAGGCAGGCAAAAACAAACTCTATCCTTATGTAGTATGTTCAGATGGTGTGCCTAACTGCACAGTATAAGGTAACACTTCAAGCTTCAAAACTCTACAGAGCTGTCAGCAATTAACTCTCCAGTTTTTACTTATTATTATTATTATTATTATTATTATTATTATTATTATTATTATTATTATTATTAGGGACATATGTAATTAAGTGATGTAACGGACTGACTAATGTACTGAGTACACCACTGCCATCTACTGGGAACATTCACAGAAGCCTTTCTTTGGCTCATCAGTGGGGAGGGTCTGTCTAATTAAAAAAAAAAGGTTAGTCTCTTTGTTGAGGGCCTTTTGTCATCAAAATGTTAAATCGGGCACCTTTTAGCAGTACAAGGCTGGGAATAGATGGAGTACAACATTCTGAACAAGGATAAACATTAGAAAGCTATTGACTGGCATGAAGCAGCTGATAGCTTTTTCAGTTTTTGTTTTTTTAAAGAATTCTTTAAGATAACTGTATACATCATTGTGCAGTTACCAATCCTGGCTCTTCTGTAAATGTCTAAACTTTTTCAATCTGTAGGTTTCAATTAAAATATAACCTACTGAGTAGGGATAAGGCATTGTTCAAATCTCATGGGTTTGCTGTGCTAATAAATAAGATAACTGTTGTAATGCATTTATTCCTTTATCTCCACTGTGGGGCAACTACCCTTTACACGACTATACACCTAACCCCACGTCTGCTCTGAAGACCTTGTAGCATTTGGGCATTATCTACAACACATTCCCTTATCTTTTTCTGACAATAAGAAAACATTTCTATCAATCTGTTCAAAGCCTGATCATCTGTCCCTTTTGGTCCAGAATATGAATTCTAAACAACAAACCAACAAATGTTGTTACGCTACCCATGTTGTCAATAACACAGTTCCTCACTTTTGGTGAAACAAACTTGAAATTTCTTTCAAATGCTGTTGTAAATATTTTGAGTAATATCCACAGTGTTCCAATGGCTGGATAAATACATAAGACGTTAGATATTACAATACTGATAATATTTTCACAGTAATATTTTTGTCAACAAAACTGAGATTGCAACCATCTTAGCAGACAATACACAGAACCATGGTCATCTGATCAGGCCAAAATAAAACATGTAAAATCCATCTTAAGATTAAAATATTAGCTAGACACAAGTGAAGAATATTTTATCAGGAAAAGTCCCAGGAAGAGAATAATTCCCAAACAGGCCCACGTTCTTCCTAATGGCTTGCAAAATCCATTTCTGTGCTGAAACAGGGAAAGAAGATTTTCCCTAAAGGGAAAGAATGAGCATGCTTTTACTGTCCCAAGTGACTTCAGATTGCTTCTCTGTATGTGGACACTGCTAAATTATATCAGGGCAGGGCAGGATATGATTGGCAGTTCCTTTGGTACTGCCATACAGCCCCAAGCATGCTTTCTAGCTGACCTAAATTAGGAGGTAACACTAAAAGAGCATCCTCTTTTCAAATGAATGGTTGTGGGCAATATAGCATTCTGTTGTTCACAATTCAGGAAACCAATCTAAATCAAATCCTTTCCACAAAGGTTGTTAGAAAAGTCACCAATATTAAAGCAACTGAACATTTTAAAACTATTCAAAGGCAGCTAATTTTGGCCAGTGTTTTGAAGAGTAGTAAGCGCCAGTTACTGCAGCCGAAACTCTCCCCACGGCTTGAGTTCGATCCCAGCGGAAGCTGGTTCTCAGGCAGACGGCTCAGGTCGACTCAGCCTTCCATCCTTCCAAGGTCGGTAAAATGAGTACCCAGCTAGCTGGGGGAAAGCTAGCTGGGGAAGGCAACGGCAAACCACCCCGCTACAAAAGTCTGCCAAGAAAACATCAGCGAAAGCAGGCGTCCCTCTAGGAGTCAGTAATGACTCAAGTGCTTGCACGAGAGGTTCCTTTCCTTTTTCCTTAGAAGAATAGAATGACCTAAAAGAATCCATTTGCACAATGCCAAACAAATAAACAACTTATCCTATACAGAGATAAAATCATATTCTACATTATGATGCTGAAGCTTTTGTTCAATAAGGGAAAGAAATATCAAAGGATGCCATGCTGCCTGCTGGTTATAATATCCTTACAATTACCACTCATTCTGCAGCATTTGAAATCATCTGGAGACGCTCTGACAAATTCCAACAAAGAATCCGAAAATCAGTAAGATCCCTTTTAGATTTGTATGATCATTTATTTTATGACAATTGTTCTGCTGCTTCCTACTCTTATTACATTACTTTTGTTCTGTATGGGCTAAAAATAAATAAAAGTTCAAGCTCTGACAACTGTATGAACCTAACTACAGTATCAGTCTGACTTTCCAAGTAGGGCTGGCTTTAGAGTTTCAAGCACTGTGCAGGTGGTTTTACATTGTTCTCCAAGAATTAAATAAATGACAGACATGCAGCAAGTTATTCCCATATGGTCTCCTTTTACTCCTGGTACATAAAAATCAGAAAGGAACAGATGTTTGTTAATGAAATCAGAAAAGGCAGGCAATATGTTCATAATAATGTGAAATGGATCTGCAGGCAAATAGTCACTTTGTATTCCAATAGTTAAAGGTAAGCATAAAATGAAAGGGATCGAAAACTTGAGAAACTCACAGTGTAATTAAAGTGCTGATTGTCAATACTCTACTGATCTATCTAGTCTTGCCTGTGAATGACAGAGGAAAGTCTAGTCAGCAACTGCAGATGCTAAAAGTATCTACTTTTAGAAGGCATTGTCCATAACACAGTTTAAATGAAGGGCATTAGAAAAGGGAGAGGGGATAGATTATGCAAACTAAGCGAGACAATTGTCTTTTCAAGAAGAATGGATTAAATGTCAATGTTTGGGAAAGTGGATTGTGTTCTGTAGTTTTGGTTTGGTGAAAAAATGCCTTGTATTTTCCTAATCAAGGAAATCTTCATATTTCAGCTGATGTAAAAACATGGAGAGAACATGTAGGAAAACTGAGGAGAAAAGTTAGATTTGATTATTATGGGTACCAAAGCATGTCTGTTCAGTTGCAGCAGAAAAAAAGTGTTTCACATAACTGCTGGAGGATCATGGATTCATCCCCTAAACTAGAGTTGGCAGACTTTAATGGATAGAGTTGTTAGAAATATTTTACAGGCCTTCGACAACTGTATACTTGGTTAGTCTCTTAAATTGAAGACCTAATGAACCTCTGAGCATGCTGGGTCTTGCCAACTTGCAGAGTGCTGGTGACCTCCCTTAACATATTCCTCACTGCATGGCAGCAGCAGGCTCAGAAATCATTCTTAAGAGCCTGCTTAGCGGTCGCCGCTGTGCAGAAAAAGACTTTCTAGATAATTTGATGCCATATAAGAGGAAGGGAATGTGCATGAGGTATCTCTCACAGAGAGATACAATAGTCATGTACTTAAACATCTACAAACCTACGAACTTTTTCACTAATAACACTTCTAAAACCTACAAAGCAAGAATTTTTTTTTTTTGGAAGCATGCTTCATGGTGAGTTCAGAAGGACAATATTTGATTGCGGAGAGGGACTGAAAAGCTTATTCACACAAATACTGGGTAGTCATATGTTCTTTTTAACCCTAATCCATTAATTCCTTGTAGGCATCAGTGCTCTGGTGAGCATATGTGCTGGCAAGAGCTTCCATTAACTTCAGTGAAGGAAACAGCTTTGCATGTCATAGTAGATGAACCTGTTGAGTACTCCTTTATTAATGGAATTAATGGAGAATCCCTTGCTGCCACATCTTGGGCACATCAGAGTTCCCACAGATCTCTAGACAGGAGGCTTGGGGGTGTGCATGTATGTGCATGTAGACTACACATTTCAAATGAAAGGAATCCAGCTTGTTTTCCAGCAATAATTGTGTGCTGTACTGCCCAGTCTTTCAATCTGATGAGCAGGAATTGACTATACATTTGGGAGACTATTAATTGGCCTCTAATTTTACATAGTTTTTCTTTTAATGAATGAGTGGTTCAATATTGGATTACCAGCAATCTGCCTGTGATGTTAATGAAGGTAATTAACTTGGCTGACACAATGGCCCACAACTATAACTTGAAATATTTGAACTATTTCAGAGGAGGGCAATGAGGATGATCAGGGGTCTGGAAACAAAGCCCTGTGAAGAGAGACTGAAACAACTGGGCATGTTTAGCCTGGAGAAGAGAAGACTGAGGGGGAGACTTGATAGCACTCTTCAAATACTTGAAAGGTTGTCACATAGATGAGGGCCAGGATCTCTTCTCGATCATCCCAGAGTGCAGGACACGGAATAACGGTCTCAAGTTCCAGGAAGCCAGATTCCGACTGGACATCAGGAAAAACTTCCTGACTGTTAGAGCAGTACGATAATGGAACCAGTTACCTAGGGAAGTTGTGGGCTCTCCCACACTAAAGCCATTCAAGAGTCAGCTGGACAACCATCTGCCAGGTATGCTTTAAGGTGGATTCCTGCATTGAGCAGGGGGTTGGACTCGATGGCCTTATAGGCCCCTTCCAACTCTACTATTCTATGACTCTATTCTAACTATTCAGGCCCTAGACAGCATCTGGTGTGGGGGAGCATAGGATTGTCTGATTTCCTAGCTACGACTTGAGAGCTCAGCCTCTGACCTCAGAACCAGAAAACCACAGCAGGGAAAGGGGGCACGGCTTTCTGGGAAATCCTAGAGGGCCAAATTGGAACCCCTGGGGGGTTGGATTTGCTCCTCTGACCTGAGGTTTTGCACACCTGCTATACAGGCATGGGCACAGAGACAGACAACAATAAAAGCTTCTTTTAAAAAGGAATTTGTATAAGTACATTTAAGAGCTCTGATTGCACAGTCAAGGCCACAGGCCACACCAAGATTAATACACAGAAGAGCAGTGGGGTTTTTTCAAACATTAAAACAATCAAATTAAGATATTCTTCAGCTGATATGCCATTCAGCTTTTGAAAAGTGCCTGATACAAACGGACTCAGGAGGCACGTTCCATCTTTAAAGCTTCCTGGGGTTTTCTTGTCTTTACACCCTTATCGTCTGTTAAGGAACAATGCAACTTTACTTCACTTTTTTTTTTTTTTGAATGCCTACAACCCACTAACAACAATTGTGAAACTCTCAATTGAAATGGACAATTGTGATTAAGAGATCCGTGCAACTCTAGAGTTTTGCATACATTACACCAAGAAAAACTTGTTAATTTGGTTATTTCATCTTATTTACTTATTTATCAAAGATATTTCTAGGCAAAGCTCATTTGCTCTGGCATGACATTCCTTGCTCCTTCCAGGCACAGATTTAACACCATAGTACAGTTCTCATTTGATACAAATTTGGGAGATTTGAGTCAGAACCAACTTTGGCTCCTTTTATACATTTTTGTAAATGACGCTTACTAACAATTTGCCTTTTGCTGCTAATGAGATTTACAGATTTCTTTGTAGTTTCATCATGTGCCTTGCATGGTATAAATTAACCAAAACATGCTTCAAGAACAAAACATACCGGGATTTTTAAAATGCAGAAGTACAATGTATCCTAATCCCTTAAAGGAAATTCTGTTGAGGTCTTCACATTCTAGCATTGCCTTTGGACAGTTAGTCAAAATGCAGTGCTAGTTAACTTTGAGAGATCATGTTATTCCAGGTTTTGTCATTCATTCCATATTAAATTGAAAAACATATAAATCATATTAAGGTTGGCTAGAGAATGCTGAGAGTTGTTGGCGTATAATTATCTAAACACGCATGGGATTGCACCCTAAGAAGCAAACACTTTGGGTTCCAGTGAATGATAAACAGTAAAGTTTTAAACATACCTTTATTTCTTGTACTTTCTGGATTCTTTTCCTGCTGTAATTTGAAACAAAGAGAGCAACAATTACTTCACCCATATTGTCAAGAAAATGGGTATTGCATCTAGATAAATGACAGTGAACTTTTTAAATATACATTTAAGACATAAATGTGAAACAACTGATCCTTTACAGTAGGCACGTTCTATTGAATTCATCAGGATTAGCTCAGCCAAGGAATAGCAAATGCATTTCAAAGTAACTTTTAGCACTGCAGCTTAAAACAACGTTACTAAGGATTAACTCCCACTGCTTACTTCTGAGCAAGCACACACAAACATGTGCTGTAACATTATAATGTAAACACAAGGTTCCAAAGCTCAACTTTTCCTCATAATGCTAAAACAAAGTATTTTATATCCAGGGGAGAATTGGCAGGCAGTGGGGGGGAATATTCTTCCCTGGATGTCCTCATGTCCATTCCCCCACCCCCTCAACCCAAGTGAATTTTTACAGATCTTTTTTCCCCAGCTAGACTTCGGAGAAAACCCAGTCTTAGGGAACATTTGCAGAAGAAATAATCTCCACTCATTCCCCATTATCTCAGCATCTGTATGGTTGGGGACATGCATTTGTTGAGGAAACATCTAGTTTGACCCTGAGAGTAGGGTAGTTTTGGAAGTTACTACACAGCTACACAGTAAATCAGGGAATATTTGAGTTGTTCTGTACTTTTCATAAGCATCACCTGAAAAAAAAGATATCTAGGAATGACAGTAGAAACTTGACTGAGGTCTCTGGAAACTTCAACTGATCCAGAGTGCTGCAGCCCTCCTTCTGGAATGGCAAGTTACCAAGTACAATTTGAGCCTTTATACACGAGGCTGTTAATTGGCTGTTCATGCACTATCTACTTTTGGTTTCATCACAGAATTGAAGTTGTCACTATATGAGGAGACTTTCCTTTCCTGCTTTTCTGCTATATAACCTCTAGGTGGCACTATGGTATAACTGAAAAGGACAATTACAGAAATGAAAAGGTGGTTTCTTTTGCTTTCACAATTAAATGTTGTATTTTCCCTGCTTTAAAAAACTTACCTAAAGTGCTGGTTACCACAGAAGCAAAATTGGAGTGCTAAGGTCATTTTCTAGAATATGCATTATCTAAGGGGAGTGGAAAACCACCTCCAGAAGAAACAATGAGATTTTGGAAACAGGAATAGATCTCAGGGTGTGGGGGGTGCACTTTATGTTATGGGATGATGTCAAAATATTAAGTTAGAAATGTTATAAGGTTATTCAATTCTTTGTATTATGATTTTAATTTGTAAAATTTTTGTTTGTTTTGTTACTGTATTGATGTTTGTTTAAGTTTAATAAAAAATATTTTTAAAAAAGGTCATTTTCTAAAAAACCCATAAACAATACTGAGTGAGGACTGAGGAGTGTAGAAAAGCCCTTTAACACCAGCGCCCAGAGTCTCATTGACTCCCCGTTGCTTTCATATAACAATTTAAGATTCAGATTCTAACCTACAAAGACTCTTCCCTATATTCCACCATAACATCAGAGGGTAGATATCCATGTTGCAATTATCAGGGGCTACAATCTCTCAAAGACTGCCATTTTCTCCGTGAGCCTGTTCAGACGTTTCACTTATCATTTGCTAGTTATTCTGTTGGTGTCTTGAAGTGTGTCAGTTGGGGGCCTGAGCCCGAACTTTTTTGACAGCAGCACCAAAGTTGTGCAATACCCTCCCCTAAAGAGATCAATACCTGTGCCTCACTGCTTGCTTTTAGGCAAGTAGCCAAAAGTTGACTTTTAAAGAAAGCCTTTGGTTTGAATTAATTGCTGTCAAGTTAAGTGTTTGGCTGTTTTATCTCTTCTTTGTGTAACCACTTGATTTTTAACTGTTCAGTTTTTATTGATTGATTGTTTCAACGTTTGTTACTGTGAGCTACATTAAGGGTCATTGGCAGAAAAGTGTGAAGACTTTAAAAAACAAAGGGCTATGGAGAGGTGTTCCCAGTGGTTGCTCTGTGGAATCTCTTTTAACTAGGGACTCTCTTGTCTTCTGTAGAAGCAATATAAAAATCTGTCTATTTGGCTGCCTTTTGGTGGCCCGAGTTGGTATAAAATACATGTTCAGTAGGTTTTATTTAAGTAGGTATTTTATTGGAAAAGCTTATGTAATAAACCACCCTGAGGCCTTAAAATGCATAACTAAAACATATGTGTAAAAACCAAACTGGATCAAACACAAATAGAAAAGCTGACTGTATGAAGACATACAAGGTATACAGATGAATCTCGCAAGTCATCCATCTTACAAGCAGTTCTCCTTGCCCTTATCACAGTCTAAAGCTAAAGTTGACAACTCATTTGTTCATTCATTTACATTTGCTTTCCTCTATGACACACATCTTATTTGTATCCAGGCAACCATGAAAGTATTATTTCTCATTCAAGCATTAACTGACATCATCTTGCATTCTTCCAGTTTAATTTCTATGCATATTTCACTTTGATCGACAAGTCAATTCTGTAAAAATACTGATGTCATTATAACCTAAGAGTTTGGAAATTTATATGCAACTCATGTAAAGTTCTGAATAACTACTTAAGTGCACAGCAGTTTAAACTCACAGGCTTCCACTCAATAGGACACTCTTTCCACCACCTTAGCAAATCACTCTGCACCCAGTTGCATCCAGTTAGTATAATGAAATCAATTGGCTTGAATACACATAACGTGGTGTATGATTTCAGCTTTGTGTTGGAAAAGCAGTGAACTACCATGATTAAGTAAAACTAGCAATTATTGTGCTTTTAACCTCTTATTGTTTTAATGGCATTTTATGTGGTAAGCTGCTTTGGACTTACTAGAAAAGCAGAATCTAGATGTCTTTAAATCAAACCACACAGATTATTTCAAAATTGGTTTAAGATTTGGAATGTAGGACCCAGCCCTTCGAAGCCACTCATTAAATCTATATAAATAAAAATGAAAAAGACCGTTCGTTACTGTCGTTATATCTCCGAAAGTTCTTCACCGATTGCTTTGAAATTTTGACACAGTGTTGCGTTCGAATACGCGAGCGTTGTTATGTAACTATGTTCTCTATGGGGTCAAAGGTTTGTCTTAAAATCGAAGAAATAGGCCTCCTCAAAACCAGTCCTGCTGATCATTGTGACATCACCAACCAGTAGGCCAATCCGCTGCCTCTGCCTCCTCCTATTTGCAAGTACTCTCGCAATTGGCTGAGTGAATATAGATGTCACACCTGTGACAGTTACACGTTCTGAAGAAAGGTAACTGCCAGGAATTTCCAGTAACCACCTCACCGTAAAAACATGCTTTTATATCTCCGAAAGTTCTTCACCGATTGCTTTGAAATTTTGACACAGCGTTGCGTTCGAATACGCGAGCGTTATTATGTAACTATGTTCTCTATGGGGTCAAAGGTTTGTCTTAAAATCAAAGAAATAGGCCTCCTCAAAACATTTGTTCAAAACAGCAATTGACATGATACCATCTGATACACACAAGATTGTTATTCTCCTGCTGGAGAACATGTGCGAAGATTCAATGCTCCAACTATAGACGAAGTGGCAATTGTTATAGTCGGAGATCAATCTTGACAGGACCTTTCAAAGGTGAAGATGTCCTCATTCCTCGCATTCCTATGATTCCAACAGATATGCCATTTCAATTTAAGAGATTGCAATTCCCAATTCGATTGGCGTTTGCAATCACCATCAACAAAGCTCAGGGCCAATCTTTAGAATTGTGCGGTTTAGATCTAGACACAGATTGCTTCTCACATGGACAATTATATGTTGCGTGTTCTAGAGTTGGCAAACCAGACAATCTCTATATCTACACAGAGAATGGAACAACTAAAAATATTGTATATCCACAAGCATTGTGAAATTAAACATATTAGAAACATCCGCGTTGTCTTTTCTTTCTTTTCAATTTAACCAGACTGAGCCACAGCAACGCGTGGCAGGGTACAGCTAGTACGTAATAAATTATTATTTTCTTCCCAGCAAGGCTTCCTGGAAAATCTTCCCTTTTTTATGATCCGGTGTTGTGTCATACATGCACAATAACAATAAAATGAAGTGGAATGACCCTAATTAATCTATTTTCAATATGTCTCAATAAATGAACAAGAGCTATTTTCCTGTTTTCATAACAGAAGTATAAGATTTGGTAGCATGCTTTTTTCAAATTAAATCCTGTGAAGAAATTTGCAAATGTCTGCAATCATGATGAAGACATTATTCTTTCTGAACTACTTCTGCCACCTGCTTCTTCTGATCTCACGTGCATTTGGCACAAGTTAAAACAGATTGAGGCATACAAGTAATGGATTGTAGCCTACCAGGTTCCTGACAACTTCTCTGGTTTTCATAGGTGCTAGGAAGCAGCAAAACCAGGAGATATCCCTGAAGGGAAGTTTTTGTCTCGATGGGTCACACAAAGGCCTTAGCTAGACCTAAGGTTTATCCCGGGATCGTCCCGGGGTCATCCCTGTTCAGCGATGACCCCAGGATAAACCTTAGGTCTATCTAAGGCCCAAGGCTCCTAGACTACAATACTAAAATACTCCTGGAAATAGTGGGCACTATCTACTTCTTTTACCTTAGCTTTAGCTTTTATTTTTACAAGCAATGATTTAGGGCATGTCTAAATGGGGCAATATCCCAGGTATCATCCCGGTATCATCCCTGGGTGTGCACATGACGCATAGGGGATCCAGGGAGCAGGGAGGGATGATCCTTGCATTTCCCTGGGATATGGCCCTACACTTTTTTCATAGTTTTTCCCGCAGTCCTGGGATGATCCCAAAACCGTGGGACATGTGGGCAGCCATCCCGATATAGTCCCGGCTCCTCGCGAATAAACGCGAGGAGCCAGAAACTGGGCACAGAGCTCTGTAAGTGCTCCATGCCCATTGAGGATGGGGGGGGAACAGGGTTGGGGCTTTTTTTAAAAAAAACAACACCATTAACTTTTGCGCTAGAGTGCTGGTGCGCTCCAGCTCCTGTTTCTTTTTTTAAAAAAAATGGCGACCACAATGTCCTCTTCTTCCTGGGACATCACGCGCTGCATGTGGACTGAGGGGGACAATCTCGCGATCATAAAATCACAAGATCATCCCCTTCCACACCCCTCATCTAGCCATGCCCATAGGTTGCAATCCCATACCACTTATTGTGACTTACTTCTGAGTAGTCGTGTATAGGATTGCACTGTAAAACTTGTTCAGGACAAGGTCTCCAACTTTGTTTCTGACTGGTCTCCTATGACTTTATTAGCTGCTGTACAGGTAGAATTTCAACAAGTGAGGATTTTTGCATCTTTCCCATTCAATGCTGTGGAAAGCACCTGCCAGAAGACGTAAAAAAGAAAGAAAGAAAGAAAGAAAGAAAGAAAGAAAGAAAGACACCTCACAGCTGTAGCTCAGTAGCAACAAATCTATTCACAAGTGAGATTGTGAACAAACTGAATACATTCTTATAGTTCTTGTGGGTTTAGTAATCATATCAAAAATATTTTAGTCATTTGAAGTTGTGCTGATCATTATAGGAACTGCAGTTGCAACAGCAGGGAACAGGTAAAAATAAATTGGAAGTAGATTATCCTGCTGGCATCTACCTGAATTTCAGCTGCAAGCTAATTTATTCCCTCCTACCAAAAGTAAAACTAATGCAATTTTACTGTGGCTTTTGCTAACCATCTTCTTCTAGTTGACTGTAACAATACTACCAAAGGGGACTCCTGTTCTTTTAAATACTATTCGTTAAACAAAACGCCCACAGTTTACATAACTAAAGGCTCTTCAGTTTTCAACCAAGCACCAAAAAGCAGGGAAATTGGGAGTTAAGGCTCACAAACCTTAACACCACATCTTCACAAAGGAGGCAGTAAGTGCAAGTAAAACTCTCATTCTCCTAAAGCAGATAACCCCTGAGGACAGGATGGAGAATATGATATGTAGAGGTTGTGGAAAACTGTTGACAAACAGCTTAGGGCCACTTACTTCTCTTATTTTGTTTAGAGCAGCCCTTCCCCAACCTGGAGCCCTCCAGAGGTGGTGGACTACAACTACCATCATTGCAAATCAGTATGTTGAACAAAACTATTGTATATCCTTTTATCCAGTACCAACATCTTTGACAGGCTTAATATAGGATTCATTGAACATAAGCTATTTTTAAAGGCGGGGGTGTGGGGAGGAAAGAAAAGAAATGAAATGAAATCCCAGCTTGGATGGTTTAAAATTAAATTGGGCAATTTTTATGTACAGCCACTTGACTGCTCTTGGTAGTGGGTCAGATGTAGTGATGTCAGAGGATGTTCAGACTCCACGTAGTTGATCAGTTGCAAAGAAGCTTCTCTAGTAAGGGGGACGGGGGAAGCCAGTTAGCCTGGGCCTGATCATTCTTTCAATAAACTAGTTATAACTAAGTGCCATATTTCCCCCCCAAAAAACCCATGAGGTAGATTAGGCTAAGAGTTTATGACAGGCCCGAAAACATCTAGTGAGCTTCTTCTCCTGCTCACTTTCATAGAAATATAAAACAAATGTTTGGTAATGCTTGGGTGAATGGTATATGCTACTTTTATGAGCCCCTGCCAAAGGAAGTGAGGCAGGTGGCTACCAGGAGGAGGGCCTTCTCTGCTGTGGCACCCCGGCTGTGGAATGAGCTCCCTAAGGAGGTTCGCTTGGCACCTACATTATATGCTTTTAGATGCCAGGTGAAGACCTTTTTATTCTCCCAACATTTTAACAATCTGTAAATACACTTTAACATGGTGTTTTAAATTTGTAATTTTGCATTGCTGCTGTTTTTATCTGGTTGAGCTTTTATATTGTATTTTATATTATGGTTTTATACTGTTGTTTTATACTATGAATGGTTTTAATTTTTGTGAACCGCCCAGAGAGCTCCAGCTATTGGGCGGTATAGAAATGTAATAAATAAATAAATAAATAAATAAATTATCCTCACAACAGCCCTTTAAGATAGGTTAGGCTGGAAGTCTAGGTCTGGCTCATTGTCTATCTATGTCTGTGTGCCTGTCTTTCTCATATATACACCAGACAGGCATCCTTCGGGGTTTTCTTTACTTACCACATACCATAAACTACATGTGAATTCAGAAGTCTGTTGCAAATGATTCAATAAACTCACCTTTTGCACTTCCTAATACATTTATTTCCCAACTAACTTACTGCTACTACACTCATGAATCTAATACTAAAATGTGTAATTTTTGCTATACGAAGATTAAAGAATCCATATACATCGAATGCAAATCAGAGAACCTACTATTTCTGGCTAATTATGTCTGACTCAGGAGATCAGGGCTGCCCCAGCTACAGACAACTGGCTTTAAACTCTTACCATATTTATACTTTTTAACAATAACAACAACAACAACAACAATCTATTTGTCTTACCAAGCAGGGATACCAAGAATGCATCTTGGCAACTTTCAGTATTTAATTTATTTTTTAAAAATCACCTTTTGATTACAGGCACAGAGTAAATGTACTCTGAGAGGCAAAGCAGACATAGCTTTATTATTTCTTTAGTGTAAGTGCAGCCCCCCCCCCCCACCAATCTGAATCAGGACCTTATTATGGGGATAGAGGGGCTTTAACCCTTTCCTCCCTCAATTGCAGGCCCAATCCAGATCAGGGACCCTGCTCTTACACTAAGGGCTCCTTCACACGGAGATTGTGTAGTGTGATCAAGATTGGTCACTCAATGCAGTTTACAGGACCTTTTCATGATGTCGTCACCCTCCAGTGTCTCTCTGCCATTTTTTCGCTCTAATCTGCCATGATTTAACTTGCTGAAAATGCAGTAATAAATGTGATGGCGAAATATTGTAATGTGATGGTGGAATATTGTACTGTTACAGCACTATCTGCTGGCTGTACAAATGGAACATATAGAACTTCCCCACAAACAAAACATTTCTATACCTCCCAACAGCCGAAGCTCTCTGGAGGATTCACAACACTGAAACTTTTACTCTATCTGTAAGAAGTGTTAACAGCCCAAAAAGCGGGGAAGGGAAGGGGGAGGCACAACTAATGTACCCCTCATAATACAAAAAAGACTCCACAAGAAGAAAGCCAGGTAAGGGTATGGGTTTTTTGTTTGTTTGTTTGTTTGTTTAATGTAGAGAAGCCCTAAAAATGGGGGTGGGGAGAAATAGCTGCTAGCTATGTCTGAAATATAATGTATGCTTTGGTCCCAAGATACTTCTGTTAACAAGTGTCAGACTTCACAAGAAATGAGAAGGAGGACAAAGACATGTTGGAATAGGTCTGGAACGGTTCTGGGTTGTCAGACCCACCCCACCCCAGGCTCATTGCTTTTAACAGCAGCATGAAAGGAATCTCTAGCAGTTCTGCAGTTATTAAAGGATGAGCCTTTGTCAGAAAATGCGGTGCAGGTCGTCCTGCATCATCAGAATTAATTGAAGGTTCAACCTGATGTTAATGAAATCAGAAAAAGCCCATCCAAACCCTATTTTAATTTGAAATTGTAGCTTCCTACCTTCATACCTAGGCCTGGAGAACAATACTTTGCTCTATTGCACTGGCATACATTTTGTATCAGATTTGCTTTTGTTAATTGCTGCTCAGGATTTAAACCAGGTGAAGAATGAGAACAGATTACAGTCATTTGCCAATCAAACTCCATCTAATGAAAGGGAAGTCCTAAATTTAATAGCATCAGACTGTACTAACATCCAGTCGACTTTCTCTCGCTGTTTCCTGACCCACCAAAAATCATTAGATTTTATTCTACAATCCAAATTAATATCCTAGGAAAGGCGTGTGAGTTTTCTCTTTTGTTTCTCATCACATTGCTAAGTTCTATGGATTCCATTAACAAAAAGTCTGGTCAATCAAAGAAGCCAAATAATAGTGATTTATTTAAGGATACCTATAGACCATAGGACAGAGGAGTTTTCTCAAGATGGGTTACAAAATTTATACTTTACCAATTTGTTTTCTAAACAGACACAAGTTCTTTGGACAGACAAGATATGCAGCATCTGCATTGACAATGTCCTTTGATGGTAGAATAGAACTGACTGACCATTTCAGATTGCAGATGGATTGCATTTCTGTACACTCCCCTATGTAGACAAAAGCAATAACCCTTGCAAGTACAAAACTTATATAGCAGATAATTAGGTTAGCGTCTTTCTCACTAATGTGCCAGTTTTTTTACTTATATGAACCTTCCCCCACATATGGGGACCATTATTATTATTATTATTATTATTATTATTATTATTATTATTTATTTATTTATTTATTTATATAGCACCATCAATGTACATTCAAAAATAACATCCCATATCTGCAGCCTGAAGTGGTACACTACTCTGTACCATCACGTTCTGTTGCATAAGATGCCCACCCTAAGACATGTACAGAAGACACAACTTTAAAAAGGTAAATGTTCACAACAGATATTATAGGGTGAGCTTATCCGAGATATTTTTCCCCAGCAGAATAGGATGAGTGGATGTTTTTACATCAGTGTTGGTTATTATTGCCTAGTGGGGAGTGACAACATGGCCTAAAATTACATTGCACAGAAATGAGTAGACAATGGTCAAGAGAAGCACAAGATGAGGAGAGAGAAGTCAACCAGAAGTTGAGGTGAGGGATGTCTATAAGGGGCTGAACTGTGGAGCAAGCCAGTTTGGTGTCACAAAAAGTCCTGAACAGAGAAAGCTGCAAAGTTGATAGTAGTGCTGTGCCAAAGTTTCCTTTAGCACATTTGTTGACCATTCTTATTCCATTTGATAGGAAATAAATTGCTTTTGATTCTTTCTTTTCCAAAGGAAATGAAAATTTCAGTGAAGTTCTTGTGGGTGGTATTCTTGCACTTACCTTAGTTATGAGGTAGTCAAAGAGTGTATGTGAAAGTGCAGCCTTCCAGACTTACCACGTATAAATTAAAACCTGTGGAAGATGGTGTGAGGTAACTCCTCCCATGGACATTTTCAGAACAGACAGTCTAGACAGCCAGGGGCTGAAGAACGTTGGGCTAGATGTACACCAAGCAGGATATAACACTTTAAAAACGGTTTGAAAATGGTATATAGAGTGTGAGCCCCAACAGTTGTCACTACTGTTATAAACCGTTTTAAAGTAGTAGTGTAGGTCCTGAATAGGAGAGATGTGTAACAACAATAACCAGCAGCCTTGGCTACTTTTGCAAAGATAACTCAAAACTGCCATCAAAAGAAATTCTAAAGTGTCCCAAGAATGACACCGATGACCAGAAGCCTCTTCAACAGGGGAAGAAAACTGGAGGACAGAATTTGGAATCGCACTAAGCTGCAAGAATACTTGGAAGCTCTCTGATGGTGGATTAGAACCAGATGGGGCAGGTTAGGATGCACACAGTGAATACATGCAAGACCCTGACCACAAGCTATCTAACAGATGCACAGAGAGTGAGAGAAAGTGTGTGTGTGTGTGTGTGTGTGTGTGTGAGAGAGAGAGAGAGAGAGAGAGAGAGAGAGAGAGAGAGAGAGAGAGAGAGACTGAAGCCATGGCTAGATAAGGGGGTCGGAGGGAAACAATCTCACAATTTTATGATTGCAAGATCGTCATCCTCGTTTACATGCAGTGCATGACATCACGGCCACCATTTTGGATTTCGGGTTTTAAAGGGAAAGGAGTGCATGAGCACTCATGCGCAAACGGTGAGTTTTTTTTTAAAAGAAACATCCTTGCCCTCCCCCCACCCCACCCCACCCCTTATGGGCACAGAGCTCCTCAGGATGAGCCTGAGACTGTGGAACGTGTGGCTGGGCGTCGTGGGTTTTCCCGGCTCCTTGCGGTTCCTCGCGAGGAGCCGGGACAACCCATGACGCCCAGCTACACCTTCCGCAGTCTCAGGCTCATCCCGAGACCACGGGAAAAGCGGGATTAAAGTGTAGGGCCATATCTCGGGAAAAGGGAGGGATCATCCCTCCCTGATCCTGGGATCCCCTGTGCGCCATGTAGATGCACAATGATGATCCCTGGGTGATCCTGGAATATAGGCCTGGTCTAGCCATGGCCTGACTGACTGACTTTATAGGTGGATACATATTTCCGGTGGATATTGTATGCATAAGGATGTTTGCAAATAATACTTTCACACACCAGAGATGGATCAAGTAAGACTTACTGTGCAAGTAAATTTGAATTAAAGACTCTATTATTTCAGCAGGCCTTCCCTTTTTAGAATCTTATTGCTGACTGTTATATATTGTTCGTATGCAGTATTTTTTATTAGTTGTTTTATCTTGCTTAAATTGTTTTTAACTTTGCATGCCACCTAGAGTATTGTTTTATTGATCGTTTTATCTTGTGTAAATTGTTTTTAACTTTGCATGCTGCCTAGGGTATTTTGTATATAGGCAGGATATAAATTGAATAAATCATAATAATAATTGTATCTTTATGGTAAAAGACCTGCCAAATCTGAGATATCACAGAAATATCTTTCTATAGAATTGGTATCATAATAGGTGTGACTTGTACTCAGATTTGACAAGAGGATGAAGATATAGAACTGCTATAAGGATTTTCAGGTCAGGATTCAGAACTGCAATATTCAACCCATTCTACTGCTAGAAATGAAGGGTAATTAAGCAAGATTAACAGTCCTACCACTATAATAATAATTGTGTGTGTGCGTGCGCACACGAGTGTATGCTACGCATACACACACACATAATTACTGCAATTAATTAATGTGATTAATTGATGCAAGTTCTTTGTATACAGTACAATTGATTTTGCTATCCAGAATTCTTTATTTGCTTAAATGCACCAAACAGGTTGAAATCCTGAACGCGATAACCAAACTAAGATCAGAGGAATTTCACCATGTTGCATCATGTTACGTTTCATCATCTTGTGTCAGCTGAATCCATTGAGGTGTAGCAATGCACAGCACACCAGAACTGAAAAGAAACCTCTCTTTTGTGTCAAGCAAGCTGTATTCAATCCAAGACTTTTCAGTACAGAGCAGATGAAAAGGGGAGAAAATTTTCCACTGGGTTTGTGATGAGAAGAGATTCTGGATGGCTGACCACACAAATTGCTATTCTGGCATATCACGAGCTTTGAGCTACTTGCAATGTATCTATATTCTGGCACTGTAGTGGGAAAAAACACCCTAATGTAAGTGCATTGAAATGCTTTAGCAGGAGTAAAAATATAATCTTTCGTTATTCCAGCTGCTATAAATTGCAATCCAGTGCATACTTACTTAGAAATAAGTTTCATTAAAATCAAGGGGATTCATTTCCAAGGATTAGGGTCAAGGTGGCAGTCTCCAGGCAAAGATAAGCTCAAACCTTTTCTAGGATGAGTTAGATATACTGACATTATCATCATCCAGCAGTGCTATGCTGAGTGAACATCACAGACATGGCTTGAAACTACCATTTGCTAAGGAAGGTCTGCATGTTATAACTACTTGGCATAGCAAAGAAAATCACACACATAGAGACATACATGCACAAATCACAAATACAAGTGACAAATAATGGTAGATAGTTCCATACCAAACACACAAGGTGGGCCTCATTTGAGGTGAAATCCTCATCCTACTATAGCCCATTAAAATCTTTGAATAACGTTAAGGGGTAAGGGGGAAAAAAACCCTTTTAGAAATGAAGGGCTCATCTACACCAAGCAGATATTCCACTATGACTCAGGCTGCTTTGTACATTAAGCAAATGATGTCTATATCTGAGTTTTTTGCACAGATGCAAAGGTCTTGAATGCAGACGATTCACTAAAGCTGTGTTAAAAAGCTGTTATCTAAGGGTTCATCTACACCAAGCAGGATATTCCACTATGAAAGCAGTATGAAAACGGTATATAAAAGGCAGGAGCCACAATACTGCTGTATAGAGATATTGAAGTACACTGACAAGTGTTGGGGCCCATTGACACATACCATATATCACTTTAATACCACTTTCATAGTGTTATATCCTGCTTGGTGTAGATGTGTCATGGTCCCCACCAGTTGTCAGTGCACTTCATTACCACTATAAAGCAGTAGTGTAGATCCTGCAGTGCACTTCAATACCACTATAAAGCAGTAGTGTGGCTCCTGTCTTATATATACCGCTTTCATACCACTTTCATAGTGGAATATCCTGCTTGGTGTAGATGAGCCCACAGACTACTTTGAAGACTCGTTTTTCTAGATTATGTAGGGTTGCTGTCTTTTATTTTCATTTTATTTTTGGCCAGGCTTTTGTATCTTTAACAGTGGAAATGTTACATGTAAAGCTGTTCCCAACATATAGATTAGGTAATGAAGAAAGTTTAAATGTCTGCTAGTTGCAACCCTAGGACCAGAGCTGAAGTTTCTATGTCCTGTAGAACCTAATGGAATAATATGGCGACTTGCATGGATTTAGTATTAATTTTGAACAAATTCTAAACTTAGAACCTTCTTTAAGTAACAGAAGATTTGGACTGAAATAATGATTTATACATTTATTATATTTTTAGTCCACCCAATGTCAAGAGTTCTCTGTTAATTATTATAATTGAATGCTGAATTCTTGTAGCAAAGGCCTTGAAAAATAGTATAACAAAAGAACTGCACTAAACACACACACACGGAAAAACTTCATTATTTTTGTACTTTGGTACTTGGCAACATTGTAACTTTCTTCATTGAAGTTAAAAAGGAGAAATGATGCCTTCATATCCTCTCACAAATCCTAATCATATATACAGTATACAGAGAGAGAGAGAGAGAGAGAGAGAGAGAGAGAGAGAGAATGGTGACATCTATATACCCAACAGCAGACTCGGTATTAATTAGTCTAGCACACTGTTGTCTGCTTTAGACATGCAGATGAAATATTAGAATGTTACGAACATAAATCACTAATTAAAGAAAGTTGGATGGAAGAGGGTGTACAAGGGTGTACAAACCTATTTGATTAACATACTTTTGATAATGAAAGCCAGTCATCAGCCAAATTGTACAATGTAGTTAAGATGCATTAATGATTTTTCATGCTAATTACATTTTATGCTTATCCTGTAAAATAATTTACATGCCACATACTTACTTTTTTATAATCACCTGTAAGGATGAAATGCTATAAAATATCATCCAAATTCAGCAAGGGAGATCCAAAAACAAAAGCAAATGTCTGTACATAGGCTCCATTGTTGGATTGGGATTTGGGAAATGCACAAACAGATTGGTTATAGTTGTGCATCTGGTTTGTCTTCTTCAGCATCCCGAAGGCTAAGAAATTTATGGTGACATAAACTTTCATAGGCCAGAAATCCACTTCATCAGATGCTTGAAATGATAACCTCCATTGGCAGATTATGTATTTCTGACACAAATGTACATACATACATATGGCAGAAGGGATGTGGTATTGTAATTGCAAAGTGAAGCCAGAAGGTCTAGCAGTGCAAGAGATGGATGTTACTCTACAGAGGGCAAATGCAAATGAAACCTAGTTAAAAGAATAAAAGATCCAATCAGATTGGGGGAGACTAAGGGCTCATCTACACCTGCAGCCCTTTGGGGAGTGCAGAGGGATGATCAAGGAGTTTTCCACTTCCAGGATCGTCCCGCAGAGGCCACACACCAGTGGGTTGTCCCAGAAGTAATGAGGGACATTCCGGGGCACCATTTATTTATTTTTTAAAAGAGGAGACATTTGCGCAATTGCGTGGGTGCAAACCTGCGCAAAGGTGAAATATTTTTTTTAAAAAAACACAATGAACTTGGCACTGGATGATGCTGAACACCTTCCCAAAGATGGTAAAAATGCTCTCCTCCTCACCCCCAGTGCCCACAGACGCTACACACACGGCTCTGTCCCTGTTTCCTGAGCCCTGCTACTCATCGGGAAGAGGGAGGACCCCAGGAGGGAGAGCCACACCACCCAGGGAGCAAAGGATGGTCCTAAGACAGTGGGAAAAATGAGAAAAAGCAGTCCCAACTATCCCAGGAGAACTGAGTGCTCATCCCCAGTTCACCCTGGGATCAGCTGTGCGTCATTTGGATGTGCAGGGATGAACTGGTGACCACTCTGGGATAAATGGCAGGTGAAGATTAGCCTAAGCATGCACAGATTGGCCTGTTCACTCCCCCCCCCCTAGTCTTTTTTAAATCTTAAATGGTTTCTGTCACATTTATGAAGAACAACATTCTTACCATCTGACCTGGCTGAATTTAATAGGGGACATCTTGATGGTGTTGCTTTGCCTCTTGGTCCTTCAAAAACCCGCAGCAACAGAGCTGCAGGATGGGAGCAGCAAATCCTCATGGCAGGAGGGAGCGCAGGCTTTCTGGGAAGCACCATCAGCCATTCATCTCATCGAGCCTGCCTGGCTTTCCCACACATCCCCCCGCCTACCATGACCTCCATCCGCCCCCAGAATGCTCCCAGCCTCGATGCGAAATGAGGCCACCACCAACAAGCAAAGAAGGTGGTGACCTCAGAGTAAATGAAAAAGGTGCGGTAAGTCAGTGATTTTTTAAGTGCACAATTTCGGGGGGAAAGCCAGTGGTGGGAATGAGTTGGCGGATGCTTCGTATAAACTACACAGCACAATTGCGCCAGCCACCACAGGGCATATAGACTGCCCCATAAATGCAGCTATTCCCAGCATGGAGAGAACCATGTTGTACCTGCCTGCCACGTAGCTATTAAAGACGAAGAGCCTGTCAAAAAACAAACAAACAGGGTGGTAACACTAATTTACCACCGCAAACCCCCAAGGATTCAAACCCAGACTTTTAATAGCTAAAAGACACTCAAAGACATCTGCCAGGTCAAGTACTTCCCACCCTATTTATGAAGAAATTTGTGAATATTGGTAATAAAAGTGAACCAAACAAAATTCTCATCCAAGCCTAGGTGAGACCAACTCCCAATTGGTAATAAATTGGCAAAGCAAGGTGAATAATGTATATAAATACCTAACCATGGACAATTACTTCCTGCAGTGAGCTAGTCACTTCCAGAGCATCTCTACATTAAGAGAAATCATATTGTTTACCCAGGGCTATTATGCTTCCTGGCTCTTTGGTGCACTTGATATGGGTTGCATAGGCTGCATTACACGGGAGGAGAGGGGGGACAAGTGGGAAAATCCCACTATTTCCCAGAGTTCCTTTAAACCACAGACTTGTTTCAAAGGAGCGCCTCCCTCTGTCCTTGGCACAGGGGTGGGGAGTCATGTGCTGTAAGTTTGCAATGGGACTTACTTCTGAGTAGACACATGGAGAACTACCCAAAAATAGCATAATGGAGGGTCTTCCCTAATTGGAAGTAAGACAGATCAGCCTCCATTTGTTGCAAGGAGGCATTTTACCCTCTTCTCCTTTGGATAGCAGGGGAAGTCCTTCAGCAAGTTTATACTGTAATGTCAAATTTACACACTGCCATTTTTCCACCATTAGGGGTTTATTCCAGCTTAGCTCTGATTTTTTGTTTTGAAACGGAATAAGGG
Organism: Elgaria multicarinata webbii; assembly: GCF_023053635.1. Lineage (NCBI taxonomy): Eukaryota > Metazoa > Chordata > Lepidosauria > Squamata > Anguidae > Elgaria > Elgaria multicarinata. The sequence goes on along the minus strand of NC_086180.1, from coordinate 75,581,210 downwards.
TGGAGACCACAGGAGACGTCCTATTTGTCTACAGCATCATGTAATCCACCTGGAAACTTCCGGAAGTGATCAGTCACAAGCTGCTATAAATAGCTAATTTAGAGAAGCCCCCAGTTTCTATTCAATTCAAGTCTGAAATCTGCAAACGATTTCTAACAGTTTCAGTCTTACTTTGATTTTGATTTTTTTTAATTTATTTATTTTTGGCTGAGTTATTGTCACTTTTACTGAACGTTTTGGGAAATCCAGTCACTGACATCCCCACTGAATACTGCAGGGTATGGGTACACATTCCCATTCAACTTGCAGTCCAGAGAAGAAAGTGTATTAGTTCCCAATGCCTGTCCTTTTGTTAGTACATTATCACAGGTGAAGCTGAGACCCCACCTTCCCACTAGATGCACCATATTTAAATGCTATTAGCGATGGACAGAACGCTGAAGAAAAATCAGACATATATTGCAGCCACTGTCAGACGGACACACACAAGGGTGTAAGGAAAAGCTGATATAAGCCTCAGATGTGAAAATGGCCTTAAGCCTCCAGATCCTGAGGAAGTGAGAAGATAATGAGAATGGACATATCCATGAGACCAAATTGGTTAGTAAAACATCATTGTTAGCTCTTCCAACAGTTTAAGCAGAGCATACCTGCCAAATGCAATGACAGTCAGAAATACCGCAGCGGAAGAATACATCCACCTAAAATTAGACTTGGCCTTGAATGGTAATGCAATGCAATGGGATTAACTGGAGAGAGAGAGAGAGAGAGAGAGAGAGAGAGAGAGAGAGAGAGAGGGAGATTGATTGAACATATCCTGCTTCCCCTCTGATAAGAGGCTGTGGTGAAGAGGTGGCAATGTGCCGTTACTTCCATTAGGGAACAACTCATGTGATTTTTCTGGACACTCCCTCCTTTCTCGTTTTCATTTTAGTCAGAGGTTCTGCAGTCGGGTAAAAGTGGCCTCCCCCCCCCCCTTCTCCTTTCACAGTTCAAATGCCACTGGTAGTACCACAGAACAGGAGCTATTCAAGAGAAAGTAATAAGGAAGACAAGTGCACTTTAAAAGCAAACGCTTTACTGCCTCTAAGCTTACACATGCAAAACACCCCAAAACCTCAGTTCATAATAACTGGAAAAGCATTTCCCCTGGAATTGCTGCCTAAGGTGAAGATACCTAATGAGCAGCAGGTTGCAATAGCTCCTAAAGGAATGATATATTCCAGCTGCAGTTAGACTCATTTGCTCTGATTAGTACCATGGTTAAAAGCAGCTGCCAGCATCTTCTATTTTTATCCCATCTTTCAGTTCTAAGGAATAATTTCACTCCAACATTGAAGTTTCTCATTTTCATTCCTCAGCACATGCCTCAACAGGATGGGCATTTTGATGAATTCCTGAAAGGCTTTGTTATAGCTGTATTTATATTAATCAGAAACGGAACCAGGTTTGAGGCGAATTTGTCCACTGGTGGACCACAGCTACAGCAGGGAGCTACAAGTTACCATTTTAATTCTTGCATTTACCAGCACCTTCCCCCAACTTGGTACTCTCTGGATGTTTTGGACTAAAATTCCCAGAATTCCTGGCCATTTGCCCTGTTGGCTAGGGCTGATGGGAGTTGAAGTCCAAAACATTTGGAGGACCCCAGGTTTGGGAAGCCTGCTCGAGAGCAATGCTACACTGTGGAAATTTAAAATGGTGGCTTTTATTTAATTTTAAATGATGGTTTGTGTGGGCAGCTTATGGCAGGCAGCAATGCCGTGGGCCTTGTCAGGGCCCTGTGACCCTTGTGGCTGCCCTGCATTGACACTGAGCTTTTCTTAAATAATGCAGATATTGCATGCTAACAGTGCAATCCTATGCTTGCCTACTCAGAAGCAGTGGTGCATCCTGGCTCCAATTTTAAGGACAGGGTACTTTAGAGTTCTGGCTGGTTCTGACTAAAACCCAGAATGGATTTACTGCCCCACTGAATTGGGAGTCACCAGTCTCCACTGCTTAGACGTAGTCCCATTGTTTCACACATAGGAGTGAACAGAATTGCAACTTTAGAAATTAACAGTATAATCCTATGCACATTTAGGCCTTAGCTAGACCAGGCTATATCCCGGGGCGAACCCACATGATCCCCTGTCCACATGATGCACAGGGGATCCTGGGATCAGGGAGGGATCATCCCTCCCTTGCCCTAGGATACAGCCCTACACTCTGGGCCTGCTTTTTCTGCAGTCTCGGGCTGAGCCCGAGACCGCAGAGCATGTGACCTATTTCCACGGGTTTACCCGGTTCCATGCGATTACTCATGCAGAGCCAGGAGCTGCGCACAGGGTGCAGCACTCCATACGAGCAGTGCACCCATCGGGGATAGGGTGGGGGGAGCAGGGAAAGTAGTTAACAAAAATTTTTGAAAAAACTTTACCTTTGCACATGAACGTTCGTGCACTCCGTCTCCTTTAAAAAAAATGGCGGGTGCGACGCCTCTCTTCCTGAGGTCATTGCACCTTATGTGTAAATGGGGGCGAGATCTCACATTAATCCCAATGTAAGGTCTCCCCTCCTCTCCCCCAGACTTTCAGGTAGGTCTAGCTAAGGCCACAGACAGAAGAAGTCCTACAATTTCAATGGCTGGCTGGGGAATGATCTCAGTTGTAGGACTTTTTTTGATCCAGGGCCATGACACTTTGAAAACGGTTTGAAAACTGTATCTGGAGTGTGTCCAGTGCCCCAACAGTTGTCACTACTGTTATAAACCGTTTTAAAGCAGTAGTGTAGATCCTGCCTAAATGTGCATTGAATTACACGCTAAGCCTTTAATTGTGTTTAATGTAGATATTTAACTTCTATAGTAAAGAAATACATCAGTTTTGTATTTTTTAAAAAAAACACACACCAAGAACTGAGAATGCTAATTGGCACTATTATTTAATGCAGCAGCAAACAATAACATAATACAAGTGCCCAAGAAAATACAAATAAAATAGTCCTATGCTGATACTGTGATATAGTTTCACCATCAGAAGGTAGGGTACTCCCCACAATTTATCCTGTCTCTTAGAATCTGTGAATTGATTTCATTGTCATAGGACTGCTTCTGGTTTAGTAGTGGAGGGGTAAAGAAGCTAATTTGTTTAACAGTATGACCTCATCAAGTCTTTTATCTAGCAGTTTCATAAGCAACTTTGTTACCCCCAGAAGAACTAGCTTACTGTTTTGAATGGCTTAGCTAAATAGAGCATGGAGTAGCTGACCTTATAAGGAACCATTAAGTTCTCTTTCTTCATACGTCCCACAGAAGTTGATTCACTATGATCAGCTTTCAAGACTTCAGCCTGTTTAGGTAGTATAGGGGATGCTATATGTTAGTAGGTGCTTTCACATGGGATCACAATACACTTGTGCTGGTTGCTAATTAGTTTCTGGGCACAACTTAAGGAGCTGATAATTACCTTTAAAACACTAAATGGCTTGGATCCAAAAACCTAATAGGCTGCCTCTTCCTGTACCAGTCTTCCTTCCACCTAAGATCAGAGGACAGACTTTTCTCTATAGCCTTAGCTAGACCTACCTTTTGTTCCGGGGGAAAGGAGGGGAGACCTCGCGTTGCGATTAACGCAAGAGCTCACCCTCATTTATACATAAGGCACAATGATCTCAGGAAGAGAGGCGTCATGCCCACCATTTTTTAATTTTTTGAAAGGAGACGGAGTGCATGAACGCTCGTGCACAAAGGTATGGTTTTTTTTTTAAAAAAAAACACCTACTTTCCCCACTCCCCCCCCCACCCTACCCCCAATGGGTGCAGAGCCGGGTAAACCCGTAGAAATGGGCCACATGCTCCGTGGCCTCGGGCTCAGCCCGAGACCGTGAAAAAAGCAGGCCTAAAGTGTAGGGCTGTATCCTGGGGCAAGGGAGGGATGATCCCTCCCTGATCCCGGGATCTCCTGTGCGCACAGGGATGGGATATAGCCTGGTCTATCTAAGGCCTATGTCCAACCTATGACTGGCTGTGACAAGGGCATTCTAGGTGCATCCACCTAGGAAGTCCTTGTCACAGCCAGTCATAGGTGGGACATAGAGAAGTGTCTGTCCTCTGATCTTAGGTGGAAGGAAGACTGGTAAAGGAAGAGGCAGCCCATTAGGTTGCCACATGAGAATCATCCCCTTTTTATTCACCTTCTGCCAACTAAGGATGTCTTGTACCAGTGCAACCTATCAATGGGCATGTCTAGACCAGGGGAGAGAGGGGAGAGGATCTCACGATATTCTGCTCGCGAGATCCTCCCCTTTGTACAGATGAGCACATGACATCCCAGGAGGAACGAGTGATGTTGCGCCTGCCATATTTTGTTTTTACAGCAGATGAGTGCACGTACGCTCTGACAAAAAAGTAAGTTTTTAAAAAACCAAAAAAACTACCCAATTCCGCTCCCCCTCACCCAACCCCAATGGGCATGGAGCACCTGAAGTGCTCTGTGCCCCATGCCTGGTTCCCACCTCCTCGTGTTTACTCAGGATGGGCGTCCACACCTCCTGCGGTCTCGGGACAATCCCGAGACCGCAGGAAAAAAACAATCTAAAAGTGTCCCCAAGGTATCCCGGGGAAACAGAGGGATCATCCGTCCCTGCTCCCTGGATCCCCTGTGTGTCATGTGGACACATAGGGATGATCGTGGGACAATCCGTGGGATATCAACTGGTGTAGACATGCCCAATGTCTACTCTAAACACTGTTGAGTTCCATGGTTTTTACTGCCAGGTACATCTGTGTAGGATTGTAGCCTGAGTAGAACAAACAGCTGGAAACCCAAATACAGAGTACAACAATAAAATACTATCCTGGGCCTGCCTATGCATACTTTCATATGGGCCTTTCTCATAAGCCATGCCAGATCATGTGACATCTCCTGCTCCTCAGGTAAAATGAGAACAAAAGGCCACGAACATAGTGGCTATATACCTTATATACCATCACCAACTATATACCCTAACAAAGCCCATCCCTGGTGCTTCACTACCACCATGTAATGGAATGTCAAAGGTAGAGGTGACACTTTTTACACAGGCCCATCTGAAATATATCTGTCATCTCCGGAACTTTCTCCTGATGTTCACGATCGTATCTCAGCATGTCTTTCAGATATCTCAGCTTGGCTGCTTCATCGTCGTTTGAAACTTAATATGGCAAAGACTGAATTGCTTGTTTTTCCTCCTAAACCTTCTCCTCATCTCTCATTCTCTCTTACTGTCAATGATGTTACGCTTACTCCGGTCAAGGAAGCTCGTAGCCTTGGCTTTATATTTGACTCCTCGCTCTCCTTTATTCCTCATATTGAGGCAGTAGCTAAATCTTGTCGTTTTTTCCTGTATAATATTGCCAGGATTCGATCATTTTTGTCTGTCTCTTCTGCCAAGACGCTTGTTCATGCGCTGGTTATTTCACGGTTGGACTACTGCAACCTTCTTCTCTCTGGCCTTCCTTCTTCTCACATCACTCCGTTGGTTTCTGTTCACCACTCTGCCACAAAGATCATCTTCTTGGCTCGCCACTCTGACCATGTTACTCCACTTCTGAAATCTCTTCATTGGCTTCCAATTCACTTCAGAATCCAATATAAACTTCTCCTGTTAACCTTCAAAGCTTTTCACGGTCTAGCTCCTTCCTATCTCTCCTCTCTCATCTCACACTATTGCCCCGCTCGTGTTCTTCGCTCCTCTGATGCCATGTTTCTCGCCTGCCCAAGGGCCTCTACTTCCCTTGCTCGGCTTCGTCCATTTTCTTCTGCTGCCCCTTACGCCTGGAACGCTCTTCCAGAACATTTGAGAACTACAAGTTCAATCGCAGCTTTTAAAGCTCAACTAAAAACTTTTCTTCTTCCTAAAGCTTTTAAAACTTGATGTTGTGCAGACTTTATACTGTTAGTTTTACCCTACCCTGTGCCTGCTTACCCTACCCTGTGCCTGTTGGCATTCTCTTCCCCTCCTTATTGTTTTACTATGATTTTATTAGATTGTAAGCCTATGCGGCAGGGCCTTGCTATTTACTGTTTTACTCTGTACAGCACCATGTACATTGATGGTGCTATATAAATAAATAAATAAATAAATAAATAATAATAATAAAGCTCTCTTTTCCCTCCCACACAGCTAGGTCTTTTATGACCTTGAGGCCAGAGACACACAGAGCCATTTTTTTCAAGATAAGCCCGACTATTGTCCCTTTAGGTACTGGTCAAATGCCTATGTGCCAGCCAGCTCTCCTATCTGGGCTTCTCACAGGGCTAATCATGTCTAAGATGCTGCTACAAAGAAAGAAATGAAACCTAAGAAAGAAAATGGAGTCACTCTGGTCCTTTACTCAGGGGGAGTGCTGATAACCAGCAAAATCACAGCTGGGGAGGGAACTATTACACTTCCATGTCCAAAATGGGGGAGAGTTCCCAATAAATTATGACCTTTCCAATAAAAGAGAGAGAGAGAGAGAGAGAGAGAGAGAGAGAGAAGAAAATAAATCTGCTAGCACTTTACAGTGTGAAGGGTAGCTTTGTCTTAATGTAATATGTAGTTTGATTCTAAGTCTTTTCCCAGCATGGCTTTTGAAGACTGGCTAGCTTGCCTATAATATTCTTTGGTTGGAGTTCAGTGTGAAGGAAGATGGTAGGCTATCTGTAATTAATCAGAAGCAAAGTGGAGCTAGTTTCTGGGCCAAAGTGCCTCCTTGTTCATCACAGGCTTGCTCTTATGTAAACATGCATAGGATTGTAGATATCAAACTTAGTGGAGTTTATTGCTATGCAGACATTTATAGGATTGGGTTGCATTCCCCCCCTCCCAAAACTAGGGCAAGATATTTACACAGTCCCTGAAATAGGGTGACCATATGAAAAGGAGGGCAGGGCTCCTGTATCTTTAACAGTTGTATAGACAAAGGAATTTCAGCAGGTGTCATTTGTATATATGGAGAACACATATGGAGAACACAGTTAAAGCTGCAGGAGCAGCTTTATGGTGCTATATAAATAAATAAATAAATAAATAAATAATAATAATAATAATAATAATAATAGGAGCTATCGTAGAGTGACCAGATTTAAAAGACGGCAGGGCACCTGCAGCTTTAACTACTGTGATGAAGAGGAAATTTCACCAGGTTCTCCATATATCCAAATGACACCTGCTGAACTTCCCTTTTCAATACAACTGTTAAAGATACAGGAGCCCTGTCCTCCTTTTCATATGGTCACCCTACGTGAAAAGCATTCTATTTTCTGAGGTGTATACTATTTGTACCTGCTTTCCCTAGTCACACAAGTAGAATGCAGCAAATGTACAATTCTTATTCTGTAGATGCTGTGTTATTTATGTGAGTTATTTGTCTAAAATCCCACTCTGAGAAAAAGAGCACCATCAGACGAGCATTTTATCACACACTCGCCACTGCCCAATTATGGATGTTTGTATGTCCTCCTCTGTCGAAAAATAGACCCCTTTTAATCTGTCTTTTTTTAAAAAAACAACAACAATGTGCCGCCATTTCCTGCTGTGTGCAGGAAAAGCGGCATGATATAAATGGCTCCTGAATGCGCCACATTGTCATTGCTGCTTCCTCTTTCTCTCCCCATGTAAAGAGACTGTCAGTATTGTGGGACAGCAGCAGGAGGCCATAGCGACGGTAGGGAAATGCAAAAATCCACCCATCTGATGATGCTCACACTATTTTAAGTGTAATTTTCTTTTCCTTTAAATTGCATTATCTGTGCTCTCTCTCCACCCCACCCCCCCACCTCTGCTTCTGCGAATAACTGCTGAGTCTTATCAGGACAAATGTTGCAAAATGTTCTTAGCTCTCTGTGAAAAACAAACCAAGGAACAAAAACAAGAAAGCATAACAAAAACCCCAAAACATTGGATGGAATAAATCTCTAAAAAGGAGAAAAAATAAAATCCATCTAAATGGAAGTTTTATTGTTAATTATGGTCTTACAAAGTAGGCATGCTATTTTGAGCTACTTCCTAAGGTAATGGAATAAAATAATATTATGACTATCTACTCACATTGATTAACCAAGAGGTATCTTGAAGATCTTACAGGGGCAAATTGTTGTTTACACCGTTTGTCTTAAAAGAGCTGATAAGGTAGTGTTGGAGAAAAACAGACACACACATTATGAATATTACTCATTTGTGTCTGTCCTTTGCAGAAGTACTGAATAAAATGTTAACAGGATACATTCAAATATAAGATCTGATGAGAGATTATATTGCAGTATTATACTGCCCACTGTGTGACATTTCAGAAACTAGAATACAAAATTAAGATGATATCTTTTTATTAAGTCTGAACCTTTCAGATTTATTTCAAGCTTGAAGGCTGCATACTAACTACCAACTATATATATATATATATATATATATATATATATATATGAATATTTGCAGTTATATGGCCAGGTTCACACAATCCAAAACAGAATATCATGGCTTTACAGAATTCCAACACCCTCAGTTTTACTGAAGTATTATAAACTTGGACACAGCCTCCAACAGATTGAGGGTAAAAAGCCTTACCCTGCCCCATCTCCTTTCTCTCTTCCCATCCTCTCTCTGCTAAACTCAAATTTTAAATTTGGGCAGTTAAAGTGAAATAAATGCATCTAATATTTATTTCACCCGAACTGCCCAAATTTAAATTTAAATGAGCATCATTTAAATCCCCTTACCCTCACCCTGTGAAGTGCTAGTAGACCATTTTGCCTGCACCCAACTGCACTAGAGTGTTAGTGCAAATGAGAACCTTGTTCCTGTCACTCAGCAAGTCCCTTGTAGGGTTATATGGGGATTTTAGTTTGGTTCTCAAATCTTGCAAACATGTCCCATTTACAATCCTGAATGCGAATGTGAACAGGGGCAAATCTACACAAGTGCTCATAACATTGTTTATTACCAATGGAAATGTTATATTTATTAACGCTTTAAAACGTCACGGGACACACTCTGGGAATACAACGTAACTTACTTTTCTCTTTCCCATTAGTAATCCATTAAACCAGGACACACTGTATGTTGTGTCGCTGTAGCTTGGCGTTTCTGTTCGTTACTCATTTCAGTGATCTGCCCACTTCCTGTTCTCCTGCTTTCACCCTCCCCCCCACCCATTTTCTAAGATCTCTGTGCAGGAACAACTGTCATTTTCAGTGCCAAAATCAACACCACACCCCTAGGTCAACAACTGGCTAGAAATGAGGTTTGAAATTTAAGAGAGACATATCAATAACTAAGAAAGGGGGCATGTACGACAACCTGCAATGCTTTTACAATGTGAAAAACGAATATATATATATATGATAGAAAAAAGAAGAAAATGATGAAGATACAACGTGTCCCAAACAGTAATCTGAGCCCTTCAATAAGATTTTTTTTTAAAAAAAAAAATAAGTGTAGATCCATCCCAGGAAAGCTTTTTTCCTTGAAACGTTCACAAATTCTGGAATTTGAAATTGTGCTACATTAAAAAAAAAGAAGCATTTTCATGCTTCAGTAGGTAAAGTGATCACTTTTGAAAAATACACAAGAAATGTGCACTTTTCCATGTCCCCAAAAATCTTTTCTTGCTAGTTGGGGGGCACACTGGAATAGTATGGGATATGCTATGGAGAGGTACAGAAGATAGGAAGGTTGGTGAAAATTGGGAGCTTCGCCTTGTCTGAGCAGAAGCAGTTTCTGTTACTGCAATAACCCCCAACGCAATATCTTGAGGGGAAAGTACTGAAATACCCCTTCAGAGAAATGTCTTGGTATTTGTGGAGCTCAGGTGATGGAGAACATTTTTCATTCTGTGCTCTTTTGTGATATTTATGTCATTCCCAGGAAGGAATTCACTGAACCACTGTTGGATAGTTTGGTTGATTTTCCCAACAATTCACCATTACATTGAGAGCCAAAAGATTTGCTTTTGTGAAAAACTGAGAACATTTTCTTTGCCATAAACTGTCAAAATGTACATATGTGTTAAGATGGTCCTTTAAACATATAGACTGCTAACATGTACTTTGCTTGATCTCACTTTGGGTGCAATTTTGTTAATTTTTGTTTTATCTAAAAGCCTAGACAAATTTCTTTTATCTAAAAGTCTAGGGCCATAGCTAGATGGGGTGATATCCCGGGGATTGTCCCTGTGCATCCACATGATGCACAGAGGATCCTTGGTGCAGGGAGAGATGATCCCTCCCTTTCCCTGGGATATCACCCTACCCTTTTTTGGTGTTTTTTCCACGGTCTTGGGATAATCCCAAGACCACAGAAAGTGTGGCCCACCGTCGCGATTTGTCCTGGCACCTCGTGAGTAACCACAAGGAGCCAGGCACAGGGCTCAGAGCTCCTCAGGAGCTCTGTGCCCATTGGGGGCCAGGTGGGGGGAGCTGGGAAATTATTATTTTTTAAAAAAACTCACCTTCTGCACACAAGTGCTCCCTCTCGGATAAAATGGTGGCCGCGATGTCATGTGCCATATGTAAACAAGGGCGAAGATCTCGCAGTCATAAAATTGCGAGGTCATCGCCCTTTTACCCCCCTCGACTAGCTGAGTCCTAAGTTTCTAAGCTTAGGGTATGGCTGGTTCTGTGAGTAAAATTAAACAAGCCCTAAACTGCATGGAGAATGGACACGATACATCCATGAGAAATAATCCACATCCACTTAAATATGTACTTCTTATCTATTTTAGCATCACGTTCATTTCTCTTTCACAACATTTCAGAATACCTGTTGCACCTGCTGCACTTCCTGCACTGATTACTACTGCATTGATTTTAGATTCCTGACACACTCTCATCATTTCCAATGATGTCTTTGTTTTGCTGATCCTCTGTCATGTATTTTTTTTCCATTCACTGTTTAACTTGTGCACTGGGAATTTTCTGATGCCTTGGAAACTTGTCTTTCAGTTTTTAACCCCTCCAAATTGAGCCCCTGAGTATAGTTGCGGTATAGTTCTACTTCTATTTTGAACAGCTCCACCAATGCTCAGATCAGGGAAGCAAGCACATGACATGATAAAAGGCGAACATATGTTGAAATTACAGGAGGCTATCAAACTACCCTATTGACATTTGACATGTGTCATTCTTAGTTCAATAGCTGTCCCAAGTCTCCCATATTATGAAACTAGAATTTCTACACCCTATGGTGAAATCAATGATCTGGCTGGCCCATTCCCAATACCTTTTTGTTTCACCTGTAAACAACATTATTCATCTATAGGAAAAGGTGTCTGCAAGAAAGAACTGTCTGTACAAGGCAGCATGGAGCATAATCATAGAATCATAGAATAACAGAGTTGGAAGGGGCCTACAAGGCCATCGAGTCCAACCCCCTGCTCAATGCAGGAAACCACCCTAAAGCATCCCTGACAGATGGTTGTCCAGCTGCCTCTTGAAGGCCTCTAGTGTGGGAGAGCCCACAACCTCCCTAGGTAACTGACTCCATTGTTGTACTGCTCTAACAATCAAGAAGTTTTTCCTGATGTCCGGCTGGAATCTGGCTTCCTTTAACTTGAGCCCGTTATTCCGTGTCCTGCACTCTGGGAGTATCGAGAAGAGATCCTGGCAGTACTAGATACACGGGTTATCAGCCAGCAAATCATTTGTGAACTGCCCAAAGTGCTTCGGCTATTGGGCGCTATAGAAATGCAATAAATAAACAAACAAATAAAATAAATAAATACTCTGGAGTAGCCCTTTAGAGACATACTACCCTACCAGTAGTAAGTCCCATTGAATTCAATGAGGTTATTCTCGGATAATACAAGACTTCAGCCTAAATAGTTCCCCGCCCTGCTAACTTTTTACAGAGCAATCCTTACCTCCTCAAACAGCTGTCGAAAAGGGGTAAGGATGGGGTGATGGTCTTATCATCTGCTGGTGATAAGACAGTGGTAGGCTCTGAAATGGGGTGTTACAGAAGCGGGACGGTGGAGGTTTTGTATCCATTGAAGCCAAAGCCACACAATTCTCCCATAAACTCTCAGGATTCCCCCCACCCCCACTGAAACCAACTGAAAGGCTTTTAAAAATAAAATCTGCCAGAGCCCATTCTCCTTTCCTGCCCGGTCGATGGAAACAGGCAGGGCTTTGAAAGTGGTAGGGCTTCTCCCCCACTTCAGTCTCCCTTCAATTTAGAACTAATCTCTTCGTTACATTTCACAAAAATCTCTAGTTAAAGTCTAGTTTTGGATGGTTATTCTTATTTTTAATTTTAATAAGCGCGTGACTCTGAATGTCAAATCACTCTTAAGACGACCCTACAGTATTGATCTGGAAAGGAGTGCTTTAGAAAATGTATGAATTCCAGAGTGAGCATATAACTCAATTTTAGGAGACAGGGATTGAAAATACATCTTTTATACAGTAGCAGTAATGTAGCACTGTGACAGAAAGATTTATTACAGACATTTAAATCATTGATAAAATGCCCAGATTTATTTATAAAAATTACCACCTTCATTATGGGTCATTTTCCCACTGTATATTCACTGGTATAATATTAATTCTTCTTGTTTGGATTTCATGGGCACACATAGATTTTATTTTCATACTTTTCATTATTATTTTATTTTAATGAATAGGGAGCATGAATTCAGGTGCAAGAACTGTAATTATGAGCTCAAATTAGCAGCTAACACATCATTATGCAACCATGTTTTGATATCAACTAACAATTACACCAATAATTTATTGCTGTTATGCTTGGTTAACTAAGTATACAAATTCTGTATTGCTAAGGATTAATATACTATGGCAGCAAGAACAGATATGGTTCTTTGCCATTTCTAAAGCCAATTTGGACGCAGAGCTCAAAAGGAACCATTTTGGGTCTTTTCATATAATGAAGTTACAAAAGTTGCCCAAGGGTTGTTAATCTGAGATTCCTCAAATGCAAAGAATCAATTTGTATGAGGGTTTTTAATCCAAACTTAAATGTATACAGCCGTCCCATTACAGAAGTGATTGATTGCATCTCTATCATCCTATCCACTGTGGATTCAGCAGCAGTTTTTGCCTCTAAATCTGCTTCTGTGTTATGGCACATAGATATACTTTAAGCTAAGGGCCTGCCCCTATAAGTATGTTTATATCAACGCACCTAATTAGAAGGAAAGAGGGATCTACTGCTAAAGTGTGACCCGAGAGCCACTCATTGGACATGATATTGGATACCTTTTCAGAAAGGGATGCAGGTAGAGTTGCTACCTTTAAATTTTATTTCTTTTATTGATCTAAAGTATTTCTTGGCCTACTTTCAGAGCAGAACCCCCACCCCAGGCAACGCGCAGCAATAAAACATAAACCCAGCATGATATTAAAAATGATAAAACATGATAAAAACAGTAAGAATACAATTAAAACAGCAATAAAAACAATAATGAAGCTAGCATGGAAACCAGCAAGAAAAGCAATCCTAGTAGGAAGACAGAATAAAATACTATGTTTTCAAGGTCTTCTTAAAAACCTCCAATGTTAGAACATGGTGGACCCCCCCCCAAAGGCAATGTATTCCAGAGGGACCCCTTATGTGTGGTCACCCACCTAACTGTTCTCACAGGTGGGCAAATGAGAAGGTCCTCTCTTGTTGATCTTAAAGTGCAGGCAGGCTGATATGGGTGAAGGCATTTCTTCAAGTTATTTATTTATTTATTTATTTATTTATTTATTATATTTATATACCTCCCCATAGCCGAAGCTCTCTTGTAGTGTGACCATATGCCAAAGTTTTCCCTGGATTCGTCTGGGCTTTTTTCCCCTCCTGGGATGTCTGGGGGAGGGTTAATATTTTAAAATAATGTCCAGGTTTCTGATGTCCCAGCAGCGCTGGGAATTCTGGCTGTTGACATGTTCAATGGAGTGTCAGAGGCCTTCCTCACCTGTTGCTTCTTCCAAGCTGGCCCAGGTCCCTTACCTGGGATAGGGGAACACAAGTGGTTTTGCTGCCAAAAAGGGATGTGAGCAGCAATGTCTGGGCTAGGGGGCAAGGTAATATGTGAGTGCATAGTGAACCGCCCAGAGAGCTTCGGCTATTGGGCGGTATAAAAATGTAATAAATAAATAAAAATAAATAAATACATAATAAATAGTGTGGCTTGGCTCAGCTTGTTTGAGTGTGCCTGGATCTCCTAGGCTTTGAAAACATCTTTCTGGAGTGCACCTGCTGATTGCATGATCCACGAGGCCAGGCTGTGGTGGCTGGCTGCATAGTCCTCCTTGACAGAAGGGGCTTGCATTTGCTAGAGAAAGGCGAACAGATGTGAAGAAGTGGAGGGGGTTGGTTGTGTTCAAAAGCCACAAAGTGTCTTGTGGCATCTTGAAGACTCACAAAGTGTGCAAACTGCTTGAAACACACCAATAACAAGTACAACAGGCACAGTTTAAGCATTACATGATCAAATTGCCTCGCTGCCACGTTCTGCACTAGCTGACGTTTCTGAACTGGCTTCAAGGGCAGCCCCACATTCAGTACATTACAGTAGTCCAGCCTGGACATCATTAGTGTATGGATAACTGAGGCAAGATCTGTTCTCACCAGATCTTAGCAGGCAGCTTAATCCTGGACAACAGTCTCATGGGCTTGCTCAGTTAGTGCAGAGTCCAGACTATGCTCTCATCCTTTAGGGTAATGCAACCCCATCTAAGACCAGTTGCAAACTTCGACCCAGAGTAGTTGGTTTCCGAACACACAGTACCTCCATCTTGTCTGAATTATTTTTTAGCTTATTCACCCTCATCCAGCCCCAAACAGCCTCCAGACACTGTTACATTAGCTAGACAGCGTCCCTGGGATCTGTAGATGGAAATGAGAGGTACAGTTGATAACACAATTGCATACTGATGATAGTTCAGCCCAAACCTCCTGATTACTTCCCCCAGTGGTCTCATGTTGACATTAAAAACTATGGGGGACAGAATGGAATTCACGGGCCCTGGGGTGTAGCAAAAGTCTTTCAGCACCACCTTCTAAGATGACCACTCCAGAAAGGACAAGAACCACTTTAAAACTATGCCTCTCAGACCTGCTATATAATCCAGAAGGATAGTATGGTCAATGGTATCAAAGGCTGCTGAGAGACCCAGAAGAATCGACAAGATTGCACTCCCTGCATCCATTCACCACCATAAATGGTGACCTAGGCTGTTTCCATCCTCTAAACAGGCCTGAAACCTGACTGGAACGGGTCTAAATAATATGAATGTCCAACTCCACTTGGAGTTGTAAGGCAATTCCACACTTTAGTACCTTGCTGGTGGTAGTTATCTGAAATCTATATTTGGTTTCTTCGACAATAGCCTCACCACTGCTTCTTTCAATACTGTGGGGACCTCACCATCTCCCAAGGAGGCATTTACCTCCTTGAAAGTCCAGGTACCCAGCTCAGATCTGGCAGATTTCACAAGCAGGTTTAAGATAACAAAATACAGACAACCCAGTATTTTTCTATGTCTGTGGTGGAAAATATCGAATCATCAAAGGGCTTATTGTGACAATAGTGTAATTATGGGCATCTATTCACATGATTTTAATTATGATATGCAGAAATGAAAATAGGTCACTGATGCTTGACGTGCTCACTGTAGCCCCTAATTATTCTCTACAGCAATTTCAGTTTTGTGGGAATGACAAAATAACACTGTATTTCCAGAAAACAACATACACATCCTCATTTTTCATTTCTTTTCCTTTTGAAATCATACTTCATGATTTTCTTTGATGCCTCCAGAAGTCTTCCTTTTTACCTTGTTCATATATGAAACTGAAGGCAAAAGTGATTGAAGTTTGTTTGAGATGCACAATTCTGACTTCAAAATTGGTCAAACTCAGTTCAGAGTAAGGTTTCTACTTATGACTGAGAACTTGTAATATATGAATAAGCCATAAACATTCTAAATTGGTGGCTTACATGTAAGGCACAAACTTGACGGTTTTGTATAAGATCACTATAACAACATATACTAAATAGCAACATTCAAGAAGAGTAATATGAAGAGAGAATTATATGTAGGAGCCATTTCATAATAGAAAGTTGCTTTTTTGTCTCATTCAATAAAGCTAGCAGGCACAAAGAAAGAAAAAGAAGGCTGATTAAGATAAGAACCTTATTTCTAGATTGCTTTCTAACTACTTGAAAGCTACTATATTGTAGCACCTACATGCCACAGTGTTCTTCAAGTGGAAAAGACAAAGTAAATGGAATGGTTTGTTCAGGCAAAGGGCAAGAGTTCTTTTAAAAACATTATTTTTACAAGCTCCGACAAGAACAATACCAATTTCTTATTGAAAGGCACTTGGTGTTAAATTTGGTTTCTAGCAGGGTTTACTTTTTATATTAAAATACCATGTGAACTGAAGAGGCCAGCTGCTAGCTCTGGCTAACAGTGAGTTTAAGGAGCCGGGAATTTAACAAAAGCTAAATTTGCAACAGAATGTTAACAGCAACCAAAGAAAGAAAATCATTCACCTTTAAGACTGGGCATTTGGAAAACCAGTCATGCCATGAAAATATACGTTTGCTGGGGGTCCAAGGTGGTCCAGATATCGAGAGCTTTATTGCATTTCTTCATCAATTAATACCCGAAGCTCCTTAGATAAATACAATCAAGGGTCCAATATATAATCAGAGATTCTACACACTCCCAAATAGTGTGCAGAATAGCAATAGATAAAAGGAAGGACAATAATCTACTCCCACAAAGTGCTGGTAGAATAAGACATATCGACCGTATAGCATAGTGAAATGTGGAATTACTTTGGGATGGAGGTGGGTTAGGAACATTGATATATCTAGGATTAGCACCAAAGTGTGTGCGTGGGAGGGGGGAATCCAAACCTGCCTCTTAGGGCTCATCTACACCATGCAGGATATTCCACTATGAAAGTGGTATATAAAAGGCAGGAGCCACACTATTGCTTTATAGTGGCATTGAAATGCACTGCAGGATCTACACTACTGCTATATAGTGGTACTGAAGTGCACTGACAACTGTTGGGGCCCATTGACACATCTACACCAAGCAGGATATATAACACTATGAAAGTGGTATGAAAGCAGTATATGGTATGTGTCAATGGGCCCCAACAGTTGTCAGTGTACTTCAATATCTCTATACAGCAGTAGGGTGGCTCCTGCCTCTTATATACCGTTTTCATACCGCTTTCATAGTGGAATATCCTGCTTGGTGTAGATGAACCCTTAGATAACAGCTTTTTAACACAGCTTCAGTGAATGGTCTGCATTCAAGACCTTTGTATCTGTGCAAAAAAACTCAGATATAGACATCATTTGCTTAATGTACAAAGCAGCCTGAGTCAGGGTCCTGCCCTAGATATTTTGCTGCCTGAAGCAAAGAACAACATAGTGCTCCTTCACAATCCACACACAGGAGCTGACCATGCTGCCATTGGAACCATCCTCCACTGCACCTGAAAGCTGGGGGGAGGACACCTTCTCAAAACTTGCTGCCTTCCCCCAGCATTTGCCAATGAAGGAGTCTGCCTCAATCCCTAATGGTAGTGTTGGATCCATTTTAGGGCTTCCCTCCTGCAAAAAAAACCCTCACCAACCTAAGTAAAGCAAGTTAGGTAGAACAAGCCCATCCTTATGCCTGTTGATTTGGAAGAAAGTCCCAAAGAGCTCAAAGCATAGGATTGTAGCAGTAGGAAAATATGGACACCACATAAAGTTGCAAAGAAAGGATTTTCCTCCCTCAGTCTCATATCATCCAGTTCAATTGTCCCATCTACTTACTAGGTTACTATATTCAGGTCCGTTCAATCTGGAGTTAACTATTAAATAATGCAATGCAGTTTGCAGATAAAAATACTCAGGCAGAAAGACGTTAGAGGATAGATGTACAGTATGTGTACATCATGGTCTCCTTAAGCTAGCCTGTCCACAGTTAGGGCAGAGTCTAAGCTGGAAGGATCATCAGCTTCCTTTTGTTGCAATTACTGACATATGTTTCACCTGATCTCATCTTCTAGATGTTAATAGTTTGGTGCATGAAGTCATGTAGATGTTAGATCCTTATTCCTCTAACATGTGAAGAGAAGCTGAGAGGAATGAGTTTCCTTTTGTTCTCTGCTTCAATGCTTCTCTGGGAAAGGAATCAATCCCAACTCCTTTAAACAGTATGATTACTAAGTGCATCTGCACTTATGATGCACAGAAACCCATGCACACATCCATAAATACACCTTGGCACTGCATAATGCTAAATATATTAAATGTGTGGTACAAATGTGACCAGTCAGAACCTGTTAGGCCAATCAGATATTCTGCAGAAATGTGTGGATCACTACCAAGGTAAACAATATTCCTGGCAGCATTTTCACCCTTACTTCTATCTTGAATAGACCAGTGAAAAGGTGTGCCAACATTTAAAAGACTCTTTGAGCACCCATTACAAGGTTATCAGAAAGTTAAATTTCTGCAACATACTATTTTGTATTACAAAGGAAACGAGCCAATAAAGTTTAATATTGCTGCAATGAACATGGGGGTGAAGGTTTCTGTGTTCTGCAGGACTCATTTTAACTGATGTGCGGTCATGGTTTATAACATTGCCTACATAAAAATTAAATAGATTTTTTAGAAGCAATAACATTGACTGATTTGGAGAACAATGGCAAAAAGGAAGCTATTCAGAAAATTAAATAACTTATACAAGCTATTGTAGAAGTCCATTACTTTGCACTTTTTAATTGGAGAGACTAAAAAGTGAATAAATCACCACCGAGAGCTTCTCTGCTCCTGGTAGAGAAATGCTAAGCGATGTGTCAAACACATGTAATACAATCCCAGAAAAGGGCCTTTTCTATAGCAGCTTTCAGATTTGTCCTGGGAAATTTGCCTCACTTCTTCTCTTATGGTAGGGTGACCATATGAAAAGGAGGACAGGGCTCCTGGATCTTTAACAGTTGCATAGAAAAGGGAATTTCAGCAGGTGTCATTTGTATATATGGAGAACCTGGTGAAATTTCTTCTTTATCACAACAGTTAAAGCTGCAGGAGCTATACTAGAGTGACCAGATTTAAAAGAGGGCAGGGCACCTGCAGCTTTAACTGTTGTGATGGAGAGGAAATTTCACCAGGTTCTCCTACATATACGTATGACACCTGCTGAAATTCCCCTTTTCAATACAACTGTTAAAGATACAGGAGCCCTGTCCTCCTTTTCATATGGTTCTATACTGCCCAGAGAGCTTCGGCTATTGGGCGGTATAGAAATGTAATAAATAAAATAAATAAATAAATATGGTCACCCTACTTATGGTCTTGATGAGGATTTTTCTGCTTAGGCAAGCATTTGGCTTGTATTGTTTTGATAGTCTTAGTCTTCCTTTTTGTTTCATGATGGTTCTGCCAAGCTGTCTTCGAGCTCATTTTATGGGATTGTTATGATTTAGGTATATTTTAGGTATTTTTTTTAATGTAAGGGACTTTTGAACACTGTTTAAGTAGGAAGTCAGGATAAAAGTCTTGTAATATACAAACAATAACTAGATGAAATAAATTACAAATCCTATGCAAGTTTCATCAGAAGTAAATACTACAAAGTTCAATAGAATTACTCTCTGGAGAGGTTTAGGATTGGCAGCTTTAGGGGCAAACAAAATACTTTATAGGAGCTCCATGTGCTTCCAATGCCTTTTACTTTATGAAAAAGCAGCAGTGCAGGGAATAATCCCAGGCAAATGGAGGGGTCGTCGCTGCCTGCTTCCGGGATCCCCTGTGTGTCATTTGGATGCACAGGGATGATCCTGGGACAATCCTGGAGAAAAAGGCAGATGTAGAAATGGCCTAAGTGTTGGATCCCCCTTTCCCCCTGTGCTGAGACTCCAATCCAAATTCTACATTTGTGGGTGACTTTTCAGAAAGTAAAAAACAGCAGGAGCTTCAAAAACCGAGCTCCCATGTCACATCTCATTTGAACTTTAGCTATTGATTCAAGAGATCATGTTAACATACTGACAGTTCATATATTCAAATGCCTCATCCATTCCTACACCCCTCCTTTCCCCACATGAAGTTCCCCCACCATTTTCAGAATTAACTTCCGTTAGTATTATGTCTGCACCAAGGCCAATCTTAATCACATTTAGCTTTAAATAATGTTTGTCAACTAGTTTTCAAAAACCCTGCTTAAAAGTTAGTTATGATTACTGTTAACCTCTATGCAGACATAATTGTACACCGTAATTAATGGTGAAAAGAGAAGGGAGGCAAGAATTTACACAAAAAGGGAGGGAGAACACCCCCTGCGTATTCCATATTTCTTAACCTAGGTTAAGAAATCAAGGTGTGATCCTGCACTGAGCCTAGTGGTGCAATCCCATGACGATTCCTGTCAGCCTCCAAACTTGGAGGCTGATGGGAGTCCTATGCAGAGCGGGAGCAGAACAGAAGCGATCTTCACCTCCACGCTCCAACCTGCTTGCGCAATTTTACAAATCTCTCAGTGGCATCTCAGAGTGGGAGAGAAGGAGGCTGGTGGGCCATAGAAAACAGCATAATGCTGATGGCTTTGTTTTCTTTCCTCCCTGCCCCCAAGAATGCCCCTTTTTCCCACCTCTGGACTCTACTTTTGGAGCAGGGAGAGGTAGCTGGAGCGGTTCTCCATGCGGGCTAGGAGGGCAATAGGGAGAAGAGCGTGGTTTCCTGGATCCCAGCTTGGAGCCCTTTCTATGAGCTCGGAGTCAGAGAACTGAATGACCCTATGCCCCCTCAGAAGCGGCCTAGGGTACATAGGATTGCTTCCTGAAAAAGAAGAAAAGGGGGCATGAAGCTAAAATACAAAATAATTCATTCCCTTTCAAAGTAATCTGAAGTTATCTTCTCCTAATTTCCCTGTGATCGTTGAGTTTATGCAGCTATTAAAACATTGGCATGAAAGATCCTCATGAGGACCTTTTTTTGTTGCTCAAGCACTTATCTACAAATGAAAATAAACTTTTAAAAACATTCTGGTTTCAATCCCCCCCTGGTGGGAATAGAGGCAAAATTGTCTCGCTTGAAAATGGGAGTTGTGTCTCCTGGGATTTATATTCTGATGTTAAAAGGAAAGCAGTTTTTCTTAGAAAGTTGTTTGATTATCTAGCATAGAGGCCAAAAAAAAAAATTATTGAATTTTTCAAAAGGTGTTTAAAAGAAATGCACATTATTTAAGGTCGGGCCAAACCTATAGTACTATAACAAAGCTTTGCAAAGAGAGCAACTTCACTCACAAGTCCTAATGAATAATGAATAGTTTTCAATATTGGCATTTTATTCTGCCTCTGGGCAATTGTATAGAGTATGCTGTTGTGTCAGATTCCAGTACAATACAAATTCTCCCTCACTTACAAGATTGCATTTTGCTAATTGGAATAAAAAGGGTAGTTTTACACAATGAAAGTATGTTGGACAGCTCATCTTTAATTTATATAGAAATAGAGCAGGAGGCATGTCAATTTGTCAATATGCCTCAATCTACAACAAAATTACTGCAGTTCCATGCTGAGGTTAGCTATATGTGTTGTTCTATACTTTGTATTGATTTTTTAAAAAAAGCTTTATTATAGGAATCTTACTTTTTACAATTTTGAAGCTAGATTCTAAGCATATTTATCCAAAGGGACTTACTTGCAACTACATCTTTATGGGTTTACAATTTAGAGCACAATCCTATTGATGTCTACTCTGAAGATGCCCCATTGAGTTCAATGGGTTTTATACCCTGGTAAGTATGTGTAGGATTGTTCCACTAGACAATTAACCTACTGCTGTGGGCCAGACCATCATTCGAATCCGAAGTGTTAATTCAAATTGTTCCTCTGTGCCAATCTCAAATCTTTGTTTCTTAGACCAAAATCTTTGCTTCTTAGAACTTAGCATAACCACTTTCCCCCCTGAGGCATCCACACATGCATTCTGTATACAGTAGATCAGCGATGGTTACCTCTGGCCTGTAGGCTAAATGTGGCACACCAGGCTAGGCCATCTGGCCCGAAGGGCCTCAGGTGAGGTGGCGTGCCTCCCCGAAACCTCACCCCCTGAAGGCTAGTGGGAAGGGGAGTTTGTGATGTTATCTCCAACAAGTGATAGGAGATAACATTGGAGATTCCTCTGCAAACAACTCCTCCCAATTGTGAGGGTGAGTGGAAATGAGGGGTAAGTAAAGTCACCCCAGCTGAGGTGCAAGCTGATGGAGCACACCTTCCACTGGCACCTTAGTCAGGGACCTGTCTTTGATCCAACCAGCCTTGCTTCCTGATGTCATTCAGCCCATGGCTTGGCGGAGAGTCGTCCGCCCAACAAATAGTTCCCCACAAATATTCTTGAAATATGTGTTGTAGCAATTCCTTGTAACTTATCAGAATAGTGAAAAATAAGATCCATTTTCTTACAACTCCTTGCAAAATGCATTTCAATAGGCAGGTGTCTATAGAAGAAGGGTCTGTAAGGCACCGATCACAGCTCTGCGGCTTTAGTGGGACCTTTCCTGTTTAGGGCATGGCTAGACATATCTGGTGTAAAGGGACAGAGGGAGGAGGATCTCATGATATGGTGACCGCGAGATCTCCCCCTCTGTCTACATGCGGCGCGCAATGTCCAGGAAGAAAGAGGATGTCGCACCCGCCATTTTGGCTTTTTTTTTAATCGAGAAAAAGCACAGGAGCGCTCCTACAAAAATGTAAGTGTAAAAAAAAGCAACAACCACTCCGCTCCCCCCACCCCACCCCCAATGGGCATGGAGCTGCTGAGGAGCTCCGCGCCCCATGCCTGGGTCTCGGCTCCTTGTGGTTACTCGCAAGGAGCTGAGACAAACCACAACACCCAGCCACACATCCCACGGTCTTGGGACAAGCCCAGGACCATGAGAAAAAATGGCATTAAACTGTAGGGCCATATCCTGGGGAAATGGAGGGATCATTCTTCCCAGCCCAATGGGATCCCCTGTGCGTCATGTGTATGCACAGGGATGATCCTGGGGCGATCCCCAGGATAAACCCTCATCTAGCCATGCCCGTAGAGACAGTCTGCTCAGCTTTTGCAGGAAAAGTTTCCTTCCCTCTCAGGTTTTTTTGTGACAGTTGAGACCCCAACCACAGAGACAGTGCATTACAAGGATTTGCACAATTCTGTTTCTAAAAAAAATATTTTTCCTTAAATGACTATTACTATTATGAAAGACTTCTTTCTCAAGAAAATAAGTTTGCTAGTAATCCTAACACTCATATACCACCACATTCTGTATTTGTTGATTTGTAGCAAGGCATCATGGTGGATGCTCAATATTCTGTTCAGATGCAATTTTTTGACCTCATTCCCTTAAATCTGAAAATCTTATGGCATATG
Organism: Elgaria multicarinata webbii; assembly: GCF_023053635.1. Taxonomy (NCBI): domain Eukaryota; kingdom Metazoa; phylum Chordata; class Lepidosauria; order Squamata; family Anguidae; genus Elgaria; species Elgaria multicarinata. The sequence goes on along the minus strand of NC_086180.1, from coordinate 75,557,827 downwards.
CCTGGCTCATTGAAGTAATGCTTACATATTGTACTCAAGCTGTAAGTGGCATCAACGGAAATTTCAGAAGGATGCCAAAAGTACTTTCTACCTATTTCAGGAGGGAGGAATATTATTAATAAATGATCTGCAACAAGTCATTAGCAATTCAAAATATCTCCCAAGTGGAAATGCCCTTACAAATGCTTTCCATGTTTCAGTTCCTAAAGAATCAAGAATAAATTAAAAAATCTAAGGGCATTTGATCATAGCTTCATGTCCATCCTTGTATTCACAAATTTCTTCAACTGGTGTTCAAACAAAGACAACAATGTACAAATTCCCACTTGCCAAGTGTATTTTTTCTACTGCTGTATCAATAAATTTGTGTCCTAAAATGTACTAATATTAACATTTCAAAAATGAAATCTGGGTTCTGCGATGTGAATTGCAGCTTGAATGAATAATTGCAGCTTAAAACTCAAAGCAATATGTTTGTTACTTATATATCTAGTTATTTATGAAACGTCTTTCTGCCCACAAAGGCCCACAAAGCGATATGCAGCTTTAAAAACACCACTTATCAAAAACAACTAAATTAAAATATCACATCTTTTAAACAAACCAGAGCAGAGTTTAAAAGCCAACTGGATCTACACTGCTGCTTTAAAGCACTTTATAACAGTTTTGACAACTGTTGGGCCCAGGACACACTCCATATACAGTTGTCAAAACTGTTATAAAGCACTTTAAAGCAGTAGTGTAGAAAGCAGTCTTTACAGACCATCTAAAGCTAGGCAACAGTGGTGCTAATCTGACTTCATTAGGGAGGGAGTTCCACAGTTGAGGTGCTGGTACAGAGAAGGTCCTATCCATAAACCTATCAAATTGATATTTTTTGGTTGTGAGATATACAACCAGTCCTCTGAAGAAGTCCATAATTTACAGACTGGCTCATATCCAAAGAGGCAGTCTTTCAGATATCCTGGCCCATAACCACTTAGGGCTTTACAGGTAAAACCCAACACATTAACTGAACATAGAAACAAACTGGACCAGAGGAAGCATTACAAGGATTTGCACAATTCTGTTTCAAAAAAACATTTCTCCAAGATATGAAAGACTTCTTTCTAAAGAAGAGCCATTCTGCTTTACCTGGGCGTATACTGACTTATACTGAGTCAGATCATTGGTTAATTGACACTGATTGGCACTGACTCTCTATTTCTGAGATTCTTCCTTTTCTTACCTCTCACCCCAAATTTCCCTAAATATTCACCACCATTATTCTTTCTTTCTTTTGAGTGGCAGTGGCCATTCCATCACCACCACCACACACATCCAGTGCCTCAAAACAACGCTGAGTCTGGGGCTTTCTGGAAGATGCAAATTGGTGGCCAGCTGCCAACAAAGCTCTTCCTGCCGCCCATTGCAGTGGCAAAACAAACAAACAAACAAACAAACAAACAAAAAGCAGGAAACAAGGAAATAACCTGTTCTACTGCCACTGCCACTGGTGAGCTCTACCAGGAACAAACTGTTGGAGAATTCTCCTCCTGTCAGAGAAATTAAGAAAAATACCCCCACCCCACCCCCTCAACCTTCTCTTCCCACAGATAAGGTGAAGAATTTCAGGAAGCCATTTATGCACATCTCTTATCTGGTCACTTCCACATTGCTCTGTGTGATAAAAATAATAATCTGCAGACTACATTAAAAGAACCACTGTCCTGCATTACAAGTGGTGGCAGCAGCCAGTTTAAATGTGGCCTATTCACAGTGTCTTCAGCCAAAAATATAGTATGTCCTTACATCAACATTTGGACATTTTACCACAGTTATTTAAAGAAAATCCTTTTCTCCCCAATCCTTGTTTTCATAATCTTTGGGGGTGGGGGGTGGGTTGGTTTTTTTTTTACTATTTTCTGATCCCATCTTAATATGGAAATGGTTTAGGTTGTACGTATGCAACTATATGGCATGAAGAACAATTCTTTCCAGCCATGCCTTCTTAGAATTTGTAATTTCTTTAGTTTCCAATTTGGAAGCCACATCACCAACCAATCAGATCAACGTTTGAAGCATATAATCAATGAAAGAGTTATGGTTCCAAATCATAAAACAAAATAATCTTTGCCATTTCTGGGTATAAAATTTAGAATAAGGAAGCAAATAGTAGTGACAGATCCGAAATACCTTGTGGCGTAATCGTACAAGAGGCTGATAGAGTCTGAAGTCATATGCTTCTTTTGCCGGCCATCCTTCCGCACCCAGTAAAGTGCATCCAAGGAAAGAAACAAGTGTCCACCACAGAAACATCTTTTGAAGGCCCTTTCCCTAAACAACAAGAAAGGAAAACGTTACTGCCAGAATCACAGATGCCATAGAATTGTAAAAGTTCCATATAAATAGGAATAACGTTTGAAGCATGTAGACTCGAACAACTGTAGAAACGTAACAGTCCAAAGCCGCTGATGGAATTAGAGTTTATGATGGTTGGTTTGGACGGTACTAAATACTTTATAATCAACATTCAGGATCCATATCCTAGTATGACTAGAGAAAAATAAACCAGAAAAACAAATCAATAAAATAATGAAATTAAGAAGGGGATTGCACTGCAAAATACTTTTTAAAAAATACCTGAAGGGCAGAGAAGGTAGATAAGAGCATGTAACCTTTGTTTTGTTTATGATTGCAGTCTTTTTTCATAATCTGATTATATTATTAATAAGGGAAACCAATTAAAAAAAACTGAGCACATTAACGGTATGCTCAATGAAGAACAGGAGATATGGCATCCTTCCAAGCAAGTTGCTGTTACGAGGCTAAATGAGGCTCATTTAGGCAGCACAAGAAGTTGCCAATACAAGTCTTGGCAGGGACATGTTCTTAACAGGTAGCAGTAATGGGTGATGAGATGAAACAAGATGCACTCACCGCTCCCAAATATTCTTAAAGAGAAGAAAGAGAGAGAGAGAGTTTGCATCACTTTGTAAAATGGATTGGGGTGAAATTCTTACTTCTCTGCGCTGGCAGGCAATGTAACTGCCACAGAGTGTGACAAGTCAAGAAAGTTAATTCATTGAACAACTGGGATGTGTTTGCTTCCTTCCCCATTTGAAGGAAGGGTTTCACTTGACAAATATGATTATTTCCTTCGATTATTTCATGTCTTTGCTGTTCAGTGGGTGATTTCTGTCTGACGAAGATCCTGCTATGAATAGGCTGACCAACTGTCTGGTTTTGCCCAGACAAGTCCGGAAATCCGCACCCTCAACCAGGGTTCGTGGGGAATTTTTAATATTTATTCAATGTCTTGCGGGTGGTGGGGAATATTAATGTCATGCCTCACTAAGTTATTCTGAAGACAGATGACAACATTATTGTGCAATGGGTTTGCATATACAGAAATTTAATAGAAATGAACAGGAAAACCTAGCAGAACAAATTTGCCTAGCACACAGGATGCTAATGCAGCTAAGTTGTGCAAACCTTTCTTTAGTTTCAAGGTGTAAAATGGATGCTTCAGGCCAGTAGATAGCTTGCTTTCTTGTAATTTCAGCTAATGATATTTCACTAGTGTGCTTCATCTTGAGGAATAATTGGGTGGGGGAGCAAGGCAAGCTGGTATTGTTAGACTGTATGACTAGGACTTGGGAGATCTGAGTTTTAGTCCCACACAGCCATGAAGCTGACTGAATGACTTTAACCCAGTCACTGAGACCTTAGCTAGACCTACCTGCTGCCCCGGGACGGAGGAGGGAAGATCTCGTGTTGTGTTTAATGTGAGATCCCTCCTCTGTCTACACGGGACACATGATAACCTCAGCAGGAGAGGCGTCGCATTCACCATTTTTTAAAGGAACAGCAGCGCATGAATGCTCGTGTGCTAAAGGTAAGGTTTTTAAAAAATTAACTCTCTTTTCCCGCTCCCCCCACCCTACCCCCGATGGGTGCAGTACTCCTGAGGAGAGCTGTGCCCCGTGCACGGTTCCCGGCTCCACACGAGGAATCGCGTCGGAGCTGGGTCAACCAGTAGCACCTGGCCACACGTTTCGTGGGGACAAAGGGGAGGGCTATATCCCGGGGCAAGGGAGAGATGATCCCTCCCTGATCCTGGGATCCCCTGTGCATCAGGTGGACGCACAGGGACGATCCCAGGGTTCACCCCAGGATGAAGCCCCGTCTAGCTAAGGCCTTACTCTCAGCCTAACCTACTTCACAGAGTTGTTGTGAGGAAAAATGGAAAAGAGAACAACCTTGTAAGATGCCCTCGGTTCCTTTGCAAGAGGTGGAAAATCAGAATATAATAAATAAATGAATGAAAAGGAAGGTTCTGTGTTTTTTTTTTTAAAAAAAAAAACTAAAGTTCACCTACAGCCATTTCACTTTTTGCAACAAAATTTTGTTTCATTTTGAAATAAAAAGGTAGATAAGAAAAAGGAACAAACTATTTCTTTCTCCAATGTTTTAAATACTCCTAGTACAGCAAAGAAGCTGACTGCTATATCTGAGAATAATTTCTCTGACAAAAGTTGTCTGGTAGCTTCTTTTAATTAAAAGGTGCGTTAATGAGCTTTTACATCTCTGTATATAGACAACTGTTTGCATAAATAATTGGCAGCTTGTTAACAACACAACACTGGCAAACATGCAAGCCAGAGAAAACCCATCGACCGGAGAATGTTTCCAGTGTACTGAGATGCCACTGATAGAGCTTACATGATCTCTCTCTCTCTCTATCAGTAAACTGTAATTATGTGTTGTTCCTAGCTCATGCAGAGATCAGCGTATCCGCTTTCCCTTCTGATGCAGAACAATTATTATGGCTATTCCATTTTCCTAATTTGAGTGGGCTGGCTAAAATGGTTTGAACTCTCCTTACAGAGGTGTGTAAAATAGGGAGGGTTTTTTCCCAGGCTGTTTGATTATTAAATTAAAATAAAATAAAATAATAGGGCCAAGACTTAATTTGGAGAAGCAAAAAGTGTTTCATCACTTCATGTGGGGAGTTGAAATGGATGAACACAAGAAACACCAAGTAATCTTTGTCTGCACAGCTTATCAGACTAGCATAGCTGGAAATAAGTTTGCATTAGTTCATAACTGTTGTATTTTAAGACATTAGTATGTGTGGAGGAAGCTTGGGTTATTAAATTAAGGCCCTTTCTACACCTAAGGATTATCCCAGGAAAATGGAAGGATTGTCCTTGGCAGCTCCCGGTGTGTCATTTGCATGTACAGGGATGATCCCGGGACAATCTCAGGGAGGAAAGCCAGGTGTAGAAACAGCCTTCGTGTTTGGTCCTGGTTCCCCTCCTTCTAGATGCTAAAAACCATGGGGAAATGGCTTGACCTGAACAAATTTATCTTATTTCTATACAGCATCTCATAGGAGTACAGGGATTCTAGTTGAAAGAAAGGTGGTGATTATAGGAAGAGAAACCAGAGTTGTGAAATTATTAAGAAGTGTTCTTGAGCTAGGTGCTGGGAAATCCATCTTGGTACTCCATTCTGTGAGTGGACGTCAGGATCAGTCCAACCCAATAAGCAGAATGATTGATTCCCTTGAGCAGCAGACTTCCAGTAGCATGAGAACCCTGGGGGCAGGGATACACACACACACACACAACTTTCAATAGTTTGCAGTTCTTTTTCCCTTCTCTGTGCAAGTGAATGGAGATGTGCTACATTCATTTGTATGAGCAAGAGAAATAGGCTGCAATTACGGATGTATGGATTGCGTAAAATCCATTCCATCTGTGTTTCACACATTGTCAGGCATCTTTCATTCCATCTGCCCATAGACAAAATCGGATTTTCTTTTTCAGGTTCCAAATTTGCACAAATTCACATGCGCAAAAATGTGTGTAAATTCCCCCAAATGCTTTAGCCCATGGGAGAAAATGCACGTTTGGGGCCAGGTTTTTAATTTTTGTGTATTTTTCTGAGATGAAATTTACACAAAATTCCTGAAGGTCCACAAGTCCACAAAATCCATCAAACAAGGGAAAAGCCGACCCACTTTAGAATCTGCAGGTCTGGTTCATAAAAATCCAAACTAGTTTGGTTCTGTTGTGGATTTCTCCAGCATCCCTAACTGCAAATAGAAGACCATGAATAAGTTAGACTGCAATTGGGGAGAACTTTAAAGACAAAAAAGTTATCTTCACCATCTTCTCTTTCAAAGAGAAGACAAAAATGTTCTCCTCTCCATCTAACAAGGTGCTAGCAGCAGTGAAGGAAAGGATGTATATATTGCATTCAGCAGTATAACAACATGAGTTTGCTCTGATGGAGTTTTCTCTTCTGCCTCTCCCAGATTGTGGAATGGCCTGCCGGGAGAGATTCGTCAACTTAAGAGTCTTCTGGAATTTAAGAAAGCCATAAAGACTGATCTCTTCCCGCAGGCCTACCCAGTTGAATTTTAAGATGCCTTTTAATTATGTGCTGCTTTTAAATAATGTATTAGTTTTATATGTTTTAATCAATTATATGTATTTTATGGTGTTTTGCATTTGTGTTGTACCCCCCCTCAATCCAGAGGGAGAGGGGAGAGGCGGGTAAGAATTATTATTATTATTATTATTATTATTATTATTATTATTATTATTATTATTATGCAATGCCCTCTACGTGGGGCAGCCTTTGAAGACGGTTCGGAAGCTGCAGCTTGTGCAAAATGCAGCGGCCAGATTGATAACTGGAACCAGAAGGTTTGAACATATAACACCGATTCTAATCCGCTTGCATTGGATGCCTATACGTTTCCGAGCCCAATTCAAGGTGCTGGTTTTAACCTATAAAGCCTTACATGGCATGGGACCACAATACCTGATGGAATGCCTCTCCCGACATGAACCTACCCATACACTGCACTCAACATCTAAGGTCCTCCTCCGAGTGCCCACTCCGAGGGAAGCTTGGAGGTTGGCAACAAGGGAGAGGGCCTTTTCAGTGGTGGCCCCCCAATTATGGAATGATCTCCCTGATGAGGCTCGCCTGGCACCAAAATTGTTATCTTTTTGGCGCCAGGTCAAGACTTTTCTCTTCTCCCAGGCATTTAATAGCATTTAACAACGCTAAGTTGTTTTTTTAACGGACCCCAGAACAGTTGTTTTTAAATGGATACTGTTGTTTTTATGTTTTTGATGATTTTAATTTTGTATACTTTTTAATGTTCACTGTCTTTAACTTTTGTAAACTGCCCAGAGAGCTTCAGCTATGGGGCGGTATATAAATTTAATAAATAAATAAATAAAATATTATTATTGAGTAGAAATATGTTTCTTTCATCCCCAACTTCCAGGCTAATAGTTTCGAAGGGGTAGAAGAAAGACAGCCTTCAAAAGCAAACCCTGCTATCAACTGCCATCTCAGCTGTTCACCTCCACTTATGGAGTGAGATGGGATTTTGCTGATAAGAGATCTCCTTGGAATATGAAGCAAGAATTTCTTATTTCTTTCTCATTCATCCACAATTTCCCCTCCCACATGTGGCTCTGTTGGGCTTGCAGAACATTCTTGTTTTGCTCTGAAAATTGCCAGAAACCATGCAGAGAATAAGCAACCACAAATGCCTTTTGCTCCTCTTGGACTCTTCCCCCACCCCCACAGGGCAAACTGCCATCTTGGCCCTGTGAGGAAGAAGAAAGACCGAGGGGACAGGAGCAGGCAGAAGTAACATCGGGGCCTGCTCCTCTTGGACTCTTCCCCCACCCCCACAGGGCAAACTGCCATCTTGGCCCTGTGAGGAAGAAGAAAGACCGAGGGGACAGGAGCAGGCAGAAGTAACATCGGGGCCTGCTCCTCTTGGACTCTTCCCCCACCCCCACAGGGCAAACTGCCATCTTGGCCCTGTGGGGAAGAAGAAAGACCGAGGGGACAGGAGCAGGCAGAAGTAACATCGGGGCCTGCTCCTGTTGGACTCTCTCTCTCTCTCCTCCCTCCCTCCCTCCCTTCTGGACTCCTTTTCCTTGTGTGTCATGTCTTTATTAGACTGTAAGCCTGAGGGCAGGGACTGTCTTTTTTGCTAAGTGTAAGCCGCTCCGAGAGCCTTTTTTGGCTGAGGAGCGGGGTATAAGTATGATAAATAAATAAATAAATAAATAAATAAATAAATGCCCCCCTCCCATGAGTTTCATGTTGTACTTTGCTTTCCCATTGTTGATGTAGACAGCTCGTGCACACATGAAATGTGGACTTCATTAGTATGATGAAGAGTTCTAAAAAAGCATATAATTCATTCAGTCTCAAGATGTAGCGCTGATATATTAATGCTCTTACACATCACAAAATGGAAGATTCTTAACTTTGTATTGAGACAGTCAGGACTTTCCTTCCGACTTGTATTTTCACAGATGTGAAATTTTGGCCTTGAAAAACCCAAGCCAAACTGAGAGATACATTGTCCAGAGTTTGAGGAAGCTTGTGACATACTGATATCTTAAAAAAGATGAACATTTCTGTTCGCATAGAATTTTCATAGCCTCTTCTAGTTTTGATTTTCTGATGATCGTAAGCATGGTTTTCCTCATGTATGGCAGAATGCCATCTTTTGTGAATTTGGTCTGTTTCTAAATCATATTTGACATATTGCACAATTAAGGCAGATGCCGTGAAATGTGCATTCAGACTGACTGAGGTACAATAATCAATAGCTGCCTTGTTTCTTGCTACTTAAGGATGACATAGAAATAGATATACAGCCAGAAAGCAATTTGCATAAGTTTTCTAGAAAATTCCATTTAGGTTCAGCTCATTCTCCTATCTGTTCATTTTAGATCATTTATCTTTGCCACACTCCTACAAGAAAGGAAAGTATTATCAAATGCATTCAACAGGAAAAAGAACAGCATCTTTCAGTAATGCTCAAAAGAATCCAGAGATCTATGACAGTACTGGGAATCAAATTAAAATATCCTGAATCCTACATAGAGGACACAAACTCTGTCTTTTGCAAAGAAATGCCTTTATCTTCACTAGAAACCTTTCCATACATCAAAATGTTTTCTAATATATGTATACCAGTTTATTGTGGTATATATCCTAGAAGAGACAACAATGGACATCCCATTTATATCCCTACATTCTTCAGAGCCATCTTGAGAGTCATTTTAGGGAAGTATAAATTTTCTAAAATAAATAAATAGCATTTTGGTTGACATATATACATATTGTTATCAACTTTGACTATTTTTAAATAGGAAAGTGGGGGTGGAAATATGAAGAAATTAAAATTAATGAAGAAATATAATGGGCCATCCCATGATAACCTCACTGGGATGAAATCAGCCGTGGTCATTCTAATGGATGACCTTTATCAAGAGAGGGACAGGAGGAGTGCAACCATGTTAATTCTGTTCAGTCTTTCATTGATATCCTCCTGGATCAACTTCATTGGATGGGAATTGGAGGCACTGAGTTACAGTGGTTCCAGTCCTACCTACGGGGCCGTTTTCAGAGAGTAGCATTGGGTGACTATTCCTTGGCCCCTTGGCAATTGAGCCATGGGGTACCACAAGGTACCATCTTGTCCCCAGTGTTGTTTAACATCTAAATGAAGCCACTAAGGCCACAGTTAGACCTAAGGTTTATCCTGGGATCATCCAGGGTTCACCCCTGCCTGAGCACTGGATCCCCTGTGTGTCACCTAGATGAACAGGTTTGACCCCTGGACGATCCAGGGATAAACCTTAGGTCTAGCTATGGCCTAAGAGAGATCATTAGGGGATTTGGAGCTAAATGTCATCAATAAGTTGATGACATGCAGCTCTATCTCCCTGTGACAACTGACTCAGGTGAGGCTGCACAGGTGCCTAGACTCAGTAATGGGCTGGATGAGGGCCAATAAACTGAAACTGAATCCTGGCAAGACAGAAGCCCTGTGGGTGAGTGATTCCCAAGTCTGGGAAATAGGCTCATTGCCTGTTCTAGATGGGGTTGCACTCCCTCTGAAATATCTGGTTTGTAGTTTGGGAGTATTCTTAGATCCATCTCTATCACTGGATGCTCAAGTGGCCATGGAGGTTCAGAGTGCTTTTTACCAGCTTCTCCAGGTCCACCAACTGTGGCCTCTCCTGAACAGGGATAGCTTGGCCATGGTGGTACAGGCATTAGTAACCTGAAAATTGTATTTCTGCAATGTGCTCTATGTGACACTGCCCTTAAAGCTGTTCCAGAAGCTGGAGCTAGTCAGGAGCTGCCCCTTTCCAGCATGTAACTCCTTCGCTGAGGGAAATCCACTGGCTGCCTATTTGCTACTGGGCCAGGTTTAAGGTTCTTGTACTAGCCCTAAACAAGTTATTGTAGAAAGCCCTAAACAAGTTGGAACCAGGATACCTGAGAGAGCACCTTCTCCCCTATCAACCCGCCCAATCACTGAGGTCATCAGAGGGCATGCTCCTGGTGGTCCCACATAAGCCTTCAGTGTGATTGCCCCAACCTATGGAAATTCCTGCCTCTGGAGGTCAGGCAAGAACCAACTTTGTATTCCTTCTGGCACCCCCTGAAAATGTCATTGTTGACCAGCTGCAGTTTTATTGCTCTTTTGTTTCTTTTAAAATGTATTTTTATTCTTTTACTTGATTTGTCCATCGCTCCGAAATTCTTGAATGGGGAGTGGTATATAAATATTGTAAATAAAAACAAATAAAACTACGTAATGAGATAGAGTGAGTGTTGGGAGAAGCACCCCATCCTTTGTGACAGGAACAGCAAGCCCCTTCCCTCCATCCTGAAACAAGACCAAAATACTCAGATTTATTGGACACTTCCTACTCCACAGGGTCAAAGCTTACAGGAAGTCTTCAGCTTCTGAATATTGTCACCCTGAGTTGGGTACAGGTTCCCAGGTATGTGCCTTCTTCCAGCAATGAGTAGTAAGGCCCTCCTCACACCATGGAAAAGGGATCCCCACATGATTTCCTAAGCAATTCATGCTGGAGCCAGCCTTAGAAACCCTGACACTCCCTATAGACCATTCCTTTCCCAGGATTTGCTCAAGGGCTATTAGGGACTGAAAAACCTGACAGTCCCTCTTTCTCCTGCATTCACTTTTTTTAAAAAACAAACAAACTCAAATTCTTTCCATCCTGAATGGTAAGAAATTTGCAACTTTGGGGTAATTTTTTTTAATCAAAACTGAACTGAAACAAAATACTCATCTGTACTGGCCGAAATCAGTCGATGCTGCTATTTCCAGTAGGGAAAGAACGATGCACTTCCTGCCTAACACGTAGCTGTTAAAGAATAGGAACCTGTCAGAAAAAAAGGGAGCAAACAGGGATTCAAAACCAGACGTCTAAGAGCCAAGCACACAAAGCCCTCGGCCTGGATGAAGCAGGGTTGGAGACTAGCATCAGGTAGAAAAGTGGGCAGAGCAGTGAATTGTGCCACTCCCCCATCCCATCAGGAGGGTCTGGGGCCATTGCCCTACCATGCCATGTCTGGAGAGCCCTGTGGCACTTGCCAGTGAGAGAGTGGCTGGCAGAGCTCTCTAGAGCAGCTGCCTGCCCTCTGTTTCTTTCATTGTGCACACCCTTACTTTTGCCACTGCTGTGTCGGCTCTATGGTGAGAGCCAATGCAGTGACAAAGGTAAGGGGAAGGGAGCCATGCAACAGGGGAAGGAGAAGGGGGCTGTGATGTAGTGGTGCGTACAACAGGCAGCAAGAGAGCTTGAGCCAGGGCTGTCTGTCTGACCTCCATGTCCTCTCATTCTTCTTCTCTACCCTCCTCCACTTTCTCTCAGCTCTCTACTCACATCTCTCTGGCACTTCCCACTCTCCTTTGCCTCTCCGTTCTCCCTCCATCATTTCTCCCTTCTTCCCCTTTTCCCAAGGCCATTTATTTAGCCCTGTAAGACTCATGGTCTCCACCCCCATTCTCCCTGTTGGGTTGCAGGTCCTGTTGGGTTGGGAGTAGGCTTGTGACCCTTGGACACCCTTCTCTGATCTCATCATTGAGCATTCCAGCTTGTGGTCAACATATGCTAGCCCCTATACAATTGGGATGGGGTTGGTCAGCGCAACCCCCTCTGTGGTCCACCACATGGAGTTATTTGTTTACATTCACCCAGTGAATTTTTTGGCTCTGTGGAAATGCAGACGCAAGATTTCCCATTTAATTTCTAACATTCTTGCTACAATAACACACTCCTATCAAAGGTCTGGGACCCAGTTTGCCCTTGGTGCAACCCCATGGCCAAATTCCTAGGGAACACTCTATGAACACTCTGAACCACAAATGGGTTTTTCAATCCAGTTTATCATTTCAATATATCAGTTCTGTGGAGAGGGAAGACGGATTGAGCAGCAGCAGCAAAGAAACATACCTGCTTTTTAACAGAAAACTAAACCTGCATCCAGAGAAAGATCTAGACCAGGAATAGTGAAGCATGTTTCACTTGGAACCTTGAGTTCTGGCACTTAGAAGCTGAACAGCTCATAACTAGAGAGCATGCATCTAGTATGGTACAAATATGTCCTGAAAAGTAGCACAGTCAACTTTTTTTTCATTCTCAAGGAACTTCCACACATGCTTTTGAGCCCCTTTTCCAATAGCAATGCTTATTGATCAAAAAAGCGGATTCCCAAAGGAGGAGCTTTTGGAGAAGCTAATAGGCAGCTTAAAGAATTGAAAACAGGAAATGGTGAAGCCCCAGAAGAAGCATTTTTAAGAGACTCTTTAAATCTTGGACTCAGAGGTTAGGAGTTACACAAAGCTAGCTGCCCACTAACCAAGTTCGAGAAATGTCCTAGGTATACTGAAAATAAGAGTTGGATAATATTAACTTTACATAATAGAAGCGGGATAATCACAGTCTTCCACTGAATTTTCTAAATTGCATATATTTTTAGTCCCATCTGAAGTAGAAACCCATTAGAATGTTTTTAAGTTATCTGACCTTGAAGGGTTTTTTTTCCTCTATACTCTCCAAAAGAAAGGGAAATTATTACTCATTCACTCTTCTGACTTCATCGCTTGTTAACTTGATGAGCATTTAAAATGTAAATTAAAGAACATTCCTGTTAGGATCAAGTCTGCTTAAAATCCCAGAGGTACGGTTTCTGCAGCTCCTATTTGTTGCTCTATGAAAAATTATTTCGTATTTTGTCAAAGTCATACAAAATGTTCCTTCAATTTATTGCATAATTCAATTGCCAAGGTGATTATTTCTTCCTTTAAAAGCCATTGGAAGGGAGTTCAGCTCTTCCTAAAACAATATCTGACTTTTATTACAGCTTTATTGTATATAACATGGCTGGCATATTAATGCTACCTCTCCTTAAGGACCATGTTTCTAAATAAGAGAGTCAAACTGATTAGATTAGTTACAGTGAGCTGCTAAAATAACTTCATCTAAAATTCAATTTGTGTGATTTCCATTGTGTCCTTGAAAGTACTACACAAGACCATAATTTGCAACTATATACAGCCCCAGAACTTTCCCACAGCTCTGATCTGGCAGTGCACAGCAACAAAATTGAGAGAAATGCATTCTAGGAAGTAGAACAAAGTTAAGGAGTTTAAATTACACTAAACAGCAAATACCATGGAAAATGCCCTAATTATTTCCACTCTCAGGGTTAGAGCAACATGACATTTCTTTTTCTTGTATGACGGTTACAGCTGTGACACCTACTTACAGAAAAGTTATGATGTGAATCTCTCCCACAATTCAATCATGCACCCCATTCAAGAACAAGAATAAGATGGTAGGTGAAATGGCAGGTGTGTCACCCCCTTAGTACATGAATTATTACATATGAACATATATTCATTATCCCTGCATATACCATGCCTGAGAAGTAACATGTCTAATAGCCCTAATACATGGATAAAAAAAAATTAGACTAAAGTGAAATGTGTCCTAAACCATCCAGCAGTTTTACTTCATTGTATTTATTATATAACATTGATATACTGCGTTATTTGCCAAAAAAAAAAAAAAAGCCATCAAGGCAGTGAACAACAATTTTAAACAATAAAATCATAGCAGCAGAAAAAGAACACTAAAAACTGCAAAACATTAACACAGCTACAGTATTTAAAAGGCTAAATTTAAAAGATGTTTCTTTTTAAGTTGACACATTAATTCATTTAATGGAGCTTTTCTACACGAAGCAGTTAATCGCTGTACCTGCTTTTGGTTTCGTTACAGAATTGAGATCCGAGGTTTACACAAAGGGATTTTCTTTTAATGCTTTCCTGCTCCATAACCTCTAGGCTGTGCTGTGCTATATTAGAATATCGCAGTAACACAAGTAGGAAAATAACCCCTTCTTTTGCTGTCAGAAATAATAATGCATTTTCCTCTTTCTAAAAAACTGGGAAAGTGCCTTGAAAAAATGACACAGAAACAAAACAGAAAGGTCACAACATCATCTAAGGAACCCATAAACAACCATGACTAAGGAATCACAAGTGCATAATAAATGCCTTATGTAGAAAAGCTCATGGACAGAATTACTGCCAGCTATCTTTGGTTAGATTTACTCAATGGATCAGAGATGCATATGCAATTGGAAAGTCTGGAGGAAGCAACCTAATATTCTTCTTCTTTTTTCTTTCTTCTTTCTTTTTCCTTACTTGAAGCCCAAACCTCCAAGGACATGCCATGCCCTTTTGTCCACTGTCACTCTGAGTTAAACGATTTACTAGGAGCTAAATTCTCAGATTTAATATAAATTCAATAGCTGAACTAAGCTCTGCATCTATTTTCATGCAATAAAATTAAAAACAGAACATTGAATGATGCCAAAGTTAAAAACCCCACCATACTATATATTGATTTCTATCTGAAAATATCAATTGACTTAAATGGGAAACAATGATTCCACTCCAGATTCCTTCATTCCTATGACACAGATTTAAATGGAGTGTAATGAAATGGGAAACTCTACAGACTTAACCCCTTTCTCATTGCACTGTTGAGATGATAATCTCACAGTCATTTTTGCAATGCTGTAGGGAAAGAAGCACGATAAAGGTATTATCCTTCAGAGGCCTCAGAGGAGTCTTCTTAATAGAATTGACTTGTGCCTGTTGATCCCATTTTCTCATAAAGCTCCACAGCTCAGTCTCATGAAACTACAATATTTACAACTGTTGATATTTGTTATCAGGTCTACCAGTAGAACCTATATAGTCACAGCCTATAGGACCTCTTTCTAATCTTCTAAATTGGTTTTCTTCTTATTGCTACTTCTTCAGTATCCAATGGTATTCGTGAACGTGAGGGTGGCACATTGACCAGCCCGATGCATTATGAGGGTGTATCACAAATATTATGAGAAGATTAATATTTCATAAATATTCTGCTATTTTTGTAAGCATTCTTTTGGGGGGGGAAATGGTAGAAGAGATGCTATTTTTCTCATTTGTGATCCTCTGTGTTCATGCATGTGATTAGGGTACTTGCCCTTAGCTTATAGATATACCTTTATCATGGGAAGGCTCATCTCCATAAGCTTCCAAACACATCTGGCCACCAATTGTCGGCAGGAGAATGTTGGACTATGTGGACCTTGCTATTAGGGCTGTGCACAGACACACACACCCCGATCCACTCCGGATCCGGATCCGCAACTTCCATATCAAGTCTGCTCCGCCCTGCGTCGATCTGCCTATGGTCCGCTCCGCTCTGCTGCGGAGCTCCAGATCTGGATCGGAGTTTCATAGACCCCCATAGACTTGCATTGAAATTCAAACACCTATAACTTTTTTACTGTTAACATTACAAACCCCAAAATCAGCACCATGAGAGCTTATCCATTTATCCACATTCATGTCAAGCTCCAAGCAAATCCAAGCATGCCCTGATTTTTTATGTGTGTTTTTTTGTTTTAAGCATCACCCCTAACCTCAATTCATACGCCTTTCTAGAACTCCATCAGTTTCATGTTACTAACCTCAAAATCAGCACCATGAGAGCTTATCTATGTATCCACCTTCATGACCAATTGGAAGTAAATCCCAGCCTCCAATGGTTTTTGGGGAATTTTTGAAAATCCTACACTCCATTTTCAGAAATGGGATTTACTCTGACATTTTTACATTTTACAAACTTGCAAATGGGCACCCTCAAAAATGCCACCAAGAGCCACATTCGTGGCATGTTTCAAGCAAATTCAAGCATGTCCTGATTTTTGGTGATTTTTTTTTCATTTTAAGCATCACCCCCTAACCCCAATTCACACCCCTTTTGAGAACTCTGTCAGTTTTCATGTTAGAAACCTCAAAATCGCCAACCTGAGACCTTATCCATGTATCCATATTCATGCCCAGTTGGAAGGAAATCCAAGCCTCCACTGATTTTGGGGGAATATATGAAAATCCCCCACCCCATTTTCAGAAATGCTAATAGCTCCAACATCTTTCCATACCTGCCCATAAGGACCCATTGCAAAGCACGTGCCCATAGCAATCAATAATAGCACAGAATTCTCCATAGAGAAACCATAGGGATCCATTGCAAGGCGCTTGCCCACAGCAATCAATAGGACAGATGATTTGGGGGAATTAATATTTTTTTTCTAAATAAGGATCTTCATCTCAGGTGAAACACTTCAAAAATGCGCACACACACACCAAGAAACCTTAAGCAGGGTGAGCACGCAATGCAGCTGCCTTTTATCACAAGGAAGGATACCCTGAGTCAAAGCAACACACACACAAACCATCCCTGTGGGGCGGGCACAGAGGAGGACAGGCAGCATGCCCCTGTAGCACTGGGAGCAAGCATGCCAGAGTCTTGTGGGGTTGAACCACAAAGCCCATCATCTAGTACATCTCCCAGACACCAGGAGGGCAGAGAGGCAGGCAGAGATGTATGACTATGCCATAGATTTGTAAACCGCCCAAAGAGCTTTGGCTATTGGGCGGTACAGAAATGCAATAAATAAATAAATAAATAGATCTATGAGGAAGTAAGTCCCAGCAGATACCCCACAACAACAGCACCCAGGCGGAGGCAGGAAGGCAGGCATGCAGAAGGTATTTCTGGGGGCACAAGTAAGTGAGCCAAGGATTGCTTCAAACCATCCCTGTGAGGCGGGAACAGCGCAGAGAGACGCCCTTTCTTTTGCAACCCATAACTAATAAGGAGCTAGGCGGATAAGAGTAAAGCTTTGTGATCCTTGCTTCAGAGATGATTGACTGCACTGTGATCACAGCCATTATTAAACAACAACAACAACAACAATGTTAATAATAGCAGTACTAATATAAATAATAATATTATTAATAATAATCACAACAACAACAAGAAGTTGAACCACAATGAAAGCCTGCCTGACTTCACTGACGAGGGAAAGCCAGGAGAGCTTGCGCTACGGGGTGGTATATAAATGTAATAAAAAAATAAATAAACACAGGAGGGGGAATTAAAAGCAGCAGTATTGTTGAATCACAACAACAAGAATTTTTTTAAAAAGGCTATGTCTGTCTTTTACCAGTAAGAGGAAAGTGGACGTGCCCAGAGGGAGGGGAACTGTTGTGCCAATTTGACTGGTCCTGTCGAGGTACCAGTCTTTCAGAAGCTGCATCACACTTCAACTCATGACAGGCATAGCTTCCTCCACTGGCTAACCTTTGGAGGGTTCTGATGACCCCCCCCCAAGGCAGGGCAGTCACATCCACATGCCCTATGGACATCATCCCCTTGCACCACATCTGTTCAGTTGTTCACCAAGGTTAGAGTGGGTAGCAGAGCTGTGTTTCCGATCTGTTATTTGTTTACTTAGTTATATATGATTTTAGGTTGTTTGTGCATTTGGTGGGCTATTGTTTCAAAAAACACTGGAAAAAGTCCGTTCAGAAAAAGAAAGAAAAGTTACCCAGTATCCCAAGTTACTAAGTATCCTGTTTTGTTTATTCCCCCCCTCCAACTTTGGGATTGGAGGATGCTTCATCAGGTGATCACGATTGGGAGTTGAATCTGCCTCTCATCGCTTAAAAAAAAAAGTTACCCCCTCCCGCTTTTAGCCATTCTAAACAAATTAATAGCAAGCAAACTGCACAATGAAAAGGTCTGAACATCCCCACAAATGACCCCCAACCACCACTCTCTAAGCACAGTAAGTTTCAGGAATGTGGGTTTCAAAACAAAAAAGTTATACGCTAATCTTTTCTGCAATGCAATCCTCTGGGAAAAATTATCCAAAATGGTGGGTGGATCGATCTGCAGAAAGCGGATCAATCTGCTTGCGGATGCTTCTCTTTGCTATGCTTCACTAGCCACCTGACTTGCTTTTCCTTCGCTTTTAATGGAGGCAAAGCACCCCACTCCGCTATCGCTTCTAAGAACTGAAGAGAAGTGGAGCACAGCCCTACTTGCTATATCCTGAAAGCTTTTCCTGTAGGTGGCTATTAGGAGGAGGGCCTTCTCTGCTGTGTCATCCCGGCTGTGAAACAAGCTCCCCAGAGAGGTTCGCTTGGTGCCTACATTGTTTTCCTTTCATCACCAGCTGAAGACCTTTTTTATTTTCTCAGTATTTTAACACCTAATTTAACTTAAATTTAAACTCTGCTGTTTTAATTTCATATTTTAACCTATATCAATTTTTGCTGTGTGGTTTTATCCTGGTCATGCTTTTTATATTATATTTTGTATTTGTGTTTTTAAATTGTTGGTTGTTTTATTATACTCTTCATGGTTTTAATTTTTGTGAACCACCCAGAGAGCTTCGGCTATTGGGCGGTATAGAAATGAAATAAATAAATAAATAAATAAATAAATAAAAAATTCTCTTGTTGCAAAAAGCATACATGGGGGCAGGGGAGATCCAAATCAGGAAGGCCATGGTAGGGGGGAAGTGTTATGGTCCCAATCCAGCTTCCTACAACACACTGGCTATTAGTTGTTGTTTTTTTAAAAAAAATCAGCCACAAATATGAATAACGCCACCTCTAATTTAGCTACCAGTGAGAAAAAAATTGTAAATATTGAACCAATCCCAAATCAAGCCAAGGAGAGTTCATCCATCATAGCTTCTTGGTAGTGAAGGAAAGTACTAGCACAAATCAAAAGGCAAAGGTAAGTCCTGAATAAAAGCATATTTGGGAGGGGGTGGAAATTGCATTAGAAATGCAGGCTCTTCTATCACAGCTAAAGTTATATTCTGGAGAATTCATGAAAGAGAAAAGAACAGTGACAGGGAGAAATCTGGAAGAATAAGAAGGAAGCGTGCAGAGATCTGGAAGCTGGCCAGGTTTCCACCGAGTCACTCGGATTAACCAAGGAAATAGCAAACAGGGGAGGGGGTTATTAATGGGAATTGTCAGAAGTGAGGAACCAATCATAGAAGGAGTTCATTAGTGGCTACCCATGTGTGTGGTTCAGAAGCTGCAGCTTGGGCAGAGCACAGCAGCTAGGGTGCTTACTGGGACGCCTAGCTCTACCCACATAAAACTTGTGTTAAAAGAACTACACTGGCTGCCTCTTAGTCACTGAGCCATGTACGAGGTTATGTTATTATCCTATAAAGCCCTAAACAACTTGGGATCAATATACCTAACAGACCTCCTTCCCTTATGTACACAAAGACAACATTTACAATCATCAGAGGGGGTCTTGCTCGTCATTCCAAAATGAACAGAATGTCATCACAAAGAACCTTGACAGTGGGCCTTCTCTGTAGCAACACCCACCCTCTAGAAAACCCTCCCTCATGGGGTTTGGAAGGCATAAAATTTTTAAAGTTTTAATTCTTGACTTTTGTATATTATAGTTTTAATTGTGAACTGCCCAAAGAGCCTCGGCTGCTGGGCAGTAAAAATATGTAATAAATAAATAAATAAATAAATAGGTCCGAGGCAAAGGATACAAAGAACCGATCGATGACACTCATTATCTGCCACATCCAGCATTCCTCAACATACTCTCTGTCACAGCATTAAAGGAATATCGTTAGATCCCTTTGCGAGTACAGATCAAGACAAGGAGATAAGACACAGAAATATGTGATAACCAGGGCCACAATTTTATTGAAAGTAAATACAACAGGATAACAACCAATAGATGGGGTGCTTTGACTAAAATCTAGACCCACCTGGCAACTCAACTTGTTCATATAGAGCAGGGGTCCCCAACCCCCGGGCCATGGACTGGTACTGGTCTGTGGCCTGTTAGGAACTGGGTTGCACAAGTGAGCTGCTTTCACACACCCACACCCACCCCAGCGTACCTGGGCATGTGGTGCCATCTCGCCTGCCCAGCCGAAGCAAAGCCAGGATGCTGGAGGGGGGGGGCTTCCCAAAACCATCCCCTCAACCCCCCCCCCCCCCGGGTCTCTGGAAAAATTGTCTTCCACAAAACCGGTCCCTGGTGCCAAAAAGGTTGGGGACTGCTGATATAGAGAGTGGTATTAACCCTTCTCCTGAGCTGGAGATAGTCTGAAATTCTACCCCTTTCTCCAGGAGTAGACAATGCGGTGTCTGCAGGCCCCAGCGTGCCCTTGGAACTTTCTTGGCACTCCCCAAGCAGACTAGTAAAAATAACGCACCCCCTGCAAACTGAAGTCAATCTGCTTGCAGCAAATACCACCACCACCACCACCACCACCACCACCACCACAGCCTACTCAGCCCAGGCATGACCAACTGGTCTTAAACTGTTCCCTGAAAGGAGTGTGGGCAGACACTGTGAACTGAAAGGGGCAAGGGAAGGGTGATTTTGAGTTTGACATCTGTGGCTAACCAATTTTATTTATTTATTTATTTATTTATTGCATTTCTATACCACCCAATAGCCGAAGCTCTCAAAAATCAGCTACAACCGACTCCTTATGCTCATTCAAGCTTCTGTACTTTGAATGTGGAAGCAGATTACACATGCATAGGCAATTATTTGCAATTATTTGATAGGAAGTAAGAATAGAAACAAACATTCTAACCCTGACAGAGACAGAAAAATATTAAATGCCCATATAGTGTGGTCGTATGGAACCTGTTACCCTCCCAATGTTGTTGGACTACAATTCCCATAGTCCCCAACTGGCCATGCTTACTGGGACAGATGGGAATTGTAGTTAACATCAGGAAAGCTGCAAGTTCCCCATACCTGTTGTACTGCAATGAAGCACAAAGCAGCTTGCCCTGATGCAGAAAACAGTTGCAAGGTATCATGGTCCTGGACCAGAAGGCTTCAGATATTGAACTCTCCATTGACTGATTTTGAGGAGGTACCAGAACCAGATCTTTCTGATCTAGGGCTCACTGCCTTGAATCTCATATCCTGTCCGCACAATACCCTGCAACTGCCACTTCCCCCTGATTTTGTTCTGACTTTATACTGTTAGTTTTACCCTACCCAGTGCCTGTTTACCCTACCCTGTGCCTGTTTGCATTCTCTTCCCCTCCTTATTGTTTTATTATGGTTTTATTAGAATGTAAGCCTATGCGGCAGGGTCTTGCTATTTACTGTTTTACTCTGTACAGCACCATGTACATTGATGGTGCTATATAAATAAATAAATAAATAAATAAATAAATAATAATTCTGAGGAGTGGACCCTTGACCCCTCTTGTAAACACAGAAACCCTGAGGAGTAGTCCTCAGCCTCTCATCATTTCTCCAACTTCCTCATCTCTTCAAGCTCTCCAACTAGGAGAAGCCAATGTCTACACAAAAAGGGCCATTGGTCTTGAGGGGGCGGAGCTTCCAGAAGGCCTCTCCTAGCCTGGCTATAAAAGCCTGTGAATTACTCCAGCTCAGTGCTAGGGTAACTGGTCAGTACTCTAGCTCCATGACTGCTGTCCATAGTCCTGAAATGAACTCAGTTCTCAGATGTGATTTAGCTGCCTGCCTAGGCCATGCCTGCTCAATTGACCTATCACCCAGAGCAGATGATGACATCACAGATGGAGCAAAACACTAGGCCAGTTGGCCCAATCTAAGTAGCAAAACAGCTTCAGTATGCTGAATAGTTGAGTCACTTTTATCCTCTTCCTTTCCCTGTTATGTCTCATTTCTTCCCCTTCCTGTAATGATTAGCATTTTTGTACTAAATAAAAAAATACTGATGAACTTCATCTGATGATGTCAACTGTCATTTTAGAGAATGGCAATAGCCACAAGATTTTTTCTTTTTTCTTTATTAATTTTCAAAATACATAGCCAAACAAAAACATACAAAAAAAGAATTTTCATTTTGACTACTGGCAGATGGTAGTACATTTATCATATTTTATCCATTTCTTTACCGGTGTAGTTAGGAGTAGAATCTATTAATTAATTGGAGATTATGTAATTCTTCATAGCTGTAAATTATAATTAGCCTCTCTTCCAGATTTTCAAAAAGGCCTGTGACAAGTTCTGCTGCATATGCCCTCAACTTGTAAATAATATAAAGTCATGCCATATACTGAAAAAATCAGGAGTCTCAGCTTTACCCTTAGCTAATTTGAGTTGGTGTGTCAACTTTTCTGCCATAGCTATTTGCCACACTTCCATACACCAAACTTCTAAAGTTAACGATTTCTCAGTATTCC
The DNA here is from genome assembly GCF_023053635.1 of Elgaria multicarinata webbii. Classification (NCBI taxonomy): domain Eukaryota; kingdom Metazoa; phylum Chordata; class Lepidosauria; order Squamata; family Anguidae; genus Elgaria; species Elgaria multicarinata. The sequence goes on along the minus strand of NC_086180.1, from coordinate 75,535,353 downwards.
AATTTCTGGCAATTACCCTTCAAGCAGCCATCATCACGAATACTATTAATTCTTTAGACATAATGTTTACATTTTGTTCCTTCCAAATTGTTAGTAATACTAATGCTGGTTTAACATTTATAATTTGATGTGTGATCTTTTCGATGTAACATTTTTAAAGAGTTCTCCCTGAGTGTTGTCGATATAGTTTTCTTTGACTGAGTTGTCCAAATTTTATTCCATATATTTTGTTCTATTGATATCCCAACACCCTCTTCCCATATTATTTTCAATCCATTTAATGTATTTGCACCTATTTCAATAAGATATGAATAGATTTTAGAAACTAATCCCTTTGTATTGAATATGAATAGCATTTAATATTCTACATATTGGGTCAGCTATTTGCATTTGGAGTATAAACCCTGCTTGATCAGGGGAGATATATTCTTTTATTACAGTACTTAATCGAGATGCAAGGACCGCAGTGAACAATTTTGCATCCTGATTTAATAATGCTATCGGACGACAGGAATCTAATTGATCATTTTGCTTTCCTGGTTTTAAAATCACTGTGATCCTTGCATCTGACAATGAATATGGTGATAGCTCTCCTTTCACAATCTGGTTAAATCGTTTTGTCATATGTGATAATAAAATTTTTAAAATTCTGGTCCATATACCAGGAGATTTACCATTTTTTAATTTCTTTATCCTGTCTTCTTTTTCTTTACTTTCAATAGGTCTGTTTAAAATATCTTAAAAATGTTTATTCTTAAACTCTATACTACTAATTTTTTGTAGATAATCTTCATTTCCCCCCCCCCCCCAGTGGCTTATTTGAAGAGTATATTTTTTCAAAATATTTAGCAAATTGCTCTGCTATTTGCTCTGTATTATGTATATAGGTATAATATACTCTATTGTTACAATTTTATTTCTATTTTTATGATGTTTCAAAGTATGTGCTAACAATTTTGAACTCTTATTGCCAAATTCATAGTGATTTTGTTTTACATATAATAACTCAGTTGCTATAGAGTCTAATTCAATAGTCTCTAGCTGTTTCCTTTTGTTTGTTAAATCTCTATATATATGACACAGAATTGCAACAGTGTTTATTTTACTCCTTCCAGCTGCAGCTTTGTTATTGGATTAATCCATATGAACCAGCCCAGAGGCTGCAAATCCTAGGCAAAATTCCATATAAAAAAGAATTATTGTTATTTTGATTGGTTTCCAGGTAAAGGTTTTAGAATTAAGGTATAATGATACAAGAATGTCCTCTACCATTTATGCAGGTCTACTGTTACAAATCTAATGCATTGGTACAACTTGTGCTTGCATTTTACTGTGTTACTGTAATTTCAATTTTATTTTTCTTTTGCAAGGCTATTGTCAATGCCATGGGAGAATTTATTTTCTATTAGTGTCTGCTCTGAATCACTGTAATCAGAAACTTCATAGCTAACCAAAATATATTCCTATCATGTTTTAAGGGTTATGTATAAAACTCTAGTCATAAAACAAAGAATATGTTGTCATGCTTCTTACATATAATAAATTGCCTACAACTTTGCCCTATAGACATAAGCAATTATTTAAATCCTAATGACCATAATGGGAAAACACCAGAAATTATAGTAGAAACAGAGAACTTTCCAACCCTTCACGCTTGGCTCTGTCCACTGATGGAAGGCCAAACTAATTGATAGATTTTAATAATAAGTGCTATACAATTCCATTATTGTTTTCACAGGCCATGATGCCAACTTAGGGACTATAAACAGTCTGCATATTTATGATATTCTTATTTTTAAATGCTTAAACTTTGCTGTGAATAGAGTTTAGTCAACCTTTCCAAACACACACACACACACACATGCACACACAGATATATAGAGAGAATATTTTATTTATTTATTTATTTATTAAATTTATAGGCCGTCCCCATAGCCGAAGCTCTCTGGGCGATTTACAAAAGTTAAAAACAGTGAACATTAAAAAGTATACAACATTTAAAACCATCAAAAATATAAAAACACCAGTATCCATTTAACAATAGTTCTGGGGTCCATTAAAAAACAAACAAATTTAGCATATGTTGTTAAATGCTGTTTAAATGCCTGGGAGAAGAGAAAAGTCTTGACCTGGCACCAAAAAGATAACAATGTTGGCACCAGGTGAGCCTCATCAGGGAGATAATGCCAGAATTGGGGGGGCACCACTGAAAAGGACCTCTCCCTTTAGATGTAGACATCCTTTTATAGAGTGATCTAAGGGGTTCTGCAATAAGGGGTTCAGTTTATGTTGCCCCTTAGAACCATTCTAGCACTATGGTTCTGGGAGACTTAGGCCATAGCTAGACCCAAGGTTTATCCCTGGATCGTCCAGGGGTCAAACCTGTTCATCTAGGTGACACACAGGGGATCCAGTGCTCAGGCAGGGGCGAACCCTGGATGATCCCAGGATAAACCTTAGGTCTAGCTGTGGCCTATCATTTCAAAATAAGTTCGTGGTATTAAGATTCTTGGGAACTACATTAATTAAAACCAACAGGATATATTTGCAAATATACCTAGAACTGAGGTATTCATTATCTTAGGCCACATCAATATGCAAATTATTCATATAGCTTATTTTATGAATCAGTTTAATTTCCCCTATTTATAATGGGTAAAATATTTATCTCTAGTACAAAGATGCAGTTAACTCTTTTCTGATACTGAATGGATAACAGACATGCATATGGACAGGAAATGTTTTAATTTTATCAGATACTTGGAGTTAAAGAGGGGTATTTTTAGGAAGATTAAAATTAAAATCTGGATTTCTTGATTTATTGGAAAGTTCTCTTCAAGAAAAGTATTGTCTAAAAGCATCTACATTCCATTAGATGATCGTAGTCACAATCAGGAAGAAATGTAATATTTTGAGCACTCTGGCCATTAATGTAAAGGCCCTTGTCAGTTAGGTCAGATTACACATGTATTAAATCTACTCAAATCAGCAGACTCTTCCTATATGAAGGGGAATTTCCATGATTGATTATTCAGGGACAGCAACCAGTTTGTAAGGGACAGCAACCAGTTTGGGGACAGCAGGGACAGCAGGGTTGCTTCAGGGACAGCAACCAGTTTGTAAGAACATCAATTGTTCTTTGGTACTCAGTTGAGAAATATAATTTCATACATCATTCTACAATGAAAACTCTTCCTCTAACCTTAAATGCAATGGCAGACTGGTGGGTGGAGAACAGGTCAGTAGAGACAGGGCCAAGGGGTAGGCTGAGACAGAGCCAAGAACATCTAGTTATGCAACACAAAAGCAACAGAGTATCCACTGCTTTTCCTTCATGCATTCACAAACCCAAATAAATTGGAAGAAGAAGAAGAAGAAGAAGAAGAAGAAGAAGAAGAAGAAGAAGAAGAAGAAGAAGAGGAGGAGGAGGAGGAGGAGGAGGAGGAAAAAGAAGAAGAAGAAGAAGAAGAAGAAGAAGAAGTCGTCCAGAGATATATTTCTCCAACACTAGACCCACTAAAGCATGCAACAACTCCAGAGCAAGCAGTACAGGTCTGATAAACATTTCCAAGCCCTCCCTAAGATCCTGATCAGAAAAAAATTCTACTGCCTCGCAACTTGCTGATCTTGCTGATCTTGCTCAGAAAAAAATGGGATTTATGTCTGAGTAAACAAGCACAGGACCACAATACACATTTAAGTTAATAAACTTTGATGTGGGGGTTACAGCTCTGGTGCATGTGTTCAAACTTACTGGCCCCATAGATTAGGATAAGTTTGGAAAGAATGAAGTTAGTTGGGATTTTGATCCTTTGATACTAGTGTTAATATCTTGGATGAGAACTAACTGTCTGCTATTAAGCTTCTTATGATTAATCTTTTGTTAGCTTCTAAAACTGTGCTCATTCAATACTGCAAAAAGCCTGTAATCTCAACAATTATGGAATAGTTAATCAAAATCTTGGAGTTTAACAAAATGGACAAATTAACAGATAAGATATACACAATGCATTGATTCAGTTCCTGAGTTGAGTCTTGAGAATTTTTTTTAGAAAGGAATATTTGTATTAGAACTGAAAGGCATATTTTTTGATAATTTTTGAATAAATATTAATAAATGGTGCTATAGATCATGATAGAAAAAGGAATGCATTAATGAAATACACACTTCCTACAGTTACAGTTGTATGTATAATACATTCAAGTTAATGGAACTTAAGCACAGGAAACAGTAGATCTTAATGGGACCTAAACATAAGAAAGAGTAAATAACAGTGCAGCCTAAGAATTTACCGCTAATGCAGATAATGAAATTACTGGGTTTGTAGCTTCTGTTTTTGGCTAATTTCGAGCTAAGCATTTTCATCTTAGTCATCATGTACTACAGCATCTTATTGATGGTTAGGATGTTGTAATAGACTGGATGAATGGTTTTCAACCATCTCAAGTGACTATTCTTAATATTAACTTAGATGCAATTTACATTCTTCCCAATTATGTTTGTCATCTACTTCAAAATGATGAATTGAGTTAGATTGAAACATTTCCCCTGAATGAGCCTGGCACAATAAATGAATAATGGGAACAAGCAAGCAATACCACTGTTTGTTCTCAAATATATTAGTTCATTTGGCTTAGTATCTGAAAATAAGTATAATAAGCCGTCTAATGTATACTTTCTCATAGTTGTCTGATTTTCTACATTTATGGATTAACTTTCAAAGTAGAGTCATGGTTCCTTGAATTGAGCCTCCCTGTAAAAAATATGGAAGCTGACTTCTGGCATCTCTTGCTTGAAGGGTAATCACATATGCAATGGATGCTATGCATGAATTTCCTCTTCCAAAGCCAACAGCCTGGGTTGCATAAACATTTTTAAACAACTCTGAAATCCCACCAATCAGCTGTTCAAGAAAGAGTACTAGGAGATCAGATTTAGTTTTCCTCATGTTCTCCCTCTTCCCTGGCAAACAGCTGAGTTTCAGGCTTGCTTGAAAGGCTACTCACACATACAAAACCCATGATATCCCATCTACACTCTGAGGACTGGAATCAAAATAGGTAATAATCATATACCCTCATAACTGCTGATTATGTTTTATTTTCAGGGCTGGTGTGAGATAGTGTTCCTGTGTACCTATCACAGAAGGAGAATGTTTCACAAACTGTATCTGTGATGGGTACAGTTGATGGTACAGTTGGAAGTATACCAAAATAGAATTCTTGTCCTGTTCCATTGTGGAGTCCATCTTCTGCTCTAGGTAATGGCTCAGGTGAGATGGCTTGATGGGAGGTAGCCAACAGAAGTAGGCTCAGGACAGAGCAGATTCAGGGACATGGCTTGTATATGTTCGGAGGCATCAGCCAGGGACTGATTTCAATTCCAGGACTCTGGAGAGTGATTCTACAGCTAGAATACAGACAACTTACCCAACACTGATCTAGAGTAATTAACAGGCTTTAGGAGAGTCTTCCTGGAAGCTCCATCTCTCAAGTGCTGTATAGGGTTCTTAAATGGCCACTGCCTTTTTCATCTCAGGAAAGAGGGAGGAGGGTTGAAGCAGATTGAGGATCTCCACGCTTATTGGAGGAGACAAAGGTCCACTTCTCAGAATCAGAAAGCAGTGGCAACTCCCAGGATGCAGATGGAGGGCTGAAGTTGAGGAGCACTGGTAACTAGTTCTGATGCCTCCTCAGCTGCTATTGTTGGAGACCTTAGTCACCAAGGGCTCTCAGTCCATGACCATGACAGTACTGGTCCCTGGACACAGTATTTGCCACAGTATTATAGAATGTTCACAGAATATTGCAACAGCATCTCTTCACTTCCAGTGTTTATCTTATGAATGAATGTGTGTGATCTGTAATGTTGGTGAGCTTTCCCAGCCATTTCAGAATTGGCTTCATCCCTTCATTTTATTCGGAACTCAATTCCAGATGTGAAAAATCTGTTGCATTCCCCGTGAAGTCATTGGGAATGGGATAACATTTCTGATCACTTCCCTGCGGTCCTCCCACTGCTGTGGAACTCTAAACCCCAGCGCTGCCTCCTTTCTTTCTTAATTCACTTGTAGACCAGGCCTATATCCTGGGATTGTCCCAGGATCATCCCTGTGCATCCAAATGATACACAGGGGTTCCGGGGAGCAGGCAGGAATGACCCCTCCATTTGCCTGGGATAATCCTTAGGTCTAGCTAAGGCCTACAACAGCAGAGGTGACAGGTGGGACTCCTTTGTGATACCTAGTAGCTGAAACAGCAACATCCCAGGTATGCACAGTGCAGGAAAACTCATGAGTCTAATGGCAGAGTGGCCTTTCTTCAGGACAGAAATACATTACTGTATTTGCCACTATTTTATTGCTATTTATTTCTGTTGTTTAAATACATTGTTTTAAGCTGCCTTGGAAATTAAAGGTTGAAATAGTGAGTAGACATTTTTAAAATAAACTATATAGTAAAATAAAGAAAAATGTTCTCAGAGGACTAGGATTTGCAAAGAGATATATTGGATGGACAATATATTACAATCTATGTACACCTAAAAAAAATTGGCCACATCCTATCAACTCAAGAACAAACAAACAAACAAAATGATAGTCAGGGCTATCAATTTTAGTTATATGAAAAATATAGAAAGTGTTAGAAAAACAGTTGAAAAACTAACATACATGATTAGTTGATCGGCCAGGGGATATAACAGGAAAGAGGAAAGAGGAATCCAAAGTTGATAGCAAGACACTTGAGAACCGCCAAGCTACAAATCTCATACCTTAGATGCTTGTCAAAAGCAATGAAAAATTCATGAAGATTGTTAACAAACAAGCTTAGCATTCAAGGGACATAAATATTCTGAGGACTTAATTCTACCTAAATACTATACACAGGCCTAATAAACAGCAGTTTGAATCCTGCTCCCATAAAGATGATATGTTTCATGAATGTAGTGAAAATTGCAGACTGTTCAAAAATACGTTAGATAGCAGCAGCTAACCTGTAATTTCCTACATGGAAATGCTACAGGACTTATCTACTGAGCAAGACCCCACTGATTGCAAACCTCATTTTGTATACTTTTGGATGCTTTTTAATGTTCACTGTTTTTAAATTTTGTAAACCGCCCAGAGAGCTTCGGCTATGGGGCGGGATATAAATTTAATAAATAGATAAATAAATTGATCAGCACACAGGTCACAATGCAACATTGCTCTGTAGATTTAAGGCCACCTTGAGGCCCAGTACTGGGCAAAAGGCAGGATACTACTACTACTACTACTACTACTACTACAACAACAACAACAACAATAGATTTTGAAGAGGATGAACACTGGTTTTGGTTTTCCTTTTTATATTTCTGTTCTCTGAATAAACAGGCCAACTTTGCAAAATCCCTTTGTAAGGAAAGTATGCACTAACCTCTACTAGCCTATTGATAACCAGCGGACTGGTACTCAGATACACAGAAGATATCCATTTTGGATCAGATTACTATGGGAATGTGAAGCCATACTAGAATCAACACTTGATGTTTGTTTTGGGGTTTTATTTTGTGAAGTCTTCATAATAGACATGATAAATCTTTAAAGAAACTGAATTGAATTATAAGTAGAGTTATAATATTCTGTTTACCATTATAAGTAGGAGCTCATTCTACACACCCAAGGGGCTTGTTGTTCTTGTTGTTGTTTTGAAGAACAGCCTCTTTAAAGCTACATGGAAAATGGCTTTTAAAACTGAGGCCTTTGCTAGACCTACCTTTAAATCCGTGCGGGAGGAGGGGCGAGCCCGCGATTCAAGTATCGCGGGCGGTCACCCCAGTCTAAATGTCAGACACGACGGGCTAAAAGAAAGCCCCGTTGTGTCTGCCTTTTTTTTCTTAAAGGGACGAGTGTGCAGGAGTGCACAATTGACCAAAGTAAGTGGTTAAAAAAAAAGGTTTCCCTGCTCCCCCCACCCTGCCCCCGATCTCACCACCACCACGATCTCCCCCCCGGCCATGATCTCCCCCCCGGCCGCTATCTTTTCCCCTGCCCCGATGGGCACAGCGCTCCTGAGGAGCGCTGCGCCCCGTCCGCCGCTTTTCCCGGCTACTCGCAAATAATTGTGGTAGGAACGGTCTACACGCTCATGGTCTCGAGCTCAGCCCGAGGCTGCGGCAAATACCAGGCTACAACTGCAGCCCATTACCCCAGGGCAAGGGAGCGTTGACCCCTGCCTGAGCCCGGGATCCCCTGTGTGTCATCTGGATGCACAGTGGCGAGCCCAGGGTTCACCCCGGGCTAACCCATGGTCTAGCAAAGGCCTGAGATAACTTTGAAAAGTGATATGAAATGAAGATGTGCTGGTAAAAGAGAGAAAAAAGTAAGGTATTTCATGGCATGCCTAAAGTAGCACTTTGGATCTCAGCAACAGTTCTTATTTGCTTTAAGGAGAAAAACAAATGCATACCTAGAATTCTAGGTGTATAAGCCCACGTTTTCAGTACACTATTGTAGCTCATTCCTGATACTTAGATGCCACATGTCCATGATGATTGTGCCAAAACAATTTTAATCATGTTAATGTTTTACTCAATATGACAAGGATAGTTGGTTCTGTCTCTTATTGAATAGCTTTTCTCAAAAAAGTCAGGTTATGTTCTCCCAGTCTTCTTTTGAACTTAAGCAATGTTCACTTCCATGGAAGTAGCTGCAGATGTGGATCTGTCTCCTTCATTGAATTGAAGGAGGGTCACTGTCTAAGGAGTTCCATCTGAGCATATGACTACACAATGTCCTTCTGGGTTAAGCATCTCTAGACAGATATGCACTGATATCTCTTGGTCACTATTCTGTGGGGCAAAGATGCAATTGTGCAACTGAGTCCCTACCAGCTATTTCAATTCTCCTGAGTTTAAAAACAATTGGTGGGATTGGCACAAAAGCCAATTAACAAAAAACTGAATGGGCAACACTGGCACTCACACACCACTGCATGTGTGTATTGTGAGTGTCACATCACTAAATCAAAGCCATAACACCATAATACATGCTGATGTAGGTTTTCAAAATCATGAATTCTGAAACAGGAAAAGGAGATCATATTGCAGTAATAGACTTCTGTAATAAAGCAAAATAAATGGTGTGATATGTGCCGAGCAGATGTACATGTACCTTTTCTTCTTTATAAAAATGCCCTTCTGCAAAAGGAAATTTTCTATCTGAGAGCATGGAACAGCAGGTAATACCAGAGCAAGAAATAAAAAAATATGTAAAGGGAACAAATATGTTAATGCCTGATCTACTTGGCCTATAGGGGTGGCACTTTTTAATTTCAGGAGCATAAAGAACTCAGCTAAAGTCTTAGCTGAAAGCTGTAAGGTGCTTATAACACCACCACCACCACCCCTCCCAGCTGAAGGAAAAAGGATCATGAAAATACAAGCCATTCTATTATGTCTCCCTGGTAATAATTCCACGAATAACATTCTGATATGTAGCTAAGGAACATAGAACATAGGAAACAACAAAATCTCTGGGGACAATATTACCAGGCTGAGCACTGTGCTGCATTATACAAGGATTAACCCTCATCAATTATATTATCCTAATACCATAGGTAAATAAATAAATCACCCAAAACATTAATATTAAATTTATCATTTGCTGGAATAGAGCCATGAGCTCTCACCCTAGCAATGAGAAAAAACATATACAAACCAAATTTCCCTCTGATTGTAACCCTTACATTACCGCTTACTGAGTTGTTGAATGGATCGAGAATTTAAAGTAAGGCTAATGGATTACAAGAGCAGTGGAAGACCAACAGTCTAAGGATTAATATTTTATAATTATAGTAGGTGAAGTCTTTTCTTCTTAAAAGGCTACAATGTTGGCTGCATGACCTATCTACAAATATCCTGTGGATTGCGCTGTGTGTGTGTGCGTGTGCGTGTGTGTGTTTAAACCATCTGGCTAGGTCTTTATGAGTTGGGAGATTAGTACAGGGATAAAGAGCCTTTCACTTTTAGGTTATTTGTTACAACTGAGCCTTAAGCAGCAGTAGCTGAAAGTCAGTATGTGCCCATAACAGCAGTAGCAAAATCCTAAGGCCCAGAGATCATTATTGGAACAAGGGTGAGTGGAAGACAAAGTAAGAAAGATCAGTCCAGCCCTAAATACCCTTAAAAAGAGCCCAGTGAGCATCACACAAACACCAGTTCCCTTCTGTACTACTGTGTGAATAAAGCAAATGCATGCCTGTGAACTCTTGAAGCTCACAGAAGGTGAAGGACACATTGAGTGAAGCAAAGTACATCATTATAATAGGGATGAAGTCCAACTGTACAAATCTCAGAGACGAATAGTTTTTGAGGAAATGAGGCAAATGGTAGAAATTTCCTGCAATGGTGGCTCCTGGCACCAGGCGCCTGCTCGGTTGAACAAATAACAAAGCCAGGAAGCCAATGTGGGGCCCACCACAACATGATGACTGCCTCATCGTTTCAACTTCATGCTAATCTACTGGGGAAGTCAGAAACAGTGCAACTCCTTGATGCACTACAGGGTATTAGCCAAGGTGACTGGTACATTATACCTTTTCTTGGAGTATTCTTGCTCTCCCAACCTTCTCTACTTAAGAGGATCCACTGATCTTGCCTGAGGACCTACTGATCTTACAGCTGGCCCTGAAGAGGACCCCAAGAATCCAACTGGAGTAGTGGAAACAGAAAGGAGCCTCATTTCTCACGCCTCTTTCAGCACATCTTTGGCCTGCTTTCCATTCATTCTGGAAAGTTTAGGACATTGATGGAGGAAGGGCATCAGGCAAAGGTCTGCAGCAGTCTCCAAAAACTAGGAACTGTTGTATTTTTCTTTCTTTCTTAACCTCCCACAAGGAAATATGAACATTTTCCTCCCCAAGTTAACTTTGGTTTGATTGGCTTTGATCTCTGGGGCTAATATTACCTCATCTTTCATGAAAACAAAAGAGTCACCAAGGACCTATTCCGCAGAGAGCTAATGGAGCCTGTCTCCTAAGTCGGAGTCTCAACAATTAAAAATAAATAACAAGGCAGGCACTGCTAGGAAATGAAAACAACTGGTGGGATGCAATAAAATAAAATTAAAATGCAGCACTCAAAGAGAAAGGATAGCATCAATGTGTGTGTGTTTCGTTTGTTTTAAAAGAACAGTCCCCTTTTAAAGGAACAAGAATATAACCCCTTATTTCCACATGCACTATGTGACTACTGCCCCCATCCTTGGGGCACACATATGAGAATCTGCAGCAGCTTGCAGAGAAATTCTTCCTCCTCTTTCTGTGGTAGCAAAGCTGCAGCTTCTACAGTACTCACCTCTAACCTGTATGTTGCTGTTCAAAAGAGCCTCAGGTGTGCCCAGCATTCAGGGATCATGGATTTTAAAAAACAACAACACTGTCCTGAAAACTCATTTACATTCTTTGCACATTTCTTAACAGGATTTAATTGGCCAGCTCATCCTCTTGGAGGACTTTAAAAAAAGAAGGGCTGGTTACATTCATCAGCACAATATGTATTAATATGTACTGTATTGAATAGGGGTGTGCACAGACCCCCCGCTCCGCTTCACTTGCAGATCCGCCATTTTCCGGATCGGGCCGCTCCGCCCCGCCCCCGCTCCGCCCACTTCCGCTCCGCTCCGCCCGGAGCTCCGGATCCGGATCCGGAGCTCCGTTTCCCCCCCCCCCCATAGGCTTGCATTGAAAGCTAAAAAATTATACAACTTTTTTTCTGTTCAAGTTAGAAACCTCATGTTTGGCACCATGACACCTCATGGGGATATACACACGCATGCCAAGTTTCAAAGCAATCCCATCATCCCCTGATTTTTGGCGAGTTTTTGAAAATCGGGCACCCCACACACACCATCCCTGCGAGGTGGGCAGGGGAGGAGGGAGGGAAGGCAGGCAGGCATGCAGCTGGCATTTCTGGGGGCATAAGGAAGTGAGCCAAGGATAAGCCAGTAATGCATATAAAATGGAATAAATCAATCAATAAACAAAGGAGGGGTGGAATTAAAAGCAGCAGTGTTGCTCAATAAACAACAAGAAGAACTTTTTTTAAAAGGCTATATCTGTCTTTTACCAGCAATAGGGGGACGTGCCCGGGGGAGGGGGAAGTAGCTGCCAGTTCAAGACACTGACAGCCACAGCTCTGAGAAGAAGTAAAACGCTCACTTCGACTCAGAACAGGCATTGCTCCACCACTGAAAAGTGACCATTCACTTCAAGTCATGATAGGCATTGCTCCACCGTTTTACTCTCTTTGGAAGGCTCTAATGGCCTTCCAGTGCAGGAGAGAGTGGGGGCACGTCCACGATGAGATGCCCTAGGGGAGCTCATCCCCTTGCACCACATCGATTCAGTTGTTCACCAAGGTTAGGGTGGGGAGCAGTGCTGTGTTTCTATCTCTTATTCTTGGCTTAGTATATGATTTCAGGTTGTGTTTGTGCATTTGGTGGGGCTACTGTGTTAAAAAACATGGGGAAAAGCCCGTTCAGATGAAGAAAGAGAAGTTTCCCAGAATCCCAAGTTACCTGTTTTGCCTATGCCCTCCTCCAACTTTGGGATCATCATGACCGGGAGCTGACTCTGCCCCTCAGCCCTTTGAAAAAGGTATTTTTCCCGCCGATTTTTTAAAAACGTCTAGCCCGCGACCCGTACGATGCAGAAAGTTGAGAGTGGTCTCAAAATGACCCCCATCCACGACTCTCTGTGCACAAGAATTTTCAGAACGATAGCTTAAACCCCCCCCCAGTTATCCCCGATTCTTTCCCTCAATGCAATCCTATGGGCGAAAAGCCGAAAACGCAGTTTGAGCCGCGCGGTTGACCCGATTTTCACAAAAATATAGCCCGCGACCCGTACGATGCAGAAAGTTGAGAGTGGTCTCAAAATGACCCCCATCCACGACTCTCTGTGCACAAGAATTTTCAGAACGATAGCTTAACCCCCCCCCCAGTTATCCCCGATTCTTTCCCTCAATGCAATCCTATGGGCGAAAAGCCGAAAACGCAGTTTGAGCCGCGCGGTTGACCCGATTTTCACAAAAATATAGCCCGCGACCCAGACAACGCAGAGAGGTGAGAGTGGTCTCAAAATGACCCCCATCCACGACTCTCTGTGCACAAGAATTTCCAGAACGATAGCTTCAAAAACAACGTAGTTATGCGTGATTATTTGCCGCAATGCAATCCTATGGCGAAATGTTTTCAAGATGGCGACCGGAGCGCTCCGCCTGAACTCGGAGCTCCGAAAAATGGGCGCTTCTCTTCGCCTTGCTTCTAGGGGGTCCGCGGTCCGCTCCTACTCCGCCTCTGGGTAAGGCGGAGCAGGCCAATCCGCTACTGCTTCTACGCTCCTAATCGGAGCGGAGCACATCCCTAGTATTGAACTATAAATATAGTAGGCACAAAATATCATTTTTCTCATTCTATTTAATAAGACCTCAAACCTAATCTTCAATGCATCATGTTGACTCAAAGAGAGTGAATTAGAAAAAGATGGATGTTTATTATGCAAATCATCATCATCATCATCATCATCATCTAAAACTAATCTAAAAAAAAATCAAAGTTTCTTCCCAAACCTGAGGTAGATTCAGATGAACAGATGTTTCTCGCTGTTATGTCAGAGCACATGTCGTGGTCATGAAACTGAAGTGGAATAATGCATAAAAGACTCACAACCTAGGGTGACCATATGAAAAGGACAGGGCTCCTGTATTTTTAACAGTTGCATAGAAAAGGGAATTTCAGCAGGTGTCATTTGTATATATGGAGAACCTGATGAAATTCTGTCTTCATCACAACAGTTAGAGCTACAGAAGCTATACTAGAGCGATCAGATTTAAAAGAGGGCAGGGCACCTGCAGCTTTAACTGTTGTGATGAAGAGGAAATTTCACCAGGTTCCCCATATATACAAATGACACCTGCTGAAATTTCCTTCTCAATACAACTGTTAAAGATATAGGAGCCCTGTCCTCCTTTTCATATGGTCACCCTACACAACCACCACTAGCGTCCTATTTTTTCCCCACCTTGTTAAAAAGTAGAGTCCATTTCCTTTGTAGTTCCTCAGCTCCACGGCGATCCTTCTAACCAGTGATTACAATGTCACTGTGCCACAACAACAACAACAACAATAGAGTAGGTACTTACATGCATCCTAATGAATTGTTATTTCTCGGCCCAGGAATGTTTCTAATTTTTGCAGAAATGTGTTTAATTTTTTTAATTCTTTTTAATTCTTTGATTACTTTGTTCATGATTCAGTTCTGCTAAGTAATTATTTTCAATGGAATCAAATGGCAGTGAAGGCTCACAGTTAATTATAGGTTGCATAAAGAGTACATTCTTGGTTTTAAATGTATTGCTTTTAAATTGAGTTGAATGTCTTTTGTAATGTACGAAGGGCAAATGGAAAGAAGAAAATTTACAGCACTCATTCTTTTGGCAATACCCTACTTTCTGATTTATCCTTTTCTTGGAGTAGGAGCAGTGGTCATATAGTCCATCTTGTCCAAGACTAGTATAACTTTGTTTTATTGGTAGCAAAATGCATTCAATCCCACTCTTCCAAGTTTTCAATAAGACTGGCGCTTCCCTGCCCATCCACTTGAGATCCCTTCACTGGAAATACTACTAGAGACTAAGGACTAATTCACAAGTCCATCAAGGTCATAAGCTCTTGATGTTTTTTTCCTGAAAATCTGCCTATAATTGTTATACGCAACCAAGCTAAAGATTTATATTTTGCTTACTAACATAAAACATCTCAAATGTTGTGAGTTCATAGTAGATTGCTAAAAGTGCAGCCAGGGCATGAAAATGCTGATATCTGACTGATTTACTGCTGTGTAAAGCTGCAGAGATCACAAGCAGATTTTCAAATCAACAATAGATGCCCACTGACCATGCAAGCCAGATAGAAAGCTTCATCCCAGGTACCTGCTTCCCTCGGATTATCCCCGGAGCGCTAAGCTTTCGCGGTTGTTGTTGTTTTTGCTACTGGGCGACAACGATCCTTTGCATACCAGGAAGTGAGTTTAAGGAGGGAAATGTAAAAAATCATAAAAAAACAATAACAGATGACCCAATTCAATTCAAATTTGGTATGCTTAAAGCTCTCCCTAATATCTATTACTGTGCCAATTTTGGTGTCTTTATCTCTAAAGCTTATGCAGATGTAAGCATTTCTTTAAAATCCTGCTCCTGCGCCCCAGCGGCAGCTCAGAAGATACGCTCAAAATGTAAGGGCTAACTATGGCAAATCTTTTTGTTTTATTGCACAATTAAGGCAGGATGCATGGGAGTACTTCACAATCAAAGCAGATTATAAGGTGGAAAACTTCTGAGTCCTTTGCATGCAATTCACAGTGATTGCACAGTAGAACGCTGGTGTGATAAAGCTCTGAATCACATACAAACAATGCATTCTGTTAAAGTCCCTTCCTTTAAATGATCTTAATTTTCACATTTTGCTTTTTACTGTTCCACATCCAGCTCTTCAAAAATCTGACTAAAAAAAACTAACAAGACAAGGATTACTCGATATGAATCTGATGTTTGGTGGTCAGGGGAATTTTCTATCGGTCCATCTGTGACCCCATCAAAAGTCAGGTATGGATTGATACCAGCTTTATCCATCACCATCCCCTTACATTGATGTCACTTCTGTGTGAAACACACATGCATCACTGACAATTGCCATGCTGGGCATCTTGTTTTGTAGCTGGGTTGCTATTCCTGAAGACAAACTGTCTTGTAAAGATAAGTGCTGAGAAAGCTGGTACTTTTTCAAAAAAACAACAGCAACCATATACTGATCCCTTGCAAGTCCAGTTAGCTCCAAGAGACACATGGATCTTACCCACTGATATGCACTTCTCTGTTAACCTCAATAGAAAGGGCAACCGATTGTGACAAGAGATGTGTAATTCGAGCTACTCAATCCAATGAACTTAAAGGCCTGAATGTACTGGAATGATGTGGATGCATCATGCACCTGTATCAGATATGGGCCCTGGATCAGCTTAACCATAATTCTGGGAGTATTTATTTATTTATTACATTTCTATACCGCCCAATAGCCAGAGCTCTCTGGGTGGTTCACAAAAATTAAAACCATTCAAAGTATAAAACAACAGTATAAAACCATAATATAAAATACAATATAAAAGCTCAACCAGATAAAAACAGCAGCAATGCAAAATTACAAATTTAAAACCATGTTATTTAAAATTTATAGATTGTTAAAATGTTGGGAGAATAAAAAGGTCTTCACCTGGCGTCTAAAAGCATATAATGTAGGTGCCAAGCGAACCTCCTTAGGGAGCTCATTCCACAGCCGGGGGTGCCACAGCAGAGAAGGCCCTCCTCCTGGTAGCCACCTGCCTCACTTCCTTTGGCAGTATCCATACTTCACACAGCAAACATCATTACTGCAAGTGCAATTGCATTACACTTGTGTTTCACAAAACAAATACAAACATTGTTGTACAGTATGTATGCATGCCATACTGGCATCTTTAAACAGCCATGTATCAGGGCGCCCCAACCTAATCGGATTGAATAGACACATGCAAAAAAGATATTAAAGATGTGAGTATGTCAAGCCATACTTTATCCATTGGCTGCAAGAAACATTGGGTAACCACAGATCCACAGATTTTGGATTAGTTTACTAACCAGCCATTATTTATGGCCACCACCAGTCCTTCTCTCCCATAAGTCTGCTGCATGTGTCAGAACACTGGTGCGCGGTGGGGGGAGGAGAATGCATTCATTTTTACAAGGTACTTTTGCACAAAGCAGAAGCACTGAAAGTCTTAAGAACTGGTGGGGGAGAAACACTCACACACGAGCAAGTTATGGAGAGGAACCCTGGCATACCTGCAGCAATTGCCTGCCACTGTGGAACCGCCCCAAAGGACAACACCTTGCCTTTATCAACCTGTTGCCCCCTAGATGTCTTGATTACAAAAATCTCATAATCCCCAGTTAGCAATGACCACCTAGGTGTGGATGATGGGAGTTGTCCAACAAATCTAGGGAGAACCAGTTTGAGGAAGGCAGACATAGACCAAACAATTATGTGTCTACCATGTAGAAAAAATATGTCAGTATGCGATCTTCTTGAAATGGTATCATGATGATTATACTGATTTCATCATACTGGTTTCATCATCAAAAAATTATAACGAACATCTTTTATTTGTGATGTGCGTCCCTAGAAATCAGTTAGCTACGCTTACATTTTTATTCTTCACAGATATTATGTGAGTTCAGCAACTTATAAAAACATATCTGTGTGCGTCTCTTTCTCACACACACACACACCTAAGAATTCTATAAACCATATCTAATGAGAGCGCATTTTCTTATAACATTAAAGAAATACTTTGGCACTGTGCTTATAAACAATCTTGAAACATATTCCATTTAATATTGTCAAGTACTTCTCAAGTACTTTACTACATGTGAAACACTTCTGAAGCTTCTTCCATAAAACCCTGCTGGACACCACACTCAATTAATTCAAATGCAAATAAACTGAACTTGAACACACTTCAGGCAATCAGTTTTGCCAGCTGTGCTTTACACTTAACTCTTTAAGCTTAAAAGTCCCATGAATTAAAAGAACAATGCACAGTGCTTCTAATTTGACATGATTAAGCATGGTCAAGAGAACAAAAGGAAATATATTTAATGGTTAAATTTCTGTAGCAATAAAAATATCTTTATCACAACCCTAACAATTACAGTCTCATAACTTGCAATGCCAGGTAGGAGATACTGTTACATCAAAAAACTTGGTATTACTCTGACATTGGCTGAGTTCAGACAACACACTAACCAATGGTTGTTTCCCATTTTGTTCCTATTATCCCCCCACCCACCCCAGTTGATTAGTGTGTTGTCCGAACTCAGCCATTATCTATGTTCAGTATCTTGAAATATGCAGTGAGGTCAAATGGCATGAGTCACTAAACACATCTTTGAGCCGTCTGTTTGGGATTCTCCTTTCTGTTTTTCTAACCAACATCAGCTGCAACTGTGTCCAGACTGAGACCACAGCATGGGTAGACAGTAGTTAATCCTGCCCCTGCCCATACCATTTTCCCATTTGAACTCCCCTCCCAAGCTGCTATCTGCTGCTATTAGTATCTTTCGGAGCAAGTGGCAGCTTTGGAGGTGCAATTTGTAAACCACCTTCCCAATGTCCCCACCAGGGACCAAATGATGTCAGAGTGTCCTTTTGACATCTGGTGGCATGGCCACACACCCTTGGGTGTAATTCAGAGGATGGGGGGGAATCATCTGACTCTCCATCAAATTGTGGTTGCCTTCGCCCCTGCTAGTTCAAAAAAAAGACAAGGAAATTCCAATCATGGATTGGATGTATTTAGCATTGTAAGTAGTCAATTGCTTATAGAAGGCATGTGATTTTTAGATCTAATAGGGACCTTGAGATTACCATTTTAGCAAGAGCTGTAGTCCTAATCAAACAAGATTGAATGTTCCATATATATCAAGGTAATTAAATTCTAATTAATATGTTTAGGATTGAGGCTTAGGTTATACAGGTAGACTATTTGATTGCTCAGCATTTGATTACCATGCACTTGATGACTGGCTGCTGAGAACTGACTAGTCATTATGTCTGAGATTGCATGAGGCACCACAATGATGTTTTATGGTGTTATATCTGTGATGGCCCACACATGCCAGTCATTTCTTGATGTTGCAGTCATAAACCAAAGATGATGCAGGAATGAACCAGCCTTTAGACTGACATAACAAACAACTAGTAATGAGGAAGAGTTCTTCAATTTCTCCTTTAAGTTGACAGTTAATAATTTACTTTGCCAGCTCTTTTGTATCCCTATTTTCCAGAATACCATAAAGGCAGGTCAGATTTAAAGACACCCCCGCTCCAGTCTGGCATCATTTCTGAACGTCTATTTTTATAGTGTATTCATATAATTGCTTGCTTTGAACATATTTTGTTTGGACCCAACAGTGTGGCCTTTTATAATTTGGAATTCCACAGGAACAATAGGTTTGTTGTCACTTCTTAACAAGGGCAACACTATTATGTGTGCCTCTGCATGAATTTGAGATTAGCTTGATCAGATGTTTGACTGGGTAAATATATTTTTCATCAGACAGTAGACAACTATGTACTTTAGGACTCTGAATATTTTAATTAATTACACTGATCTAAGGTCTATTGGGAGAAGGAGAACTGGCTATACTGAATGTAAAAGTTGTCTAATTATACCGGATTGCAGCCCAGAAATAATTTACTCCTTACCAGACCTAGAATGAAAATTTAGACAGGAATGGAAGCCTAAAAAGAGCCAGCATGATATAGTAGTTCTAATGTTGGACTAGCACTGCAGACACTCATGTTCAAGTCCCTACTCAGACATTAAAGTTAGCTAAATAACCTTGAGCCAATCACTATCTCTTAGCCCAGTCTACCTCCCAGGGTTGTTATGAGGTTAAAATGGGGAGGAGTAATCATGTATGATACCTTGAGCTCATTGGAGAAAGAGCATGAGTTTGTTTGTTTGTTTGTTTTTTAAAAAAAAATTAATGGAGGAATAGTTCTGTCCGAACAAAAGTTCACACATGGAGTACCAGTCATAATTCCCTCCACAAAATCACATTCTGGCTTTTTAGGGCCCTCAGCCATCTATATCAGCCTGCTGAAACCTGATGCCCTTCAGATGTTTTGGACTTCAACTTCCATCAGCCTCAGTCAGCATAAACAATGGTCAGGAATGAAAGGAGGTATAATCCAAAATATGTCTGGAGTGCCAGCTTGGGGTAGCCTAGCCTATATGAAGCTAATGTACACATCAATGCAAGAGTTCATGAAGTCTCAACATTTCAGCGTCTCCAAAACATGCTTCTGAAATTGCAGGAATGACTGCAGTACCATGCATAGTGTTCTGGTTTACACAGGTCTAACTCCAAATGGTTGTGGGAATGCAGAAGTCAAACTCATCTTGAGGGTTTCTGGCAAGAAGTGGCCCAAAGTGGTACATAAATTTTAGCACTTCCTCTATAGGAGCATTATTATTTTAGAATATGAGTAAAGACAAATAACTGAAGTTAGCAAAGATACTTTATATTGTGTGACACCTTCTCATAATTGCCCGCTTACGTATTTTTAAATTAAAAATTCACAGCCAGTCAGGGCTAGTTCTACTAGTAGGTAGGTAGACATGGAAGCCTTAAAGGGTAGCAAATTGTGGATTATTCCGTTAATGTTATTATTACTACTGTTACTATTACAATAATAGGAGACCCCTTTTTGATGTTTTGCCTCACTCAGCAATACCTTTTAGGCCATCTTTGCAGCTTGGGCAAAGAGAAAGAAGTATTTGTGTTCATAAGTCTCTTTAATACTCAATTCAAGATTGCTGAAAATCTCTTGTGTTTTGTACAAATCCATGCAAGTTCTTTTCAAAATTACTCGTAGAACTTTCTCTTCTTACTTTTCTAGCTCCACTGAATTTGAGTAAACTAGCCAACAAGCCCCTAAGAAAGAAGAGTAAAGCCAGAAACTGGGAGACAAAAGGACAATCTAGCCATGCATTTCTGTTCCAGTTGTCTGAATTAATTAGTCCCTGCTGTGGAACGATTTTCTCATATAGATGAACTTGGAGCAGAAAACTTTTGCCATTTCTTCCAGGATTCATTAGAACACTGAGTTCCTTTTCAGAACTGGATGTGTGCAACTTTCTAGAATGTAGAGCATTTTCTGGACTGTATTAACATCAAAAGATATTTTCAGCCTGTAGGGTGTATATTGTGACTTAGAAACATGCAAAACATTCAACCATACTATCTGCATGAGATCAATCATCCTTTAAAAACATGTTTACAAGCTCAGGCCCTTTGCACATCTATGCTGGCACTGCAAGATAACTGGGTCCTATACTTTTCTTCATTTTGGTAGTAACTAATGATAGTTTTATTTACATATTTAAAAACAAATTCATTTTCCTCCTTCATGCCTAAACTGAGGATTGGGATATTTTAAGAACATTAATTTAATCTGAAAATATATGGAAGCCTGGAAATAGTCCTATTTTAAAAAAACTAACATGAATCTATTTGAACACTGCATGTTTACGCTTACTCCTCAGATAAGAAAAAGAAATGTCTTTTATGAAGGGAAGAAATACATTCCTTATTTGTCAAGCTGAAATTTCAATATTAATGTAATGTAGCCCAAGAACTTAGTATTCACAACTTTTCCTCACTGAATGAAGCAGCTGTAAATCTTACTTCTGTCTCTGAATTGCTGACAAACTCTTTGTATTATTATTTTAGCAGATGTTCACTCTTGACATCACACTTTAACTTTGAATAAAGAATATTAAAGCAAAAAAAGTTATCGTATTGCTTTGAAACATAATTGCCATTGAACTGTTCCATTCTTTCTAGCCCAAACATTGTTGTGTGTTTTTAACTCTGATTAATATTTATTAGGGGAATTGCTGGAACATGGAAGTCACAATGATCTTAGTATCGTGTGAACTGGTGTTCTAGAATATAAAGAGAAAAACATCTTCTGAGATAATTACTGAGAGATCTGCAACATGATGCAATACTGTCTGAGAACCTAATTTGCTTCACTTCAGTCCGCTCCCTCCCAACAGGCTTTAAAATCTCCACTCTGGGATTAGCGTTCAACTCTAGTCAGCTTCTTGTCATTTACCTACAGAGAGAAGACAGCAAATCACAGGAACTACTTTTCTTTAGTAGCCAACCCTTGAATGGTGAAGAGCTTTGCAAAAGGTTAAACTCTGTGAGCCATTTCAGGTGTCTCTGTTTTCCCGTTCTCTTCAGTTATCAAAAGCAGTAGTTCTCCAATACTACATAGAAGTCTATATTGGTAAACCGGGAGCTCTACATTTGCATCCACTTCTAGCCTGGAGGAAGGCCTGTCATGACATTGACCAATCAATATTGTGGAACAAACAACGGGGAACTTTCAATCCTGGGAGCTGACCTTGCAGGAGGAGGGGCAAGCCCTTAATAAAATGGAGTTCCATAACTTTTGCAGCAGACAGACCTTTGTCACAGTTATAATCCTCATGATCATCACCATCCTCCTTCACAACCTCTAAGCATCACAGCTGATCTCTCTCTCTCTCACACACACACACACACACACGCACGCACGCACGCACCAGCAGCAGGGCACGGCAGGCGTTTATTTCACAAATCCTCTCTAATACTTGCTTTGCTCACTGCTTCCCAGACTGACCTTACCTTCTCTCCTGGGTCTCCCCACCCCACCTCTCTCCCGTAGGAATCAATGAGAGATTTGCTCGCCCCAAATGCTGCCGCCCTTCATTTGGCGTCGGTTCCTTAATGCGTTTTAATTAAAACCCATGACGGAAATCAATGCTCCTCTGTACATTTCTCAACCTTTCCTTGCACGATGGCATAACATTTTGAAAAGCCCCCTCCCCTGCTCAAGCCCACGACTACGGAAGGGGCGTGTGTGTGTGTAAAACTTTGCCACAAAACAGCACTTCTCCTCTCCGTCTCCCTCTCCATTCTGCATTCATCTCTTGTTTACAAAGCCCATTATGATCCTTGAGAGCGGCTGAAATCTTTCCCGAGGGTTCCCTTCGAATTAATCAGAGGGGCTAACAAGCTCGCAACTTTCCCCTGTCCCTTCCCCCCCTTTTCTTTTTTATGTTCAACCCCAAACTTTACCCATTTCCACAGAAATATAATAATAATAATAATTTAAAAAAAAACCTAATGCAGTTTTCTTTAGTATTTCAAGCCCGAGTGTCAGCTCTCCTTCTTCCTTACCTGATGGAAGCGTCGCCGAAGTCTCCGAAGAGGAGGGGGGCAGGAAAATAAACACCTTCAGCCCTTTTCTTGTGCGGCTGAGGGTCTCGTCTTTCGAACGGTCTGCTTGAAGAACAACCAAAAAAAGACTCCAAGGTATAAAGAAAAATAAAAGGGGGGGGATGTTGCGAAGGCAGGGAAGGAACCCGAGCGTCCGGGGTACAACTCCGAAGAAATCCCCACGTCTAGGAAGGGAGAGAAGCTCCGTTGCGTCCGAGAAGCTGCTTTACCAAGTTGCGTCTGGCTGGCTGGCTGGCCGAGAGGGGCGGGGCGGGCCGAGAGCGGGCGGGCGGGCGGGCTTCCCGGGTTCAGCACCAGCGGCTCCGCGGACAGCGCCAGGCTCCTTCCCCCTCCAGGTCGTCTCAGGCACTGAAGGCGGCAGCTGCTGCTCCCGCGCGCGTCTCCCTCCCCGCCGCCGCCGCCGCCGCCGCCGCTCGGCTCCAGCGCGCCCCGCCTCCGCCTCCTCGGCCCCGCCCCTCCCCACTCCGCCCCAACCTCACGTCAGCCCCAGCGCTGCCCTCCTTTGCAGAGCAGCCGGGAGAGGGGGCAGCCGCTGCAGCCCAGGGCCCCGTGACCAGCCGGGACCGGCAAGCGCTGCCCGCAGCTTCTGCAATTGGTAGGAGCAGCAGAGAGGGAGAGAAAGAGAGGAAGGAAGGGAAGTCGGGCGCCCTCGTTCAGCCCCCCCCCCCCGGTTTTTTTTTTTTTCCTCCCGGAGGAGGAAGAGAAAGGAAGGGCGAAGAAATTGGCACGGATGAAGGCAGCTCTGCCAGAAGTAACCATGATGTTAAACGTTTATTTGAGGAGGGGGGGCGGATGGGGGGGGAATGTGCTAAACGCACTTGGGTTTTGGAGAAGGAGCAGATCGGCGAGGAGGAGGAGGAAGCGATCAGACCGTAATGAGTAAAAAAAATAAAAACAGCCTTTCGTCATCTCAACACACGCCCCACACCGGTCCTTTTGGCAGAGGTTGGAAAAGCACGGGAGGGGCTGGGGAAACCCTCTGGGATCTTCTACCACCACCATGCCGCCGCCTCTGAGGTCTGCCACTGCTGGTGTCGTGGGGGGGGGGGGAGTAAGAGGAGGCACCAGCACGTCCTACCTCCCCTCTGAACAAGGAGGGCTGGACCCAGGGTGCTGCCTAGAGGTAGAGCAAGAGCAGCCCCGCTACCTACTCGCTCGCTCTCTGCCCCCCCCCCCCCACACACACAAACAAACGATCTTCACACTGCTTGTTTATCCTTGCTCCTAAAGTAAGAAAGGGGAACTCTTTATGCGGGGAGGAGCTAAATTCATTATTTGTTCAGGCTGAAATTACATGGCTCCAGCAGCAGGTAGCTTGTCTTCCCATTCACTCACCTGCGCCCCCCTTCTGAGCGGTGTGGTGGTGGGTATTGGGTCCAACTAGTGTCATCCTTCACCCTCCCTTCGGACAGAGGTCATGTGAGCAGGGGAAAGTGGCCGGGTTCTGTTCCAAAGAACAGGCCCCCTTTTGCTGCCCCGCTCCCTCTGGGCAGCTAAGCTCAATTCTTCTCACTGCAACACCCAAAATAATAGGATACGCAAGCAGGGAGAACAGCCATCTCCAACCTGGCATCTTCCACACGTTTGGGGCTACCAACGCTCCCAGCAAACCCCCCCCCCCCCCAGCCAGCATGGTCAATGGAGAACTGGGAGTCCAAAACTTGCGGAAGCCACCAGGTTGGGGAAAGCTGAGGTAGAAGATTCCAGAGGGAGAGAGAGGGCACATATTTATTTATTTATATATTTATTGCATTTTTATACTGCCCAATAGCCGAAGCTCCCTGGGTGGTTCTCAAAAATTAAAACCATTCAAACAGTAGAAAAACATGATGTAAAATAACATATACTGCCATGAGCAGTGGCAGCCCTCACTTGCCCTTTGCTCCTTGATGAAAGAAGACACAGCCCAGTGCTTGCGTGGAGTGGACAGAGCAGCTGCCTTTTCTCACTCACTCTAGGTGCCCTGCTTTTGTGGGGCAGGCAGGGAAGCAAAGGCAGCTGCTGATTCTAAAACCCCCCCATCTCTTTTGCTCACCCTTTCTGGGCACTGTGGCAGAGCGAACTGGTGCTGCCTAGAGAGAAGAGAGCAGCCACCTCTGCCCGCTCTCTCACCCTCTTCTCTCTCTTCTGTGGGGCAGCCTGGAAGGAGCAGCCTCCTCATCCTTCCACATACTCGCCTGAATTCTTCCTCTGGGCAGAACAGTGGCAGGGATTCTGGTTGGTGAACCAAATCCTCCCTTCTGTGCCGCCCAGACAATGAGGATCCCTCAGCCGTTGCCGCTTGGAATCAAGGATTGGGCACGTAATGGCTCTGGCTCTGGTTTCAAGGCGACCCTATTCCTCCACAAGTCTTCTTGCTTACACACCCTCTCCCTTTGAGTAATGCAGAAGGCAGGATGGAACCCAGCAGCACCATTCAAAGGCAGGCAGGGAAGAAGCCAAAGGAGTCAGTGAGCTGCTAAGGTGTCCCCGGTGAAGGCTATTGGCTCCAATTTTGGTGAGGCTGTGAATCCATTCCAGGTTTCAGCTAGAACCAGTCAGAATGCTAAAGGAACTATCCAAGGTGCTGAAGCCTGCCCCCTAAATAGGTTCAGTCCTTTGGAGAGCTCCTTTAGATTTCTGGCTGAAGCCCAAAATGGATTCACAGCCCCACCAAAATCGGAGCCACGGACCTCACAGTGGTTAGGTTAGGTCAAAAACACCACCAACACACATCCAAAAGAAATTATAAAATGCCCTGAGAATGAGCACATCAGGTAGCATAGCTTTCTCCCAGATGTGCTAGTTAGTTATATGCAAGTAGCTGCTTATGTGAAGGAGGAGTTAAAATATAACCCATCTCACCTGCAGTCACAAATGGGACCCCAGGGAGACTTGTCTGGCGTCTGAGTTGTTTTCTTTTTGGTGTCAGGAAAAGACCTTTTAATCCTCCCATGCTTTTTAGACTTTTTTTTTTAAAAAGAAAGCTTGTAAGCAACTGTCGTTTTTTAATTAGCTCTCCCCCATCAATTGACTGTTGTTGTTTTTATCTGCTTTTCTTGTTTTTTTAATTTTTGGTTGCATGTTATACAAATACAGCATAATCCTAAATGGGTCTACTCAGAAGTAATTGCACCATTGACATAAATGGGTTTTACTCCCTGCTAAGCATGCAGAGAATTGCACCTCAATAATAAAGAATATAAATTAAGAGATATAGTCCAGGATTCTCTCACTTACAATCTATATGGCACAATATGTAGTAAAATATTTTACAACTCACAACATGAATCAGTGTGGAAGAAGCAATCACCTAACTGTCTTTTTTTCCCTTTTTAGATGTCTGCATTGACGTGGCAAAAATGTATAGAAACAAGTCACCAGACAGAGTAAAATTTTTAGCAGATGTGACCAATATAGTGAGAATATATTAATTCTTTGGGCCAAACTACATCTTACACTTACTATATAGCATGTAGCTATGTCTAACTTTTTGTTTAACAGAAGGAACTTATCATTAAGAGACATTATCCCCAGTATTCCTTCCTCCACTTTGTAGCAATCAAGCAATTAGGTTAGTATTCTTGAATAGATGTGTTAAGAATTTCCTTTCATCTCTATATCCCTTTCTTTGGAGGTTTCTGGACTGAGGCACATCATGAAATACCGAAATTGCTGAATTACACATACAGTGTAATCCTATATATGTCTACTTTGAAGTACGTCCCATTGAGTTCCATGGGGTTTACTTCCAGAAAAGTGGGAGGAGAGATGTAGTCTTTGGTGTTTGAAAATCCATCTTTTTCTGCCTATACGGTAAAACTGTTAAGGCTCAGAATAAAATGAAACAACAACACCCCTATCAACAAATGGGAATTTATATATTTTAAAACATTTTGATTGTACTAATACAGTTAAATATCTTGTACTATTACATGGTACTAATTCCATTTGTGGCTATTAAAGAATTACAAACAACACTTACAAAATATTTGGAAACTTAGTTCTACACCTGGGTACCAAATTTAGGTACCAAGATACTTAGGTACTTAACCTATACATGCATCTGATGGCTTGGTTTATCTTTTTATTTTTTATTTCTTGGTCAAGGATAAAGTGGTGACTTGTATATGTGAATTAGCCATCACAGACTAATAACTACAGGTAGGTCTTTCTTATCACAAATCAGTCATATAATGGGGAACACTGACACGTTTAGCTGAGTCACCAAACAACACAGCATCAAGGATTGAACATCCATGTGTGAATCTGTTCTGAGTAATAGGCTGAATGACATGCAAGATTATTCTTGAAAAATGCTAGACTTCATTGCTGGATCAGAGAAAAATTACATATTAAGTAGTGTGATTTGCTAGATTTGAGCTCACATCAAACAGCAGAATAAAATGGGACTGAATTTCAGTTTTTCTCTACATACAGATACTGCCTATATGTATTTCTCTGGTGGCAAATCATTATCCTAGATGATGGCAGAAATATCAGCAGGTATTATTGAGCTTTCTGAGTTCAAATGAGCATGCTCAATAACAGAAAAAATATCTGAGTGATGACAAGCGTAGCAAAGAGTATCTAAAAAAACAAAACATGCGCAAACTACTACTGCAGAATGTGTGTGTTTTCCACAAAGGTGTATCATCATTAGATATTACTTGGTACCCAGAAATCAACTAAGATGTGTTCAACTAATCAGCTAACCACAGATGATTTACATGTATGTGTTTGTGTCCGGAAAACATGCTTTTATTGAAAGGAGGTAGAAATAAGAACACATTCCCACCTCAGCTTTTGGCCATTAATTTTGTTTCTCTGATGTAGTAACATGATACATGTGGAGCTCTTAATCAGACAACAAATCCATCATGGATCTTTCTGTGAGGTTCAACCGTTGGACAAATTTCCTCTCTCTTTTTTTAGCAGTGCAATTTTCACCAAACAGCAAATAGGTTCCAACTTGAACTCAGATTATGTAGTGCTCCCATTCTCAAAGTGAAATGGTAGGTATGAAATATTAATTGCCTCTAAAACATCAATTGGAAAATTTCAAGTACACTGGAAAGCATTTTAATAGTGTGTAGCGCTAATGCTTACTATCTCTGTCATGCTGGGTATCCCCAGTTCAGCATCAACCTGCAAAATCAAATAATGTACTTCGCTCCAAATGTTTAAGAAGTCCTTTTGACCTCCCCAAAGGTTCTCATGGGCTTAATGTTAAATGCCACCATGAAACTTTAATTTATTTCTATTTATTTTTATTTATTTCATTTCTATACCACCCAATTGCCAAAGCTCTCTGGGCGGTTCACAAAAATTAAAACCATGAAGAGCATAATAAAACAACCAACAATTTAAAAACACAAATACAAAATACAATATAAAAACCACCATAGACACCATACATTATCATGAAATAGTGAGTATGTGGATAGATAAACTGTGGTGTGGGTGCGTTAGTGATATACAGATCAGTCTATTTATAGTCTATGTCAGTTTCGCATATGGTCAAGCATAAGTTCGTTCCAGCCTTTTTAAAAAATACATTTAATTTGTATGCTTTTTCCCATAGAACACATATTTTATATACAATTTCCCCTGAAGTGTATATCAAAACTTTTGCAGTCATTGTCCCCCTAATATTGGCTGGAGGGCCAGGGGAGGGGTGGTCCATATAGATTCCATCACCCTTGCCAGGAGGCCCCTCAACTTGGGAGCTGGGACATTGTACTCAGTGTTGTGCCAGAGAGACAGAATAAGTCTCCTGCAGGTGTGCTATCCATCCAGCTGCTCAGCAGCAGCCCTATCTGAGCTGGTGGAGGTAGTCTTCTGTGTGGTGCTGGAGATATCAAAGGCTTTGGTAGTAGGAGACTTCAGCATTCATACCAGTGTAGCCTTGGGGTGGGGTAGGGGATTCATGGCTGCCATGAAAATCATGGGGCTGTCTCAGTATATCACTGGCCCAACACATTCTCCAGGGTGCTACCGAGGAGGGTCTGGAATTGAGGGAATTGAGGGAATTTGATTTTATGGTGAGGTTTGGATTTACTGGACAAACTCAGCTCCTACGCAGAACGCCAGCAAGAAACTTTGAACTCTGTATACAGCAGTAGCCTTGGGCAGCTTACCAACTCATTCCAGCTCCTGGCGAAGGATTTAACATTCCCAAACTTTGAGCTTCTTGGATACCAATAAAAGCTTTTAACAAATCTCATAGCACCAGAGCCTGTCTCTCACCCACACCTGCTAATTGGTGCTTCTTTTCCTCCCGTTCACACTCGGACTGGTTAAGATGGCCTTCTGGAGACTAATGGAATCTAAGAGGTTCAGAAATGCTCCGATGGAGTTTTGGGCAGACTCGGCTAGTTCTCCTGCCAAGGCCCTGATCTCACTGAAATAGGTTATCAATACCATCACTTCCAAATGCCCTCTTCTGTGAGCCTAGTTCACCTTTTGGTACTTGCAGGAGCTATGAGCAATGAAGCAAGCAGGCTTGTGCATGATAAGTACCGCCCAGAGAGCTTCGGCTGTGGGGCGGTATATAAATGTAATTAAATAAATAAATAAATAAATAAGTAGGGAAAGTTTTGAAATGGATGTGATCAGATGTGTGAGAGCACATTATTGTGCCTAAAATGGGACAGCGATGACAGCAAAAAAAAGTTTATAATGCAACAAAAAGTTTATTATGCTACCATCATTGCATTTTCAGGTAGCCATCCAGCAGACCTTGTTGCTGAAACAGCCATTAAAATTAGGCCTGGTGGTTGATTTAGGAGAGCCCTCAGAAGCCTGCTGTAACAAATTTTCAAGGAACTTTGAAAACAAGATTGTCTGCATTCATGAAGAACCTGACACTGCTGTTGGTAAAGATCTGGCAAAGGTGTCCAGAGTACCATAGAGTTAGGTTACATTGCCTTATTTTATTTATTTATTTATTTATTTATTTACTTATTTATTTATTGCATTTTTATACCACCCAATAGCCAAAGCTCTCTGGGCAGTTTACAAAAATTTAAACCATAAAAACCATTCAAAATATAAAACAAACAGTATAAAAGTATAATATAAAATACAATGTAAAACACAACCAGGAAAAAATCAAGCAGCGATGCATAAATTAATACAGATTTAAAATACAAATTTAAAACAGCAGAGTTAAAATTAAGTTTCTAAACTGTTAAAGTGTTGAGAAAATTAAAAAGGTCTTCACCTGGTGTCTAAAAGAGTATAGTGTAGGTGCCAGGCGAACCTCTTTAGGGAGCTCATTCCACAGCCAGGTGCCATAGCAGAGAAGGCCCTCTTCCTGGTAGCCACCTGCCTCACTTCCTTTGTCAGGGGTTCATGGAGAAGGGCCCCTGTAGATGATCTTAGGGTCTGGGCAGGTACATATGGGAGGAGGTGTTCCTTCAGATAGCCTGGCCCCAAGCCATTTAGGGATTTCAATGTTAACACCAGCACTTTGAATTGGGCCTGGACCTGGACTGGCAGCCAATGAAACTGGAAAAAGGTGGGCCTTAGTTTCAGATATTGCAGTCTGATGATGTGGACAGGACCTTTGGAAAGGTCTGGCCAACCACATGTATACTAGATCCTTGTCCTTCATGGCTTGTGAAATCTAGCCTGTGGAGATTGACTGGGTGGGTTCAGGAAGTGATTAATAAAGGGAGGAGCAGTACCCACAGCCTTGAAAGAGACTGGTGTGTCCACTCAAAAACCCTCTTTGTGATGACTAATAAATAATTAACAATCCTGTTGCCAATATCCTCTTTTGGGACATGGGTCTGAGAAGGTGATGGCTGGGTGCCCCAGAAGCTCTTGGAGCTTCAGGCCTGGGTTTGGCAGTGGAATAACCCTGGTCACCATGATGGATGAGCTTCATCAGAAAAGGTGTCACATTTTTACTGTTTTACTCTGTACAACACCATGTACACTGATGGTGCTATATAATAATAATAATAATAATAATAATAATAATAATAATAATAATAATAATAATAATAGTGTGCTGATGGCACCCAGCTCTATTTCTTCTTGTCAGCTTAGGCTCGGCAGGTGCTAGTTTGGAGTCTGGGTACAATGATGGAAGGGATGGGGACTTACACATTGTGACTGAAATCTGAAAGATGAAGTTCCTGAGCAGTTCTCAGGTCCATAAACTGGGTAAATGGCTTATTCAGGATGGGGTTGTCTGCCCCCTGAAAGAGCAGGTGGATCACCTGGGTTACTTCTCGATCCAGCTTTGTCATTAGAGGCCCAGATAGCATCAGTGGCATGTGGTGCTTTTGCCCAGTTTCTGGCTTGTGTGCCAGCCACAACCATTTATGGACAGAGACCATGCTCTGGTCACTTCTTTTTTGGATTACTACAATGTGGATCTGCCCCTGAAGACAATCTGGACATTACAGATGGTGCAACATGCAGCTGCAGAATATTGTCAAAGATAACTGTCATGTAGCAGAAATCTTCTTTCTATGCTGAATCCAAGGTGCTGGTATTGACCTACAAAGACCTAAATTACTTGGCACCCAGGTATCTGAAGGAGCATCTTTCCCTGTACCTGCCTGCCCCATAGTCTTACATCCCTGAAGGAGGCCTGTCTCATTGTCCCACCAATGGGGGAAATATAGAGTTGTGACATGACATAGTGTCTTCTCCATAGTGGTGCCATAACTTTGGAATCCCTTCTCTCAGGAGGTACAGCCCGTGCCAACTTTGCTAATATTTTGGCACCAGGCATTTGTTTATCTGATCATTTATGAGTAATTAGTGGCCACTGCAATAAATCAGATTGGAACTTCTGTGGGTTATTTGCTTTCTCTGCTGATTATTTATTGGCTTTAGTTGAGATGGTTGTTGTTGTATTTTATCATTGGTTGTTTTTAGTATTATTGTATCTGCCCTGTTGTTGTTGTTTTGTTTTGTTTTATGAAGATTGGGATATAAATAGAACCAAATGAATAAATGACATGCACACCACCAAAACCAAGAGTTTTGTGACACCTTAAAGACTTAAGAAATTTATTATGGCATAAGCTTTTGTGCATGCAGTAATTTGGCATATACACACAGACCTGAAGGTGGTGAGAGAGAGAATGTAAATGATGAGATCAGAGGAAAAAATGAATGTAAAAACAAATAAACAAAATGTGACAATAATGTTGAAACATAAAATTATGTAAAATAAGCTCGGTGACCATTCACAAGACAGTGTTCATGGTAAGCATTCTCGCATTGGTATGTGTGTGTGTGTGTGAGAGAGAGAGAGAGAGAGAGAGAAAGAGAGAGAGAGAGAATTATATGTGCTTTCTCTTGCCTTGGCAAGACTCCCATTGACTTGAATAAGTGTCAGGATTTTTCTCACAATTATTTATAAGAACCGCCTCACCACATGTTTAATAGTCTACCTGGATTGGTATCCTATCTAGGATCGCAGCTGGTTTAAGCTGCTGCCAATAAATTACAATTCCTCTTTTTCGTTTCCAGCTTCCAGTGGTCCAGAGTTTCATTGCCAATTGATCATGTCCTGCATTGGTCATCATAAAGTATATAGCCACTGATCGTAAGTTGAATCAACAGAACACTAATTTTGAGGACAGCCATAGAACTGTATGAAAACATAGGTCTGCCACAGTGTTACCATTTAGACAACAAATATATACACAAGAGAATGCAATAAGCATGAATTAGAAAAACTCATTCTACATTCCCGCTGTATGTATAATGAATTATATTTATCTACTAATCCTGTTCTTGATGTTTCTTTTCTATTTTTGGACTCCTACTGTGACATATAATTTTACAGGCTCTCATTTAATTATGATTATTTCTGTTCATTTGTTATACACAAACTTTGTTAATTCTTTCTTCTTTATGCATTGGTTATTATAATACTGCTGGTAGGGGGAAAACATGATTATTTGGGGGAATGACTCTAAATGCTACATCTAGGCATCTGATGTGTACCATTTTTATTTCTTGCAGCACATTCTAGAAAAGGGAGCTGGAAGAAAACCTTTATGCAAAGAAATTACTTGGCACTAGGGTGTTTTTTAAATCAAGGAGTAGCTTGCACCATTCTTACCATGTGTAGCTTATAGCTGAAGGGTTGAGGTCCACCAGGCCCCAGCTGTGCTACAGCATTAACTTTCTCTTGATTATATATTTGTACCTTGTTCTAATATAGGCATGTATTTTATGGTGAACATACGCAGTATTTCATAATTAGCCGCCAGGCAGTAGGAATTCCTAGTACTTAGTTTCGTGTTTTTGCTTTCCAGAGCTCTTTAATTTGGATAGTATTTGACAGTATCTTGCCAGATGCAATGTAATATGCTACATTTTGCAATATTCTTTACAATTTGTTTTATTTAACAGCCCCCAATGCATACTGCCTGGCTGTTCATGTTTGTTTTGTTTTCATTCTGCAGTCTTAATCGTTATATTCAAAGCACTTCCCAGTGCTGTGCAATAGCTGGATGCAACCTGTCCTTTTCATGGAAGGGTTTTATGATATATCATAATGAATTTCAAAGGATGGCTATGTGTACAAGAAGACCATTACTCTTATTTAACATCTTATTTAATAAGATTTGTCTTTGAAAGGATTTAGGAAGGAGTAAGTCAATTGTGATAGACAAGACGCTGAAGATTCATTAGGCTGGAAGGCAAGACAAACTCCAAACAGGATTATTTGTTCTATCTCCTTCGCTCACTTGTGCTGTATTGGCTTAAGTTGTGAGAAACATTTGAAGTATCTTTCTGTTTGAAGTGGAGGGATCTATCGAATATTCTCAGGCCAAGGAAGTGATTTACACCTCTCTGCGAGGGAGTGGTCCCAGGCTGTCTGAAAGAGGCAGTAGTGAGACCACACCTGAAGAAATCTTCCCTGGACCCAGAAAATCTTAATAACTACAGGCCATTGGCAAATGTTCCATTCCTGGGCAAGGTCCTTGTGTGGGTGATTGCAGGCCAGCTCCAGGCACTTGTGGATCAGACCGATTATCTGGATCCATTTCAGCTTGGTTTTGGCACAGAAACAGCCTTGGTCACCCTGTATGATGACCTATATCAGGAGAAAGACAGGGGGAGTGTGACTCTGTGGATTGTCCTTGATCTCTCAGCGGCTTTCAATACCATTGACCATGGTATCCTTCTGGGACAACTGTCTGAGTTGGGAGTGGGAGATACTGCATTGCAGTGGTTCCACTCCAACTTGGCTGGTCAGCTCCAGAAGGTGGTGCTCGGCCCCATGGATTCTGCAGTATGGGGTTCCACAGGGGTCAGTCTTGTCCCCCATGCTGTTTAACATTTACATGAAACCATTGGGTGTGGTCATCTGGAGTTTTGGAGTGCATTGTCAATAATACACAGCTGTATTTCTCCTTCTCGTCTTCATCAGGTGAGGCTGTGGACATGCTGAACTGGTGCCTGGCTATGACAATGGACTGGATGAGGGCTAATAAACTGAAAGCCAATCCAGACAAGACTGAGATGCTGTTAGTGGGTGGTTCTTTGACTGGACAGTGGGTGTTCAACCTGTTCTGGATGGGGTTGCACTCCCTCTGAAGGAGCAGGTTCATAGCTTGGGGGATCTCCTAGAACCATCTCTGTCTTTTGAGGCTCAGGTGGCCTTGGTGGCACGGAGTGCCTTCTACCAACTCTGGTTGGTGGCCCAGCTACGCCCCTATCCAGACAGATATAGCCTAGCTTCAGTTATTCATGCTCTAGTAA
Source organism: Elgaria multicarinata webbii (assembly GCF_023053635.1). Taxonomy (NCBI): domain Eukaryota; kingdom Metazoa; phylum Chordata; class Lepidosauria; order Squamata; family Anguidae; genus Elgaria; species Elgaria multicarinata. The sequence goes on along the minus strand of NC_086180.1, from coordinate 75,500,696 downwards.
CCTCCAAATTAGATTACTGCAATGCACTCCATGTGGGGCTGCTTTTGAAGATGGTTCGGGAGCTGCAGCATGAGCAAAATGCAGCAGCCAGATTGGTAACTGGAACCAGAAGGTTCAAACATATAAGACTGATTCTGGCCCACTTGCATTGACTGCCTATACGTTTCTGAGCCCAGTTCAAGGTGCTGGTTTTAACCTATAAAGCCTTACATGCCTTGGGACCACAATACCTGACAGAATGCTTCTCCCAACATGAACCTACCCATACACTACGCTCAACTTCTAAGGTCCTCCTCAGAGTGCCTACTCCGAGGGAAGCTCGGAGGTTGGCAACAAGGGAGAGGGGCTTTTCAGTGGTGGCCCCGCAATTATGGAATGATCTTCCTGATGAGGCTCGCCTGGTGCCAGCATTGTTATCTTTTCAGTGCCGGGTCAAGACTGTTCTCTTCTCCCAGGCAATTAACAACATATGCTGAGTTTTTAACTGATCCCAGAATAGTTGTTTTAAATGGATATTGTGTTTTTTATGCTTTTGATGGTTTAAAATTTTTGTATATTTGTTTTTTATGTTCACTGTTTTTAATCTTTGTAAACCACCCAGAGAGTTTCGACTATGGGGCGGTATATAAATGTAATAAATAAATAAATAAATAAATAATACCAAATAAAGGCAAAAGAAACACATGTCCCAGGCATGGGAACTTTGGATTGAGTGTGGAGTGTTTCCCCACCCACATCTTTCCCATTCGTTTCAAAGGAGAATCCAGAATGGTTTATGCATTCCTTCCCCCAACATGAATAAACTGCAAGACATGTGTACACAAGAAAGCACACACAAGCATTTGTGCATCTGCACATCTACACGTATGTGAATTTAAGTTTCTTTTTCTCTGCACTTGTGTGAACCTAACACCTGGGCTTCTTTCTTGCCTCTCTGGTGCTGTGATCAATCAGCATGAAGAAAGAAAATTAGGAAACATTGATTGCCTGATCTTTTCACTCTTCTTCGTGATGAGTATAAATGGCTAAGTCAGAGTGACAGCCTTCATACCTAATCTTGTTCCCTAATCGCCATCATTTATAATAAAGATATTCCACACTGATCTACCTTTCGGAGCGAACTCTGCCATTCCTACTCAGGGCAGCAATATTCTGTGCTCCATCGCATTTTCTGTGCATTACCCAAATTGCAGAAGATAGATGGAAGGAAGGGAAGGGCTAGCAGATACGTTCCACTGCTCAAGGGAGGTCTTTGCTATAGGCAAAGGGAAGCGTAGCTATCATATCTCCTATCTGCCCCCCTCCCACTTTTCCACCATTAAGTTGCAAGAAGAAGTATGGCATAAAGGTATCCTGCTTTGCTCAATAGTTCTCCGAACATTAACTCCACCATTCTCACTAGAAATACTTCTCAAGGAAACAATGCCCAGATACCATTTCATCCAGAAGTTATGAGAAGATCAGTAATGTGCTTCTGATGACAACCAATTACACAATCAGCACTTCAGACTGCAAGTTAGGAATACATGTCCAAATGCTCTCCCTCAAAATAAACTTTCCAGGAAGTTAAAACAATAACAACAACAAGAAGCATGTCAGGGGGAAAGGTTTGTTTATTTATTTCATTTCTATACCACCCTATAGCTGAAGCTCTCTGGGCAGTTCACAAAAATATATACTATAAGTCACAGTGTAAAATATAAAACATGGAAGCTTAAAACAATGATTTAAAACCACAGTATAAAAGTACAACCAGAAGAAAACCGAGAAGCAATGCAGGGATTTAAAATGCAGAGTTAAAACAGCAGAGTTAAAAGACTAGTATAGTAAAATGCTAAAATATTGGGGAAATAAAGAGTACAATGTAGGTTCCAAGTGAATTTCTCTAGGGAACCCATTCCGCAGCTGGGGTGTTAGAGCAGTCCTCCTTCTGGGAGCCACCCACCAAACATCCTTTGGCAGGGACTCATGGAAAAGGTTCCACTTATCCTCCCTGAAATGCTTCGCCACTTGATTGTGCTGACAGTAGACACTGTCCCTCAGTCACTGCTAGGGATGGGTGAGAATTTCATTGGGTTCACATTTTTTTGTGAGATTACCTAGATGATTCCAGTATCAGAGGCAGTTAGCCTATATACACTAGTTGCTGGGGAACATGGGTGGGAGGGTGCTGTTGCACCATGTCCTGCTTGTGGCTTTCCTGTTGACAGCTGGTTGGCCACTGTGTAAACACAGTTGTGGACTAGATGAACCCTTGTTCTGATCCAGCATGGCTCTTCCGATGTCCTTATCCAATTTGAACCTCCCAGCACAGAACACAGTCCCAATCACAATTTGCAGTTGGAAATCCATCAGTTTCTAAGTTTGTGATGCATTCTACAGAACAAAATAAAAATGTGTCCATTTGAAAAGAACACAAAAATGCACACATTCTAAAAAGAAGAGGAAGAGGAAGGAGAAGGAGAAGGAGAAGAAGAAGGTATATGAATTTCTGGTATGGAAAAAAAATATCCTTACAAGGCTCAGTTTCCTGGCTCTGACCTCCGAGCCAGGAAACTGTGCTTCCCACTGCCCTAGTAGCTAGCGCCAAGATAACCGCATTGTCTAACTCCTCATGCTTGGAAAATGGAGTGCAGACACCGGGGAAAGGGGACATTCTTTGGGGTAGGGAGGGAAGGACCCCAGCCTCCTCCCCTCTGACTTTGAGAAATCGCCCATCTAGCAGAAAGGCAGGGTGACTGGAGGGCTGAACCACCACTCTCCTCCTGCTCTGCATTGGATACTGGAGGCTGCGGACTATCTGGATAGGACTGCACCCTAAAAAGGTTTCACCTGGTGCCAAAAAGGACGACAACCAAGGCACTAGGCAAGCCTTTTTGGGGAGGGCTTTTCACAACCAAACTGCCATTACTGAAAAGGCCCTCTCCTTAGTAGTCACCTGTCTCATCTCATTGGTTGGGGGCCCCTGGAGAAGGGCCTCCAAAGATTATCTTCAAGCACCAGTTGTTGGTACCACAGGGTGGTGAATTGTAGCTTCCTCTTCAATTTATCAAAACTGTGTAGTATTCCTGCTAGGGGTGCGCAAAGTGGGTCTTCTCTACCTCGAAATCTGATCTGGAGCTCTGTAGAGGTGATTCTCTGCCTTGATTTCAGAGCCCTTCCCCTCTCTCCACCTTGTTGAATTACCCTCAAAGAACCGTTCAGTGTTTGGGTAACTGGTATTTAACAAAAAATGCTTACAGCTCCATCATTTTTAAAGATAAAGAGATAAAACGTGGCATAGTGATAGCTCTTAAGGAGTGCTTTAGCCCCACCAAGGTTGAATCAAGTTGGTTCATGCTTTGATTTTTTAAAGGCATTTTTAAATGGAAATTAACAAAATGCTTATATCTGCATAATTTGTATAGATAAAAAGATGAAACGTGGCAAGGTGATAGCTCTTAAGGAGGGCTTTAGCTTTACCAAGTTTAAATTAGATCAGTTTATGCTTTGATTTTTTAGGATTTATTTTATAAAATCCCCACTCAAGCCTTCTCCAACCTGGTGCCCTTCAGATCTATTGGACGGAGCCCCCCCTTACACCCAGGCACTGAAATAAAGAGCCTGCCTGTGCCTTACTCAGGTGTAGAAGCTTTCTAACTCACCAGGCATCCCATCAGCACTTTCACGCTGTGGAAATGTGGATGATTGACTTCTATGAGCCCGAGCAGAAACGTGCACCCACCAGTTAGTGTTTCCCACTTCCCTGAACACTGTGATTGGAGGAGATCACAGTCAGGGACAGCACTGTGGCTATTCCTAGTGGAATATCCCTCACTCCATTCAGTGTCTTACAAATATGGAAATTCACGCACACACACACACACACACACACACACACACACACACACACACACCAGGTTAATTCCAGAAACTTTAGAAGCTCTGATTGGGCATGTCTCTGCTCTGAGGGTATTCTATGAGTTTGGAAGTGGCCAGTCTCTGCTCTGGAAGGTTGAATGCTCTGCAGATTTGCATTTTCATGATTACCATATAATCCCGGGGTAGAGTGCACACCCTTAACTCCTGCTGCATGGTGAAGCTCACCTGACCGTGTGGTTGGATGCTAAAAAAGACCAATGTCACTCTTTTTTATGCAGCACAGAGTAAGACTGTCATAACCTTAAGTGAATAAGGAAAAAAAGGAATAAATGAACAGGAAAAGATTTAAGAATTTGGCCGAAAATAAAGATGAAAGAAGGGACACTGCAGATCTAAGAAATTAAAAATTAGACATGACAAAGGATAGAAAAGCAATGTGGCACAAGAGTAAAAAATGAAGGCAAAGCCACAGAAGAGTAAAAGGTAGTTCTGAACGGAATTCAGGTATCTTGTAGTAAAGTTTCTCTCTGCACAGTTTCAAGATGTGAAAGCCATTCCTTACTGTGCTATTGTAAACAGGCTTACTTGGGAGAAAGCTCCATTGATTTTAGTGGAACTTACTCTATAGTAGAAGCGCTTATGAATATAGCCATGTAGCACAATCTTATGCATATCTACTTGGAATGTGGTCCGACTGTGCTCAGCAGGGCTTACTACCTAGTAGACGTGTTTAGCATATCAGCCTTAATCATTTCACCAATTTTTTTGTATTAAAAAAATGAAGAACGTTACAAAGCTGCTTTTTTGTTTTTTAGTTTTTTAGTGGAGGGTAGATTCACAATCTGATCAGGGAGAATTATCTAAGTTTTCAGGTGCCAGTATCATTTACATTTCTTTTATGCCATGGCAGAATATGGGTTCTTGAAGTCCTGTTGGTCTTTCAATCAGTTTGCAAGTGTGCACGTGATTGCTGCAAAGTGAAGATTGCCAACCAAACCATGTTCTTTGAGGCCTAGTAGGTGGTGGATTTCCTGGTTTGCATGAAGTCAAATACCAACACCTGCACTATGGCCTTCATCTCACCAAGCAAAAGGTTCACATTGCTAAGCTTTTTAGCAGCGGGCCAGATCTGCACTACTGCTTCAAAGCACTTTATAACAGTTTTGACATCTGTATATGGAGTGTGTCCAGGGCCCCAACAGTAGTCAAAACTGTTATTAAGCGCTTTAAAGCAGTAGTGTAGATCCTGCCAGGAAGCAGCTGTGCAAAAACATTTTAATGAAATGCTAGGGCAAAGAAGGCTGCCATGCACCTAGTAGACCATCCTCACTCCTAAGACCCAGTATTGTGTAGTGGCTGAATGTTAGAATGTAAGGAAAATAGAAGGCTGTGGTTTGGAAACAACAACAGTATCATAAGAGTGGTAACACTCAAACCACAAAGACATCAAAACAACTTACATAGATGAATAATTCAGAAATTTTACAAATGTATAAAGAACAGGCACATCAACAATATTTATAAGATGTTCACACTAACATTCACAACAAAGCCTGCAATATCAGCAATCTAATATACATATGGTGAACTATTCACATGAAGCGTCTTTTATATAAACAGTAGTCCGGTACTAATTGCTGTTTTGAAGATTCAGCAAAACAGTTTTGTTTGCATTGTTTTGTTTGCATTGCATAACAACATATGTTATTGCTTATAAATGCTGAGTATGGTGTTTTTGAATTACTTTTCAGCGTCATACTGAGGAAGAATCTTCGAAACAGCAATTAGTACCGGACTACTGTTTATATAAAAGACGCTTCATGTGAATAGTTCACCATATGTATATTAGATTGTTGATATTGCAGGCTTTGTTGTGAATGTTAGTGTGAACATCTTATAAATATTGTTGATGTGCCTGTTCTTTATACATTTGTAAAATTTCTGAATTATTCATCTATGTAAGTTGTTTTGATGTCTTTGTGGTTTGAGTGTTACCACTCTTATGATACTGTGAATGTTAGAATGGAAATAGCAAGACCTGACTTCACATGCTATTAGGTGCCTTCTTGCTAGTTAGTATCCCTCAGCCTAACCTACTTAACAGGGTTATTGTGAAGATAAAAGGCCCAGGATAAAGAAACATCTACCATACCCAAGGCTTCTTGAAGAAAAGGTAAAATAAAATGTAATGAATGAACACAAACAGGATCTCTTCTCAAAGCTACTAGCTAGCCTGAACCAGCCCAAAAAGAAAGAGATGAAAGCAAGACAGTGTGAAGGAAATAAGCATAATATTGGAACTATAGAATGTGCAATTATGGTCACAACATGCACATTGTTAAAATCACAAGTTCCCTAGTCATGTCATATTCGGTAAAGAGAATTTAATGTAATACTGACAGCAACCTTTTTTGTTGTTCTTTCTAGTTAAAGATGTATTATTTTATTGAAGCCTGAAGTAAATTTAGAAGTGATAATGATGCATGACTGTGTAAAATTGCATCTGTGTACTATTTGAACAAGTAAAGCTAAAACGGATTCCAACATTAATGAGATCCCATGCTTAAAATCTATACCATTTTTAAAACGATTATTGAAAAAGGTTTTGGGTGTAGAATCCTTGTTAAATATTTAAACTTGTACGTGGATCTGGCTTAGGGTCTAATAGTCAAATTAGTCAATATAGCTTTGAAACTTGGAGACAATGACCCTTAAGTATGTAGAGCAATATGCATTGTAGCTATAGGAAAAGAAAGCTGAAGTTATTCAATTTCTTCTGCACCAAATAGTTCAATCTCAGAGAGATCTCTTAGGGCATCTATTGGCTAATCTTAGTACTGCATGGGAAAGAAAAAGGAACATTGAGTGAATCTAGTCATTAGTTTTAGTTAGCATGTCATAATTCTATAAACTAATAATAGATTCTGATTTGCATATTAATGTTCTTATACAAGTAACGTAGTATTTTACTCTGGAGTGTAGGTTCCCCTCCCCAATTTCCACTTTTTGTTTTATAATAAAATACCACAGCAGATTCAGAGTTACTTCTTATAGCAATTTAACACACTCTCTCCATCAGTCTCTTTACCTCACACTCACATATATCATAATATAACACTGGCATCAAATGCTCCTTAGGCATGGTATTCCACCCTCCACCAATGCTTCCTAAGTGAGGACTGCCTCCAGTTTTAACTCCACTCAAAATTAAAATTGGTGCATAGGAAATGGCCTTATACCGGATCAGGCTTTGTAGTGTCTGCTCTAACTCACAATGGCTCACCTGGCTATCAAACAGAGTTTTTTCCCATCACCAGCTTCCTTATTCTTCTAGCTGGAGATCCCAGAGATTGCACGTGGAGCATTCTGCAAGCTTTCTGCCACTGCGCTATGGTTGTTCTTCAAAAGTGAAATAATTGGCTGAGATTTGGTGAAATTATTGATTAAGGCTTACATGCTAAACACGTCTACTAGGTAGTAAGTAGGGGTGTGCACGGACCCTCCGCTCCGCCCCGCGGGCCAATCCATACTCCATTCCTATTCGCCGCAGAGCTCCGGCTCCGAATCGGAGCTCCGCAGTGGAGGGGAGTGGTTCCAGGTAAGGCTGGGAGAGGAGGGCGGGAGGTTTACCGGGCCCTGCCGCCATCGCCGCCCATGCGGCGATGGCGGCAGAGCCCGGTAAGGGACCAAGGGGGAGGGGGCCTTACCTGCCTCCGTCCGTGGTCCGTCGGCGTCTTCAATTGAGCCCGCGGTTCAACCAGGAAGTCTGGGCCGCAAGTGGCCCAGACTTCCTGGTTGAACCGCGGGCTCAATTGAAGATGCCGAAGGACCGCGGACGGAGGCAGGTAAGGGAGAGGAGGGCGGGGGGTGTTACCGGGCCCTGCCGCTGTCGCCGCATGGGTGACAGCGACAGCGGCAGGGCCCAGTAAACCCCACGTACCTTTCCGGCGGAGCTCCGAATCGAGGCGAAGGATCCGCCTTCACCTCGATCCTCTTCGCCACGCTCTGCCGGCCCCCCAATCCTCTTCGCCTCCGCCTTAAGGGCAGGCGAAGCCCCCCGCTCCGCTTCTAATTCGCCGGTCCGATTAGAAGCGGAGCACATCCCTAGTAGTAAGCCCTGCTGAACACAGTCAGACCACATTCCAAGTAAATATGCATAAGAATATGCTATGGCTATATTCATAAGGACTCTTACTATAAAGTTCCACTAAAATCAATGGAGCTTTCTCCCAAGTAAGCCTGTTTACAATAGCACAATAAGGAATGGCTTTCATATCTTTAACAGAAACCTGTGCAGTGAGAATCTTTACTACAAGATACCTGAATTCCGTTCAGATCTACCTTTTACTCTTCTGTGGCATGAGGAGAGCGGAAGTTCAGCCCTCCAGTCACCCTGCCTTTTTGCTAGATGGGCGATTTCTCAGAGTCAGAGGGGAGGAGGCTGGAGCAGCAATAGGAAATGTCCACCCTGGTCTCCTTCCCTCCCTACTCCCAGGAATGCCCCCTTTTCCCAGTGTTTGCACTCCATTTTCCAAGCATGGGGAGTTAGACAATGTGGTTCCCTTGGCGCTGGCTACAAGGGCAGTGGGGTGCACCATTTCCTGGCTTGGAGGTCAGAGCCAGGAAACTGAGCTGTCTTATGCCCCTCCAGACAGCTTCTGGGGGCAGGGGGATAGGATTGATTTCCCCATGTCCCCAGCTGTTTAGTTTTCCAGGTTTAAAAATTGTGATAGTGTGTTTTTAGATCTTTGCACTGCTCCTGGCAATTACATCCCTTTTTTTACCCTTGGATTTATTCTGTTTTAAACAAAAAGTTTTATATTATTTTTTTCAATTTTATTGTATTTTATGGTTTGAATTTTTTTTAATTGCCCAGAGCACTATGGCTATTAAGCGACATAGCAATGTAAAAGATAATTTACCAAAAATGTTCCTGCAGTTGCCACAAAGTGGTGTATATATCAATTAGACTCAACATTACTACTACTACTACTACTACTACTATCATCATTATTATCTTCATCATCTTCATACTATTGATAGACCACTTTTATACAAGCATACATTCAAAGTGGTGTATAACTGCCCCCAACCAAAATACATAAAAACAAATTAATTTTAACAATACAATTTTGAAAAAAGCACTGTACTTAGGAAGCATTATGGCAGTCTTCCATGGTTCTGTGTTCTAATTGCTTACCCAAAAATATAGCAGAGTGCGAAATAGCAGCAGCGTAGAGTCTGGAAATGGTTTCAGCTTGAATTTAGGAACAAAAAGAAGCACTCACGGTCTTTGGTCAGTAAGAAGCTTTACTGACACTAAATAAATTACTTACAGAATAAATGGTCATATATACAGTCCTTTCACAGTACAGCAACAACGTAGCAGTATAACATCAGCAGTAAGTTCCAGCAGTAAGTTCCAGCAGTAAGTTCCAGCAGTAAGAACCAGCAGTAAGTTCCAGCAGTAAGAACCAGCAGTAAGTTCCAGCAGTAAGTTCCAGCAGTAAGAAGCCATACAACATGGACTTCTTAAATACACTTTTCTCCTTGGCCCAATTAACCAATAGTCTCTTCATCTTGTACATCTCGTACCGCACGTAGGCCAGGGAAGAATCTGCTTCATACTGGACTTCTCCTGGCAGAGACAATCTGGCCAAGGACATCTTTTTAACTCTTTAGAGTCCTTTTCCTTCTGTGGTTAAAAACCTAACCACAACACCCTTTCATTTTTAACTACAGAAAAAATACAATTTACATTTCATTACATTTCACCTGTAAGAAATCAACTTTACATGTTTACAACAATCCCAACATTGTGTACATTTCTTTGTGTTTTACATTTCCCAGAGACTTATTTATATGTAAGCTTTTCTTTTCTTCTTCTTCCAAGCACTGTTGAAAAACTTTGTGCTTTGGGGCGTTGAACTACTTTGCAATCTTCCAACTTGCAAACTTTCAGCAATTTTAAAACTTTCTGCTTCTGGCTTTTTAGGTAATTTCCTTTGGAAACTTTTCTACCTCTACACCAAGGTAACACCTAACTTTCCCCAGAGACTTCAGTTTCAACCCTTCCTGCAGCTTTGGGCTGAGTTTTCTTGAATGTGGTCTTGGGAACTCCCTGCCACCAGTAGACGAACCACTAGCTCCACAATCATGTACTCTTTTGCTTGCCCCTTTGCATACAGACACGTGTGTTTGAAAACACCCCCTTTCAGTTTTCGCTGCCTGAAAACACTTTTCTTGCTCTTGTTCAGACAATTTCAACACATCACTGTAACTCTCAGGTTCAGACTTCACATAACAAACACTGAATTCATCTGAATACTTTAAAGGTGGAATTCCTTTGTTTTTTCTTTGTGAACGACGAGGTACACTGGCAATTTCTTCCTCCCTTTCATTTCCCTCCTCCCTTCCACTTTTGGGAGTGGAAACACTCTTCTCAGAGATGTGAGGGCTCTGAGAAGTTAACCCCTGAGTTACTGTTTTCTCCTGGTTGTTCACGGTTTCTAACAGAACTTGGGAACCTTGAATCCTGTCCCAACCTGCCTCCTGAAAAGTAGCAGACCTAGAAACAACCACCTTCCCATGACTTAGGGAAAATCGCCAAGATTTGGATTGCATGCCAGAATAACCCACAAAACGTAATTTCACAGACTTGGTTTCACCTTTAGATCTTTTGGACTTTGGGATATGCACGTATGCCCAAGACCCCCATGTTCTTAAGTGAGACAAATCTGGCTTTGAACCAAAAAGTAAACAGTAAGGCGAACTGCCTGTAACCCTGCTCCAGGTTCTATTACACAGATAGTTTGCGGTTAAAAATGCTTCTCCCCACAAATCTTGCTCAGCGTTTGCATCAGCCATGAGAGAATCTTTCTTCATTTGAAGTACTCCAATTCTTCTCTCAATTGACCCATTTTGAAAAGGAGTTTGGGGATCTATTAACCTGTGTGTGATTCCTGTTTTCCTAAACCACTCACAGAACCTTCCAGAAACAAACTCACCCCCACGGTCCGACTGCACAGAAATAATGGGCTTGTTAAAGAACTTTTCCGCCCAAGTTTTCCAATCCCTAAAAGTTTCAAAAGCTTCTGATTTTCGCTTCAGTAAATAACACCAACTAAAGCGTGTGTAATCATCCAGAATTACAAGCACGTAACTGGATCCCCCTTGTGTAGGCGTGAATGGCCCTACCAAGTCAATAAACACCAGTTCAAAAGGCTTTTGTGACACCCTGTCACTTTTCCTGCAGATGTTCTGCACCCGGGATTTGGTCTGATGACAGATTGAACAATCCAAGAAATTTTTACAGTTTCGCAAGCTTAACCCTGTACACACTTGAGGCATGTGACTTAACACTTTAAAACTTGCATGACCTAAACGCCTGTGCAACTCATGAACACAATTTTTATGGTCTGGCACGTTACCAGTTTGTGCCACCCTTTCTTTACCTGCACCCATGTAAAACAGTCCATTTTTAACATGTCCCAGTGCCACATTTTGTCCATCCTTAATCACTTGGCACTCATCCTTCTGAAACGTAACAACGTATCCTTCAGACGTTAGAGCACTAACAGAAAGGAGACAAAAATCTAAATCTGGAACATACAGAACCTGTTCACACTCCTTTTGCAGACATGGAACGTAGCAACAGCCAATTCCTTCCACCCTCGACGTTCGTCCATCTGCAAGCGTGATTGACTTCACCTTGCTTGGTTCCAACTTCCGAAACGCCTCTGGATTATTAGAAATTGTTCTGGACGACGCAGAATCAATCAGCCAAACCTCTTGGGCCTCGTTACACCTCACTGTGGCTGAGACAAATGCATTCGAGCATTCCTTCTCCTCTCCAGCCTGTGTAACTCCCTTCTTCCTCTTTTTACAGAAGCGTTTGATATGACCCGGCTGTTTGCAAAAATAACACTTTCTTATTGCAACTGCGGTTCTCTCCACACTGTTGTCTTGGAAACACTTATCTTTCAGCATTCTTTCTCTGCTGCCAAGGGCTGACTGCTTAACCCTTTCCTGGCAGTTTTCCTCCTTCCTGGAAAGACGCCGTTTCTCTTCTTGGAGCAAACGACCCGTCAAATAATGAAGAGTGAGTTCATCAGTCTTCATACTTTCCAGACTGGTTGTCAGAATGTCCCAGCTTTGAGGCAACGACCCCAAAATCAGGTAGCACTTATGCTCTTCCGTAAAAACGATTCCGACCTCCTGCAACTGGACAAATAGAGATCTCACCTGTTGGAGATGATTTGCCAAACTTCCAGCCTCCTCCAACTTTAACCGATACAGCTCTCTGGTGAGGCTCAGCCGTGTGCTTGCCGACGCACGCACATAAATCTGTCTCAGCGCATTCCAGCTGTCTCTTGCCGTCTCATCTCTGTTGATATGGACAATTTGCGAGTCCTCCATACTCAAGACAATGTTTGCTTTGGCCCTTTCATTCTGCTCTTCCCACACTTGTGCTTCTTGAGCAGTCTGACCAACCGGCCTCGGGACACTCACGACGTTCCAACATCTGTCCCGCTTCAAAAACATTTCCATCTTGAATGACCACGTTAAGTAATTTCTCTCATTCAGCCGTTCCACCGGAATACTGGATGCCATCTGAACCTGGGCCATCCTCACCGGCTGGGCTGGAGCGCGACTCACACTGGATACAGACCCGTCTGAGCTCGATGAACTGCCTGAGCTCGACTCCGTCTTTCCCTCCAGCGTTCCTTTGCTCTCAAGCTTTCCAGCAACCAAAAATTATGCCTTCCAGACTTTCTCTGGGCGCATAACCTATCGGGGTAATTGCTTACCCAAAAATATAGCAGAGTGCGAAATAGCAGCAGCGTAGAGTCTGGAAATGGTTTCAGCTTGAATTTAGGAACAAAAAGAAGCACTCACGGTCTTTGGTCAGTAAGAAGCTTTACTGACACTAAATAAATTACTTACAGAATAAATGGTCATATATACAGTCCTTTCACAGTACAGCAACAACGTAGCAGTATAACATCAGCAGTAAGTTCCAGCAGTAAGTTCCAGCAGTAAGTTCCAGCAGTAAGAACCAGCAGTAAGTTCCAGCAGTAAGAACCAGCAGTAAGTTCCAGCAGTAAGTTCCAGCAGTAAGAAGCCATACAACATGGACTTCTTAAATACACTTTTCTCCTTGGCCCAATTAACCAATAGTCTCTTCATCTTGTACATCTCGTACCGCACGTAGGCCAGGGAAGAATCTGCTTCATACTGGACTTCTCCTGGCAGAGACAATCTGGCCAAGGACATCTTTTTAACTCTTTAGAGTCCTTTTCCTTCTGTGGTTAAAAACCTAACCACAACAGTGCACGTGCGCGCACACACACACACAGTATCCCTAGACCTTAATTAGTTGTATTTTTCCAGCTTGCAAGTTACTCCACCTCATTAATTAGAAGCCTATTTGAGTCTGTTAAATTAATTCCATTGTCATCTCTGTGTGATTTTCACAGAATGTCGTGCTATTGTCAGCCAGTGAAGGTGGTGGGTGTGAGCGTGGGTGTGTATGCACCATGTGTGTGCAGACATGAGCATACACACACAGATAAGAAATAGACAGAATGAGAAATGGAGGAACAGGGAGCTTGCATGTTGTGGATGGGTGTGGAATGAGAAGGAGCCTGCTGCAGGAAATTGAAGACAGATGAAAATGGGGAGGTTCCCGCTAGGGAGATGCTTTTGTATTTGTGTCAAGGTGTGTTTCTATGTGTGTATTCAAGACATATGAAATGTTTGGACCTCACTGGTGAGGTATCAACATTAAAAATGTACTTCCCCAACACAGAGAACATTTAGGGCCTTGCTAGCCCTACCTGGGAATCCGTGCTGGATGAGCAGCAAACTCCAGTCCAGACATCAGACATGATGGGCTGCAGGGAAGCCCTGTCGCATCCTCCATTTTGTTTATTCCTTAAAGGGCCGGGTGTGCAGGAACACACCATCTGCAAAGGTAGGTGGAGTTGTTGTTGTTGTTGTTTTTTAAAAAAGGTTCCCCGCTCCCCTCTGCCCCCAATTTCCCCCTGGCCGCGATCCCACCCACCCATGATCTCCGATCCCCCCATCCCCCATGATCTCTGATCCCCCCATCCCTCTGGCTCCAGTTTCCCCCCATCCCCCTTGGCTCCATTTCCCCCCATCTCCTTATCCCCCCCTGGCTCTGGTTCCCCCCCCATCTCTGCACCCTGCCCTGATGGCCGCAGCGCTCCTGCGGAGCACTATGCGCCACCCACTGCTTTCCCCGGCTACTCGCAAGTAAATGCGGTAGCCGGGAAAAGCGGCGGAACGAACTACACGCCTGCAGTCTTGGGCTCAGCTCGAGACCGCAGGAAATACCGGGCCACAACCAGTGCTGGTTATCCCGGGCCAAGGGAGAGTTACCCCTGCCTGAGCCCGGGATCCCCCATGCGTCATCTGGACGCACAGGGGCCGGCCCAGGGCTTGCACCGGGCTAAACCCTGGTCTAGCAAGGCCCTAAGATTTGGCTCACAAATAGATCAAGACATCCTGACTATTAGAAATGTCTGAAAACAGGAGGTTTTTTTTAAAAAAAAAATCTACCAGATAACATTCACAACATGAAGCCAATTTCAAATAGTAACTAGCGCTACAGAGAGCACGCCAAGAAAATTGAGGGGTGTGAGAGTTCCCTCTATTCAAATACTTCAGATGCAGGGGGTTGTGACAGATAGAAAGTGTGTGTGTGTGTTTGTGATTCTAGGAAGATGGATCCTAGCACTAACAAATCATTTTTCTTCCACTGTAAAGCAGAAGTAGAAATGCAACTGACTTTTCCAGGCAGTTGGGGGGATATTATGCATTTTCTGTGCATACATCCCACTATGTCCCATCCTCACTGATTTAAAAATAAATAAATCCAGTCATCACACCTCTTTCCTGACTGCCCCCCTCTCCATATACATATACACATGCACATTGTATTATAGCACTATAGCGTCACGTAATCTGGGTCTGCACATGGCTGCATGGGCAAGGGGAGGAGCTTGCAATGCTCCTTCCCCACAACTGAATGCATGAAACAATTACCCTAGTAGCATTGAAGCTGCTAATGCTTTGAGTACCTGCACTATTCTGAAGTCTAGGTGCAAAGATGATTGGCTTGCTTGTTTTATCCATTTCTTAGCCACCTTTCAAGATTATAATCTTCCCAAGGAGGCTGAAAGCCTAAAAATAATACAGACATATTAATTAAAACATATCTAATATATAATAAAAAAAACCCTGCTTTTAATAATACAATTTCAACAGCTCCATCACCAGCAGTTGACATAAAATTTTCAATCAAAAGCCAGGAAGAACAGATGAATTTTTAAAACACTTTTAAAAGCAGCCCCAGCTGGCTCCAGCTGTATGTCTCTTGGGAGGGAATGCCATTGGGTAGAAGTCACTACTGAGAAAGCTCTATCTCTAGTGGCTGCCAACCTTACTGATCTTGGACCTCTGAAGATGATCTTAAAACACAGGCAGGTGCATATGAGTGAAAGCAGTCCATCAAATATCCCCGAGTCAAAACATTTTGTGGCCTTAAAGGTCAAAAGCAGCATTTTGAATTGAACCAGGAAATGCAGTGGTAACCAGAATAGCTGGTAAATGGTTGATTCTCCAACCATCTAGCCCCAGTGAAGAGTCGAACAGACACATTCTGTACCAGCTGGAGTTTTCAAGTTGTATTCAAAGGCAATCCCACAAAGAACACATCTGGATGTAACTAAGGCATACTGAACTGAGGCCAAGTCCACTTTCCCTAGACAGGGTCATTGCTGATTTACCAAATGAAGCCACTAAAAGATTGTTTCTGCTATGTCAGCGGTAGATCTTCCTATCAGATCTATTTAAAGATTTGGGGCCAGAAAGACAAACATTCTTTAGTGGCAGTAGATATTTGTCCTTGGCGAAAGTTCAATGCCACAACTTGGCCAGGATAACATTCATCAAGAGATCCATCAGGCCAAGTAGGTTGCTCCCTTTGAAACTGCTCCACAGCTGCATCCCTTATATACAGATAATTGATTTGGACCACATGTTTGTTTGCCAAATGTCCTTTACATTTCTCATGGGACTATACTGAAGAGAGTTGAGCTGAATTAAGTGTTTTCCTCTGCTTCTTGTCATCATTCTTTTCTCCATCACTCAAGCTGGGTGAGTAATGCCTTACAGAGAGGAAGGGAGGTAGGAACTAGGCTTCCAATCCGTAGTCTGTGGTTTTCAGATCTCCTCTTATACTTTAATAGGGCAGGTATCTTGCAAATAAAATCAAAATGCCATGCCGAGATATAATTTGACTTCAACATCATGAAATTGTGCATTGTGGAATGTGGAGTGTGTGAAATAATGAGTCGGGGACATTAGCTGGGTTTTAAACAGGGCCACATTTATTGATGGATCTGCGGAAGGGAACCTGAGCAGGCATCTTCTTCTAAAATGGCATATATCCGTTAACTGAAAATGGGCGAGACATTCTCAGCCAAGGGGCGGCGCCTTAAATTTCGCCTCCCCCAAGCTTCCCCTTCCGGGGTAGGGAAGCCTTCCGTGTCACCCCCCCCCTCGCGGTATGTAACCGCGAGAAGGTGAGAAAAGGTTGGCCTCAGAGGTAATCCTTATTTCCCCAGCTGGGTCACGGGACTCGCAGCTGTTGAACCTCAGGTATTTACCAATCACCGCCTGGTGCCTTAGAATGCTCACCGTCCCTCACCAGGTGAAGATGCCTGCATTCCTGCCATTAATGTGACCGAATTAAACCAATCAACCTATTAATGCTCCCTATCTGTCCTGCAGTATGAAGTAGGCGAAAAAACTCAAAACCAATTGCAGATTGTGAGCAAAAAATTCCTACTTGGCTTCCATTAAAGGACAACCAGCAAGCCCACACTGCCTACAGGGAAGGGAGGGAGGGAGCTGCCTTGCAAAGGCGAGGCGGGGAGGCATGTGAGCCCTTAATAGGCTCTTAGATCCTCCCCGAGTCACGTGGGACCTCGAGGAGGCTGCCATTTGGTGGCCTCCACACCTCGTTCCGCATTCCCCCACACACACAACAGCGCCACCCCACCCAAGCTATGCTGGGTGAGGATTTAGGGCATTTCTACACCAAAAATGAAAATGGTGTGCTTAAATCCTGCAACAAACATTACCCTAAGCGTGCAAGTTGTTATGAAATTGAGGGTGTTCTATACTAGGATTTTAAACACACTTTAAACACTGTTCAGTTCTTTTAAAGAACTGAGGCAGTCATTCCACCAAGCGTGATTGCCAAAGTGGATATGTTTCTTCTGTTGGTGCAATAATAATATATTTTTTTTTAATCTTCCTGAGGACCAAACCAGCTGTAACATTAATCATATGACTGGCCGTTGCGTGCTTGGCTTTCCACCTAATAAATAGCAGCTGTGGCAGTTCCAAGCTGTGAAGGCCTCAATCAGGAATGCAGTGTGGAGACAAGTGGGCTCAAATGGCTGCCTTCATCACGGTCTCAATCTAGGACACACCTTCCCAATGTGATTGGCATTTGCTCTGGGATGAAAACTGTACTTCGTGCTAATGTCGGATATTGCCTTTGGGCCTACAGTGGAGAAAAGGCTTAAATTCAGTTTCTCCCATGCCATAGTTCTAATCCGGGTCACCCTTCCCCTTGCTACTTAATAAACAAACAAACAAAAAGCAAATGCACAATGATAAATCACACCAGCCCTAATCAGGTGTTTTCTTGCTTGCTTGTAGGGAGACATGGGGCCACAGAGAAGCTCCACCCCCAGTGCCCTTGTATGCAGGTAAAACCTTCATACATTGAGAATGAAGGTTTGAAGAGGGCTCTGTACATGCACTTAACGAAATCCGTTTTTCCAATTGCAGGAACTCTGTAAGTGCATTCAGCTGAATGTGCTTACAGGAACCTCTTCAGATCTTTGCGCTCAGTGCTTGAAGGTCTAACCAGAAGCTGGCACACAGTGACGCCCAGGTTTTGATTTACCCACATTCCCTTGCACACTTTAGCCCTATATGCAAGCAGGCAAAACCACCTGCATAAGGGTATACTTAATGTCACATCTCGTTTAGTCCTAAACAATTTCTGACAAGTGCGAACATCAGCATCTGGATGCATAAACTCTAGAACAAGGGTAGGCAACCTAGTGCCCTGGAGACATTTGGGGGTGCAACTGTCGTTATTTCTGACCCTTTGCTGGCTGAGCCTTATGGGGGTTGTACTCCAAGTCATCTAGGGGATATCAGGTTGGCTACCCCTACTCTAGAGTAAAGTAGGTAGAGTGGAAAAACTCAGTGCACATCAGGATGTTCATTGGAAACTGAACATCCAAGTGCAGATATCCATCAATATACATTACATCAGGATGCACATTCTGATGGTGGATTAAGATGCAAGTGACCAACATTTAATATATAACATTATTTATTTATTTATTTATTTCTATACTGCCCCATAGCCAACGCTTTCTGGGCAGTTTACAACAATTGATAAAAATACAAAATACATACAGAAGCACAAAAAATAAAATCATATCCAATGGTATCATTCTGCCATTGGTAATTCCTGTAATTGCAGGAAACACCCAGACGTCTTTTTCATTTTCAGATTTTATACAATCCTAAGTAAATGGATGCTTGGAAAATGACCAGACCTTTGGCCATGCCACATTGTGGTGTACAAATGATATATTTTCGCTTTTTGATTATCAGCAAAGCAAAGAGTGTATTTTTCCCTTTATCATGTCAACTAACAATGCAGCAAAGTACCTCATTAGCACATCTGAGCAATTCAACACATTGATTCACAAGCATACACAAAAAAAAGGAATAAAACAAATCCTATTTTCAATGTCAAGATAAAGATTAGATTTAGAACAGTGACTATATTTTCAGTGTTGGCCAGAAAAAAGTCGGACTAAATAAAATCTGTTCTTTCAGAGACTCTTTGATCTCAAGTCCAGGTCCGGGCCCGATTCAAAGTGCTGGTATTAACATTTAAAGCCCTAAACGGCTTGGGGCCAGGTTATCTGAAGGAACGCCTCCTCCCATATGTACCTGCCCGGACCCTAAGGTCATCTTCAGGGGTCCTTCTCCATGAGCCCCTGCCAAAGGAAGTGAGGCAGGTGGCTACCAGGAGGAGGGCCTTCTCTGCTGTGGCACCCCGGCTGTGGAATGAGCTCCCTAAGGAGGTTCGCTTGGCACCTACATGATATGCTTTTAGACGCCAGGTGAAGACCTTTTTATTCTCCCAACATTTTAACAATCTATAAATTTTAAATAACATGGGGCGTTACTAGACGAGGCTCTAGCGCGCGTTACCTTCCGCAGCCACGTCGAGGCTTCCAGATGACGTTCACGAGGATCCGCCGTTATCCCGCGGTGAAGCCTCTTTCTCCCGACTTTAAAAAAGTGAGTTGTAGTGCGCCTTTTCCTGCTGTCCCGCGGTAATTCGGAGTACGTGTGGGAGGATGTGAGGTCACTGCGGTCGGCACTGGTCAGGAAAAGGCGTGCTAAGGGGGAGTGGTCAGCGGCTTCGGTCAAGCCGCCTCCGCCATTTGCGCGCAGTCCGCCAGCTGGGGCAGCGCGGCGGAGCGGCTTTTTTTTTTTATTTCCCCAGTGACAGTTTGCGCAGGAACGGAGGACCGCAAAAGTGGCTGGTGACTCCTTGCGGTGGGCAGCTACCGTGGCCGCATAATGGCGGTGCTGTACGCTGCCTGCTAGTGTGGGTACCAGGCTGGCAGAGGGCAGAGCTGCTTGTGGGCTGCTGCCATGGCTACGGCCAGATGTGGGTTGGCTCCTTGGGATGGGGCAGAGGGCACAGAGGCGGTCATCGCCGCCGACACCTCAGAGGCATGATGGGAGATGTAGGCACAGAGTGGCCATGCAGACGATTGACCTCGGGTCATATGACACCCGCCACGACCCCCATCAGGAAGTGAGCGCATCAATGTTGACCCTCAACAGCACCAGCAGCACTTCAGCTGGCACTGGCACTGCCGCCGCTGCCGCCGCCAGGGCCGGCGGCGGCATCGCTGACGGCTGCGCAAGTTTGCGGTCTTTCGGACGTGCGCAAACCGTGCAGCGAGCGAAAAAAAAAGCCGCGGCAATCAGGCCGGTGTGGCTGCGCAACCGTTCTCGCGGCGGCAGCAGCACAACCGGCGCAAACTTCCGCCACAAATCGAAGGCAGGTGTGGATGATGAGGCGTCACGGCTGAACGGGAAAAGCCGCTTTCACCGCTCCTCAACGACGGAACACCCGGTAGGTCTAGCAACGCCCATGGTTTTAAATTTGTAATTTTGCATTGCTGCTGTTTTTATCTGGTTGAGCTTTTATATTGTATTTTATATTATGGTTTTATACTGTTGTTTTATACTTTGAATGATTTTAATTTTTGTGAACCGCCCAGAGAGCTCTGGCTATTGGGCGGTATAGAAATGTAATAAAATAAATAAATAAATAAATAAATTCCATATTGTGTGATAACTGGGTGATCAATTCTGTCTTTTAACTTCAGCTTATGCTTATTATTGTTCAGCAAGTTTTCAAACTTGGTATAGTCTGATACAGATACTATTTATCTGATCCAGTGCTAATTTAGGAACTTGTTTAACCTTTAGAAGCTATGACCTAAAACTAAGGGGCCCCTTACATCTACCTATGATGACCTAACATGATTATACCACCACCTTTACTCTTTCTCTTATGTTGTTCCCAGGAATGTATAACAGCTTCTTCCCATGTAGCTTGGCTTCCTTGCGTGTTTATATAGAATGTACATAATGGTTCTCCCAAAGAGGCCGGTGTTATATAAACACACAATGAAGCTCAACTGTATGATGGATGGTTTTATCCTTTCCCAGGAGTGACATGGCAGCACCAGATTTCCCCAGGTACATATACAGAAGGCCTTGGGTGTTTGAGGAAATGCTTTCGGCACTGTTGTTTGCAGGTGATTGTGCTTTAGCAGGTAATTCTCAAGATGATATATACAAGTAGTGATGGATAATTTTTCAGCAGCAGGTATACTTTCCTTTTGAGCTAATCATTAGCCTGAAAAAGAGTGTTTTATATCAAACAACTCAGGTTAAGATTTATGTTCCACCAGAAATTACTAGCGGAGCCCAGCTGGAGGATATATTCACATACTTGGAAAGTACCTTGTCTCATGAATCAAATATTGATGATGAAATCGCAAATCAAATGGCCACATGTAGCGTAGCTTGGGACAGACTTCATGAGGCCCTTTGGGAGAAGAGAGGTGTAAGCTGCTGTATTGACTTTCCTTCTTTATGCTTGTGAAACTTGGATGGCATATAGCTGGTATATTAAGACACTGAACCATTTTATCTGAGCTGCTTGAGAAAATGAATGAAAATGACATGGGAGCACAAAATTCACCACACTGACATTTTGTCTCAGGCCAAGCTGGAAAGCAAATCAGAGTACAGATTAGGGAAGCTTAGCTATGATAGTTAGAAATCCTATTTGAATTTGTAATTATGGTCTCCCCAAAAGGTCCTTTAGGGAGAATGCTACTCATCCTGGCATGATAGATGCAGGGAGGGGGATTGTGTTTTGCTCTTCTTTAGAAGGGGAAGGAAGACTGGGAAGGGTTCATTCCCCAAGGGTGGGAAAACTTTCCAATCAAGGCAAGGCCGCAGGAGCCTTTAAAGTGCCTCTTTGGCATTCGGCTCAGAGCAATGACCCACACTCCCACCATAATGGTCACAACATGGAATAGCAGTCACTGGATTCTTGGGCCGAGTAGGAACTGTGTGTTGTGTGTGTGTCAGGGGAGGTTATTTCATAATTGGCACCCAGGGAGCCATCTTTTTTTTCCAGCCTACTTCATGCTGTGACCTGGATAGATGTTTTCAGGCAGACAATTTAGCTAATTGGCTTCAGTCCCTTGGATGCAGTGTGGGCTGGGAGAGCTTAAGAGTAGGCTAACATGGTGAGCACTGTGAGGCATCCATAAGATGAGGTGGAACTCTTCCAGCCAAGCACGCCAGCATGAGGGGATTCAGAATGGCAGCTCTCCTTGGTGTATGGCAGCCACACCCACATCTCTTATTTATTACCATTGCATTTCTATACTGCCTTTCAGGAAGCAACCAAAATGGGTTACAGAAGTTCAGAAAATACACGAACAAGTAAAGAGTGAAATGTTTAAAAAGAACCTTAACAATAGTTTCACCTCTGAGGCCAATTCAGAGCTTTTAAATTGGCCCCAATCCAACTCAGGCCACCTAGGTATGGCTCTGGCCCACTTCGGATTTGATTACAAATCCAAAGCAGGTCAGCTATTGCAGTTTCCTGGGAATGATGTCACCTGGGAGTCCATCGGACTCCCTTCCTCTCCCACTCACCCCAACTCCCCTCCCACTTAGCCCCAAACCTGGCAAGCTGCCCCCTACCCACATGAAGGACTTACTTGAAGTGGTCTTTTCTGGCCACAGTAGTTTACAACAGTAGATTTTTGGCAGTCCAAAGAGGACAGGAGGCTCACCAGTGTGTGCGGAGGTGTCAGGTAATTCCGCGGGTGGGCAGGTGGGACACAGCGGCAGGCTATCTTGCCAAATTGGCCTGAAGTGCTTCAGCTGCTTCAGGCTGAGGTGAACCAATCCAGTCACGGACAGGATTCAGGTCGAAGTGGGCCAAATCGTCCCCCTTCAACACAAATTCAGGGTTCTGCACCAAGACCAAGCACACCCCTACTTAAACATAATGACAGTTTTTAAAACCAAATTACAAAGAGGTATCTTGAACCCTTTCCTAAATCCAGAGACAGTGGTGGCCAGCTGTAACTCTAGAAGGAGTGCATTCCCTTTCCCAAAGGGAGAAAGCCCTTTCCTATGTTTCCAACAAGTGGGCTAATGCCAACACCTTGAATTGAGTCCAGAAAACAATTGTTTGGGGTCGTTTACAGACATGGCGCCATGTAAATGCCTACACCTCTACCTCAGCCCAGGTTTATGTGCTGGCTAGAATGAGCACTGAACAGGCGGTATTCTGTATTCTTTCCTTTCCTGGCTGAATTATTTCCACCTCCAATAGTAAAGAATGCATCTGAAATTCAAAACCAATATAATGTTTCTCTCTTTTCTCCTTGAAGATAAAACTCTGGGCTTTCACTTAATTAGCATGAAGATAACACAGCCATTTCCCCCAAAGTTGGTCAAAACAGCATATCAAAGGAATCAATTAACATGCCACAACAACGGATAATTAGAAATCTGTTGTATGTGTCAAATCCTTGATGCAAATGTAGGACAAACTATGACTTTAAGAGTATGTAGACATTTTATAGACAATGCTTCAAATTCCATGGTAACTTTGTAACTCTGTATTTGTGGATTTAAAAATTATCCTAAGTGTGGCCAAACAAATGTATTTGAGTGACTCTTGTCTGTTGGTTAGTTTCTCTTTACCTCATTAGGTAAAGGCTGGTCACCAGTACACCTAGGAGTGACCACATTACACCAATTTCTTCACTGGCTGCCAATTAGTTTCTGGGCAAAGTATAAAGTGTTGGTTATCACCTTTAAAGCCCTACATGGTTTGGGTCCAGGCTACCTGCAGGATCGCCTTCTCCCGTACAATCCACCCCGCACACTCTGGGAAGAATTTACTCCAGTCAACAAAAACAAGGCTGACAACTATTACCCAGAGGAACTTTTCTTCTGCTGCTCCCAGTTTGTGGAATGACCTGCTGGGAGAGATTCGTCAACTTAACAGTCTTATTATTATTATTATTATTTATTTATTTATATAGCACCATCAATGTACATGGTGCTATAAAGACTGATCTCTTCCGGCAGGCCTACCCAGTGGAATTTTAAGATGCCTTTTAATAATGTGCTGCTTTTAATAATGTATTAGTTTTAAATGTTTTAATTGCATGTATTTTATGGCATTTGCATTTATGTTGTACCCCACCTTGATCCAAAGGGAGAGGTAGGTAACAAATAAATTTATTATTATTATTATTATTATTATTATTATTATTATTATTATTATTAAATATATTATTATTATTATTATTAAAAACCGGGGTTGTACAAACAGTAGAGATTGAGACTTTAGTCATAGGCTACTTTACACAACAACCAATATGGAAGTTGCATGTGCACCACCACTGCCTCAGCAACAAATGCTTCACGGGGCTTTTGTCTGGACTGTCAAATCTCACAAATCTCTTTATCAAACATGTTTATTCATTCGTTTGTTCTGAAGAGTTATACGCCACTTTTCAGTTGAAGGTTTCTCAAGGCAGCTTACCACAGATTGCAATCATATAACACACCCACACCTCAGACCCAGCAGCCTTTCAACCCTTAGCTGATGGATAGGCCCAGTTGCAGCTTTCCCCAACAGAGTGCCCTCAAGATGTTTTGGACTTCCTCTCCCATCAGCTCAAGAATGCAAGGCTAATGGTCAGGAATTCTGGGAATTATAGTCCCAAAACAGCTGGAGGACACCAGGTTGAAGAAGGCTGGCCAGGATGTGCTTCCTTTCAGTCCCATGGCAATTGGCTGTTGGAACTGGGACTGGGTTTGCATGATCAGCAGGCTGTTTACAAGCCACAGTAGCTTGTTAACTACACTGTATGCCAGTCGCATGCTGGGGGGATTTGCATAATTATGCTTGTTAGTGTGGCTTGTTGTGTTGCCTGAACTCAGCCAGGGTGGCTTGTTGCCATGGGTAAGAAGCTACCAAGAACCAATGGGATTGTAGTATTGTGGGTGGCTGTTACTCATGGCAAGGAGAGAACAGTCCAGAGGAAGCAGGCACTGAGGTTTTCTTTGCCAGCCTCCCTCACTCTGGGATCTTCTCTCAAGAAAGAAAGGAATTCGAAAGATCAATTATCCATATAAAATCCCATTCTTGTCTGAACATGTGATGCTTTTTATTTACTGAATTATATATAACAAGTGGGCTCTGCAACAAAAAGTTGCAGTGTTTCTATTCAGGAACCAGCCAGCTATGCCCTCTTCCAGGATACTCTATTCCAGTCCCATTCACCACATTTTTCTATTCTGCTCATCTCAAGAAATAGTTAGCCTTCCAAACCCACTGAGTATGCATAGGCCTTAATGGACTGTTTTGGATTCCCTTTAGGTGTTGTTGTTGTTTTGCATGGGGGTAGTATTTCCACCCACAATTTCCCTGAGCCTGTTTACTTATTTTATGTGGATCGTGCCATTTTGGCAACATTAAGAGCCATACTTGGAGAACGGATTTGCCATTAGTATAGAGGATTTTCTCCACGTTAATGAGTTCCATTGGACTGTGCAAATACTGCCTCTGCCTTGCCATGAAAACTGTCCAGTTTTAACTGCTTAGCCACATTTCTTGATGACAGCATGCTGGAACCGGATTTAAAGCAAGCCAAGCTACACCAGCTTATGAGACTGTAGAACTGAATCCACCCTGCAGTGAATAACTTGAAGCACTCACTCAGAAAACTAGTAAGAGCAGGAATTAAGAGGTGTTGACAACATGGAAGATTAGCCTTGAAATAAGATTTGAAATGATGCTAATGCAGCTCACTTACTCTGTTTACTGACAAAACACTAAAGGGATATTAAACAAATAAATAGACTGAATCAGAAGCCAAGATAAAGGTTTGGTTGAGCAAAAGAATCATGGGGTGAATACATGCTGGAGAATTGGGTAGTAAATAATGGAAAGAAAAGAGTGTATCAGGGGAGGAAATAAAAGAGGAGGAAATTGTTTGTCACATGCACAGGCCTCATTTATTCAGCACAGTGGTTTTAAAACTGTATTTCAGGAAACCTGGGTATTTCTTGAAAACTTATAAGGGTTTCAATTGAAGGGATTGGCATTGATGGCTAGGCATCCCTGAAAATGTTTGCCCATCAACATCCAGCTTTCCCTACAATGCATAGCCACTGGCAGGGCTGGCTAAACCTTGAGCCAGAGTGAGGTAGCTGCTTCAGGTGGCAGGCGCTGGGCAGAGGAGAAGGAATAGAGCTGCATGTGGCATCTGACCTACTTTATGCCTCTGAAGCTACTTTGCTGCCCTCAGGTGCACTGGAGGATACTGGCCTGTTGCCAGTGCCAGGTTGTTGTTTTTTTAATGTGCAGTTGGGAATAAAATGTGCAGTTGGGAATAAAATGTGCAGTTGGAAATTTGATAATGTACAGTTAAAAAAAGTGGTGGAAAAAATGGCACATGTTATATGTGTTTATTTGACAAAGTCAGGGATGGCATGTAAAACAAATTATACAAGGCTGCAGGTGAAAGAGCCCCTGGTGGTGTGGCAGGTCCTTGAGAAGGGTATGTGGGAATTTTCAATAAGGACTGCCTAGCTGTGGGGGTAGCTGCAAATTCCATTTGGAGTTTGGAGGGGTCCAAGCCCAACGCAAACTAAAATGCCGCTTTTCAATTCTGGAGAGTTCATATTTCTCTCCAGTTCCAAATCAGCCTTCATCGCTAATTGCAATGCACACTAGCAATCATGCAAGCAGGGCTGGTTAAGGTCTTATGAATCACCCTGCAGGTTGTCTGCTGGAAGAGTAAATCAGTTCCTTATTAGTTATCTATCCTACTACCCTAGGGACAATCCCTTACACTACACAAACACCCAAAGAGTGTTTTATTCAGTAAGATAATCAGAATTTGAGGTCAAGTGTGTACAACTCTCAATTATCTATGGCTAATTATTTTTTAAAAAATCATTTATTGTAATAGAATTATGAGAATTTGGTTCTCTGCCAGTGCCTATGGATTAATGAAATCCATTGCTAAAACTAACACAGAAATCAAATTCATTCTTCCAGCTCTCTATATGCAAAAGGTTATCTCTGCTTCTCCACAAAGGAAAATAATAGATATCAAGGCTGCAGTGGAGATACTGCTTAATCTCCATTCCGCCAGTGTGTGGTCCCTTTCACAATTTTTTAATGAATACTTTAAAAGGGCCTGTTTTTTAATTTTCTCTGGCTGGAGATGGGGCCATCTTCCTAATGTATCAACTTACATGCACATTACATGTGGCTACACTTCCCCGAAGCTCATCCAGCGCTACTTCCCTATTCATTCTCCCTTGTTATTAACGTTCCATTGAGATTAACACATTTTTTTCACAGTATAGTCAGAAGAAAAAGGGTAAAACCAATCTTGACATCTCCTGACCTAGCATAAGTGCCCCCTTTTCACAAATGAGGTTTTTTTAAAGATAACTTTTAACCAAATGGAGAGATAATACAAAACAACAAGCAAATAAAGCTCCATATCCTTTTCTGCACAAAATCAAACAGATGCTTAGCTATAAAATATTTTTGAATGCAAATTATTGCAAAATTCAATTGAATTTCTCTGATTTTTCTCTTCTGGAGTACAAATATCATTTCCTAATGGACAAATCTAGGAGGTCTTTACTCCATTTGGCAATTTTAGGTGGATATCAAGAGTTCCAATGCTGTAAAACCAAGACCTGGTCAACACAGGTCTTTTTAACCCATGATGAGCTGCCTATAGCACCTGCAGGTGCCACTTTGCATAGGGTGACCATATGAAAAGGAGGACGGGGCTCCTGTATCTTTAACAGTTGTATTGAAAAGGGAATTTCAGCCGGTGTCATTTGTATATATGGAGAACCTGGTGAAATTTCCTCTTCATCACGACAGTTAAAGCTGCAGGAGCTGTGCTGCAACTATACTGTGACCAGATTTAAAAGAGGGCAGGGTCCTGCACCTTAAACTGTTGCAATGAAGAGGGAATTTCACCAGGTTCTCCATATAAACAAATGACACCTGCTGAAACTGTTAAAGATACAGCAGCCCTGTCCGCCTTTCCATATGGTCACCCT
Organism: Elgaria multicarinata webbii; assembly: GCF_023053635.1. Classification (NCBI taxonomy): domain Eukaryota; kingdom Metazoa; phylum Chordata; class Lepidosauria; order Squamata; family Anguidae; genus Elgaria; species Elgaria multicarinata. The sequence continues at coordinate 75,472,973 of NC_086180.1, read as the reverse complement.
AACTTTGCATATCCTCCTCCCACTCGGCAGTTGGCGTGTCATGCAAACCCAACAAGCATGGGTTATGCAAGTGTTAAGCAACCCTCATGTAACCCATGGTTTGTTCTAGGGTTATGCGAGAGTTGTTTAACTTTTGCATAGCCCACACTCATCAGGTTTGCATGACATGACAACCTCTGAGAGTGGATTAAATATGCAAAATGGCGGCCACACATGCCTTGCATGCAAACTAGTCCATTGAGGAGCTTGTAAGAGCTTGGTAGGGAGCTGTGACTCCAGCAAAAGCATTCTAGAAACAGAGGGGCTTATAACCCTTCTGCCAGCTCCTCCCCCCCTTGATCATCTGCTGAGTCTTGTCTGATTTCTCTCTCCTCCCAAAATGATCCTTCCTTCCTTCCTCTAGTGGTGGAGCCTCCAGGTAGCTCAATGAATGCTCCATTGACTGTGGGCTTCCCACTGGCTTAGCTATCATCCAGGCAGTGAAGAAAAGAATCAGGGGTTAAGGTAGTGTCAAGATGTAGGCATGGTCAGAGAAATGTCAGAAGGTTGGGCAGGATGTCCATTAGACTGCCTTAGAACTGCAATGGGTTCTTTCAGGTCCCTGACTGTACTGGAGTTTTCTGCAGTGTCCCCAGGGCTTAGTCTGGTGGGATTCTGACAGAAAGCTGCATTTTTTAAAAGAATCCTGTAAAATAACAATCATTGTATGGAAGCAGATGTAACGATACTTGGCTCAATCAGTGCATTTGCCAACCTGATCTTAATCAATTCCTATGAATCTAGGTAGAAGAAAGGCATTCCTCAATTATTATGCATGCTTGATTTTTCATCAACATTTGTGCTTACAATGGAGCAACCGCAAGCCATATCTTTAATTAGATGAAGAATTCAGGATATAGACAGAACTCATTGACTCAAGCGAACTGCATTAATTTATCAGCTGACATTTTCTAACTTGTTGCAAAATGCTCCATATTTACAGAATCTCACTATGCACAAGTACCATGTGTCTTTCACGTTTGCGAGGTTTAATATGATGCAATCCTGACTTTTAGAAGGTCGATATGTGGGCATACCAATGCTTTTTATATAACAGATATTGGCCTCAAATATAGAATAGGATAATTTATTACCCTTCCTCCCTTCACATTCCACTTTAAGTAGGAGGGGTACAAGTTAATCTTTCATGATTTTAAACCACATTGAGTCCTAAAATGCTATTATTGCAGCATCTGTTTCAGATTTTTCTCCTGAAGATGGAAAAATGGATATATTTTCCTCAGAAAGGGAAGCCAACCTTATGCTTTGAAGGAAATAGTCAGCATATATCTCATAAAGTGATTAGCCTCCTAGAAAAAGAATAAGATCATTTCTACACCAAGAAAAATCTAAGAGAGCCAGTGTGGTGTAGGGGTTAGAGTGTTGGACTGGGAGTCGGGAGATCCGGGTTCTAGTCCCCACTTGGCCATGGAAACTCACTGGGTGACTTTGGGCCAGTCACAGACTCTCAGCCAACCTACCTCACAGGGTTGTTGTTGTGAGGATAAAATGGAGAGGAGGATGATTATGTATGCCGCCTTGTCCTCCTTGGAGGAAAAAAGGTAGGATATAAATGCAATAAATAAATAAATAAATTATCAACTTTACCATGGCTTTCTGTTTCCGTTTTCATGGTACAATCATGACATGCTCCCTTTAAGTGCTCCCCTTTAGCCTTTTATTCACAAGTTCTACATGTTCATTTATGCAGCCACAAGATGGCAATGTGGTCTGCCTCAACTTATCGCAAGATTTCTTCTTTTCATGCTGTAATGGAAATGGAGTCTTTTTGTTACTAGTTTATTTCTGTTTCAAATTAAGCCGCAGAAATCCTCAGAAAGTATGAGAGGCACTGGAGGTTGACGGTGTCATTGAAATGACCCATACATTCCATGGGTGGCCAATCTCAAGTGTGCAATAAATTAGGAGTGTGCACGGACCCCCCGCTCCGCTTCACTTGCAGACCCGCAATTTTTCGGATCGGGCCGCTCCGCCCCGCCCCCGCTCCGCCCACTTCCGCTCCGCTCCGCTCGGAGCTCCGGATCCGGATCCGGAGCTCCGTTTTTGCCCCCCATAGGGTTGCATTGAAAGCTAAAAAAGTATACAACTTTTTTTCTGTTCAAGTTAGAAACCTCACATTTGGCACCATGACACCTCATGGGGGTATACACACGCACGCCAAGTTTCAAAGCAATCCCATCATCCCCTGATTTTTGGGGAATTTTTGAAAATCGGGCACCCCATTCAGACCCCTTGGGATAGCTCCGTCAATTTGCATGTTAGAAACCTCAAACTCGGCACCATGAAAGCTTATCCATGTGTCCCCATGGACGCCCAGACTCAAAGCAATCCCATCATCCCCTGATTTTTGGCGCGGCTCTAACCTCTAACGCACCACCCATAACCCTAATTCACACCCCTTTCGATAGCTCCGTCAATTTGCACGTTAGAAACCTCAAACTCGGCACCATGATAGCTTATCCACGTGTCCACATGGATGCCAAGTTTCAAGCAAATCCCATCATCCCCTGATTTTTGGGGATTTTTTGAAAATCGGGCACCTCATTCACACCCCTTGGGATAGCTCCGTCAATTTGCATGTTAGAAACCTCAAACTCAGCACCATGAAAGCTTATCCATGTGTCCACATGGACGCCCAGACTCAAGGCAATCCCATCATCCCCTGATTTTTGGCGCGGCTTAACTCACCCCAAATTGTCCCATTCTACAACTACGTCAATTTGCATGTTAGAAACCTCAAACTTGGCACCATGATAGCTTATCCACGTGTCCACATGGACGCCAAGTTTCAAGGCAATCCCATCATCCCCTGATTTTTGGGGAATTTATGAAAATCGGGCACCCCATTCACACCCCTTGGGATAGCTCCGTCAATTTGCATGTTAGAAACCTCAAACTCAGCACCATGATAGCTTATTCATGTGTCCACATGGACGCCCAGACTCAAGGCAATCCCATCATCCCCTGATTTTTGGCGCGGCTTAAACTTTTTAACTCACCCCAAATCAAGTCCCATTCTACAACTATGTCAATTTGCCCGTCAGAAACCTATCCTTTGGTCCCATGACAGCTTACCCATGTGTCCCCATGGACACCAAGTTTCAAGGCAATCCCATCATCCCCTGATGTTAGGGGAACTTTTGAAAATCGGGCACTCCAGTATATCAGGGATTTAAAGTTGCAATGCAGACAGCTCAATGGGGCCAGTTCCAAGGAAATCCCAACATGCCACGAGATAACCCTAAATCTTCTGGCACATTTGAAAAAGGGATTATTGAACTTGATAAAGTCTAAGTGAGCGCAGGAAGGACTTCTCCCCTGAGTCAAAGCAAGACACATACACCATCCCTGCAAGGCGGGAAGGGGAGAAGGGAGGGAAAGCAGGCAGGCAGGCAGGCAGGCAGGCAGGCAGGCAACATGCATTGTAGTGCCGCAAGGATGACTTGAGCACTAACGCATAGCAAACCAACCCGTAAGCGGGCGCAAGGAGCAAGTGAGGCAAAGATGGCTGGTTGTTTCTTTCTAAGCCAGCAGTTACGCCTTGAGGGGCACAGAGGAGGACGACTGGGAGCAAGCGTGCCGGAGGGTGCTGGGCACGAACCGCAAAGCCCATCTCCCAGGCACCAGGCGGGCAGAGAGGCAGGCAGAGTGACATGTCATAGATCTAGTATTGGGGAGGAGTCAGTCCCGGCAGATGCCCCACCACAGTAGCACCCTGGGTGGGCATTGGAAAACGCCATCTTGTGGGTCCATACTTCCCCCACCTCATGTCCTGCAGGGTTGCCTGCCTAACCCTTGTGGGGATGGGAGATGGAGAGCTTAGAGTGGCAGTGCCAGCAGCAGCCTTCGGCTTTCCCCTGGAACCAGTCGCCTTGCCCGCCTCTTTCCCCAGCAAGACCGACTGGTGCTTCCTCTGAAGATGCATCTTCATGCTGCTGGTTCCATAATGCCCTGTAGATGAACCCCTGCTTAGGCTGAGTTTGCAGTGGCGACAGACAGCAAAGCGGGGATCCGCTCCCAACTCAAAGTGGTCCCACACGATGCTTGTCTTTCGTTTCCGTGGTGACACCACCAATTGCCCGCCTGAGCTCTCTGGTGTTGCCACAGAAACAGGGGTGGCAGCAGAAGAGGGGTGAGATGAGACTGGGGAGAGAGCCTCAGCCTGCTGCTGCTCCTCCTCAGCCCCCACATCCTGGAGGACCACCGCCTCCTCCTCCTCCCCCTCCACTGTGCTGAGGACCTCGTCTAGGTCCATCAGCGGGCTCATGGGCTCAAAGGATAATGAAGGAGATACTCCTCCTCCTCCTCTAATGGCACTGCTGCCACCTGCCTCTTGCTGCCACCTGCCTCTTGCCACCTGCCTGCTTACGGGTGCCAGCCTGAGCCTTGCTGCTTTCAGCACGCCTGCTTCCTCTTCTCATGATGACTAATAAAATATTAATACTACTACTAATATGTATAAGGTACTATATGTATAAGAAGAATATAATATGTTTAAATGTAGGGAAATGGGACAAGAAGTGGGACTTCACAAAAGCAGTGCACACACAGCACACTCGCAGTCCAAGTTACACAGAGAAGAAAAAGAGAATTATATTTTTTTGGTATTTATTTGTATATAGATAGAAGGAAACACAATCAGGATTTAAGAGAGGGGAGGGGGGACCAACCAACTACTAATATGTATAAGAAGAATAAAATATTAATACTACTACTAATAATATGTATGAGAATATACTAATATATATACTATAGTACTAAGAATATGTAAAAGAATATAATAATATGTTTAAGAATATTACTAATAAATGTAGGGAAATGGGACAAGAAGTGTGTGTATGCTTTCAAAAGAAAGCTTTCACAAAAGCAGAACAGTCAGGCTTTAATAGAGGGAAAGGGGGGGGCAACCAACCCAACCCACCAAACACACACTCCAAAATTTAAAAATAAAGTTTATATTAAATCAAAGTAAGGGAAAAACACAGGGCAAACTAAGCTATAAGTCAGAAAGAAGCAAACAAACACACACACACACGTCAAACTAAATCTATCCTAATCTATCTCCAAAGTCCAAAGCAGGAGCACTAACTAACTAAGTGTTCCCTCCACGAACGCCAACCCACAAAGAGACACAAAACAGAAAGTTCTCAGGGTGGGTCTGCCTTAGTCCCCCCTCCAACGCTGGGATTGGAGGATGATGCTTTCTGAGGAGATCAATTCTCATCAGGATTGGGAGTTGAATGTGCCTGTCATCGCTTCCAAAAAAAAACAAAAAACCCCAAACCCGATTTTTTAAAAAAATATTGCACAAGAACCACAGGACGCAGAAAGTTGAGAGTAGTCTCAAAATGACCCCCATCCACGACTCTCTGTGCACAAGAATTTTCAGAACGATAGCTTAACCCCCCCCCAGTTATCCCCGATTCTTTCCCTCAATGCAATCCTATGGGCGAAAAGCCGAAAACGCCGTTTGAGCCGCGCGGTTGACCCGATTTTTAAAAAAAAATTGCACAAGAACCACAGGACGCAGAAAGTTGAGAGTAGTCTCAAAATGACCCCCATCCACGACTCTCTGTGCACAAGAATTTTCAGAACGATAGCTTAAAAAACCCCCCAGTTATCCCCGATTCTTTCCCTCAATGCAATCCTATGGGCGAAAAGCCGAAAACGCCGTTTGAGCCGCGCGGTTGACCCGATTTTCAAAAAAATATAGCACGCGACCCGCACAACGCAGAGAGGTGAGAGTGGTCTCAAAATGACCCCCATCCACGACTCTCTGAGCACAAGAATTTCCAGAACGATAGCTTCAAAAAGAACGTAGTTATGCGTGATTATTTGCCGCAATGCAATCCTATGGCGAAATGTTTTCAAGATGGCGACCGGAGCGCTCCGCCTGAACTAGGAGCTCTGAAAAATGGCCGCTTCTCTTCGCCTTGCTTCTAGGGGTCCGCGGTCCGCTCCTACTCCGCCTCTGGGTAAGGCGGAGCAGGCCAATCCGCTACTGCTTCTACGCTCCTAATCGGAGCGGAGCACACCCCTACAATAAATTGTTCATGCAGAGACACTCTAAGAGTAATTAAAAGAGAGTTACATCTTCCTTCCAGAGTTTCCCCAAACATATTACATATCACATTTTAACAATATGGATTTAATAGGAATATAGAATTGACAACATCATACCGATTTAGTATCTCCATTATGCCCATTATGGGTGAAGGAGGGGGGAAATAATGAGATGAGACAACTGTCTATGGTATAAAACTTGGGCCACATTTATTACAGATCTGCAAAGAGAAACTGGGCAGGCCCTAATCTATGCCAGCTACTAGCTAGGTGTTATATTGGGCAAAGCATTCTATGTCTACCCAGGCCATACCCCTTCTGGGTAGGGAAGACCAACCCATGCCACTCACCCCTCGGGCCGCAAAACACTGGTTGGAGTAATGAGTCTGCCTAACAGGTGGCCTTATTCTCCCACTGGGGCTGTGGAACCCTCAGCGGAAGGCCACAGTTATCACCTATCACCAAGCAACAGTGCCACAGAATGATCACCATCCCTTTCCTCTAAGCATGCCCGTACCAAATTATAATTCCTAAGACACTCTCTCCCCACTTACAGTGTGAAGTAGGCAAAAAGACACATAGCCCAGGCCAATCAGACTATGTGCCAAAAATTCCTTCTCCGCCCCCAAAAGGGTGACCAGGTGAAACCCACACTGCATACAGGGAGGGGAGAGGCATGCTTTGAAGAGCCTGGAGCGCTGGGCATGGCCACCTTATATGGGACCCTAAGTGCACATTAGAGTGGATTCCTGCGTTGAGCGGAGGGTTGGACTCGATGGCCTTGTAGGCCCCTTCCAACTCTGCTATTCTATGATTCTATGATCCTAAGAAATGTTTTCAGATGGCCTGAGGATTTCCACGACTGTGCAGAAAAATAGACACATAGGGATATCTCCAACACCATCAGCATAACATTAGAAGAGAGCCAGTAACTAGTAGAGTTACTGCGTAGCACAGAGGTGGGCAATGTATTTTTTTCCTATAAAGGGCCTTGCACACAATTTGTCTGGGGTCATACTGTTAGTGGTGGGCATGGCCAAAGCCAGCCATCAGCAGTTTTCAAGCTTGCCTAAATTCTTTGAAAATCACTTTGGACCTCATTTCGTCTCACTCACATTTTCTTTTTTTTAACCTGTATTTCAGCTTGATTGAATGGGAAAAATGCACATTTCTGTGTGTATTTTTCAAAAGTATTCACTTTCCTCCCATTAAGTCATATGTGAAAATGAACTGTTTAAACACACACACCTGTATTTCAAAATGTCCATTGTGCTTAGACCTGCTGAAATTTGAAACTAAGGATCTAGTGCCTGAGTTTTCCTTTTCCCTCCTCCCTCCTAATGCCTAACCCCGTTTCCTTTGGTAACATGACTTTTAGACTCCAAGGAACTGCCTTGCTTCAGATCTCTGTAAGCCATTCTGGGAGACTTTTTGAAGAGCAGGGTAAAATGTTTCAAATCCTGGGTTACTGGAGGCCATTCTTATTCCTAATTGATGAGTAACAATAAAAGCAGAAAATAATTAAAAAGTGGGAATGGTACACAAAATGGGAACATGACCCCACTAATAAACATCAAAAGCCTGACAATGGAATGTACCAAGGGGGAAAAATATGCCCAACATTTTTAATAGGCATTATCTTTGAAATTAGCTCATTCATGGTGTTTTCATGGGTGACCTCAAGTCAACAGTTCTGCTTGTCAAGACATTCATTACCATGCTCTTCCAAGATGTTCTGCAAGTTCCTAATAAGATTCTGTTATTACTTTCCAAGAGCTAAGTGGGAATTAAGTCTGAACCCTGCTGATCACAGTTCTAAATGGTTCATTCACATGACCTATAACTGCTTTTTATTATGCTGCCTGAAGTGAGGATGTCATAACGGTTATGTTTAGCTGTAGGAATTAGTATTGATCCAGCAAACTTCTTAAGGACACTTCTTAAATGAAAGCATCTCGTTAAATGCCATGAGAATATGTGCATTTTTCTAAGTGATACTGAGTTGAAAAAGAGTAATGGATACTGGCATGCAAGAATACAGGGCATTAATTACCCGTTCCCACTGCAAACCCCATTTCCCATTATGTTATGTACTCCCATTTGCGTTTTGAGATTTCACCGTGAAATATAGGATGCACCAGGGGGGTGGGGGGGTGGGGGGAGAACAAGTGCACCCCAGCAAGTAGTTTGCTCACCCCACATCCCTCCCCATTGCTGGATTTAAAGGAAATGTGCTTATCACAAAACTCAGGCTACTTTTCCTTATCATCAGTCAATAGCTGAGGTCTAGCATCGACTAATAGCAGGATCCTGAGGCAAAGCTGAGGTCAGACACAGTGGAACAGTCCAAGGGTAGGCAGGATTCCAGGAGCAAAGGATCAGTCAGAGCAGGAACAACAACATGAGTTAGTCCAGCACTTGACCTCAGCTGGAGGCTGATGTAGCCTGGTCTTCCCAGTCCTCACTGACAACAGCTAGTCCAGCCTTCAAGTTTCCCAAGGAGACCTTGATTCTTGAGGAGCCCCTTGCACCTGAGGAAGTCCCATACTCCTGAAGAGCCTGGTTTTTCTGGTCCTGGAGGTATGCGCTCCATTAATTGATGGGTGCCTGCTCCTGTACCTTCTGTCACCAGCATTTCCTGGGAGGCAGGCTCCTCTTCCATCCTGATTGTACAGATAAGGTGGCTGCTGCAGTTTAGTTGAGGACTCCATTCACAGGTCCCTCCAGGACCTCTGTTGCAATGGGTCTGGTGTAGTTTCTTTTGAGATACTGGAGGTGTCTGGGATTGCACTTGAGTCAAAGGGGACCACAAGGTCTTCAGATGCTATGACACTGGGGTCTTTATCTGAAGAGCCTGGCTCTGGTCAGTCATGACAAGTGCCCTGGGACAATTACACTTGCCATGATTGCAAGTGCCTGAGACACTGCTCCAAGAGCTTCATACTGAAGCAGAGACTTTCTTGCCCCTGTTTTTGCGGTTGCTGTCTCCATATCAGGTATGTTGGGAGGCAAGAGGGAAGAAGTCAGGCAGGGATGGAGGAGTTCTTCTGCGGTTCAGATTACAATATGAGCTAGGGAAAGATTTAAAGGGGGTTTAATGCTAACCTTGGATTGAAGATAAGCATTGATGTTCGTATTCCAAACCAGGAAATTATGGATTTCATCAGCATCACTGCTAATATAGTTTCATGTGTGGATGAGGTGGAATATGCAGAAGAAATTAAGTTGGACGTGAGACACAGTGGAACAAAGTTTCATTCATGAACAGGTATCTTCAATGCATTCGTTTGCCAGCTGCCATCTCATATGCCATATCACCACTTCACAATGACAAAAACCATATCCATTGGAGAGTTGGGTCAGACACTGGCATATGGCGGTTACCTCATACGTTAACCTCCATGTGTTAGGTTACAGCATATGCTTGTGAAACAAAAACTAAGGCTTCATTTCCTTCATGGAAGGCTATACCATAAGCTCTTATGGGAAGGGGGGGGGGGGGAACTTTTAGTCCACAAGTAGCAGACAGTAACCAGAAGGGAAAGAAGATTGAGAATGCAGTGGCAACATTATAATTTAATTAAAATATTTTGTTTGTTAATACATGTGTTTTTTATTTTTAATGTATCTTTTTTACATTTGAATACTGTTTTATTTGCTAAATAAATAAATGTAAGAGTGATTAGATTATTTTTTTTAAATCCTGCCAACTTTTCTCTTATTACAAGAGTTACTGTCTAGTTTCTTCAATACAGGTATAGGCAACGCCCTTGCTCTGAAATAACATAAATGTAAAATATACTTGCTAATCGTATTAATCAAATCACATCTATCTTTTAATCTTTTAATCTTAAAATTTTAATCAATAAAGGTACTATTTTATGTTCCTTTCATGACTCATTTTCTAAACCGAACTGTAACAAAATCTTTATGCTCTTGTGTCTTTAATACTGTCTCGGTTTTCAAGACAAACTCAATCTATGACTGAGCCTTTTTAACACAACACTGTTGCTTTAATCTGGCACAGACTTCAAAATCTTTCAGATAAGGACCACCCACCCCCACCCACCGCCCATAAGTGATTTTAAGACTAAGGGCAAAGGTTTCCATTACAATTTAGCTTACAGCTGTGCAATATTGATTTTCCTTTTGATCTTATTGTAAGGCACCTTGAGATTCCCTTATGATATGTCTCCATAAAAGGGTCTTGTATTATGTTTAGAGATCTTTCACATAGTTCAAGCATTTGTCTTTAGATTTAAGCTGTAATCACATCGGTCACATTTCTATAGTAAATCTGACTTTTTGCTGTCGTAACGTCCTGTATTTCCTCCTACTGAAATTGTACAGATTGTATGACACAGAAAGAACATATTGTTATAAATGGGCAGCTTATATTGCACTTTGCAAAGGAGCATGTAGGGTGGCCAGTGACTCATCAGCCAAAATGAGGATTTGCATCACCAAGAAAAGATAATTTTACATGTGTTAATTTATATGGATGGTCACAAATTTATAAATACTATAATTTAAAAATGAATAGGGCTGAAGGCAAAGGCCCCCATCAAAAGAATGAGGCATAAATATTTGCCCTAAATTTCTGTATTTTCTATGCACATTTCCCCTTCTCTCCTAACCCCAAAGCCTTGTTTGCTTGCATTCCTTCTCTCTCTCTCTCTCTCTCTCTCACTCTCTCTCTCTCTCTCTCTCTCTCTCTCTCTCTCTCACACACACACACACACACACACACACACACACACACACTTCATTTATTACTTAGACATACACACATTTGTATGTGTGTTTGTTTTTTAAAAACAAGCTCATGTAGAAACAGGACAGAATAAGTTGACCTCAAACATCAACAATCATGGCAAGGCTGAGACTGACTGATCTATCAGTCCCCAGCACACACAGCCTTCCCATTCATTCAGCCGAGGGAACAGCTCCATGCATGCCAAAGGAAGCACATAAATCATTTCAATTGAAGTGATCATGCACAAGTGTTCTGCACATGTAACAAAATCTACATAAAGCTCTGGATCAGGACCTTGTCTGTAGTTTTGTACACAATTATGCATTATTGTTCTGAAATCAATAGGACTTCAATGTGCACATAACTGATACAGAGTAGAAGCCTTTTTTTAAAAAAAAAAATCTCCAAAGGGCATGTAAAACATGTCCGGGTATTTATACCTGCATGTAAAGTATTAACTATGTTTAATAAATGCCATATTTTGTTGCCCCTCATAATAAAATGTAGACATATGCTGCAAATTATTGCATGGACTCCAATCAAGCGATCTGTAAAATATTCATTATAGTGAAGTGCAGCACTTTTCTCAAGTTAACATAACTGAAAATGTGAGAAGCATGCAAAGAGCATCATTCTTGGGATTTTAGCAAATCACTGTGCAATTAAAATCTGGATTGCTAGGCAGCCAAATATTCTCTAGAGAAGTGTGGACATTTTAGATACAATCATTTATCACAAGTACACTGCAAGGCCACTGCTGGATGCTTTTTATATATGAAATTGGGTCGAACTGTACTTATAGAAAATGTATGTTTTCTGAGCGTATATTTGCATTTATTGGAAACTTTTATTCCGTGGCTGTAACACAAATTAAGTCATGTTTAATTCAGTTTATCTGCCTAAGTGTTGCAACAAACAATGCTGTAAAAGCACTATTAACTTTGATGGTCTCTTGGCAATTGTCATTAAATAATTAAAGTTTTTAATGAACCCACTGAAATTCAAATCCATATATTTTTAAGCATTGAGAAATAGATTGCTTATAAATCATTGTCCTAGTTCATTAGTCTTCTCTTTAAAAAACAATTAAAAGTTCTCTGTCTGACAAATTACAAACCATGTATACCAGCTTTTCCAGACTGACTTCTGTACGTGATGTTGTAGAAACTTCCCTCTGGAACGTAATTAGGCAAAACTTCAGTTATGTGTTCAAAATGGTTGCTATTTTATTTGCTCTATTTCTAAAGCTTCCATAGTTTAAATTCACGTGGACTTGCGTTGTCCAACTATAACCCAGCAAGTCCTTATGTACCATTCAGGATGTGCATCTGCTTCAGACAAAGACCAAATACAGATCAGAAGCGTGCTGTTTCAGAATGAGGTGGGCTTTGTTGAGGGTGAAGCTGTCCTAGCAGACATCATCCTCATTGCGAAATTTCAAAATATTGCATGAGGAAAGGGGAGGAGTCACAGAAATAAAATGGCCTCTCTGCCCTAATAGAACCCCCAGCTGTATTTCTCTGAATTGCATTCATCATTGTTTCTTGTGAAGGAATACAACTTTATTCCATTTTTGTCTTTAGTTTGGTTTTGGGATACTATGGGGTTAAATTGTGTGTGTGTGTGTGTGTGTGTGTGTGTGTGTGTGTGTGTGTCTGTGCTCATTAGGTTTGGCCTAAAGATCAAAAGTTTAGTTAGAAATTATTGAAGGAAGCCAAAATTTGGAGAAGATCAAGTCAAAAGTTTAGTTAGATCCAGGACCCAGAATGTCTTGCAGAAGAAGAACATTGGCAGAGGGTCCAACATGAGATCTTAGGAAAAGGAATTTGGAGCAAAGAAACTGCTCTCCTGATTGGTTGGAGTTCAGAAGGGAAACTAATGAGTTTTAAAATAAAAGGAGATAGAGAGAGAGAGAGAGAGAGAGAAGGAGAAGGAGGAGAAGGAGAGAGGTTGGAAAAAAGGCCAGAAAAAACCATAGCTGCTAGAAGTAGCCATATCTACACCAAGCAGGATAAAGCACTTTGAAAACAGTTTGAAAACTACGTGGAGTGTGTCCTGGGCTCCAACAGTTGTCAATGTTGGGTAATCACTGTACTTAAACGTGTTGTAAGTTACAGACAGTACTAGTGAATAGCAGAGTATACAACGGCTCTTGGTCAGGACGCAGCAAAGGCCAATAATATAAGGCAAGGATTCTTTGTGGTTATAAAAATAAATCCTTTATTGACAGATATAGTTTAGTTATGGCAAAACAATGTACAAATTAATACTCACACATGGTCACAGAAATACAGCTTACATCAAGGTTCACAACGATGAGAGTGGTGATGAGGATTAATTACTACATCCCACAGCCCTTGATTTCTCAAGCTCATTACAATTTTAAATGACCATGTAAGATAATTAACATCCATGAGTAACTCCATAGGAACATTGCTTCCTAATTGTATTGCCATAACTTCAAACTGGTTGCTTTTTCAACCCCTTCTGTTGTTTGAATTCCTTCAGGGACTGACCGGCTTAGAATCCTCAGAACCCTTTTTCAAATTCAAAAACAACTCCTGTCAGACTCCGTGTGACTTTGCAAGACAATGACTATCTGAAATAGCCTTATTCTTTGTCTTAATCCCAACGTTCTTTCAAAAAGAAATGCTCCGGGGCACTTAGTCAATGCACGGCTTTTATCCTTATCAGGTCTTACTGCTCCTTGTTAAGAGTTATGGCCAGTCTGGGATACTGGGCCCATAACCTGTTGGGTAATCACTGTACTTAAACGTGCTGTAAGTTACAGACAGTACTAGTGAATAGCAGAGTATACAACGGCTCTTGGTCACGACGCAGCAAAGGCCAATAATATAAGGCAAGGATTCTTTGTGGTTATAAAAATAAATCCTTTACTGACAGATATAGTTTAGTTATGGCAAAACAATGTACAAATTAATACTCACACATGGTCACAGAAATACAGCTTACATCAAGGATCACAACGATGAGAGTGGTGATGAGAAATGATTAACAATGGTTCAAAACACTCTCTTTTATAGACAGCTCTGTACAAATGATGCAACCACTAATTGGCAATCATAGAAAAATGACACTATGCAATAGTCCAATAATTCAATAACTGTCCACCTGCAAAGTTGACCTTTAAGTGATTGTCTTCTGCTGACTCCTCACTTCTTCCAGGATTTGCAGGACATTTGTCCTGTTAGTTTTAGTCCTGTTAGTTTTACCCTACCCAGTGCCTGTTTACCCTACCATGTGCCTGTTTGCATTCTCTTCCCCTCCTTATTGTCTTATTATGATTTTATTAGAATGTAAGCCTATGCGGCAGGGTCTTGCTATTTACTAGGGGTGTGCACGGACCCCCCGCTCTGCTTCACTTGCAGAACCGCCATTTTCCGGATCAGGCCACTCCGCCCCGCCCCCGCCCCGCCCACTTCCGCTCCGCTCCGCTCGGAGCTCCGGATCCGGATCCAGAGCTCCGTTTTTCCCCCCCATAGGCTTGCATTGAAAGCTAAAAAATTATACAACTTTTTTTTGGTTCAAGTTAGAAACCTCATGTTTGGCACCATGACACCTCATGGGGGTATACACACGCACGCCAAGTTTCAAAGCAATCCCATCATCCCCTGATTTTTTGGGGAATTTTTGAAAATCGGGCACCCCATTCACACCCCTTTCCATAGCTCCGTCAATTTGCACGTTAGAAACCTCAAACACGCCACCATGAAAGCTTATCCAGGGATACATACGCACGCCGAGACTCAAGGCAGTCCCATCATCCCCTGATTTTTGGGGAATTTATGAAAATCCAACACCCCTTTCCATAGCTCCGTCAATTTTGCACGTTAAAAAAAAACCTCAAACTCACCACCATGACAGCTTATCCAAGGCAGTCCCATCATCCCCTGTTTTTTGGCGGGGCTTAAACCTGCAAAATTTGGAACTTCCAAAACTCCAAGTGAGCGCAGGAAGGACTTCTCCCCTGAGTCAAAGCCACACACACACAACATCCCTGCGAGGTGGGCAGGGGAGGAGGGAGGGAAGGCAGGCAGGCATGCAGCTGGCATTTCTGGGGGCATAAGGAAGTGAGCCAAGGATAAGCCAGTAATGCATATAAAATGGAATAAATCAATAAATAAACAAAGGAGGGGTGGAATTAAAAGCAGCAGTGTTGCTCAATAAACAGAAAGAAGAACTTTTTAAAAAAGGCTATATCTGTCTTTTACCAGCAATAGGGGGACATGCCCGGGGGAGGGGGAAGCAGCTGCCAGTTCAACTCAAGACAGCCACCAACAGCTCTGAGATTAAGAAGTAAACGCTCACTTCAACTCATAACAGGCATCGCTCCACCACTAAGAAGTAAACGCTCACTTCGACTCATAATAGGCATTGCTCCACCATTTTACTCTCTTTGGAAGGCTCTAATGGCCTTCCAGTGCAGGAGAGAGTGGGGGCACGTCCACGATGAGATGCCCTAGGGGAGCTCATCCCCTTGCACCACATCTTTTCAGTTGTTCCCCAAAGTTAGGGTGGGTAGCAGTGCTGTGTTTCCTATCTGTTATTTATTTGCTTAGTATATGATTTCAGGTTGTGTTTGTGCATTTGGTGGGGCTACTGTTTTAAAAAACACTGGGAAAAGCCCGTTCAGATGAAGAAAGAGAAGTTTCCCAGAATCCCAAGTTACCCGTTTTGCCTATGCCCTCCTCTAACTTTGGGATCATGTGATCATGACCAGGAGCTGACTCTGCCCCTCAGCCCTTTGAAAAAGGTATTTTTCCCGCCGATTTTTTAAAAACTTCTAGCGTGCGACCTGCACAACGCAGAAAGTTGAGAGTAGTCTCAAAATGACCCCCATCCACGACTCTCTATGCACAAGAATTTTCAGAATGATAGCTTAAAAACCAACCCAGTTATGCCCGAGTCTTTCCTGCAATGCAATCCTATGGGCGAAAAGCCGAAAACGCCGTTTGAGCCGCGCGGTTGACCCGATTTTCAAAAAAATATAGCACGCGACCCGCACGACGCAGAGAGGTGAGAGTGGTCTCAAAATGACCCCCATCCACGACTCTCTGAGCACAAGAATTTCCAGAACGATAGCTTCAAAAAGAACGTAGTTATCCGCGATTATTTGCCGCAATGCAATCCTATGGCGAAATGTTTTCAAGATGGCGACCGGAGCGCTCCGCCTGAACTAGGAGCTCCGAAAAATGGTCGCTTCTCTTCGCCTTGCTTCTAGGGGTCCGCGGTCCGCTCGTACTCCGCCTCTGGGTAAGGCGGAGCAGGCCAATCCGCTACTGCTTCTACGTTCCTAATAGGAGCGGATCACACCCCTACTATTTACTGTTTTACTCTGTACAGCACCATGTACATTGATGGTGCTATATAAATAAATAAATAATAATAATAATAATAATAATAATAATAATACAGAAATAAAGGAAAGGATAAAAACAGAGTCCATTCCAGGACTCAACAGACAAAACTGTTATAAAGCACTTTAAAGCAGTAGTGTAGATCCTAATTGAGAGCTGGACTTATGACTGTAAGATATTACTTGGATTAGGAACCTGGATAAAATAGAGACACAATCTAGTTAGAATAGCTTGATCCATTTTCTTCCCAGTTATTTTATGACCCTATTGCTCAAATTGTTTTGGGCGGTGTATTGTTTCTGTGTATCCATTTTTTATTTTTTATTAAATCCTATTTCTTCGACAAACTTTTGAACTTTGTTGTTTAAACTTTTTTTTCCATTTTGGGTTACTCACCCCATGCCTAATAGCCAATCCCCACACTACATAAAGTAGATACCTCAGACCTAGAAACTTTTAAGGCTGGTTTGGTGGAGGCACCCAGAAAAAACGTTTTCCACCTTGTGGCAGCAGGAAAGACCATTGAAGGAGAAGAGCAAAAAGGAATAGGAGGCACACTACTCTGCCTCTTATCCCTTTCATTCATGGAAGTGAGTATTGCTGGTCCATGACACTCCACATCTTCATGTGTCCTTCTATGTATATATTGGGCTCTTGTAGAAGCCTGCTTCTCACATTAACTTCAAGTGAACTGCATATGTCTTTTCCCATTCAGAATTGGCTCCTCCCATGAAGTGAATGGGGGAAGCAGGCTTCTACTGGATCTCCTTGTTCTTGAGCCCATAAGGAATCACTGTTTCTGAGGTTCTGTCTTCTGTTCAAAGAGACAGAAACTACAAACTTAATTCAAATTCTTGGCTCCTGTTGAATACGCAGGAAATCAGGAAGCAACAACAAGGAAACGTGTGATAATTTAATATTCATATATTCTCACCTGAATATATTCTGGACATATACAAATTCACCAAGCTAGCACTGAATACTGGAATAGATGCAAAATCAGCCATCCTGAGAACATCAGCTTTTATTTTATAGGCACAAGAGTACAGCCTTCAATATTGTGCAGCACAAATCAGAAATGTGCGAACAATATCTGGTGTAGCTTTAGAAAGTGGGTTGATTCACCGGTAGTTGCTGGCATTGCGGCCATGCTTCAGTGTTCTCCATTAATTCCCATCTCTCATTTTCTAGGGCTAGTATTCTCTGTTCTTCCCATGGCCTAGCAATTCCCTTTTTTTCTCTACGAATTCCAAGCCAGTTCTGGTTCTGACAAATACATTCCAAATCGTCTTGATCATCTGAATCTTGGATGCAGATTCAATTATATAAAGCTAGTAAACTGCTTGCCTAATTTGCCTGATGTGCTCTATTCACAGAATTCAGCCTTTTTCTCATATAACGTTTGGTATTGGTAATGGTATACTATTAGCATCACTTTATATATTACCTTTCCTAATGCAAATGTGACAGTGTACACACTGTGCAGAAAATGTAGTCACCTGTGCCATGCATATGAATGATGCCCTTTCGATAACATGGAGATTACCTTCCATTTCTGAGATGATAACACTGTGAAGTTACATCTTTTCGTTAATATGAAACATGGACCATAAATCACTTACAAGACTTAAACGATCATATATTCCATTGGAAAAGGAGCAGAAGTGGCACAAGGATCTAAATAAATATTTGGATGGCTTTAAAAAGGGACAAATTCATGGAGAATAAGGCTATCAATGGCTACTAGTCCTGATGGTTATAAGCTACTGACAGTATCAGAGACAGTATGCCTATACGCACCAGTTGCTGGGGGACATGGGTGGGAGGGTGCTGTTGCACCATGTCCTGCTTGTTAATCCCTGGCCAATGGCTGGTTGGCCACTGTATGA
This sequence comes from Elgaria multicarinata webbii, assembly GCF_023053635.1. Classification (NCBI taxonomy): domain Eukaryota; kingdom Metazoa; phylum Chordata; class Lepidosauria; order Squamata; family Anguidae; genus Elgaria; species Elgaria multicarinata. The sequence goes on along the minus strand of NC_086180.1, from coordinate 75,454,827 downwards.
ACAGAGTGCTGGACTAGATGGACCCTTGGTCAGATCCAGCAGGGCACTTCTTCTGCTGGGGAACCTGGATGGGATGGTGTTGCTGCACTCATGTCCTGCTTGTGGGTTTACCATGGGCAACTAGCTGGCCACTGTTTGAACAGAACGCAGGACTAGATTGACCCTTGGTCTGAGCCAGCATGGCTGTTCTTATTTGGGGGAAACAGAATAGCTGAAGTCACATTAACTGCCTAAGGACTTTTGACTCTGAAAATGTGTCCAATATTCTACAAGAGAATAATTAGAAAACAAAATTAAATAAGATAGCCTGTTGATCGGTTAAGTTTTTGTTTTGTTTTAACTAGGATCTAGAATGCTGGCAAATTATTACATTTTATTTATATATTTATTTATTTATTACATTTATATACCGTCCCACAGCCGAAGCTCTCTGGGCGGTTTACAACAGTTAAAAATGGTAAACAGTAAAAAGTATACAAAATTTAAAAACCATCAAAAACATAAAAACAACAGTATAAAAACAACAGTATCTATTTAAAAACAACAATTCTGTGGTCCATTAAAAACAAACTTAACGTTGTTAAATGCTGTTAAAATGCCTGGGAGAAGAGAAAAGTCTTGACCTGTGTCAAAAAGATGACAATGTCGGCGCCAGGCGCAAACACATTTGGTGTTATTGACATCAAAAACCAATACTACAGCTGAACCATTTCTTTATGAAAGCACTTTTAAAAATCAGTCATTCCTGTGGAGTTCTTATGTGACAGAAATATATTAGGATGAAGGGAAAAGCATCAAGTTATAGTAAACATCCTATTGAAAGATAAATGAGCCATTGTTGTGCATGTAGAATGTGTAGAGGTGGCCATGAGGATTATTGGTACAGTGAAACCGGACTGAGTATATTGTGGGATGGAATCACTTTTCTATGTGTGCCTTTTATCCTTATGATCCCAATTGTTCTCTCATAGATACCAATGACCAGGGTGCACATGCATAGATTTATTTAAACATGCACTTTAAGACCTCATTTGTTATTTCTCCAGAGTGTTGTAGTGATATAAACAATGATGTGACATATTGGGTAGGACTGGGAAAAATATGTCCCTGTGTTCTTTGCAAGAACTCTCACAAGAAAAAATGAAGATCTGGAAGAACCTGATATTCTGATATTCCTGCCAAAAGCACAGCATAGCTGTTAAATGTTTAGCCTTGTGTACTCCTGCAAGTCCATCTCTAATGGCTGGCTCTAAGAAAGAGATTAAACCCAGAGGTCTCTTTTTCTTCTTCTGAACCTTATGGTTCTTTGATCTGTATACAGCATGGCAGGTTTTGATCTATGATTCCATAGATATTCAGAATTTTTAGATTGCATTGATCCTTTGTCAGAGGATCAAGGTTTTTTCCCTTAGTGGCAGGGTAGAGAAAATTGGAGAAGATTTGAGATGGGGCATGGCTATTTTCAACTGTGAAATATTGGAAGGTATGCTTTTGATACTGTTACTATCATCATGAGCTATTAATGCTCTGAAACCAGCACCTCCAGAACACAAAATTATACTCACTGTTTTTGGTGTTATCAGTACTTACTACAGCAAATGTATGTGTATGACCATGGGTAGTGTCCAACTGTGTCGTTCTGTTAGCGCAAATCACATTGTACTAGAAGAAACCAGTACGATGCCTGAACTGCACACATGAGGAGAATCCAACTAATGTTACATTTGTGTGAGCATTTGCATAGCTATAATGGGCAGCTGCTGGTGATGCTCCATTAGGGCTATTTGAATTTGCAGAATGACACTGTTGATCCTGGCCCATGAGTACACTTGGGCCATAGCTAGACCTAAGGTTTATCCCTGGATCATCCAGGGGTCAAACCTGTTCATCTAGGTGACACACAGGGGATCCAATGCTCAGGCAGGGGCGAACCCGGGATGATCCCAGGATAAACCTTAGGTCTAGCTGTGGCCTTGGTGTACTGCTCTGTCCAATCCCAGCTTCAATCTGATGTTCTGAGGGTGGGTGGCATTGCTGATGAAAGGGTGGGGGCATGCCAGGGCGAGGTGTCCCTGTGAACAACCAATAGATTGTAAGGGGAGGTACAAATGGGATCTGCGGGGGTGGGGTGGGGAAACAGCGATTCCGAGGAGAGGTGTGAAGATGAATGAAACGTAAGGCTTTCAAATGCTAAGTAAATGGAGGGGGATAATACAAAGGCAAACGTTCAGGTGTGATGGAGCTCTTCAACTCCCATGAACCCCAGCCAGCATGGCCAACAATCAGGAGTACTGGGTGTTAGAAGCATCCTATGGCCTAATCTACACCAAGCAGAATATTGCACTATGAAAGCGGTAGCCTAAGCGGCAGGGTCTTGCTATTTACTGTTTTACTGTTTTACTCTGTACAGCACCATGTACATTGATGATGCTATATAAATAAATAATAATAATAATAATAATAATAATAATAATAAAAGGCAGGAGCTACACTACTGATGTATGGTGGTATTGAAGTGCACTGACAACTGTTGGGGCCCATTGACACATACCATATACAATCATCATACCTCTATATCCTGCTTGGTGTGGCTCCTTCCTTTTATATACTGCTTTCATAGCGCAATATCTTGCTTGTTTTAGATTACGCCTATGATATCAGATGCAATTATTTCTTCTTCTTCTTCTTCTTCTTCTTCTTCTTCTTCTTCTTCTTCTTCTTCTTCTTCTTCTTTTGTTTCTATGCCCCATTTCCTCCACTGAGATCCAGTAGTATACATGGGGGTTATCCCTTCTTTTAATTCAGAAGCTCCATTCTAGCAGCAAGCATGTCTCATTTGCTCCTGTAACTAACATTCTTGGATTTTATTTTGCATTGATGATTTTAGTTTTGTTACTTCTTTGTTTACTATGAGCATTCTCAACAGATACATCACATTGCTATACATTTCAAAGGTGAACCATGTCATTGAAAATTGCTTCAAAGGCCAAGCACTGGCTGGTATCATTCCATACTCCTCTATTATATAAATACCAAAGAAGATTTTTCTGGAAAATCCTGCCAGTGAAAGACTCACTAATGCAAATAATGGCCTCATGGCTTCAAAATATTCCCCTGCTTTTTTTTAGCCCACTGAAATTATGAAACCGTTTCCCCTCCTTTACAGATCGCACATGGAGGGCTAGATTAACAATAACACCCCACATGGTCCTTTCTACAGAATGAAGTCACTCTATGTGCTGTGGAATAATGAAAGCTCTTTCATCCATTCCCCCTCCCTGTTTTCATGACATACCTCCTTTCAGAAAGTATAACAATAAAACACTTCCATTTCCTTTTGTCTTGTCTTCTCTATGGAGGAGGCCACGGCAAAGCCATGGGAATACCTTATGTATAAAGATGTGCTTGACAAATTCTACTCTGGCGTTGTTTTGTATCTCTGACATGCAATTATATCTGGAATGACCTGCATGCAAGCATACCATGCTGAGCGAGGGTTTTTGTGTCTCCTTTCACTGTTTTTGAATAGTGTTTTGACACTTTTGACCACAATAGCTGTCACTGGCATTAACGAATGCTCATGTAGGCCTTCTCCAGCTCTTTTCATTGTGCAATGTGGTTTACTCAACAGACTAAAAGCCATTGTTTTGAGGCTTCATGCTTTTTCTTGCCATAACAATTTTCTCAGGCTCCCTAGGGTCTTTTACTTTAACCTATGTTTTGTTTTCCTTTCATTTGCCTCCTTGGGTATTATTTATGCTTATAAAAGGATATGTATTAGGATTGTTAGCTTTTTCCAGCCCTCAGGCACTGTTGAATAAATATGAAAATTGTGCTCTTTGCCTACCTGAAAATAACCATTGGTGATTTTCATTTTGAATTTAATATTATTGGGAAATGCTATCCATGAGAGAGGGGGGAATGTGCACCCATGTTTTACAGTAACGGACAATTCAGATTTTTTTCAAGACCCATACTTTGGGGTTGGGGGTGGCAACTGAAAATGTTATCAAGAAGACTATATTAAGCTAGAACTGCAACCTAGGGAGCAGCTTGAGAATTGCATTTTTTAAGCCAAAAAATGTGATATCCAACACCCAAATTCCTGTGTGACCCCCGCTGCCACTTTGTTAATAATAGTGCTAAATAAAACAGAGACGAGAACTTTTCCAAGGCTCCTTTTCTCACTTTGCAGCAACGGAAAGCTCTTAACTCTAATGAGCTGCTGCTCAGAGATAAGAGCTTTTCCTTGCAGGGAGGAGGGTTGGGGCCTGATGAAGGAGCTGGCGAGCCAGGTAGGGAACCTCTGTGGGCCATACCTGGCCTATGGGCTGGAGTTCACCTGTCTCAGTGCTAAAAGATTCATACACAAAAGCCAACAAGCCTCTGACAGAACTGGACAGTATTCAAGAAATTAAAAACTTTCAAAGTATTCTTGGGGCACATCTAAGGGGACACAGGCTAACAGATAGTTGCATCTGCATATCAGTTTGGAGCTTAAGCGGTTCTTTTTAACAGTGCTTTGTAATTATTATTAAGTGCTTAAAGCAGCATTTGCAAGGAATGTGGGGCAATCAAAACATGACCAAAGCCCCAAGTGGCAGCAAGTGCAGGGGCTTTGTCACTTTACTCTACTATCTGTTCCATGGACAGGTGGAAGAAGCAGAACAAGCTGAAGTCCCCAACATGTGTGGACTGCAAAGACTGAATAGTCATTGGGCCCTTCCAAACATCCATGCAATGCCAGCCCTAATTCAACCAACTAGAAGTTTGAATTGAAGTGCTTGAATTTGTTTGTATTGCAAATTACTTGAGAGCTGGTACAGCTGAAAAGTCATCTATAAATAAAGTAAATATGTAAAGGTGTTCCTCTATCTGAACTGGATTGTGATCTATACCTACAAAATGAAGGGGGAAAGCTATAAGGACAGGAGGAGCGACAATGAATATTATGCAACTGTGTCTAGTGTGTGAGACCAAGGCAAATGATCTATATCTATAACTGAAAGCAAGTATGTGCATAAATATGTGGCAAGCCATTGTGGTGTAGTGTTTTTAGAATGTTAGACTTAGATCAGAGAGACATGACTTCAGGTCCCAACTCAACCATGAAGTCCCTAAGTGACCTTTAACAAAGTCTCTAAAGTTCTGGTCATCTCTTCCCCTCCACATGTAGACTCAGTGGCCTGGTTCACACGTAACTCTAACCAATGGTTTCTTGTTTGGCCCAAGGTTTTTCTGGCACATGATCAAACAAACTGTGGTTTGTTTTCTAAGTTCCTGGGTTGTTTGTTTCCCTTCTCCTTGTCCCGCTAGTTCCCTGTATTCCAATGCTTTGCAGCCCTGAAATACCAACAAATAGGGTGGCTGGTTTGTTTTGTTTCCCCACACACACACACTCTTGCCTGCTGCCTTTGAAGCTTGGTAAAACAACCCATGAACAACCCAATGGTTCTGGGTTCTTCTGTAATGACAACCCATGGTTTAAACAACCCAGAGTTTATGGGCTCCATCACACCTACTTTTTCCCCCTGGTTTGTCTCTGCAATTTCTAGCTGTTTAATTAGCGCATCAAGCTAATGCCCCCTGTCATGTGGGTTTGTGGTATCGCGCTATACTGATGAAACCTCCCTAAAGGCTTGTTTGCTCTTCCACTCCACCCTGCCCCGCCCATTCTCCTTCCACCTGCAGTTCATTGGTTGTAACATTGTGATGGGCATGGGTTCCTTTCCCCTCTCGCTCTGACTTTGTTCTCTAGCAATTTACCAATTTAACGTTTCATCAGCTGGGCTCCATTTCTGCGGGCAATGAGAGTGGGGTTGGAGCAGTAAAAGTCTGTTCAACAGACTCAGCAAAAGTCTGTTGGTTCGACAGTACTGGAGGAGGAGAACCACTCTGCCCTCCCTTTTCATCAGCAAGCTCTCCCTTCAAAGCACCCACCCACCCCCACACACAAAGGAAATAGCGAGAGGACAGCACTACATGGGGGCTGATGGGGGCTTTAATTCTGTTTGGGGAAAATAATCCAGACTTTCCCCACTCTAGGAAAACACAAAAAAGGGAGGGGGAGAGTTGGGGAGTCTGCAGAACATACACAATGTCATCTGAGTGCCGTGCTGCAAAACCACAAACCAGGCACGATGAGAATGCGATAAAATGCTGGTGTGATGGAGCCCTACAACAGGTCATGGATTGCCTTTCTGGGTTGTTCATGATTAACAAACCATGGTTTGTTATCACACCTACATTCACACACCACTACAATCCAGACTTTAGTAATCCATATCACGAGTTAGCATTATGTGCAAACCAGTCCACTATGTCGAGGGAAGAGTGAGACTTTCCTCAATATCACACATCCTGCAAGTCCCACTCCTAATTTATTTATTTATTTCATTTCATTTCTATACCGCCCAATAGCTGAAGCTCTCTAATATCTGTAAATGGGGGTCTACACACAAAAAGGTGTACTCATGTAGGTTACTTCTTATAGTTATCCTTCTGAACACAGAGACCAGGAATTGGACTGGCAGGACTGGCAATGTTGGGGATAAAGTCAGCCCTTTTAGTAGATTCTGTGTATTGAGTCATTGCATCAAGGAGAATGTATGAACAAAGCCTACCTCTCAGCCTAATCTATTTCATAGCATTATTGTGGGGAGAACATGAAGTGGTGAAAAGACCCATTTGTGTTAGCTTGCTTTGAGGAAGGGTGGAAAACAAAACAGATAGATACTATCGACAGATACACTGTTCAGCTATAGCATGAGAGCTATGATTTGTTAAGCCTTCAAAGAAATGAAATAATCAGTTAGTGCAGATTGAAATGGAAAGAAAGCTTTGGATTTTCTTATCAGGAGAAATATATGCAAAGGGCACCAGGCAGTCAAAATAAGCACATCTTAATTCTTCCTTAAGTTGCCATGGTGGTGTATAGACAGAAAGGCAAATATATCAATAAACAATTGGGTTCCTTTAAAACATTTCATCCAACATATGCATGTAGCTAGGTACAAAACAAGGCAGCAATGGCCCTGTATCCTCAAAGAAGCAGCCACCTAATTTTAAACCAATTTTGTTTTCTCAGTACCTTGGCTGATTTCAGCTACAATCATGTCTATTAACGGAACATGGTATTCATCTACCAGTCTTATCAGAATCATTTGCATTCCATTTCCCTCTTTAAAAAAAAAAAAAAAAAAAAAGGATAGCAAAACAAAAACAATGTGTAATATTTGCAGTATTCCGGGTTTTTCACACAATAGCTCAGAGTGATTCCAATCTTAAAACCCATTAAATTCTAGAAAAGTAGCTACTTTCTACTCCAGTTGTTCTGAAATAAAATGTACCACACTTTAAAAGAATGTATTTAAGGCACAATGCCAAACCTAGCGATTGAATGCCCTTTTTTTCAGTGTGGTGTTGGGGATGTTGGGTGTCGAGGCAGAAAATGTTGTTTCACTATTTCTGAGCCTTTTTCAATGACGTCAGATCACTTCCACTTTCCTGATGAAGCAGTGGCCCAAGTGTGCGTGTGTGCATGAGGGAAAGGCTAAATCTTTAGACTAGGAATAGATATATGATTCCTTTCTACAATGCTCTCTATTAAGCCAATCACAAGTTTGCTTGTTGATGAAGGTAGCAAGACAGCTGAACTGGGGCATGTCTACATGAAGGATTTGCCCTGGGGTGGCTTTGCAGTAGCTGGTCATCTACATGACACAGCCACCATTGCAAAGCCATCCAGGGGCAAACCCCAGAAACTCCACTGAAACAAAGTTGGGGCACTTACCTTGACTTTTTTGGCAGCAGAGGCTTGTCACAGCCCATGGCACCCCCTGATTGGTCGCCATGGGATGGTCAGGGTAGGGGGCGGACCTCAGGAGCTCAGGACAGCCCTGTGCCCCGTGGAAAATAATTTTTAAAATGGGGGGAGGGGGAGGAGAGGAATGGGCCCTGCACCTCTTTGAAAATAAAAAAATGGGGGGAAGAGAGGAATGGGGTCTGGTCCTCCCCCTTTTTATTGTTATTATCTGTGTCTGCACACCTGCACAGATACAGAAAATTATAATAAAAAATAAAAGGCGTGAAGAATGGGAAGCCAGATGGAGGTCAGAGGGAGGAGAGGTGGTTCAAGTGCCCCGTGTCCAGCCCAATGCCAGGAAGGAACACAAGTGTGGAGCAAGGTGCCTTATGGTGCCAAATTGGCACCGTCAAGATGGGGGCCAATAGGCTTACAAAACTAGCATACCTTCATGATAGTGAAACAGCAGACTACCACTTGTGGTATGAAAAGACAACTAGATGTAGATATCAGAAATAGTATTTTGGTGGGGCATGGCTACAGATGTATCAAAAAGGAGAGATGTTCTTGTCTTATCTGTCAAGCAAATAAAGACCTGCCAGAGGTGATATGAACACCCCTTTAGGGAAATGCCTCAGCCTAGTAAACCACAGGAAGTCATTCAGATTGAGCATATGTCCAGCAGTGCATGTAAAGCCCTCAAAGATTTGAGGCTCTTTTGTATATCCTATAGAATGAGAAACAAGACCGATAGAACTCTGGTAGCATCCAGGATGTGGAACTCCCTACATAATACAGTACTAGCTGATTTTCAACTATCTATTTAATTCATATAGACTAGCTATTACCACATATTAAAACAACAGATTTTTAGTTATCCACTGATCTCTTTTTTTTCCCCCCTTTTTTTTTTTAGATAGTTTTTCGGACTTTGCAGCCTCTGCCTGCAAGCAACTTGATCGTCTGGCACATCCAGTACCTACCTGTGTAGCACAGACATACGTTTATGATCAGAGGACTACTTTAGGAAAAATTAGCATAACAGATGAGGTTAAGAAAAAACTCTCCTCATCAAAAGGAAAGAGAGGGGATCTACTGGAAAGGGCCAGCGATTCTTCAAAGAAGTTGTTGAGGAAACGGTGAGAGGATGAATTGCCAGGATGTCCTAAGGAGCTGAAATACTGCAATGTGTGACGATATGGCCACAACAGAGAGGTACGCCTTGGGGACGACATCTTTATCAAGAGCTACATAAACCCTTGATAACAAGAATTCAGCAAGGATTGATTCAAACTCAAATGAACACAGAACACAAATGGCAGACAAAAAACCCTTAGCAATGAGTTGATTGTACAAAGCCTTACAAGTTTGTGTAGCTTTAATATAATGGGTGGAAGTTGTATGATTGTTAATACAGCACCTTCAAGCAGTTGATGGCGATATAGGTTTTCCTTTCCTTACTGCCTAGCATTCTTTACATTATCTTTCTGTTGCTCTCTTTTCACAATGAACTGAACGTTTAGTCATGCTCTAGCATGTACGCTTCTGGAATGACTTGGAGTAGTTTAATAAAGCTTATTTTCTTAAGCCAGTATTACAGCAACCCCTTTTCAAAACAGGAAAGAGTCAAAGCAACATTCTTCAAGCCTGTGGCTGCAAACCTAGCAATGTTTACTTGAAAACAAATTCCACAGAAATCAACCCTTTCAAGGAAATTTGTTTGGTGCCTTAGATTGTAAAAAAACACTACAGTAAAGTACTCTAAGGGCATGTTTACACCGGGTGATATCCTAGGGATTGTCCCGGGATCATCCCTGTGCATCCACATGTCACACAGAGGAACCCGGAAGCAGGGAGGGATGATTTCCCTGAGATATTGCCATATCCTTTTTTCTCAGTTTTTCCTGCAGACCTGCGACGATCCTGAGGACTGCGGGTGGTGTGGCCAGCTGTCCCAGCTTCTTCCCTCTTCCCCGTGAGTAGTGGGGGTCATCTCAGGGATGGAGCTGGGACAGGAATAGTCCAGGGCCATCGAGGGTGGGGTCGAGCCTTTTTTTTTTTTACTTACTTACTTTTTCATTGGAGTGCAGGTGCGCTCCAGTTCCTGTATTCTTTTTTAAAAAATGGCAGGCGTGATGTTCTTCTTCCTCCCTGAACATTGTACACTATTTGTGAATGCAGGGGAGGATCTCGCAATCAGCATATCACAAAATCCTCCCCTCCCTCCCGGATCACCAGGAGGTCTAGACATGCCCTAAGTCCCTGGATGCTCATAAGCCCCTGAACTCAGGGACTTATGGCTATCCAATGCAGGGCAGCTGCAGCATGGAGGGGGTTCTCTCCTCCATACTCCATCTGCCCAGTTATTGGCTAGGGTGACCATATGAAAAGGAGGACAGTGCTCCTATATCTTTAACAGTAATGTAGAAAAGGGAATTTCAGCAGGTGTCAATTGAAGTGGGTGAACTTCCCTCTTCATCACAACAGTTAAAACTACACTAGCTATAGTAGAGTGGCCAGATACAAAAGAGGACAGGGCTTCTGCAGCTTTAACTGTTGTGATGAAGAGGGAATTTCACCCTCTTCAATTGACACCTGCTGAAATTCCCTTTTCTACATTACTGTTAAAGATACAGGAGCCCTGTCCTCCTTTTCATATGGTCACCCTATATTGGCTATCTAACTGGGGACTTTGGAGAAGGCAGGGGGACACTGCATGGTGCTTAGTAAGCTGTCTAAACCAACTTTTGCAGTCTCTTCCCCTCCCATCCTGGGAACACCCCCTTTTCATCCTGTCCATTCTTGGTTTACCATTCTTGGTTTACCAAGCATGGACAGACAGACACTGCAGTTCACTCCACGCTGGCTGTGAGGGAGTAACGGAAGGAGAGTTTCCTGGCTCCTAGCTCAGAGCGCTGTCTACGAGCTCAGAGCCAGAAAACCAAAAAAAAAATATGTCTGTCCATATGCTGTCTGGGAAACATAGGACTGCTCTCCCCGTGGACATAACTAATGCTACATAAATACACAAATCATGAGTGTGAAGAAAAAGAGATAAAATGTTGAGGTTCTGCTAAGAAAGGAGAGGCTGTGTAAGAAATCTTGTTCAGTGTGAGAGTGATTGAGATGTATGAACTAGATCACAGTCCTTATTAGCACTGCCACTAACAAAAACAGAAAATTAACACTCTAAAATAAACTTGTCACAGACGTTAGGTAACAAAAAAATTAGACTTAACATTGTATCAAGCTTTTTATCCAATTAAAAGTGCAAAAATTGCAACTCAGGTTCTCAACACCCACAACCCAATCATTGTTATCAGACCTTAAAATGCCCCTGGCTGCAGCAGTTAAGAAAGAGCTCCTAAGTGGGGCAGAAGGACAGATCTGCCTTCTGCCATAGAGCCACTGTGGCATTCAGAGGACTGTGGGAACGCAAGTGACCAGTTCCTTTCTGGGTTTTTTCTCCTGGTGGTTCTCCTTATGTTTATAAGAAACAACCCTTGAAAAACCAATGACCAGTGGAATTAAATAAATCTGTTATGATGTCATCGTTCTGAATATACTTTTCGGCAGACATTTGTCTGCAAATTTTCAAGTGAATTAGAATCAAAGTGATTGTTGGAATATGCCATAGCTCAGGCGTGGAGAACGTCAGATCCGCAGGCCAGATCCAGCGTGCCTGAGGTCCCAATCCAGCTCTCCTGAGTTCCAGATAACCATGCCCCCTACTCCTGCCCCCACTTCCAGTCCCCTAATCACTGATCATTTGGTGGTTTCCTAGTTTGCTTGAAAGTATCTCCCCATTCTAAAAGAATGAATGCAGTGGCGCCCACCATCTGGAAAATGCTCCCTTGTGTACTTCAGGAGTCAGAAAATGTGGCCTCTTTTAAATGCCTCCTGCAAAGACACTTGTTCACCCAGGCTTTCCCTGGGCCGTAAGTAAATGAATTATGCCACTTCATCCGGCTGGACATCAGGAAAAACTTCCTGACTGTTAGAGCAGTATGACAATGGAACCACTTACCTGTGGAGGTTGTGAGCTCTCCCACACTAGAGGCCTTCAAGAGGCAGCTGGACAACCATCTGTCAGGTATGTTTTAGTGTGGATTCGTGCATTGAGCAGGGGGTTGGACTCGATGGCCTTATAGGCCTCTTCCAATTCTACTATTCTATGATTCTATGATTTTACTGCCCCTTGATCTTTCACTGTCATTGGAAGTGTTTCAAAGCAGTATTTTCGTGTGGGCGCTGTCTAAACATCTTCTAAACATTTGCTGTCACTGTGAATCGGCACTGCATCGGTTATACTTCTCCAAGCCATGTGTTGGAAAAGTCAGAGACTTACCGAAGAAACTATACTGTGAGGTTTCAAGGGAAAGGAGTAGCGAAGTGGTGCTGTGAAGACAGGCCCCTGGTGTTTTAATGTGGCATTTAATATTGTATTTTAATATTGTTAACCAGTCTGCACTATGTAAATACCACAAAAATAAAGAAATAAAGTCTCCACTAAGGCTTAGTTACTGTTAGGGAGAGCTTTAAGTCAACATGCTTGAATTATTGCTATTTTTGCCCCACCCATTTTCCCCTTTGGCCCTACGTCTTTTCTTTCATCCCCACCCACTAATGGATTTATAACCCCCAAGAGCTTTTCTGAAATCATGTTTGGTCATTGGGCAGAATAAATGTTTCCCAAAACAAAAAGAAAAACAAATTCATGCCATCTTGCCATCCTGATGTTCGCAGAGCTATTCTTTGTGTCTGCTGAGCAGGGCCCTTTCTACACCTAAGGATTATCCCAGGGAAATGGAGGGATCATCCCTGCCTGCTCCCGGGATCCCCTGTGTGTCATTTGGATGCTCAGGGATGATCTGGGACAATCCCAGGGGGAAAAGGCAGGTGTAGAAAATGGCCCAGGTGGAAAGGAGGAGGAGGACTATTGAGAGTTTCCCTAATCAACAAGAGGTGCAGTGAAATAAATTGCTACATGATGGCTTTGTTCCCCCAAAATATTTTTATTGGGAATTTTCTATGTAAGGAAAGGCCTATCAACTGGCAGAGTGAGGGGACCATCTCAGGTCATTTATTTCAGATATTATGAAAGGGCAGAACATGGTTAATTAGATAATTTTTTACAATTGCATTTTTACTGTCAGGAAAGGGGACAATTGCAGGATTTTTTTTGATTTTTTTTACTCAGGTGCCAAAAATTATTTGACTGGTCTTGTACTATACACCTTGATTTGTGGGGAGGGTGCTATGTATTTGCTAGGGATGTGCTCCGCTCCAATTAGAAGCGGAGAATCAGAAGCGAATTGGCCTGCTCCGCCTTGCCCAGAGGCGGAGTAGAAGCGGACCAGGGACCCGTAGAAGCACGGTGAAGAGAAGCACCCATATGCGGAGCTCTTCTCTTTTCGCGGACCGATCCAATCGCCATTTTGAAAAATTTCGCCCATAGGATTGCATTGCGGAAAAGAATAGGGGATAACTGTGTTGTTTTTTAAGCTATCTTTCTGAAACTTCTTGTGCTTAGAGAGTCATGGCTGGGGTCATTTTGAGCCTACTCTCAGCTCTCTGCGTGCTGCGGTTCGCTTGCTAGAATTTTTGGGAAAATCGGGTAAAACAGCGGGGAAAAATGTACCTTTTTCGAAGGGCTGAGGGGCAGAGTCAACTCCCGGTCATGATCACATGATCCCAAAGTTGGAGGAGGGGATAGGCAAAATGGGTAACTTGGAATTCTGGGAAACTTCTCTTTCTACTCTGAATGGAGTTTTCCCAGTGTTTTTTAAAACAGTAGCTCCACCAAATGCACAAACACAACCTGAAATCATATACTAACAGAGAGGAAACACAGCACTGCTACCCACCCTAACTTTGGGGAACAACTGAATAGATGTGGTGCAAGGGGATGAGCTCCCCTAGGGCATGCGGACATGCCCAGTGCACTCTCCTGACCTTGGAGGATCATCAGAGTCCTCCAAAGGTAAATCGCTGAAGAGAATGCCTATCATAAGTTGAAGTGATTGTTTGCTTTTTAAAGACCGGTACCTAGACAGGACCAGTCAAATTGGCAGATGATTCCCCCTCCCCTTGGGCACGTCCACTCCCCTCTTACTGGTAAAAGACAGATATAGCCTTTTTTTAAAAAAATATTCTTGTTGTTTATTCAGCAACACTGCTGCTTTTAATTCCACCCCTCCTTTGTTTATTTATTTATTTATTCATTCATTCGTTATGCATTACTGGCTTTGAAACTGTCCTTGGCTCACTTCCTTGTGCCCCCAGAAATGTCTGCTGCCTGCCTGCCTTCCCTCTCTCCTCCCCTGCCCACCTCGCAGGGATGGTTTTTGTGTGTCTTGCTTTGACTCAGGGGAGAAGTCCTTCCTGTGCTCAAGTTCCAAATCAATTTTTCAAGTGTGGAAGAAGATTCATATTTAGCATTTAAGAAAGCTATAAAGACTGATCTCTTCCAGCAGGCCTATCCAGTGGAATTTTAGGATGCCTTTAATATGCTTTTAGGAAGTTTTTAGGATGTTTTAACAATGTATACTATGCTTTTAATCAGCATTTTATGTATTTTATACTTACTTTTGTTCCCCGCCTCGATCCAAACTAAGAGGCAGGTAAGAAATATGATGATGATGATGATGATGATGTCAGAAACAAATAGAAAACAAAATGAATCATGCCCCCACCCCAGGTCCAATTCATTTAATGCATCTTTTATTGTAAAAACAAATGGTGATTCAAATGAATGAGTTCTAATTTTCTATTTGTAAGCCCTTTGATTCATTTGGAACTTCATTTGGATTTCGTAGCCCAGGGCTCCTGGAAGCATGCCTCCAGATTTCTCCATCTGGTTTCCAAGGGGGCAGGGGAGGGGAAGAGAAATTCTCCAACCACTTCCCCATTTCCCACCATACAAAGCATCTGGTGAAGTTCAGTGAAGGGCAAGCAGAAAAGAGAAGGGTAAAAGAGCCAAGCAGACAAGAAGTCCAGCAGCTTCACCTCCTGGGTCTTTGCAAATTCACCTGCTAATTATGGCAATTTACCCCCTCTTTCATTCCTGTGGAATAGGAACTCCTAAATCTGCAGCATATAAAACTGCTCCATTCTGTTAAAGGGAATGAAGATGAGACAAAGGTTTTCCTGGCTGTGTTTATTTTTATCCGGGGTGCGAGAAAAAGCAGATCCATGGGGAAAAAAAATCACCAAACAGAGGGCTGCAGGGGCTCACAAAATGCTTTGCGGTGTCTGTGGAAGAGAGATGATAAAAGCAAAGTACTGGCATAGCATGGCTAGTAAGCTCAGTCAGGCTCTGCAACAGGAAGGATGGCCCCAACACAATGTATTGTGTCACTGTACTGGAGAGAGGTTGGCACTCTGTCTCTTGCCTCGCTGAAAACAGGCCTGAGTCACAGCCTTGAGAGTGCCTGTGCCTCCTAGCAACTGTCTATATATTCCAAAAGAGGCTTTCCACATACGCTTCGACATGAACTGGAGCACTATTGTAATTTCTACAATGACAGCGGAGTCAAACAATCAATATTGCAGGCAGTATATGAGAAAGAAGGTCCGCCACAGCAGCATTGCAGGGAGGGGTGTTTACTTACACATCACCCAATATAGGGGGAAATGCATCACCTAAACAGAGGACCCAAAAAAGAAAAGAGGAAACCAATTTGCATATTGTTGCATATGCTAATATAGGAACGTATGCAAATCTAGAAATGATCACTATAATTGAAATAGAACTAAAACACATCTCACCACAGTGGGAAAGGCTGACAAGAGGGCCTGTGTGCCATTGAGGTGACGTCCAAGGCCCAGCTCGCGTCTTCTGGTTTTTTTACTTTAACTGAAGGAAAGTGTCTGGGGCACCATATTGGCTATCCCTGGTCGAAACCCTTTAGGGCCCTTTCTAGACCTAAAGATTATCCCAGGAAAATGGAGGGATTGTCCCTGCCTGCTCCTGGGATCCCTGTGTGTCATTTGCATGCACAGGGACGATCCCTGGGGGGGGGGGGGGGGAAAGGCAGGTGTAGAAATGGCCTAGGTCTTTGTAAATCAACACCAGAAACTTTTATTTTGTTCTGAAGAGATTAGGGAATTAATGTGGACATTGGAGGACTGTTGTAATTTATTCCCTCTCAGTTGGACCAACCATTCATTATGCGTTAGGCCTCGTAACTCTGTACCAAACTACTGAAGTTTTCAAATGGAGGACTGGATTCAAAATGCCCTGTGTATGAGTAAAAGGCACTAGGGCTGTGCACCCCCTCCTCGAACCAGTTCGGATCCTAATCCAGACCTTCCGGCTCGGGCCTGAACCGGTTCGGGTCAATCCGGACTGCCCCTGATCCAGTCCGGAACTGGATCCAGAGCAAGATCCGGAGGTCCAGATCGAGATTCAGACCCCATTTTGCCCACCCTTCCTCACTTACTTGCCTCCGCGGCAGACGGCGGAGGCAAGTAAGTAGGGAAGGGGGGACAAAATGGGGGATCTATAATGGAGCAGAGCACAGCCCTAAAATTTATTTATTTATTTATTTATTTATTACATTTTTATACCGCCCAATAGCCGAAGCTCTCTGGGCGGTTCACAAAAGGCACTCTCTTTTGGACACAAGGGTTTCCTCTTTCCATTCATTGCTCTCCACTGTTTGAAAGGTTTGTCTGACCTTCGTGAGTGGCTTTTTAGGAGACACAATGACCTGGAACAGAAAATCAGTGGGAAAGCCCCAGTGAACACATGGTGTTCTTTGGATCTGAGTCAATATTCAAGGGTAGACATATGCCATATTATAGTAATCCAACCTTGAAGAAATAATAGTATTTTGGGGGAATATAGTGCCAAAGCATGATTTATTTATTTATTTATTTATTTATTTATTTATTTATTGCATTATATCCTGCCTTTTTTTCCTCTAAGGAACCCAAGGTGGCGTATATAATCGTCCTACTCTCCATTTTTTTAATCCTCACAACAACAACTCTGTTAGGTAGGTTGGGCTGAGATTCTGTGACTGGCCCAAAGTCACCCAGTGAGCTTCCATGGCCAAGTGGGGACTAGAACCTGGATCTCCCAACTCCCAGTCCAATACTCCAGTCTAGCCACTACAACACACTGGCTCTCCAGTGTGCGGGTTCTGCATACACAGTATCTGAAATATCCAGTGAAATATGGTGTGTGAGTGTACGAGGGGGACTTCAGATGCTCAGTCCAAGCTTATTACAGAATGTCATGAATACATTAATGAAAAGAGAAAGCTACATTTGTCACAATAATTGAACAAAACATTTAGCAATACATTATGCATGATGGCTTATTGCACTGGCCATTTAGGGCTTTTGCCTTTTTCAACTGCTGACCTCAATTAGAGCGAGATCAAGTAATTTCTCAGGACCTGATCTAACACCTAATGAAGTTAATAAGAGCGCACTCTTATTAAACAGCTAATTCAATAAGAAAGAAAACCAGCAAAGCATATAGGAACAGACAAATGTAACAGAGCCAAACTCTAAGATCAGATAAACAATGGGAAAAATAAGTAACTCCACTTTGGGATTGTTTTATACTGAAAAATGGGGAACAAACTTCATAAAGAAACAAACAACTGAAATGTAAATACTTACGTTTATTGTTAAGATTATTTATTGCAATACCCACATAACAGACAAAGCTACAAAGTAATAATTCAGAACATACATAACTCTAAAAGTATTTATCTTCACTTTTTTCATTATATCAATAACTGTTTATTGAGAATTATCATTTTAATTATTCCTAGCCTGCTTTAATTGGATATTTACCTATTGGAAAAGTGCCTGTTTGCTGTTGCTTTTTGAGTCTTTGACGTCTAATCGTACTACAGTAAACAACAGATTTTCCTCTCCATTCTCTGAATAATAAATGATATTTCTCTGCTAAGCACGCTTGAAGATGCACACCTTTTCCTTTGGGGGGAGGCAAAAATGATAGGCAAGGCACCGTGCTCTGACTTTTTGAAATGCATGCCTTTTAGTCAATGACAAATGCCTGATCTTTTTCATTCTAACACCAAAATAAGACCCTGGTTGCTCCTGTCACTCACTCACTCACTCACTCACACACACTCACACACACACACACTTTAGCACTTTTCTAACTTTCAGGTTCTCACACCATGCTTCCCAACCCTCCTTACAAGAACAATAACCAAGGCTTATACAGCTTTGTTAGAAGTAACTCCAGTCCAGGCTTTTCCACTGGTGTTTGGAAGACACCAGTGGAATAGCTTGGACTGGTGTATTCCAGTATTCTAGTACAAATCTGGAAACGTTCCCTACACAGAGATTTCTGAGGCACCACGGTGCACTGATTCTGTGGTGCAGGGTCATAAGTCAGTGACCAAGTAATGGTGAAATTTAACATGAAGTTTTAACATATCGGGGGGGGGGGAATCTACACATCGTACTGAGGCCGCTTCCATGCAGCCCCAGTGCACCCTGAAAACGATCATGTAGCTTGCCTGTAAAAGAGACGAGGAAGAGGCGTCCTTGCCGGAGCCGGCATCCACCTCCCTCCTTGCCGGCTGGCTCGGAGAGCTCAGCAGAAGAAGGCGGGGTGGAGAGCTCTCCACCCCACCTTCTTCCGCCGAGCTCTCCTTGCCGACCGGCGAGGAGGGAGGTGGGCGGTGGCGCCGGCAAGGACGCCTCTTCCTCCTCTCTTTTACAGGCAAGCTACACGATCGTTTTCGGGGAGCACTGGGGCCGCATGGAAGCGGCCTCAGTACGACGTGTGGATTCCCCCCAGTAGTATCAACTTTGATACATTTATGGACCTTTTAATGTAAATTCTTAGTGTCTCTTATTTTAACTCTTTGTATCAAAACTAACTTTTACATATTTATGGGCACTTTCTAATGAAAACCTTTTCTAGTGTCTTTTTGTATTTTACTTCTTTGTATTATAGAGTTTTTGTGTGCTTTAGTTGCATCCCACATACCTGTTTCCCTCCAATTATCCCCTACAGCGCTAAGCTGGAGTTGTTGTTGTTGCTAAATCACACCCTGGGCAGCAGCACTCCTAAGATCCTTTGCAAAGGGTTAAAGGGGGGAAATGTAAAAAAAATCATTAAAAAATCAACAAATGACCCAATCCAATTCAAATTTGGTATGCTTAAAGCTCTCCTTAATATCTGTTACTGTGCCAATTTTGATATCTTTATCTTTAAAACTTACACAGATGTAAGCATTTGTTTAATTAGTAGTTTAAACCTATCAAATCCTCCTCCTGCGCCCCCGGTGGCCGCTCAGAAAACAACAAATGATTCATTCTTAAAGGGGTATCAAAATAGGATGGGTCTTTTGGCTTTATAGCACAATTAAAGCAGTATGCACGGGAGTACTTCATAGTCAAAGCAGATTATAAACTGGAAAACTTCGGAGTCCTTTGCACGCAATTCGCAGTGATTTCACAGTATAACCCTGGTATGATGAAGCTCCTTATCTGTATTGTTGGTTTTTATCCGGTTGTGCTTTCTATACTGTATTTTGTATTTGTGTTGGTTGTTTTATTATGGTTTTAATTTTTGTGAACTACCCAGAGAGCTTTGGCTATTGGGCAGTATAAAAATGTAATAAATGAATAAATAAATAAAAATTAAGTTTATATGACCGTGATGGTTGAAACAACAAACAAACATTTACAACTCAGTGACCGATTGAATGCCTTCTATGCCAAAGTCCCATATTCAATCCCTGACTTCTCTAGTGAGGGCTGGAAAAGACTCCTGTGTGAAACCATCGAAAAACCCGGTACCATCCCAGCTGGGATGGCTTTGGCAGGAAAACAACTGTTGTGGATGAGAAGGAGCTGAATAAGGCACCATGTGTGTACAGGACACGTGTGCCTCGTAGAGCCTATAAAGGCCAGCCCCGCCAAGCACTGGCCTCTTTCAACTCCCACCCTCCCTCCCTCTAGTTTGGGATTAGCCAGTTGTTCCCTTTGGAGGGAGGGCTGAGTAGGATTTTTTCCTCCCACTTGGTGGATAGGTTTTTGCCTACTCCATACTGGAAGAGGGGTGGATAAATAGGTAGATTGGTTGTAGGGATGTGCAGGAATTTGCTATATTAAAATAGGGACGGGGAGCACTCTGGCACCTTTTGGTGATTGACATGTCTGGAGGACCTGCTCCTAGGGGGCTGTGTGGCTCCCGTGTCAGGATATGGTATGCTTTGGGAGACCCTCCTGCCTCACCTACTTGGAGTTGTGAGGCACCAAGAGTGGGTGATGCAGGGCAGTCTCCCCACACTTACAAAGTGTCACATAAGAAAGGGGGTGGGTTTACCCAACTCCTTGCTTTAGAAAGTGGCTCACCAATAAAGTCAGGCAAGTTGCCAGGCACATAGATTCCTGCACTTTCACATGCAGATCCAGGGAGGGGTGAATTTCCCTTACCATTTGAATAAAGAGGTCCTAGTTTATCCCAAGCTCTGGTGTCTGTCTTTATCCTATGCTTCATTCTCCACTTGCAACCACTTTGGCAGGATCTACACTACTGCTTTAAAACATTTTAGAACAATATCGACAACTGTTGAGGCTCAGGACACACTCTATATACAGTTTTCAAACCGTTTTCAAAGTGTTATATCCTGCTTGGCATAGATCTGGTCTTCCACTCAGCACAGACAACACATAACTAAATGGATCAATGATCTGACACTGTATAAGGTTTCGATGTACCTGAGGACAGATGGCAAGATGTACAGGCCATGGAATAATCCTCACAAAGTCAAATGGAAGACAAAAGGTGTTTTGGTTTGGTTGTTTTTTGCTGAGTTGTGCTAGTGACACAATCCACTAGGTTTGTGCAATATAGTTGTGCAGTCATACTACAAAGTTGTGCAGCTAGTAGTAGGTATGCAACTATTACATCCCCCACCCCAATACAATATCGTGTGTGTGTGTGTGTGTGTGTGTGTGTGTGTGTGTGTGTGTATAATACCACCCCAGTATAATACCACCCCAGTATTTGCCATTCAGAGCTAGAACATCAATTTCTGTTTGGACTTGTCTCTGGTGTACATGTGACCTTGCCACCAGAGGTTTATTTTAAGAAATACTACACCACATGCATACTCCTCATGAATTCTTTAGCCTTATCAATTTATTATCTAACTACTCCAGCATGCATACTGTTCATAGGTTCATTAGCCTTATCAATTTATCATCTAACTATAACCCTTAACAACTGCCATGTGTTGGACATGTTCCATCCCTGCTGGAGGTGTGAGAGTGGATTCCCATAAAGTGTCTACAGAACTATTTTCCACCTTCTCCCCACCTCCTGTTCTGTGAGCTGTCAGTGAGTATGTGTTGCAGGAGAGAGTTTGGGTGATGCCCTATAATTTATTGTTATGTTTATATCACACTTTTTTTTCCTTTTTCAAGGAACCCTAGGTGGCTTACAAGGCCCTCGTCCTCTCCATTTTATCCTTGTGAGGTAGTGACTGGTCCAAAGTAATCCAGCAAGGGTTATGGCTAGTGGGGACTAGAAACCAGATCTTCTGAGTCCCAGTCCATCACTTTAACCTCTCAACTGGCTATATGGGAAGTGTACCATGGCTCTACTGGTTTGACTGGCAGGCTATTGTGAGGATAGCTGTGAAGTCTATGGTGAATGTTAATGTGATTCACTAAAATAAATATACCTTAAATGGATATATTAGTTACATATCATATAACGGATGTGTCCCAAATATATTGTTCCCAGCAATCTGCTGAAAAGTTGTGCATCATAGGACAAGATTCCAAGTGGCAAAACTGGGTAATGTTAGGATCCCAGATAGCTCCCTCCATCACACACACACAACACACACACACACACACACACAGCATTTCTAGATGGGGCAATATCCCAGGGATCATTCTGGAATCCTCCCTGTGCAGCCACATGATGCACAGGGAATCCTGGGAGCAGGGAGGGATGATCCATCCCTTTCCCTGGGATATCACCCTACCCTTCTATCCCAACTTTTCCTGCAGTCCAGGGATGATCTCGAGACTGCGGGACATGTGGCTGAGCATCCTGTTTTTGTCCCAGCTCCTCACAAGTAACTGCAAGGAGCCAGGAACCGGGCACAGAGCTCCTCAGGAGCTCTGTGCCCATCGGGGGTGGGAGGAGTGGGACTATTTTTTATTTTTAAAAAAACCTTACCTTTGCACAGGAGTGCTCCTACGCTCTTTTTTGATTAAAAAAAATAAACAAAATGGCAGATGTGATGTCCTCCATCCTCCCATGTGTAGACAGAGTATAGACAGAGGACGGTGATCCCGGAAGTAGGTAAGTCCGAGATCGCCCCCTCTCTGGCCCTCTACACCCATAGGTATAGATATGCGCTCTCTCTCTCTCTCTCTCTCTCTCTCTCTCTCTCTCTCTCTCTCTCTCTCATACACACACACACACACACACACACATACACACACACACCTTAAATTTGCATTTCTCCACAACACTGCATCTCATCCACACTATTCTATTATTGATACTGCACTGAGAATTGTGCAGTCTATTTAATAAACCTTTTCTTGCTCTTGCTCTCCTCTTTGTCCTCTGTCTTTTCCTTTCTCATTTGTTTAGTCAAACAAGTCGCTGTCAACAGCAGGGTGAGAGAAGGTTATCTTGTTGCTTTGCAGTGCCATTTTGTGCTCTTCTAAAAAAATGCTGTCCTGAGTGTCACTCAGAAATATTATCAACAGAAACCTTTTTTTTTTCCTTCTTCAAATGAATGGACTACTTGGCAGTCAAATATGTTGAGGCAAGAAATGGGAGGTCATCCTCAAGGCTGTTTGAGACACAGAAACAGATGGAGGAAGGCTACGAAAGTAGAGAAGTGTTGCTTGGAGCGTTAACATTATTGCAAGCTCTTCAAATGGGGCACAGAATGTCCAGAACTTTGAATGCATATCCATGTTTTCATGGTTTTGACTTAAAACGCAGGCCAAGATGCAACCTTAAACATCATCTCTCTCTATTAATTTGAAGGGGACAGGGGACCTCAATGCCTATAAAAGGCTTGGGATAAAGGAAATGTAAATATTTATTTACTCAAGAATGTATATGCTGCTTTTCAGGACTGCCAAGGCAGCTAACATGCATAATTAAAAAGATACGGTGGGTGTTGTTGTTGTTTTTTAAAAAGAAATGCATACAAAACAATCACAAAACTAAAAACAGCAGCAATTTAAACGTCTAACATAAAACTTTTAAGAAACCAAGACTGAAACAAAAACAAAACAAAAATGGTAAAGATCCATTTAAAACAGGCGTGTTGAATCTCCTTTAGCCCGAGAGCCAAATTCAAATTCAGAGACACTCTCAGGGGCCAGCTTCAAGCGGTAAGCAGGGCTGAAGACAAAAAGGGACCCGGGCCAAAAATGTTGCGCCTTAAAACGCTTACTGCCAGTAGATGAGTCATTTCAACATTTTAGAAGGGGGAGAGTTATAAAATCTGGGGGCTGTCTTAAAGCTCCATCACATCTAGGTAGAAACACGTGGCTCCCGTCGCTTCTCTCGTTGCTCCAACGTCGCTTCCTGAAAACAGGAAGTAATTAGGTTCATTAAGTCCAGCAGGGGAGAGCAGCAACTGGATTTTTTTCCGGGGGGGGTGGGGGCGGGGGGGGGTTGTGGCACAAGGAAAGCCAGAAGGGGTGGAAGATGCATGAGAGGCAGACGACATCATGTGGGCAATCCGTGAGTGCCCAGTAACGAGTGTGCAGTAAAACGCTCGTCGGATGGAGCTTTTAATATCATTTTTTCCCCAGGGTGACTGCGTATCTGCATTGCGTCAGTTATATGATGCATCTGCCGATTCAGTGCCATCCCGGGGCAAAGAGCTGAAGACCTGCAGCAGAAAAGGGACTCATATCTCTTCCTTGTCTGTCCTCACATAGGCACTGCGCCAAGGGCAGAAGGTGACCTCTCATTGGTCACTGGAAGCCGTGGGAGGTGGAGGGGGCAGGCCTGCTGAGCATAATGGCTGCCAGAAAGTCCGTGCTGCCTCCCTTCATGTAAATAACTCACTGCCACTCCACAGTAGCAATATGCAGGTTTCGTAGGCGGAGCAGCAGCAACTCGGCACTGTGTAGGGTGACCATATGGCCGGATTTGCCCGGATTTTGATGTCAAATCCGGGAGGGGAGGGGAAATCCGGATTTTTTCCAAAGGGCAGTTCTAATGGGATTTAACAAAAATGCTTATAACTCTGTCATTTTTTAAGATAAAGATATGAAACTTGGCACAATGGTAGCTCTTATGAAGAGCTTTAGTCATACCAAACTTGAAACAGATCCGTTCATCCATTGATTTTTAAGGATTTTTTTTTAAAATTTAGGTTTTAAAATTATTTTTTAAATTGTCATTTTTAAAGATAAAGAGATGAAACTTTGCACCATGAAAGGATTTAGGTAGAGCTTTAGCCACACCAAATTTGAAACAGATCCGTTCATCCACTGATTTTTTAGGAATTTTTTAAAAATTGAGGTTTTAAAATTATTATTTTTAAAATCGTCATTTTTAAGGATAAAGAGATGAAACTTTGCACCATAATAGGATTTATGTAAAG
The DNA here is from genome assembly GCF_023053635.1 of Elgaria multicarinata webbii. Lineage (NCBI taxonomy): Eukaryota > Metazoa > Chordata > Lepidosauria > Squamata > Anguidae > Elgaria > Elgaria multicarinata. Next base: position 75,430,416 of record NC_086180.1, on the reverse strand, counting down.
CTTTAGCCACACCAAATTTGAAACAGATCTGTTCATCCATTGATTTTTTAGGATTTTTTAAAAAATTATTATTTTTAAAATCGTCATTTTTAAAGATAAAGAGATGTAACTTTGTACCAGGATAGGATTTAGGTAGAGCTTTAGCCACACCAAATTTGAAACAGATCCGTTCATCCATTGATTTTTTAGGATTTTTTTAAAAAATGAGGTTTTAAAATTATTATTTTTAAAACTGTCATTTTTAAAGATAAAGAGCTGAAAGTTGGCACCATGATAGCTTTTAGGTAGAGCTTTAGCCATACCAAATTTGAAACAGATCTGGGGCCAGTAGCAAACCCTGTTAACAACAGCAGCAGCTTGCAATGAGTGAAGACACAGTCAGAAAAGATATTTGAGTGAAGGGGAGAATTTAACACACAGAGTATAGCAAAAGCTTCAAAGTACAGCAAAACCTACAAAAGTAGGAGTGAGTGAAGTTAATTTCAGATACATTGAATCTCTCACTTGTTCTTTATTTCAGTGATTTTAACATTTAGATGTTATGTAGAACAGATTTGTCTTAAATGTGTGCTGTAAAATCAGACATGTGACCAAGGCTATGTTCAGGTGGGCACGCCCCCTTGGTACTGGACACGCCCCCTTGGGGGTGACTATGTTGTCCTCCTTTTTGGTTTCCAAAATATGGTCACCCTAGCACTGTGAAGACAGCCCCCTTCAAGCTACCAAACAATTTGCATTTGGGGGAGAGTACATAGCCAGACTGGAACCTCAGGTAGGTTGGATTTGGCCTACAGGCCTATGGTCCAACACAGCTGATTTAAACAGTAGAAAAGCCTTAGCAGATACAATGGAAAAAAGCACATATTCCTTCCTTGCTTAGCCCTGCCTGTCCCCTTCCTCTGCTGTTTGTCCTGTCTTGAATTTTATACTGCACGATCCTCAGGGCGTAGACCCTCCCACTTGCACACTCTGTAAAGCGCCATGCACACTGATGCCATTATGCACACATTTAAATAAATAATCATAACATCAGATCATCCCATTTGAAATGTGTTCACTGGAATCTGTTGTGAACCCCTTTACAAAATGGTCTTTTTGGTGCTGGTTATCTCTTTGTTGTTGAAAGTGGTAAAATCCAGGGCCAGATCTGCACTAAGAAGGATATGACACATTAAAAATGTTTTGAAAACTGTATATGGAGTGTGTCCTGGGCCCCAACAGTGCTGGTACTAACATTCAAAGCCCTAAATGGTTTGGGGCTAGGTTATTTGAAGGAATGCCTCCTCCCATATGTCCCTGCTCGGACCTTAAGATCATCTACAAGGGCCCTTCTCTGTGAGCCCCTACCAAAGGAAGTGAGGCAGGTGACTACTAGGAGGAGGTCTTTCTCCGCTGTGGCACCCCGACTGTAGAATGAGCTCCCCAGAGAGGTCCACCTGGCGCCTACATTGTTTTCCTTTCGTCGCCAGCTGAAGACCTTTTTATTTTCTCAGTATTTTAACACCTAATTTATCAAATTTAAACTTTACTGTTTTAATTCCATATTTTAACCTATATCAATTTTTGCTGTGTGGTTTTATCCTGGTTCTGCTTTTTTATATTGCATTTTGTATTTGTGTTTTTAGATTGTTGGTTGTTTTATGCTCTTTATGGTTTTAATTTTTGTGAACTGCCCAGAGAGCTTTGGCTATTGGGCGGTATAAAAATATAATAAATAAATAAAATAAAATAAAATAAAATAAAATAAAATAAATAAAACAGTTGTCACTACTGTTACAAACCGTTTTAAAGCAGTAATGTAGATCCTGCCCAGGATAAGAAAGGGTTGATGTACTGGAAACACTGCTAGCTGAGACACTTTTAAACTTTCCGTGAATTCAGTTTGGTTCATTATAGATTCTGTTTCCTTTTTATGGGTATGATAATGATATTCATTGGAAAGTGCCTGGTTGTGGCAGCAATCTTTGTGATGCAGAAAATCTACACCCAACATAATACACTGTTCTTTTCTATGGGTAACACAAAAATGAGGGGGGGGGAGGCAAGGAAGAGACAAGGTATTTTCTAGTGACCTTACTAAAACGTTAGGATATAGATCTTATTTTTTTTAAAAAATAAATACCTAATGCCTTGTACATTTTTAAATGTGGGAATTATCACACTTACCTTTTAAAAAAATACATCGATTCAAATGCCATTTTTATGTGGATTTTCCATCAGGTTTCCCTGCCTGAATTTATGGTTCAAATCCCTTATTAGATCAGTTATATCTGATTACAAGCTATAGACAAGAGAAGTATGTGGCTTTTAGAATATGCTAGAGATCCTCCAAAGCAAAACTTGTCTTCCGAAATACTGTGGTACAATCATATCCTTGTTCCTACATATATATTTTTGGTGTATTAGAAGTAAATTGTGTCATCGTTCAAGTAAATAAAACTGATTTTCTGCTGCAAACCTAATCTACATTCCTCTGTGAAAGGAAGGTTCTTTACTTTTAACTTGCTGGTAAATTACTGTTGAAATTGCAATCTCCGGTGTATCGTTCAGCTGGCTTATCTCTCCCACACATCCCAAGTCTCGGAAATAGGGTCTGTATTCGTGGTGATTCTGCCCAGTGTCTCATTTCTTTGATAGTCTGATTATACTGTCTGGATGAATAAATCTTTCTCAAATCTTTTAAACATCAAGGCCAGTCCCATGTTTTAGGAAGCGCATGATAATAATAACAAGGGAAAGAAACAGGATTTACTCTGCCCTTTTTTTTTATGTAGGGTTCCATTCCTAAACCGCCCATGCTGCCCAATCATTTATTTATTTACACACATCTCTTCACTTCTTTTGCACATCTTGCGGCAGGTTACTTGGGGCCAAAGCACAAACTATGGCTTTTTAGAAAACAAGGCAGTATATAAATGTTAAGAACAGCAGCTTTAAAGATATAAATAGCAGCTACATCTGCCCTGTTTAGAGTAAGTGCAGCAATCCAGATTGAGATCCTAGTGTGGTGGTAGGTTTTTTGTTAGTTTTTAATCTTTTGAGATTCTGATCCAGATTGGGGCCCTGGCATCTGCAATTTGCTTTAACAGATCATTATTTGGCAATTAAATGATATGTGCAATTTTCAATATTTTTTCCTTTTCCCATGTTGTATTTTAGTAGGGTGACCATATTTGGGAAACCAAAAAAGAGGACACCTAGTGTGTGGGGGGGGAAGCAGCTTTCTGAGTCCTGCAGAAAGTACGTTATTCCCCCACCACCTTAAAGAACCCGATTGGAGTGGAGGAGGGGAAAGGATTTAATTCTGCACCACCACCATCCACTCCAATTGGGGCCTTTTCTATAATGTCCACGAATGACCCACTTTCCCCTTTAAGACCTCAATTGGAGCTTGGGGTGGGGGAATGATGTACATCAAGAAAGCATGTCATTCCCTCCTGCCATGCTAATGGCAGCCTTAAAGAGGAAGGTGTGTCATTCCAGGACATTATTGAAAATTATAGAAAATCCCCCCTGACACCATGGAAAGAACAAAAACCAGGACAAATCCGGGAAAATCCTGACAGTTGGTCACCCTAATTTTAGGGTTCTTTTTTTTTTCCTGAACCACCCAAAGAGCTTTGGCTATTTGATGGGATAGAAATATAATGGATGAATTCAAAAAAACTTAAATCAACAATCATGAAAAAAATAGACAGCAGTGCAGAAGAATCAGGTAACTAACAACCAGATCTAAAAGCTAGACTAAAGAACTGTGCCTTCCAATCTCTCCAGAAAATAAATAAGGAGGAACCTCAGAGGATCATTTCATACCCCTGGAACCTGATATAAATGCCCTGCTGTGCTAGCTGCAATGATTCTTACTTCAAACAGAGGAGGTACATAAAGCAAGGCCTGGACAGATGATCACATTTGGCCTGGGGAGGGCAGAGAGAAAAGGAGAAGTAGCCTTAGTGATCATGTTTCTGACAACACCTGTAGAGGAACACCTCTCCTACCAGAGATGTCATTTTTGTTCATCGTTGTAGGAAAGTAGGAAGAATGACAAGGAAGGCAATGCTTGGACCAAGAGAACTGTGGTGGAAGATTTATCCACAGGAAAGTGGGAGGAGGGGGCACACCCGATTTCTAACACCCTTGTATTTGTACATAGCTATGTGGAGCAGGAGAATACAGTTCAAGTCATGGAATCCTGTTTCTAAGAGTTGCTGCTATCCTATCTCCACCTGACTTTCCAAAACTCACCTAATGGGGAAGGGCTCTTCAGAATGGAACAACTGCTATCACAAATGAGGGTAGTTGCAAATTGCTTTTGTGGTGGTTCTTGTTGCAACCTGAGCTCATCATATACAATTCATAATTCATTACACACTTCTACCAGATTAACTTTGAAGCATTGATTTCAGTGGAAATAATTACGTTCAGATAGGTGTACTTTTGGCTTGGGGTATAAATAATTCAGCCTCAAAGCAGATGTCTAGGGGAGGCCTCCATAGTTTTTCTTAAAGCCAGCTTTTCTTAAAGCCAGCTGCTCAATGGATAACATAGGGCATGTCTAGATGATGGCTTATTCCAGGGATCTCCCTGGGATCATCCCTGTGCATCCACATGACAAAGTTGAATGGCTGCCCACACCTCCTGTAGTCTCGGGAAGAACTTGAGACTGTGGGGAAAATCAGGCTAAAAGCCGTCCTGGTTATCCCAGGGAAATGGAGGGATCTTCCCTCCCTGCCCCCAGGATCACCTGTGCTTCATGTAGATGCACAGGGATGATCCCAGGGCGATCCCCAGGATAAGGCATGGTCTAGACATGCCCTTTGTTTCTCTGAGGAAGAGGCAGTGAGGATTTCAGAGACATTTCTCTGGGTGCAGGGCTTCAGTGCCTACCTTACTGTAAGGAGGTGGCTGAGGGGTTTGTATGTGCTCTTTCATTTACTATTTTCCCCATTCTGACCTGGCAGCTTCTCCTGAAAGCCTCCTGGAGGATTTAGCTTCATTGGGGCTTTCCAGTGCTACCGCTTGCCCAGTGGCTGAAAGCTGAGAAAGGAGATATTTTTTGTGTTGCTATGTTTCTTGCTGTTGCTGTTGTTGCTCTTTTTCTTCTGTGTTTTGTTAAAAAGGCCTTTTAATAACAACAAAGCAAAGCAAATGTCTCTCACAGCTATCCGTACCGGAAAGCCCCAAGAGAGGGAGTCCTGGCTAAGTCCTCCAGGGCACTTTCGAAGAAGCTCTAAGCACCTGGAGGAGGTGGGGTGAGAAACCCCTCAGTCACCTTTACAGTAAGGTAAGCACTGAAGCTCTGCACCCAGAGCAACATCTCTGAAATTTTCACCCCTTCCCACAAATTTTGAGTGCAGTGTCTTTTTGCCTCTCCCCATCAAACGAATGGTCGAAAACAAATAGGTCGAAAAATTCCGCACGGTGCCAAGAAGACAGAAGGAAAAAATAAATATAACTCTTGCATCCATCTTGGCTGTTGTTTATTCCTTTTCTCCATTTTGGAGTTGGTATCCCAGAGCGCATGCAACATGTTGTTTTTTGTAAAGACCATTTGGCATCGCTTAAATGTCAAATCGAACTAAACTTGTGTAAAATTTAACACAGCGAAGTTGTGATTAAGTCAGGTAATCATAACACTGTGCAAAGAAATGAAAACGAGAAACTGAAATGACATTTACAAGGAACATATTCTTTTGATTAATATATGATAACATGCCTGGGAAGACTCTTTAGTGTCTGAAAGTATTGCACTAATGTGTCTCATCGGCTATCATTGTCAATCCTGATTTCAACATCTGCCTTTGGTTTTAAGTACTGTGTTTCTTCTAGAAGCCAGGAAGTGATAACTACAGCACTATTAAACTGTGTATCAGCAGGAGTTTGGCATCTTCCTAACATGCTTGCTGCTTTTGCACAAGAGCCCCAGACAGTCTTCCAACTTTCTACCTAGCACCCAAAAATCTACTACCCTTATCAGAAAGTAGCCCTGACATCTCCACTCCTTTACTTTTCTCATGAGGCAAATCAGGCAAATCTTTCATTCAAAGCAAATCTTACCTTTCCCCCATGGTAAAATTAGGAAATTTTAAAAATTAGATTCTTCCAATCGAATTCTGAATTAAAATATGAAATTCCAAAACCCAATGCAACTCAGCTCAGTCTCTTTTGGTACAAGAGTAATTTAACTTGTGTTATCTTTGAGGCTTCTCAGATGTGAAACAGAAGTGGCCAAGCCATTGGCAAAGGATGAATGGCTTATTGGTCCTTTTTGCAGATAAGAGAAGAACCCAAACAAAACAGAACAGGTTTTGAACTTTGGGTACCAGAAGGTCAATATTCATATTATATGTACAGTAACATCTCCCTCACAGTAGTGTAAAAACTACCATTAAAAATGTAACTAGATCAGGTAACATGAGGGACTTCCTTGAATCATAAATACAAAAATAAATGTTTTGAGAACACATATGAGACAAGATGGAATATAATAATAATAATTCTTGTGTCACAAACACCCTGCAACATGCCATGGAATTCTAAAATGTTTTATACGTATGTTGTTTAGTCTTTGATCTTGATTATTTCAGGGTCAGCCCTAGAATAGAGTCATAGAATCATAAAATAGTAGAGTTGGAAGGGGCTTATAACACCATCATGTCCAACCCCCTGCTCAATGCAGGAATCCACCTTAAAGCATACCTGACAAATGGCTGTCCAGCTGCCTCTTGAAAGCTTCTAGTGTGGGAGAACCCACTACCTCCCTAGGGAATTGGTTCCATTGTCGTACTGCTCTAACAGTCAGGAAGTTTTTCCTAACATCCAGCCAAAATCTGGCTTCCTGTAACTTGAGGCCATTATTCCATGTCCTTCACTGTGGGATGATCTAGAAGAGATCCTGGCCCTCCCCTGTGTGACAACCTTTCAAAAATTTGAAGAGTGCTATCATGTCTCCCCTCAGTCTTCTCTTCTCAAGCCTAAACATGCCCAGTTCTTTCAGTCTCTCCTCATAGGGCTTTGTTTCCAGACTCCTGATCATCCTCGTTGCCCTTCTCTGAACTCCCTCTAGCTTGTCTGCATCCTCCTTGAAGTGTGGTGCCCAGAACTGGACGCGATACTCTAGATGAGGCCTAACCAGTGCCAAATAGAGGGGAATCAGTACCTCGCATGATTTGGAAGCTATATTTCTATACATGCATCCTGAAATAGCACCCTTGGTGAGGAGTGCCTTTGGTGCCCCCATCCCCCTTGCCTAGCTTTGCAGGGCCTCCCAGAGGGGTTATGGGGCCTGGCACAGATGTAATATTTGCATATCTGAGTTACATCCAAAGTCTCAGCTCAGATTTCCATTCCTGTGAACTTTAGAGGTATGCTCACTATCTAGACTAAAGTTTCAAAGTTACCCATGCTGTGGCAAGTGTGCTAAATGTTGAGCCAGCTCTACTAGACTGAGAGCAATTTGACCTCTGCAGTCATACAGCCAGCAGCTGCAGAGGGAAGAAATTAGGGGTGTGCACGGACCCCCCGCTCTGCCCATAGTCTGCTCCTCTTCGCCGCGGCAGGGCCCGGTAAACCCCACTTACCTTTCTTGCGGAGCTCCGGATCGAGGCGAAGGATCCGCCTTCACCTCGATCCGCTCCGCAACACTCCGCCGGCCCCCCAATCCTCTTCGCCTCCGGTTCGAGGAGAAGCGGAGCACATCCCTAGAAGAAATTCCCCTGGCACCAAAGTAATTCCCCCAATCGTCAGTGGTTCCTGAGCGGCATATTCCCCAAACATGCAAGTAGGGTCAAGCACATGTAACAGACACATGTCCTGAGCAAGCATGGTAACACAACAGGACCTGCCTTTGAGTAAACATGTACAGGATTGCCCTGCATGGCTGGAACCTTATGCACGCTGCTTAGTAGACTTATTTCAAAGTAAACATACATGGGATCAGGTTGAAAAACTTGTACACCAACTACTGCATACAACTGTATTTTGTTGGAGAGGCAGGCAGTTCTTCCTTCCCACTTTCTGCTATCTGGGCTCTCTCAGATGACTATCTCCTAGCAAACAGTAAAGTTCCCAGCCCTGTGGAGAACAGGCCCTATTGTCACAATTCTACAGCCATATTCAATAAATGCAGGCAGATGGTTGAGTCCCTAAGTACAAATACACACACGATGAATCTCTGGGCTCATCTACACCAAGCAGGATATTCCACTATGGAAGCGGTATATAAAAGGCAGGAGCCACACAATTGCTTTATAGCAGTACTGAAGTGCACTGACAAATGTTGGTGCCCATTGACACATACCATGTAGAGCTTTCATAGTGTTAAATCCTGCTTGGTGTAGATCTGTCAATGGGCCCCAACAGTTGTCAGTGCACTTCAGTACCACTATAAAGCAGTAGTGTAGATCCTGCAGTGTACTTCAATACCCCTAAGCATTAGATATTCATAGTGGAATATCCTGCTTTGTGTAGATGCGCCCTCTGACTGTGATACCTTATGAACCATACATACACTTTAGCATAAACTTTCATTTACATTTTCTTCAAAAATAATTGTTCTGTTTTCTTGTGTATCCCAGTATTGCCAATATAAAAATGGTTTTCTCAGCATGAACATATTAGTTTTAATGATCACACAGATAATGAAAAGCTAGCAGCAAGCCATATACAATAACTATTATAGTAGTATTTCTTATTGTTCTAGTTAGGAATTAAAAGCAATTACATGATAAGGATTCTCAGGAAAGATGGATGTATGCTTTGTCATCTTTGACAGGTAATCAGTTGTTTAACTCTTGGAATATTTAATTGTCTAGTTTCATTTTGGTTTTTCCTTCAAGTGTCCAAGCTCAAAAGTAACGGTTTGATGAAAGGAAGGAAATGTTTTATTCATATTTAGAGGCAAGTATTGGAAGTGGCATTGTTCCTATTGGGAAACATAGTCGTAGCTTGTGCAAAATGCGGCAGCCAAATCGATAATGGAGGCCAGGAGGTTTGAGCATATGAGACCGACTCTGGTAGGGTGACCATATGAAAAGGAGGACAGGACTCCTGTATCTTTAACAGTTGTATTGAAAAGGGAATTTCAGCAGGTGTCATTTGTATATATGGGGAACCTGGTGAAATTCCCTCTTCATCACACCAGTTACAGCTGCAGGTGCCCTGCCCTCTTTTAAATCTGGTCATTCTAGTATAGCTCCTGCAGCTTTAACTGTTGTTCCAACACTGGCTAGTTGGAACAACCAATGGTGTTGTTCCAACACTGGGTTAAAGCCTTCACCCTACAGTGAAGGCTTTAACCCAAAGCCTGCTGAGCCCCACACAGAGCTCAGCTGCAGTAATCAGAGCTCCCTGTTCAGGGCTCTACTCTTGAGGAGTCATTTGTTCATAGGGGCCTTACTAGCCTGTTGCTTGAGGCAATGACACTCCTAGGGGACATGGGGCTTGTTCAGCTTCTGACAGGGATGGAGCTTCAACCATCACCCCTGAGGGCCCAAGCTCCTGGTAGTTTGGTGGTAGTACCTGTTCTGGGGTGCCCTAGGTCTCTTGGGGCAACAGTTTCTCCTCTGAGGAGGACTTCTCCAATAGGCCATGATAGTACTCCCTTATTAGCAAAGGCAGATTTTTGTGTTGGGGCCCAGTAGGAGAGTTGGGTTACTGAGGAGACCAACAAACAGTGTATCGATGTATGCAATATCATTTCTGCCTCCTTTCTCGGATACTTTACCACCATTTCCCATTAAATAGTTGTACCTTTTGCTGGTTATTCTACCATTAATTTAACACCAACCTACTACTATTCAAGTGTGATTTCTACAGCTGTAGATGCTTGTCCAGTAGTTGCACAAGCACTACATCAATGTGAACATATTTTCCTAACCCCTCTGCAGAAGTTGCCAATTGTGCTGTTAATAAGACCCATATATTAGCAACTTCGTACATCTAGCTACCAAAAATGTATTATTTATTAATCAGCAATTATCCTGAAGTAATTGCTTAAAGTAAACAAATTTCAAAACCAGCTACTGCACTGCATGTTAAAATAAAATATTCATTGATACAAACTGTAAAGAACTTTTGTAAGACTGAAAATGCAATTCAATCATGCAGCAAGAGGGAAGGGGGAAAAGGCAAAAGCATTTTAGGTTAGCCAGAAGGCAAAAGCATTTTAGGTTAGCCAGAAATCCTACTGTGAGTAGGATTTGTGATGTTTGGAGTTGGACCAAAACATTCAGCCCAAGTTTTTTAGCAAAGAGTATGAAGAGTTCAGCCAAAGCCTGGCTGGGGAGTCAGATTTGGTACTTTTTTAAGGTGAGGGACTCTCTATGGCCTTAGCTAGACCTAAGGTTTATCCCGGGATTGTCCCGGGGTCATCCCTGTTCATGTAAATGATACACAGGATATCCCGGGAGCAGGCAGGGACGACCCCAGGACGACCCCAAGATAAACCTTAGGTCTAGCTAAGGCCTATATGTTTTTAGATGGCAGACAGTTTCCTTAAGCTTGTCTTTCTTTTAAGTAGAGAAAAACATTTTTTGCCACTGCTTGAAGTGGCAGCAGAATGCCTGAAGGAGAATTTTTTATTTATTTATTTATTTAAGGATTTTTATGCCGCCATTCAGCCAAAAAAGGCTTTCATGGTGGCTTACAAAAGTATTTCTTGACAGTCCCTGCCCACAGGCTTACAATCTAAAAGACATGACACAAAAGGAAAGGGGATTGGGAGGGAGGAGGAATAAAGCTATGCCATGATACAGCATAATTCCTGGGGCATTATTGGTTGAAAAGAAGAATTAAAAAGATGGCTCCTTCACAGGCTAATGGAAGCAGCCATTCTTCTTCTTCTTCTTCTTCTTCTTCTTCTTCTTCTTCTTCTTCTTCTTCTTCTTCCAAGGGTTTGTTATTTTTAACTGAGAGTTTTGACGTAAGGTTAAGGTTAAGGAGTTTGGGTCAGAGTAGTTCTTGCCCATAGTTAAGCCCTTTGTGGGTTGGTTTTCTTATATATTACAATGTTAATAGTAGATTAGAAGTACTTGCATGTCCTCAGGGAGTTGACATCCACAATAAACTTTGGGGAAACTCTGTTTTCCAGGTCTGCTTATACCTGCTATGCTGACCCTGTTCAGACAACACACTAAGCCCAGTGGTTAAGCATTTTGAGCTAAACATTATGGCTTAGCATTTTTAGGCCATATCTACACATGCCTTTTTTCAGGGATTGTCCCAGGATCATCCCTGTGCATGCAAATGACACACAGGGGATCCCGGGAGCAGGCAGGGACGATACCTCAATTTTCCTGGAATAATCCTTAGGTGCAGAAACGGCCTTAGTGTGTCATGTGAACCATTCCTAACCAAGTTGGCTAGATAGCTAACCATTTTCAGCAAAGGGGTTAGCAGCCGAACCATGGTTTAGTGTGTTGTCTGTATAGTAATATGCTAGAGTAAATGAAGAAGACGAAACCTTCAGCTCCTGCCACCAATAGTCAGCTAAGTGGGGAACAGAATAGGGGGAGGGAGTTTGGACACTTGAAGATGACTGGTATGGGGAAGAGCAGGCTGGAGCTCAGCGTTGTGGGGAGCGGCTCTTTTTCAGCATACAACTCTTTTGCTGAGGGAACTGCACTGGCTGCCTATTTTCTACCAGGCCATGTTTAAGGTTTTAGTACTCCTATATGAAACCCTAAACAACTTGGGGTCAGGATACCTGAGAGAATGCCTTCTCTCTTATTAACCTCTCTGGTCACTGAGATCGTTAGAGGGCATGCTCCCAATAGTTCCACATGGACTTATGGCTCAACTGGAGTCCACCTGGTGGCTTCTAGGGATGGCCAGACTCACCCAGTCTGCCTTGCTCACTATTCATCAGACCCCTGCTGGCCTGGCCTGCTCACCACACGCCACGAGCCACCATTTTGCTTTAAAAAATGGTGCCTTCGTATTTTACGGAAAGGGCCAACTACACAAACTTACAGGTATAAATGGACAGTTTATATCTGTAATGTTGTGTAAATGGGCCCTGTGTGTAAAAGAATGCCATTTTTATGCAAAATTATCATGGCTCAACATGTATCTTCCCTATCTGATAAGTACCTAAAAAACTGTTTTAAAAGTTTTGAGGTCTATTTAAAGAACATAGCTGTTTCAGCAAGAAGATCTCAGCTGCCTTTTTTTAGAACTTCCATATTTAGACTTTTAGCTTGCAAGGACAGTGTAACTAGAGACTTGGCCTTAAATCTAAAAAGTGCAAACACTTCGGTTACAATTGAACATTTGGTACTGGCAGTACTGAATGCAATGTTATTAGGCTTTTTCACGTGGTCACTGCTGTCTCAAAACGGCTGTTTCAGAACTGAAGTATCTGTCAAATTACTCTCTCTCTCTCTCCCCTTTGTGTGCCCATCACTCTTCCCTTTACAATAAGATTTTTAAAAAAGAAAAAAGTTTCCTGCATCTTGGGGAAGTTTTATCAGCACAATACCAGGAGATCAGTATCTTCCTTCAGAGCTGTAGGGGACAAAATAGCTGATGGACAGTCTGACCTGAGAGAGAGAACGAGCAATTTTCAGGAGCTCGGGGCAGGAAGAGACCCTTTGATGGGAGCCACCAACTGAAGGGAAAGACAGGAAAGCAAACTAGTCATCAGACTTGGGATTCCAGAGGATGATCCAGGAGGCAAAGGTCAAGCAGGTCAGACTGGGGCTTCCATAATTTGTTCAAAAAATAAACCAGAGGGTAAAAGGTTGCAGTATACTTCCAACATTGCACAGAAGGAAAGTAGGATGCTCTTGTGTATCTTGACCACCCTTGTTCTCATGCCACACCTGAAGGCTCTTTTTCCATCTTGCCTCTTCTGAGGCTTTGCTGCCTAGAACAAGCCAGGGCAGGTGTGGGGAAAGCATCCCAAATATCATTCCAAAGGTTAAAAAGGTGAGCAAGTTCCAGCAGTAGGTATCAGAAAACAGGGACTGTCCTCTGTTAATAGGAACAGCTGAAGTGCAGGCTGTAAGTTTAGAAATGACAGTTATCAAGTCAGCAGATAGGTCCAGTATTGGGCAAAAGGCGGGATACAAATAAATACAACAACAACAACAACAACAATAATAATAATAATAATGGCCACACTATGACTGGGATTCAGTTCCCTCTCTGATCTCAGCAGGCTCAGCCTGTACTGACCCTGTTCAGCTGATACGCTAAGCCATGGTGGTTAAGCATTTTGAACTGAACATTATGGCTTAGCGTGTCATGTGAAGTGAACCATTCCTAACCATGGTGGCTACACAACCACAGTTAAAATGCACTCTTTAACCATTTGCTGCAAAGTAGTTAGCAGCCTAACCATGGCTTAGCATGTTGTCTGAACAGGCCCAGCGTGTTCATCGAAGCATTCTGCTTGGCCTAATGGAATATGGCTTCTTGGATTGGCCTTCAGGTATTAAGATGAAAGACCAGTTTGAAAGAGTGTTTGGCATACTCCCTTTTGTGTCAGCGGTTTAAAGAAGGAAATGTTAAGAACGTAGGAAACTGCCTTATACCAAGACAGGCCATTTGTTCATATAGCTCCGAATTGTCTAAACTGAGGGCCTTACTAGACGAGGCCTTAGCGCGCCTTCTGACCCGGTTTCCCTGCTGTGCGTCCAGATGACGCACAGGGGAATCCGGAGGCAGGCTGCGCTGAGGCCTCCTTCAACGCGCCATAAGCTAAGTCGCTTATGGTGCACTTTTTCCCCAGCTCCGGCCTCAGGCCGGAGCTGGGGAACGTCTAGCGACTTCCGCGGCTTTTCGCGGCTCCTCGCTTACTCGTGAGGAGCCGCGAAAAGCCGCGGACCTGGCACAGCGCTCATAGGAGCGCTGTGCCCATCGGCGGGGGGGGGAAGAGAGGGGAGGGCGAAGGATGGGAGGGTGGGTGGCACGGGGGGAGGGCGGGTGCGATTGCGCCGCTCGCCGCCCGAGCAAGCAGCCAAGCGGCGCTTGCCCGGGCAATGCCGCCCCATCCCGGGCATTGCCCGGGCAAGCGCCGCTCGGCTGCTTGCTCGGGCGGCGGCGGCGCGATCGCACCCACCCTCCCCCCGTGCCACCCCCCCCCATCCTTCGCCCCTCCCCCCTCCCGTTTTTTAAAAAAACAAAAAACACCCACTTACCTTCACGGAGTCTTCGGGCCACCTGCGGCCCCTTTAAACAACAAAAAAAAGGCGGACGCCGCAGGGCTTGCGTCCTCCCTGCGGCTCCGCCGTCTGGAAGCGTGGGGGAGGCACGCTAATGTTAGCGCGACTCGGCCCCGCCTCCCTGCCGGCGTAAGCCGGCAGTCTAGGAAGGCCCCAGCTGTCCACTGGAGTAGTATCCAATATCAGTTCTGTGTAGAGAAGACCCATTGAAATGAATGAAAATGAAGTTAGTCACAACTAACTTGAGTCCCATTCATTTCAGGTCTAACATTGGATACTATCCCAGGTTTTCAGATTGGGGTTTTTCCCAGCCTGGAGATGCCAAGTTTTGAACAAAGGGATTTTCTGCATGCCGAGCAAGTGTCTACTGCTGAGCTGTGCCCTAGCCCTCGAATATTTATTAATGAATCCTGGTATTATCTGACTGCCAATGAGAATATTATGCAATGTGTTTGACAGATGGTGTGACATCATTTGATACTGAGAGAAATGCATAACTTTTCACATGTACATACACACCACAATGTAAATTTAAGAAAATGTGTGACAGAGACAAAATAAAAACCAAAACTAAATCATTAATTCATAGTGGAGGTTCGCCTGGCACCAATACTATATTCTTTCAGACGCCAGGTGAAGACCTTTTTATTCTCTCAGTATTTTAACAGTTTATAAATTAACTTTGCTGTTTAAAATTTTTATTTTAAAATTGTATTTCTGCACTGCTGCTGATTTTATCCTGGTTGTTTTTTTATGTTGTATTTTATATCATGTTTTTATACTGTTTGCTTTATATTTTGAATCGTTTTTAATTTGTGTGAACCACCCAGAGAGCTTCGGCTACTGGGTGGTATAAAAATGAAATAAATAAATAAACCTTGTCAATGAAGGACTACTTTAGGCAAAAGCCATTAAACCCTGGTTTAATTATGATGATGTTGACTATTATTATTATTATTATAATTATTATTATAATAATAATAATTCAAAATTCCCACTTTCTCTTTAGTTTCTCTACTATTCTCTGAGGTACTCAAGGTATCCCCAACAAGTTCAGTGACTACCTGAAGCACGTATTATGATTGTACATGGGGAATCTTTTGTTGGCAGCACTGCCTCCACCTATGGCAAAACTGCTCCTTCTCACCTATGGGGTTTCTTATTTTTCTTTAGTGAATGCTTATGTTTATGGGCCTAAGGAACTCTCCCAGTATAACTCAGAGTTCTATCAGCTAACCTATTTCTGCTGTCTCCAGCGCTCTTAAAATACTTTAAAGCCTTCTAGCAGCTTAGTATAAGAAGCTTAGGTATAACATGGGCACCACCACTAGAGACAAGATGAATAACAAGCTGGTTTATTAAATGGATGTTTTGTACATAAGGGAATACTAATATTTACTTTGGGGTTTTCAAAAGAATGCTTGTTGATACTTCTTAAGGACTCAAGAGAAACT
Source organism: Elgaria multicarinata webbii (assembly GCF_023053635.1). Classification (NCBI taxonomy): domain Eukaryota; kingdom Metazoa; phylum Chordata; class Lepidosauria; order Squamata; family Anguidae; genus Elgaria; species Elgaria multicarinata. The sequence goes on along the minus strand of NC_086180.1, from coordinate 75,414,797 downwards.
GTTGCTAATACAATACTCTTAATTGCTTCTTTTACCTAAGGCCATATTCCCTAAACTTTCACTGCAGCCAAATACACACACAACCCGTTCCAGCTCTTAGAGAGTCTTCCTCTGACTCTAAAGCTCCTCCTGTTGTATAACAGGTTTCTTGGACAGTTTATTTATTGTTTTAATGCCTGGTTGTATAACTTTCTTCTTAGGGCACACTCCTGGCCACTGTTCCCACAAAGAAAAAATAGCCTAGGTAACCTCTTCTCCTCAGCCTTCTGTCACACATCTCACACCAACCACAGACTTCCTCCCTCACTGACCACCCAGTGATCACCTGAAACTCCAATCTTTTAATTGGCTGTATATATTTTCGGTTTTGTCACAGAACTGAGATCCAAGCACTACATGAGCATTTCCTTTCCCGCCTTTTTTTTTTTTGCTATATAAGTTGTAGGGGAGTGTCTATATGTTATCAGTTATATGACACAGCTGCTGATTCGGAGCCGCCCCGGGGCAAAGAGACGAAGATCTGCAGCTGAAAAGTCAGGGACATACCCCCAACTTTTCCTGCCTGAGCAATGTCAGAGCGGCTCTTCCACCATTTTTTCTCACTTGGCCACTGCATCAGGGGTGTTTCCAGGCAGAAGACAACCTCCCATTTGTCACCAGAAAGGGCCAGGGAGCAGACCCAGCGAACCTAATGACCAGTTAGAAAGTAGCTGTTATGAGCAGTACTGACTCCATCTTGAGGCACGGGAATGGGACTGAGAGCAGTCACACAAGGCTAAGTCAAGTCATCCATTCTCTAATGGACCTCCTAAAATGCATTCTCCAAAGACAAAGGTGGGGGTAAAATTGAGCAGAATGTGAATGCTGGATGGCAAGAGTGATAACTGGTAATATACCTGGTCATGCACATGCTAATGTGGTCAGCCTGGACACCTGTCTTTAAGACAGTCATTGACATGTAGGGTCATCTTTTGCTGAAGGGGTGTTTCTGGCAAGTACATCCATGATCTCAAAACACCTCCTTTTGTTATGTCTTTCTCCCACAACAAGTAGCATCACTTCCAGTGCTTGTGAGCAGTGATGTCACTGCTTTTCTCTAAATTATATAAAAACCCTCAAGTTTTGAGAGTCAGGGCCCCTCTTCCCAGAGGCATGAGGCCATGCTGCTGAAACTACTGCTGCCAAAATTGCTGAGTCTCTCGTCCCAGAGGAAAAGCTCCTGCTCTTTCTTTCTTCTTCACCTGAGACCAGGAGTTGCAACGCTCACCAGTTCATGAATACAGGAAAGGGCTCCAGCCCAGGGAAACGTATATTGCTCTTAGAGATTCTCTCTACTTTTTACCCTGCTGTGTGTGTATGCTCTAAGTCTCAGAAAGTCCCTTAGTCTTGAAACTATTTCTAAGCCTCCACTTGCTCAGCTAAGTGGGGAATTGGACCAAAAACTGATTGCTGAAAAGCTTTGCTTGTATAAGTGTTGTTCTGTGTTTATATTGTATATTGAAGATAATATGTAAATAGTATGTATATCTCTAAAGAAACAATTTCTGATAGATTATCTGATCTATTTGCAGCTCCTGATGAAGGACCTAAGGGCCCGAAACGTCAAGCTAGTATACGCATCAATTTGTCTTCTTTAAATCTATGTATTAATTTTTACTGAGCAAATTACCATTAAATATTTCAAACCTTACTCAGCACCAGAGTATACATCTCCTTTTTTCTTCAATACACCCCCTAGGGGGTCGGACATGTCAAGTTGGCCCTGCCTTGGGGGTTGGCCATATTGGGGTGGCCACGCCTCCTTGAGGGCAGCCATATTGTCCTCCTTTTTAGTTTCCAACATATGGTCACTCTATCTAAATTGCACTGTGGTGTAGCCAAATAGCACAGTTACACAAATTTTTAAAGCATTTTCTTTTGGTTTTACAATTAATTACTACATGTTCCTTGCTCAAAAACAAACAAAAACAAAAACTCACAAAAAGCGCTCTTTAGACACAGAAGCAAAACCGGAGGTTTACAATGTCATCTAAAGAACCCATCAACAACTGTGACTAGGGGAATAAGGAGCACATTATTAATGCCTTTTGTAGACAAGCCCTCTATCAATTCCTTAACAGCGTTTCCAGCTTCCTTTTTCCACATTGGTAGAATCTGCAGCCAATCAAATTCTGTTCTTGCCCAGACCAATCAAAATTGAATCTAGAAATATTAAAAGTGAATCTCTCTCTCTCTCTCTCTCTCTCTCTCCCCCTCTTCAGAACCTGTCATCAGGGCCTTATTAATACTAAACAGGCCTTCAGCATCGTAACAATGTTAGACTTCAGGCCTATAGACGTACATTATATCCTCACAGAAACCACACAGAGCATTTTTATCTATAGCACTTCTTCACAATTCTGAACACCAATAACATTATATCTGGATTTATCTAGATTTTCCTATGCAAGCTAAATGCAGAGACCAAAGATGATTGTTGAGGTAATGCTGAAATAATGCAATCCTCAGTGTTCCAAGAGGAAACAATTACTGCTTAGTTTCAGATTCTAAGAGCAGAATAATTCGCAGGGGGAAGGAGTGCCTGGGATTTAAGTATTTCTTTGGTGATTATTAGCACTGCTGAAGTGAATATATAAACAGTATTTTACATACCAGTAGGGAATGGTTTGCTATATAATTGGCTGCTGAAATACTCCTAGATCTTTTAGTTTTAGCTCACTAACAAATATTGTCATGATTTATTCAAACTTCTTAATTACAGATTCATCAGCCGCCCCAATTATTTTCTAAATCTCACAAACAGCTTGGGTGTTTTTTTTTCACCAGTAAAATTCCTTTGCCACTAGAAAGGAATAGTGAACAACCAGCTGAAAAAAACCTGCAATGATGACCAATAATGAAATAAATATTCAAGAAGGCCAATATGCATACAAGAGGACAGATATGAACGTTACATAAATGTGTTCAGTACGGAATCCTTCAAACAAAAATAATACAATTTCCATCTGGGTTTTACAACTACCTGTGCTTGGGACTGGCTCTTGATACTTCTTGCGCATACACAATGATTGTTAAAGAGCAAATTGGAATGAATATTGTCTATCCTGCCCTTGTTATTTAGTTTCCAAAAGAAGTTAGAAATAATCTCACCTGCATTTGTTTATTGCATAGAGTAAAGAATAGTGGCTGATGTGCCTTCTGAATAAATATTTTTATCTTTAGAAAACAGTATCAAAACTGAATATATATATATGTCCACAGTTACATATACCTTTACTTGCTTTTGACAGGAAGAGTACAGTTTAACTTCTCACATCAAAATAACGGGCTGTGCAATATTTCAAAAAGAAAAATCTTTGGAGGTTTTGAATGGCTTCTTAAAGCAGAAATTCAGCAAAAATATTTTAAATATTTGGAGTATACATTCTGAAAAAGTAATAGCTTTCTGCATTTTCCCAAAAGGCTTAAAGGAATTAAGGGTGCAACCCTATACATATTTACCTGTGAGTAAGTCCCAATGAAGTCAATAAGATTTGCTTCTGGGTAGACATGGCAAGACTGAACTATAAATTTCATTTATAACAATTGCTTTTACTTTTCTTGAAGTCACATGCTTAATCATTATTCTTCACTACATTTAAAGCCTAGTCCTACTTAGTGTTATATGGAAGGACCCAAGTACCACTGAGTTACAATGGGTGACACTGGTAGCCCCCATTGTGTTTTCCTAAGGATGCCCATGGAGTTCATTTTTTGCAGATTCCAGAATGAACTGACCTGATCCACATCTTCTAGAGTAATGAGTACATTAGAACTTAGTTATCCCTCGCCTTTTGCAGTTCTTGGCTCAAAATAATGTATCAACATTTATTATTATTATTATTATTATTATTATTATTATTATTATTTGCTTTCCCCCCCCCCAATACTGGGACTCAAGGTGGCTTTACAAAATTAAAACATATACAAAATTTAAAATAGAATTAAACTAACTGTAATATTAAAAACATTTAAAAAATTGAAATGGCAAATAATTTTAAAAATTCAACACATTAACACAGGTCCAGAGTATTCTTAAAGGGCTGCCAGAACAAAAGTTCTTGCCTGCCTCCAAAAACATTGCAAGGTGGGAACCAGTCTGGACTCCCTGGGAAGGGAGTTAGAAATTTGTATTTGTGTTTGTAATTTGTATTTTGATGAGAAATGTTTAGAAATTCATTTCCAAATGCAAGTTTTCATGCAGAATTTTTTTAAAGGTTGCATATTTATTGGGAACAGGAAATAACTGAGTTATGGATGAACAAAGCTAAACTCTAATGGACCAGAAATGGAGTGATTCACCCATCCTTGTCTTTTTCCAACAGTTCTCACTTTGAATGTTGTATCTACAGATAGATGGAACTCTCATAAGAACATAAGAACATAAGAAGTGCCATGCTGGATCAGACCAAGGGTCCATCTAGCCCAGCACTCTGTCCACACAGTGGCCAACCAGCCATCAGCCAGAGATGAACAAGCAGGACGTGGTGCAACAGCACCCTCCCACCCATGTTCCCCAGCAACTGGTGCACACAGGCTTACTGTCTCGAATACTGATGCTTTTAGATGCCAGGTGAAGACCTTTTTATTCTCCCAGCATTTTAACAGTCTCTAAATCAATTTTAACTTGGTGTTTTAAATTTGTAATTTTGCATTGCTGCTGTTTTTATCTGGTTGAGCTTTTATATTGTATTTTATATTATGGTTTATACTGTTGTTTTATACTTTGAATGTTTTTAATTTTTGTGAACCTCCCAGAGAGCTCCGGCTATTGGGCGGTATAGAAATGTAATAATAAATAAATAAATAAATAAATGTTTGATGTCTGCATGTTAAATTCAGCTTATATTCCTTAAAATAATTAAAGTGGCAATACAGGGAAGATTGGGTTTTGCTTTCAAGGATTATATAGGACAGTTGCTGAATTTCACTTTAAAAAAAACACAATCTTTGTAATCAAGTACAAAGTGACTACAAAGTGAGAACCATACCTAAATAAAGGGGGGGAAGGGGGGAAGAACCTCAAGGAGAAGAACATAATAAGTGGCTGAAAAGGACAGTCATAAGAATGTAAGAAAAGTTGTACTGGATCAAACCAAAGGCCTATCTTGTCTAGCATTGTGGTCCCACGGTGAAAAACTAGGGGCCTATGGGAGGCCCAACAGCACCTTCACATTCATGTTGCCCCAGCAGCTGGTATAAAGAGGCAGCTTGCCTCTGATACCAGTAGCCACTGATAGACAAAGTCATGGAGGACAAAGATCATCTCCCTTTAAAGCCATCTAAGTTGGTGGCCCTCCCTGCATCTTGTGGTAGCAAATCCCTTAGTTTAGCTATGCACTCTATGAAGAAGTACTTCCTTTTATCTATCCTGAGTCTTCTAGCTTCATTGGATGACCCCAGGTTCTAGTATTATGAGAAAAACTTCACGCTCAATGTGATCATCATAAATTGCAGTATGTGGAAATCATTTGCATGACTTTGCTCCGAGAGCTAGTAGTTATACATTCCAGAGACCACAGGAAACCAGACGTAAAGCCAGCGTTCATTATAAATTTGAACAAGAGCCAGTAATATCAAGAAATTAGCCATGAGTACTAACCAGAAACATTAATAATATGGATCAGGAGTGCAGAAGTGAGTGGAAAAAATAAGTATAATAATACCAGAATATATAAAGTTGCAACATTCAATATAAAGTCTAAAAAAAGCGCAAGCGTCTATGGTGATTCTATGATAGGCTAGGAAAGATGTTCATAGTGCTATACTCAGCAACAACCAGAGTTCAGATTAGAATTTAATGACATAACTAGTATGTCTAAAGTCTATTCATCAGAACTGAATGAAGATCCTTGAGTTCTTTTCCAACTCTGTGATTAAATAATATAAAAAATATTCAAGCAGGGATAGATGAATTAGTTTATTTCCCATCCACATCAGTTTCATATATATTCAACAATAAATCTGTTCCATCCAATTTCTGCATCAGTCTGCAATTTAAACACCATAGATGGAAATCTGTGTTTATTTTCATATACAGTTTCCCCTAATGTATGCATTTTGTGTGCAATGTTTCCTAATATGAAACTTTCCTTAATATACACATTTTGTACACAGTTTTCTCTAATACATGCATTTGCACTCAGTGTTTTGAGCTGAGAAGTGCGTCACAAAATTCAGAGACGCATACAGTCCAAAGGATAAGTGTGTTTTGATATGTATACTAGTTGGAGACGTACCAATTAGGTTGGTTCACTTAAAAATGAGGACCAAGCAAAATTCTCCCCCAGCTCTATATTCAATGGCTATTAGTCCTGATGGCTACCTCCAGTATCAGAGGCAGCATTCCCATGCATACCAGTTGCTGAGGGCCTGGGCGGGAGGGTGCAGTTGCACTCTCTCGTCCTGCTTGTGTGCTCCCCATTGACATCTGTTTGGCCACGGTGTGAACAGAATGATGGACTAGATGGAGCCTTGGTCTGATCCAGCAGGGCTCTTCTTTATATTCTTATGTTTGAGGCAAGTCTGTACTGCATAATCTCCAACATTTCAGAGATGAAAACTAGGACTCCTGCATACTTATAACCCCATTTGTCATGCCAGGGATCACTGTCTGATGCCCCTGTAACATATTTCTGAAGGCTTGTCTTTTCCTGCTATTTTATTCCACAATGACCTGTTCTACACTGGCTTCTGAAATGTAACAAATGAGCCAGATCTGCCTTTTCAAACTGCTGATAGCAACATTTGAAGCCCTAAACGGCTTGGGGCCACGCTATCTGAAGGAACACCTCCTCCCATATGTACCTTCCTGGAGACTAAGGTCATCCTCAGAGGTCCTTCTCCATGAGCCCCTGCCAAAGGAAGTGAGGCAGGTGGCTACCAGGAGGAGGGCCTTCACTGCTGTGGCACCCCAGCTGTGGAATGAGCTCCCTAAGGAGGTTCGCCTGGCACCTACACTATATTGAGATGCCAGGTGAAGACTTTTTTATTCTCTCAGTATTTGAAATTATTTGAAATTATCATGGTTAAACTATGGGCAATTGGAACAATGGACTAAAAACTGGGTAAAAGAAAATAGAGAGTGTGGAGAGAAGACGAAATTTGAGGAATTAATTGAAAAAAAAGGAATTGATAAGGGACAAAATATAGGGATAAAAGGGTTAATGAGTCAACTATACAATATATTAATTGAGAAAGGAGTGTGGGATAGCAGTGGGAAAGTGGTTTGGGAGACTGATTTGAAGATACAGATAGGACAGCAGAGATGGGAGGGATTATGGAGGGATTATGGAGACAGAGAGTGTTGAGAAATATGTCAGTAAGAATAAAGGAGAATTACTACAAACTGGTATGGAGGTGGTATTTAACTCCGGTCAGATTAAATAAGATTAATAATCAGCTTTCAGCAGATTGTTGGAGGGGATGTGGTGAAAAAGGAACGTATTTACATATGTGGTGGGACTGTAAACATGTGCAAAAGTTGTGGAAGATGGTTTTTTATGAGATTGAGCAGATAGTGGGATTTAAAGTAGAAGTCACACCAAGGATTGCACTACTTTCACCGCAAGAAGAACTTAAATGTAATAAAGAAACGAAAGAGCTAATAACGAATCTGTTGACGGCTGTGAGACTGATTGTAGCCAGGAACTGGAAGATGCAAGGAGACTATTGTATTGAAGAATGGTATAAAGAAGTGTGGGACATTGCTATAAATGATAAATTGACATGTAATATTAAAATGAAAAAAGGTATAGCAAAAACAAATGATTTTGAGGGTATATGGAAAAAGTTCCTGGAGTTTGTATTTTCTAAAGGCAGTGGGAAACCACCAACAGAAGAAACTATGAGTTTTTGGAAACAGGAATGAGATCCCGAGGGGGGGGGAGCACTGTTATGTTTAGCATAAATATGTTTAATAGGCAAAATTTGAATATTTGATATTAAGGTAATTTTATGTATATGTAACAAGTTTTTTTATTTGATGTTTTGTTGTTGTTATATGTTGTTTAATAAAAAATTAAAAAAAAAAACAGTCTATAAATTAATTTTAACTTTGCTGTTTTAAATTTGTATTTGTCATGCCCCTACTTGAGGAGTCCTCCTCAGAAGAGGAGCTAGAGGCCCCAGAAGCCCAGGGTGCCCCAGAAGCCGAAGCCCCAGGCCCAAGACCACCATCAGACCTGCAGGACCCTGAGCCCTCAAGGGAGGTAGTTGCAGGACCATCCCTGCCAGGAGAAAGGGCCTCTGCCTCTGAGGCAGAGGCTGAGCACCCCCCTGACCCCCAGAAGCAACATCGCCTCAAGCTACTGGCCAGTTAGGCTCCTTTGGGACGGAGTACTCGCCTGCAGAAAAGGTCTCCTCAGGAGTAGGGCTCTGAAAGGAGAGCTTTGATTACTGCAGCTGGGCATTGGGTGGGGTCCAACAGGGTTTGGGCTTAAAGGCCTGCATTTGGAATCAGCCAGCGTTGGTACAACTTTCGTCCATCCTGCCTTATATCTTGTTTCCTGAACCTTGCCTTGCCTGATACTAGAGCTGTGCACCCGCTACCCAAACCACTTTGGAACCTGATCCGGACCTTCCGGATTGGGCCCGAACTGGTTTGGGTCAATTCGAACCTCCCCGATCCGCTCCGGATCGATCCGGATCGAGGTCTGGATCGATATTTTGTCCCCCATTTTGTCCCCTCTTCCCCACTTACTTGCCTCCACGACAGATGGCAAAGGAAGGTAAGTGGGGAAGGGGGGACAAAATGGGGGCCGAATAAGCCCCCCTCTCCCTTACCTAGCTCTGCCATCCGCCGCCGTACAGACTGCGCTGCCGGTGCCACCAGATAAGGCCCCCTCCCCCCACTTACCTGGCTCCGTCGTGGTCTGGGTCGCTGTTGAAGCCGCCGCCCAGACCACAACGGACCCAGATAAGCCCCTCTCCCCCTTCCCCACTTACCTGGCTCTGCCACCATCCCCACACGGACTGCAGCGGCAGCACACGGGGGAGCCAGGTAAACACCCCTCCCCACTTACCTTGTTCCAAAGCTTCGGAACAGTCCGAATCACTTTGGACCATTCTGAACCACTTCGAGCCAATCCAGACCTCCCTCAATCCGCTCCGGAACTGGGTTTTGGAGGTCCGGATCAGCCCACTCCGCTTCAGATCCGAGAATCCATAATGGAGCGGAGCACACCCCTACCTGATACTCTGTTTACTGAACTTTTGGACTGCCTACCAAATCTGCCTCTGGACTGTGTAAAATACTGACTGTTTATGGTGTTTTGACCTTTGCCTGTTATTGTGATGACTCCTGTTATTGCCTGACCCTCTTGACTGCATGTGCTCTGACCTCAGCTTGGATTGATTGTCCCTCTGAATAGACCTGATCTGCACCTACAGCCCAAGCAGGACAGTATTTTAAATTTGTATTTTTGTGCTGCTGCTGATTTTATCCTGGTTGTGTTTTTATATTGTATTTTATATCATGCTTTTATAGTGTTTGTTTTATAGTTTGAATGGTGTTAATTTTTGTGAACCACCCAGAGAGCTTCGGCTATTGGGTGGTATAAAAATGCATTAAATAAGTAAATAAATAAATTTCCCTATTTTTGTTTCTCCCCTAAATCATGCCCAAAGACTGTTTCCATCCCTGATACCCAAAATGAGCCAAAATAGAGGCACCAAGTTGTTTTTGTCTAAATACACATGGAACATCTGGAAGGAAAATTAAAGAAATATCTCAAATTCACTTGTCTCCTCCCTTAACTCCTGGGAATGACCAGCAAAAAGCATCTTGTATATATGCAAACTTGAGCTTAAAATCTTATTTGATTGGGTACTGGTTTTCCTCCAGACCTCTCCCCCTCTCCATCACCATCTTGGGTCACAACATAAAAATGGGTAATTCTGCGGTGATGGGGGAATCTCCATTCATTTTGCCTGGGGAACCTCTGCTTATTCCTCCACCCCCCCCCCCCACTCCCAGTCAAGTCCCATGATTTAGAAAAACACACTTTTTCATATGTAAGGAATTGGAACTGATCTTAGGATCTCTGAAGTACAAGAAAAATAATTTGAAAAATAATGTTTGGCTTTATTTTAATGCAAGCTACTGCTGGTCTTTCCACTTTATACTGACTCTATTTAATAAAAGTACAAACTGGAAGCCTGAAACTCATCATGCAAGCTTTTACTTGGAGTCTCTCAACTGACTGCTCTGTTGATTGCTCTGCCTAAATGCTACTAAATATTAAATCCATATGTAAACTCTGCAGGTCTGGATTTCTGCATGTCCGGATTATGGATGTTTATCATGCTGGTGGAAGGTACTCATGTATAAATAAGACACGGGGGGGCCTCCCCGCCATTACTGTTAAGAGAGGGAAGGTGGGAGTTTAACCCCATCTACTGTATTACAGCAGCAGATGAGAAAGATGCAGCTAAACTAACCACAATAATGGTCATTTGTCTATTTATTTATATAGGCGTTTTACATTTAAAAAAAATGTATACGTATTTTCATAAAATGTTTAACTTCACAGTGAATGAATACAATAATTGCAATTAAACATGTTTGGCAACATTTACTAGAAGCAGTTATATGAGGAGAAAGTTTGTACACCTTAAAACATTGTTTAAAAGCCAAGCCCAATATCCTCCCCAAAGGCAAAAATAATAATAATGTGATTAAGCAGAACTATCAGAAAAATATTGGTCTGCCCCTGGAAAAGAGCAGCAAATTATGTTTATCGTTTTAGCTGATGTTTCCTGCATCGGAGCTTTTCTCAGCCTGCTGTGCACCCCTTTCTCTACTTAATGTTGATAATAAATGATTGTATGTCCTATTCAGTTGGGCACAATCCACACAAGGGCACGAACCACGTCTTCATGGGGAATCATTTGGCAGACAGCCCAAATGTAGATCTCCAGGCTTCTCAACCTGGACCTTGCACAAGTCGGGAAAGGGGAATGTGTGGATGTAAATGTCTCCTCCAACATACATGACTAAAGGCAGTATGATACTGTCAGTTTTATTCTCAATTCCTTTTTTTATAATGCCTAACATGGAGTTTGCCTTCTTTACAGCTGCTGCGCACTAGGTTGACATTTTCATCGAGTTGGGTTTTTCTTTTTTGCCCCAATGGGCATCATCTTACACTTCCTTACATTGAACCACATCTGCCATTTGGACGCCCACTCTCCCAGCTTGGAGAGGTCCCTTTGGAGCTCTTCACAATCCCTTGGTGTTTTAACAACCTTAAATAATTTGGTGTCATCTGCAAAGTTGGCCACTCCACTGCTCACTCCTCATTCCAGATCATTTATGAACAAGTTGAAACAAGGAGAATTTACCATTTATTCCTACTCTCTGCTTTCTGTTCTTCAATTTACATAGATGGTGCTATATAAATAAATAATAATAATAATAATTTAACCAGTTACTGATCCATAAGAGGACCTATTCTCTTATTCCATGACTGCTAAGTTTGTTCAAGAGTCTTTGGTGGGGGACTTTATCAAAAGCCTTTTGGGAGTCCAAGTAAATAATGTTGGCCTTTTTAAAAATTGGTGTTACATTGGCCATCTTCCAGTCCTTCCATGAGATTTATTGAGGGCAAGAAATGGGAATAACCCAGATAATAAATGTATTCTTGCCATCTTTAAACATCAAAAGATGAAAAGGGTTTTTTTTTAAAAAAAAAATCATTAAAAGAGCATTTTAAGAGCCGAGCCATTAATGATTGGAGGTTTATTTTATTTTATTTACAAAAAATAAAATAAAATAATGCAATATTGTATTATGTAAAATGCCCAGAGAGCTTTGGCTATGGGGTGGTATACAAATGCAATAAATAATAAAATAAAAATTGTGGCTCACACAATTTGCTAATTGTATATTAATTGAATTTATTCAGCTGCAGTTATGCTAGGAACCTTGTAAAAAGAAATGATTAGTGTCAAAGTGTCAACACAGAGCCTGGGTTTAATTCTTGGTAGGAACCAACAGGCATTGCCTAATGAGAAGACAAGATAGATCGCTTCAATTGTTATATTCTGCAATAGTCTAAAGAAATCTAACAAAGCATTTATAAACTCTACTTAAAGAGTATGAGACCAGAGGGGAAAAGGGAAGTGGAATCAATGTGTTTCATTCACATAATGGGGAAGTAAAGTTTCCTGATATATCTGAACTAGGGCCCTTGCATCTTTTTTCATGGCTCCTCTTGTGTGCTTGGTTTCTGAGTCTAATATCCCTCCCAACGCTGCTCATGCCCTATCTGCCCTGATTTCTCTAATTACATGCATAGGAATGTCATTTTTTTCATGAGATACACCATTCATTGAAAATCAGGAGAGTACGTACACGTACACACATACACACACACACACACACATATATATATGGATTGTAGGTTGACATGCCTGTTCAACTGCTATAAGTGTTTACAACAGTAATGGAGATCTTGATGCTGTATAAGTTGCTGGACTATACCTAGATTCCAGCAAGTGTTGCAATGGCAAGTATTTCCATCCAGCTTTATTAGCCTAGTGCCATCCATTTGGGAAGAGGGTTTAAACAAATGGATTCCAAAACTGACCAGGGTGGAAAATCTAAACAAACTGGAAAAGACCAAAATTTAGTGCAAGCCAATAGATTGATTTGATTTATTACATTTATATACCGCCCCATAGCCGAAGCTCTCTGGGCAGTTTACAAAAGTTAAAAACAGTGAATATTTAAAAGTATACAAAATTTAAAACCATCAAAAACATAAACAGTATAAAAACAATGGTATCCATTTAAAAACAACAGTTCTAGTGCAGGCAAGATGGTACAAAGCAAGGTCTTGAAAACCAAACCCACCTTCTTTAATTGGAAGCTGCATCTGTTTCAAAGATATTTGTGGTAGGGAAGAACCCCAGAAGAATTTATGAAACACAGATTAAGTTGTTGAAAATATCTGGCTTGACCCTGGGCTGTGTTGGGCATGGTGGCACAATGAGTCAGGATGTCTTGAATGAGCTTCTGGATGAAACACTTCAAGTCCAACATCTTCCAGGCACTTTTATGAGGTCTCTGAAACACACACACACACACACACACACACACACACACACACACACACACACACACACTGCAGCTAGACTTCTGAGGCTTCCTAGATATTTAGACATGCCTGAGATAAAAGTCACTCCCTTGGGAGCCGGCCAAGATGTGGGCCGAAGCTGCATCCTTGTGTCATGTTGGATTGGATAGTGGAATGCATGTAGGTTATAATGATGACAGGTGTTTTCCTGACCTCATACATCACTCAGAATGGGAGGCTGACCGACTTCCTGAACTGTGTCATCATCAGTCATTTCTATTTGGGCCACTGCAAGGCCTTCTGTACTTCAGCGAGATGGTCAGCTACAATTGGTCCATTTACACAGCCCACTCCACCAAGGCCATCTCCCCTATCCTCTTGGAGGACTTCAGGAAAATCACCATGGACAAGAAATGGGAGACTAACTTCTTCACCTCCAAGATGATCAACGATTGTATAAAGGAAGTGGTGGCTGTCCATCTTGATCAGACAGTGCAGATGGATGATGAGCTGAGATCAAGGCCTACTATTCAGGCCACATCCTTGGAGCAGCCACGTTCCAGATTAAAGTTGACTGTGAGTCTGTGGTTTATACTGGTGACTATAACGTGACTCTGTACAGGCGCTTAGGAGCTGCCTGAATTGACAAATGCCACCCGGATCTGCTCATATTTGAGTCCACTAATGCCACATTCAAGGCTCCAAGCACTGCCAAGAGAGGGACTTCTTGGAGAAAATCCATGAAGCCATTGAGCAGGGAGTGAATATCCTTATCCCAGTGTTCACTCTGAGATGTGCTCAAGAGCTCTGCATTTTACTGGAGACTTTCTAGGAATGAATGAACTTAAAAGCTCCCATCTACTTCTCAATGGGCCTGACTGAGAAGGCCAAGCACTACTACAAGCTTTTCATCATCTAGACCAGTGGTTCCCAAAGTGGGCAGTACCGCCCCCTTGGGGGCGGTGGGATTGCATAGGGGGGCACTAAGAGGCAAAAGGGTGGCAGGGGGGTGCTTGAGGTGGTCTTTTCTGAGAAGCGCCTTTCCAGAAGGTCTTTAAACCCAGGGACATTTTTATGGGAGAAGGTAGTTTGGTCCCAATCCATACAGGGGAAGAATCCACACATGTATTAATACTGTTTAAGAAGAGTCCTTTTAACGGTGAATTGAAATGTTTCAAAAGCACCAAAACGCTAATGAAGAGACATACCCTGCTTAGTGTGCCCCGCCACGCTGGCTGCAAAACAGAGGCGTTCGTTCTCCTTTCCCTCCCTCCCTCGGCAAGCCTGCGACGCCGCAGCAGGTGCTTCGGATTTTTAATAAATCTTCAATTAATTGTTACTGTTTTGAATTTTATTATTATCTTCCTTAGTGGGTCGTTGAAAACCACTATTCTGACTAATGATTTTTATAGTGTAGGGTAGGGGGCACTGGGCATGAGTTTGTGGAACCAAGGGGGCAGTTACCTGAAAAAGTTTGGGAACCACTGATCTAGACCAACCAGAAGATCCAGAAGACCTTTGTCCAGAGGAACATGTTTCAGTTCAAACACTTCAATGCTTTCAACCAGGCTTTTGCCGACAACCCGGAGCCAATGGTTGTGTTTGCCACACTGGGGATAATTCACACAGGGCAGTCCCTTCAGATCTTCAATAAATGAGCTGGCAATGAGAAGAATATGTTGTTCATGCCAGGATACTATGTGCAAGGCACTGTGGGACATAAAAACTTGGGTGATCAACAGAAGCTGGAAATAGAAGCTGACACCAAGGGGATCATGCAGCTCATCCACTGGACCGAGCCACACAATGTTCTGTTTGTTCATGGCAAGGTCAAGAAAATGGAGTTCCTCAAGCAAGACATTGAGCAGGAATTCCATGTTAACTGCCAATGGAGAAACAGTGACCATTCTCACCAACCCCAACATGCCTGTGGATGTTTCATTTGGGCTGTTGAAGAGAGAACTCTCTGCCAGCCCCTTACCAGACATGAAGAAGCCAAGGATAATAGCTTCCGCCTGGTCTCACCTGAGCAAGCCCTCAGAAGAATAGGGCTTGGGGGAACACCAGCTGCGGTTCATGTGCCATATCCATGAAACAGGGCTTTGCGTTTAGAACCACCTCAAGAGTCTTTTGAAGGATTATTCTGTCTAGCACCTCTCTGACTCCTCTAACATGGTGGAATCCATCCTGATCCAGGGCAGGATCTACACTACTGCTTTAAAACGGTTTATAACAGTTGTGACAACTGTTGGGGCCCAGGACACACTCCATATACAGTTTTCAAACCACTTTCAAAGTGTCATATCTGCTTGGTGTAGATATGGCCCAGGTTACAGTGCAATCCAATGATCTGGCTACCAAACTTCTGCAGGTATCATCGACATACCAGGATGAAGAAATGGATAGCTACACGACCTCTTTATTGAAGAAGGTATTGCCCCAAATCACCCTGGGCATCTTTAGAAGCTACAGAAGTTGCAAACCTCAGAAAGTATTAAAAAAAACCTATGTAAATACTTAAATTGTGGACAGTGGTGTGTGTGTGTGTGTGTGTGTGTGTGTGTGTGTGTGTGTGTGTGTGTGTGTTTAAATAAAGGATTTTTAGGTTCAATATTAAAAAAGAAACGAAAAAGAAAGTATTTGCCAGGTATAAGTAGAGGAATGTAATATACGTATACAGTTCATATACACTAGAAGCAAAGAATTTGTGGTCCTCCAGATGTTTTGGCCTGCATCTCCCCTCACCCCCCACAATTGGCTATACTAGTGTCGTAAATCACCAGTGTTACACTCAATAAGCAGGAGAGAAAAGTCAACAAACAGTCCGTAGTCAAAAGCCAAAGTATCTGTCCAAAGCTGGGTCAACAATACAGGAATCAAGAAGGCATCAAAACATAGTCAGGGTCCAGTCCAAGGTCGGGATAAGTCCAGGCAAGATCAAGGAGCTGGTATGCAAGCAACAAAGACAAGGCACCAAAACAATAGTTGCTTCCAGCGTCGCTTCTGAATTCAGGGAAGTCTTTTATGGGGAGTGTGGTGATTGGGGATTGTTATCAGGTGCATGGGCCTTCAGCTAGCTTCTGCCTGTTCCTGTGAAGGGCCCCGCCCCAAACACTCCCAAGCTCAGCTGCTCCTCCTTTCCATTTAATCCCTCAAACTGAAGTACCACAGCTAGCTAGGCCAAAATATATGGAGGGCCACAAGCTGTCCACCCCAACATATAAAATAATCTTGCACGGCATGTTCATGTGATGTGGCCTTATGACTTCCCTGCTTCTGCTCCCCTCCCTCTCTCTTCATATAACTTCAGGATTTATTTTTGACATTTCTCAGTGGTTGCTTTCCATGTTAGTCCCCACTTAATTGCCTATCTTGTCATTTGAAATTTCATTTAGAACAGGAAAGTTGCTTTCAGTGGCAGAATTGTTTTAGATGCGTTTGTCTGGTGGCGCATCTCAGCAGCAAATGTTGAGCAGCTGGATACTACCTAATTAGAATAGTCAGGGAAAAAAGGGCTGTTTGAGATGAATAATAATCACATCCATCACAATTGTAATTTTACTTGTTTATGTGGTGTACACCTGTGCCTAGTTGGCAGTCTATTTGATTGCAGTCGAAGAGATTCAAAGCTGGCCCATGTATCTTTCTTCCCACCTTCTGTGAACCTTAAATAGCATTTGTGTCTTTGTTTAATTATATAGACAGTTTCATGTGCCCTGCTGTAGCAAGCACTTAAAACTCTTCCTCAGCAAAGGGAAGAGGTTCACCTTTATACTGAACTTTCCTTGGTAAAGATGCCAGAGGAAAGAACCGTAAGGTGCTAGAGTCTCAAACATGTACCTGAGCAAAGGTCAATGTTAGGGTTGCACCTAAGGAAGCCTCTTTGGATGAAGAGGAAGAGGAAAACTTACCCGAAGAAGAGGGTGCTTCCTCCCCCACAGCCAGGCACGCAGAAAGAGGAAAGCCAAGCAGTGGAGGGGGACGCAGGTCCCTCAGAGGAACCATGAGCTAGTCAGACCTTTGCCCTGCCTGATGCTCTGGAGATAGAATCAGAGACAGATTGGGAGACCACCCAGCCTTCGGGAGCATAGGCATAGGAAAAGGGCAGAGCAGGCAGTAAGAAGGAGTTTGCGCGTGCAAAACCGTTCGGGAAAAGACGCCAAGCTTAAATAGGAGGCTGGGTCAGAGGATGGAGTAATGAGGCACAGCTGGACTCAGGGTGGGGTCATACTGGCAGTCTGGCAATCACCTTTTCCTTTCCTGATAGCCAATGTATACCTTGTTCTGATCCCTACTTTTGACCTTGGACTCTCGACCTGGACCAGCTGACTGACTTTGCTTGTACGTGTGACTCTGGCATTCTGGACAATGGACTCGGCTCTTGGAGAGAACTGGACTCCGGACTTCGGCTTGGCTCTGGACTCTGTGTGATCGGCACTCTGGGTGGCTTATAACTCAAGACTGCAGTTAACTTCTGCTTGCATTCTTGGCCAGAGATTTATGGCTGGGTAATTGGACAGCATAATAAAACACTTAGAGATAACACTCCGGTTCGAGGCTCGTCTTTAAAAGCCAAGCACTTTATTCCCTGAACAAACCTGGGCGTTTATTGTGAACTGCCCAGAGAGCTTCGGCTATTGGGCAGTATAAAAATGTAATAAATAAATAAAACAAACAGCAAGAACTGATGGCATGCTGTCAGCTGCACTGCAGCACTACTGCTGCAAATGGTCAGAGAATGGAATTTTAGTTTCCAGGGATCAGGTGCGCTATCATTCCGCAAACGAATCCCTGCAGAAAGAATGATGGGAGCATGAATACACAAAGAGAATAAGAATAGTGAAGCCTTCCCTCCAAGTGCTCTTGGCTACAACTCCCAGATTTCCTGACCATTGGCCACGCTTTGGAGCTGATGAATTCCAAAGCATTAGGAGAAAACAAAATTGGAAAAGGCTGGGATCGTGTAATAAGGGTATTTTCAATCAGAATACTTATTAGCATTCATAACATGTTCTGCCACTGAGAGCTAAAGGTAGGTAGTTATTAATATATAATATGCTTTATAAAGGAGACTTAATTGCATTTAAACACAAATATTTAACACCTTTGACAATGAAGGTTTAAAAGTGTGCAGGACTTGTGCTCTTTCCTTGCTTCTGTAGTAATCCAGAAAGAGGGCCTCAGGGTTGCCAGACTCCAGCCAATTCCAGTTCTCACTTTGAAGTAGAAGCAGAGAGCAAGGAAATGCAAGTCATGTGTACTTCCATTTTTGTCACGTCTTAATATATGAAGTGTGCTAGCATGTAGGCTTTGGTTGCCACATGCTGTTGTTCTTCAGCCACAAGGGTGTTATATGTTAGCATTTGAACAAAGATATAAAGGCCCCATTCAGTCAATTGAAATCTCCTCTCTTTTCTCACACCCTTTTCTTTGCCTGGAATCTGGGGGGAAATGGAGCTTGAGGAACCAAACAGTGTAGGATAGGACACTAGCCAGTTCTACACCAAGCAGGGTATAACACTTTGAAAACAGTATATGGATTGTGTGTCCTGGGCCCCAACAATGGTCAATACTGTTATAAACCATTTTAAAGCAGTAGTGTAGATCCTGCCTGCATAACAGTTCCTGCCTGCAGACCATTTGTTGTCCCTAAACTGCAGGAGATATTTGGGATTTGTTTAGCATCTTGGGAGAAAACATCTAGAGCTTTTTGTGAATTAATAACAGGGTGGTTCTATCAATGACTATTACCAATTGAACCTCCAAGCTCAAGGTGTAGTGACTCTGAGTAACAGATGATGGGTCAAACAAGTGGGGAGGCCATGCCCTGCTTCTGTGTTTCCAGAGACATCTTCCTAGCCATGTTTGGAAATGGAATGCTAAACTAGATGGCCTTTGGTCTGATCCAGCCATACACAGTTCTTGTGTCCTGGATTACTTCCAAGGATCGTGTTGAGAATGGAAGTATAAAATGCTTGAGTTATTTGCCCTTGTGAAAATGTCCTTGAAGATACAGTACGAAATGTTGATAAATTCATTTCCCATCATGCTTTGCTCTATAATCCAGTAAGGATCTATTAGCATAGAATTAGTTGCAAGCCTGGGCTTAGTCTTTCTGGAACATAAAAGAACACAATGCTGACCTGATCAGTTTAGAGAATAGTGAAAGGACCAACAAAGTAAATGCGCCCCAGTGAAAGCATACTGTCTGGTGTGATTTACAAGCAGCTGCCTATCATTTGGTTAAGGGACAGGCCCCAGCTCGGTGGTATAGACATGCTTTGCATGCATGGCTACAATCTTGGGTTTGCTCCCCAGAGTTGCCAACTAAAGGATCTCAGTAGAGCTGGGAAAGAACTCTGCATGAGACCATAGAAAATTGCAGCCAGTGGTTCTTAGATGGTATCATGAAGGGGGGAGTGATAGACATGACAGCAGTCTGGAATCTGAATGCGGGGGGGGGGGAGCAGGAGTGGGCAGGGCTCTACTTCAAGCAGCCAGATTCCTTGTGCCTAATGTCCTTTCTTAGTATGTAGGGCAGGATAATGTAATCTAGTCTATGTAGTATCAGGATGCCATATTTTCTGGAATCTGTTAGGGGTGGGGGGTTTAGAGTAGGGGGAAATAGTCAGATTTCACAGAACTAATTAAAGCAGGATTAAGCTTGCATTTTTGACAACTAATTATGTTAATAGGCCCCATATTGATTTACTTGTCTGTTAATTAACATCATTTTTTTGTAGGCCAGAATATAGATATTCTGCTCATGTTTGCCATTTAAGGAGATGATAGACATCCAATGGTTCTTACTCAACAGTGTGTGGGAGTTGCAACAAGGTATGGTTTGGGCATGACAGGCGCTTTCACAACTGTTGATAATGTAGTTCTCTCATTAGCCCTAATAACTTCGGAGTGCAATTATTTTACCATCTGTCTTTCTGTTTATTTCTGTCCTTCACAAAGGTATAAAGAGAAAAATTATGCACCACTTTTCTCACATATAATAGTTAATTCCCTGTAATAAGTTTATAGTTACAATATGGTAAATAAGGGAGCTGTTGGCATAATTGTTTTTATTGCACTATGCAGCCTTGCCAAGGAAATATGTTCAGATACATTTGCTCCCAAATGTTGCAGAAACTTTGCGAATCATAATAATTTACTCACTAACAATCTAAATGCAGAAGTTAACTTATGCTGGGTTGTGTTTTGGTGGAGAAAACCATCACTACTAACTTGCCTGGGAACAAGAAAACCAGCATAGCAATACTACAGTGAAAGTAGGAGTAAGAATAAGTGGAGTACCTACAAGACCCACATAACCCATGTAGTAATGTCATAACTTATCTAATGTTACATGTTTCATTGTGACAGACTATACAGAGATAGCCATGTGCACAAATGGGTTGCCTGCACACTGTTGGACAACTTAGGGCTCATCTACACCAAGCAGAATATTGCACTATGAAAGTGGTATGAAAGCGGTATATAAAAGGCAGGAGCCACACCAAGCAGGATATGAAAGCTGTATATGGTATGTATCGATGGGCCCCAACAGTTGTCAGTGCACTTCAATACCACTATAATGCAGTATTGTGGCTCCTGCCTTTTATATACCACTTTCATAGTGCAATATTCTGCTTGGTGTAGATGTGCCCTTAGTTATCCACTGTGACCTGCAAGTCAAACTTTTGGTGCTCTCATCTCTGACAGTGTTAACCATCACTTTGGGGTTCAAGAAGAATACCATGGCAGAGCCAAAGACTCTCAAAATAATATTGTGCTTCTCATGACAATGCAATGTAAGATACCACTCTGAATGTTTTGCAGTTGTCTATAGATGACAATAGCCTTTTCCATGTCATCTCCTTCTAAGTCCTTTAAAAGCCCAGGGAAGTGACTGTATTTTTCTTACTCTGTTCTCCATGTCATCCCTTTTGCACTGAATTTTGCCTTCAGTTGTTACAAGCCCATCCACTGTATGAGGTCACTTGAACCACTAGATCAAAGCCATTACAGCAATTTATACAGTTAAACTCTCCCTCAATATATGCTAAGAGTTGTTGTAAAATTTTAAATGCTCTGTCATATCCTTAGGAAGCTCAACTTTACAAACTGCCTCTTAAATGCCTCTTTTTGTACACTCTTGAATATACTTTTAAAATAAATTGAAGGGGAGGCATACAAGAAAACAAACTTCTCTGACTTGATACATTCAAGGTTTAAACATTCTCTGACTTGATAAATTTGGGTTTTAACTCTCCAATTCTACCATTCTGATTTGGTGTAAAATTTAAAGATGTGTAAGACCACAAAATTAACATGCATTTCTGTGCTTCAGAAAGGTGTATTCCTAATGATGAGACATCACTTTATTAAAACAACAACAACACCCTTTTCTTCTGCTATGATTGGTTTGTTTGTTTTTAACAAAAAAAAGTCTTCCACCCAAGATGATTTCAGTAATAGGCATATAGAACAACTGTTAGCTATTCAGTTGATTATCAAGCAACACAACCAATTGTATTGTTTCTATAAAAAAAAGAAGAAGCAGTGCTATGCAGTCTCGCATAATACTGGCCATCTGTAACTTTGAAAAAAGAATAAAGAAAAACTTGCCCTCAAGTCATGGTTGATATGAAACAACTCCATGGATATAATCTTCCCCTAGGACCTCATTATTACTTTGCACTGCTATCAGCAATTTAACCTCTTAAGCCAGGAAAAGATGTGTGAATGTTGTCACTGAGGTGTCCAGAGAGTTGGAAGACAGTAGATTTGTCAGTAATGCAGCCTCCTGCATAAGTTCAATTGAAATGGCATGACCAGTGACTTTTTAATGAATATGTACATCTGCTATTATTACACGTAGCCTTTGCCGCCTTTGGCTAGTGGAAACTTAAAGCCTGAACTTTCTTAATTTAGCTGCCCCCTTAAATTGGCACCATAGATTTCCCTCATTGTCCTTATTTTATTCTTCAGGAAAAAAATGGTATTGATAGAAGGCCAGTACAGCAATTGCTATTACGTTCCCTCAGAAAGAGATGTTCAAAGTCTCCAAGTGATTTTATTCACACATTCTCCATCAAATAAGGATTGCTTGCTACAAAGGGCTTCCCTCCCAACCCCTCAGTAACAAAGTATTCTTCAAGAACTATATGAGATCATTGGCTAAAAACAATAATGGGAATGAAGGGGCAGGGAGCATTCACAAGGGAGAATCAATAGGAGTGAGGAGTGAGAGTGGGATACTGTGACCACACAGCCAGTGTGGTGTAGTGGCTAAAGTGTTGGACTGGAAGTCAGGAGATTCTAGTCCCCACTTGGCCATGGAAACCCACTGGGTGACTTTGGGCAATCACAGACTCTCAGCCCAACCTACCTCACAGGGTTGTTGTTGTGCGGATAACATGGAGAGGAGGAGGATTATGTATGCTGCCTTGGGTTCCTTAGAGGAAAAAAGGCAGGACATAAATGTAATAAATAAATAAATAAATAAATAAATAAATAAATAAATAAATATCACTTCTTCTGCAGGGCTCCCAGGCCAAGATTTACTTCCATTTTTAGTGCCCATTTTAGGGAAGAAAGCCTTCAATAATAACAAGGGGTTGATTTTGAGGTTCATCAGACAAGCATTTTATTGCACATTTGCTACTGTCCAGTTACAGATTTGTGCACATACCTTAGACAATAACATCTGCCTCCCGTGCACCTCCTGCTCCTTCTGCTCATTTTTCCATAGCAAAATAGATCCCTTTTAATCTGACCTTTTTAAAAAAAAACGGAATGTGCATGGTCTTCTGCTGTGTGCAGGGAAAGCCTCTGAATGCGCCATGTGCTCTTTGTTTACTTCCTCTTTTCCCTCCCAGAAGAATGAGGAAGTGTGGAGAAGCAATGGTAAAGATGCTCTTTGTATGGGAGAATCAGCAAACAGGCTCATGCTTACCCATTTTTCCTAATACATCACACAGTGAGGAAGCCATCTTTTTCCACCTCCACCTCCCCATCAAAGAACAATGCAACATCATGATATAGGGCCTATTCAGAGAACACATTAAGTCATGGTGAGGCTGCTAACTGCTTTGCAGCAAATGGTTAGTGAGCTCATTTAAACCATGGCTTAGTAGCCACCATGGTTAGGAATGGTTCATACAACATGCTAAGTCATGGTTCACAGAACACATTAAGCCATAATGTTTAGATCAAAGTGCTCAACCACCTTGGCTTAGTGTGTCATCCGAACAGGGTCATAGTATTGCTTCCAATAGGCTATTCTGCAGCAACTGGAAACAATGACATGACAACCCATCATGGTGGCTTGCCCTGTTGTCTGAACCTGGTGTGGTTTCCACAGGGTGGCTTATTTTTCATGAACAAACCACGCTGAGAACCCGTGCCTTGTTGGGTTGCTCAAGGTGGCTTGTTTTCAGGGTGGCTTATCATGATGTCCGAACCTGGCAGGGTGACTTCATCATGGGTTGTAATGAATGTCTAGAGAGCCACACAGCAAGAGTGGCAAAAAAAACCTGCCACTCCTTGTGATCTCACTAGTGCCATCACCATCATCCTTTCTCAGAACTCTCTGCCCGTGCTTCTAAAATTTGAGAAGAACACATTTGCAACATTTTCCTAATTTATTCTCTTTCTGTCTTGCACAAGTGTGTACATTTAAAAGTCCATGGAATTTGCATACCTTTACTGATCCCAGTTACTCCCCGATCTGCCTTGAAATGTGCATATCTTTAACAATCCTTGTCACTGCTCTATAACCCATATGCATAAGAACATAAGAACAGCCATGCTCAATCAGACCAAGGGTCCATCTAGTCCACACTTTTTTCACACAGAGGTCAACCAGCTGTCGGCCAGGGACCAACAAAGCAGGACATGGTGCAACAGCACACTCTCACCCATGTTTCCCAGCAACTGGTGTATATAGGCTTACTGCCTCTGGTATAGGAGCAACTGGTAACAACAGAGACCAGTGGAGGAAAGTGACAAGCACGGAAGGGTTGTAGGGATCAGAAAACTGCTGGCAGCTGCAAGAGGCGGAGCTTTTCAGGAGGTTATAATTGGTAGTACATGAAGCAGTCTTTCTTCTTTTTTTTAAAAAAAGGTGTGCACTAGTAAAGCAATTGCAGAGGTGGAGGATGAAATTCACAAGGACATTACAAGACAGAGATATAGGTATGCTTGGAAGAATAGCGGACAGGTGATCTTACTCTTGTGCACAAGACCCCTATTTTAGTTTAGTTTATTTTTAAGTTTGAGAATGTGTGTTACTGCATTCATGAGGGCTCAGGAAATTAATTCCCTTCAGTGATGTGTCTGTGTGGAGGTTCCCTCAGTAGTTGGCAACCCCAGCAGACCCATTGCCGAAAGGGTGGACGTAGGGACCGAGGAAAGAGTTCTGCCCCAAAGGCACCTGATTGGGCATGCCATGAGCCTGCGGGAGGACTGAGGGTGGAATCAAGCCCCAGAAAGCCCCAGAGTGCCTGATCGGCTGTCAGGTTAGTGGCTTATTCCAACCCATGAAGGTTTATTCTCAGGGTAGCTTTGTATGACATGTGAATTTGCTCATTGCCAGTCTGCTTTAAGCTTCTTCTTCTTGTTGTTTAAAGAAGAAAAAGCATAAAACTTTCAGCTGCCTCATCTTAAACAATGGCAAGTCCCCCCCCCCCTTCCCCCAGGCCAAAAAAATAGTCATCCCCCTTTCTCAAAATTGCAGGAAATGCTCCTTTGCTATGATGGGACATGAATGGCCCTGCAGAGAGAGAGAGAGAGAGAGAGAGAGAGAGAGAGAGAGAGAGAGAGAGAGAGAGAGAGAGAGAGAGAGAGAGAGAGAGAGAGAGAGAGAGAGAGAGAGAGAGTGTGTGTGTGTGTGTGTGTGTGTGTGTGTGTGTGTGTGTGTGTGTGTGTGTGTGATATTTGGCTCTGCTTTAACAAATGCCATCAGGTGCCACATTACAAGGAAAACATGGATTGGAACACTGAAGTTTCTTTCATGTAGTCTAGTCCTTTACAGTCAAACTACATGTTACGTTAATTATAAAGCATGAAGCTGACCCTCCTGCCAACTTCATTAAAGCAGTTAACTTAAAAAAGAAGTCTTTTGTAATAGGGATTGATTAAAAAAAATCAGCATGCAATTATGGAATGTGGATGAGGTTTTCACTTCTATATTCAAAGTGAATCTTTACAATAAATGAGATGAAATGTAATGTAATGTGTTGAATATAATGAGACCATCACTTTAGAGGAAGTGAAAGGAAAATAGTACAGCATCTAAAGATATAAGAGAAGATTATAAAGTCAGCATTATTTAGCTGAATATGCATCACTTAAGTCATAGAATAGCAGAGTTGGAAGGGGGGCTACAAGGCCATCGAGTCCAACCCCCTGCTCAATGTAGGAATCCACCTGAAAGCACACCTGACAAATGTCTGTCTGGCTGCCTCTAGAATGCCTCTAGTGTGGGAGAGCCGACGACCTCCCTAGGTAATTGGTTCCATTGTTGTACTGCTCTACCAGTCAGGAAGTTTTTCCTGATGTCCAGCTGAAATCTGGCTTCCTGTAACTTGAGACTGTTATTCCATGTCCTGCACTCTGATGGGATTGAGAAGAGATCTTGGCCCTCCTCTATGTGACAACCTTTTTGAAGAGTTGAAGTATTTGAAGAGTGCTGTAGTCTTTAAACCTTAACGTGTGGGTGATTTTAAAAAACAACACATTGACACCAATGTAGGCTTTGGGGCACATTTCAGGAAGGAAGCATCAGGGAGGGGAAGGTTTAAACCCCTGTGTAGGGGTCCTATTCCAAATTGGGTGCCCATTTGTTTACTTGGATTTAAAAACAACAACACCAAGATAGTCAGCTGCCATGTAATTAATGTAATATGTAGTTTGGGCTTATCTACATCAAGGCCTCATGACACATCTTCACCAAGCAGGATATAACACTATGAAAGTGGTATAAAAGCAGTATATGGTATATGTCATGGGCCCCAACAGTTGTCAGTGCACTTCAATACCACTATAAAGCAGTAGTGTGGCTCCTGCCTTTCATATACTGCTTTCATACCACTTTCATAGTGGAATATCTGCATGGTGTAGATGAGCCCTAGCCCCACAGACAAGTGATATATATCTAGCTGCCTAATGTGTTTTCTATAATATTTTCATATAGACTTTGCATTATCTTCCTCTTTTTTTTTTTTTTTTGGAAGCAATAGTCTCATTACATTCAGCACATTTCGTTTCATACATTTGTAAGGATTCATTTTGACTGTAGAATTGAAAAACCTAGTCCACATCCCATAATGGCATGCTAATTTTTTGTTAATTGCTGTTACAAAAGACTTTCATTTGAATCTAACGGCTTTAATTAACTTGGCAGGACATTTATGCATGATATATTTGCACAGCTTGATATTTTCCTCTGTTGAAGGAGTTTACCACATTTTTTGTATTAATCTGATTTGTTAGATAGTGTGAAAATGGGAAGATCTAAAAGCAAAGACGACAATGCTCAGTCTGTTTCAGATTTATACAAGCATTCTCTAACATTTACCAGTTTATATATCGAAGCAAGATTATCTTGTGTTACAGTATATTGAAACCTTACTTTATCTTGGACAATTTAACACAAAAATTGTTATGGCAGTGGAGTAATCAAAGAAATGACATTAGGGCTTCTTACATGGTGTTGCAAAAGATGTAATTGTTATAGTGGCATGTGCTTTCTGAATGGTATCATTGGTTCATAAACAAAATTACTATTCTTTTCACTTGTAATGTGGATGAATGATTTCAGTTTACATCATTATAGTTGCAATAATGCTGGTATTTTCAGTATGTTGTTCCCATAGTTCTACTTCAGAATGTACTGGAACCCACTTGCATCAATGGGGTTGCAAGGTACTCCAGAAGCTGTGTCATCCCCTCCCGCTATTTTTAAGCATACAATTTCATATCTCATTTATTCCTCAAGAATGATGGCAATTGTGCCCCACGGTTGCCACACCCCCACCCAATTTCTCTGTCTCCCTTTCAACTAAGGATAATAAGAAAACACAAGTTGACAATGAAATCACGATATACCCAGGTTTATGGGGTCATACTGCCTCAAGCACTTTGGTTAATTTTGCCTGGTATGTTTTCTGTATGGGGAGACAATCTTCAATAAGTGCATTGGGGTCAACTCAATCCCAACCGGAAATTGGTTACCAACTTACACATTTACTTTTTCTTCATATTCTTTACATACCAAAAAGCCCTTTCATAGGGTGAGGTTCCCTACTTATTTCTGACTTGCAAGCTTATGTAGAAAAACAAAACAAAACCCTCTTATTTGTCTGATGGGGTCATTTGGATCCCCTCAGTCAGTTGCTATGGCTGTTAGCTAAATTGATGCCGCATCTAAGGTCTCTGCCTGTTTGCAAACTTTCTGTGTTCTGAGCTGTAGTCACCTTTGAGTCACCCTGAAAGTTGTTAACTGCTGTTGAGCCAAGGTTTGTTTTGCAGCCAGTCAGATTCCATTAAGTTTGCAGGAGCAGGGAGAGAAAGAGGACATTTTAGAAATTAACTGCTGTGTTTTTGAGTGTAGTTGACAGTAATAAGGTTGCTTGAATTTTTGTGCTCTTAAGTTACTATGCTCTCATGGTTTTGTTTAATCATAAAAATTGTAAAAAGTTATATGGATATTATGTAGATGTTATGGTAAAAAAAACCCACCACCCCTAATGTTATTGTTGTAAAGATTTTAAAGTTTACATGAAGGTACTCTTGAGCCCAAAGCTTTCATGTTAGAACTTTATTTCTTTTCAACAAACAAGAAAAGTGGTGTATCTTTTCATACCAATCTAGAATTTTCATACCAATCAAATTATTTTCCCCAACTATGATTTATTTGGTTTATGTCATACTCCAAATTAATCCTGTAGGTATCTGACAGTCATCATGGATGGTACAAGCAGGTCATTCTTGTCTGGAAGGCATCAGGTTCTCTTTGTCCTTGTATTAAAATATATTTCCACATATCAGACCAACGGTGGGATCTATAACCAATCAGTACAGAGAGGTTAAGTTAATAGCAATCAAGTGCTGATTCATCTTTATATAATCTTATATGAATGAAAATAACTTAAAAATCAAATATAGATTCTCATTAGGGATGAAAAAGAAATTAATTCAGTTCACATTTCAATGTGAATTTACCTAATTTCACACGTCTGAACCAATATGCTAAACCAAATTCAGTTACCGCACTACTACAAATTTTGCAATGGAGTTCTCCAATCAAACCATGCAGAAAAAAATGTGTATATTATGGGGAAAACGTTCAAAATACATTATTAGGAAAAGTGCTTGAAAAAAATGAGTCTGAGGCAAACATGCATACAAAAATACATGTATTAGGATAAATGCACACAAAAATGCTTATGAATTTTCATACTTTTTTTTTTAAGAAAAAGTCTCAACACTCAGGATTTACCAAACCTAAGACTTAGGAAATTGTCAAAGTTTAAGATGGACTGAACTTAAGTTTGAAAACAATGAGAAACTGAAACTGATAGATTCATGCATGCCATTTGCTCAGCACTCCTATCCTGTTAAGATTCTCTTAGGATAATTTTTCAGTTGAGCAGCTAGACTATGAAATATTGATCATGCATGATTCTTTTCCTGAAAAACCACTTTCCCCAGAAATGTGAAGTCGAATTAACAAATCTCAATGAAAACAAATTACAAGGACAAAATATGAAAAATCCCAACAGTGTCGGGAATGCCTCATGCTGAATTGGCTTTACAACTGAAGCCAAACTTGCTCATATTACAGACTAGCATCAAGATGCTGGTGTTGGGATTTGTATCTGAATGTTGAGACCACATTACACCTTGAAATATTTTAGATCTGAATTGTGAAGACAAGGATCTCAAAGCAGAGTAACAATGTTGGAGGGACTTGGGAATACGGTGTTCTTGGCATTTGACCAATTGAGAATTAACTTTTTGCTGGTGGCCTGGAAATTTGTGTCTATTTATATGGCTTCCTTCTTGTTGCTTTTGATGGGCAGAAATTGACTTTTGGATTTCACCTTCTGATGTCACCAAAGTGGCCTATAATTAACTCATCAAAGCAATATAGACAGGAACAATCACAAAGATCCAAAATAAACCTCCAACTGTTGGAAAAATGAACCATGTTAAAGTCTTGACTTATGGGAATTGCTTGTGTAAAGCACACCACCACCCCACATTCCCCCAGAATGACAACTAGATGTTCTATTCAGTTAAGATCGACTTTGACTTTTCCGTAACTTCTCCATATGTTGTGATGCTTAAAAAAGGTAAAGAGCAGAGACAGCAAGGATGCTACAGTCCAGTCTTAGAGAGTTCTGAAGATGATGTTTGGAAGAATAATGTCCATGTAGATGAGAGATGATATAAAAGTAGGAGTGGCACCTGGTGCCCACTGGAGCTAATGGGGTGGAGGGTGAGTCACCAGAGATGGAGCATTCTTTTAAATTCCCAGCACCCTAAATGACACAAAAGGGAAACCAAGGCACATGAACTTAAGATGATAAATGCAATGTGAGGCAGCAATACATACAGCCCTTAGAAATGTGAAATAGATCAGCAGGTTATACTGAAACCAAATTTGGAATGCTGACCTGCTACTGCTTAGACTTAACTATGGGCACTCAAGGATACTGCTGAGTTAGGAATCATGAGTGGGCACTGAAGAAGAATAGTGATACTGCCATTGGTTACGACCATAAATGTGCAGGGGATCCTTGTGGGACACTTAACAGGGGTTAACATTAACAGGCATTTTCTTTTCTTTTCTTTTGAGGTATTAAAAAAATCTGTGTCACGTTTCTATAACCATGCTGCTGCTTCTACCTTCAGAATCTGGAGTATACTGTTCTGAAGATGGATTGGTATGCCCAAGTTCTCTGAATAACCAGCACTTGCTTCCTATTCTATTCAGTTCACTGAAGATTTTTGCTGAAACCACTCTCCAGTGGCCTTTCCCTTGCAGGCACAAAACACAAGTAAAGCAGAAAAATGATTTATGGACCAGGGTTCCTGCTTCCTTTAGAACTTAAGTTGTTTTCATTCTGGTTGCTCATTAATATTCATAGATTTCCCAGAACCATTACTTGTGTCTCTTATTATTTGGGGGAATGTTTGTTTTATTTCAGTGCATGTTTTAGCTCCCTCAAAAGACCATGACTGGAAAAATAGAGAAAATATTGTTTAAAATACCCATAGCAATAAAATACATCTGCAGTGCAATCTTATATATATCTATTCAGATGTAAGTCTCATTGAATTAATAGAGATGTACTTCGAGGTAAGAGGGGGTGTTTGGGGCTGCTATCCTATGCCCACTAACTTCAGAGTCTGCACCATTGAACTCACTAGGATTTACTTCTGAGTAGACATGCATAAGACTGTGCTTCAAAATGACTATTCCTGCTGTCAACTTACCCCATAGTAGCCAGTTGTATTGCTTTCGATTCAGTTATGTGGCCACCTCAAAATTTACTGCAGAATGTACAAAATTTACTGTGGGAACTTAAGTGGAAGTTGGGCTGCAACATTTGTTTTTTCTCTTTCTTTATATCACAAAAGGGAAGTGCAGGAGGAATTTCCCCTGTTCCACTTGCCCCAGCCCAGAGGAGCATATATTAGCTTACAGCTGTCTAAGACCACCACCACCCCGTACTTAACGTCTTGCCCATGATGAGAGCCCCCCTGGACCTGCTCCTCACCTTTCCTGTTGCAACCTGCTTATTCACCTGGCTCTCACTGTGGCCCAGATAATAATGGTAAGGAGAAGGAGACCTGAAGTCCAGAACCAGATTGGAGGCCCCACTGCTACTCTTTACAGGTATATATATATGCCTACCCATTTACTTAACATCTTGTGGTCCTTTATGAAGCATCTGAATGGTGGAGTGTCAGGACAGAGAAAATAAATACCTCAAGCCCTGAGCTAGGGATTATTAGGAGAGTCGAGCCAAATAAAGGGCAAAGAAGTCTCATTAATTAGTAATTTCCAGTAGCCAAACTGATTACACCATTGCAATTTCATCAATACTTATTTAAGGTGTATGGCAATAGTAATTCCTCAAGGTCAGAAGCCTCTTTCATAGAACAGTGTGGATGGTGGACTGCATTCCAGTTTTGCTTCAATTCTAAGAATGATTAATGTAAAAACATAAGAAGATCCATGCTGAATCAGACCAAGGGTCCATCTAGTCAAGCACTGTGTTCACACAGCGGCCAACCAACTGTCGACAGGAAACGCACAAGCAGGACATGAGTGCAACAACAATTATTGCCTTCTGAGCTGCAACGAGATACAGAAGAGTTAGTTTGTCCAACACTGTTGATTCCAGTCAGTTTCTTCTTCCTTGCTTATCCACCCTGGGTTTTTCCTACGAGAAACCTGGAGAGAGCTGTTAGCATTCCATTCCATGCCTGTGTGGTATCATTATAATGGAATAGAAAGAGAGAGAAAGAAAAAATAGGAATAGAATACATACACTTGGGACAAAGTGGGGATGTCTGAGTGCAGATGGAAGTCTCTAAGGCATTAAGACTATGCAGGCTTTGTAAACTTGGTTATTTAATAAACAAAGTACCCCCTTGTTCTGAGACTTTGTACAGTGTATTATTTATTTGACTACCCTGATATATTCCAGTGGAAAAGAAAGATTACTCCTGAGGGGATTGTTTTCCCAAGTCCAGATGTTGTGGGCATGCAGATGTTTCAACAAAGCATTCAGGCATTTTCATTTCATCCATTCAATTGGCATCACATGAGGCAGAGAGTAGAAATCAGCCTGATGGCTGTACCAACCCCCAGAACTCCCCATGACTGTTGCTGAAACATCTGCAATGGGAAGACTTCCCCACCACACACACTCAAGTAGGCTCCCCAAGCAATTAAGAACCCAAATCAGTTGTGCAGGGGAGGGGGATTGGGACAATGGGCTCCCCCTGCTTCTTCCTGTTGCACAATGGTATTCACATCAGGGAGGGAGAATGCCTGATTAGGCCCTTGTCTATACGAGGGGAAAGACCTGGGTGTCAGGATCTGTCCTGTCCTGCAGCACCATCTCGCAGCAACTTGCCATATAACCAGCTGTAGGGCTTCACAGGATGCGAGCCCTGACTGGTAAAGTCCTGCAGGGTTCAGCCCAGACCAGCAGGCACTGCCAAGTAGGCTCATACGGAACAGCTGGGAGCTGCCAGGAAAGGCCTATATAAGAGCTGCATTTCACCTTCAGCCTTTGCCACAGCAACACGGTCTCTCGTGCTAGCTGCAGCCAGTTCCTGACCATTTGCTACCGCAGATCTTGCCTTGCCGGACCTCTTGTTTGTCTTGACCACGCCTCTGCCTCCTTTGTTACCTGGTACATGCCTGAACCTTGCTTTGGCTTTGACCATCGACTTTTGCCTCTGGCTGTTGTTTAGACTCCATTTCTCCTGGACTCTGCCTCTTGCCTTGATCCCTGCCTGGACCTTGCCTGCTTGTTGACTGAACTCCACTTCTGCCTAAGGCCCCTGCTTGGATTCTGAACCTGCGTCTGACCTTGTGCCTGTTTCCTGGGTCTGCCTCTGGCCCTCTGTTGGACTCTGCCACCCAAGACCCATGCCTCACTCCCAGCTTGCTCCACCAGTATTCCAACCACCCAAGCTGGTTCCATCTCCATCCGTCCCGGCCCTGGCGTTCCTGCTTAAGGACCCTGCCGCCCATGCCCAGGATCATGACACTGGGGTGGCTTCACAGTAGAGGCATTTAAATTACACTCCAGCCATCGCAGAACCATCCAAGAAAATTGAGCAATGGTTTCCATTGAAGAGAACAGTATCAACAATAAAGTATACCTGGCTCTTTTCTATGATCTCTTTCTAATTCCCAACAGAAAACTGGCAAACGAAGTGGTTTGGACACCCTAGATTTCCATTGCTATAGCCTGCATGTTTGCAGACCACAGCGCTATCGAATTTAATAGTGTTTATATTTTTTGATTTGGAAGATCCATTTTTTTCTGCTGAGTTATATGGGTTTAATAAATCTGGAGAGACATGATTGATACAGTGGAGTTCCTTTAGATTTCTATCATTATAACACATGAGAAAAATTGACCTAAAATAGTTATTGAATTTCCTGGGCCCAATCTACACAAAGGCATCTTTCAACGCTGATGCAATTCAGAAACGCATTTTCCTGAATTCGCATTTCCTCCTCCTGTGGCAAATGTAGCCAATTAATACAGTGAGATAAAGATATAAACCCTGCTTTCCTGAGGCAAACGTAACCTTAAACCACATTAATGGGAATACATGTAGGCAGAGTGTCACAACATCAACAAGCTTTCTCCCCCTCCCCTTTTTTTTAAAAAAAAAATTCCATTAAACTTATGTGAAGGTCTGATGCTGCGAATAAACAGAGATTTTTTTTAAAAAAAAGTCATCCCTAAAGCAATTCTCAATTCTCCACCCATCTCTCCCATGTTGACTAAGTGCAGTTGAAGTCGATGTGATTTACTTCTGAGTAGACATGTTTACCTAGTCTTTGCAGCTCATTCCTTCAGGTAAGGGGGAAAAAAGGGGACAAAGGAGAGAACTGGGAAGTCTTGAATTCCACCCACCCCCCTCATAAGCAGCAAAAGCAATGTGCTGGCTTTCTCAGAAGTAAGCCTCATTGAAAATAATGTGATTTACTTCTGACTAGCCATGTTTATCCATTTTCACATAGTTGTTCCTTGAGGCAAAGAAGAAGAAAAAGAACAAAGGAAAGAAGGTGTCTTGGGACATCAGCAAGTTCCCTTCCTTTGTTTGTTCACATTCATTAAGGTTATTCAGAGGTGCAATGATGCGAACGAGAAGTGGATTTAAAAACGAAAGTCATCCCAAAAGCAAGGTGCTGTCTTTCCCTGAGTAAGCCTCATTGCATTAACTCTTCAGTTCATTGAGCAGCGAGAGAGAGAGCAGGAGAGAAGCCAGAAATGTGTTTGTTTTAGTCACAGTTCTGCAGGTACGCAGGAATGCATTAACAGACAAACAAAAAAAATCTAATGGTCAGAGGAGGGTGAAGCTGACAGGAAAGGTTAATTCCTTCTGTTCCTGTCAGGTGCAGCCTTCGCTGACAGAACTGGTCATTCCTCCTCACAACACTAAAGCCACTCTTCCCTTGGAGTAGTACCACAAGTTTAGGACGACTAAGTCCCAAAATGCATAGAAGTCACAGTAACTGGGAAATACATCACAAAAGGACTTTGTGAAAATGCAGGGAACAGATTTCTTGCCATACAGATTAGGGTTAATGTCATGTGTCACACCTGTGTGTGAGGCACCATAGCACTGCATTAAATCCCCTGTGTAGAATGGGCCTTGTACATAATTTTTTTTCTAGGTAGTACTCCAGTTGGGGGTTCATTTATATAAATATATAACATTTGGACAATCTACAGAATATATCACCACCTTAAAGAAAATGTATATTAACTGAGGTATTCCTTATATCATAAGAAAAAGCTGGTGAATGCAACTATTGCAGTAGACAAATCAGCAAGCATATTGGTGTAGATGGATGGGATAGATAACAATCATACACTGGAACTATGGTTATGAATCTACTCCTTGAACGATATAAATTTTAACTACAGTAGCTTAAATAGTTTCTACTAATTAGAAACAATAGATGCAATCCAGCAGAATTGAAAATCAATTCAAGTTTTGCCATTAATTTCAATGGGAAGTTGATCACACTCGATGGTCACAATCAAGCACAGTGGGGTCTACTTAAGTCTTAATGAAAGAATAGATCTTAACCATGGATAGGCCTGTGCTTAATTATTGTCCATTTACTGAATCAGACAATTGTTCAAACTGGGTCATTTGCTCAAAGACCAGCTCTTAATTCCTGACAACAACTGCACCAGTGTGAACATAAAAGAGAAACCCAGCAAGTATTTTGCAGACACATCTAAAGCTTCACCGCACCAGGGTTATACTGTGCAATCACTGCGAATTGTGTGCAAAGGACTCCGAAGTTTTCCAGCTTATAATCCGCTTTTATTGTGAAGTACTCCCATGCATCCTGTTTTAATTGTGCTTCAAAGGCAAAAGCCTCACCGTATTTTGCTACTAGTTTTCGAGAGTATCATTTGTTGTTTTCTGAGCAGCCACTGGGGTGCAGGAGCAGGATTTGAAGAAAAATCAAACTAATGCTTACATCTGCGTAAGGTTTAAAGATAAAGACATCAAAATTGGCAGAGTAATAGATATTAAGGAGAGCTTTAAGCATACAAAATTTGAATCAGATTGGGTCATCTGTTGATTTTTTTATGATTTTTTACATTTCCCCCCTTAAACCCATTTCCTGGTATGCAAAGGATCTAGCTGCATGGTGACAGGTTAGCACTGTAGGGGATGATTTGAGGGAAACAGGTACGTGGGGTGAAGCTCTTATATGGTAGTGGGTAGCAGAAGGCCTTTGAAGCAATGCTGGACAGCTGAATATCACCATTTTAATTCCGCACAACTCCTCTGGTGCGGTGTTGTTCTGAGTCATTGTGGGAGATTAACATGGTGTCTACCAGGCTCAGCCACTTTTGAAAGAGGTGCATCTGTGGTAGCCTCTCCAAGGTGCTGCTGGGGCTGTAAGAGCTGCCTAGGGACGCTAGATGCTAGTGCTGGGTCTGTCTTCTTACATGATAACTTTCAGAAGAGGAGGAGGACATCCTCACTGTAAGAAAGAAAGGTGCAATGTAGACTCTAGATTAGGGTGACCATATGAAAAGGAGGACAGGGCTCCTGTATCTTTAACAGTTGCATAGAAAAAGGAATTTCAGCAGGTGTCATTTATATAGAGAGAGAACCTGGTGAAATTCCCTCTTCATCCCAGCAGTTAAAGCTGCAGGAGCTATATTAGATTGACCAGATTTAAAAGAGGGCAGGGCACCTGCAGCTTTAACTGGTGTGATGAAGAGGGAATTTCACCAGGTTCTCCATATATACAAATGACACCTGTAGAAATTCCCTTTTCAATACAACTGTTAAAGATACAGGAGATCTTACTTTTCATATAGTCAGCCTACCCTTGATTAAAAGAAACTTAAAAGAAACTTTTTCCTGGTTTAAAATTAAAGGCCCATCTTTTTTTTCCTTTTAAGAATGTGTGTTATTTAGTGGTATTCTAGCCTACGAATAATCTGATCGTGTCCCTTCAGCATTAGGCGTTTAGATGTCCTCATAATCCCTAACCACCGCCACTCTTCCTGGTACATTTCTATAGCTCAAATAATAATAATAATAATAATAATAATAATAATAATAATAATAATAATCAAACAAAAAACACCACATTGTTGCTTCTTAGTGACCTGGGAAATGCCACATGTCAGCCAAAGGCAATTACGATCTGCACAGTGCTACCTTGAGCCGACCCTGTACACAATACAGGTCAGAGAGAGCCCTTTAAAAGCAATTACCTTTTCAACTGGGGAAAAATACATAGACCCTTACTGCAGTAATGCCAGGTTTGCTGTGTGTACATACCCAATCAGTTGCAGAAATGAGAGAAAGAGCCTAATGCTCATTTGTATTATCAGTCAGGCATTATTAACAGCAGCAGTGGTGCAGGCAGTAGTGCAAAACTCAGGGCATCTAACTCCTGAGTGCAAAACCTAGTGGCATCTAAACATCTGACCTGTATTGTGTATAGGGTCTCCTCAAGGAAGCACTGGTACATGGTTTGTATGCAGCAAAAGTCAGAAAGGAGGTTCCTTCTTTTAACTGGTTCCTGTGTGATGTAGTGGCTAAAGTGTTGGACTGGGAGTCAGGAGATCCAGGTTCTAGTCCCCACTCAGCCATGGAAACCCACTGGGTGACTTTGAGCCAGTCACAGACTCTCAGCCCAACCTACCTCACAGGGTTGTTGTTGTGAGGATAACATGGAGAGGAGGAGGATTATGTACGCTGCCTTGGGTTCCTTGGAGGAGAAAAGTTGGGATATAAAAGTAATTAATAAATAAATAAATAAATCTTTTCCCTCCTGCCCCACATTGCAGCCAATATTGTTAATGTTGCTACATCTTAGGTGTCTTAGGGACAAGTTACTTAAGGCATCAGTCACATCTTTTAACAAGCCTGCTTCACTTGGCCACTTTCATTCTGGAGAATAAAATACATGCAGACTCAGAGCCCTGATCTTGAACATACTCCCAATCTGGATTGGACCCCTGTGCCCAATATCTGTGAAATCCTTCCCTCCTGCCTGCTTCCCCCCACCCCCCGGGTGTTTTGCCCATGCCCCTTCTGAGGAGGTCACTGAAAGATTAAGATGTGTGTGGTGTGTGGGGGGGTGATGACCCTTGCTGGCCAAACCAAACTGTCAAAAGCAAGGTGCATTGGATATATATGGTATATTTGGATGCCTGTGCCTCTTCTGCTTAGTTCTGTGCGGGGAACAATGCCATTCCTCCTACCTGTCTGATTTCCACCAATGTGGGCGTAAGCAATTGCTCTTGGGATGTGGGGGGGGGGGCAAATAGTGGTGATGGCTGAAGATTATTTCTGTCTACTCAACACTGCTGGAGTAGTTTAGAACTAAGCTTTGTTGTTGTGCTGGATAGCACAGTGAGGGGAATGGTATTGAGGTGAAAAAACCCATTGGTGAGGACCCCGAGGCCTCATTGTGGTGAAGGAGGTTCTTTCAAGCTAGAAACAGGGAGGAAGCCAACCTTGCTGATCTTGGAGGCTTCATTGCTTAGAAATGAACAGCCTTGGAACTGCTAGGGGTCAGCAATAAAGAACAAGATGGACCTTAGGGTTGAACTGAAATTCTGAGTCAGGGTGAGGTCTCCTGATAAGGTAAAATGAAGGTGAGGGGAGGCACTTCAGATTGGAAGGAAGAGAGAGAGAATACCAAACATGGTAGACAGCAAAGTACATTGCTGGAGAAGGAAGAGTCAGGAGAGTTTTTTCCCATTGCAGATCAAATGTTGTTTAATAAATCTCATGTCTTCATTCGAAGTGGGGCCCAATAAGGAGAAATAGACTAGGATGAGGATATTTTAAGATACAGGCAGGTGACCTTTATCAACTGGTACCAGGTTCAGCCATGTACCTTTTTGGAGGGGTCAGAAAGGGGGTATGCGCCCCAGCAAAAACAGTCACACTGGACAGTCTGGAATTCTATACACTATTCCTCAACAGATGGTGTTTGTCCCATCCATGTACCTTATGATGTAATTATTGGCTCTGAAAAGGGATTGGGGTGCTATCACCCCCTAATCACCCCCATCAGTTGCACATAAGGCTGGCAGTTTTGGAGATGTCGCACTTTTGCAAAATGTCCAGACAGTCATCTTATGGTGTAAATATTTTGACATGAGCACTCACACTATGAAGTCTTGAGGTCCCTAGGCATAATGATGTATCTCAAAATAAGCCAGACGTCTCTGATTCATGCAGATACTTATTTTAGATGACGGCACTGTTGCTAACTTCCTGTCATATTCCCAAAGTGATAAGAAAAAAAGGAACACTGAAGAGCATTGTCATATCATAAGCACTAGCCAGATGTGTGTGTGCGTTGTTGTTGTTGCTTTTGCTCCATCTGGTACTACTAGTTATGCTAAATTTAAACAAATGACTACTATGCACTATTTGCTTGTACCAGGGTTGGGGAACGTCCAGCCTGGGGGCCTCATGAGTCCCTTGGGGATTCCCCACCTGACCTAGCAGCTTCTTCCCCTGTTCCTGCCCTTTCTGCCCTAGGGGGAAAGTTCTTATCTCCAAGACCAGCTCCTTTTCTCAAACTTTATCAAGGGAAAGCAGGTATCTCCAATATGATTTTAAGCAGCTACAATGTGGTTCCCAGTCATCTGTTTTCACCTATAAGTACGTTGAGGGCATGTCTAGACAGGGCGATATCTCGGGGATTGCCTCAGGATCATCCCTCCCTGCTCCTGGAATCCCCGCATAAGGGATCCCGGGTGCAGGGAGGGATGATTCCTCCCTTTCCCTGGGATATGACCCTACCCTTCCATCCCATTTTTTCCCATGGTCTCAGGATGATCCCGAGTGTGCAGGATGTGTGGCCCACCGCTGCGGTTTTGTCCCGGCTCCTCACGAGTAAATGTGAGGACCCAGGCACGGGGCACAGAGCTCTGCAAGTGCTCCGTACTCATCGGGGATGGGGGGGGGAGCAGGTTTGGGGCTTTCTTTTTTAAAAAACTAACCTTTGTGCTGGAGCGCTGGTGTGCTTCAGCTCCTGTGCCTTTTTAAAAAAATGGTGGCCACAATGTCTTCTTCTTCCGGGGACGTCATACATCGCGTGTAGACGAGGAGGACGATCTCACGCTCATAAAATTGCAAGATCATATCCCTCCACCCCCCTCATCTAGACATGCCCTGAATGTCTTCTACACACACACACACACACACACACACACACACGTGTACACCCAAAGAATCTTTTGTTTTCTTGTCCATTTAAGGAATCAGAGCAAATGAAACCATTGTTGAAGTGTTAATGGCTCTGAAAGAACTATAGATAGGAGTTAAAATGTGACTATAATGATTGCTGGAGGCATTGTACTGAGAATTTCTTCAACCAGAGGGCATTCCATTATGTGGAAGTATTCCCAGAGAAATAAGTAATCTGCTAGAAGGCAAGAATCTTCTTTTAGGCAAAGTATTCTGTTGAGGATTGCTTTAACTTAAGCATGCCTGCTGCATCCATTTAGTCCTCTTCACACTCCCAAACAGAGGAACAATTATATCTAGTTAACTTAAAATTTTAAATATACTTTAAATCTGTTTTTTTTAATGTACTTTAAGAATATAGTACTGTATATGCTATTGAGGTCTATAAGCTTCATGTGACATACATATGATTCTTACGCTTCTTATGCTTATTAAAGCATTGTCTGGAATGGTCAACATTTCTATACAAATTTGGGGAAATAATGCATGTGTGAATGAGACAGGCAGGTCAGCAGGAGGCAAAGAAGAGAATCCTATGGTAAAATCAGACCTCTGTTGTGCTGGAAAGCATGAAAACAGGGAAGGATCAATCAAGTTCAACATCTCGATTGAACATCTAAGGTCCTCCTCCGGGTGCCTACTGCGAGAGAGGCTTGGAGTGTGGCAACGAGGGACAGGGCCTTTTCAGTGGTGGCCTCCAGACTCTGGAATGATCTCCCTGACAAGGCTCGCCTGGCACCAACACTGCTATCTTTCTGGCGCCAGGTTAAGACTTTCCCCTTTGCCCATGCATATGGTGGCACATCTTAATCACCCACATGTTTAGGGTTTTTTTTTAATGGCTTTTAATGCTTTGTGTGTGTATGTTCTGTGTTTTAGAATTTTAAATTTTGTATACTCGTTTTTATCTTAATTTCTGTAAACCGCCCAGAGAGCCTTGGCTATGGGGGTGGTATATAAGTGTAATAAATAAATAAATAAATAAAATACGTCTTTCAAATACAACTGTCCTTTATTGAAAGATAACCTGTCTGTAAGAAACTCCTATGAGCCACAGAAGCAAGCAAACTACATGAGCTGAAGAGGCCCCAAACGTGTTAACATTGAACCACAGCACCCTCTGGCTTATATAATAATGGGAAACTATCATATGGTATGTTAAAAAGTAGCAATTAAATAGTGGAACACTAGTGAAAGCCGGACAAGGGAAGGCAACGTAATTGTTTGAGAGAGAAAGTACATAATCCCCCCCCCCCCCCGGACGCAGCCCATATTCACAGCCATCATGGGTCATAGGGCCAGGTTCATAGAGTGTTTAAATTTAACGTGCACATTTTGACCGATCTATATGACACACTTATGACCCTATTGTATGAAAAATACTGAATTTGGCTAAGAATTGTGGGCAAGTATTCAGACAGGCATTTGAGTGGTGTAACTTTCAGAGTACATTCATTTTGACGTAAGCTGTACATGGAATTATTAGTCAGCTAACTTTTACTTGGTTTTTGAACAACTCCCTGTTTAACTTTAAGAGCTGTCTGTGCCTGACAGTCCTGAAATAATTAAATAAAATGCCCTTGTGTTATACAACATTTGTAAATGATGGGTAAAAGGTTAGGTTCTTTAAATGAGACATACAATTTTTACATTGTCATGCAATTAATGATACAGTAAAAATACCGTGGAGCTGAGATTTCTCCTTGCTTCAGCTTTTCATCCTGTGCTATATAATTATTCTGAACTTGCAATAACCAACTTCAAAGAGCACAGAAATGTAATAACATTCAGACAAAACTGCACTCCTAAATGTTGTTTCTTACAAGTGGCTGGGGAAACTAATAATATTATTTATGTGCCCTTTTATGTGTGGCGCAGAGCAGTAAAGCAGCAGCTTCTGCAGCTGAAACTCTCCCCTTGGCCTGAGTTCGATCCCAGCGGAAGATGCTTTCAGGCAGCTGGCTCAGGTCGACTCAGCCTTCCATCCTTCCGAGGTCGGTAAAATAAGTACCCAGTTAACTGGGGGGAAGGTAATAATGGTCGAGGAAGGCAATGGCAAACCACCCCGCTATAAAGCCTGCCAAGAAAACGTCAGCGAAAGCTGGCGTCCCTCGAAGAGTCAGTAATGACTCAGTGCTTGCACGAGAGGTTCCTTTCCTTTTCCTTTCTGAAAGGTGTGTGTGAGAGAGAATCCTGAAAGTCATAAGATTACCAGGAAGTGTGAGAGAGCTGGAGGAAGACGAGCAGAGAAATTGGAGGAGACAATTACACCAAATTTCTCCAGGGAGAGGAGAAATTCTCCAACAGTTTCTCACAGGTAGGGCTCACCATTGGCAGGGGTTATGGCAGGGGTTCTTTCCTTTCACCTAATGGTTTTTGGAGAGCTTTTGTGCTGCTACTGTGATTGGCAACAGTATACGTGTGACAGCAAGCTGGTTCCCATTCGGCATCCACCATAATGCAAGTGTGCGGGGCCAGGGCTGTTCCAGGGAAGTACTGGAGCTAACGTAGAGCCAAAATCTGTCCTCCAGTTTCCTGGAATTTTTCTTCCCCCATCAGAAAGGCTTCCGCTATTCTGCCCCAGTTTCAGTCTAATCACTGTGATGCAGCTGAGGGCACTGTGTGTGTGTTTTCTTTTCATTACAAACCTCTCCATAGCTCTGCAGCCACCCAGGCTGCCTGCAGGAGGAATTTCCTCATGATGTCTTTCCTGGGGCTTTAATTGAAGTGTGGGAAGCCGAGGAGGATAGCTCCTGACAGAGAGATGATGGTACAATGAAAGACAGGACACATGTGCACACTCCTTGATCACCTACCTCTGGCTCCTCCTTCTTTTATTATTTATTCATTATAAACATTTATATACCGCAGGTGGGATCCAGGATCTGCCTTCTGCAAAAGAAAGGGCTCCGCTCATAGGAGGTCCCTCTGTT
Organism: Elgaria multicarinata webbii; assembly: GCF_023053635.1. Lineage (NCBI taxonomy): Eukaryota > Metazoa > Chordata > Lepidosauria > Squamata > Anguidae > Elgaria > Elgaria multicarinata. Next base: position 75,372,226 of record NC_086180.1, on the reverse strand, counting down.
CTATTTTTGAGGAACCTCCTCCCCTCTGCACCACAGCTCACCCCATTCAACTCGGTCTCCTGACTGTGTAGTATTTCCAGAGTGTAGAGAGGCTGCCATGGCAAGCCAGGGGTGGGGAAGTCCACTTGCATCAGGGCAGCTGATCCAGTGTAAATCTGGATCCAACCTAGGCCCTTTCTACACCTAAGGATTATCCCAGGAAAATGGAGGGATCGTCCCTGCCTGCTCCTGGGATCCCCTGTGTGTCATTTGTATGTACAGGGATGATCCCAGGATGATCCTGGGAAAAAGGCTGGTGTAGAAACAGCCCTAGTCATATTTGCTAAAAGCCATCAAGGCTTTTGATGTGACATGTGGCTCCTCCTAGCGGTCCACATGTCACTTGAAGCTTCTCCATGTCCTGGAATCATCAGGTTCTGATATACTGCACAATCAGGGTTCCAAGATCCAAGGAAGTGTATATGCATAGGCTTCTCCACCTCAGTTGTCCATGCTAATGTCCTAGCAGAGGCAGGGGAGCCATGCATCTTCAGAGACAGAGGTGGAGCCCCACAGCCCAACTGATTAGATTTGTTTTATGAGCTAATTACCCCTCCCCCCAGGACTTGCACAGGCTCCATAACAACTCCCTTTTGCCTTGTATGCTGCTTCCTGAGACATAAAAACAAAAGTAGGCATGCTGTTCCATGAGCAAACCATCCAAAATCCATAGTTTTGTTAGAACCAACTAAAATGCCACACACGTTTGTGCATGTTTTGAAGTTTTCCAGAACTGTTCATTGGCCTTGTGTATAAAGGGCAGGAGGTGGAAGAAGAAGCAGGCAAGTTAAAAAAAAAAAGTAGGTCAGATCTTGTGGCTGGGAGGTCGGCAGTAGAGATTTAGTTCTGAAATGGGGAGAGCAGACTGAATGAGTCCCTGGTAGGTGTTGCAAGTATCATATTCTGCCTAACATTCTCGGGCAAAGGAACAAGAACCGAAGAAGATTCCATTTCATGAAACATAAAGGCCATCTGCAACTCAGATCCATCTCTTGCCATAGCCAAGACATACAGGTCCCAGAGTGGGCAAGGAGCAGAAATAAAGAGAAACATGACAGTCTTTATATTAGCAAAGCCGGAGATTAATTTTCAGTGGTGAACTAGGTAAAAACTCAACTGAAGCCAAATTGTGCCGTATTATCTAGTGGTGAGAAGGTATGGAAACCTCAGAAGGTGAAGGCCTATTTCAAGGAATAGAAAATCATTTTTCTCTGGTGGTTGATTCCACAATGAATGGCTGAAGAGAGCATTGCATGGCAGATAAAAGTTCCAAATAAACATTTTGCTGCTCATTTTAATGGTGGCCCTACTGCTAGGCCCTTTGCATCAAGACAGAGTGATTTTTCTGCAAACAGTGTGTATGTGCATCTTACGTGTCTGAAAGGACATGAGGTTGATTAAGCTCAATCCAATAACTATGTGAAAAATGAAACCAATAATACCTCCAAAGGCATCTGGAATCTGGGGCTGAATTCTTCACCCTTAATCTCCATCAGTTTATGGCATGCCTCCTCCCAGTCTTCCTCCCACAAGGCCATGGGTATCATTTTACTTTTTTTCCCAAAGCAACAGCTTTCTTTAAGAGGCAATCCAATAAATGTTGGATTTGTTCAATTTATTTTAGTTGTTTAAATGATCCGTATACTGCTTTTCATCAATGGATTCCAGGACAGTTCACAACGTAATACCTGCTTAATGCCTGGTTGCACAGCTCCTATGTTTCCAAGGGGTGCCAGAGGTCCAGGCATACACAATTTCCTGAAGCATTCAAAATCAGCCTTTGGGGACTTCTGCCCTGCTTTGTCTGAACTGTGATTATTGTTCAGATGTTGGTGTGGATTTTTTTAAAAATCGATTGAATTTCCAGGAGTAGCACCCTGAAAACAAAATGGAGGTTCATTTCAACAATAACAGAAATGAAAGCAAAAGTTTAAAAGCAGGGGGAGGAGAGAGAAAGATTCTGCCAACATTATGAGCTAGGAGAGAGAACTCATGGAAAACAGATGAGGTTTTCTAAATGCTTGCTGAGAAAGCTTATAACTACTGAGCCAGGTCTGAATGGAGCTGAGGGGACTTCACCCATCACTACTTCTCTCATCATAGTCTTACTGGCAATCTGTGCTCATGGTCAAACAATCTGACACAGACATTTCACTGAAGATTTTAAAAGCCTTGTGAGCTTCCATCCTGCAGCACCAGCACAGATTCTGTGAATTGCACTAAGTTGTCTTCAGTTTAGTATAAGACAGGGAAGCCTCTTTAAAGGAGTATGTTTTAAACTAAAGCTTAAAGTCTAGAGCCTATGTCAATGAAACAATATGACTTAGGCTACAATCTTATACCCATTCATCTGGGAGCAAGCCCCATGGAACTCAGTGGCACTTTCTTCTGAGTAGACATGCATAGGCTTGCTTTCAAAGAACTAAAACTAAGCACCTTCTCAGCAACTAATCCTTCATTACATGACTGTACTGTGTAAGCTTCTGCTGTATTAAAGATATCACTGTGGAAGCGTGCATGTGTCAATGTCAAGGATAGGTCAGGACAGCTTCATTTTACACATTTCCAATTTCCTTCTTAGGAAAGCTGCAAGCAATAAAAAAACGTCTGCAGCTACTCTTCTGTCTTTTTCTGGAAAGAAATTAGCCTGTCCTTTGATACATTGTAGGCAGTGTCCAACAGTGCCATTCCACAAACTCAAATAGTGCTAGCAGAGGTCCGCTTGCATAAGGAGTTGTGCAACTTGTTGCACAACAGGTTGCACAAGAGTTATGTGCAGTGGCTTGCACAAGAGTAATATGCAATAAGTTGCACAAGAGTTATGTGCAATTGTTTGCATAATGGGCTGCATTTGTGCAACTGTGCTTGCGCAAATGTAACCTTAGTTGGATTCTTCTCTCGTGCATACTTCAGACACTAGTTTCTGCTAGTGCAACATCATTTGTGCTAATGGAATGACACATTTGGACATTGTCCTATGTTAGGATGGTGTTAAATGTTCACAAGGGAATGTTTTCCCCTGAAAAGGAGAGATTTCAGGGAGGGAAAGTGCTCTAAAATCTCCTCTTTGAGCACATTGATTGTCCCTATAGAAAGGGACAAATATATGTATACCAGAAATAAAACTTAATTCTGTAACTCAAAACAAATGTTGCCAACATTAATATAATTATCTGATTCCCCACCCCATAATTAAATAATACCCACTTTCATTAAAGTATCTATAAGCAGGTAAACTGACCAGCATAATAAAAGAACAACCTGTGTTTTTCAAATACTCAGTTACAAAATAATTCCTGAAGCTTAGCCATAGAACATGTTTAGCCTCTTTTGAGTCCTCCCCCAAATGTTCAAACAAACCCTCCACACATGAGTTCAGGCCTATTATATGTTATAACAATTAAGTTAAAAATTACCAGTTGCCTGTTTAGCTGTGTGCATGAAACTATTGACTTAATGCTGTTGTGATCATGCAATGGTCGTACATACTTTGGGAGAACAATGGCAGCAATAGAATGTTTTCTAACACTACACCTTTGGTGAGGAAAGTAAGGTGTGTGTGTGTGTGTGTGTGTGTGTGTGTGTGTGTGTGTGTGTGTGTGTGTGTTTGTGAAATGGGGAAGAGGCATATAAGGCCTGGGAACAAGTTAACACATCTATGCAGAATGTGCAAAGATGCTGAGGGATAGGAAAGTGGGTTAGAAGAAGGTAGAGGAAGAAAAAGAGCTAAAGAGAAGAAGTACAGAGACAGGGGGCCCATCTACACCAAGCAGGATATTCCACTATGAAAGCAGAATGAAAGTGGTATGTAAAAGGCGGGAGCCACACTACTGCTTTATAGTGGAACTGAAGTGCACTGACAACTGGTGGGGCCCATGACACATCTACACCAAGCAAGATATAACACTATGAAAGTGGCATGAAAGCGATATGTGGTATGTTTCAATGGGCCCCAACAGTTGTCAGTGCACTTCAATACTGCTATAAAGCAGTAGTGTGGCTCCTGCCTTTCATATACTGCTTTCATATTTATTTATTTATTTTATTTATTAATTACATTTCTATACCACCCAATAGCCGGAGCTCTCTGGGCGGTTCACAAAAATTAAAAACATTCAAAGTATAAAACAACAGTATAAAACCATACTATAAAATACAATATAAAAGCTCAACCAGATAAAAACAGCAGCAATGCAAAATTACAAATTTAAAACACCAAGTTAAAATTTATTTATAGACTGTTAAAATTCTGGGAGAATAAAAAGGTCTTCACCTGGCGTCTAAAAGCATATCATGTAGGTGCCAAGTGAACCTCCTTAGGGAGCTCATTCCACAGCCGGGGTGCCACAGCAGAGAAGGCCCTCCTCCTGGTAGCCACCTGCCTCACTTCCTTTGGCAGGGGCTCATGGAGAAGGACCCCTGAGGATGAACTTAGGGTCCGGGCAGGTACATACGGGAGGAGGCGTTCCTTTAGATAGCCTGGCCCCAAGCCATTTAGGGCTTTAAATGTTAATACCAGCACTTTGATTTGGACCCGGACCTGGACTGGCAGCCAATGAAGCTGGAAAAGGCTCTGGCATGATGTGGTCTCGTCGGCCAGTCCCTGTTAGTAAACAGGCTGCCCTGTTTTGTACCAGTTGTACCATACTGCTTTCATAGTGGAATATCCTGCTTGGTGTAGATGAGCCCAGGGTGGCAGAAGGAAGGGTGGGCAGTAGACTAAGAAGAAACCAAATGAGGAAACAAGAAGTAATTATAGATAGCAACTTACACAATAATTGACTACAGTTTAGCTGGGGATTCGTTATTCTGCCAAGTGGTGAGGAGAATCTTACCATGCTTGAGTCAGAATCTAAGGCTGGACTGCATATCATTCACCTTTCACAAAAGGGGGATTTTCATCTACTTTGCAGGGAGGGGAGCTATTAATTATATAAATTTTCAGGGCATGGTCTTATCCTTAATGTGGCAAATTTCTTTCTTTCTTTCTTTTTGGCTGCCCTCAGCAGCCCAGTGGTGTTCTGGTGCCAGTTCTACACCAAGCAGGATGTGACACTTTGAAAACGGTTTGAAAACTGTATGTGGAGTGCGTCCTGGGCCCCAACAGTTGTCAATTCTATTATAAACCATTTGAAAGCAGTAGCGTAGTTCCTGTCAGGACAGAATGGCCCAATAGGAATAATGTTATGATGCTTGAAGTAACGATATGGGGTGTGAAGAAAGAAAGAAAGAAAGAAAGAAAGAAAGAAAGAAAGAAAGAAAGGCGGGCGGGAGGGAGGGAGGGAGGAAGACTTGCCCTTTTTATTTTAAAAGGTAAGACCATCACTATCATCTCAAAGTTCTTGGGAATTCCCCCACAGGAGGATATTTCCCTCCTGTGAAATTTACAGAAATTGCACTAGCTACTTGTGTTGGAGAAATTGTACTAGCTATTTGCACTAGAGTCCTTAAATTAGTGCTGTTTTGAAAGAATAATCTACAGACTTTGGTAATGAAGAGTTTGGGGGGTTGTTGTTTTTATTGAAGTCAATGAAGCAACGGCACACTTCCCACACATTCTTAACTTTAACCAGCATGTTTTACCGCATTTATTTCTATCCCCTTATATTTATTATTTAAGAGGCATGCACAGCAGAAAAAGAGATGCTTTCAAATGACATTAAAGGTGGAGAAAGAAAACTGATTCAAGGGAGAGGAATAGCGTAAGGGACCTATTTCAGATGCTCAAGTGGCAGAGGAGAATAATTCAGAAATGATATTTTACATCTGAGAATTCTGGGCAATTATATTTCTTTGTGTTTTTGTAGTCTCTCTTAAAGAAGCAACATTTACCGGATGAGTTTCCTTTTGGAAGTAGAGCACTGAAAACTTACGGTGCCTCTTTACCATAAAAGGCAGATGCTGCTCATAATTTCATGTGTATGGTGTGCTGAACCGCTATCTTAATGGCAAAGAAAGAAAAGAAAATCAGGTTGAGTTTGCACAATCACGGGGGTAAAAGAAGCCCTCCACTCCTGCACATGCTGCATGTGCACCTGTGGATTACATAACTACCCATGCTGCAGTATGGGGTTGGCGTGTTTTCCAAACCCAGTGCACAGCAGAGGTAGCTTCGTACTGAGCCTACGTCATGCAGTCGGGGTTGTAAGGTGTGAATGAAGCCACCTCCTCCCATTGTTCATAGGTAATTATGTAAACAACGGGTGTACACATGGGTCAGTGTTACAGTAAGCCACTGCCTGCTCTTACAGATGAGAGCTGATCACTGCCAGGGTGCCTGTGCTCCGTGGACTGAGATTGTGTGGGACAGTTCAGTCATGAGGCTTCCTGCCTGCTAACTGGTCAGCTACCCCTTCTTTGAAGAATTTCAATAGCTTTGTTCTGTTGTGTCTTTATTCTGGATGCAGGGACAAGAGGGGGTGTTAATATATAGGAGCAGGCTACACGTAAAGAGGAGAAAGAACTGACCTGGAAAGTCCATTCGTGATCTACAGGAGTGAGGAAAAATGAAGGAAGTCTTTCTTTTGCAAGGTTGGGAGAAGGGAGGCATGCAGAACACATTTCTTTGGGGCAACCAGAGGGATCAAAGTGGAAATATTTGTTGGGAATCAATTAAGGGTCTGATGTTTAGGACTCAGACTACACCTTTGGCTTGTAGTCCATTTATGGTGTTTGGAAAGTCACGTGTCCCTCAACCTCACTAGTTTGATGCCTGTAAGATGGGTTTCATTTTATAGATTCAATACTTGGTGGCATTTGGATTTCAGAGCCCACCTTTGCCTTGTAGAATTTTAATTGGTTCATCTCAGTGACGCCATATTACATCAGTTCCGAAAGAATTACATAGTGTGTCTCCTCTGAATGAATGCTTGGAGGTGATAATGGGCTGGATGAGGAAAAACAAACCGAAGCTGAATTTAGACAAGATGGAGGTGCTTACTGTCAAGGGCCCTAACCTGAGTTTGGAGGTGTGTCAACCAGTTCTGGATGAGGTTACACTCTCCCTGAAAGACTGTGTTCACAGCTTGAGGGTGCTTCTAAATCTGTCATTCCAAATGACAGCCCAACAACAACAAACAACAACAAAATGACAGCCCAGATAGATGCATCAGTCAGGAGTGCCTAGTATCAGCTTTGGCTGATATGCCAGCTGCACCCCTTTCTAGAGTTGGAAGACCTAAAGACAGTAGTGCATGGGCTGGTAACCTCGAGGCTCGACTTCTGGAATGCACTGTACACAGGACTACCATTATACCTAGTCCAGAAACTTCAACTAGTTCAAAATATGGTAGCCAGGTTGGTCACCGGCACATCTAGGTGTGACCATATTACATCAATATTAAAATCACTCCACTGGCTGCCATTTAGTTTCCAGGCGAAGTACAAAGTGTTGGTCATTACCTTTAAAGCCCTTCATGGTTTGGGTCCAGGTTACCTGCAGGATCACCTTCTCCTGTACAATCTGCCCAGCACACTCAGGTCCTCTGGGGGGAGAACTTACTCCAGTCAGCCAAAGTGAGGCTGACAACTGTTACCCAGAGGACCTTTTCTTCTGCCGCCTCCAGACTGTGGAATGGCCTGTCAGAGGAGATTCATCAACTTAATACTCTCTATGAGTTAAAGACAGCCATAAAGACTAGTCTCTTCTGGCAGGCCCACCCAGATGAATTTTAAACCTAAGAATTTTAAGATGTCCTTATTATTATTATTTTTATATTGTATTGGTTTTATATGCTCTTTTAACCAATTTTATGCATTTGATTTATATTGTGTTGTTGTTTGTGGTAAGGGGACTTGTAGCATGCCTATGTTTTGGATGCAAGAGCCACTACTAATGATCAGCTTGTAGATGTAACGGTTGATCTGGTGTTATGATGGCTCCAAAGCAAGCACACTGGCACTACCATAGCTTAGTGGTTGAGCATCCACTTTACATGCAGAAGGCCCCAGTTCAATCTGTGGTTAAAGGATCAAGTAGTACGTGGTGTGAAAGACCTCAGCTTGAGACCCTGAAGAACACGGAGAGCCACTGCCCGTTGAAGAGGGGTTGAACTCAGGACCATGGGCCAAATCTGGCCCACCAGATCCCCAGAGTTTGTCAGGTGGCCACGCCCCCTTCTCCAACTACCAATCATTTGGTGGTTTCCTGGCTTTTGTGTGGTCCCCTCCCCCCGCCATTGTAACAGGTTGAAATGCCTCTTATAACACTCAGTTGCTGGCCGGAAGAGCTTGTTTTCTTTTCGGCGCCAGGTCAAAACTTTTCTCTTCTCCCAGGCATTTTAACAGCATTTAACAACGTTAAGTTTGTTTTTAATGGACCCCAGAATTGTTGTTTTTAAATGGATACTGTTGTTTTTATACTGTTTTTATGGTTTTTTTAAAAAAAATTGTATACTTTTAATGTTTACTATTTTTAATTGTTGTAAACCGCCCAGAGAGCTTCGGCTGTGGGGCGGTATATAAATGTAATAAATAAATAAATAAAAATAAATAAATATTAGCTAAATTAAGCTGAAATGTTTAGTATTTTGGCCTCACACCATTGGCCCCAGCCACCAATGGAATGCAGCCCTTGAAAGCTTCTTCAAAATCAAATTTGGCCTTTGGGTTGACAGGCATTCTGCATCCCTGCTGTACTAGATGGGACAAATGGTCTGTCCTAATATAAAGCAGCTTGCCAAATTCCTATATTATTCCCAGCACTTGTCCAGAGTTCTGAAACCCTGAACTCACTTCTGCCTTTCTGTTCTCCTCACGCATACTGTCTGACTGGATGAAACTTTCTCAGCCTCCTACCACATCACATGTGGAAGGTACATTCCAACATAGCTTTGGGTGGGGGAATAGCCAAAATGTCCACAGGAGTCTGCTTCCTCAAGCAATTAACAGAGTATAGTGCAGCCTAATGGTGCTTTAGACTGTTGAGTTGGACAATGGCCCCGTTCAGACAACACGCTAAACCATGCTGCTTAACCACAAAATGGTTAACAGAATGCATCCCCTTAACCATTTTGTGGTTAAGCAGCATGGTTTAGCGTGTTATCTGAATGGGGCCATTCTGGCTTACCAAGTCACTTTCTCTATTTGTCATACATCCAGCTCCACAGGATGGTTTATTGCTCCAATTAGAAGGCAATGCCCAACTTTATGTATGATAACCCTGTTTTTGTAATTCATTGCTTGGGAATTCAGAGTACAACCACAGAACAGGACTAAGATCTAGTTATGTTTACATTGTGGGTGTATGCAGGGAAGACCTTATGATGTAGCTCATGGCACAGAAATTCATTCTAAGGTCATGTCCACAGATAATGTTAGATACTCAGTGCAGTTCACAAAGTTTTTGAATTAGGCACCTTTCAGTCATTTCAGCCACTTCCTCACAAATGCATCATGGAAATGACTGAATGGAGGGTGCACAACAGCTGGTTTGGGGGCTTTCATTATCTAATAGAGTGAACAGAGATGACCAAGTTATCATTGGGACATGTAAGAAACCAGGCCTGGCACCTATACTATACTCTTTCAGATGCCAGGTGAAGACCTTTTCATTCTCTCAGCATTTTAACAGTCTATAAATTTAATTTTAACTTTGCTGTTTTAAATTTGTATTTAAAATTTGTATTTCTGCGCTGCTGCTGATTTTATCCTGGTTGAGCTTTTATATTGTATTTTATATTATGGTTTTATACTGTTGTTTTATACTTTGAATGGTTCTAATTTTTGTGAACCGCCCAGAGAGCTCCAGCTATTGGGTGGTATAGAAATACAATAAATAAATAAATAAATAAATAAATAAATAAATAAATAAATAAATATTGGCCTTTTCTACATCTGCTTTTTTCCCTGGGATCATCCCTGTGCATCCAAATGACACACAGGGGATTCTGGGAGCAGGCAGGGATGGTCCCTCCATTTGCTCGGGATAGAGAGCCAGTGTGGTGTATTGGCTGAGGTGCTGGACTGGGAGTCAGGAGATCCTGGGTTCTAGTCCTCACTCGGCCATGGAAACCCACTGGGTGACTTTGGGCAAGTCACAGACTCTCAGCCCAGCCTACCTTACAAGGCTGCTGTTGTGAGGATAAAATGAAGAGGAGGATTATGTACGCTGCCTTGGGTTCCTTGGAGGAAAAAAAGGCAGATATAAATGCAATAAATAAATAATAAATAATCCTGAGGCGTAAAAAAAAAAAAAAGGCCATTGCCACAAAGTTTTGGGGCATTATAACAAATGGATTGTTTTGGGGCTCTTCTTTCTACTCCCCAACAGATATGATGAAACATTGTGAATGTGCACACTCTTCAACCTTCCTTTTTTTTTCTTTTTTTGCCTAATGTATTTTGTCACAGGTATTTCTGATATGCCAAGAAGCATGTAGCCAGGATATATTTTAAAAGGGATTGTTTCTTAGATTATTTTCCCAGGAAAAAAAATGCCATTCCCTGCTGCTAAAACGTTTCACAGAAGGTGATGACCAACCTTTGTTACAGTGAGCCATAAATGAGAACTATGTGTTGTTTTCTTCCTCAGTAATGCATATTGCAGCCAGGAGGCATTTTACAAAGGCACGCCTGCTTGAGGGACGGATGAGGAAGGAAATGCATTCTTAATGATGTTTACTCTGAAATGTCTGGGAAATGTGACTTTAATTTGATTTTTAATATTAGAAACAGTTAACATTTTTTTCCATTTGATACTTTACATGGCACTAGGGTGGATATTATTGATTCCAAATTAAATACACCAAGCTGAGATGTAGCTTTTTTGCATCGCTCTACAATAATAAGAAAATGGCCAGAGGAGTTGCTTAAATTAAATCTCTTCTACTTGATTTCAAAGTCAGTACTGCCATCTAGTGGAGACACAGCAGAATGAGAGCAAACACTCTGATAGTTCATGCATAACAACAGCCCAAAGCACGGCTTGAATTTGGTTTGTCATTAAATCATGGGTTGTGTTTGAATCTGGAGTTGTTACTTGCAAATCCTGCATTTACAGGGTGTCCATCATTTCCAAATCCAGCCTTTTAGAGGCTCAATGAACTTCCACTGCCCACCCAGCTGAACAGTTTTTTCAAAAATTCAGGAACTTTTTTGGTTTAGGTTTTTTGTAAATAGAAAGTTGCACAAATTGCAGCTGCAATTTGTGAGAATTTCCCCAAATTATGGACGGAATCTGCACAAATTATGGAAATTGCAACTGTAATTTGTGCAACTTTCTATTTATGAAAAATCCTGGAAAATCCATGAGCTGGCCTTGTCAATGCAGATGGAGTCTGGCCAGCTCATGAGGAAGTGAGCCAAAGTCCAAGGCACCAAGCTAATGAAAGCTCAGTAAACTCCACCCCCTGCGTGGATTCCTCCAACATCCCTACCTGCATTATGGTTTAACTATGGCCTCCCCTTCTCTCCCCCAGATTTTCAGTTAGGTCTAGCAAAGGCCATAGGGTTCATCTACACCAAGCAGGATATTCCACTCTGAAAGCAGTATGAAAGTGGTATATAAAAAGCAGGATCTACATGACTGCTTTATAGTGGCACTGAAGTGCACTGACAACTATTGGGGCCCATTGACACATCTACACCAAGCAGGATATAGCACTATGAATGCTGTATGAAAGCGGTATATGGTATGTGTCAACGGGCCCCAACAGTTTTCAGTGCACTTCAATACCGCTATAAAGCAGTGGTGTGGCTCCTGCCTTTTATATACCGCTTTCATATTGGTTTCATAGTGCAATATCCTGCTTGGTGTAGATGAACCCTATGGCCTTTGCTAGACCTAACTGAAAATCTGGGGGAGAGAAGGGGAGACCTCGCGTTATGAATAACACAAGATCTCGCCCTCATTTACACGTGAGGCACGACGAGCTCAAGAAAAGAGCCGTTGCGTCCACCATTTTTTAAAAAAACTTTTAAAAGGCTGGCTGCACATGAGTGCAGAAAAGTAAGTTCTTTTAAAAAAAAATGATTCCCCCACTCCCCCCAACCTGCACCCCATGTGCGGCTCCATGCGAGTAAACACTCGGAGCTAGGAGAAGCCGCGGAAATGGGCCACACGCTTGCGGTCTTGGGCTTAGTCCAAGACCTTGGGAAAAAGTGAGGCTAAAGGTAGGGTGACATATGAAAAGGAGTACAGGGCTCCTGTATCTTTAACAGTTGCATAGAGAAGGGAATTTCAGCAGGTATCATTTGTATATATGGGGAACCTGGTGAAATTCCCTCTTCATCACAACAGTTAAAGCTGCAGGAGCTATACTAGAGTGACCAGATTTAAAAGAGGGCAGGGCACCTGCAGCTTTAACTGATGTGATGAAGAGGGAATTTCACCAGGTTCTCCATATATACAAATGACGCCTGCTGAAATTCCCTTTTCAATACAACTGTTGAAGATACAGGAGCCCTGTCCTCCTTTTCATATGGCCACCCTAGCCAAAGGGGTAGGCTATATCCTGGGGCCAGGGAGGGTTAATCCCTGCCTGAGCCCGGGATCCCCTGTGTGTCATCTGGTCGCACAGGGATGATCCCAGGTATCACCCCGGGATAAAGCCTGGTCTAGCGAAGGCCTATGTGTTGTTAAACACAAATAACGCAGTGTTAAATAAATACCTGAGAGAGCGCCTTCTCCCTTACCAATCTGCCCGGTCACTGAGGTCATCCAAGGGTCTGCTCCTGGTGGTTCCACCTAGATCCATCCTCCGATTGGAATCCACCAGGGGAAGAGCCTTCAGCGTGGTGGCGCCCCTCCTGTGGAATTCCCTGCCTCTGGAGGTCAGGCAGGCGCCAACCTTGTACTTCTTTCGGCGCCTCCTGAAAACATCTTTATTCCAAGAAGCCTTTCTCTAACATGCAGCTTTGGATTACTGTTATTGCTTCTTTTAAATTTTGTTTTAACTGCTTTTATTCTGTTTTTATTTTCATTTTACATTGTACACCGCTCCGAAATTTTTCAATGGGGAGCGGTATATAAATATTCTAAATAGATAATTAAATAAATAAACAAGAAACAGTGGGTTCTCTTCATGCAAATTAGGCCATTATTATTATTATTATTATTATTATTATTATTATTATATTTGTATACTGCCCCATAGCCAAGGCTCTCTGGGCAGTTTACATAGATAAAAATACTTAAAAAACAATATTCAAAAATTTTAAATAAAAAAAACCCATACAATGTAAAACCATAAAACAAACAAAAACATACCTAGGCTAATTACGTAGTTAAGTTACGTTTTTTAAACCAAAAGAATGCCAAACATCAGAGGCTTGCCTGCAACATGATGAAAACGCTGACTCTGGTATGGCTTCTGGGGTTTCTACCCAAACAGAGTATACAGTGAAGGAGGGGTTGCAGCTGCAGGAACAATTTGAGGCACAATTGGTGTCAATTAAATCATTATTCAAGACTTTGAAAGAATTGATGGGTCCCTTGGAAGCTAAGGTGGCTACTCTTGAAACAAAACTAGACAAAGCCTCAGAGACTGCTTCTAAAGCTATAGATATATGGGCATTGGTCAACTTAGAAAAGAGAATATTGAAATTAAAAATTGGATGGAGCAGGGTTAACATGCACATATGAAGGGTGAAAGAAGGCACAGAAGGTGAAGATATTCACACATTTAGAATTGAATGGTTCAGATCTTTAATTCCTTAATTAAAGATTGCAGCAGAAGATATTGAACATGCGCATCGGGTCCTGACAAAGAAGCACTGGTAATCAGCCCCTCCAAGGGACATTGTTCTCTGCTTTGCCCAGTTTTAGAAAAAAGAGAAGATTGTTCCAGGGCTTCGCCACTCGGACATGGTCAAGTATGATAAACAGCTGACTATGATACTGAAAGATCTTTCTTCCAAGACATTGCATAAGAGAAGAGAATTATGCCCCTATACCAGTAGATTACAAGAAGCAGGAAAAGTTGAGTTGCTTTATGGAAAGGGATTTGATCTTAGGGGCGATTTGAACTGGAACATACGGGGCTTGAGTTCTAGAGATCTACATTGTATAGAATGGAAACAAGAAGCCCATTCACAGGGTAATTCACAGTATTTTAAGGATCAGTTGAACCTTATAAGAGGATTTGAGAGGTGGGGGTGAAGGATATGTGGGGAGAATTGAATTGAAGGGATAAAAGTTTTACCCATCAATCTGCAAGACATAAATCATAGTCAAGGATAGACCATTTATAGGTCTCTCGTTCCTTGTTGCAGTTGGTGGGTAAGACAGATATAGGGCTAATTAACATTTCAGATCATGCCTCAGTTAGTATGGATTTAAATTTCTCTGGCTTAGTTACATATTCTCCATCATGATCATTTACTCCCATTTTACTTAGTAATCAGTCAGCCCAGATGCCATTCATCAGGCCCTAGTTAATTATTTTGCAGAGAATAATACAGATAATATCTCTTCAATGGTCCTTTGGGAAGCTATGAAGGCAGTGATAAGAGGGATATGTATTAAGGAAAAGGCCACACTTAAAAAGAAGCTCTCCCTAAATAGGGAAAGACTACAGGCAGAGACAGAAATATATCTCAAGAAATTCAATCAGTCAGGATCCAAAAGAATGTTTAGGTTGTATGATCAGAAGAGGAAAGAATTGGAGGTTCTTGAGTTGGAGAGGACCTCAATTAATTTAATCCATTTGCCGCAAATATTCTATGAAGGGCGGGGCTCAAGGCTTATTGCAAATCATTTAAGGAAAAAGAGAGAAAAGGCAAGGATATGTTGTTTACGCGATAAGAAAGGGGACCCTTGCTATTCATCTCACCAAATTTGTGAGGAATTTCGGTGTTTTTATTCAAACTTGTATATTTCTTCCTCCCCTTCTATAACAGATATTGATGAATATTTGGAATCAGCATCTTTTCCATCATTGTCTATCCAAGACAGAGAAATATTAAATATATAATAATAATAATAATAATAATAATAATAATAATAATAATAATAATAATATGTTTCTTACCTGCTTCTCCATTTTGATCGAGGCGGGGAACAACAGTAAATATAAAATACATAAAACTGAATTAAAACATAATATACATTGTTAAAACATCCTAAAAACATCTTAAAATTCCACTGGATAGGCCTGCTGGAAGAGATCAGTCTATTATTATTATTATTATTTATTTATATAGCACCATCGATGTACATGGTGCTGCACAGACCACACAGTCTTTATAGTTTTCTTGAATGCTAGTAGACTGTTAAGTTGACAAGTCTCCTCCGGCAGGCCATTCCACAGTCTGGGAGCAGCAGAAGAGAAGGTCCTCTGGGTAATACTTGTCAGCCTAATTTTGACTGACTGAAGTAGTTTCTTCCCAGAGGACCTGAGTGTGCAGGGTGGATTATACAGGAGAAGGCGATCCCATAGGTAGCCTGGACCCAAACTGTGTAGGGCTTTAAAGGTGATAACCAACCCAGAAACTAATTGGCAGCCAGTGCAGTGAAGAGATTTTAAAACTGGTGTGATGTGGTTACCCCTAGGTGTACCGGTGACAAGCCTGGCTGCCATATTTTGAACTAGTTGAAGTTTCCAGACCAGGCACAAAGGTAGCCCTATCTAGAGCGCATGGCAGAAGTCCAGCTTGAAATTACCAGTGAGTGCACTACCGTCTTTAGGTCTTACGGTTCTAGGAAGGGGTGCAGTTGGTGTATCAACCAATGCTCAGATTGAGTTGGAGGAGATTTTTGAAGTATTAAAGAAATTGAAACTCAATGAAGCACCTGGGCCAGATGGCTTTTCAGCTCTTTTCTTTAAACATTTCAAGGAACTTGTAACTCCTCATATGGTTAATCTATTCAACGATATTCTCTGAGAGATACCCCAGAACTGGAACCACTCTAAAATAGTAACCATTCCAAAACCTTTTAAAGACCCAACATTAGTGGAATCATTCAGACTGATTGCATTATTGAATGTGGATAATAAGATTTTTAATGCAGTGATGGCTAATAGACTGAACTGGATAGTGATCCCCTACATTCATGTAGATCAGGCTGGTTTTGTTCCACACCAACAGATTAGTGATCCCATGTGCAAGCTGCTAAATACCATACATTATAGAAAAATTAATACAACTCCATTGGCAGATTTTTTTCTAGACGTATTCAAAGCATTTGATTCTGCAGAATGGAATTTTTTTGATTGGTGTAATCCAAAAAAAATGAGATTCGGCTCCAAATTTATCCATATAATAAAACAGATCTATTTGGATAATAGGGCCAAATTGAGTGTAAATAATTTGGATTCAAATTATGTTGCTCTTCGGCATGGAGCAAAGCTATCTTTCTGAAAATTCTTGTGCTCAGAGAGTCGTGGATGGGGGTCATTTTGAGACTACTCTCAGCTCTCTGCGTGGTGCGGGTCGCGCGCTAGAATTTTTAAAAAAACCGGAGGGAAAAATACCTTTTCCGAAGGGCTGAGGGGCAGAGTCAACTCCCGGTCATGATCACATGATCCCAAAGTTGGAGGAGGGGATAGGCAAAACGGGTAACTTGGGATTCTGGGAAACTTCTCTTTCTTAGTCTGAACGGACTTTTCCCAGTGTTTTTTAAAACAGTAGCCCCACCAAATGCACAAACACAACCTGAAATCATATACTAAGCCAATAATAAGAGCGCACTGCTACCCACCCTAACTTTGGGGAACAACTGAAAAGATGTGGTGCAAGGGGATGAGCTCCCCTAGGGCATGCCATGTGGACGTGCCCCCACTCTCTCCTGTACTTGGGGGGCTATCACAGCCCTCCAAAGAGAGTAACCCAGTGGAGCAATGCCTATCATGAGTTGAAGTGAGCGTTTTACTTCTTAGTGGTGGAGCAATGTCTTTCATGAGTTGAACTGATAGCGTTGCTTCTTAAAAGACTGGTTGACCACCAGTCAAATTGGCAGCTGCTTCCCCCTCCCCCGGGCACGTCCCCCTATTGCTGGTAAAAGACAGATATAGCCTTTTTTTAAAAGTTCTTCTTGTTTATTCAGCAACACTGCTGCTTTTAATTCCACCCCTCCTTTGTTTATTTATTTATTTTTTTATTTATTTATTCCATTTTATATGCATTACTGGCTTATCCTTGGCTCACTTCCTTATGCCCCCAGAAATGTCTGCTGCCTGCCTGCCTTCCCTCCCTACTCCCCTGCCCGCCTCGCAGGGATGTTGTGTGTGTCTGGCTTTGACTCAGGGGAGAAGTCCTTCCTGCGCTCACTTGGCATTTTGGAAGTCCCAAATCCATTTTTCAAGTGTGGAAGAAGATTCATAGGTTTATCTCTACTCCCCAATTCATGGCATGTTGGGATTTCCTTTGAAATGGCCCGATTGAGATGTCTGCAGGTTTAAGCCCCGCCAAAAAACAGGGGATGATGGGATTGCCTTGTACCTTGGCATGATTGTCGGTCTAGATGGCATCTGTGAGTGTGCTCACTTCCCTTTTTTTTATCTGTCCAAATGTCAGAGAACAGTTCATGTCTGCAAATGGGGTGTTGGATTTTCATAAATTCCCCAAAGATCAGGGGATGATGGGACTGCCTTGAGTCTGGGCGTGCATGTGTATCCCTGGACAAGCTATCATGGTGGTGAGTTTGAGGTTTCTAACGTGCAAATTGACGGAGCTATGGAAAGGGGTGTGAATGGGGTGTTGGATTTTCATAAATTCCCCAAAAATCAGGGGATGATGGGACTGCCTTGAGTCTTGGCACGCGTATGTATCGCTGGATAAGCTTTCATGGTGGCGAGTTTGAGATTTTTAACGTGCAAATTGATGGAGCTATGGAAAGGGGTGTGAATGGGGTGTTGGATTTTCATAAATTTCCCAAAAATCAGGGGATGATGGGACTGCCTTAAGTCTTGGCATGCATATGTATCGCTGGATAAGCTTTCATGGTGGCGAGTTTGAGATTTTTAACGTGCAAATTGACAGAGCTATGGAAGGGGGTGTAAATGGGGTGTTGGATTTTCATAAATTCCCCCAAAATCAGGGGATGATGGGACTGCCTTGAGTCTTGGCGTGCGTGTGCACCCCTGGATAAGCTTTCATGGTGGCAAGTTTGAGATTTTTAACGTGCAAATTGACGGAGCTATGGAAAGGGGTGTGAATGGGGTGTTGGATTTTCATAAATTCCCCAAAAATCAGGGGATGATGGGACTGCCTTGAGTCTCGGCGTGCGTGTGTATACCCCCATGAGGTGTCATGGTGCCAAACTTGAGGTTTCTAACTTTCACAGAAAAAAAGTTGTATACTTTTTTAACTTAATGCAAGCCTAATTTGATCTCATTTTTTGATCGGGTAACCTCCCTTGTGGACTGTGGGAATGCTGTGGATGTCATATATCTTGACTTCAGCAAAGGTTTTGACAAAGTGCCCCATGATATTCTGATTAACAAACTAGGTAAAAGTGGGCTTGATAGAACAACTATTAGGTGGGTTCACAGTTGACTACAGAATTGGACTCAAAGAGTACTTATCAACGAAATCTTCTCAAACTGGGGGGAGGTAACGAGTGGGGTAACGGAGAGCTCAGTCCTGGGCCCAGTGCTCTTCAACATTTTTATTAATGATATGGACGAGGAGGTGCAGGGAACACTTATCAAATTTGCAGAAGACACAAAATCGAGTGGGATAGCTAATACCCTGGAAGGCAGAAACAAACTTCAAAGTGATCTTGGTAGGCTGGAGTGCTGGCCTGAAAACAACAGAAAGAAATTTAATAGGGATAAATGCCAAGTTCTACATCTAGGAAATAGAAACCAAATGCACAGTTACAAGATGGGGGATACTTGGCTCAGCAATACTACAAACGAGCAGGATCTTGGAGTTGTTGTAGATCACAAGCTGAATATGAGCCAACAGTGTGATATAGCTGCAAGAAAGGCAAATGCTATTTTGGGCTACATTAATAGAAGTATAGCTTTCAAATCACGTGAGGTACTGGTTCCTCTCTATTCTGCCCTCGTTAGGCCTCATCTAGAGTATTGCATCCAGTTCTGGGCTCCACAATTCAAGAAGGATGCCGACAAGCTGGAGCGTGTTCAGAGGAGGGCAACTAGGATGATCAGGGGTCTGGAAACAAAGCCCTATGAAGAGAGACTGAAAGAACTGGGCATGTTTAGCCTGGAGAAGAGAAGATTGAGGGGAGACATGATAGCACTCTTCAAATACTTAAAAGGTTGTCACACAGAGAAGAGCCAGGATCTCTTCTCGATCCTCCCAGAGTGCAGGACACGGAATAACGTTACAGGACGTCAGATTCCGGTTGGACATCAGGAAAAACTTCCTGACTGTTAGAGCAGTACGACAATGGAACCTGTTACCTAGTGAAGTTGTGGTCTCTCCCACACTAGAGGCATTCAAGAGGCAGCTGGACAACCATCTGTCAGTTGTGCTTTAGGGTGGATTCCTGCCTTGAGCAGGGGGTTGGACTCGATGGCCTTATAGGCCCCTTCCAACTCTACTATTCTATGATTCTAAGGTACGTCCAAAGGAACAATCGGAAGTGGTAAAATATTTAGAGATAACAGTCAGCTACTCTAAATGTTCGTACCTAGGTATAATAATTACTAATAATTTGAATAAGTTATGCAATGCAAACTATAGTAGGTTCTGGAAATTGATTTCTTCAGATGTGCATAGATGGAGAAAGATGACCCAATCCATTATGGATAGGATAGCAGCTGTAAAAATTATTTATTTATTTATTTATTTATTTATTTATTTATTTATTTATTACATTTCTATACTGCCCAATAGCTGGAGCTCTCTGGGCGGTTCACAAATGATGGCTTTTCATCAATTATTATTTAGAACTCTGCCCCTTACTGTACCAAAAGGACAGTTATTGTCATGGCATTTATTTTTGGGGGTAGACCACAAGTGAGAAAACAATATTATATAAGTTGACAAATCAGGGAAGATGGGGCATCCCAAATTTACTCTTTTATTATCAATTGCAGCATCGGCTTTCTTTCATTTCAGAGGATCCCAATAGACAATGGGTTGCTTTGGAGAATGTTAAAGTAGATGGGAGTTCCCTTGACAGTTACTCCATTTATGAAGCATAAACTTAGCTCTCTTCATTGTATTTTGAATAGGTTATTCCATGTTTAATTTACGGCTTAGAAGGTCTGCAGTTCTTGCCCCAGGGGTCTCACCATTGTTGCCCCTTCATTTTCAGTTCTTCTGAAAGACGCAGATAAAGGTGGTTTTAAAGGACAGAGGAATAGAGGGCTGTATAAATTGATTTTTAAAAAATTGAAATAAGATACCTCTTTCATTATCCGAAATTAAACAACAAGTAGCTAACCCCAGCATTCCATGTTTCCTAGGGTTCGACTTCAGTCTTTCCTCTCCAACAAGGATGGAAGGGAACAGGCCATTAGGTGCCTAACTAGTTTTGAGAAACTAATGGATAACAATACAGGCTGTGTTAAAGGGATGGTGTTCAACATATATAAGATACTATTGCTTTCTGATAAAAGCCACACCAATGGCCTTAAGTGCTGGTAGGAGGCGAATTTAGGCATATCTATTGATGACACAGTTTGGATTAACATGTTGGTGAGACCACCATTTAAATCTATAACTGCTAACACAAGAGAAACGTCTCTGAAGCTATTATATGGTTAGTATCTGACTCCTAGAAAATGGGCATATATTAAATCTGGTACATCTCCCATGTACTGGAGGATGGCACATTCCAGCACATGTGGTGGGTATGTGCTGAGACTCAAAAATTCTAGACTGCAGTGTTTTCTGAGATTATCCAGATTGAAAAAATTGAAGTACATATGGATTTGAAACTGGGTGTATTGAACTCATTTGTTGAAGTAAAAATGAATTTGAAGCATAAGGAGCTAATCTCTTATCTTTTGTTTGCTGCCAGGAAAGTAATAGCATTGCATTGGAAGGATTTCAGATTTGCAGATGTGAATGAGTGGTAGAAGTTGGTGAAGAAGACAGCAATAATGAAAACATTGTCATATAAATTACAGGTCATGCGAGATCAACGAAAGTATGATTCTTTTGCGACGGTTTGGTTATCGTTCATTGAATATTCTAATACGGCAGAAGAAGGCTGGACTGTACCTGCATGTTATAAATCATTATGGTTGTTGTAAATGGTTAGATATTTGTTTATTTTCATAAGTTGAATATGCTTCCTGAGAGATTCTGAGTTTTTGTACTTTGTAATCTAGGGGTGGGAAGGGAGGAGGGGGAAATATTTTTTTAAAGGGGAAAGGGGGGAAACACAAAGTAGTGAGCAGGCTTTTGAAATCTCTAGAACTTGTGAAACAATCTCTGTATTGTAATGTAGGTTATTGATGACAAATGGTAGTCAATGAAATCCCAGGTCGTCTTATTGTTTATTAATGTTTTATTTGTTTTAAAAAACCCAATAAAATTAATTATTAAAAGTTCAGGCAGCATATTGAAAACAACTACTACTACAACAATTGCAAATACAGGGTGAAGAGAAAGTAGGCAAGCCACAAAGACTTCAGTTTGTAACAATAATAAGATGGAGTATAGCAGGTCTTAGGTTGACTAATTTAGATAAGAAACAGATTAGGCAGACTATATTAGAAAACAAATTTCAGATTGCACCAAGAGCTCCTGAAACAAAGGGCTCATCTACACCAAGCAGATATTCCACTATGAAAGTGGTATGAAAGTGGTATATAAAAGGCAGGAGCCATACTACTGGTGCATAGAGGTATCGAAGTGCACTGACAACGGTTGGGGCCATGACATATATCATATACTGCTTACATACCACTTTCATAGTGTTATATCTTGCTTGGTGTCATGGGCCCCAACCGTTGTCAGTGCACTTCAGTACCACTATAAAGCAGTAGTGTAGATCCTGCAGTGCACTTCAATATCACTATAAAGCAGTAGTGTGGCTCCTGCCTTTTATATACCGCATTCATACCGCTTTCATAGTGGAATATCTTGCTTGGTGTAGATGAGCCCAAAGAAACAATCAATGGCTGTTCTAGAATGTTTTTAAAAAATAATAGCCAGCATTTTTTGAGTGGCTACTTCTTCTTAGCCCTTTCCAAATTCAGAATCGATTAAACTGAGTTAATTTGGGTTTGATTCAACATGGGAGCTTATCAGGCTTTTCTAAATTAAGCCCCATTCTGAACCAAGGCCTTATTGCGAGCATAATGTTGTTTTTATGCTTCTTATGTTTTAAAATTTTGTATATTTGTTTTTAATGTTTACTGTTTTTAATTTTTGTAAACCGCCCAAAAGAGAGCTTCAGCTATGGGGTGGTATATAAATCCAATAAATAAATAAATAAATAAATAAATAAATAAATAAATAAAGGGGCTTAGAGGCCTTTCTCATCCTGCTGTGGAACTTGCCATTCTACATCTCCCACTGGGTTTGTTTTTCTTAATAGCTACTACAAAGCTCTTGCTTCATTTTGGATGCCATGTACAACATTGGAGGTCAAACTATGTGGTGTTGTTCTGCTTTCAGATCACCTGTTCAGGTGAGCCAGTACAAGGACACCTGAATACTGCTTATATGTCAGCCCCAGTTCTAGGTTCTTTTCATTCTTTCATGTGTCACATTTCTGTATTGCGCAATGACCAAAGCTCTCTGGACAGTTTACAAATATTAAAACCCTAACAATCCAACATAAACATATATTTAAACACACACACACACACATTTGCATACAAAAATACAAAACAATTTTACACAATCAACAATAGGTAAATTGCACAGGTTGTTCTGCACAGAGGTTGGTCAGGAACCCATCAGGGCTCAGCACTTGTAGTCATAGCTTTGGTATCAGGAGGATACTCTCAGGCTTCTTATGGATAAAACTCCTCAAAGTATAAAACAACAGTATAAAACCACAATATAAAATACAATATACATTAGCTTCTCAAGGCTAGTGTGTTGGCACCACTTCGCAAATCCAGACTTTGAACTCCTGTCTACTTCCTGCACAAACATGTGACTCTGAGACCCTCTTCCTAATGCCCTGCATTTCATGCCAGCACCATGGGGCTAAGTTGCAATAGATGCCTCTGGGTTGTCTGTGCAGCCTCTATTGTGTCTCACTCTAAGTCACTGCAGACAAAGCAAAGCCTCCAGCCTCAAACAATCTCTCTCTCTTTCAAAAAAACTTTGAACTTTTAAAAAAAATCCTAAAAAAAAGTGGATGAACAGATCTGATTCAAACTTGGCATGGCTAAATCTCTCCTTAAGAGCTATCAGGGTGCCAACTTTTAGCCCTTTATCTTTAAAAATGTCATTTAAAAAATAATAATTTTAAAACCTGAAATATTTAAAAAATCCTAAACGTCAATGGATAAACGGATCTGTTTCAAACTTGGCATGGCTAAATCTCTACCTAAAACATACCACAGTACCAAGTTTCATCTATTTATCTTTAAAAATGATGATTTTAAAAATAATAATTTTAAAACCTAAATTTTTAAAAAAATCCTAAAAATCAATGGATGAACGGATCTGTTTCAAATTCGGTGTAGCTAAAGCTCTACCTAAGATCTATCATGGTGCAAAGCTTTGTCTCTTTATCTCTAAAAATGATGATTTTAAAAATAATAATTTTAAAACCTCAATTTTTAAAAAAATCCTAAAAATCAATGGATGAACAGAACTGTTTCAAATTTGGTACTGCTAAAGCTCTACCTTTAACCTATCATGGTACCAAGTTTCATCTCTTTATCTTTAAAAATGATGATTTTAAAAATAATAATTTTAAAACCTCAATTTTTTAAAAAAAATCCTAAAAATCAATGGATGAATGGATTTGTTTCAAATTTGGTGTGGCTAAAGCTCTACCTTAGACCTATCATGGTGCAAAGTTTTGTATTTTTATCTTTAAAAATGACGATTTAAAAAATAATAATTTTAAAACCTCAATTTTTAAAAAAATCCTAAAAATCAATTGATGAACGGAACTGTTTCAAATTTGGTGCGGCTAAAGCTCTACCTATCATGGTGCAAAGTTTTATCTCTTTATCTTTAAAAATGACAGAGTTATAAGCATTTTTGTTAATTCCCATTAGAGCTGCTCTTTGGCTGGCGAAGATTGGAAAAATCCGTATTTCCCCTCCCCATCCCAGATTTGTCATCAAAAAACTGGACAAATCTGGGCAAATCCAGTCATATGGTCACCCTACTTTAAAGCCCTAAATTGTTTGGATCCAGGTTACCTGTGGGTTCGCCTTCTCCCATACAGTCTGCCCCGCACACTCAAGTCTTCTGGGGAGAACTTACTTCAGTCAGCCAAAACTAGGCTGACATCAGTTTCCCAGAGGACCTTTTCTTCTGTCACCCCCGGATTGTGGAATGGCCGGCTGGAGGAGATTCGTAAAATTAACTCTCTCTGTGATTTTAAGCCAGCTTTGAAAACTAGCCTTTTCCGGCAGGCCTACCCAGATCAATGTTAAATCAAGAATTTTTAAGATTTGTTTATTCCTGTACTAACGTTGTTCCCTGCCTCGATCCAAAGGGAGAGGTGGGTAAGGAATTATTATTATTATTATTATTATTATTATTATTATTATTATTATTATTATTATTATCTGTACCCTGCCATGCGTTGCTGTGGCTCAGTCTGGTTAAATTGAAAAGAAAGAAAAGACAAAGTGGATGTTTCTAATATGTTTAATTTCACAATGCTTGTGGATATACAATATTTTTAGTTGTTCCATTGTCTGTGTA
Source organism: Elgaria multicarinata webbii (assembly GCF_023053635.1). Taxonomy (NCBI): domain Eukaryota; kingdom Metazoa; phylum Chordata; class Lepidosauria; order Squamata; family Anguidae; genus Elgaria; species Elgaria multicarinata. Next base: position 75,347,476 of record NC_086180.1, on the reverse strand, counting down.
GATATAGAGATTGTCTGGTTTGCCGACTCTAGAACACGCAACATATAATTGTCCATGTGAGAAGCAATCTGTGTCTAGATCTAAACCGCACAATTCTAAAGATTGGCCCTGAGCTTTGTTGATGGTGATTGCAAACGCCAATTGAAATGGTAATTGCAATCTCTGAAATGGAAATGGCATATCTGTTGGAATCATAGGAATGTGAGGAATGAGGACATCTTCACCTTTGAAAGGTCCTGTCAAGATTGTTCCTTCTATGACGTTGCTCAGTCATTTTTTTACTGCAAGCCGCGTGCCGTTGCAAAGTTTTGTGAGAGAACATGCAAATAGGAGAGGAGGCAGAGGCAGTGGATAGGCCTACTGTTTGGTTTTTTAAAAAGGATGTTTTTACGGTGAGGAGGTTAGTGGAAACTCCTGGCAGTTCCCTTTCTTCAGAATGTGTAACTGTCACAGGTGTGGCATCTATATTCACTCAGCCAATTGTGAGAGAACATGCAAATAGGAGAGGAGGCAGAGGCAGTGGATTGGCCTACTGTTTGGTTTTTAAAAAAGGATGTTTTTACGGTGAGGAGGTTAGTGGAAACTCCTGGCAGTTACCTTTCTTCAGAACGCGTAACTATCACAGGTGTGACATCTATATTCACTCAGCCAATTGTGAGAGAACATGCAAATAGGAGAGGAGCCAGAGGCAGTGGATTGGCCTACTGTTTGGTTTTTAAAAAAGGATGTTTTTATGGTGAGGAGGTTAGTGGAAACTCCTGGCAGTTACCTTTCTTCAGAACGTGTAACTGTCACAGGTGTGACATCTATATTCACTCAGCCAATTGTGAGAGAACATGCAAATAGGAGAGGAGGCAGAGGCAGTGGATTGGCCTACTGTTTGGTTTTTTAAAAAGGATGTTTTTACGGTGAGGAGGTTAGTGGAAACTCCTGGCAGTTCCTTTTCTTCAGAATGTGTAACTGTCACAGGTGTGACATCTATATTCACTCAGCCAATTGTGAGAGAACATGCAAATAGGAGAGGAGGTAGAGGCAGTGGATTGGCCTACTGGTTGGCGATGTCACAATGATCAGCAGGACTGGTTTTTAGGAGGCCTATTTCTTCGATTTTAAGACAAACTTTTGTCCCCATATAGAACATAGTTACATAACAACGCTTGCATATTCGAATGCAACATTGTGTCAAAATTTCAAAGCAATCGGTGAAGAACTTTCGGAGATATAATGTCTGTTTCGAACGAACATTTACATTTTTATTTATATAGATTATTATTCAGAAATAAGACTTATCAGGCTCAATGTCACCTGCTCCCAAGTGGGTATGCTTAGGACTGAAACCTTAATCCAGCACTTGTGATTGACATTTGTATGTTTTGGCAGTCAGGGGATCTTCTTTACCATAGGAAGTTATCAGTGAAATATAGATGAGATCCTAAAGGAACCTTCCCTAGATGTTCAGCGTAAGTCAGCATAACCAATGTTCAGGAATCATGGGATGTCATCCAAAACATCTGGAGGACACTTAAAGCTTCCTGCCTGTAACATAAGTGCTTGGAATGGGGCGCAGATGAGGCCTTAGCATGAAGCAGTTGTGCAAAGCAGCAGATTCCAAATGGGGAATAACTTGCCTATTCCTTACCAGCCTTTCTGCATGTGATGTTGATGTTTTCCTTAGGTTCATAAATGGCTAAGGACAACAGTGCTGGGGTGCATCAATTGATATGGCAGCCTACACCCCACAACCACCCCAGGCCCCATCCCATCATGCTGGCACTGCAGAAAGACATACTGATTGGCAAAAGAACAGACTTGCATGCTTATCCTTCAGAAATGTCATTGATGAGCACAAAAACAATGCACAATTTTAAAATCCAAGCTACATCTCAAGTCATTGGGGAACAAAAGGCTATTTTAATCTAGTCAGCTCTTACATTCGAGTGATGTGCATACTTGACATTTTGCATATATTAACCTTTTTTGCTAGAAAAGATTTCATTTGCTTAACACAAGAATATCCTTTTTACAAAAACTGATTGACTACATTTAACATCTGGATTGCAGTGATATATGATTAAAAATGTTTTAAAAAAACCTTGCACCAGGTTAGCATGATTTCCTTCTCATAAAAGGGGGGAAAGCATCAGCTAAAGCATAAAAACATCATGCTTTAGCAAATTGGTATGCAGCTCACCACGCAACAATAAAAAATTACAATATGTTTATGCACATGTACACACACACACACACACACACACACACACACACGCGGTTTGCCCCCCTATCTAACAGCAGGTGATGTTTTGAATAGGGTTCTATGAGAATTTCAGTTCAGTTCCCAAATAATTAAAAAAATTCCCAGTTTACAACCTTGAATGCAAAATTAAATGGGAAATTCTCAAAGTTGCATTCGTGTTTGCAAACTGTGCATTTGAAAAATGCACAACTTTCTCAGAATGCATAACTTTCACAAAATGTGCAACTTCTGAAAAAATGCACAACTTTCCCCATTTGAAAGAACCAGTAAACAAGTAGCAAAGGAGAACGAGAATGAGTCAAACCAAGCTTGAAAGCAAAGTTCTGAGAATTTCAGTGAATTCGAGCATTCCTAGCTTGGAATGTAAAACATGACTGAGTCCAATTGTCAATTCATACAGATTTGTTTGTTTGCAGGTTGGACATCGTTGCTTTGTTGCTGGTATAACTTTCCAGCAAAATTCATCATACCTATAAGAACTCATATGTATCAACTTCTTTTTCTTCTGACCTCTTCTAGGCCAAGATGGGAGCCTCATCATCTCTACCAAGGGATAAGGAAAGAAAGAGGTCACACATCGCCACACCAACTACACACAAACACAGATGCCCTGTGCACTCTGATGAGCTCCTGAGACATTGAGCATCCTTTGGACTTCCAAACCGTAAGGAGCTCCATGTGCATGGTGGGAGACAAAACTGATTGCGTGTAACATCAGAAGAAACCTTCATTTTGAAAAACAGATTACCAGTGGAGCAAGAAAAAGTGGACATTCAGACTGAAATAGTTCAGTAGTCAGGCAGGGAGGATTAGCTTTAACAAGCTAAATTTTCATTCATAGATTTGGTTTAGACTTGGCTAAAGTGTTGGACTGGGAGTCGGGAGATCCGGGTTCTAGTCCACACTCAGCCATGGAAACCCACTGGGTGACTTCAGGCCAGTCACAGACTCTCAGCCCAACCTACCTCACAGGGTTGTTGTTGTGAGCATAAAATGGAGAGCAGTATTATGTACACCGCCTTGGGTTCCTTGGAGGAAAAATGGTGAGATATAAATGCAATAATATATAGAATCATACTGACAAGGCAAACTTGTTAGTATGGGGGGTGGGGGCATAGATGAAACTATAGCCAAAAATCTCTTCTAAGTTTGCCCTTTCTAGGTTTTCCTGTTGATGTGCACTCTGCAAAGTGTAGTGTGCGTTTAATTACTCCTGACTCATTTACAAAAAGGATAAAAAAAACAATTGCCAAAGATTCATCTGAAAATAGAGGGTTTCAAGAGGCTCAGAAGCCTTCGTTAGAGTGTGTGAAACAATTCGGGGGAGAAGCCTCAGCTTTTCCAAAGCTCTCTAGGTTGCGGTTTTCTTTCCTCCCTTGGGTGCATTGTTCCTTTAAGAGAATTGTAGGAAATGCTCATCTAGCAAATGGGAAAATAAAACTAGTAAAGGCTCCCTCAGAGCTTGGTAGTCCTGGCTTGAGAGTGATGGCTGAGGCCTTTCACATATTGGCCAGTTTAATAAATGTTGATGCTTATAGAACAGCATTTAACAACACTAAGTTTGTTTGTTTTTAACAGACCCCAGAACTGTTGTTTTTAAATGGATACCGTTGTTTTTATACTGTTGTTTTTATGTTTTTGATGGTTTTAAATTTTGTATACTTTTTAATGTTCACTGTTTTTAACTTTTGTAAACCGCCCAGAGAGCTTCGGCTATGGGGCAGTATATAAATGTAATAAATAAATAAATAGAAGACTGAGATTTACCTCAAAACAGACATAAGTAGACATTACACTCCCCTTCCCACGTTGAGAAAATATGCAAAACTGACATATGAATGGGCTGTTCCCAAGAATTTCCCCAGAAAGGCTTGGAAAGACCAGCCCATTCCAAATTGACAGGGCCGGCCCTACCATTAAGCAGAATGAAGCAGCTGCCTTGGGTGGCAGATCCTGTGGGAGGGGAGGCAGAGAGTGGTGACAAGTTGTACATGTACAGAGCTGTACATGTACCCCCCAACCTGCCCTGCACCCCCTGAGCTGTCCTGCTGCCCTCAAGTTCATTAGAGGCAGACAGTGTTGAATGAAGATTCAACTGCCAGTCTGGTGGGGCACCATTTTTGTCTTTTGCCTCAGGCAGCAAAACACCTTGTGACAGCCCAGCAAATTGTGATGAGTGGATTGCATCCATCACTAGATCCAGCCAATTTCAATCATGTTTGTGCTGTGCTCATGTGGAGGAAGATAATATTTCAGCTGTGCATGGCTAGTTCTGGCAGACATTTCCATGACCAATCTTGTCCCTAATCACGACAATCTCTGCCAGTTTTGTAACCACTTACTAGCACCTCATTCATATCACTTTCCTTCTCAGGAGTGCGCCCAATGACTGGCATAGCATATTCACAATTGGCCACATGGTGGCAGCACAAGACAGAACAAAAAAAAGTGTTGATAACTCCACGCTTACCAAAGTAAATAATATATTCCTAGCTACAAGTCAATAAACATAACATTAAACTGAACAACATCCACTCTTATACATAAGACTTCAAAAAAAAAGTGTACTTGTGCACATGAAAGTGAAAAATGCTCAGCTGTGCAACAAGCTGGAATCAATATGGGCGCATGTTTAAGTTTGAAGATTTGTCTGATGATGTGAAGTCAGTTTTTAGAACTTTTTTCTGACACAGACAGGCTGGAATGTCAAATATGGGAATTCTTTTATGTATTTTATGCTTGCTGTTGTTCCCCGCCTCGATCCAATCAGAGAGGCGGGTAAGAAATAAATTATTATTATTATTATTATTATTATTATTATTATTATTATTATTATTATTTCAGAGATCATGGGAGCAAGCCATTTAGTACAAAGAGATGCTATAAAAAACACACCCACACCCACAATAAAAAAAAATTCCTAGTGCAAATCAGTATGATGGTGAAGTTGGTACTTTTCTCCTCACATGTCAAGTCATGTGACCACCAGATGGCAATCATTGCATACTGGTGAAGCCTGGTCTTCTGTATTGACACAATCAGACAGATGCCAGAGAACTGTGGGTTTCTGGACAGTGCTTTGTGTATAATGGCAATTTGCTAAGACGCAATAAAGAACTTCTTCTGCTGGACTGTGCATCTTTGAAGTATCACGTTCCTCGTTTACCACCTCCAGTTCATGTGGGCAGTTTGAAAACTAACCTCCTCTCTGGTGTTGTAATTTCTACACCGTTCCATACCTGAAACAGGTTATGGCTAAAGATCAAACCACATAATATACGTTAGATCCATTGCATGTAAATCACCATCTATTTTTTTTTTTTTTTTTACTTACATGTACTGTAAATGCTTAAGACCACAATCCCAATCAGGACCACCAAGCATGGGTATCAGAGGTTTTAACTCTTTTTCTGTGGCTGCTTGTTTTCTGAAATTTACATTGTAAATTTCATGCAGGGACTTTTAAATTATTATTATTATTATTATTATTATTATTATTATTATTATATTTACATTATTTATTACATTTATATACCACCCCCATAGCCAAAGTTCTCTGGGCAGTTTACAAAGATTAAAAAGATTGGATTAAAAGGACTGAACATTAAAATCAATATACAAAATTTTAAAACATAAAAACATTAAAAAAAAACAGTTAACATTTAAAACAAATTTTAAAAAGCCTCCATTGGCACCAAAGGAGTTTAAAGAGTTTAAGCTACGCATAGTGGCCCCAACTTAGATCAGGGCCCAGTATGTTTACTTGTGAGCGAAGAGAGGGTCAGGTGCACACTATATATTTAACGTTTATTGTGTAGTTTGACCTTGAGATCCATATCACCAGCAGCACTGAGATGCTACAAACTACATCTCCTAGGGTGGCCGTGCATGTTCTTTACAGAAGATAGACTTCTATTTGGTAGGGTGGCCATGTGTCCTCTTTTACAGAAGTCAGTCCTCTATTTGAAGGTCTGCCGGAGGACTGTCCTCTGTTTTGAAGGACCTGTCCAGTCCAAATATTATATAAAGATAGAGGACCATCAGAAGGAAAAGCTGGGCCTTGAAGTCACCCATCAACAGCAACTGGACAGCAGAATGAGAAAGGCACACAGGTCACCTGCTCACAGTTTCCATGCTAATGGATTTCTATTTCACTTATAATGTCTACTTTGGCATCTATAGCTATAATTCAGCTTGTTTACTTTCTATGCAAACTGGTGATAAGTTTTGTCTTCTATTTTTGGTGATGCATTTCCGCTTCTGGGGCTATTCAAAAGTGGCCACCCAAATCTCACTGCCGTGAACCTGCTACACTGGGACTCTCTTGCATCTGGGTTCATAAACATAAATAGAACTAAATAGGTGGTGTTGGGGTGGGGGTTCTGGTTTAATAGACAGCTTCAGCTAATGAGCGGTATAGAAATGTAATGAAAAATAAATGAAGCAGATGCTTTTTGTTGCAATGCAGCTGTTTGTGTCACTCTCTCTGCCCTAAGTAGGCTTGCTAAGGGTCCCAGTCACTGGAATGTCAGTATTTCTAGGGTGACTATATGAAAAGGAGGACAGGACTCCTGTATCTTTAACAGTTGCATAGGAAAGGGAATTTCAGCAGGTGTCATTTGTATATATGGAGAACCTGGTGAAATTCCCTCTTCATCACAACAGTTAAAGCTGCAGGAGCTATACTGCAGCTATACTGTGATCAGATTTAAAAGAAGGCAGGGCACCTGCAGCTTTAACTGTTGTGATGAAGAGGAAATTTCACCAGGTTCTCCATATATACAAATGACACCTGCAGAAATTCCCTTTTCAATACAACTGTTAAAGATACAGGAGCCTGGTCCTCCTTTTCATATGGTCACCCTAGTATTTCCTTTTGGGAAAAGGCACTTGTAAGGGGAACCAGAGCCAGTGTGGTGTAGTGGCTAGAGTGTCAGACTGGGAGTTGGGAGATCCAGGTTCTAGTCCTCACTCGGCCATGGGGTGGGTGACTTTGGGCCAGTCACAGACTCGCAGCCCAACCCACCTCACAGGGTTGTTGTTGTGAGGATAATGTGGAGAGGAGGATGATTATGTACATCACCTTGGGTTCCTTGCAAGAAAAAAGGGGGGATATAAATGCAATAATAAATAAAATAAATAAATAAAAAACTGTGGCAAGAGGAAATGCTAAGCTGCTGAGGCCAGAGGCCTCCTGTAATTGTTTTTCCTTTTGCTTCCTGGAGCACCTGTTCTCCTCAGTGCTGCACTGAGCCATCCTGCCTGTACCTTTTCCCTCCTGTCACTGTCGCCTAGGAACTCTCAGACTTAGGCCCAGCAAGTTCACAGATACCAGCAGTGGTATGGAGGAACAGTTCAAGGCCAGTAGCAATTTCACTGGCATTTTTCATTCCTGTCTTGGAAATACAAATCTTGGCATGTCCTAACGCTCTCCTCGAATACAAGAAGACTGTTAGGACCCACAGAGTTCTTCTCTGGCTATGATTTTAATCTGACCGGAGAGGGAAAGAATCAGCTTGTCCCACCATGCCTACGAATTTTATTTTTATTACATTTATAAACCGCCCCACAGCTGAAGCTCTCTGGGCGATTCACAAAAGCTAAAAACAGTAAATCTTAAAAGTATACACAATTTAAAACCATCAGAGACATAAAAACAACAGTATAAAAACAGCAAATCACTCTTCCCTTATTCATTCCTCTCACCCAACTCACCTACACAGTCACATCCCCATGAACGCATCCATTTTCCTTGCTTTCTCCTGCTCCACTGATGTGGTGGAAAAGAAGAAGATTGTTCTTCCTAGTCCCAACCTCACCCTCATTCCTCTGATCCATGACACACTACTACAGCTTTATATCAGGGGCCAAGAACTCTGGGAAAACTGGAACCCAGTACTCTTGGCACATGGCTCAAAGTCACCAACCAGGGTGCTGACAAATGGAGTTATTTTCTGAGTTTCCAACGCGAAGGATATTTTATTTAAAATTAGCAAGGAAGCTTACAACTTATTGCTGTGAGCCTGAGGGGGAGGAGGGGTTCAGCAAAGTAATATGTTGTCATGGGAACCATGTTGTTAGCCAATTGCTTCTTGATACAGGATCATTTGGGGAAATTGCCTGGACATGGAAGAAGGGTTACAGAAAGGAACAGAAGCTCCCCGCTCCGCTCAGTGAAGGATGGCGTCATGCAAATGTTTCTTATAAAAAGGGAGGGAAATGGCAGTTTGAGTTAGACACCAAGGAAGAGACTGAGGGAAGAGTTTCAGATCTGTAGGCATCTTAGGGAGCTGGCGGTCTTGCTAGAGATACGATGTGGGAGCAGTTCGCTGCCTCTTGCAGTATTTAAGTATGCCTCCTCCTATGCTCAACCTGCAATCTTGCAAAATGCCAATAAGAGTCAAGTGGCCACCTCCCAAAGGTAACCAAGAACTACAACCCCGGAACTTCTCACCCCTCAGAGAAGTTGGGTGTGCATAAAAATATTGTTACCATAAATAAAGTTTTTTCTACATGAGACATTTACTGTGCACTCATCATTTCCTATTCAAGATTGTTTCCATGTTCTTTAGATGATGTTGTGAACCTCCAGTTTAGTTTTTGTATTTAGCCAGCAGTTTCGGGGAGGTGTTTTTGTTGTTGTTGTTGTTTTTAGAGCAGGATTAATTGTGAAAGCGAAAGAAAACATAATTCCCTCTTGTGTATTTGTGCTATTCCACTACATCACACTGCCACCTAGAGGTTATGTAGCAGAAAAGCAGGAAGGGCTCAGATTTCAATTCTTTGACAAAACCAAAAGCAGATATAGCAAGTTAACAGCCAATATAGAAAAGCTCTACAAATAATTAAAATGAATAAAGTAGCAACATTTTTTAGAAAAGTAGGAGAATCCTCAGGAAGTGTTTAAACACACCAGACCACTGAAATCCAATTTAAAGTTATTATAGGACACTGACTGAGGTGTTGTTACCAAGAAGGCCTTGACTCTGGTAGCAACTCATCTCCTCTCAGCAGGTCTGTTCTCTGATGATGAACTGAACAGCCAGGGCAGCGTCATACTTGTTGAACATCTTGACAGAACTAGGCTCACAAGCAAGAGTCCAAATTTGCCAAGGCACAATGCTTTCTGAGGCATTCAGAGCAAAGACAATTCACTGCTAGTTTATCTTCTTAAGGCTACATTATACCAACTTGCCTGGGAGCAAGTCCCATTAAACTTCTGACTTTTGTATACTTTATTTCTGAGTAGACATGTATAGGGCTGCACTATAAATTGAGCTTTCAGCATCATCTGAGTTTTTGTGAGAAAACAACTGTCAGTTCCAGTCACAATGCCTCACTTATTCACACCCAGTGAACATCTGATACCAATTTTTGCACATATTCATTTTTTAAGTATTTAAAAGGGCTTAGCGTGCAAGCTTTTTGACTGGTGTGCAAGCTTAATCAATGGTTGTCAGAATATTCATGACTAGCGTGTAATATAATTCAACAAGCAAAAGCATACTTCACTGTGCATAATATTTGCAAGAATATATTGCTAGCTCTGTTAAAAGCTGTCAGTTGCTAATGGTCCCTGTAATCTGAGGAGAAAATTCTAATTACCTAGGCCCAAGCATGATTTGCCACTAACACATTTTAAATAAATAAAGCATAGGGAGATACCAACAATTTTCATTCTTTATGATCTGGAAAGATTTTTTAACCAGAGTGTTTGTGCTTTTGTGTCTTGCCATCCAGTTCCTAATACTCTGCAATATATAACAACATGTCATTTTACATATTAAACCCCTTCAGTGTTAAATTCCTGCTTTAGCAATGGTCTCCCTTTCCTTCACAAATGTTAGAGGCATGCTCATTTTTACTTGCACTAAATGCACACACATCATCTTGCAGAGGAAAGCTAATATCTCAGAGGAAAGGCAGTATCTCAGGGGTTTCGTCTTCTTATCGCATCTTATCTTATACACACATACACACACGTATAAATAAGAACATAAGAAGTCCCCTGCTGGATCAGACCAAGGGTCCATCTAGTCCAGCACTCTGTGGCCAACCAGCTATCAGCCAGGGATGAACAAGCAGGACATGGTGCAACAGCACTCTCCCACCCATGTTCCCCAGCAACTGGTGCACACAGGCTTACTAATTCGATGCTTATTGCTTGAGACATTAGGGTGTTCCTGGGCACACCTGACACAGCCCTTGCACATGCCTTGCACATATGCATGTCTTGGCTTCAGATTTAGATTTCTGAAGCTTCATTGAGCAGGAGGTTGGATTTGATGGCCTTTCAGGCCCCTTCCAGCTGAACTATTCTATGATTCTATTCTATCCTTTTGTTTTGAGCATATTCATGAAAATCTAGTGATTGCTTACTCCAAGAGCCCAGTTGTGTTTGAAATTAATAGATTTCAGGGCTGTCTGATTCCAGGGTATCTAGGGCTTAATGTTTATAGGGTCAGGTCAATGTAGGGCACTTAAAGCAGAAAGTAGGACACTGGAGAGCTCTCAGTGGGCTCAGATGGCTGACCTATGTAACAATTTTGCCTCAATGGGGAACTGAAGCCAGCTAAAGCAAGGCCTGTTCCACATTAGTTTCTACCTCCTTGAAGTAGCCAGCTGTATTCCTTGAAGGGCCTTTGCCTCATTCTGAATCCTACAACTTCTGCAAGCTCTAAGCGATAAGTCTGCTGGGAATGTGCGCTCTGAATCTGAGGAACCCATCGTCTGGCCAGAAGAGCATGGGAGAAGGAACTGAAGGTTCTCTCTGGGGGAAATGGCCGGAACCTCATCCTTGTGTGAGGAACGTGCCCTCTGAATCTGATGAACCCATCCTTTGTCTGGAAGGGCATGGGAGAAGGATCTAAAGGTTCTCTCTGGGGGAAATGGCTGGAGCCTCATCCTTGTGTGAGTCTTTGTCAGAGCACTGTGGGATCCCAGGGTCATGGGAAATGACAGGCAGACACCAATGATTGTTTCAGCGAAGGTATTTTTTAAGTTCATGGTGAGTTATTTCCAAAAGAGTCGTTTCTAAAATGTAACATAAAAAGATCAGACAATGTATTTGTTTCCAAAACTCAGCCAAAGGAAGCCACTGGATGGAGTCTAGAAACAAAATCTCTTATAAATAAACCAAAAACATCTTGGTCATACTCGAGGGTGAGACTTATGCATGGGGCAATGCAAAGCAGAGCAGAGGCCCAAGCTGTATTTACTCGTATGTCAGAAAATAATTATTTGCAAAGGTTTTAATGTAAGACTGCATATTTCATTGCCTGTGATTGTCCATATGATGACTAAAGAGTTTAAATTCACATGTCTGAACCAAGACATTTAAATCAATGTTTTGACACCCAAGTAAATGTCTTGAAACAGAAGGACTGAAAACTTCCATTTAAACATAGCAAGGCCACCTGGGGAAATCAATGCTTTCAATATTTAATTAAGCATGAAAGTCTGCCTAGACTGGAAATGTGCCAACTTACCCCTTGCGTTTTCTTCCATTAACTAATCATGATATCGGATCATAGAACAACAATTGTTCACTTTTCACACTCATTCCCCCTTTGTTCCTTTTAGGTTACATCACAATAATGATCATTTGTAAAATATTGTGGCAATTCCTGCAGCATGTTTCATACTGCTGAAGCCAACATTGCTGGCCTTTTTAATACCGTACTTTTATTTACAGATAGACTGCTTTGATTACCCCCCCCCCCAAGCGCTGAGTAGCTCATATTGCATTTTCAGTATTAAAACAGATTGAATTAAGATGCACATGGTGCTGATATTCCCATTTGAGCTGCAAAGGCAAAAGTGATGCTTAGTTTTGGAATCAGAATTTCAGCACCATCATTGCAATTTTATTGTCTAGCAATATTGTATAGTGTGGTATCCCGCAAATTTGCAGCCATTACTAACGATGCGTGAAACAGTGGCTATAAAACATTGCACAAGTTTGTTTTTCATCAATGTATTTATATCATGCACTGCATTCCAGAAGAATTTAAATCTGAATGCATAATGTCTTGTGAGTGCACAGGTCCTAGGACTGTCATCCTTGGCTATCGTTATTTATTATTTTATTTATTTATTTATTTTGCTGGCATATTTCTTCTTAGGGCGCTTTCTCACAAGTCTGAGTTAACTAACTCTACCACAATAGCCATGCATATTACATAAAGATATGTAAGAGCCCAAATTCGGCCCTGGTTAGGCCTCATCTAGAGTATTGCGTCCAGTTCTGGGCACCACACTTCAAGAAGGATGCAGACAAGCTGGAGCGTGTTCAGAGGAGGGCAACCAGGATGATCAGGGGTCTGGAAACAAAGCCCTATGAAGAGAGACTGAAAGAACTGGGCATGTTTAGCCTGGAGAAGAGAAGATTGAGGGAAGACATGATAGCACTCTTCAAATTCTTAAAAGGTTGTCACACAGAGGAGGGCCAGGATCTCTTCTCGATCCCCCCAGAGTGCAGGACACGGAATAACGGGCTCAAGTTAAAGGAAGCCAGATTCCTTTAACTTTAGCTGGACATTAGGAAAAACTTCCTGATTGTTAGAGCAGTACGACAATGGAATCAGTTACCTAGGGAGGTTGTGGTCTCTCCCACACTAGAGGCGTTCAAGAGGCAGCTGGACAGCCATCTGTCAGGTATGCTTTAGGGTGTATTCCTGCATTGAGCAGGGGGTTGGGCTCGATGGCCTTGTAGGCCCCTTCCAACTCTGCTATTCTATGATTCTATGAAATAACCTCTACTGTTTCCCGTGCTACATAGCCTACTTTGCTGGAAGCTGTTGAACTGTAAATTCTTCTAACAGGCATATAGTACTCTGCACTGTGCAACCTGGCTTCAATAATCATGAATGAACTACCTACATCTACTATTTACTTGCTTGGTGTGCAGCATATTTGCCCCAAGTCCATCAGATGAACAGCACAACTCATCATTCATCATTGTCATTTCCTCGGCATTCATTGCCAAAGCCAATCTATAGGTTGATGTACCATAGCTCTATAGGTTAATATACCATAATTATCTCCCCATGCACACCGTCTTTTATTTCTTTTTGGCTAGAAAGGTGGAGCATATATAAATCAATAATCAATTCACTGGATAGATTGTGCACATATATTAAATTGGGGCAGTATAGCACACAATCATGCAAATATACATGTTGTTCGAAGTTGCAAATGCAGGTAAGCTTTCTTTATCTTGTTCGTCGTCGTCATAATCATCTAAAGAAACCACATAAAAGAGTCTAGGGAAAATCAGTATATTTCAGTGTGGTTTGAGGAGCAGGAAATCTGCATAAACACCACAAAAATTAACGGAAACATGGGGACGTGTGCTTGCAGAATTGTATCTGCAAATGGCCTTTATTTATCTTTTTATAAAAAGTTAGAGCTCTGATTATCTCTTTTTCATATGCCTGATCCCTGCCCAGCTTGGGCAGGGGATGATTTTTGTGGGGTGGGGAGCGATCCAGAAATAAAGAAAGACGCGTACGCGTTCTTGGCATGCGTACAACCTCGTGAGGTGGGGGCAGAGCCAAGGGTATAAAGGCTTGCCCCTGTGCCACTTCGATCTCTTTCGATTTCGGCCCCTCTCTCCCTCCCTAAACCAGTATGGGAATAACCAGTCATCCTCTTTGTAGAGGGGGCTGAGTAGGAATTTTCTCTGTCATCTAGTGATGTTCAGGTTTTCACCTACTCCATAGTGGATCTAATCTTTATAAGTGGAGGATAAATAGGTTAATTATAAAAGGCAGGGTTGTGCGGGGATTTGAGGAAGTCAGAATAAGGACGGTGAGCACTCTGGCACCTTTATGGTGACTGGCAAGCCAGAGGCCTGCTCCTCGGGGGCTTTGCAGCTTTCGTGCCAGGATATGGTTTGCTTTTGGGGACCTTCTTGTATCATCTACTCGCCTATACAGCCAAAGTGGGGATGATGCGGGTCGGTCTCACCAAGCACACAAGTGTAGTTGGAAAGGGGGGGCGGGTCTCCCGACCCATTTCCAGCTGAGTGGCTTGCCCTGATGGGCAGGCTAGTTGCCTGAAAGTAAACAAGCTAGATTCCCGCACGTTCAGGCACAGATCCATGGAGAGGATAATCTCCATGAGTAAATAGAGAGGCCCTATTTTATCCCAAGCTCTGGTGTCTGTGTTTTATTTCCGGGACTTCCTTCTCCGCTCGCAATTGTATTGCAGCAAGGAAATAAATGACTTAGGAATAGAAAGTGACTTTTTAGATACAGTACCAGAGTAAGAAATCGTAGCAAGCCTTCTTATCCTTAGATGAGCTCAATGCAATAGCCTGACACTCACTAAATTTTGTTATTTATTCTTTTAAGGCTACTGAGAAATTGAACAATTTATTTTGTAACAGACTTCAGTTCTTCTCTCACAGGGCAGGTCAAAATCTATATGCCAAATTATTTTCTGTCTATTATAGTTTCTCTGGGAAATTGTGTGCGAATGAGAATCTGATTTCCTGTTTCCACAAAGACATTTCTTTGGAAACATACATATATCAGACTTAAAGCAGTATAAATTTGTTGGGAAAGTAGTCTGAATTTTTAATTCAGAGACATTTTTAATGCTTTGTAGCAGCTACTTCTTCTAGTACAGAGAACTGGCCATTGAGGGCCCAGAGAGAGAAAGAGGGTCTCAGAGTCATGTGTTTGTTCAGGAAGTAGACAGGAGTTCAAAGTCTGGATGTGCAAAGTGGTGCCAACGCACAAGCCTTGAGAAGCTAATGTATATAAGTGAGAAGTGTGAATGGGCCAAGTAGTGTCCACCGCCCACAACACCCACCCTAATGTTAGAGTAAAGAAACTTGTGACAATCATACACAAGTGTTGTTGTTTTTTAAATGAAATTTAAAAATAAAAAAGCTGGCCAGCCGACAGCAAACCCCATTAACAGCAGCAGCAGCTTGCAATGAGTGAAGATACAGTCAGAAAATATATTTGAGGGAAGGGGAGAATGTATCACACAGAGTATAGCAAAAGCTTCAAAGTACAGCAAAAGCTACAAAAGTAGGAGTGAGTGAAGTTAATTTCAGATACATTGAATATCTCACTTCTTCATTTCAGTGATTTTAACATTAAGATGCTATGTAGAACAGATTTGTCTTAATTGTGTGCTGTAAAATCAGATATGTGACCAAGGCCATGTTTGGGTGGGCACCCCCCCTTTGGTGCTAGACATGCCCTCTGGGGCCCGAAATGTTGGTGGGGACCCCCCCTTGGGGGCCAACCATGTTGTCCTAAATTATCAACCTAAATTATGCCTTTAAATAATAAAAGCAATCTCTTGAGTGTTCAGAGCAAAAAGGGAAATGAAGCCAAAAGGTTGAGGCTGAAAAGCAGCCCTAGGCCGTGCAAAGTCTGTTTTTATTCTTGGCTCTACTTATGCAAGTCCTGAAAGAGAATTCTGTATAACTTGCTATGAATGATTAGTGCAACTCTGGGGAAATACAGATGGAACAATGAGTTGGGGAATAAACTCAACGAAGCTCATGGATGTTTGTAGGACTGTTCTGAAGTAAATGGCTTGTGGAACTGCAGCCCAAGTAAGCAAATGTTATTCGTAATCTGTCCCAGTGCTCTTAATTATGCTTAAAATAGTGATAATCACCTCCAAATATTTCCCCCCAGAGACTATACATTATGACTAGTAAGCAAATACCCATTCTCCCTTTATCCTTTTGCGAGTAAACTATTTATTGCAGGTGTAAATTATTTTTTTCATTTAAATGCAAATCTCCTTCCCTGGAAACATGTAAAGTTAGATTAAACATCTTTCCCAGCAAGGTGAAAGAATGAAGAGAACTGTTAAGAGACCTAACGTACAGTTCTTATGACTGATAAGACTAATTGCTAGAACATCACACAGGGCCTAGGAACAGAATTGACCGTATGCTGTTAGCAGAGATGGGTGGACATGTTAAACTTAGCAACGATCCTTCTCATTGTTAAGATAAGTTTTTTTAAAAATAGGGCTGGTAAATAGAGAGAGAAAGAATGAATAAACAATTGTTAAAGTTTGTGTTTGTAAGCTGGTAGTGATGGGGAAAATAGTCATTGAATTGATCCTGCTATTGATGAGATTGTTTTGTTTATACTGAGGCACAAGGAGTGTGTGACTTGAGCCTCTTTTGGTTTACTTTGGAAACTAGAAGGTAATCATAGAATGAGATAATTGAAGTATTCCCAAGAGTTCTGTATCCCACCCTCCGTTACTCATTTGCAGGAACTTCTGCATGTAGGAATACCCTGTAGCAGCCTCACCCAACATGATGCCCTCCAGATGTTTGGGATTACAACACCCGTCATTCCTGACCATTGGCCATGTTAGCCATGTCTGATCAACTGGAGGGCACCACATCAATACATTTTCATAGAGTGGGATTTAATATTATGTACACAGTTGGTATTGAAAATAGCTGAAGGCAGGCAAAACCAGCAGAAGGGCTGCCCCCTAATTCCATCCTAAGATGCTACTCTGTTTATTGGATGTTTTAAAGATGTTTTAATCATGTATGGTATGTTTTTATCAGATTTTAATGTGTATTTTATACCATGTTTTTATACTGTTTGTTTTATATTTTGAATGGTTTTAGTTTTTGTAAACCGCCCAGGGAGCTTCGGCTGTTGGGCGGTATAAAAATGCAAATAATAATAATAATAATAATAATAGTAATAATAATAATGGTGGAACCCATGTCAGTTGATGGAGACAGGCACAAAGATCTCCAAATGGATATTCAGACTGTTGTTGCTTATTACAATCTTCAATATAGTGCAGATTTTACTCGGATTGCAGATTGTTCCCTAATTTCATGCCTAACTTTTTAAGTATTTTTATTTCTTCACAGCATTGACACTGCCGCTTCGTTTGGTTTTATTTGTAGCTGTTTTGCAAACTTAATTGTCTACTTAAAGGAAATTTCCCTTCAATAGTTATAGAATGTTATTTACATGTCTCATCTATTTTATAGGAGCTCTAAACACCAGCAGAAAATTCAATCGAGATGGACTGCAGGCTTCAGGCCATTTGCCTCTGTCCAATTATAACACAAACTAAATTTAGCATCAAACGTAGGAGCAAAACAACTAATAAATATTTTATTCATTTATGACATAAGGCCTTTGGTTTGTATTTTAGAAGCATTTTGTGATGTGACATTCAGTCATTTTTTGCAAGCTACAAGGGCACATTTTTCTATTTGCAATTGCAGTTTGTTGAGGGTGGTTGTTTTTTAATCACCAAACACGTCCCCCTTACCCGGCTAGTCCTCCCAATGTCAAATCACCCCCTCCCCATCATTATACTGATTTCAGGGGGGGGAGATCCCCCCTCACTTGGCTCCATATCCTCCTTGCCTCTCCCTAAGAAGGGAGGCAATTCCCCTCCATATATCCAGCCACTCTTAAGCACTCCATTCAGTTGATGTAACTGTCTTTCTCTGAGATCAATAGATTATAACTGCTCAACAATGGCTGTACCATGCCCTGAATTTGTAACAGCCTGGATCCAGAATCCCATAATTTTGAATCTAATGGAACAAACAAGTCCTGGCTAAATTATATTCTGCTGTTTTCAATGGCACCTGTTGGGTAACTAAGCTGGACTGAGCTGCTATTATTATTATTATTATTATTATTATTATTATTATTATTATTATTTTACTGTGTTACACTTTTTTTTTTGGTTTGGTGTAGAACTAGTGCAAAGGTAGTTTGAGAGAATGAGGAAGACCAGCCCACACACTACAGTAAAGATGCAGCTGCTTTTGTTATTTATGTTTTACTCTGCTGTAACTACATGGGTTCCAATCCCATCTTTAACATAATATTTGCTTTGGCCATGAGAGACGTGATGCATTTTAAGGGACTACAAAAATGTGGAGTTGGATTCATGGGGTCACTTTGGCTTTCATGGCGCTTTCTTTCCAGATTTCCCCTAGGAATTAGCAAACCCCATATAAAGAATGAAAGTGTTTCAGCAGAATCCCCGTGTCATATAATTCATAGGTCTACTGCATTTCTATGGAAGTCTGCTATCCACCCACTATTGGATACCAAAATTATGATTTTCAAGATTTCTAGATTTGATTTTCAAGATTTGAACAATACACAACCAGCTTGAATTTTTTGACAACTGGAAATAGTTATGCCTGCTAAGCATTGACTCAGTCATATGCCATGTCCTACACACCTCATCTGAGAAGCATGGTACAAAAAGCTACGAAACATTTCTAAACTGTAAGATTAATGCTTTCAAGTGGTTTCATGGATCAACAAGTCTTTCAGTTTGACATATCTGTTTGATTGTTTACTTGGTGTTGCAGAGCAGCTCATTATAGCTGTGAGCCTTGGCAGACCTGGACCTCTTATAGTCCAATAATACACTCAAAACTTCAATCTATCAAAATAATAGATCTCCACAGTTCTAAATTCTGCAGTGCATTGACTGCTTTCTGAAGAGAACATTTCATTTTTTTTATTTATTACACTTCTATACCAAAATAGCCAAAACTTTCTGGGTGGGTTACAAAGAATAAAAACCTTAAACCTACCATATTGTAATATATATATATATATATATATATATATATATATATATATATATATATATCACTTTCATGCAACACACACACAAACATATATTGGGCAGAAACAAATGGGATGTGTATGCCCCCTCTGATTCTCTTGTGCTCTGCCAATTCTCGTCTGCAAATGATGCCCACCCTTTGGGGAAAGATTTAGAGCTTCTAGGGGAAACTGGAAATGAGCAAAAATGCTTGTTTCTGAAATGTGTCAGGTTGGTGGAGCTTGCATAAGGAGCTTGAACTGTCCCAATCAAGAAACAAGCATTTCTGTTCCTTTCGGGGCTTACTCAGGGAACAGGTATTTATTATTTATTTTATTTATTTATCACTGCATTTATATCCTACCTTTTTTCTTCAAAGGAACCCAAGGCAGCATACATAATCTTCCTCTCTATTTTATCCTCACAACATCAACCCTGTGAGGTAGGTTGGACTGAGAGTCTGTGGCCTTAGCTAGACCTAAGGATTATCCCCGGCAAACGGAAGGGTCGTCCCTGCCTGCTCCCGGGATCCCCTTGTGTGTCATTTGGATGCACAGGGATGATTCTGGGACAATCCTGGGATATAGGCCTGGTCTAGCCATGGCCTGTGACTGGCCCAAAGTGGGTTTCTATGGCCGAGTGGGGACTAGAACCCAGATCTCCTGACTCCCAATCCAACACTTCTTCCGCTACACTGGCTAAATCTACACTGCTGCTTTATGGCTGTATTGAAGTGCACTAACTGTATAGCATGTGGGCACAAACGACATGCTATATACCACTTTCATAGTGTTATTTCCTGCTTTTTGTTCCACGTTTATGACGGCTTGACACAAGGTGTAGATCTGACCTAAATCTCTGTTGTACAAGCAGTGGGTCCCGCTTGCACAATGGAATTGGTGCAATTGGTGGGACCCACCACTTGTGTAACAGAATCAGTGGGGCACAAGAGCATCAGTGGCGGTATAAGCACCCCATTGTATTCTGCCCATCTATATAAAAACATGGGGCCAAACTACCTTAATGAGTTTGATGGATAATAGGGACATGGGAGCTGGGGAAAGCATTTTCAGGAGGCTAGCAATAGGGACGCCTGCAAATTTTGTTTCATTTTGCTTTTGATGAGAAGTTATCAAAGTTCTGCATATTCAGGACAAAAAGAACTTAAGATTTTTTATTTTAAATCAAATGTGGGAGAAAGCAAAGCTGGCAGATTCATCCATCCAGGCAGAGGACTTTGAGTGCTTGTTACTTAAAAGTCTCTGGTAAAATATTACCCTATGATTATCATGTGATCCTGTCAGTCACTCAACCTCACTCCCTTCTTCCCTCATTATTTCGATCAGGGGAAGGATACGTGCTGCCCCTGCAGCCCACATCAATTTCTGAAATTCAGGGGTACCACAGAAAAATCATTTTGAAGTTGTGCACCCCTAATTTAGAGAAACAAATGAACCGCCCAGAGAGCTTCGGCTATTGGGCGGTATAAAAATGTAATAAATAAATAAATAAATAAATAAATAAATAAACAAAAGCAAAAGATGCAATTTTTGGAGACACTTAAGGCTTCACCACAGAAGGATAAAATCCTTCCAGGGCTTCTGCTTCCAAATTCTTTGCAAGGTTAAGTTTGGCACCTTTACACAGGTAGACACATGCTGTTTTATTTCTGGGCATGTTCTATATAGCACCATTATGTAAGTACACTGAGCAAGTAAAGGACTTCAAAGCACTTCTTAGAGAAAACTCCCCTTTCAGAAGGGAGCCTGCTTTACCTCAGGAAACAACGGAAATGGCCCCAAAGGGCCTGATTCAGCTCAGGCTTCAGTTGAATCTTATGATAGGGTGACCATATGACCAGATTTGCCCGGATTTGTCTGGGGTTTTGGGGAGGGGAAATCCGGATTTTTCCAATCTTCCCCAGCCAAAGAGCAGCTCTAATGGGAATTAACAAAAATGCTTATAACTCTGTCATTTTTAAAGATAAAGACATGAAATTTGGCACAATGGTAGCTCTTAGGAAGGGCTTTAGTCATACCAAATTTGAAACAGATCCGTTTATCCATTGATTTTTTAGGAATTTTTTAATTGAGGTTTTAAAATTATTATTTTTAAATCATCATTTTTAAAGATAAAGAGATGAAAATTCGCACCATGATAGGTTTTAGGTAGAGCTTTAGCCATACCAAATTTAAAACAGATCCGTTCATCCATTGATTTTTTAGGAATTTTTTAATAATTGAGGTTTTAAAATTATTATTTTTAAAATTGTCATTTTTAAAGATAAAGAGATGAAACTTTGCACCATGATAGGTTTTAGGTAGAGCTTTAGCCATACCAAATTTGAAACAGATCCATTCATCCATTGATTTTTTAGGAATTTTTTAAAAATTAAGGTTTTAAAATTATTTTGTAGAACAGATTTGTCTTAAATGTGTGCTGTAAAATCAGACATGTGACCAAGGCTATGTTAGACACGCCCCCTTGGGGGCCGACCATGTTGTCCTCCTTTTTGGTTTCCAAAATATGGTCACCCTACATATCAAACCCAGGAAATATTTCATACATTTATTTATTTATTTCATTTCTATACTGCCCAACAGCTGAAGCTCTCTGGACAGTTCATAACTGATAAAGTATACTGCAGTTCTTGAAAGCTTATGTCATTAAAACAAAAAGGGCCTTCAATGTGCCAGAAGACGCTTTGTTGGTTTTGCTGCAGTAGAATAACAAGTCTTTGCCTCTGTAATTTGTTTTTAGATTGTGTATCCCAGGAGACAGAATGACAATTCACAAATGCATCCTTACACAGATGAATTATGGATCTTACCTGCTAGATCTGACCCCGTGTGTTCACTCAAACCTGTTTACAGAGGCTGCATGCATGGAGATCTGGGAGGCATTGGAAGAAGGCTGTTTGTTATCCTTATAAAATATACACATGAATTTGCAACTGTTTTGTAGGAGATTTGAGAATCACCAACTGGGAGAATATTTCGGCTTTCTTCTATGAATCTTGCATTACTTGTCCTGCCCACATACAAGTTCCAAATATATCCTTTTTAAACTAATGCCACTCTTCGTTGAAGTGAAAATTAAAAATATAAAGGTTGCAGTGACATCCATAAAATTTACTTTCGTCTTGCATATTATCCTCATATGTTTCTCTTTCAAGGCTGTTTTGAAGGTATTTAATTGCAGAGGCAGCTGCATACATAATGACGTGGGTTGACAAGATCTCATAGCCATTCTTATACACATTCATGTTAGCTCTAAACCTTAAACAAGATATATAAAAAGTCTCGGTCTGTCAAATCCCTAAGGGCCATAGAAGTGTCTAGATGATATCCTGATTCAGCTAAGTCAGCAGTGAGGAGCCTTCTGTTTGTCAAAGGCCACATTTCTGGGAGATAATTTGACAGGGGCCATATGCTGGTGGTGGGTGGGACGAAAGCCCAAAGAGTGGGCAATGTTGTCTTCTTCGTCTTCGTCTTCTCTCTTTCCCAATAACTGAAGTTATTGGCATTACTATAGGAATGCTGGGGGTAACATAATTGCCTATCACAGTCCAAATAGGTATAGTAATCAAGTGGTCAAGTAGCTAAGGCAGTTGACTAAGGGCACCATCCTATGCATGTTGAGGCAGGAAAAAGTCCTACAAATCCCAGCAATGCTCCAGCCAACCATGCTGGCTGAGGCATGCTGGGAATTGTAGGATTTTTTTTCTGTCTAGATCAGCATAAGTTTGTACTCTAAATCTTCAAGAGTGCAGGGTTGCATATCATAGTTCTCTCTCTCTCTCTCTCTCTCTCTCTCTCTCTCTCTCTCTCTCTCACACACACACACACACACACACACACACACACATATTCTGACACCTCCCTCTCCCACTCTCTCTCTCTCTCTCTTCCTCCTCACCCACTAGGGAAGGAACAAATTGCTCTTTCCAGAGGTCTGAACTGATAACTTTTGGAAGTTTTTTTAAAAAAAATTAGGCTGAAGGTTACATGCAGCCCTACGTCAACAGGTTAGCCCTACCCTGAGCTAAGTGATGGAAAGACCACTGCACTAACATTAAGTACAAGCAAACACTCTAAGATATGGATTAGGAAGGCAAATTTTGACAATTACCATTTTCTCATGATCAGACACCTGTGGACATTGGTGCGTTGTTGTTGTTGTTCTTGTTGGTTTCATTTTAAAAAAGATGGTTGGGAAGATTTATGACAGAGATTAAAGAAATCGTAATGGTAGGGAGAGAATGTATTATTATTATTATTATTATTATTATTATTATTATTATTTATTTATTTATTTATATAGCACCATTGATGTACATGGTGCTGCACAGACCACACAGTAAATAGCAAGACCCTGCCGCATAGGCTTACAATCTAATAAAGTTGTAGTAAACAATAAGGAGGGAAAGAGAATGCAAACAGGCACAGGGAAGTGTAAACAGGCACCGGGTAGGGTGAAGCTAACAGTATAGAGTCAGAACAAACTCAAAGTTTAAAAGCTATAGGGAAAAGAAAAGTTTTTAGCTGAGTTTTAAAAGCTGTGATTGAGTTGGTAGTTCTCAAGTGTTCTGGAAAACTAGACATCCAATAAAATGGCACCCACTCCCATTACCTTATATGGCTCTAACAGGGGATTAGACAAATTCAAGGCGCACAGGGAGGGGTCATAGGACAGTGGTATATAGGAGGCTCTCCTTTTTTTTTTTTTTTTGCCTTGTTTAGGTTCAGAACACTGCATACAGCTATACTCATTCAGCTATATAAGCTTCATGATGATGATGATGATGATGATGATGATGATGATGATAAAGATCCATAGGTAAAGTAGTCTTTGACATGTATCTTTCTCCTCTTTTTTGTGGGATGTGAAGCCAGCAACCGAAACTTAATTCTGAT
This sequence comes from Elgaria multicarinata webbii, assembly GCF_023053635.1. Lineage (NCBI taxonomy): Eukaryota > Metazoa > Chordata > Lepidosauria > Squamata > Anguidae > Elgaria > Elgaria multicarinata. The sequence goes on along the minus strand of NC_086180.1, from coordinate 75,323,704 downwards.
AACCGATATAATTACAATTCCCCCATAATTTTAGGCTGCTGTCAAATTATGTGTTCTTTTAACTGTAATGATGAGCCCTTAACAAGTTGGGAAACAAATGGATCATTAAATCCAGAAATTTCTTCTGCATTTGTTTTTCTTTGTTTTGTTTATAGCATTTATGAGAAATCTTTCTACCAAGATTCCAAAACAGATGTACAGAAAACATGGAAATGACAGCCCTTCTATGTAGCTTATCTATAATGCCCAATAATTGGCATTATAGAGTACAGGCTCTGAATATGGAGATGCCATTTAGCTATCACAGCAAGTTCCTTATACTGAGTCAGACCATTAGTCCATCTAGCCCATTACTGTTGACACTGACAGGCAGCAGCTCTTCAGAGTTTCCTAGCCCTACATGGAGATGCAGGGGATTGATCCTGAAATTTTATGCTTGTAAAGCAGATGCTGTACCACTGTGCTCTGTACCCTCCCATAAGGTTCCTGAAGGGAGGTTCCTGAAAGGAAATGAACTACAGGACAAGAGCAGAGCTCTGAGGGGTGGGCAGCAATGTACGTGACGTTCCCCTAGGACTAACAAATTCTCCAGGCTCGTAACATGCACGTATCCACCCCTTGGAGTGAATCAAATTGGTCTTCTCTTAGCACAACTTATATAGTTACTTCCCTTCTTCCTGAAACAGGACATGAGTGCAGCAGTACCCACCTGCCTGGGTTCTCCAAAAAATGCTGTACGTTGGCATGCTTCCAAAACTCAAAGCTCCATCCAATGAGCGTTTTCTGGCACGGTTGTTAGCGTTAGGGTGACCATATGAAAAGGAGGACAGGGCATAGAAAAGGGAATTTCAGCAGGTGTCATTTGTATATATGGAGAATCGGGTGAAATCTCCTCTTCATCACAACAGTTAAAGCTGCAGGAGCTATACTAGAGTGACCAGATTTAAAAGAGGGCAGGGCACCTGCAGCTTTCACTGCTGTGATGAAGAGGGAATTTCACCAGGTTCTCCATATATACAAATGACACCTGCTGAAATTCCCTTTTCAATACAACGGTTAAAGATACAGGAGTCCTGTCCTCCTTTTCATATGGTGACCCTGCGTTACTGGGCACTCACGGATTCCTCGGAGGTAGCTCACATGATGTCGTCTGCCTCTCGCATGCCTTCTGCCCCTTCTGGTCTTCCTTGCACCTTAAGAAAAACCAGAAAAACTCCAAAATATTTTTTAAACTTAAGCTGCTGCTCTTTCCTGCTGTGTGTGGGAGAAGCAGCGTGTTCACAATGAGGGACTAAATGGCCCTCGTACACCTTGTTTCCTTCCTGTTTGAAAACAGTAGACAGCATTTCTTCCAAGGTGTGATGGAGCTTTCATTGTTGTGAACCGCTCTATTTTGTCTTTTTTGTGAGCTACAAATCTGCTTGAACGTCTAATTAATGGGAATAGAGCAGTATGACATAACCTTATTTTTGTTGCAGTAAACAAACATTTAATTACACTTAAAAATATTATTAAAATGTTTTTTTTTCCACTTTTACCCTGTTCTTAGAGTTGTAAATCATTGAAATCGTCTTGTAAGTGACTAGTACTACTAAAGCAAGATTTTTTCAGTGGGGATGTAGAGACTAAAGCTCTGCCCCCAAATGCTGGGAAGATGAAAATATCCTAAAGGTTTGTAAATGGCAAATGATTTCAGCACATGGCTTGCAGGATATATACCCTATTTGCCTTTCTTCTGTCATAGTGCCTTCTGCTTCTCTTGTTGTACATGGGTTATATGTTGAACTCCCTGTCATAAGGGATGAAACGGACTAATGCTTGTAACACAACTTGGTTTGAAGAGAAAGGCGAATCAGGGCTTCAGTCAGTGGGAAGAGATTTGGGTACCCCCCGTTGAGTATTCCCATAGGGACCACTAGCATTTATTCTGCTGAAATACCTACATGAATATTTCTAACTATTTAAAAAAATCCAATCCTCAGAGGCACTGCTAGGGCTAGACTGTTGGGTGCAGGTCTTGGATTCTACCATCTTGAGGAACCCCAAATAGCCCAGTGACAGGCAAAAGGTGACTCTGCAAACAACGACCCTTCCTCTTCCTCTTCCTCCTCTTTCCTTCCTCCCTCCTGCCATGCTCCTAAAAGGAAGTGATGCAGCAGCGAACAGTGATGCAGCCCTATTTTAAATGACAGTATTTTTCTTTAATAACTTCCATTGGAAATATGCTAAACCAATCAGACCCTGTGTTTGTGGGGGAACTGGAGTTGTCCTCTTTGGGTCCTTTCTCCAAAGGCAGTGTATGATTGGCTCAGTGCCCTGCTAATCAAAGTGAGACACTGCAATTTAAAATAGTGCATGTGAGGCTGCAGTCTTGACCAGCTGCTGAGAGGACAGCATCCCCCCACCTGCCATGCCTGAAAATACCTTGCCCTGGTGGCACCTCAACCAGCCCTCCCAATGGGGCCAAATCGTCTCCATCCCCACCCCTTTTCCTGCAACTGCTGATCGTTTGGCACACGTATTCTCTCCTGCGCGTTTCAAATAATTTCCATCCTTCCTGTTATTGCTCTGCTTTTGAGTGCCCTGGATTTCATACACACACTCTTGCCTGAGCACTTTTGGCTCACTGTTACAAAATATAATGGTTGTGAATATTCAGATTAGTGCTATACCAATGCCATAGTTCCCACTATGAGCTAAATATGACACCTTGCAAATTTCATAAGCTATTTGAGCCATCGTTCCTGACTTCTTCCACCTTTCAAAATGATGCTGATAGGAACTCTTTCAGTGAAATCGCATATCTCCTCTTACTGCGATATTCTTTATCTATCTCCTGGAACTGCCCCAGGCCTCTTCCAATCACTGTCAGAGAGACAAAACTTCAACCACCTGTAATTCCTAGGTTTGATTTTATTCCATTCTTTTAAAATTGTTGAAACTCCACATTCAAGGAGACGGACACCCTTTACTCGGCTCCCTAATGATCGTACCTTTCCAGCCCCTCACTAAGTTTAAACATCAGCACTGAAGGCCATTTCTTCAATTAACACCTCTGGCTAGGGTTAACTGAATAAAGAGGATATATGTCCCAGGGAAAGGGACTTCTCAAGGGCTCCAACCTTGCAGATATTCATTTTAAGCAGCTGATATTTATATCCCCATTTTTTCAGCAACCAACACAACAGGATGAACTGGATGAAAACACAGCAGTGAAGATGATGATGACAACAACCACAACAACGCAAGCAGAATTCTTTCATGAATTTCCTAGTGTTTTAGGATGAAAAATAGGACAGAAAGCTAAAATGATTGCTTTGCAGGGAATACCTAAATGCATTTCAGTTGTAAATTCTGAATTCCTAAGCTGAATCATCACCAGGTTTGAATGATACAGCAATCCATAAAGGGTTGTCAGCCATGCATGTTTCAGAGTGGCTTGTCATGACATCTGAACCCTATATAGTTTCCTCAGCATGGTTTGTTAACCATGTACAAGCCACCCTGAGAACTCATGACTTGTTGTTGAGTTATTCAGGGTGGTTTGTTTTTAGAGTATCTTGTTGTGATATGTGAACCCAGCATGCTGGCTTGTGTTTGGCTTATTGGGAAAGGCTACAGAGCCACCAGCCAAGCCAAGCAAAAAGCCTTGTGAACTCTCTAATAGTATCTCCTAGAACCATAGAATAGTAGAGTTGGAAGGGGCCTATAAGGTCATCAAGTCCAACCACCTGCTCAATGCAGGAATCCACCCTAAAGCATCCCTGACAGATGGTTGTCCAGCTGCCTCTTGAAGGCCTCTAGTGTAGGGATGCCCACAACCTCCCTAGGTAACTGATTCCGTTGTCGTACTGCTCTAACAGTCAGGAAGTTTCTCCTGGGCCGGATCTACACTACTGCTTTAAAGCGCTTTATAACCGTTATAAAGTGCTTTAACTGCTTTAAAGCGCTATAAAACTTTTATAAAGCACTTTAAAGCAATAGTGTAGATCCGGCCCTGATGTCCAGCTGGAATCTGGCTTCCTTTAACTTTAGCCCGTTATTCCATGTCCTGCACTCTGGGAGGATTGAGAAGAGATCCTGGCCCTCTTCTGTGTGACAACCTTTCAAGTATTTGAAGAGTGCTATCATGTCTCCCCTCAATCTCCCCTCAATCCTCTCTATTATGTCTTGAAATGACACAAGTCAATTGACTCCTCTACTTCATTGCATCTCTAGACACTTTTATTTTCCACCTTTGGGGAGATGTGTGCAAATTTAACTTAATTTTTTTCTACCTTTGGGAGATTTGTGGATATTTAATGTGTGTGTTTTTTCCACCTTGAAGTTGATTTATACATATTTAACATTTTAAAAACTTTTGGGGAGATTTGTGCAATTTGATAAAGCGCAAGCAAAAACATGCAAGGTATGGAACATTAGGCCAGGTGAGATTTGCTACCTCTTCAAAACACTTGAATCAGCTAAAGTGTGGATGTGGATTTTATCAGCAGTGTGGAATGTGTTTATATGCTTCTGAAATGAAAGGTTCATTTTCGTATGGGCGTTATATTCTTTGGATCTCTTATTTTGCTCTTATTGCCTCCACAAAATGTCAAACAGACAATCTGTGGAAACAGCATATATAGTGCATCCCCCACACTTGTAGAATCTGCCTACCAGGTGATTGCTTTTTAATGGGGAACAGACGGGAGCTGTACTCTGCAGGAAAAAGATGGTGCTAGCTTAGTGCCAAATGCAATACTCTGTTGTAGCAACATATCAAGATATGTCTTAATCACCATTATAGAACTCAGTAAAATAAAACAATATACAAACTCCATGGTATGGAGTTCAAATGCAACCCTGTTAAAATTATTTTTCAAGATCTATTTGGCAGAATCTTGAGCTCAAGACTATGGCTGGCATCATATGGTGGCCAGAAGGCGTTGACTACAAATTTCTGCACAAGGAGGGTTATTGTCAGATGTTGTCCCAATTGGCATTCCTTGTGCATATAGAAGCTTGGATTCCTACCAAACAATTGGTGGAAGAAAATGAGATGAGCCGTATTAAATGCAAATGTTCATAAACACTGATTAAAAGATTTAAAAAATTGGCATAATCATGAGGTTTCTCCGTTATTTTTTAAAAACTGTACTTATTACGCAGAGCTGTTCCAAGAGAAGCAAAGGACATTATCACTGTAGCAACACAATTTTTTTAATTAGTGTAGTTTTATGTTGTTTCTGGATATTTAATTTGGGGGAAAGAAGATACATTTCAGTTTTCTATAATGTAAATCGGTTGTGTTTAAAGTGCCTTAGCACACAGCCCATCATATAGAGGATGAGTAGTACCTGCATGGAGGAATATAGAGCCCTGTTGCTTTTAAACCCCCTTCCTCTTCACAGCAAACACACACATGTAGCTCACTGGGCCATTCTGGAAATTGGGAAATCTGCATTCATCCCACATCCAGCCCTCATTTCTGATTCCATGCAAATTATACAAACTCAGATTATTCAGTTCAGATATTCTCAAAACCAGAAATGACATCTGCTCTAAAATACATTATGCCCTTAAATTAAGCATGGGCATAGTGTTACAGCCTACAACCCAGCCAGCGTACCTAATGTTGAGAGACGATGGGACTTGTAGGCCAAAATATCTGGAGGACTACAAGTGGTCCGCCCCTGCCTTAAATCTTTCCAGCGATCAAATGGCTTGATTTACTGAAAACTCTTCAACGTTAGCACTCTGCCTTTTCCAGCCATATCCTTTCATGACTACCCAGAAGTATGTTACATTGAGTTCTATGGGGCCTTCTCAAAGCCAAGTAATTGGGTATTAGAGTATACTGATTTCAATGGGGCTTACCTCTGAGTTGACATGTGTTGGATTGCACTATTGATTAATCTATTACATAGGGAATGTTTCTTCCAAATAATGCCTACTATAACATACACACATGCATCATCTAAAACAAAAGCATGTTTTATGCTTCAGAAATACTGGCTTTACTCATTCCTTTCTTTTTTTTCCCTTCAGGGCTGCTGCTGATAAGTCCAAAGGAGCAACAGAGGTGATCTTTGCCTCTCCATCCAACTATTTAAAAAAATCCTCTAGATGGGCCTCTGAGTCCATCTAATGATTTGCACCAACAAGGGCAGGGCCAGGATTTGAGAGGTCACAGGATTTTGTATATCCTGGCCTCTCCTCTCCTCTAAGCACCTAGCAAAATACGTAATTTTTTACCTCTACGAGGTCACCCAAGGTTGCTTTTGTGACCTCAGAAAACGAGCTGTGGTTCTTTCCATAGTTGTTGTGAGAGGGAGGGTGACGGGGACAGGGAGGGATCAGATCTGAAGTCCGCCTCCTGAAATCATAGCAGGGTCTACACCTTTGTGAAGTGGAATCTGAAAAATCCTATGGTTCCTGGACACAGTTGCTAGGTATCAGAAATCAAGGGACCAGAGGATTACGCCCTAAAACACTTACTATTAATTGATGAGCAGAGCAATCCCATACATATTTACTCAGAAGTATGTTTCATTGAGTTCAGTAGGACTTACTCTAAGGAAAGTGGGTAAAGGTTTGCACCCTATGATTTCTATAACTGATTGACAGTCCTATTCAAAACATTCTTTCTATTAATTTACTACATTTATAACCTGCCTTTCTGCCAAAAATGGCGCTCAAGGCAGCTAACAATTATAAAATACAGTTTAAAAACAAATTCTTAATTAAACCATAACATAAAAACAAATCAATTGCAAACACAACAATAAAAGGAATAAGATAGCATCCTACTTTGTTAAAAAACAACAACAGTGTTGTTCTGTTAGTGAACAATATTATTCAATTTGTGTAATAGGTAGAACACTTTATAAACATGATTAGAACGCTTAGAAACATGATTACAATTAAAAGAAAGAAGGTCAAATGACTTTTAAAGAACTAATGGTCTGTAATGAGATTTAAATACGAATTTATTTTATTTTTATTTTAAATAAATGGAAAAGGAGGAGGGTGGGGAAGCATTTTTACTAAAATAGCTGGTGTGAGTTTTGCCACTAGGCAGCTATTTATTTATTTATTTATTTATTTATTTATTACATTTTTATACTGCCCAATAGCCGAAGCTCTCTGGGCGGTTCACAAAAATTAAAACCACAATAAAACAACCAACAGGTTAAAAGCACAATTACGAAATACAGTATAAAAAGCTACATAGAATAGCATATTGTCAGCAGGTTGATAGCAATCTTTCTGAAAGCAGCAAGTGGAAAAGATATTTATCTTCCTACTGCCGCTTGATTTCATATTCCCCCTGGTTAAAAAGTGTGTAGGATGAGACTATTAATATCTACTTCCCATGATTGCTCTGTGCTGCAACCTCCAGATTACAACTTTCTGGGAACAACAAGGCAAGGTTGCTATTGCCCCATGTCCTATTTGTTGGTCTCCTATAGGCCTCTCTGGTTGGCCACTGTGTGAAGCAGGATGCAGGACAAGATAGGCATTTGGTGCACTCCGTCAGGGATCATCTTATGACCTTGTTTTGTTCTTGTTACTCAGGAATTACAGGGAGGAAGGAACTGAGTGGGACAACGTCAAGAATGATGGGTGCCTTGTAACCGTATTGAGAGTTGTGAAGACTCAGGGAAGGGTTAGTCAAGCTCGTCATTCACACCTTCTTCGCATTCACTTACATAGTTGGTGGTTTCAAGACCAGGAAAAGGAAAAAGTACTGGAAACAATCAAAGTAAAGTATGGGAAGGATCAGCGTCCTTTTTCCTCATGCTTCTTTTATTGCTAAAATAATACCCAAACTTTATATATGGGGAGGATGTGTGAAAAGAAACATGTTTGCCTCCATCCTGGCAAATTTGGCCATCAGGCCACTATGGAATAGCCAAAGCAAACATCTCTCTGGAGCAAAGATATGTGTGTCTATTAATTTGGGGGGGGGGGGAATGAAAGTGTTGTTGTTGTTTTACTTCCTATCTTCAGATCTGTTCCGCAAAGTCAATAATTTTGGATTTATGTTCATATTCCTATATTAAGTAAATATTTTTTACTTTAATAATGCAAGATAGTTTTGATTTGTTTTTGTAACTTGTAATTCATGAAAACTATAATGTCAAATTTGATTGATTTGGAACCAACACATTTGCTACATATTTCATCTTTATGGGGCTGTTTTTGAAGGAGGAAGGAATTTGATTTTGGACATTTAGCATAATCTGACTGTTGACTTTTATTTACTTATTTATTGCCTTTATATCCTGCTTCCTCCCCCGCTCCCCAAGAAACTCAAGGCAGCATACATAATCCTCCACTCTATTTTATCCTCACAGCAACAACCCTGTGAGGTAGGTTAGGATGACAGTATGTGACTGGCCCAAAGTCACCCAGTGAGCTTCCAAGGCTGAGTGGGTACTAGAACCCAGATCTCCCAACTTTTAGTCCAACACTCTAACCACTATGCCACACTGGCTTTTAGCATTAAAGGAGCAATCCTATGCTCCCTAGGCAGATATATTGAGGGCCTGTTGGATGCTGAGGCCTCCAGAGAGGGAGATTCATCTTCAGAGGTGTCCGATATGCTGCAGCAGAATGTTCCACCACTGTTGCATCCTTATTTTCCCAATATGCCTTGCCCCCAAAGGGACATTAAGTTCCATTACAGTGGTGTCAATGGGAACAAAATGGGGGTGGGATCTGTGGGTGGAGGAGAAAAAAATATTTCTGTGTCATGACTTCCTGGAAATGATATGTAAAGGTGGCTTTAATTCATTATTGCCAGCTCAATTATTATTAGGGTGGTTTCCTTAGGAAGATGAAAGCTATCAAATTTACCTGAAAAGTCAGATAAGCAACAAAGACTTCTGGTGCCTTAAAGTCTAAAACATTTATTATGGCATAAAGTTTATGCCATAATACATTTGTTAATGTTTAAGGGGCACAATATTCTTTGTTGTTTTTGCTGTAACAGACTAGCTCAGCAACCCCTCTAGAGAATGAAACTTATGGTCTCCCTGAACTTCTAGGCTGCACACAGTTGCTAGGTACCAGAAATCAAGTCCCACTGCTATTAAAATATGACTGAGCAAGCACGTGGAAAAGGACATTGTAGAAGAACAGACAGCATTCCCAACAGAAGGTGTTCCAGGCAGAGAAACGTTCATTATCTAGAGCTTACCATTATCTGGAAAGCTGCTCACCACATATGCACTTGTGTTTTAAAATATTTCAACTTATTTTTTTTGTTTAGCCTTGAGCCCTCAATACATTAATGGAAATGGGTATTCCTTATGACAGAAGACAGCTTTTTGTGTTACAAAAATAAAAAGCAAGTCAATTGGATAACTAGTAGGGAACGCAGCACTGGAATTAAATGGAAACTATCCCAGTTACCTCAAAAAAGCAGACTACAATTTCTATAATAACTGTCCCAGTTCTGTCAAGTCTAGCTTGCAGAATTCTATTTAATCGATTGTACTTTGCCTTAAGGCCAAACCACACATTACATGGGTGATCCAAAATTGGATCTCCTAATGTTTTTGTTTTTCCCTTCAAACCAGAGGACCCCAAATTTAACTGGAGAAGCTGGAGGAGGATGCTTAAACATTTCCTGGAGTGTTATTTTCCCAACCTAATTCCTCCCCCTTCAAAAGCTGCTGTTAGCCCAATGAGAAAATATACAAATAGTGGTACCACTGCCCTGGTTAAGTGTGAAGCTGCACACAACAGCTGCATTAAAGTTAAGGAAAGAAGGAAGGAAGAAAATAGATTGAGAGAGCCAATTACAGAATTCCAGCTCAAAGGCCATAGCTTTGTGCAGGAAACCTGCACATGATGCACATGGGATCTCGGGAACATAGAAGGATGATCCCTCCCTTTCCCCGGGATCTTGCCCTACACTTTTAGCCTGCTTTTTCCATGCTCGGGCTGATCCTGAGATATAAACCAGCATATAAGCACCGCATATAAACCAGGGCGACAATCTCGCATTCATAAAATCATGAGATTGTCACCCTACTACCCCCCTCATCTAGCTGAGGCCAAAATGCAATTTGGCCCTTAGATCATTGGTTTTTAAGCTTTTTACCAATAGGAAATCAATTTCCCATTGACAGGTTTGCAAAAACCCCAAAAAACTAGGGGTGTGCACGGACCCCCCCCCGCTCCGCTTCACTTGCAGATCCGCCATTTTCGGAGCGGGCCGCTTCACCCCGCCCCCGCTCCACCCACTTACACTCCGCTCCGCTCGGAGCTCCGGATCCGGATCGGAGCTCCGTTTTTTCCCCCCATTGGCTTGCATTGAAAGTTAAAAAAGTAAACAACTTTTTTTCTGTTCAAGTTAAAAACCTCACGTTTGGCACCATGACACCTCATGGGGGTATACACACGCACGCCAAGTTTCAAGGGAATCCCATCATCCCCTGATTTTTGGTGAATTTTTGAAAATCGGGCACCCCATTCACACCTCTTTCGATAGCTCCGTCAATTTGCACGTTAAAAAGCTCAAACTCGCCACCATGATAGCTTATCCACGTGTCCACATGGACGCCAAGTTTCAAGGCAATCCCATCATCCCCTGATTTTTGGGGAATTTTTGAAAATCAGGCACCCCATTCACACCCCTTTCGATAGCTCCATCAATTTGCACGTTAGAAACCTCAAACTCGCCACCATGAAAGCTTATCCAGGGATACATATGCACACTGAGACTCAAGGTAGTCCCATCATCCCCTGATTTTTGGGGAATTTATGAAAATCCAACACCCATTCACACCCCTTTCCAATAGCTCCGTCAATTTGCACATTAAAAAAACCCCTCAAACTCACCACCATGACAGCTTATCCAGGGATACATACGCCACACGCCGAGACTCAAGGCAGTCCCATCATCCCCTGTTTTTTGGCGGGGCTTAAACCTGCAAAATTTGGAACTTCCAAAACTCCAAGTGAGCGCAGGAAGGACTTCTCCCCTGAGTCAAAGCCACACACACACAACATCCCTGCGAGGTGGGCAGGGGAGGAGGGAGGGAAGGCAGGCAGGCATGCAGCTGGTATTTCTGGGGGTATAAGGAAGTGAGCCAAGGATAAGCCAGTAATGCATATAAAATGGAATAAATAAACAAATAAATAAACAAAGGAGGGGTGGAATTAAAAGCAGCAGTGTTGCTGAATAAACAGCAAGAAGAACTTTTTAAAAAAGGCTATATCTGTCTTTTGCCAGCAATAGGGGGACGTGCCCGGGGGAGAGGGAAGCAGCTGCCAGTTCAGCTCAAGAAAGCCATTGCTTCACCATGAGAGCTCTAAGAAGTAAACGCTCACTTCAACTCATAATAGGCATTGCTCCACCACTAAGAAGTAAACGCTCACTTCGACTCATGATAGGCATTGCTCCACCATTTTACTCTCTTTGGAAGGCTCTGATGGCCTTCCAGTACAGGAGAGAGTGGGGGCACGTCCACGATGAGATGCCCTAGGAGAGCTTATCCCCTTGCACCACATCTTTTCAGTTGTTCCCCAAAGTTAGGGTGGGTAGCAGTGCTGTGTTTCTATCTCTTATTCTTGGCTTAGTATATGATTTCAGGTTGTGTTTGTGCATTTGGTGGGGCTACTGTGTTAAAAAACACTGGGAAAGTCCGTTCAGATTAAGAAAGAGAAGTTTCCCAGAATCCCAAGTTACCCATTTTGCCTATGCCCTCCTCTAACTTTGGGATCATGTGATCATGACCGGGAGCTGACTCTGCCCCTCAGCCCTTCGAAAAAGGTATTTTTCCCGCCGATTTTTTTAAAAATTCTAGTGCGCGACCCGCACCACGCAGAGAGATGAGAGTAGTCTCAAAATGACCCCCATCCACGACTCTCTGTGCACAAGAATTTTCAGAACGATAGCTTAAAAATCAACCCAGTTATCCCCGATTGTTTTCCTCAATGCAATCCTATGGGTGAAAACCGCAGTTTGAGCCGCGCTGTCCGTTTGTTGACCCGATTTTTTAAAAAATTCTAGTGCGCGACCCGCACCACGCAGAGAGGTGAGAGTAGTCTCAAAATGACCCCCATCCACGACTCTCTGTGCACAAGAATTTTCAGAACGATAGCTTAAAAATCAACCCAGTTATCCCCGATTGTTTTCCGCAATGCAATCCTAATGTTTCAAGGCGAAATGTTTCAAGATGGCGATCGGAGCGCTCCGCCTGAACTAGGAGCTCCGAAAAATGGCCGCTTCTCTTCGCCTTGCTTCTAGGGGTCCGCGGTCCGCTTCTACTCCTCCTCTGGGTAAGGCGGAGCAGGCCAATCCGCTACTGCTTCTCTGCTCCTAATCGGAGCGGAGCACAAGCCTACAAAAAAACCCTGTGCATTTCAGAGAATGGGGCAATTTCTAAAGAACAATATAAAGTATAACATGGGACAGTGCCTAGAGTGCATGTCGGTGCTAAATCAGGAGTCAGCAACCTGTGACCTTTCAGATGTTTTGGCCCATAACTCCCATCCTTCCCCACCGTTTGCTATACTGGCTAGGGCTGATGGGAGTTGTAGGCCAAAACATCCAGACTGGAGGGCCACAGGTTGCCCATCCCTGGGAATGTGTGTAGGAAAGGGATGGGACTCCTGCAGTGTTCGGTTGGTGGAATAGCACACCTGCCCAGATCCTCTTGCAGTGAACTGGTCTGTGATGACATCTAATTCTTCCCCCCACCTATCAAAACAAAGACCTTGAGCCTGCAGTTTAATGTACATTCTGATCTGACACATGTTTATTTGGAATTAGGTTCCCCAAAATTCAGTATAGCTTAGTCCAGAGTATACATTAGGATGGCAACAGTAATTTCCAAAAATGCTGAGTGGCCAACAGTTTTCGTTTCTCCTCCAACCCCTTCTTCTTAAAAACAAACAAACAAAAAACACTTTTGGATCTTGATCGCCGTAACGATGGAAAGGTACATTTCTAGTTCCCCCATAGACATTGTGGCATAAGAAAATCTCCTCCCACACTGCCTTTTCGTAGCATAAGGAAGGCCCTTGCTACAAATCATCAAGCTAGTTCTGTCAGAGAGAGCTTGGTCAGTTCCTTTTTATATGTTGCTGTCAGTGCAAGTCCATTAGCAATTGTAGGCCCTGAGCCAAACTCCTTCTGACATGAAATGGTTGAAAATTAACTTTCCCCCTAAATAGTCCAGTGGGACAGCTTCTATGCCTTTTAACAGCTGCATATCACGCAAACATCCAAGAGATGAAAAGTAACGCTTTCTATATTTCATATTGGTGAAGGGAGGGGATCAGCATTGTTTTAAAACGTATTTATTGCTGATAGTGGAATTTATTTTGTATGTTATCAATTTAAAAGTTTTGTAAACTTCTCAGGGCACTTGGTTGATGGGTCGACATAAAAATGGCATGAAGAGAGAGAGAGAGAGAGAATACTATAAGTCATGCTGCTCTGAGTCTTAAAAACGTCAAGGAACATCATGTATAAGAAGCTTTCAACACACATTCTAACTTAATTCTAAACACTTATGTTTGTGTTCTTCTGAAGTGATAAAATGCCAAAACAGCAATTTGATACATTTATACTCAGTGCTGCTTCAGTCACCTCTGCTGTGTCGCTGTGGAGTTCAATAATAAAAAAAAAATGGCACAGTCCTAGGAGGCTGTTTTCTATTGTGATGGCTCTGTACGCTTTCTTAGCCCTTGGCATTGTGTAGAGGGAAATGTGACCTTTTAATGAATGGCATTTACTCCTGATAAAGCCTGAAAAACCTTCCTGTTCCCCCAAACGATCTCCTGGAATGACAGTGCCATACCTAGGTGGTAATTCTAACTCTTTGGTTGTTTGTAATAAAACATCATTATGAAGTCATACACAGAAAATCCTTAGAGATGTGAAGTTAATGAGTCAAATGCACTTTGGTGTCAGAAAATGTACATCACTGTCGCCTTCCAGCTTGCCAAATCTTTTCCTCTGAAATAGTGTCCAATCCTGTTTCAAAAAGCAGCGTGACAGCTTCTTAAAATGGATTTCTTCTTTGTTTCCATTTCTTTTTTGTTTCTCACTTCATTATTGCCAAGCAGAGGTTTCGCTTCAATGAATGGAAAAGGGAAAGTTGAATGGCAGCCAATGGATCATTACATGGGAAATGATACAAGTGCATTTTCAGGTTAAAGCTTAGAAGGAAAAGTCCTTTGGCTGCAATCATATATATATATATATATTTATCTGGGAGTAAGCCCCCCTCTACTTTAGAAATTAGCTGCCCTTTCTCATGATGCAAACTCAGTTACTAAACCAAAAGATGGTGGTTATCTGCACTAAAAAACCAAGCAAACGTGAACAGCATCCAGTCAATTTCCTGGCCTTATCTGTCTGAGTAGCGTATTCCATTTGTGAATCGTGTTGGAGGGGTCATCATGTGATTACTGGGGGAGCTGGTCCATGCTGCTGGCCATGTGCTGCTACTGACCCCATCCCTGGAAATCTTTGTGTTAGTGTGGATATTTACAGCGAAGAAACCCACATGGGCAGGTCCCAACTGTGCAGGAACCCCGGTTCATGCATGAAGGTGGCTAATAAAACCTTTAACTGGTATTGAAAGGGCTTAACTTTGGTTCATTTAGGATGCAATCCTGTGCATACTTAGACAGAAAAAAGTCCTGGCTGGCTGGGGACTGCTGGGAGTTTTATGAGTTTTTTCCTGTCTAAATATACATAGGATTGCACCTTAATAAACATCTGATATGTGCTTTTGTTATAGATGTCATCAAAATGGGTTTTTCATTCCTGGCATAACTGAATAAAACACCATTTTAAATTCTAGAAATAAATTAAGAACCCTCATTTTTCTAAATCTGTGACTTTTTAATACATTAAAAAAGAACAATTCCCATGGTATATAAAGAAACACTTCTGCAGATTTCCATATTAAATAGCACACAGCTGTATTTATTTATTGAATAAGCCCATCCACTTTGCTCATAGTCATTAGAAGCTTCTGAGCTGTTTGGCTGTCCTTGTGTTCTTTTCTTGAAGTGATGAGGCAAGAAAATAGCAGCCAAGAAAGTAAGAATGGCAGCTCAGCAGCTGTGAATATGTGCTTGTGTCTGCATTTAGCAAAAAAACCTTGTTCCTGATTTGAATCATGCTGTCCGAAATCCTAAATGGATGTCTCCTGAACATAAGACATTTATTTTCACACTTTTCCTGCTTTTTCATGGAAAGATGAAATGTTTATGGAACATCTAAAATGCCTTTGTCCCATATAACTTAGACTGACATCTGATTGCCTACTGTGGGAGACAGGTTACTGGACTATATAGGTCTTTGGTCTGATCCAGTGGTGTAGTGGTTAGAGTGTTGGGCTGGGACTTGGGAGATCCGGGTTCTGGTACCTACTTGGCCATGAAGCTGATTAGGTTGTTGTGAAGGTAAACTGGAGAGGGCAAGGATCATGTAAGATGTTTTGGTTCCTTGCAAGAGGAAAAGAGGTGGATATAAATGTAATAATAAATAATTAAAATTGAATACATATGCTCTTAACAGAGTTATTTAGTTATTTCTTTTTTCCCCATCCCTTTTCTTTTCTTCTTTTTATTATTTCTCCCCTAAAATTGTATTAATTATAACAGCTGTTTAGACTTCAATTGTTAGGAGAATGATCACTTTTTGGTTACATTGAAAATAAAAAATTTCGGGGAAGGGGGAATAAAAAATAATAGGGCGATTTTTTTATTTTTATTTATTTATTTATTACATTTTTATATGGCTCAATAGCCAAGGCTCTCTGGGCAGTTCACAATTAAAACCATAAAATACAGCAAGTCAAAACATACTAAAGGTTAAAGGTTAAAAAAATACCATATAAAACCAAAATAAACCCAGCAGAAGTTACAGCCCAGGGAAAGCCCATGTGAAAAGATATATTTTCAGGACTCATTAAACATTTTCCGCCTCCCAAACCACATGAGGGAGGTTTTTCCAGGTGATGGGTGCCACTACAAAGAAGTGAGCAAGTGACCTCAGGGAGGAGCTATGAAAAACTGAGGACAGTTTTGGAGCAGATTACAAAGAGGTCAACCTGTATGCACCTTGAAAACAATTAGTGATTACTAGAAGCCAGCATGGATTTGTCAAGAACAAATCCTGCCAACCTCCCTTGTAGATTGTGGGAATTCTGTGGACATAATATATCTTGACTTCAGCAAAACTTTTGACAAAGTACCACATGACATTCTGATCAGCAAACCAGTAAAAGTGAGCTAGATGGAACAACTATTAGGTGGATCCACAGCTGGCTACAGAATTGAACTCAAAGAGTGCTTATCAATGGTACCTTTTCCAACTGGGGGAGGTAATGAGCAGGTTACTGCAGGGCTCTTTATTAATGACAGATGAGGAGGTTCAGGGAATACTTATCAAATTTGCAGATGGCACAAAATTGGGTAGGACAGCTAATACCCCAGAAGACAGAAACAAACTTCAAAGTGATCTTGATAGGTTGGAGTGCTGGGCTGAAAACAACAGAATGAAATTTAATAGAGATAAATGCCAAGTTCTACACCTAGGAAAATGGAACAAAATGCACAGTTACAAGAAGGGGGATACTTAGCTCAGCAATACTACAAGTGAGAAGGATCTAGGAATTGTTGTAGATCACAAGCTGAATATGAGCCAACAGTATGATGTGGCTGCAAAAAAAGCAAATGCTATTTTGGGCTGCATAAATAGAAGTATAGCTTCCAAATCGTGCGAGGTAGTGGTTGCCCACTATTCAGCACTGGTTAGGCCTCATCTTGAGTATTGCATCCAGTTCTGGGAACCACACTTCAAGGAGGATGCAGAAAAGTTGGAGAGGATTCAGAGGAGGTCAATGAGGATCATCAGGGGTCTGGAAACAAAGCCCTCTGAGAAGAGACTGAAAGAACTGGGCATGTTTAGCCTTGTGAAGAGAAGATCGAGGGGAGACATGATAGCACTCTTCAAATACTTGAAAGGTTGTCATACAGAGGAGGGCCTGGATCTCTTCTCAATCATCCCAGAGTGCAGGACACGGAATAATGAGCTCAAATTACAGGAAGCGATTTTCCAGCTGGACATCATGAAAAAAAAAAACCCTGACTATTAGAGCAGTACAACAATGGAACCAATTACCAAGGGAGGTCATGGGTTCTCCTGCACTAGAGACATTCAAGATACAGCTGGACATCCATCTGTCAGAAATGCTTTAAGGTGGATTCCTGCATTGAACAGGGGTTGGACTCGATGGCCTTATAGTTCCCTTCCAACTCTACTATTGTGCTAACATACGAAGAATGTAGAAGCTTTTGTGGAATGAGCTCCCCAGAGAGGTCCGCCTGGCGCCTACACTGTACTCCTTTCGTCGCCAGCTGAAGACCTTTTTATTCACTCAGTATTTTAACACTTAATTTTAACTTAAATTTAAATTATACTGTTTTAACTCTGTATTTTAACCTTATATCAATTTTGCTGCGTGGTTTTATCCTGGTTGTGCTTTTTATATTGTATTTTGTATTTGTGTTTTTAACTTGTTGGTTGTTTTATGATGGTTTTAATTTTTGTGAACCGCCCAGAGAGCTTCGGCTATTGGGCGGTATAAAAATGTAATAAATAAATAAATAAATAAATAAATAAATAAATTTTTAAGGCATGGGGTGGGGGGAGAAGAGAAATGTTGTGTGCTAACATGGTCTCCTAAAGCCTCCACCCACCACCCACCCCAAGATCATTAAGTCCAGGGCACCACTGAGAGCTATGTTCTCGTAAGCTTGTATGTCATGGTTTCATTTCATGATGTAGATGTTAATATGTTTTGTTTGCTCTGCATTCTGTTACTAAACTTAACCAAATTCCTACATGAACTAGGAAAAATGCATTCCCTTGATACTTTCGTTTAGGAGCTTCATATAATGGCAAAGCACTTTTATTAGATAAAAACCACTGTACCTCTGTCGGCTACATGTGGAGATCAGTCACTGGAAATGCAAGACCAAATTACCAACAGCTGGGAAGCAGCTGTACTGTCTGAAGATGTGGGATGGGCCTCCCTAATCCCACAGAAGGATGCCTACATGCAGGGGTGGGGTGGGGTGGAATGCTTTCCCAGCTTCCCTCTTCTTCAGGTTGCTTAGAATGGGAAGGAAAAGAAAACTTCTAAGCAGAATATGTTAGGGTAGCACTGGCCACTATCTCCAGCCTATGGCTGTTTCTACACCAGCCTGAAAATCAGGGCTGGTCACATCCGAGTCCCTGTGTGTCCAAATGATGCACAGGGACTCCTGGGGGCATGGGGGACAAGCATGGGTTTTCCCAGGGATAAATAATCCCTGGGAAAACCTGATTCTTCCCATGGCTTTGGGATTATCTCGAGACCGCGTGGGAGTAAGGCCGCCTGCCCCTGCTTTGTCCTGCCTCCTCGCAGGTAGGCGGGCACGGGGCACAAGTAGAGAGGAAATGGGCACGGAGCTCTTCAGGTGCTCCATGCCCACCGAGGGGAGAGCAGGACCATTTTTGTTGTTGTTTCTTTACTTGCATTTTTCTTGGAGCTCAAGTGCGCTCGTCTCTGTTAAAAAAAAAGACAAGAAAGAAAATGGCGGGCGTGGCATCTTTCCTTCCCCCTGGGATGTCACACGCACTTGTGAACTTAGGGGAGCATCTCGTGAGCAGAATATCACAAGATTCTCCCTCCTCCCGGAACATGGGGAGGTGTGGAAAGGCCCAAAGTTTCAGTATGCTGTGTTACTAATAAATGTGTAAAATATGCACAGCCATAACAATCAAGTCAAACATGGATGGTTCATAGAGAATTATGTGATGGGAAAGGGTAAGACAAGATATTCTGCTGTCCTGAGGAAAAACTGATACTGTGCCCTGGCTATTTATTAATTGAAGTGTTGGATTCCAACACTCTTATGATGGATGGCTCTGACTAAATCTAGCAAACAAGCTGTGCTCCCAATTCCATCAGTCAAAGTGGAAATGTGCGTCTGTTCATCTTACTTAACTTTTCTTCCTTGGAGCCCAAGATAGGGTAAAATGAAGGAAATGACAAAGTGTTCCACAGATTGCCTGAGTCAGCACCTTTGACCCTTGTGAGTTGGATCATTCTGAGGCTCCTTCACTCCCATCCTGGTGCCATTGGAATTGCTTTAGTGCAGCCACAATTTTAAAGCTAACCATTTAAAGTAGAGCTATCCACCAATGAAAGGAATCTCAGTTAATCATGTTAGACCTCACTTAACTCAATGGGAATTATTTCTGACTGGTCATGCATAGGATTGTGCTATTACATGCTTAATCCATTGATTAAATTAATAAATATAAAAGCATTATGAAATATAAGAGTTTTACTGGGGGGAACCTTGTTTTTAGATAATGAGCAAATATGACACAGCATTCATCAAAAGAAGCATTCTCCCTTCTCTCACACACAGGATGGAATACCTCTTCCAAGTATGCAACTGACCAATTAATCGGGGGCACCTTTTTAATCTATTAATTTTTTTAATCAATTAGTCTAACCAATCAGTCGAGTAAACATTGCAGCCCTGCCCTAGTTTAAAGAAAGAATAACAAACTTTTAGGCTCGACATATAAATCAACAAATACTTATGTCAGGCTTACTCAAACTATTTGAAAAATCTCTTTGGCTGGGTTTAGATGTCCCTGTAAACCATGATGGGTAGTTGTTTTGAGCTACCCATGATGGCTTAGCGTTTTGTGGGGTGGCATTTTTCATGCCCGTGCTGTGTAAATTACCCCAAAGTAACCACGCTAACTAGCCATGCTCTGCAGTAGGGATTGGGGTGCCTATCATGGGTTTGTGTGTCATCTGCCATGCCCCAGTGGGTAAAACAGAACCCCCACAGAGCTCTGAGGCAAGAGCGACTGAAAACGGTTCTGCCACTCTTGCCAGCATGCGAGAGCTCTATGGTCAAAATCTGCCTAGCGACACATTACACAGCCGCTGCTAGCCAGACCCACTTCTGTCCAACTCCGCCCGTCCTATGCCATCACAGAAATGTAATGAGAACAAAGATGTTTTCCCTCTCATGCAACTGATACCAGCACAGCGACTTTGGGCAGACCGGGTTCCCAGGCACAAGCAGCTGTGGCAGCAAAGCAAGACATCCCCACTCGCCTCTCTGCTGGCCACGCAATGTCATCTCCAGCCAAAAGCTTGCCTCCACAATTCTAAGCCCCCACTAGAGCTATGGCTGAAATCCCCCCTTCCTGCTTATCCCCATGGAGTTAGAGCCCACAGACTCTTTAGGAGGCAAAGGCCCAAACTCTGGGCAAGGTGAGGAAGCGGAAGCCCCAACAAGCACAGCAGATGCCCACCCCACAACACCAACAGGTATCCCAGTCCCACATATGTAGACTCCCCCCTTCCCCTCTGTAAGTTCCCACCAGTCCTTAGCATGCCTAAATCCCAAGTATCACTGGGCACCCCAGGCATAGGGGGAAAGTCAGACAGCCCAGGAGCATCACTAGCTCACCAGCCCCTAGACACCACTGCATAAATGACAGACCAAAGACCCCACACATGGACCTGGATACCTGAGGACTCCCCAACCCTCTTCTTGGATGAACCCTCCACAGAAACCTCCCAGTCCCAGTGCAGCCCCCCTGACCCTGACAAATGGTGTGTGGGGGGATGTCCCAGTTTCTTCTGCCATCTGAGGTAAGATGAGTAGCAACCAGAGAGAGATTTTTCTCTTTTTTGTTTTTGTCAACTGCCCGGGAAGCTTTGCTGAAGAGCACTATATAAATCAGGTAGATTTCCAGATGTTTTGGACTCAAACTCCAGAAGCCCATGGCAGCATAGCCAATGACCCAGAATCCTGGACGCTCAAGTCCAAATTACCTGGAGATGTGCTTTCCACTGCTTCCTGATCTATATCATTTAAACAACAAACAAACAATGGAATGTAGATGTAGTTTCTTTCATCTTGGGCAGAATGAGATAAACAAGTGATTAAGGTTATGAAGCTACCATAGTGGTTTTGATTGTTTATTTTGGCGTTGTTACTATTTATTTGAATGCTCTGATATCCTCATATCCACATACTCACACCTACTTTAGAGGATCACACTGGGTTGGATCCAGATTTAGGCCTGCTTAGAACAGATTCATTGAATAGATTCATTCATAATGCACAGCCCTCCTCCCCAATTTGACTTGGAAGCTGATTCTGAGCTTCCAAATCAGCCCCAGTTAGACTCAGGGCACCTTGGCGCCACCCTGATCCACTTCGGATTTGGTTCCAAATCTGAAGCAGTTCAGGTGTTGCAGTTTCCGGCCTGCTTCATAGTTTACCACGATAGATCTACAGCAGGGCACAGCAGCTCTTCTAGAGGACAGGCAGCTTGCCAGCACTTGCAGACGATTCAGGTAAATCCTGTGGACAGGCAAGAGGGGAGAGGGCCGTTGGGCTGAATTGTCCTGAAGCACTTTGTCTGCTTTAGGCCAAAGTGGCCCAATCCAGTCCCAAACTTCGACTGGGATTCAGGGTTCGGGACCAAGGTGAAACATACCCCTATTGAAATCTATGAGAAAAGTGGGACAGCCCTTAAATCCCATTGATTTCAATAGCTGTACTCTATAACGGCCTAGATCCAAGCCATTGCTCCTAGGAGTCAATCTCAATGATGTGCTGTTTTGTAAGCTCAGATCCCGTCTGGGGCAGAATTTATCTTTTCCACTGATGTCTTTCAGAGATTAATGTAACCACTTTGTTTTAAACTAAGTTAGAGATTGTTTCTGTAAAAGTATGAGATGAATTGAATCTTAATCTCTCATTATTGGATTTGTTTATATTGCTATAGTAAATACTAAATTATATAAGGATATGCCTTTGAGATTCTAAGATAAGGCAGCTATATAAATTGAGCAGGCTAGCTATATACATCTAATTGAAGCAAATATCAGTTAATGGTAATGAAGATAAATTATCCTTTTTGTAATGTTTTCAAATAAGGGATTATTGCCCTGCAGGGAGGGGAGTTGATAGAATATCTATATCTATATCTTCTCTGCATTGGTTTTATAAATGCCTGTTTTATTAGTTTTCATTATTTGTCTCATTTTTCATGAAATAAAAGATTGCAAAGGGAATGTAGTCTTCAATATCATTAATCTGTTAATGAGATAATACCACAAGATCAAAGAATCTCTAGCTTGAAAAAGAAGCATCCTATTGCAAGGGCACAATCCTATGTATGTTTAAACAGTTAGTAAATATTTATTTGTGTAGCAAAAGCCATTACAATAAACAAGTTTAAACAGAAAAAAATATAACAGCAGCAACCACCAACACCAACACCATGGCTGGCTGGAAAATGCTGGGAGTTGTAGGCATTTTTTCTGTCTAAACATGCATCGAATTTCATCCAAACAAATGACCTAATAGCAGCACATGATGCTGATATATTATTAAAGCGAAGCAGAATTCAATCAGTCTGGAAAGAGAAATGCCTGGGAGAACCATAAAAGCTGTTCTATGCTTAGACAGATAAATAAATGCTTCTAATATCCTGATTGTAACCTTGTTTATTTGGGAAATGACTTCAATATATTACTACTTCTAATGTTGGAGTTGCATCTGGGCCCTGGGCATCTTCAAGGCCGGCTCCAAGGCATTGTCAAGTATAGGTTTCGGCATGGCCATTAGGCCTTGCAATTTGTAGTTCGATTTAATTAGAAGTAGTCTGGAATGTTAGAATCTATGTAAGCATATCTCTGTCAGTGTTCTCAGGGAAAGAGCGGATGGGAGTCACTTCACCCCACTGCCTTGACTTTAAGGCTGCAAACCTTCTCAGAGAACCCGTTTTGGAAGCGGTGGGAGCTTTGCTGAAGGAGTCACTCAGATTGAAGCATTATCTTGGTGAGCTGAGCAGTACTGCTCTGTTTGGACAAGGGCCTTGCTGAAAGGCCAAAGCCCCTGACTATCAAATGGTCTGGAGGAGGCCTATGTTTCCCACTCTAAGCTGGAGCAAAGGCGAAGAGTCTTTGCTAGGAACATCTTGCCGGCATGGTCTGAAATCCCTCCCTGTTTGGGACTTTGAAAGCACTCGGCAGATGGATTGGATTTTGGATTACTAAGGACACTGACCTAAAAAGTACTGTGAGGTTTTTCATAGACTTGAACTCTAGTTTGCTGTGGATTGTGTGTCTTTGTTGGTCAACAGCTCAGGGTAGCGGCAAACTGGGCTGGAGTTTGACTGCTGGACTTTTCTTCTGTTGAATCAGGCAGCGGGAAGTTCCCAGTACTAAAGCAGAAGCACGGGAGCACTTGTGCCTGAGGTTTTACTTCCCTGTGATCTTGTTTAGGTTTTGACCATGTTCCCTCAAGATACCACTGAATGACCTCACTGTTGGACTAGCTCCCATTGGGATGGTTCGTTAAGCCTTTCAAGAATTTCCCACTGTGATTGTCTGAAGGATCATATCAGGAATTAACCCTTTCCTTATCTGGGTTTGGAAACCATTTTTTGGAACTGTGGAGTTGGCAGGAACTAACCCAATTTCATGAAAATCTAGATTTAAATGGAATTGATGCAAAAACCATCTCATTGTAGATTTGGCCCTAGTCTGGATTTGCAGACAGTGCGACTTCACAATTTAGTCTCAATTTTTCCCATCTCTTCCCCCCACACACACCTTTTGTAACATCTTGCCTGGAGAAGAGATCTGGGGATCTTAAAAGTTTGTACATTTGGCAGGTGTGTGCGATATTTTGATTGGCCTGATAAAGGTATTACAGGGACAGGGATTTTGGATTTTTTGCTTATGGTCAACATGGCTAACTTTGCTTTTAAATAAAAGTTGTTATTGTAGAGACAATATCCTGTTGGCCTGTTTGTGAAAGACCAGAGGTATGTTATAAGCTCTGATAGTCAATCTTCCCCTTTGTCTCAGTTGAGATCTTTCCTTGCTCTGTGGTGATCCTTTTTAAAGTGGAAATTCTAGGGTGACCATATGAAAAGGAGGACAGGGCTCCTGTAACTTTAATAGTAATGTAGAAAAGGGAATTGCAGCAGGTGTCAATTGAAGTGGGTGAACTTCCCTCTTCATCATAACAGTTAAAGCTACACTAGCTATAGTAGAGTGGCCAGATACAAAAGAGGGCAGGGCTTCTGTAGCTTTAACTGTTGTGATGAAGAGAGAATTTCACCTTCAATTGACACCTGCTGAAATTCCCTTTTCTATATTACTGTTAAAGATACAGGAGCCCTGTCCTCCTTTTCATATGGTCACCCTAGGAAATTCCAGGATTAAACTCCAGGGGGATGTCTTTACAATTTAAAAGCCCCACAGTGGCTGCACAGTGGAACTGCATCAGTTATACCCTCACAGCCACTGCAAGTCTTTCCCCCAAAGCTGCAGATTTAAAAAGTCAGGGACTTTATAGACTGGAGCGAATTGACTATGGCTCTTCCACCATCTGACCTCACTCCATCATTGAGGCAGAGGTGTTCCCAGGCAGAATGTGAGCTCTGATTGCTCACCTGAAGCCCAGGCAGGGGGCAGGTCTGGCTAGCCCAATGGCTGCTGGAAAGCCCGCACTGCTTTATGACTCTGCCATCCCACAGCAGTGAAAGCTCAAGGTTTTCTCAAAAGCAGCAGCAAGCCGGAAGAACTAGGATGGCCTCTTATGCATCAACAAAGTGAGGACAAAAAGGGACAAAGTTTTGCAAATGCCCATATAAATGTAGAGAGGTAAATTAGAAATAGCTATAATTCATATAGAAATACAACGCATCTCACCATAGTGGGAAAGACTATGACCAGTAGCCCGTCTACACTTGTCTAGATGAAACGTAACAAGTTGGCAGAGATGACGTCAGCAGTCATGTGATGCTGTTGTTGTTACGTTTCTTCTGACTTTTAAAACCGTTCCACTTTCTGTTAAAATCGTTTTAAAACTAACAATGTGCCACAACCTTTCGTTGTATTCAATGCCGTCTTTCAAAGTCATGTCTCATGACCATGGTCTTTGCTTCCTGATTAGGACAAGTGAGGGCTTTTCTAGGGGAGGGAGAGCTGGCACAACGCGACGAGGGGGAGGGGGAGGGAGGGCGGTGAAAGAGGGGACAGAGGCTTAATTTTTTTAAAAAAACCGCTTATCTTTCGGGGCGCACGTGGCCCCTTTAAGACGCTGCAGGGCTTCCCTCGTCCCTACGCGTCGCCCCGCCTCCCTGCCGGCTTATCCCGGCAGGTCTAGCTCAGAGTCACCGGTAGAAGGAGGTTTACTTCAGAGCTGGTATGAGCATAATGAAGAACGTTCTAAAGAAGAGTGTGCCCGGGTAAAACGATAGAAGAAAAGGTATTTCGATTGACTGGGCTCAAGTTGCATTTTGTAACGTAGCAAGGGAGGACGCAACAATGCACTTAAACAACGGTGTAATGAATAGTGTAGATCCTGCCCAGGTGACTTATGTGTCTGCTCATCCTTCTGTCCAGGTGCTAACTCTTGATGGACAATGTCAAGGCCCCTGCTCTCCCTTTTTATAATTCATAATTACCTTTAGTCCAGGCGAGACTGCCTGCCGAATAGAGGAGACCTTCAAATAGAGGACTGTCCTCTGTCATCCCTTCACATAGAGGACTGTTTGTAAAGCAGGACACATGACTACCTTTAAGAAGAACCAGAACCCTGATCATTATACAACTTCTTGCTATGATGACTCAGGTTAATAAGTAATAAATGCCATCATGGGTCATGTTTGCATAGAGGGTTAACTGGTGGCACTGTTGAAAAAGGCTTGGCTGAAACAAGAGCCAGCATAGGTCTGAGCCCTATGAGGGCTGTTGGCAATACACAGACATTGCGTCATGAACAAACAACCCACAACTCAATGAATTGTTCACAGCCTAACAGTACTGCTCTATTAGTGCTACTAGGGTGCAATCCTATACAAGTTTAAACAGAAAGGAAGTCCTATAACCCCTAGCATTCCCTGGCTAGCCATGCTTGGTGGAGAATTATAGAAGTTGTAAAAACATAAGAAGACCCATGCTGGATCAGACCAAGAGTCTGTCTAGTCCAGCATTCTGTTCACAAAGTGGCCAACCAATTGTTGACAGGAAACCCACATGTAGATATGAGTGCAACAGCACCCTCCTGTCCATGTTCCCCAGCAACTGGTGCACATAGGCTTTCTGCTTCTGATACTGCAGGTAGCATAGAGGTATCAGGACTAGTAGCCTTTGATAGCCTTCTCATTCAGAAGTTTAACCCACTTTTAAAGTCATCCAAATTGTTGGTTATCACTACATTTTGTAATAACAAATTTGAAAGTTTGAGTATTCACTGTGGGAAGAAGTAATTCCTTTTATCTGCCCTGAATCTCCCACCAAGCAGCTCTATGGGATGACCCCAGTTTCTAGGATGGGAGTGTCTCCACACCAGGCATTTACCCTCATTTTTTTCTTATCTAAACAATCCCAGCTGTTGTAACCTTTCCTCATAGGGGAGTTGCTCCAGCCCCTTGGTCATTTTAGTTGCCATTTTCTGCCACACTCTCAAAGAACTCTAAAAGGTTAGTGAGACAGGGCTTATCTTTACAGAAGCTATATTGATACTTTTTCAGCAGAGCTTGTCCTATATTCTAATTTTATCTTTAATAATGCTTTCATCAATTTACATGGAAGAGACATTAAGCTAACCAGCCAGTAATTTCCTGGATCACCCCGGGTTCATTTTTTAAAATTAGTGATACATTGGCCATTTTCCAGTCCTCAGGTATTTATTCATTTATTTATTTATTGCATTGTTATACCACCCAATAGCCGAAAATCTCTGGGAGGGTCACAAAAATTAAAACCATTCAAAGTATAAAACTAACAGTATAAAACATGATATAAAATACAATATGTACAGAGGCTGATCTTAGGGACATGTTGCGTATTTTTGTTAGAAGATTAGCAATTTCATATTTGAGTTCTTTAAGAACTGTAGGATGAATACCATCTGGGAACAGTGATTTATTTACTTTCAGTTTGTCAGTCAGGTTGACATCTTTTGTCATCACTTGCGGGACTTTTTTTCTATCTCAATAAGCATAGGATTGCACCCTTAATATAGTAACAAGATGATGGATTGCAGCTAAACCATTAGTGCAGATGATGATGATGATGATGATGATGATGATGATGATGATGATATTCAGAAGTAAACATTTCTGGATATTATCTGCTAACTAGTTAGATCTTTTTTTTAGGATCCAGGCAGATTAAAAATTCCAGTAAGTGACTTAATACAATAATACTTTGCTTTGGGAAACCATTTGCCACAATTGTAACAATTTCCTTTGGAATTACAAAGGAAATAAAATCTGTTATACTGTAGAAATGGAACCAAGCACATTAACAACTGATTAAATTGCTTTGTCCTTCCTTCTCCTCCTGTTGTGATTCTTCTTCCTACCTTTCCTCTTGGGTACACCTTTCCACTTGATAGTCAGCTGCTCCTAAATGTATTGACAAGCCATCACAGCCCTGTTTGCCTTTTAGGCTCAATCACATCCATCTCTTCTTTGGTGAAAATTACAGCAGTTTTAAACATCACTCTAGCTAATTTAGTTTGTAGAAAATTCCAGCATTCTGAAGCATTTTTCACTTATTCACAACCCCAGCATTTGCCTCTAGACTTCAAACTACACCATTCCATCATGCTTTATACAAATCAGATTAGGACCAATTGTGGAAATAAACTGAAATATATTTATTAACACCCTGATTCGAAGAGCGCGTGTGTTGCTAGCACTGTCTGCCATGTGGCTGCAATGTCCTTTCGGAGCTCACGTAATGATCATATTTTTGAATGCTGCTGCACTAGCATAGTGATTCATATTAGGGATGTGCTCCGCTCCGATTAGGAGCGTAGAAGCAGTAGCGGATTGGCCTGCTCCGCCTTACCCAGAGGCGGAGTAGGAGCGGACCGCGGACCCCCTAGAAGCAAGGCGAAGAGAAGCGACCATTTTTCGGAGCTCCGAGTTCAGTCGGAGCGCTCCGGTCGCCATCTTGAAAACATTTCGCCATAGGATTGCATTGCGGCAAATAATCGCGCATAACTACGTTGTTTTTGAAGCTATCGTTCTGGAAATTCTTGTGCACAGAGAGTCGTGGATGGGGGTCATTTTGAGACCACTCTCACCTCTCTGCGTGCTGTGGTTCACGTGCAATATTTTTTTAAAAATCGGGTCAACCGCGGGGCTCAAACTGCGTTTCGGCTTTTCGCCCATAGGATTGCATTGAGGGAAAGAATCGGGGATAACTGGGGGGGGGTTTAAGCTATCGTTCTGAAAATTCTTGTGCACAGAGAGTCGTGGATGGGGGTCATTTTGAGACCACTCTCAACTTTCTGCATCGTACGGGTCGCGGGCTAGAAGTTTTTTAAAAATAGGGTCAACCGCGGGGCTCCGTTTCGGCTTTTCGCCCATAGGATTGCATTGAGGGAAAGAATCGGGGATAACTGGGGGGGGGTTTAAGCTATCGTTCTGAAAATTCTTGTGCACAGAGAGTCGTGGATGGGGGTCATTTTGAGACCACTCTCAACTTTCTGCGTGCTGTGGTTCACGTGCAATATTTTTTTAAAAATCGGGGTTTGGGTTTTTTTTTTTTATTATTATTATTTTTTTGGAAGCGATGACAGGCACATTCAACTCCCAATCCTGATGAGAATTCATCTCCTCAGAAAGCATCCTCCTCCAATCCCAGCGTTGGAGGGGGGACTAAGGCAGACCCACCCTGAGAACTTTCTGTTTTGTGTCTCTTTGTGGGTTGGCGTTCGTGGAGGGAACACTTACTTAGCTAGTGCTCCTGCTTTGGAGATAGATTAATTTAATATAGGTTTAGTTTGGCGCGTGTGTGTGTTTGTTTGCTTCTTTCTGACTTGTAGCTTAGTTTGCCCTGTGTTTTCCCCTTACTTTGATTTAATATAAACTTTATTTTTGAATTTTGGAGTGTGTGGTTGGGTTGGTTGCCCCCCCCCCTTCCCTGTATTAAAGCCTGACTGTTCTGCTTTTGTGAAAGCTTTCTTTTGAAAGCATACACACACTTTTTGTCCCATTTCCCTACATTTATATTCTTAAACATATTTTATTATATTCTTTCACATAGTCCATTAGTATATATTCTCATACATATTATATTAGTATTCATATTTTGTTCTTCTTATAGTAGTGGTTGGTTCTTTTTCCCCCTCCCCTCTCTTAAATCCTGATTGTGTTTCCTTCTATCTTCTATATACCAAATATACCAAAAAAATTGGATTCTCTTTTTCTTCTCTGTGTAACTTCGACGGAGTGGGCTGCTTTTGTCAAGTTCAACAGGCAGCCACAGATTGAGCATTTTGGGGAAAGCATACGCACACCATTTCCCTATTCTTAAACATATTATTATTATATTCTTTGACATAGTCTTAGTAGTCTATTAGTATACATTCTCATACATATTAGTAGTAGTATTCATATTTTGTTCTTCTTATAGTAGTGGTTGTCCCATTTCTTGTCCCATTTCCCTACATTTATTAGTAATATTCTAAAACATATTATTATATTCTTGTAGATATTCTTAGTAGTATATTCTCATACATATTAGTAGTAGTATATTTTATTGTTCTTGTCCCATTTCCCTACATTTAAACATATTATATTCTTCTTATACATATTCTTAGTAGTACCTTATACATAGTATTAGTAGTATTAATATTTTGTTAGTCATCATGAAAAGAGAAAGCAGGCGTGCTGAAAGCAGCAAGGCTCAGTCTGCCAGCAGGGCTTCCTCTCCTCCTGTGAAACTCAAACGGGCAACTCCTTGGCTGACTGCTCCAAAACAGAAGCAGGACAAGCAGCAGGCAGAGCCACTCTCTTCTGCAACTTGTGCCCGGCGTTCTCTTTTTGAGGGTGGGAATGGGAAAAGTGCCCGTTTGCAAGAGGCACGTGGCAGCAGTGCCATTAGAGGAGGAGGAGTATCCCCAACTCCTTCATTCTCCTTTCAGCCCACGAGCCCGCTGATGGACCTAGACGAGGTCCTCAGCACAGTGGAGGGGGGGGAGGAGGAGGAGGCGGTGGGCCTCCAGGATGTGGGGGCTGAGGAGGAGCAGCAGCAGGCCGAGGCTCTCTCCCCAGTCTCATCCCACACCCCTGTTTCTGTGGCAACACCAGAGAGCTCAGGCGGGCAATTGGTGGTGTCACCACAGAAACGAAAGACAAGCATCGTGTGGGACCACTTTGAGTTGGGAGCGGATCCCCGCTTTGCTGTCTGTCGCCACTGCAAACTCAGCCTAAGCAGGGGTTCATCGACAGGGCATTATGGAACCAGCAGCATGAAGATGCATCTTCATAGGCAGCACCAGGCGATCTTGCTGGGGAAAGAGGCGGGCAAGGCGACTGGTTCCAGGGGAAAGCCGAAGGCTGCTGCTGGCACTGCCACTCTAAGCTCTCCATCTCCCATCCCCACAAGGGTTAGGCAGGCAACCCTGCAGGACATGGGGTGGGGGAAGTATTGACCCACAAGATGGCGTTTTCCAATGCCCACCCAGGGTGCTACTGTGTTGGGGCATCTGCCGGGACTGACTCCTCCCCAATACTAGATCTATGACATGTCACTCTGCCTGCCCCTCTGCTAGCCTGTCCTCCTCGGTGACCGACTCGCTGGGATGGTTTGCGTTTGCAATGCGTGACTAACTGCAATGCTGGCTTAGAAACCAGCCATCACTTCCTTGTGCCCCCAGAAATGCCCGCAGCCTGCCTGCCTGCCTGCCCGCCTCCCCCGGGGTGCTGCTGTGGTGGGGCATCTGCCAGGACTGACTCCTCGCCTACTCTGCCTGCCTCTCTGCCCGCCTGGTGCCTGGTTTGCTCCCAATCGTCCTCCTCTGTGCCCCTCAAGGCGTAACTGCTGGCTTAGAAAGAAACAACCAGCCATCTTTGCCTCACTTTGCGCCCACTTATGGGTTGGTTTGCTATGCGTTAGTGCTCAAGCCATCCTTGCGGCACTACAATGCATGCTGCCTGCCTGCTTTCCATTGATGGTGCTATATAAATAAATAATAATAATAATAATAATTCTCCCCTTCCCGCCTTGCAGCGATGGTGTATGTGTCTTGCTTTGACTAAGGGGAGAAGTCCTTCCTGCGCTCACTTAGACTTTATCAAATTCAATAATCCCTTTTTCAAATGTGCCAGAAGATTTAGGGTTATCTCGTGGCATGTTGGGATTGCCTTGGAACTGGCCCCATTGAGCTGTCTGCAATTGCAACTTTAAATCCCTGACATACTGGAGTGTTCAAATTTCAAAAGTTCCCCTAACATCAGGGGATGATGGGATTGCCTTGAAACTTGGTGTCCATGGGGACACATGGGTAAGCTGTCATGGGACCAAAGGATAGGTTTCTAACGTGCAAATTGACGTAGTTGTAGAATGGGACTTGATTTGGGGTGAGTTAAAAAGTTTAAGCCGCGCCAAAAATCAGGGGATGATGGGATTTGCTTGCAACTTGGCGTGCATGTGGACACATGGATAAGCTCTCCTGGTGCCGAGTTTGAGGTTTCTAACATGCAAATTGACGGAGCTATCCCAAGGGGTGTGAATGGGGTGCCCGATTTTCATAAATTCCCCAAAAATCAGGGGATGATGGGATTGCCTTGAAACTTGGCGTGCATGTGGACACGTGGATAAGCTATCATGGTGCTGAGTTTGAGGTTTCTAACGTGCAAATTGACGTAGTTGTAGAATGGGACAATTTGGGGTGAGTTAAGCCATGCCAAAAATCAGGGGATGATGGGATTTGCTTGCAACTTGGCGTGCATGTGGACACATGGATAAGCTCTCCTGGTGCCGAGTTTGAGGTTTCTAACATGCAAATTGACGGAGCTATCCCAAGGGGTGTGAATGGGGTGCCCGATTTTCATAAATTCCCCAAAAATCAGGGGATGATGGGATTGCCTTGAAACTTGGCGTGCATGTGGACACGTGGATAAGCTATCATGGTGCTGAGTTTGAGGTTTCTAACGTGCAAATTGACGGAGCTATCTAAAGGGGTGTGAATTAGGGTTATGGGAGGTGCGTTAGAGGGTAGAGCCGCGCCAAAAATCAGGGGATGATGGGATTTGCTTGCAACTTGGCGTGCATGTGGACACATGGATAAGCTGCCCTGGTGCCGAGTTTGAGGTTTGTAACATGCAAATTGACGGAGCTATCCCAAGGGGTGTGAATGGGGTGCCCGATTTTCAAAAATTCGCCAAAAATCAGGGGATGATGGGATTGCCTTGAAACTTGGCGTGTGTGTGTATACGCCCATGAGGTGTCATGGTGCCAAACGTGAGGTTTCTAACTTCAACGGAAAAAAAGTTGTTTACTTTTTTAGCTTTCAATGCAAGCCTATGGGGGGGCAAAAACGGAGCTCCGGATCCGATCCGGAGCTCCGGGCGGAGCGGAGCGGAAGTGGGCGGAGCGGGGGCGGGGCGGAGCGACCCGCTCCGAAAAATGGCGGATCTGCAAGTGAAGCGGAGCGGGGGGTCCGTGCACACCCCTAATTCATATGCCCCAGTGTTAGATTAGGGTGTTGGAAATGTTTGGAAAGATGGCTGTAGCCTTCCCTGGCTCATGGGGACTTATTAACCATTTATTTATTTATTTTTAAATGTATTACGCAACATCCTTGAAAACCTCAAAGATCAACTTCTTTGCTATATTTTTAGTGAGGCTGTCCCAAGAGCTTTGGCAGTGCAGGAGGCAGCTCCCAAACTATTGGTAGGAGCAGACGAGTTGGAGCACATAATTTCTCTGTAACACACTATATACTTGCCTGGAAACACAACCCAAGGCTCTACATGACAGAGCTCTGTAAACCTAAAGGAGTATCTGTAAGATCTTCAGAGAACGTCCTGCAAGTACCATCCATTCTCTCTGTTTATGTGATAGCAATGTCTTATTGGTTGTTTCCATGAGACTGTCTCATTACAATGACTTGGAATGTTTTGTACATGCCAAGAATGCCTAGTCTGTGTCTTCTAGTGTGTCAGAACGCTGTGAAAGTTGTTTGCTTGTTTGTTTATGAAATATATTCATTGCTTTTCCAACAATATAAAGCTCAAGTTGATGTATAGTTCACTTAAAACCACCATATTCAAAGCACTTCAAGGAAATATGGACACACTCAGCAGAATTTATCAAATGCCTTCATGGATAAATATGCTTTAATTTGCTGGTAGATGCCAATGAGTAACTAAGTATTAGTCATCTTACTAATAAGAGAATGATGATGTTGACATCGTGAGTTTGCACCAAGTAGAGAAGCCCTCACTTTGTCCCCTCTCCGATCTATAGCTGCCAATGTTTCCCAAGGGAAAGAAGTAGGTTCTTGTGTGCCTAGTGCCTAAATTTGTGGGTTTTTTTCCTCCTCTCTTCCAATCTCCTTTCCTTTTGTGAGATTTTTTTAGATTGTAAGCCTGTGGGCAGGGACTGTCTGAAGAATTATTTTTGTAAGCTGCCTCGAGTGTCTTCTATGGCTAAAGGGTGGGATAAAAGTGCTATAATAAAATAAAATAAAAATCTTCTGGCTTAAAACTCTTACTGCTGCACAAGCCTAGGAAACTGCAATATAATTGGTGGTTGGGAGAAAGGGGCATGGCCATCTGGGGAATTCCAGAGGCTCTGAACCCATGTACTAGGGTTTTAATTTAAAACTAGAGCAGAACAAGGTAAGAGTGAGAAGAACAAAGCATCACATCTTACTCCACACTGTCTATAGAAAGAATTTTAGGGAAAGAATTTGGGGGAAATGAATTAAATTTTGGGGAAACTAACTAACTAAGGGTCCATCAGGTCTGATAGCAAAACCATAGGAGGAGATGGAATACTCCCCCCACCCCCAGTACACTGTCTAACAACACTGACAAAAGCAATGACCATCACTTCATTGACAAGTGTTTGCACATTCAGTTTGACCAACCTCTCAAACAAATACTCCTGCCAATAACATTGGCATCATTTTGATTCTAGAGATCTGGTGTGATTTAAGGGCTTAGACTTCCAGCTTGGGGATATCGTTTCAAATCTCATTGACCATGTTCAGATGACAAGCTAAGTGTCCTGCTTAGGGTGTAGGATGCTCTACTTGCAGATCAGGTATATACAGAGGGACAATCAATCCAGACCGAGGTCAGAGCACAGGCAGTCAATCAGTCAAGACGGTCAGGCAATAACAGGAGTAATCACAATAACCACAGGTAAACAGTCAGTATGTTACACAGTGTGGAGACAGAGTCAGTAAGCAGTCCAAAAGGTCAGTAAACAGGCAAGGTGAGGATCAGGAAGCACAGTTCAAGGCACGATGGACCAAAGTTCTTCCAATGCTAGCTGATTCCAAATGCAGGCTTTTAAGCCCAAAGCCTGTTGGCCCCCACCCAGAGCTCAGCTGCAGTAATCAAAGCTCTCCTTTCAGAGCTCTACTCCTGAGGAGACCCTTTCTCCAGGCAAGTACTCCATCACACAGGAGCCTTACTGGCCTGTCGCTTGAGGTGACGTCGCTCCCGGGGGTTAGGGGGGTGCTCAGCCTCTGCCTCAGAGGATGAGTCCCTTTCTCCTGGCAGGGATGGTCCTGCAACTACCTCCCTTGAGGGCTCAGGCTCCTGCAGGTCTGATGGTGGTCTTGGGCCTGGGGCTTCGGCTTCTGGGGCACCCTGGGCTTCTGGGGCCTCTAGCTCCTCCTCTGAGGAGGGCTCCTCAAGTAGGGGCATGACACTAAGCTATGGTGGTTAAGCATTTTGGTTCACACAACATGCTAAGTCATGGTTCGCATGACATGCTAAGCCATAAAGACCCTGCTCAGATGGCACACTAAGCCATGGTGGTTAAGCATTTGAGCTAAACATTATGGCTTAGCATGTTGTGTGAACCATTGCTAATCACAGTGGCTACATATTATGGTTTAAATAAGGGCAAGATCTACACTGCTGCTTTAAAATGGTTTATAATGGTATTGACAACTGTTGGGGCCCAGGTCATACTCTATATACAGTTTTCAAACTGTTTTCAAAGTGTCATATCCTGCTTGGTGTAGATCTGGCCATGCTCACATTTGCTGCAGAATGGTTACAGGCCCATGGGAGCCAGGCCCGCAGTAGGTTGCTTTAGGCAACCGACTATTCTTTCAACCTCATCAGCCCCCCTCCTCCATTTGCATTAAGGAAAGCTTAGGGAACCTCATCCCTATCCCCAAGCTTCTTGCCCAGGACCTTCCCCTTTTCCCCTGGCCCATCCCTGAGGGAGGGGGAAGGGCTGATTCTGAGATCTGGGTAGAGAAAATCTGCCCCCAGCTGATCTACCTGGTTCAGCTTGAGGGGTTGAGGTTAGAAGGAGATGTGTGTGAGAGTGAGTGAAAATTGTTGGGGTGGCACAAGCAAGCAATGGCTCCCCCACATTGGCCAGTGATTCCACCCACTTCTGCTATGGTGCTGCCCCCAATGTCCTGGCCAGCACAGGACCAATTCATCCCATTTGCTGGAAATGGTTACCCACCTTTGCATTAGGGGGGTTAAGAACACTGGCCATCAGGATTTTGTAAGGATTACTGTTCATACATGTAAACTTCCCAATTCTGAACTTATAAAGAATAGCTCTGTAAATAAATGGTAAATTAGACAGAAGCTATCCAAATGACTTGATCAAAGCTAGATAAACCTCTATGCTAGGGTGACCATATTTTAGAAACCAAAAAGGAGGACAACATGGTCGCCCCCAAGGGGGTGTGTCCAGGACCAAAGGGGCGTGCCCACCCGAACATAGCCTTGGTCACATGTCTGATTTTACAGCACACATTTAAGACAAATCTGTTCTACATAACATCTTAATGTTAAAATCACTGAAATAAAGAACAAGTGAGATTCAATGTATCTGAAATTAACTTCACTCACTCCTACTTTGGTAGATTTTGCTGTACTTTGAAGCTTTTGCTATACTCTGTGTGTTACATTCTCCCCTTCCCTCAAATATCTTTTCTGACTGTATCTTCACTCATTGCAAGCTGCTGTTGTTGTTAACAGGGTTTGCTACTGGCCCCAGATCTGTTTCAAATTTCGTATGGCTAAAGCTCTACCTAAATCCTTTCATGTTGCAAAGTTTCATCTCTTTATCTTTAAAAATGACGATTTTAAAAATAATAATTTTAAAACCTCAATTTTTAAAAAATTCCTAAAAAATCAATGGATGAACGGATCTGTTTCAAATTTGGTATGACTAAAGCCCTTCCTAAGAGCTACCATTGTGCCAAGTTTCATGTCTTTATCTTAAAAAATGACAGAGTTATAAGCATTTTTGTTAATTCCCATTAGAGCTGCTCTGAAAAAAATCCGGATTTCCCCTCCCCTCCCGGATTTGCCGGGCAAATCCGGTCATATGGTCACCCTATTATGCTAGGAACTTAGGAATCTGCCTCATACTGAGTCAGGCCAGTACCTCATTATTGTATACAGTGTCAGGGGCCCTCTGGGATTTCATTCAAACAGGGGTCTTCTGCAATCCTACCTACGGAGTCTGAGGATTGAATCTGGGGACTTTTGCATGCACAGCAAGCTCTCTAGCGTAGAATTATGACCCTTCTCCATAAAAGTTCAGCTCTCCTTTAATATAGCAATCTCTTTTTTTTTCCGTTTCTTTTTCTGCTGACAACCCTCTGTATCAATAATTCATCATTCCAACCTAATTAATGTAGCCCACCCAGGACTCAGCATTAATACAAAGTAAACCTCTGGGGTCTTGAAATGTCAGGTTTTAAGCAGTCCATGAAATTTTAATAGCAGCCTTTTGTGCCTATCAAAGTATGCTCTAAAGCCTAACTCTGAACTTGGTTGTCTCCTAAGGTCTTTATATCCTGTGTCTTTGGAATTCATAAACAGCCAGTGGAATTTTGGCATAGGTGTTTTGTATTTTATATTGCATTGCTTTATGCTTTTTTATAACCCACACTGGGAATATGATTGAAGGGGAGGAGTTATAATAATAATTACAATAAATAATAATAAATAAACCAGTGGCTTAATAGATCCCTCGCTGCTACTAAGAGGTACAGAACATTGGTACATATATTTCCTTAATAGCGACCTGTCAGCTTTTAATAGCTTCCAAGGGAGGAAAAGCAAATTCTTCAAACAATTTCTAGAGCAGCTAGTGCAAGCAAAAACATCCAAAATTGTTTCCAGCTTGAGAATGCAAGAATGTAGACATTCCTGCCAGCAATGATGTATGTGAGCTTATAACTACCCTTTGCATTTATAATACGCTTGCAAATGCTGGTCCTTTATTCTGCTCGTTTAACATTAAGAGTATGCAATTGCTGTCTCTGTACTCTTGCGAGCATATATTTTCATTTGCATGTGCATTTTCCTTTTATTTGTAAAGCAATGTAGATGGTCTGTCGACTAAATGTTAAATAAATCACCCATTTATCTACTGAGAGGAGAGAAAATGCCAGCAAGGAGGTAAAGTTCTGTCCAATCAAATGTTCTTTGGAAGACTTGATGGATGGACTCATGGTCCATTGGGCTCATCACCATACTAAGAAGGGGTCAAACTTTTCCATCGCACCAGCTGATGAACCTGCTTGGGGCTTTTTAAAAACCTTCACCTACAGCATGGTGCTTGGCTCATATGCAGTGGTGTGATGGTGAACGTTGAAGTGCAGATGCTCATCATGACAGTTTCTGCAGCCACACGCCCATGGAGAGTCCATAAATGCAGGCAGATGTGTTGATCCCTATCAACAAACCAATTCTAGCAGGTGGGGGGTTTTTTTGGTAAAGCTAATAGGTCGTAATTACCCATTCAAGACCAAGTCACCCCAAAATATTTTGTGTTGTATCAGGGAACTATATATTGTTGCTTGAGGAAGTCTGTTACCTCCAAGCTACTGTGAAGATTTCAGCTACACTCAGAGGGATGGGGGAGTGGCAGAAGATGTCAGGGTCCTGGATAATATAAAATGCGACAGTGCTGCATCCCTGTGAGGCCTGGTTCCACTATGCCACTGCTCATTGGCACGTGCCATCTGAATCTATTGTTCCACAAGCGCCTCCTGCAATGCACCTGATTACAGCTTGTGTTACATTGTGGTGAGGAGTGCTCCTATGAACATACGAAATGGCCAATGGTCCACGTAACTCAGTGATGTCTACTTTGACTGGGCTCTCCAGGGTTTCACGCAGAGGTCATTCCCATAAACTTTATGTGAGATGTTTAGCTAGTAATGCTAGGGATTCAACCTATGCATGTATGCATGTGCAAGACATGTGCTCTGCTACTGAGCAATCACCCCTCCCCATTCCTAATTTGGGCAGGGAATTAAAAGTAGGTAGCCCTTTGGTCCCTTGCAAAGCTAGGATTGGGTTTCAGTTAGAACATCATCATCATCATAACAACAACAGCAACAACAATAATTTCTTACCTGCCTCTCCCCTTTTGGATCGAGGCGGGGAACAACATTAAATACAAAAATACTATAAAATACATAAAACTGATTAAAAACATATAAAACTAATACATTATTAAAATAGCAGCCAGACATCTTAAAATTTGTCTGGGTAGGCCCACCAGAAGAGACCAGTCTTTACAGCTTTTTTTAAAAAAAAACTTGGAAAGCTTGGATAGCAGCCAGCATGGTTTTTCCATTCTGGCTGTAAATTGGGAGGGGATCTACACTACTGCTTTAAAGCACTTTATAACAGTTTTGACAACTGTTGGAGCCCAGGACACACTGCATATACAGGTTTCAAAACATTTTCAAAGCGCTTTAAAAGCAGTAGTGTAGATCCCCCCTTGGAGGAGGAGGAGGAGGTCAGAGCTCCAATTCCCAGCTCCAAGGTCAGAATGTCTCTGACCTCAGAGCTGGTCATCCAAACTACCCTATGCCCCTCAGATGCTGTCTAGGGGCCACAAGACACTCCTTTAACTATTTCAACAAGCATAGTATTGCACCTTTAGACTGCAATCCTATACACATTAACCTGGGGATAAGAGCCATCAAAATCAGAGGGAATGATTTGACTAAATTAGGGTGACCATATGAAAAGGAGGACAGGGCTCCTGTATCTTTAACAGTTGCATAGAAAAGGGAATTTCAGCAGCTGTCATTTATGGAGAACCTGGTGAAATCCCCTCTTCATCACAACAGTTAAAGCTGCAGGAGCTATACTAGAGTGACCAGACTTAAAAGAGGGCAGGGCAGCTGCAGCTTTAATTGTTGTGATGAAGGGGAAATTTCACCAGGTTCCCCATATATACAAATGACACCTGCTGAAATTTTCTTTTCAATATAACTGTTAAAGATACAGGAGCCCTGTCCTCCTTTTCCTATGGTCACCCTAACTAAATATATTGGCTAGAATTGGACTGTAAAAGAAGTGTTTCAAACTCTAAACATGTTTATTTTGTTTTGTTTTATTCATTACATTGCTATACCTTTCATTAGCCAAATTGTTCTTGATGAGTCAGAAACCTTGGGAAATTATGTCTTAATTTTCATAAAATGAAAGAGTCAGCAATTATAGCTTGTATACAGCCTGTAGTAGCTTGAAAGCTCTCTCTCGGTCTTTGTCAAGAGCTACGACAATGTGATTTCTCCGGTACTTGCAATTGTAGCTGCTTCCATTCTCAGATCTTTTCCATCTGCTAGGGGCATTGTTAACATTAAGAACTCAACAGAACCAGCATGCATAAATCAATAATTCCACTGGTACATGCTCATTTATCTTCAATCCTGGGAATTGGCTATTGTGTTTTAATAGCATACTATGCCAATGTCAGGATTTTCCTTTGTAAATAATGCCAGCTATAATTTTGATTTAGGACAGATTGATACTGACAGATTGTACAAACTCAAGCTACTGTTCTGAAATAAAACAGGTTAAAGTGAAGCTTAGCCAAGCTGGAGACAGAGCAGCACAATTCACAGCAATCTGACAGTAAAAGATAGGTCAAAGATATTTCAACTTGGCATAAGAAGAGTCGGGTGTAATTCCAAGGCAGCAAAGAATTGGAGTGGTTTATTCGTCATGGGATTGCATACTTTTCTGTGTATGTTAGAAACATTTGAAGGCCTGAGTGGTACCAAGAAGTAGAGAGCAGTGTGTTGAAGGAACGCTACTCTGCTTGACACTGCCAGCTCATTTGATTAGTGAATAGCTGTGCCAGCAAGCCATGACCAGTGGTGGCTGGTGCCCACTGGGGCTGTTGGGGTGGAGGGCAGGGCGGCTAATGGTAGGCAAAGTGTTGGCAGGCTGCTTGGCAAAATGAAAAAGCCACTCCAGCCCAGTATTTTTATGGCATGCTACTATCACTTTAAGAAGTGCAAGTACAAGTTAAAGCTTGGCGATCTTTACAGAACCAGCTGACTCAGTAAGCTAACTTGCCATGAAGTTATTAGTTAT
The DNA here is from genome assembly GCF_023053635.1 of Elgaria multicarinata webbii. Classification (NCBI taxonomy): domain Eukaryota; kingdom Metazoa; phylum Chordata; class Lepidosauria; order Squamata; family Anguidae; genus Elgaria; species Elgaria multicarinata. The sequence continues at coordinate 75,283,263 of NC_086180.1, read as the reverse complement.
TATTAGTATGTATTTTGTCACATACCCAGGACAGAAGTTTAGCAGAATGAATCAATAAAGGAGCACAAGATTATATTCCTCTCAATTAGCTTTGGTACAGTAATTAGAAAGGAGATGTTAAGACACAGCCAAGTAAGGAGACTTCCTTCCAAGGTGTTCTACAATTATTGGAAAGGACAATGATTGAATGGAGGCTCTCCTCCCTTAAGCACTGCAATCTCAAAACAGCAGGGTCTTGATTAGATTTAACCCATCTGGAGCCAGGATCTGGAAAAGAACTGCCCTTGCTTGAGCAAAGAGCTGCTAGGAGTATTGTCCAAGACTCCATGAGGATCCATTGGCGGTTGCTGTATAATCCCACAGGAAAAGAAGGAGGTGGGACAGAAGCAGGGAATAAAAGCCAAAATACTGCAAGTCGGTGGGGGTGGAACGAGAGACTGAGCTGGAGCAAAGAGTCTCAGGAGAAGTGGTTGGAAAGAGCATGAGGAAAGAAACATAGGGTACAACAAAGGGTAGTAGAAAGGGAAAGTAGGCTCATTAGAAGCCCAAAGAGTGGTTGCTAGGAAAGATAAGAGAGGCCTTCCAGTGCAGGCAGCAGCATTCAGAAAATCACAAGAACATGTGGATAAAAGACTTACTTTTACTGCAAACTCAGTAACAGATCACCCTGATTCTGCAACTACTTATCTGCCACTAGCATCACTATGTAGGCATTCTCTCTGTTCCTGCAGTTATTTACCTTCATCTGTGTATGGGCATTCACTCTAGTGCAGCAGCTACTTACCGGTACTGTGGAATTTCATCTTGATCCTGTCTTCATACTTACATGTACTGCAGCTTAGCTATCCAACTTGATCGTGAACCTACTTACAGTATCATGCACATTTATCCTGATCCTGCAGATACTTACCCACCTTGCCATGGGAGTATCCATCTTGGTTCTGCAGCTACTTGCTGCACTTGATGAGCTTTCTTCCTGTTCCTGCAACCACTAATCAATATTGCTCCAGAGTTTTCATCCTATCCTGCAGCTACTTATTATGATCCCCAAGAAGTGGATCTGATCCAGCAACTACTGAAATGAATAAGTATTTATTTTATTTATTTATTTATTGCATTTATATACCGCCCCATAGCCGAAGCTCTATGGGTGGTTTACAAAATTATGTGCTGTAACAAGGGTTAGTAGTATATAGTTGCTACATGTATGTCGTTGTATCATTCATTTCAGATGAGAATAGGAAAAAGGGACAGCTCTCTTGTGGTAGAGGGGGCAACCCAGATAACACACACTCAGGAAATTCCCCAACCCCCAGTGGTGCCTTCAGAAATGATCCATCAGGATGTCAGGACAGGTATCTTCCAGGGGCTGTCTTCTGGAGAGCTACTTATTATAGCTCCTAACTTAGGGTGAACATTTGAAAAGGAGGACATGTATCCTGTATCTTTAACATAGAATCATAGAATATTAGAGCTGGAAGGGGCCTATAAGGCCACCAAGTCCAACCCCCTGTGCAATGCTGGAATCCACCTTAAAGCATACCTGACAGGTGGTTGTCCAGCTGCCTCTTGAATGCCTCTAGTGCGGGAGAGCCCACGACCTCCCTAAGTAATTGGTTTCATTGTTGTAGTGCTCTAACAGGAAGTTTTTTCTGATGTCCAGCCAGAATCTGGCTTGAGAATTTCAGTAGGTGACATTTGTATGCATGCAGCAGCACTTGTTAAAATTCCCTCTTCATCACAGCAGCTAGATCTGCAGGAGCTCTGCCTTCTTTTCTTGAGTTTCCCACCAAACACATCTCTGCTGTTTGTGAGAGAGAAAGAAGGGCCTCTTTTGAATATCTTAAACTTCAGCAAGCTCATATTATTATTATTATTATTTATTTATATAGCACCATCAAGGTCTTTTAAGACACAATACTATGCATGTTTAGACAGAAAAAAAGAACTTCTAGCATTTCCTAGCCAGCACAGCCAGCTAAGAAATGCTGAGAGTTGTGGGATTTTTTCCTGTACAAACATATGCCCTCAGATAACTTGATCCCAAGACTTTTAGGGCTGTGTAGGATGTATCCAGCAATCCCCAGAAAGACTCACCTACACTGTGGTCTTTTCGGCACTGCATGAAGACCTTTTCATTTTCCCAGGCTTTTTAGTTCTTCAGTTGTATTTTTAAATGGGTCACTGTGTTGTTGTTGTTGTTTTAAAAAAACCTTTACAGCACTGCTGGCTTCTACTCTGTTTGTTCTTTTCTTTGTTTTATTCTGCTTTAAACTTTAAAAAGCTCTGGCGTGGGCTGGTCCATGAAGTCACGAAGAGTCGGAAACGACTGAATGAATAAACAACAAAATTATATTTTATCGTATTGTATTTTAGCATTTTATTTTTTGTGAATTGCCTAGAGTGCTTTGGCTTTTGGGTGATCTAGAAATGAAATAATAAAATACTTTGAATTGTGCCCAGAAATGGACCAGTGGGCGGCCAAACTGTGGGAATGTGGGAGTCATATCATCCTTATAACTTCCCCAGTAATAGTCTGGCTACTACGTTCGAACTAGTTGAAGTTTCTGAAAATCCTTAAAAGGCATTCCTCATATTACAGTAGTCCAAACAAGATCTAACTAAGGCATGTATTGTATCATGGTGGCCAGGTTTGATATCTCCAGTTCAAAAGTGCTCTGGGCCACTGTGGAAATGAAGGTATCCAGGGAGTATATTCAAATGTGAACCTGAGTCTTTAATTGGAGTGCAACCCTATCCATGATAGACTGAATCCCTATTCCCTGATCTGCCTTTTTGCTGGCCGGGAACACCTCTGTCTTATTAAGCTTCAGTTTGTTCTCCCTCATATAGTCCATTACTGATAACAGATATGATTCAGCATTTGAACAGCATCCTTGGATGTACATGGGAAGAAAAGACAGAGTTGGATGTCTTTTGGATGTTGGCAACACTGAATCCCAGACAACTCACCCAGCAGTTTCATACAGATGTTTAAAAACATGGGGAACAAGATGGAAGCTTGAAGAACACCATAGGCTAACAGCCAAGGCATTAAACAAGAGGTCCCAGCACAACCTTGTGGAATCACCACTCCAAATAGGATTGGAACCATCATATAGCAGATTTATGTCCCACATTTAAGTCCCATTCCAGCCAGGCAGTTTAGAAGGATACTATGATTCATTTCAGACTGTGAATGAGTGCAGAGAGATCCAGAAGAACCAAGAGGGATGTACACACCCCATCCATTTCCCCATAGACATCACTCAATAGATGACCAGGCATGAAGCCAAGTTGAAGTGGATCTATATAATCTGTATCATCCAGGAACCCCTGGAGCTAAAATGCCACCACACACTTAAACACATACAGCTTAATCCACAGTCCTGGGAAAATATTGTCTGCCAAGAGCCACAGAGAGTTCCCCCCTCTGTTTACAATTCAACCTCTACCCTTGCACGGGATATACTTGGATTGGTTGAGTGCCAATAGGCTTGCTGACAGTGTGTGTGTGTGTGTGTGTGTGTGTGTGTGTGTGTGTGTGTGTGTGTGTGTGTTTGTATTTGCCACTGCTGCTGCAGCTCTGCAGAATTCCATAGAGGCAGTGGTGCATGGCTGGCTGGTGGGGGAATTACCCCCAGCCACTCGCCTGGTGCTCACTCCTGTTCTACTGTAATTTATTTATTTATTGCATTTATATACCGCCCCATAGCCAAAGCTCTCTGGGCAGTTTACATGAGATAAAACATTTAAAAACAATATACAAAAAATAAAAAACACAAAAACATACAAAATGTGCATACGATTAAAACCACTATGCCAACTTTAGAAAATATGAGCCCAAAAAAACATTACATATTGCCTGGGAGAAGTGAAAAGTCTTGACCTGGCACCGAAAAGATGACAATGTCGGTGCCAGGTGGGCCTCATCAGGGAGATTGTTCCACAGTTGGGGGGGCACCACAGAGAAGGCCCTCCCTCTTTTTGCCATGAATTGTAATACTCAGAAGCTTTTGAATCAGCTCCTACCAAAAAACAAAAAAAGTAAACTGGCTTTTTAACATTGTTTTCTCTACTACCTAAGCTTTAAGTACATTTTAAACCTGCAAAACACCATACCATTTCGTCAATGCTCAGCCTCCAATCTTAATCACAGTGGGGTTTCTGAAGTGTAGCCTGACTCTTTGGAGTATAGTTACTCCCCCACCCCCATAAACCTTCTGATGTGTAGCCTGACTGTCTGGGGTGCATTTAAAAAAAAAAACCATGACTTTTCACTTACAAAATAGAATACTTACTCAACTGAAGTAATTTCATGTATAGACATAGGCTTTGACAGATATTTCAGACATAACAGTGTCTTAGGAAATGCTGTGCTGTTTTCAAAGATGCCAATCTTGGGGGGAAATAAAGTGCACTTCTGCTCATGGTATAGGCGTATTTGAAAATTACACTGTCACAGAAATGCCACACAGTGAATTTTCACCATTTGACATCCTTCTCTCTTTCCCACTCCCAGTTTCCCACCATTCTCCTGGAACACTAAAGTCTCGCTTGCAGTTTGGCTAGTGACGTAAGTCAAATTTTGGTCCCCTGGATCCTGTGACAGCACACTCCTCCTTTCCATGTAGTAGCTCAATACATACAATTTTCAGTGCTGAAAGAAATGAAAGAAAATAGGGTGACCATTTGAAAAGGAGGACAGGGCTCCTGTTTCTTTAACAGTTGTATTGAAAAAGGAATTTCAGCAGGTGTCATACATATATGTAGGAGAACCTGGTGAAATTTCCTCTTCATCACAACAGTTAAAGCTGCAGTTGCCCTGCCCTCTTTTAAATCTGGTCACTCTAGTATAGCTCCTGCAGCTTTAACTGTTGTGATGAAGAGGGAATTTCACCAGGTTCTCCATATATACAAATGACACCTGCTGAAAATCCCTTTTCTATACAACTGTTAAAGATACAAGAGACCTGTCCTCCTTTTCATATGGTAACCCTACAAGAAAACTATGCAAGAAAAGGGTCTGTCTTGCACAGGGCTTGCTTAGCATTAATGTTGTTAATAAGCTTGAAATCTTGATAGCTACAAACAGTCAACAAGAGAACTTGCAAATATGTCCAGGGTTCCAGGACTTAAGCAAGAGTGCCTTGAATGCAGAATGGAACTAGTTATACAGTTTAAAAGCTGCATTCAAAACCAGGACAGACATTTATGGCTGCCTTATGGGCATGCCATAAATTATGCAAGTGGTTCATTTATCATAAGCTTATGGGCTGATTATACAAGATTACTTTTTTGAATTATCTGTTGTTATGCTGAAGAAAGAATTTACTGCTTCCAAACTATGCTCGTAGTTTCCAAACTATCCTCACAGCATATTTACAGAGGATGTATGCTGGAACACCTGTAAACTCTAGTGTATGTTTTTGCAGCCAAAACCAGGTGGAAATCATTGTTCATTCATAGAATCATGGAATAGTAGTGTTGGAAGGGTCCTAAAAGGCCATTGAGTCCAACCCCCTGCTCAATGCAGGAATCCACCTTAAAGCATACTTGACAGATGGTTGTCCAGCTGCCTCTTGAATAGGGTGACCATATTTTGGAAACCAAAAAGGAGGACAACATGGACGGCCCCCAAGGGGGTGTGCCCACCCGAACATAGCCTTGGTCACATGTCTGATTTTACAGCACATATTTAAGGCAAATCTGTTCTACATAGCATCTTAATGTTAAAATAATGTGAAATAAAGAACAAGTGAGAGATTCAATGTATCTGAAATTAACTTCACTCCCTCCTACTTTTGTAGATTTTGCTGTACTTTGAAGCTTTTGCTATGCTTTGTGTGTTACATTCTCCCCTTCCCTCAAATATCTTTTCTGACTGTATCTTCACTCATTGCAAGCTGCTGTTGTTGTTAACAGGGTTTGCTACTGGCCGGCCGGATGGCTGGCTTATTTTAATTTCATTTTTTTAAAAAAGCTTGTGTATACTTGTCACAAGTTTCTGTACTCTAACATTAGGGTGGGTGTTGTGGCAGTTTACCTAAAGACTGGAGATCCCCTTAATGCCAAGGGCTGAAACTGCTCAATATGCAAAACCCCAAAGAGGAGGTTTGACAACCTGAGTTTGAAGGATATGGCTCCAGCAGTTTTAAAACACAATAATTTTAAAACTTTGAACTTTTAAAAAAATCCTTAAAAAAAATGGATGAACAGATCTGATTCAAACCTGGCATGGCTAAATCTCTCCTTAAGAGCTATCATGGTGCCAACTTTCAGCCCTTTATCTTTTAAAAATGTCATTTTTAAAAAATAATTTTAAAACCTCAAACTTTAAAAAAAAATCTTAAAACTCAATGGATGGACAAATCTGTTTCAAACTTGGCATAGCTAAAGTCCTTGTTAAGAGCAATCATGGTGCCAAGTTTCATCTCTTTATTTTTAATAATAATATTTTTTTAAAAAAATTAAATCCTCAAATTTTAAAAAATTCCTAAAAAACAATGGATGAACAAATCTGTTTCAAATTTGATATGTCTAAAGCTCTACCTAAAAGCTATCATGGTGCCAACTTTCAGCTCTATCTTTAAAAATGATGGTTTAAAAAATAATAATTTAAAAACCTCAATTTAAAAAAAAATCCTAAAAATCAATGGATGAACAGATCTGTTTCAAATTTGGTGTGGCTAAAGCTCTACCTAACTCCTATCATGGTGCAAAGTTTCATCTCTTTATCTTTAAAAATGACGACAGGGGTTTCTGCCACTCTTGCCTCACGACTCTCTAGGCAGGGGAAATAATCCATGGAGCTCGACAGACAAATAATCCATGGAGCTCTGCACACAGTTGATTATTGGATTATTGGATTTCGTTGAATGGCAGTGCGCCAATAAGGTAAGGGGGAACCAGCACCTCCATTTGGTGGGGAGGGCAGAGTAGGGGAAAGAGAGAGCAGTAGCCAACCCTGCCCTTATAGCCTACTCCATGGAGGATTTATTAGGCATGTCGCCCAAGTGTGATATGCTAATAGTCATCTGTGGAGTGGACAGGGTTGGATAAGGGCAGGGTGGATAAGGGCAGGGTTGGCTATTGTGTCATCCAAATGCACCCTTCGTCATCTAAAGAACCCATAAACAACCATGAGTAGGGAATGACAAGAGCATGATAAATGCCTCATGTAGAAGAGCCCCAAGTCAAAAACTGTGGAAACTCCTAGGATATCAAGGAATCAGCAGTGCACTGTCCCTTCAGTTAGAGTGCTACTCAAGGAGTTCCAAATCATTTATTTCTTCAATACAAATGTATTCAAGGCTCAGTCACAAACAGTGTCCTCAGGCATTTGAATCTTCAAGATGAGCTCAAAGATGAAGGCAACTTTGTATTTATTAGGAACCAGGGGCAAACATAGGAGAACCAAAAGATGATGATTTAACTAAAATATTCTCTCCCCCCCCCATTTAAACCATAGTAAATTCAGTCAGAATGAAACATAATTATACACTTTCATTGCAAATGCCTGTCTTTTGTTATTGTCTATTTCCGTCATATCTGCCATATCTTAATTCCAGGGCAATGTTTTAAGATTCTATTTTTTCCTCTCTTGCTTTCCCCCTGTCCCAATTCCCTTTGTCTATTTGACAAAGAGAAAACTTTGGTTTGTTATCTTCCTTCCTTTGAATGTGTAAGTGTGTGCTTGTGCATAAGAACATGCACGTTCCTGGAAACAAGGAAAGACACTGCACACACAAATGCTTCCCGCCCAACCTAAGTTTGAGCGGGAAAGCAAACGGTTGTGGGTTTGGGAGGGGCTAAGGAAGGGAGCACTGGGCTCACGTGGCTCGGTATGTGAGCCTCGTGGGCCAAGGGGCGGAGCCGCGGCTATAAAAGCCGCACCGCCCGAGGCTCGGCCTCTTCGCGTTTTCGGCTGGCTATCGGGCAGCTTGAGCGAAGAGGTGCTCTCGGCGGCGGCGGCGGCGGCGGCGGCGGCGGCGGCGGCGTTGGGAGCGGCTTTGGGGTTGCTTGAAGCAGCGAGCGCGGAAAAGCGCGGCGTCTTTGAGCGGCGCCTATTTCTTCAAAGTGGTTTGGTGCAAAGGGGGTAGTCTAGGGAGTGGGGTGAGATTGGGCGTCTTTCAGGCGGGCTCTCTGCCCAGCCTTGCCCTCTACGTGGCCGGGTAACCCGCAGCTTGGGGCTAGGTCTCCCGGGGAGGTGCGTTCAAGCTTACAGGCCCACTATTCCACCAACGTTCTTTCTTTAAGGGGGGAACCCTATCTTCAGATTACTCTGTTCCTGTATCAGCCCAGTATATTCTTTACTCATTTCCCGTTCTCTACCTTATCCAAAGTGCCCTGCTCCTGAGCTTGGAGGGTTTTTGCGTGAAACCTCCTCTTCTTTTGGCCCGTTGGCCACGTGGCTGCGGGCATCGTGGTTAAGTTTGGTCAGCCATTTTGTTGAAGCTAAAGGAGCTGGGGTTTGAGTTTTTTCTATCCCCTTAAAACAATTCAAGTTTAGTTCCCTTTGGTTTTATTGCCTTCTTTAGGCAAGTTTATCTGTGTTTCTGCTTAATTTCTTATTTTTGAAGGTTTGAATTACTTTGTATTATTCTGTAGCCTTTATCTATTTCCAATTAATAATTTAGTTGTTTAATTTTATTTAGTTATTGGTTAAATTTAAACCACCAATTTAATTGGATTTGTTGTTAATTGTTTAATTGACTTTAATTTATTGGATTTAATTTTCAATTAGGTTTAATTAAAATTGTTTCATTACCTGAAATAAATTGATTTATTTAAGAAAGTTTTAATTAAATAGCTGAATTAATTTAATTTATTATTGAAATTGAATTAATTCATAATTAATTAATTTAATTTAATTGATTAATTTAATTTGATTTAATTAATTTAAATTAATTAATTTAAATTAATTAATTTAAATTAATTATTTTTTTATTTTTTTTATTTTTTTTTTTAGTAGTGCCTGCTTCCCTTCCAATTCTGTTGGCCCTCTTATATCTTCTCTTTTCTGTGCATGTGGATTTTGCAGCAGTGGTATCATGCCTCCCAAGAAAGGTTGTGGGGGGAGTAAAGGTAAAGGCAAAGCACCCAGTTTGCCTGCTAAGCGCCCTATTTTGACACCGTTATCCTCGTCTTCGGACGATGATGAGCCTCCTATGTCTCTAATTTTACAGCGCATTGCTGCATTAGAGAAAGACAATGCGGCGCTTAAACAACAGCTAAAGGCGAAGGATTCGCGGTCCAAAGGTAATAAACGAAGGATTAGTAGGACCTCTGACTTACCTGATGTTAATTTTACAGAACAATCTACAGCGACACAAGTATCAAACATGCAGTTTGAATCAGCTTCAGCCCAAACTTCCGGGACCTCCCAGGTTTCTCTCCCTGCTGCTGTGGACATATCTACTCCAGCTTCATCTGCAAATCCACGCAGTGAGTATCTGTGCACCACAACAGATCTTACATCTTCTCCTTTTACACACTGGGGAATGCCTCCGTGGGCTTTGAGTCCATTTTGGCCTTTTTCAAGACCTATAGAGCTTGAAGATACACAAGATGGAGATATCCATACACAAGCAACACCTGAAGCTTGTACACCAGTCTGGCAACCTGCACCCACCCCGGCTGGGCGAACAGTAGCTGTTACCCAGACCTCATCACCACACGATACAGAAGCCAGTGCTCTGGTGTTAAATAAAGTTTCCCAGACCACACAAACAGAGTCTGAAACTAGCAATGAGAAGGAGCCAAATTTTGATCCCTATTCTTCTGCCAAAGGGTGTGATATACCTTATGGGGCAATTTCTACGCCAGTAGGGTATCATTTATTGCCAGCCACCAAGGAAAAAATTTGGAAAGGTGAGTTTGTCGACCTGTTCTCCCTCTTATTTAGAGAGGAGGAGCAAAAAGACAAGGACAACAATAAAGACAGGGATAATGAACGTATTAAAAAGAAGAAGGTTGAGAGGACCTGGGCCAATTGGTTGGCCGGGTATATCATATTCATAGGAGTGGCGTTACAGAAGCACCCCGAAAAGGCGTCAGTATTAATTAAGTATCTGGATATAATTTTCAGGTGTTATACAGAATATGAAGGCCCAGCATGGTTAGGTTATGATCGGGCTTTCAGATTGAAGGCACAATACAATAATGAGATCAAATGGGACGTTAAAGAACCAGAGTTATGGTTGCAATTTATGACACCGGCCAAACCAGTTTCCGGTGTTAGGACAGACAGTGGACACATTTTAACGCGTCCGGCAGGATCCTTTCAATTCAAAGGGCCTGCCGGGCAATCGGTTCAACCCCGATTGTTTTGTTGGGAGTTCAGCTCCAAAGGCACTTGTGCACGTGCACAGTGCAGATTCAAACACGAATGCTCCATTTGCGGTGGAGCTCACCCATACTCAGGATGTCCTAGGATCAAAGGCTCCAAAGGTGGAAAAGACTTCCGCCCTGGAGGAAAGCCCAATATACCAGGCCCTACTGCAAAAGGGCCCCAGCCCAATTAAAATTAGGGAGTTATTCTTTGCCTTACGTAATTACCCACGTCAAGAAGATGCAAATTTTCTTTATCAAGGGTTTATGTTTGGTTTTAGGATTCCTTTCCAGGGCCCTCGGGTTCCTGTTTTTTCCAAGAATCAGGTTTCCATCGTTAAGATGGAGGGTCTGGTTCGGGGAAAAAATTCAAAAGGAAATAAATGCCGGTAGGGTTCTTGGCCCCTTTGTCCACCCTCCTTTGCCTCGTTTAAGGGTCTCTCCCCTGGGCATTGTTCCCAAGAAAAACCCAGGGGAATATCGGTTAATCCATAATCTGTCTTTTCCCCCCGGGGGCTCGGTTAATGATTTTATTCCAGCCCAGTTATGCACGGTCAACTACACCTCCTTCGACACTGCCGTCCGTATGGTACGGAAGTGTGGAATAGGGGCCTTAATGGGGAAGTGCGATATTAAATCTGCCTTCCGCCTGTTACCGGTGCACCCAAAAGATTTTGAATTGCTAGGGTTTGCGTTCCAAGGGCATTTTTTCGTAGACAGGGCCCTCCCAATGGGATGTTCTGTGTCTTGTTCGGTTTTCGAGAGATTCAGCACATTCCTTGAATGGCTCTGGCGACAGAGAACCGGCTCGCAAAACTCAGTCCATTATTTGGACGATTTTCTATTCGCTGGGGCGGCATCGTCGCCCCAATGCGCGCAATACATGCTGGAGTTCCAGGAAATGGCCTCCAGTTTAGGTGTCCCTCTGGCTCACGAAAAGACTGAGGGACCTTCCTCTTCCTTAACTTTCCTAGGCATCCAGTTGGATTCCTGTAAGCAATCTTGTAGTCTTCCCAGAGATAAGTTAGAATCTCTGAAAGAGCTTATAAGAAATATATCCTTGGCCAAGAAAATCACCCTGAGGCAGCTTCAGGAACTAGTTGGTCACCTGAATTTTGCATGCAGGGTGATTGCACCCGGCAGGGCCTTTTCCAGACGTTTATGCGATGCGATGAAAGGGGTTAAGCGACCCCTTCACCACATACGTGTATCGGCTGAAATGAGAGCTGACCTTGAGGTTTGGGATTCCTTTTTAAACCAGTTCAACGGCATTTCGTTCTGGAGGGCCGATTTGCTGTTAGAAGCTCAGTTACAGGTGCACTCGGATGCATCGGGATCATATGGCTTTGGCGTGATCCTAAAGGATCGCTGGTGTGCGCAGCAATGGCCATTGGATTGGAGGAAGGAAGGCATCTGCCGCGACTTAACCTTTTTGGAATTTTTCCCTATCGTGGTCGCTGTTTGGCTGTGGGCTGACCTTCTATCCAATTCTTCCATACACTTTTGGTGTGACAACCAAGCCACAGTGCAGGTTGTCAACTCCTTATCCTCCAAGAATAAGCGCGTAATGAAGCTAGTCAGAGCTCTGACGCTCCGTTGCCTTCAGTTTAATATTATATTTTATGCAAGGCATGTGCCCGGCCTGGATAATGGAATCGCTGACGCTTTGTCGCGCAACCAGATTCCCAGGTTCCGGGAGTTGGCCCCAGCAGCTCGGCGGTTTCCGGATCCCATGCCCAGACACTTGTGGGATCTTGGAGGGACCAAGCATTGGAAGCCATGAAGAGGTCCGTGGCCCCAAGTACCAGAGCGCTATATGAGCGCGCAGGTAGGGAATTCCATGCTTTTCGGACCTCTGCAGGTTTAGCTGATCTATGGCCTATCCCGATTGATCACCTAATGCAGTTCTGTGTGGCTTTACATAATAAGGGCATAGCTACAAAAACTTTGAAAGGAAAATTGGCAGGATTATCATTTGAGGCCAAGATCATGGGCTTCAAGGATACAACCTCGGACCATAGAATTAAGCGTATGCTGGAAGGCTGGACTAGAATTGCGCCAGTTTTTTCCGACAAACGCAAACCAATTACCCCAGAAATTTTGATGGGATTACGTCAACAATGGGTAACATTATGTTCATCTCCTTTTGAACAAGAATTATTTCATGCCAGTGCCTTGGTAATGTTTTTCGGTGCATTCCGTATTAGCGAGGTTCTGGCATCCTCTAAGAAAGACGTATCCTTCAGAGCTTTCTTAATCGGTGATATAACAATGATTAGGGATAAGATAAGGATGTCCCTTCGGCAATCAAAGACAGATCAAAGAGCAAGAGGAATTAGTGTTACATTAGCGTCAGCCAAATGTCCAGACATATGCCCTGTGGCAGCAATGAGAACCTTCTTGTTCTCTAGAGGACTTGAGCAGGGCTACTTATTCAGGCATCTTGATAAGTCTCCGTTGACCAAATTTCAGTTTTGGTCGGTAGCCAGGAAAGCGCTACAAGCAATGGGTCTCGACAATTGTCAGTTCGGAACGCATTCGTTCCGTATTGGGGCAGCTTCCACGGCTGCAATAGCCGGAATGCCGGAAGAAAGGATTCAGGCCATAGGTAGATGGCGTTCGAGAGCCTTCAAAACGTATGTGCGTTATTAATTCGAGGTTGAATTAATAGTTTTTTCTATTTATACCAGACATGGAATCGAGACCGGAACCTCCCCTGATTCTCATATGTGGACACAGTATGGTGTTCTGGGCCAGTCGTAGAGCTTCTCGGACTGACATTGGGTCTCAGCTGAGACTTGGACTGGAAGCCGTCGTTCACTGGGTTGGACGACGTGGTTTGAGATGGGGAGGTCTTTTTCACACTCTTTCTCAATTTGAGTTTAGGTTTGGCTCTCCACAGGTGTTGGTTATTCACCTGGGAGGCAATGATCTCGGCCTTCTAAAAGGAAAGGCCTTAATTATTCAGGCTAGGGAAGATTTCGAGTATATTTGGAGGCGATGGCCATTGACATGGATCGTCTGGTCTTGTATGTTGCCTCGACGCCTTTGGCGTGAGGGACATAATGTTAAAGGTTTAAATAGGGCGGTTCACAAGGTGAACAGAGAAATCAGGATGTTCTTGTGGGGTAAACGCGGATGGGTCATTCCGCACCCCGAAATTTCCCCGGACAGAGCACATCTTTATAGGGCAGATGGGGTCCACCTTTCCGATGCAGGAAATGATATTTTTCTGCAGGATCTGAGTGCGGGGTTGCGGGAATTTTTCCCTGGTCGGTGGGGGAAAGAGGACCTAAGCTGAGGCTTGGTCCCCTTTTGTGGCAGGAAGGTGCGGGAATCTAAACCTAAGATAGGGACGGTGAGCCCACTGGCACCCTGGGCGGTGAGCTGCATAGCCAGAGGACCTGCTCCTCGGGGTTGTGCGGCTTACGAGTCAGGCTATGGCGTGCGGTTGGAGACCATACTCGCTGCATCTACCCACTGTCCCTTATGGCAGTGGGCGGGGGGTGCAGTGGGATGGTCTCTCCACACTCTCAGAGTGTCGTAAAGGCGTGGAGCCGAGGATTCGGCTTCTAGCCTGGAGAGTGGCTCGCCCTTTTGGCAGGCAGTAGGCCTGTGTAGATGTGAGATTCCCGCATTATCGCACTCAGATCCGGGGAGGGAGGATTAGCCTAATTATTCAATAAAAGAGGCCCTAGTTTCACCCAAATGCTCTTGTGTCCGTGTCTTCTTTCTTGCGTCCTCCCTGACCCACAAAAATGCTTCCCGCCCAACCTAAGTTTGAGCGGGAAAGCAAACGGTTGTGGGTTTGGGAGGGGCTAAGGAAGGGAGCACTGGGCTCACGTGGCTCGGTATGTGAGCCTCGTGGGCCAAGGGGCGGAGCCGCGGCTATAAAAGCCGCACCGCCCGAGGCTCGGCCTCTTCGCGTTTTCGGCTCCCACCCTCCCGCCCGTTCCTAGTTTGGGATTAGCCGGTCGCTCCTTTTGGAAGGAGGGCTAAGTAGGAATTTTCCCACATACGTGGTTTTCGCCTACTTCACACTAGGAGCGTTAGGGCGATCTGGGTTATAAATAGGTTAATTTGTGAGCAGGAAGGTGCGGGAATCTAAACCTAAGATAGGGACGGTGAGCCCACTGGCACCCTGGGCGGTGAGCTGCATAGCCAGAGGACCTGCTCCTCGGGGTTGTGCGGCTTACGAGTCAGGCTATGGCGTGCGGTTGGAGACCATACTCGCTGCATCTACCCACTGTCCCTTATGGCAGTGGGCGGGGGGTGCAGTGGGATGGTCTCTCCACACTCTCAGAGTGTCGTAAAGGCGTGGAGCCGAGGATTCGGCTTCTAGCCTGGAGAGTGGCTCGCCCTTTTGGCAGGCAGTAGGCCTGTGTAGATGTGAGATTCCCGCATTATCGCACTCAGATCCGGGGAGGGAGGATTAGCCTAATTATTCAATAAAAGAGGCCCTAGTTTCACCCAAATGCTCTTGTGTCCGTGTCTTCTTTCTTGCGTCCTCCCTGACCCACAAAGCTCACAAATTCTCTATTCCCACATCTCCATAACGTGCAAAGAAGACCTAAGCTCAGTGCTATGACTATGACAAATTTGACTGGCGCATCCTGGATAGCACAAAGTAACAATGGCATCACCGAATCCATTAGGCTCCTTGAGTATTCCTTGTTAATGAGGGCTATGAGATTATCCTGCAACATTAGCGCTTGAAGAGCGTCTCCAGAACTAGCACTTCAAGAATGATCCTCTGTTGGAATGAATGAATCATAACATACCCGCAGTGAAGAATGGTCTGCTGCATTCCCTAATGGTGATGCCAGAAGATCTTGTGTAAGTAGAAGTAGAACTTCTATCAATTTATACTTCACAGGAACTACATTCGTATTGTATGAATTAAGTAGAGTGATTTGCCCCAAACTCTTCAGGATGAAGCAGCTGAGAAATTCCAATAAACATCAAAATAGTTTTGAAAGTAGTTGTATAAGTAGAGACATCTCAGGATAATAAATGAAAATGCCTGAGAATTGAAATTGATAAAGCTATATATAAGTAAATTGTAGGAGCTCTAAATTGATTCATAGGCAATAATATTCTGAAAAATAGGTTTATACCGGAACCGCCTTTTATGTGATTATGTGTCAGGCTCTTCTTTGTCAATATACAGTGCACAGCTATAGGCAAATTGCTAAACTAATAAGGAATGAGATGCAAATGGAAGAACATTCAAAGGGTCATTATAAAGTTTGTTCATACAAGCCATATGTAAAGACTTGAAAGCATTGTCAATAGATTGAGGGAATATTTCCTTGGAATAGGGAAATTATTTTAGATGGAGGAAAATGGGACATTTTCTTTAATATATACTAGATAGATAGATATTGCTTGCTCTGAAATCCTCCTAATTTGGGGTTATTTGGAGAATAAATGGAATGTAGCAAACTTAACAGTTAAAAAAAAAAGCCCTACCAAACTTGTATTAATAAGAGATACTCTGGTGTGTTGAATCCTTTCCCCTATTTTCTGTAACTATTTTCTGTCCCTGCAAAAGAGGCATTCTCTTTCACACAGAAGGGGAGAATTTCAGAGAATTTTCTCCTTGGGGAGTGAGACAAGGTCTCAACGTACCTTTAAGTGTAGCTGGTTGTTGAAGGATCTTCTTTCTATTCGTTTTTTAAACACAGCATTTGGAGGAGCCTGGTAGTTCTTCTTTAATGTCTATTGGAGACCATGTGACTTCACCTTCTCCAATAGGCATTCAGGAAGAACTCCTGGACTCCTGCAAGTGCCAGGGATGTTTTTTTAAAAAAATAATAATAATAGAAAGACACCCCCCCCCTCAACAACCGTCTACATTTAAAAAGGTAAGTGGAAAACCTGTCCCCTCCCCAAGGAGAAAAATTATCTGAAATTCTCACCTCTCCCAACCTCTTTTGCCAGAGTTTTGATCCCTCCTCCCCGATGAAATGCCGAAAATTGAAGAATCGAAACTTTGACACAGCACAAGTATTAACTGACTGCCGAAAATTGAACAAAGGGGCCTGTATTACTTGGACCTGTATAACTTCTTTGGGGAGACTTAAATAGGCAGAGTACTGCCACAGAGAAGGCCCTATCCTGTGTTTCCACTAGTGTCGTGCCGGAAATTTCTCCCATGAGAATTTTATCCATTCTCATTCAATTTGATAGAAAAGAAATTGCTTCCGAAAAGAAATGCAAAGGAGAAGAAATCTTGGAGAAATTTTCATGGGTTTGGTTAAGAGTCCTTGTGCTTATTTTACTTATGAGATGGCTGATGTGTATGTGTGTGCGTATCCTGGAAGCCCCTGTCATGGAAAGAAAACTTTCAGGAAATTGCTGAGGTTTTTCTTTTCTTACCTCATATAGAGGGGCTTCCAAAAATCTTAAACTGCAGGGAGGTGGTTGCCTGCCTTTCAACAGGAAGCTGTATTCAAGATAATGCAGAAAGATGAAAACAAATCCATATGATAAACTACCATTCTAAAATGAATTCAGATGAATTTAAACATAAATGTACTGCCTTCTCCCTTACCAACCTGCCCGATCACTGAGGGCGTCGGAGGGCGTGCTCCTTGTGGTTCCATGTGGACCTGAGGCCTGATTGGAATCCACCAGGAGGAGGAGGAGGAGGTCCCTAGTTTTATTGTAGCAAGACTTTGTTTAGCATTTTGGAGTTTATACATATTTTATTCATTTTATTGTTTTTATTTATACGTCTCACTGAGCAGAGGAGCATTCCAAAATTATTCTAAATCAATAATATCAAATACACATAAAATACATTCAGATATGTATATTTAAATATTCATTTCCATGTGGATGTGTGCATTTTTAATGGCAGATTAATGTGGAAATGGAATGGAACAGACTTCTGAATGAACACACGTGAACCCACCGCAACTTGAAATCAACTAATCTATCCATCCTGGCATGGTATTAGAATGCACCCAGCTCCTGTGAGTCAATAGTCACAAACCTAAACTTTACACTCATTTTATTATGAAAAAGGAAGAAGGCAGACATTTATCTCTTTTTGTCAGAGGAGGCAAGCTCCTGTCAGCTCTTGCTAACTTGGTATTCTATGCTTCTGGTCTATCATGAATCAAGTTGCCACTGAATCATCTTTCAGTCAGCAGTCTCTGCCTTCACCCAATTCCTGTTCAATTGCTGTAAACGATTCTGCTACAGTTCTATTTATGTGCTGTTAATGTCCTAAAAGGAGTGTATGGGTGGGTAGAAGGAAGGGTGGTCATGAAAGCAGATGTTTCAGAAAAGAGGCAATAGTTTAGAACAGTTAGGCAGGGTGAACAGAAGCACGGGGAATTATAAGGGTGTGCGGAGAAGGTCTGCTCCACCCCAAAATTCAGAGCAGAGCTCTGTTGATCATGTTCTCCACTCCAATTTTTGGGGTGGTTCCCTTGCTCTGCACCATCAGATTATCCGTCAGGGAACTGCCCCGTTTTTGGATAACTGCTCTATTATAATCAATGGAAATTAACCAAAATGCTTACAGCTCCGTCATTTTTAGAAATAAAGATTTGAAACTTGACACCATGGTAGCTCTTAAGTAGGGATTTAGCCATGCCAAGTTGGAAACAGATCTGTTCAAGCCTTGAATTTTAGGGGGAAAATTAAAGTTAGAATAATCAGCCTATTGTAGAAAGTAATCAAAACGCTTACAGCTCCATCATTTTAAAGATAAAGAGTACTCCAAGAGCTAGCAAAGGAATGGCTTCCAGGGCAAGGACAAATTGGTTATATCTTTTGCAATCCCTCCCCCTAAGCACTGTGATTGGAGAGGGGGGACAGGGAGAACACTGTGGCTATTGGTTAGCCACAGATGTCAATCTCAAAACCTGAGCATTTTCCTTATATGGAGAAGTGTTCCATTGATACCCAGTGACATTGTTTCAAATACAAGCCTCAGAGAGCCTAAAAAATGGTCAGATACCTATGAGGTGGTTTGGAGCTCCAATGGAGGGCTTATACTGTCCAATGGTATCCTCTAGTTTTGAAGTTGTCCATGATCTGCTCTGCGAGATCAGAGTTCTGACGGAGCTCCAGATTTGCAGAACAGAACACACACCCCTAGGGAATGATGGAGAAGTTGGAAGAGAAAGAAAGTAATGTGTAAAAGAAATCCAGATGAGGGCCAAATAATGTTTACAAATTGCAATCACATCAACGGACAGCTGATGCAAAAACGGTAAGACATCTCTATAATCTACATAATAATAGGATTTGGTATCACTTTAATTGTCTTATCTAAGAATTTTAATTCGGCTGTAATTGAATTTTGCTTAATTGCCCAGAAGAGAAGACTAATAAGCTTCGGTTTGTGTCCTTTAGGAACACTACTCAAGTCTAAATATACATGGAATCATATTCGCAACCCAATGAACAAACAAACTAATTTGTTTGATCCACTAATTTACTAAAACCAAGTTTTGAAATAGCTGGATTTGACTGTGATTGAGAGCATTTATTTCTAAATAAAATTTAAATTTGGACTTCATTGGCTATGAAGTGCCATTAAATTTTTAGTTGATCTACATGAGATAGCTCTTTTTGCCCTTTTCAAGAGAGTAACTTGTAAGTATTTCTATATTTCATGTCTCGTATTCCTACACTGCAAAACAACCATTGCTACTTTGAGGCTGCAGTTAAGTTGCCTCTGGGAGCCCTCGGTCCATTTGGAACTTCCCATCTGAGAGCAGGCATAGAGGTCTACCTTGGAGGAGGAGATTTAACCTCTTGCAGCTTCAGGGGAAATATTTGCAATTCTTTCCTTCCCAGTGTCAGAGCAGGGGGGAAAGGGGGGGCATGGCTCGGATGGATTGGGGACGGTTTGGGATCCTAGACATACCTGCAGCATTGCAAAGGGAAAGAAATTGTTTTTGGTTTTTTTAAAACCCACATGGAAAAGGAGGGTGAGCAAACACCTCTTTCTTACTCTTTCAGGCTCACACTAGCTGGGATTCAGATGTCTCAGAGGCTCTGACTTTGCAGCTCTCCACAGTGACACATAGGATCGCCCTGCCAGCTATGCTCAGATTGGCACTAATGATCTGAGTCTCTAGATAGATAGATAGATAGATAGATAGATAGATAGATAGATAGTTACTCCTCACCCCCCACTTCTGTCTCATAATGCTTCCTCTTTCTCCAAACAGGGGAAGAAAGAGGAAGTAAATAATGACAACGTGGCCCATTCAGGGACCGTTTTTATCGCGCCGTTTTTCCTGCACACAGCAGGAAATGGCGGCACATTTCATTTTAAAAAAAAATGG
Source organism: Elgaria multicarinata webbii (assembly GCF_023053635.1). Taxonomy (NCBI): domain Eukaryota; kingdom Metazoa; phylum Chordata; class Lepidosauria; order Squamata; family Anguidae; genus Elgaria; species Elgaria multicarinata. Next base: position 75,263,617 of record NC_086180.1, on the reverse strand, counting down.
ATTTCAAGTGGTGTATTTTGCGACCCGCGACCATCCGTAAGTGGTGAGTAATGAGCATGCAATAAAACGCTCATCTGACTATGCTGTTAATCAACGTGCTGGAATATCAAAGGAGGGAGAAAAAAACAGCAATCCATCCTTACCCTTGCTTCTGTTGCTGCTCATGAAGTTACACCAATTCCAAAGGAAGGGAAAGGAGGCAGAAATGACTGCTGTGGGTGTCAGGTGGGTATTTTTCTGAACCCCTCAGATTGGCTTGGGTAAATTACCTACTTTCTATCATGAATGGATTTGGATAAAGAATGAGTCAATTCAAGGCAAGTTTTGGAGAGCTTGCACATCTCTAGAAATGACAGGTTTTAAAAGCACTGGGGCATTCTTCTTGTCAATATGTTGTCTGGCCAATAAGGCAGTGACAGGGGCAGAAGAGAGGTTTTAGGTAGGACATTTCCTTCTCCACTATCTAATGTAAAAGGGTATCAGGGAAATAAGCAACCACCTACAGGCTTATTGTTATTGTTATTTGTTGTTTCAACCATCATGGTCATATCACCTTTACAAATGCATAGGTAAGCACACAAAAACTTTACAATACAAACAAGTAAAATGCAAAAAGATACTAAAAAGGTTTTCATTAAACGGTGCCCACAAATATGTAAAAGTTAGTTTTAATACAAAGAATTAAAATAAGAGACACCAAGAATTTACACATCAAAAGGTCCATAAATGTATAAAAGTTAATACTACTGATACATTAGAACTTCATGTTAAATTTCATCATTACAGTTCACCATATTGACCTCTATGAATCTTCTTCTCAACTTTTGGTTATTGTTTTGTTGATGACAGGTTTGGACTTTGGGAATATGGGTGTTCATATGAAAATTTCAGTGTAGAGATAAGAAGTAGAGTGTCATGGGACGGGTGGATTTTCACATTTCCCTACTGCTGCTATGGCCTTCTGCTGCTGTCCCACAATAGCAATGATCTCTTTACACGGGGAGAGAAAGAGGAAACAGCAACGACCACATCACCCATTCAGGGGGCATTTTTTATCATGCCACTTTTCCTGCACACAGCAGGAAATGGTGGCACATTGTAGGGTTTTTGTGTTTGTGTTTTTTAAAAAGACTGATTAAAAAGGGTCTATTTTGTGATGGAAAAATGAGTGGAAGGATCAGGAGGCATGTGGGAGGCACATAACACTGTCTAAAGGACATGCAATCATCTAAGTGGGAAGTAGCAAGCTTGCGATGAAAGGCTCGTCTGATGATGCTCGTAATATTGAAAGTATCAGATACTGTCAAATACTACTATGGCATGGCATCTAATTCATCTTGTGAAATACTCAATGGTACGTGTGTTATGCTGGCAAATGCTAATTGCTACCTGTCAGTTATTATGAAAAACTATTTTATTACATACTAAGTGCACTGCCAAATGTTCACCACTGTATGACGTATTATCATGTACTGACCGCTACACATCAATTAATGTCAAAAACAAAGTGCTACTGCATGTCACTGTCAGATGGCTGCATTTCACATTCCATTAGATATTGATTTCTCCTGCATACCATCCATCGACAGATACTGTGAAATGTTGTAAAATCCCCAGCTACCAATGTGAATGTAGACCAGCAAATATTTGTCAAGGCAGCATTGACCAAAGACACAGCCTAAGGAAATGAGATGGTCCTCCTACCCATTCCACATAAAGAACCTGACTTTAACACTGCTGATTAGATAGCATCTTTCACCACACCTCAAATGTCAGGCTAGTTTGGAAGTCCCAGGACAGCCATATTGCATACACAGTTCTGTCCTCCAAGGGCTCAGGTGGAACAGCCGAGGACTGCCTCTGCTGGCCTCCGGCATCTGCTGCCTAAGGCAGTTGCCTCACTCTGCCTAATGGTAGGGCCAGCCATGCATCAAGTATTTGCACAACCAGAACATATTATCCAGCAAACTTTTCAGAACATAATCACAGGAGTGGGGAATTAATGTCAGCTGTAATTTATCAACCCCTGGTATTACTAACCCAAATTCAAACACCCTGGACCTCTAATGTTATTTTTAGTCAAGAAAATAATAGTATTCAAATGTAATCTTTAAGGATGTCTATGATCCAATTCAAACAAAAGTCAGTATTGACTGACTTTGTGGCATCACAGAGCCATTCGGTTCAACATTTCTGCTGCAAACCATTCACTAGATGACAGTCTTGTACCAGTTTTTTTCTTAGAAGCATAGCAGTCATTGTGTTAGAGCGGTGATTCCCCCCCTGAAAACCTCTTGATTTCAATTATAGTACATAACTATAAATTTGAATATGATGTATATCAAAGGTTTAATGTTGTTTAGATTTTTTAAAAAATAGATAAACAACTGCATATTTCAGTGGAAACATTTAACCCTTTGCAATCAAGCAATGATGTGTTTCGGGTGTGTTTGAGTTCAATCCTAAACAAACTTACGAAGTACAGTGGCCCAGTAACTGTGTGCTGCATGTGCTTTTTTTTTTTTTATCCTTCCCCATTAAGGCATGATAGCTTCCAACTGGAATAAAGAATAAGGATCAGGAGCAATATTGGATTGCAACATTTAAATATATTGTCCTTATATGGAGGTAAAATTAGCCAGCAGAATACAGTGAAAGGCTGAGCTGTGTAATAGCCCTGGTCCAGCATCTGTAGCTTGACAAATTAGAAAGTGGATGGCTTCACTGCAGGAGGTGGGGAAAAGCCTGTATGCTCTGTTTTCTGAACTGCAGCCACTATCTGGTGTAGCGGGTAAATCAATAGAGTGGCAAAATTGACTAGAAAGGCTCTCTAGCAGCATTTGTTCTAGTCAGTTTCACTTCTAAGGAAAGCTACACCCATTTTCATGTCTTTTACAAGAACATGGGTATATAGGAACATGAACTCATCCTTTCATGTACTACCAGGGCTGGCTCCAGATTTCAGGGGCCCTCAGCAACTGCCCTATGGTGGGCCCCTTCCTATGGCAGTAGTGTCCTCCCATGGGTTTACCTGGCAGGTGTAACCAGCAGCAACATTGTAATTACGCTTGGCCCCCAATGTGGTGTTGCTCCAGGACAGTGTAGGCAATTTAAAATGGTGGTTCCAAACTGCTAGGCACTGAGCAGGCATGAATGCATTGATGGCCCCTGCCTACCATGGTGTTGGGGCCTTGGCACCTGCCCAAGAATGTGTTGAGCTAACGCCAAGCCTGAGCACTGAGGGATGCTAGAGAATTTTGTTCCATCTTTTTTTTCAAACAAATCGTCCTAATTTGCACTTCCCAAACTGATGTACAGATCAGAATAAAGTTATCCTTCGGACTGTGTGCTTCCCTGAATTTTGTGGTGCAGTTCTTGGCTCAAACCATGTGTACAAATCTGCCCATTTTAGTAGAAAATACATACAATTTGAATGGATTTTTTTATGCTTATGCAGAAAACAGGATGGAATGGACTTGTGATTGAACAGATATGAAACTGACACAGACTGGAAATAGACTGATTTGTCCATCCCTATGTGTACTACCACATTATTATTTTTACGTTAGCAGTTGCAAAATTGTTCCAGATGTCAGGAGTGAGTCACACTGCTATCCAGCAGATACCCAGGACTCTACCAAAAGATACTTGTGCTCTCTATAGATTGTGGCAGTCATCCTAGTAACCCTTGGTCAGGAGGTTAGTTTTGGCTTTCTTGGGGTCTGGCTTGAAGTGCAATGAAAACTTGCAAAACCGCTTGATCAAGTGATTGTGATGGAAGAGACTCAAACGTTCGCTGCATACAGCAGTACATGTCTGCATTGCGTGCACCCTAAGTCTATTTGAGTTTACTGGAGGCAGAACAAAGGCGAGATCTCACTCTGCCAGGGATATGGCTAGATGAGGGGTTGAGGGTGATGTTCTCACGATTTTATGACCACACACAGCGCACAACATCCCAGGAGGAGGATGTCGTTGCACCCGCCATTTTGTTTTGCTTTTTAATCAGAGAAGAGCGCACAAGTGCTCCTGCACAAAAGGTAAGTTTTTAAAACAAAAAAACCCTCCCATTCCCCCTGCCCCACCCTCGATGGGCACAGAGTTCCTGAGGAGCTCCGTGTCCCATGTCTGGGTCCTGGGTCCTCACATTTACTTGCGAGGAGCCAGGACAAAACCGCGATGGCGGGCCACATGTCCCACAGTTTCAGGATCCTTCCAAGACCACGGGAAAAATCTCAATGGAAGGGTAGGGTGATATCCTGGGGAAAGGGAGGGATCGTCCCTCCTTGCTACTGGGATGCCCTGTGCGTCATGTGGATGCACAGGGATGATCCTGGGGCAATCCCTGGGATATCGCCCCATCTAGAGAGGCCCCAGGTCTGCCTGTTTAGCCACACCCTCTCATCGCAATGATTGGTTCAGCAGTCCCCTCCTGGGAAGGAGATGCTGCTGATGGGGCTGTGCTGCTGTGGGGGCTGTACCACCGCTCTCCACCAGCCTTTCTCCCTTTGCTACTGGCCAGCGCACCTCACATTTCACTGCTCTCCAGTAAGTGGGGATCTCAGCTTCTGCCCTGTGGGCACCCTAAGCCTATTTATTTTTACTGAAAAGTAAATCCCAGCATAGTCATTGAGACGTACTCTGAGGTAAGTGTCTACAGGACTGTGACCTGAGGTCACTATGCTATGCATAGTTTGTTTATTTATTTACTTACAATATTTGTATACCGCTCCATATCCAAAGATTTGGGCACAGGGAAGAGCGCGATAAAAACTCCATGATAAAATAATTAATATTTTTAAAAAGATACAGAGTTCTGATGAAACTGAGTTTTGATAAACCCTCAGCTGGTCACTCAAGGAAGTCTTCCTGAAACAACAACGTTTTCAGGAGGCGCCAGAAGCAACAGAACGTTGGCACCTGCCTGACTTCCAATGGCAGGGAATTTCATAGGAAAGGGGCCACCACAGTGGAACTCTTCTCCTGGTGGTCTCCAGTCGGGCCATGCGTCCATGTGGAACCACCAGGAGCATGCCCCCTGGTGAATTCAGTATCCAGGCAGGTTGGTAAGGGAGAAGGCGCTCTCTTGGGTATCCTGGTCCCTAGTCGTTTAAGGCTTTTAAGTCAGTACAAGAACCTTAAACCTGGCCCGGTAGCAAATAGGCAGCCACTGCAGTTCTCTTACCAGAGGAGTTGCATGCTGAAAGGGGCAGCTCCTGACAACAGCCATGCTGCTGCATTCTGCACTAGCTCCAGCTTCCAGAGCAACCTTACCGAAGCTGGTAAAAGGCACTCTGAGCCACACGGCCCCTTAGGCCTCCAGCAAAAGTGATGGATCTAGGAGTACCCCCAGACTAGGAACTTGATCTGTCAAGGGGAGTACAACGCGTATAGAACAGGCAAGAAGTGTACTTATCTGAGAGACACTTGCTTCTGAGTAAACAAGAATAGGACTGGGAAGCAAGTCATTTAAAGGTTTTGGCTGTACACAGCCAAGTGATGAAAATGTGCATCCTGTAGACAATAACAGCTCTGTAATACTTCCTACATCTGTACATAGACTTGTTTCCCCAGATTTTACTGAAGACAGCAAGATGGATGGTTGTGCCGTCCAGCCCTCTGGTAGAATGTAGACTTCAGCTTGAGGATATTGAATCAAGATCATATGCCTTCTTTTTGTCCATTAGGCTTTTAAATATCCTCTGCCTCATTTTTATCCTCAACCATTTGTGTTGCCAGAAGGTACCCACATGTTTCGTAGTTTGCCTCTCTAAGTTAACATGTTTTTATATTTCCACTCGGCGGTATGAACAAAACATTGGCAGATGGCAGAAATGGTTGCTGCGGTACGTTCTAATTATGTTATTCGTACCAATAGCCAGCCTTGCCCTCAGCAATATCAGTGCACATTTAACATAATGCAAATGTCAGTGAGGGTGACTCGAGAAGCAGATCGTGCAGCCATGGAATTGGCCACCTTTTGTGTGCGCCAGGAGCATTGGGGGTAAATCAGCACATTGAAGCTATCAGATCTTTTCCTCTCCAAACAGGGAAGGGCAAGATTATTTGGTGGCTGAATGAAAAAACCTAAGCAGAACAGTTTGGCTGAAATGATCTAAAACTAAATTAACAGCATGCGAGTACAGGGTATTATATAAAGAGACAAAATGTTGATTCAAAGTTCTCTTGTGCCCCTGAATTTGCTTATTCTGATAAGGTTGCCCATAAATTTAAGGGTTATCTCTACTAAACACCAGGTGGATGTGCAGTCAAGTACTGAAGCTGATAAGCACCTGTTCCATGCTTACTACTACCATGCCCAGAATATCTCCCAACATGGACTTACTCTGTACTTGCCAGCTGCTGTTTCAGGCTGCATTCCAACAGTAGCTTCTCAGGGAACAAAGCCTTGGATAGAACAGCTCTCTAGTCTTCTTCCCGTATCTCCCACAACTGCGCTCTGTCTGTCACTGGTAGGGGGAAAGCATTTTATCAATTGTCTGCCTCTCACTCCCAGGGCACATGTCCTATTTGCGAGTTCATCAGGCATGTGCCTTGAAGTGTCAGTTCATTTCATAGGGCATGACATTTATATTAGGAATTTAGGAAGCTGCCTTATATGGAATCAGACAATAGGTCCATCTAGATCAGTATTATCTACACAGACTGACAGCAATTCTCTAGGGTTTCAGGCAGGAATCTTCCCCAGCACTGCCTGGCAAGGCCAGGGATTGAACCTTGGACATATGCTTTTGCATGCAAAGCATGTGTTCCACCACGTAGTTGTGGCCCTTCCCATAAAAATCTCTACAATGCAGATCTCTCTCCCACCACCAGTCAACAAGCAACAACCTCTGCAAGATCACTCTTCTCTCCCCCCACACCCCCCATTGTGCATTAGTTGATGTGCCGAACACCCTGAAGCCTTTTCATTGCTACACTCCATTATGTGTATCATCTCCATTTATGCTGAACTGCTCAGCAATGCTAAACGTTGAACTATCAGAGCAGTTGGCTATGGATGTTGGTGATGGTGGGAAAACCCTCTCCACCATATTCCTTTCCTCTCTTGCAAAGCAGATTGCAGATGGATTGCTGGCATGTCAGTCCTGATAGGTTGATCTCTAAGACTTTTAACAAGAAGAAAGGCCAAGTGCCAAAAGCAGTTATTTCATCTCTCTTTCTCCCTCCCTCCCTCTCTCTCTCTCTCTTTCTCTCTCTCTCTCTCACACACACTTCTGGATCAGTCCAACATGTTCTCCACTCTGGCAAACCATATGCACCTAGAACATCCTATGCCATACTTTGCTTTCTACCTGTCTTCTGCTCCAGGTGCTCCCTTTGCTACCTGTTCTGTTCCTTTGATGTTCTTGTATGCCTTTGAGGACAAGCCTCCATTATTACAAAAGCAGCCGAGCATTGGTTTGATCATTTTTAGGGAAAGACAGATCAATATTTAAGCTAGAATCAGGGGCTATATGAGAGAATTCTTAAATAGTTGACTTAAACAGAGGGGGTATCAAAGTGATGAAAGCCTGAAAGGATTCCATCATGGTTGGAGATATTATTTCTTTAAATGCTTCATGTCCATTGTAAAGGCCTAGTTGTCAAAAGGGTAATTAAATCAATAAGGCACATTAAAAGCTAGCAGGGAAGGAACAACTGGCTGGGCCAGGGAAGTGATTAATGCCTCTTTCCGAGAGGGAGTGGTCATAGGACGGCTGAAATAGGCGGTAGTGAGACCACTCTTGAAGAAATCTTCCCTGGACCCTGACAATCTTAATAACTATAGGCCAGTAGCAAATGTTCCATTCCTGGGCAAGGTCCTGGAGCGGGTAGTTGTGAGCCAGCTCCAGACACTCTTGGATGAGACCGATTATCTGGATCCATTTCAGTCAGGTTTCAGGCCTGGTCTTGGTATGGAAACAGCCTGTATGATGACCTATGTTGGGAGAAAGACAGGGTGGGTGTTACTTTGTTGATTCTTCTTGATCTCTCAGCGGCTTTTGATACCATCAACCATAGTATCCTTCTGGGACATCTGTCTGAGTTGGGAGCGGGAGGTACTGCATTGCAGTGGTTCTGCTCATACTTGACGGGTCAGCTCCAGAAGGTGGTGCTTGGGAGACACTGCTCAGCCCTGTGGATTCTCCAGTATGGGGTTCCAGGGGTTGGTCTTGTCCCCCATGCTGTTTAACATCTACATACCACTATGGGGTAGCATACAAATGTAATAAATAATAATAATAATAAGAAGAAGAAGAAGAAGAAGAAGAAGAAGAAGAAGAAGAAGAAGAAGAAGAAGAAGAAGAAGGAGGAGGAGGAGGAAGGTGGTCTGGACCATTCTTTCCTAATACAGAACAACCAAATGTGTATTCTATTTTGCAAGTTGGAATTTAGACAGTGCACCAGTGATCCCCTTCTGCTCTGATTCCTGATATGTTTTTAGTGGCAGCTGGCACAAGACATACCCTTTCTCCATGACCTTTCTTCAGAAGACAAAGGTTGGGGCTGGGTTTGAAAACTGTGAATAAATCTTTACCATAGAAGTGGCAATATGGATAAAATTCAGGCCTACTATAACTCAGATTGACAGGGGTATTGTATAGTAACATGGTGCACCCATTTTTTAGCCTAGCTTATTCAATTGAACCCAACTTTGGGTGCCATGTTTTACTATCAATGATATATAACAACTTTCTCAATTGTTAGCCCAAAGGCAACAACTGTGTCAGATGCTCCGTACTGTGATTCAGGACCTGTGAAAAGTGTTGCTGAGAATGAATGATAAATACAACCTACTCACAGACTGCAATTTTAACAAGGAATGTCAGAGTAGTCCAGTTGCATGGTGGTGCTCAAGGAGCTCTCCTCAGCTCGGCCACCCAGACTTCAGGTCATCCTCTGCTACCTGACCCAACTTGGTCTTCAGTGAGTTGGGCCCGCTAGCAGATTCCCCATTGTTGTATTTGCACAAATAGAAATTCGCGCAAATTTCAGTTGCGCTTTGCATAATTTGTGCTTTGCATAATTTGCGCACATTTCGGCTGCAATTAGTGACAATTACACAAATTTCAGCCACCATCTGTGCAAATCTCTATTTGAGCAAATCAAAAAAATTACAGAAAACATTCCTGAGTTTCGGGGGGGGGGAACTCACGGCTCGGACCACACTGGGGAACTGTGTTAAGGCAAAAACAAAACAGATTCCCTGGCAACCAACACCCCAATTTTTAACACACAGAAAACTTTACCAATAGAGTTTAACCCAGGGGCAGGGAGCCTTTGGCCCTCCATGTTCTATTGGGCTATAGTTCCTATCATCCCTGATCATACTGACCATCCAATAACATCTGGATGGCCACAGGTTCCCCAACCTCTGGTGCAAGCAGTGGTGGCATAAAGGTGAGACTGAGAGAAATGAATGTGTTTGTTTGTTCCTACTTTCAGAATAAGGAGCATTTGCTGAGGAACTCTATTGTGAGAAAGCACAAGCCAAAGGCAGGGGCTCGTGTGCTGATAAGAAAGAAGTATCCTCCAGAGGATGAATCATCAGGGTGGAAATGTCAAACTTCTAGCCATTTCATTTTTACTTTAATAATCCATTCAGGCAGCATTCACTTCAAGTTTGCTTGCCTGCCATTAAAGTATAACGCATGATAAGGTGCTGATTGATTAAAAACCTTTGTGGTGCTATAGAAAACTCAGCCACTCTCCCATATATGCTGAGATAGGCTTGAAGAAGAGGAGACAAAGTGTGATTGCAGTACAGGAAAAACACACTGCCACACTTTTCTGAGACTCAAGAGCCCCTTTCACGTGTCCTTCTGTGCATAGGATAAGTCTGTGAAGGGGAGGAGTGGGTCCCCAAACATATGGCCTACCTATAAGTATACAGCTGGGCATGCCTTGGCACCTGTAACATACAGTGGTGGCCAAAATTGTGGACACTTTTTGAAATTTTCATGTTTTGCCACTTTGCATGCTTATAGAAAATGTTCTGTTCCACGAAATTCAAATGTTTATATATCAGTTGAAAGACCTGATTCACATAATACGACAATCCTGCTTCTTTTCCTGGGTGTCCAACCAACTCTTTTCTTTGCTGCCATTGCTCTATTTATGATGTACGTATGTACACTTTTAATTTGAGAAATACTTCAACTATTCACACAGGGCCTTGCTAGACCTACCGGATAATCCGGCCGGGAGTCGGGACGACGGCGTGCTACAGCTAGCGTGCGCTGTCGCCCTTTTCCACATGTAAGACGCGATGGGGCAAGGGGAAGCCCCGTCGCGTCCGCCATTTTTTTTCAAGTTAAAGGGCCATGTGCGCAGGAGCGCACCGCCGCACCAGGTAAGTGATTTTTTTAAAAAAAATAAAGGCTCCCCCCGCTCCCCCTGCCCCTGATTCCCCCCCACAATGCCTGATGCCCCCCCTGCCCGCTCGCTCACCCGCCCGTCCTCCCCCATCTGCCAGGCCCGTCCCCGTCCCTGATCTTCTCCCCCCTGCTTGCCAGGCCCGTGCCCGTGCCCGCTCTTCTCCCCCACCCCCCATCCCCGATGCCCGCTCTTCTTTCCCCCCCTCTCCTGCTGGGTCGGTCTTTCCCCCGGCCCCCATCTCCCATCTCGAGTAAGCGAGCAGCTGGGAATAGCCACGGAAGTCACTAGACTTTCCGCAGCCCAGGCCTGAGGCCGGGGCTGCGGAAAAGCCGGGCCATAAGCGAATCCGCTTTCCCGGCTTAAGGGAGGTCTTAGCCCGGCCTGACCCCGGAATCCCCTGTGCGTCATCTGGATGCACAGGAGGGAGACCGGGCCTCACACCGCACTAAGTCCTCATCTAGCAATGGCCACAATCTCCAAATGCCCTTCAGTTACAGAACAAACAGCAAAACTGACTTTCCCCAACTTGAAGCATGATGTATCACAGCTATTGCCATGTGATTGGTCCCCAGAACAAGGACTGTGATTGGCCATTACGTTTTGCAATTCCAATCTGCTTCTTCACTCAGTCACCTCTGTGTTTGTTTTATTTATTTATTTATTACATTTTTATACCGCCCAATAGCCGAAGCTCTCTGGGCGGTTCACAAAAATTAAAACCATAATAAAACAACCAATAGTCTAAAAACACAAATACAAAATTCAGTATAAAAAGCACAACCATGATAAAAAACATGCAGCAGAAATTGATATAAGATTAAAATACAGAATTAGAACAGTAAAATTTAAATTTAAGTTAAAATTAAGTGTTAAAATACTTAGAGAATAAAAAGGTCTTTAGACTAACATAAGCATAACTTTTTTTGTACAGCAGATATTCGCATTCTGCTTTTGTATTGAATTCAGCATTAAATTCTCTTTCAATTGATATATAAACATTTGAATTTCGTGAAACACAACAGTTTCTATAAGCATGCAAAGTTGTAAAACATGAAAATTTCAAAATTGGCCACCACTGTATGCCTGTTATTGTGATGTATACAATGCTATTGTTAACGGTAAAATAGGGTTAATAGTATGGTCAGGTAACCATATGAAAAGGAGGACATGGCTCCTGCATCTTTAACATCTGAATAGAAAAGGGAATTTCAGCAGGTGTCATTTGTAGGTATGCAGCCCCGGGTGAAATTCCCTCTTCATCACAACAGTTAAAGCTGCAGAAGCCCTGCCCTCTTTTGTATCTGGCCACTCTAGTTATACTCGTGCAACTTTAACGGTTTTATCTGCAAAGTGTCATGCAAATCAATCACAGAGGGCTGTCAAGTTGTCTACCTCATCTTCTCGCTGGCCAGTGTGCAACAGACCTCTGACCACCCAAAAAAGTCTCTGCTGCACAACTCTGAGTAGATGCAATGGTGGCAGAAGAGTCCTGTTTCTTCGCCACCCTCATTGCTATAGAGTAGGTTTACAAAGGAGCTCTACCCTATGTTCAGTCAGATTTGTTCTGAGTGTTCTGCCAACTTCACTCTAGTCAACATCCACTCGTTTCGTCTACCACAGCAGCCTGGAAAACCAGGGGGCTTGTTGGGCTGTACTCTGGGCATGTCTACACCATGCCTTATCCCAGGGATCGCCCCGGGATCATTCCTGTGTGTCCACAAACATGTAGACAGGCGTGATCCGGTGGACATTGTCACCACACCTAAAAAAGGATACTATGGAGCTGGAAAAACTGCCGAAAAGGGCAACTAAAATGATTAAGGGGCTGGAGCATCTCCCCTATGAGGGAAGGTTACATCAACTGTGCTGGACTAGATGGCCCCTTGGTCTGATCCAGGATAACACCTCTTGAGTTCTTATGTTCTTAAAAATCAAGATCTCCGAAACACCATGCCATCACTACAAGCAGATACAGGCTGAAAACAATGCAGGCAAGTGTAACAAGGAACACCAATGACACCTTAAGTATACAGACTCTTAACTGTGTCAAGTGTCATAGCAGATCTGAGGGATTTTATCATCTATGAGTCTCCCGGAATGTCACAGTGAATCAAAGATGGCTCAGTTTCTGAGCAGAATGAAATGAGATACAACATCCCACTCTCTACCCAAATTACTGTTAGCTACATTTGACAACTCTGTATGGACATGACAAAGGTGGAGAAAAATAGTCTCTTCACATCACAAACATGACACAATCCTGATCATGTGTTTACAGGGCACATTCAGTCCATTTGTTGCCCGTGTGGGCTTTGGCAGTCTAATTCTGGACTTCACAGACCATTGTAAATACCTCTCTCCTGAAGTTTTGCAACTTTTATGCAAAGAATACGTAATTAGTAAGGTTTGAAACCTCAAAAGATAAAAGGTGTCACACAGTATCTGAGGAAACCACAGCGATAAGTTCTCCTCTCACATTAAAATTGCAGTCGCTCACCCTGTGACTGTCAAAGCACATTTGAGCTACATTCAGTGAATGATTGTTTCCTCAAGCTAATCTCCAGCGAAAAGATGATTGCTTCAGAATTCACCTCTAGCAGTATCTACAATTCAAAGAACCCGGATTGTTCACTTCTTTTTGTTCCAATACCTGTCAACTTGATTTAGACTAACTCCCCGCACGCACACACATACACACACGCACACACACAAAACAAAGAAATATTTCCTGTTAGCAAAAAAATAATTATTTTTTAATCTTTCATAGGCTTGCTTTTGGAAATAAGAAGAGAAATGATCAGAGGACAGGGGGAATATGCTTCCACAAGACATTATAAAATGTATGTCACATCGCAAAACATTGTATAATGCAATATTGCAGTTGTCATATGAGAAAATGTTTACTTGGTCTTGAAGTTAGACAGTATGGCCTTGAAAGATCTGTCGCGGTGAATTGCGTTAAGGACATCACCAAAGCATTGATTTTGTCTCAGAATCTGAGGTTAGAAATATAATAGTTAATGTGATCATTCCAGGGAAAGAACATTCTTAGATGCTATGATGGGGGCATGTACAGTACCCTGTCATCCCAGTCATTTAAGATACAGGAAACAGGGAGAAAAAGGGAGTCAGGAGCTTCTGAAGGACAGCTACATATGGAATGAAAGACTGGATAGGGTTGCCCCTCTCCATAAATTTGTACCATTTTTTTCAATGAATTTATTTTTGACCAACCATTGGGCAGCCTTCATAAGGGTGAAGGCTGCCCTGCATCATTTCACCTTGAACTGTAACCAACCTAACTTAGCAGTGATCTAGCAGAGTAAACATTATAGGCCTCTCCCATTGGGTGTTGCTGATCACCTCGCATGCAAGCCTTCTACTGACCTTTCAGCCCCTAAACAGGGTCAGGCCCACTATGAATGTTACAGAAGGGTGAAATGAGTTGCTCCTTGGATGTACAAGCTTTGAAGTGTGCCCTGTGTATATTGAAATACCATCAGTTCCAGTGGGTGCCAGATGCTTAATCGCAGTGTTTATTTTGGAGGAGCCCACAGGGCATCTGGGGGTCTGGGCTGATTCCCACTTCTAGTGTCCCAGACTGGAAATCTCTCCTCTTGAAGGTGAGAGAGGGCTTCCGTTATATTACTATTTACACAAACACATTGTGCTGGAATCCTATGCAGGCTGACAACCCTCTCCTCTTGTCCTCCTGGAAGTGAAAGAGGGCTTCTGCCTGGTGTGTGAGCCAATCCCAATACCTTTGCATACAACAATAGTTTTCTTGATTGATTGATTGATTGATTGATTGATTGATTGATTGCTAGGAACCCAAGGTGGCTTACATGTTGCTCCTCCTTTCCCTTTTATTCTCACAACAATCCTGTGAGGCAGATTAGGCTAAAAGTCAACAACTGACCCAAAGTCGCCCCAGTGAGCACCATGGCCAAGTGGCGGGACTATATCCCAGATCTCACTCTAACCAGTATACCACACTGGATTCAGGGTGGGTGCTGCTGCAATCCCTTATCCCATAGTGGTCACTGGATTCTTGGGGGCCCTTAAAGGACCCTGGCCCCTAAACCAGCAGACATGAAGCCTGAAGATATGGTCCCAGGCCACTCTCAGCACCATGGGAGACTGTGTAATGTGCCCCTGAGCAGTTTTCCTTGATTGAAATCCCAGCATACCCTACACAGAGCATCTCACTCAAACTGAGGCCTGATCGATCAGAAGGATGCTGGCCTGTGCTCTATATGGGGCCCCACCGTGAACAGCCACAATCAGTGGTCCAATATATCAACTGCATTCCTCTTCCCTGCTTAATGGCTCTTGCTATTTTACTTTTACTTTTCCTCATGCATAAAGGTGACTGGGTCTTTGTCTGAGCCGCACCTTCCAGGCCCATGCTATCCCTGCGTTTGCCTCCCCTTTTGCATTCCACTGCCCTGGAGTGTAGAACTCACCCCTGCAGATCGGGGTTGTGAGCCCCCACTGCCCAATAGTCCTTGGCTGGTGTTAGGGATCCCTCCTCCATGAGGAGTGCCCACCTGATGTTCCTTCACTACCTTGGCATGTGTGTGTGTGTGTTTAATTCCTTATCTAGAATGCCTATTCTTTATTTGCCTACATATTCAGGGGATGCTTGAGCCTGGGACCCGCTGCATCCTGCAAGGCAGATGCTAAACCCTGTTGCTATTATTCTTATGCACCCTTCCAGAATGTGGTGTGCTTGGGGTCAGTTACCTCCAGAGGTCCCTTATAACTCAATGCTTCTGGGTACAAAAAGATTGAGGATTTCCCCCCTGTTCCTGATTTGGTAATCTTTGTTCTACTAGGCCCAGGGGAGGGTAGGAGGATGTGAGGCTGGGGGAATGGTGAATCTAAGACCAAAGAAATCCCCGAGACTGCTGATAGGGTACAGGGATTGATTGGACAGGCAATGTTATGGACCCTTGTCTAGAGGCCAGTGTAAACAAAACACCACAAATCTCCAGTTCCCTCCTTCTAGGAAAATGAAGTCTAAGTGAGTGCTGAAGCTCCTGCAAGTTCTCCCCTCTCTATAATGGGGTGCCGGAGCATTGCTTTTGTATATTCCCAGGTGTGTGTAGGTTTGTGCCTGGTTGTGGCTAATCCTGAGTGTTTTCTGTAGCCTTACCCCCACCACCATTTTACCAGTTGCCAAGCATGTGCTTTACCACTGGCATCTGTAAGACGGAACTTCACCCCCGACCCAGCTGCAGTAAAGGGTGCCGTGGACTTGATTGGCCAGCAACGGGAGTCTCCTTGTTGTCTTTTGGAGACCCCGACAACTGAATGGGGAAATATTAGATGTTTTGCTTAGCTTTTAGCCTTATCTCTGTATCGATATTTAGTCTGCTAGATGAATAAGCTTTGGACTTTTAGCCACTTGTGTTGCAATTGCTTCTGAAATCTGGACCTTAATTAATTGGCAAAACAAACATCTTGATGGGATTCATTTTGTGGGGGGAGTGAGGGATTATTGCAGTCAAAGATGGACTTGACTAAGCTGCCTCCAGATCCAGGCAGACACCTAGAGCTTGCACACACCTGAGCCCCAGCAGCTGAAGTAACTCCGTCCCTCAGTTGCCCTGTCCCTTTGAGCCTCAGGAGGCATCTGCCTTGCCTTTAGGGATTCACTCTCTTCTCTCACTGCTTCTTCATTAGTGGAAGCCATGCTGCTCTCTGATGCCCTACTTACACAGAGGGAGCTTTGGATATTGGGCGGTATAGAAATGCAGTAAGTAAATAGATAGATAAAGAAATAAAGAGCTTTCCTGAGTAGAGCTATCAGTGAGGGTTGCCCTGAGGCAATACATGGCTTACTTAGTTCCTTACTTATTTCACTTATGGGTCACCCTATAGCCGAAGCACTCAGAGCAACATACATAATAAAAACAGATGCAATAAAACCATAATAATAAAACCAATAACATCACTCAAACAAAAAGAATAATAAAAGCAAAACAAAAGTAACCATCACAACATTTTGAAAGCAAAACAGAAATATCAAGATAGCACAGAGAAGGGCAATTTTAAAATACAGCACCTTGAGGAAAAATGCGGTGAGAGTCTCAATATCCCAACAATCAGGGCTGGCCCAAGAGATTTTGTCATCTGAGGCAAAGGACAAGATAGTGTTTCCCCTTTCCCAGTCCACACATTCAACCCGGTTGGATTGGCAGTTGAAATTTACCTCAACATTTGTGAGGGAATGTGGTGCCCTTCCCCAACGTGTTGCCTTGAAAACATTTTGGATCACAACTCCTAGCATGAACATTGGTCATGCTCACTGGGATTGATGGGAGTTGAAGTCCAAAACATTTGGAGCGCACCAGCTTGGGAAAAGCTAGAATAGTATCCTCTACCACAGCTGAGGCAGCAGGCTACTTTAGGGGCCAGGGATAAATGGTACAGCAAATACAGCTGTTTTCCAGCAGAGACTGATAGCTGGGGAGTTCAGAAGGAACAGCTGGAAGGCTGCCCCCCCCCCCTCCAGCATCATTGCCTCACTCTGCCTGAGGTAAGACCAGCCATGCCAGCAATGTGTGTCCATGGGAGTTAATTAGATTAGGTTGTGGTCAGAAGATATGAGTCATCTGGAATCCCCCTTTCTAGCCTATGGGAGTGTGAAAGGCATTTGTGTGTGAAAAGACGAGATTTCAGTTTGACAGAGACTTGGAAAGGCTCTGACACAGCAAGAGCAAAGTTCGGGCTTTGTAAGCATCTTAGAGCACTGGCTGTCTCCCTAGAGATCTGATGCGGGTGGTCGCTGTGGACTTTGGCTGTCTGTTGGAGTATTTAAGCTGGGCCTTCTAGCAGAAAAGGCAGATAGGTTGTTGTTTTTAAGTCCAATTGTCGCAGCCTGTTCTTCCTTAGTCCTTTACCACCCCTCAGTGCTGATTTGAGAGCAGCTATAATGAGCAATGGTACAGAGTCATCTCTACTGACAACATCTAGAAATCATGTTACAATACTCTACGATGTACATGTTGAAATAATGCATGAGTTTATCAGAGAGCAAAAACATCGGGGGACAATAATTGTTACTCGGGTCCCTTTTCGGGGCTTAGGTATTAGGGAAATTGGGCATAAGGGAGCCATGGAATGGGATGGAAGTAGAATTTGATTCACACGCATGCCTGTCTTTCCTTCAGGGCAGGACGTTTTTGCTGCCTGAAGTCTTGAGTTGCTGAAAAAGCTGTGGTCAAGCCATGAAACAATGGACCAGTAGAACAAGTTACAACTTGTTGCTACTTCCTGTGAGTAGAAACTTCATAAGCCTGGTGTGTTCCCATGTACCCTGATAACAACTAGCATAAGATAACCTGCCCCAAACTGTGGAAAACTGGTTTTGCAGGTTTCTGCCCACCCAACATGTCACTTCAGAACTGAATTTTCCACTTGGCATGTGTGAAGGAAAAAGGCCAATAAAAAGGCAGGGAAGTTTAAGAACGTCATCAGACAAGCACTTTATCACACGCTTGCTACTGCCAACTTATGGATGTGTATGTGTCCTTTAGACAATGATGTCCACCTCCAGCATGCCTCCAACTCCTCCTGCTCATTTTTCCATCACAAAATAGATCCCCCAAAATCCGACTTTTTTAAAAAACAAAATGTGCCGCAGTCCCCTGCTGTGCAGGAAAAGCAGCGCCATAAAAACAGCCCTTAATGGGCCACATGGTCTTTGTTTACTTCCTCTTTCCCAGCCAGGAAGAATGAGGAAAGAATGAGGGACAGAAGCATGTCTAGCGAAGCAACGGTAAGGAAACGCAATTTTTCCCCCTGTGATGACGCTGTAGAACTGTCATTGGATCAAAACAAAAAGTGACGGTGCCCTGGCAGAGGGGTTTCACTTCATTCTATTATTGTTGTTATCATGCATAGTTCTAGATTTGCTAACAGAATTTTTTTGCTTCTTTGGGGGCCATAGTTTCCACATTTGCCTTCTTTTTGAAAGAAGAAGGGATTTCTTATTTTGACCATGTCCCTCCTCAAGTTTTTTGGCCTGCTGCTGGCCACTTTTTCTGAGCCTAGTCTTTTGGGGCTAGAAGCCTAGCTCCTAAGAAGCTTGGTTTAGTTTCCCCCCACTATTTTCACCACCCGTTACCATTTTAAAACATTTCCATCACTTTCTACCTCAGCAGGAGTTAAACTGTAGTTTACTTTGCATCGTGTTACCTTTGTATGTAAGAGTCACACAAAGTTGTGGTTCATGGTTACAAGTGTACTTACGTATTCAACATTTTACTTCTCCATGTGATGTTCTTTTGCATTTACTGTTCTCTATAAAACATTTGTATGTTAATATTTCTTCTGTGAGTGTGAAATATATTTTCAAATATATTGTTTTGAATAGCCTTACATGAGTCCTGGTTACACTCTCTCACCCACCGATGCAAAGGTACAACCTCATTTTGTTGTTGTTTATTCGTTCAGTCGTTTCTGACTCTTCGTGACTTCATGGACCAGCCCACACCAGAGCTTTCTGACAGCCGTTGCCACCCCTAGCAACCCCATGGTCAAGTCTGTCACCTCCAGAATATCATCCACCCATCTTGCCCTTGGTCGGCCCCTCTTCCTTTTGCCTTCCACTTTCCCTAGCATCAGCCTCTTCTCCAGGGTATCCTGTCTTCTCATTATGTGGCCAAAGTACTTCAGTTTTGCCTTTAATACCATTCCCTCAAGTGAGCAGTCTGGCTTTATTTCCTGGAGTATGGACTGGTTTGATCTTCTTGCAGTCCAAGGCACTCTCAGAATTTCCCCATACCACCAAGAACTTGCCACAGTTTGTTATGATCCACACAGTCAAAGGCTTTAGAATAGTCAATAAAACAGAAATAGATGTTTTTCTGGAACTCCCTGGCTTTCTCCATTATCCAGCGGATATTGGCAATTTGGTCTCTAGTTCCTCTGCCTTTTCTAAACCCAGCTTGTACATCTGGCAATTCTTGTTCCATGAATTGCTGGAGTCTACCTTGCAGGATCTTGAGCATTACCTTGCTAGCATGTGAAATAAGTGCCACTGTCCGATAGTTTGAACATTCTTTAGTGTTTCCCTTTTTTGGTATGGGGATATAAATTGATTTTTTCCAGTCTGATGGCCATTCTTGTGTTTTCCAAATTTGCTGGCATATGGCATGCATCACCTTGACAGCATCATCTTGCAATATTTTAAACAGTTCAGCTGGGATACCGGCGTCTCCTGCTGCCTTGTTATTAGCAATGCTTCTTAAGGCCCACTCAACCTCACTCTTCAGGATGTCTGGCTCTAACTCACTGACCACACCGTCTGAGCTATCCCCAATATTATTATCCTTCCTATACAGATCTTCCGTATATTCTTGCCACCTTTTCTTGATCTCTTCTGTTTCTTAGGTCCTTGCCCTCTTTGTTTTTGATCATACCCATTTTTGCCTGGAATTTACCTCCGATGTTTCTAATTTTCTGGAAGAGGTCTCTTGTCCTTCCTATTCGATTGTCTTCTTCCACTTCTGCACATTGCTTGTTTAAAAATAATTCCTTATCTCTTCTGGCTAACCTCTGGAATTTTGCATTTAATTGGGCATATCTCCCCCTATCACTGTTGTCTTTTGCTTTCCTTCTTTCTTGGGCTACTTCCAGTGTCTCAGCAGACAGCCATCTTGCCTTCTTGGCTTTGTGGCTTTAAATTTTTGTGAACTGCCCAGAGAGCTTCAGTTATTGAGCAGTATAGAAATGAAATAATAAATAAATAATAAGTACAACCTCATTACTTTTTATTTATTCATTATTTCATTCCTTTACTGCTCAATAACTGAAGCTCTCTGGGCAGTTCACAAAAATTTAAAGCCACAAGGTACAGCATAAAATATAAAATATGGAAGCTTAAAATAATTTCCAATCATACTTGCTTATCAGGTATTATTACTATTGCCTTTAGCTCAAACCTTCCCTCCACAACCTTATTAATTTTCTCACTCTCATATGCCGTGCGTATGTACTGGTGATTGCATCACGTGAATGTGAAATGGTTAATTTTAAAGGGTCATTCTAGCAAGGTAACAGGCAATCAGTAGTCATTTACACATTCCTAGGCATAGGTCCATTAACCCAGCTTAACCCAGTAAGTGCCAACTAAGGTACAGAAAAATTAGAGTACAGAAAGGAACAGATGGACCTGAATTGCAAACCAAAGCAGCACAGCTGGAAAATCTTGCATATCTCACAGACACCCCCAGCTTTTCTAATTAACTCAAGTGTCATGTTCTTCATAGATTATGAGCACCACTCGCCATCACATAGATTAGGAGCATACAAGCAATATACAGCTTTTTCTACTGTAGATCCAGTACTTAAGCAATAAACTCATTGATCAGAATGCCCACTTCTGTCTTTTTATGACACTCTATTAAAATCCCATGCACAAGAAAGAAAATCTTTTGAAGAGGAAAGCTAATTGATGGAATTGCCCTCTGGAGCTTGTAGTATTCAGGAACAGGTTTCCAGACTGATTGTTAAGGAATCGAATCAGCTAGCTCATTTACATTGATCTAACAAAAGAGAGCATCTAGTCCTTGAATAAAAAAAAATAAAGAAATAGAAATAAAGAAAGGAAAAAAGGAAGGAAGATTGGCTTTGACAAGTTTCCATGTGGTAGCCTAATCCTGGTGGACTGAAATAAGGAAATCTGCTTGAACGAAAGCACCATATGAATTAGCACCTCATCCAATAAGGCCTGTTGACTGACCCATACAAATTCATCTTTCTTCAGTACGGGGAAAAGCCCAACCATTTGAAAATTCAAATTGAGGTATAATGATGGACAAACTAAAAGACAAAATATGATGCATTGAAATGACCATTAGTGAAGCAGAGCCAACTATATTTTTGTGCCGTGCCTGTCTTGGTTTGTTGTAAACCTGTTGCTTAGTTAGGCTGCAAACACTCAACAACCAACTATTGCAATATATTGAAATTAAAAATGGAGGAGTGTACTCAGTCCATGAAAAGCAGCTCATGTAACCCAACATGTGCAGACAGGGGAAAGTGAAAGGTACCTCCTCCTCAAAACAAAAAAACAAAAGCAGAGGAGGAGCAGGAGGGGGAGGAAGAGGAGGAGATGAGAGAACTGCACTTTCAGCAATGTGAAGCCAAGCAAAATGTAATATAATCAACATATCCAGAAGTCTTTGAAAATGATCCCAGTTGGAATGCAATAAAAAAAGTCAAGTAGTCCTTTTGCCTGCCTATGAGTAGAGTGGATATAATCCATCACAGATGAGCTAAGATTTCAGGATACACCTGAGATCCCTTAATTCTGGACCGGAATTTGAGCCAAAGGTTCCTGTGTCAACATTCAGCCTTGGATCAGTTGAAGCAGGAATAAGGAAGTGATTGGCTGTGAGTAAGAGCAAACTTCCTTGCTCTCACTATGTACTATTAAATGTATGTATTAGTAAGGAGACGACATGAAGGACGACAGGCTGCAACTTTCCATTACTATTGTATAGAAAAGGGACTTCCTTCAAGGGCAGTTCTCGTCAACTCTGCATAAAGGATGCCCTGCTGAACTTTACTTTTCGACAAAACTATTAAAGGGTACAGGGATTATTTCCTTTCCTGTTTTGCACAGAATTTGGAAAAAGAGCATCCTCATAATACAATGTCATTTTTAAAATTTAGTTTAACATTTATATACGGTTTTCCCTTTTTCTTTTCTTTTTCCCCTTTTTCTTTTTTCTTTTCTTTTTTTCAAAAAACCTATTAAGGTGTTGCACAACAATTTAAATCAGCAAAGTGATAAAATACAAAGCCATTAACACCATTCAGGGAGCAAGCCTACGGCCCTTAGACAGCATCTGGGGTGCCATAGGAAACTGTGGGTCATCTCTATGCTCATAGGTAGAGCGATGAGCATGGAGATCCAATCATGATTCTTCCCTTCCCCAATCCCTTCCCCTTTCCAACCACCATGGAAAGTTACTCATATGAGGTGACACCTATGTCCTTATCAGAGAAGTAGGAGAAGGAGAAAAGAGGGTGTCCTAATGG
Source organism: Elgaria multicarinata webbii (assembly GCF_023053635.1). Lineage (NCBI taxonomy): Eukaryota > Metazoa > Chordata > Lepidosauria > Squamata > Anguidae > Elgaria > Elgaria multicarinata. The sequence continues at coordinate 75,241,177 of NC_086180.1, read as the reverse complement.
GTGGGGAGGGGAGAGGCCATGATGAGCAATATTCTATGGGTTGTCTGGTCCCCTCCTCAACCACCAGGAGAGCATAAGTCAGCTAGATGGGCTCAGAGGCCCATCTACCTGCTTTTTGCATTTTAACTGGGGTGCTATCAGTATGCTGATGACACCCAAATATATTTCTCTATGCCTTTGACAACAGTGTCAGCTAAGGATAGTGTGTCTCCTCTGAATGAATGCTTAGAGGCGGTAATGGGCTGGATGAGGAAGAACAAACTGAAGCTGAATCCAGAGAAGATGGAGGTGCTCACTGTCAAAGGTCATAACCTGGGTTTGGAGGTGTGTCAACCAGTTCTGGATGGGGTTACACTCCCCCTGAAAGACTGTGTTTGCAGCTTGGGGGTGCTTCTGGATCTGTCGCTCCAAATGACAGCCCAGATAGATGTGATGGCCAGGAGTGCCTACTATCAGCTTCGGTGGATACGCCAGCTGCGCCCCTTCCTAGAGTCGGAAGACCTAAAGATGGTAGTGCACGCACTGGTAACTTCGAGGCTCGACTTCTTCAATGTGCTCTACATAGGGCTACCTTTGTGCCTAGTCCGGAAACTTTAACTAGTTCAAAATATGGCAGCCAGGTTGGTCACCAGTGCCCCTAGGGGTGACCACATTACACCAGTCTTAAAGTCTCTTCACTGGCTGCCAATTAGTTTCCGGGAGAAGTATAAAGTGTTGGTTATCACAATTAAAGCCCTACATGGTTTGGGTCCAGGCTACCTGCAGGATCGCCTTCTCCCGTACAATCTGCCCCGCACACTCAGGTCCTCTGGGAAGAATTTACTCCAGCCAACAAAAACAATGCTGACAAGTATTACCCAGAGGACCTTTTCTTCTGCTGCTCCCAGATTATGGAATGACCTGCCAGGAGAGATTCATCAATTTAACAGTCTTCCAGATTTTAAGAAAGCTATAAAGACTGATCTCTTCCTGCAGGCCTACCCAGTGGAATTTTAAGATGCCTTTTTAATGGTGTGATGCTTTTAATGATGTACTGGTTTTAAATGTTTGAATTAGTTGTGTGTATTTTATGGTGTTTTTATTATGTACCCCACCTCAATCGAGAGGGAGAGATGGGTAACAAATAAATTATTATTATTATTATTATTATTATTATTATTATTATTATTATTATTGTAGATCTGCCCTATGAAAATGTAGATTGCAATGAAGAACACGTATGGTAGACACTAGAAAACGAATGCTGAACCAAAACAGAGGGGTTATCAAAAAAAAAAAATGGTACATTGCAGAAATGGAAACATTGATTTTAACAAGAACACATGAACCAAACACATGAACATATCAACCTTTTCTGAATAATGATTAACATGCAATCCTTTATACATTACTCAGAACTAAGTCCCATTTTGGCCATATGGACAGAACACAAGGAAGTGGGGGGGGGAGCCATAATGGGCTCTCTGCTGAATTCAATGGGTACATATTTATTTCACCATTTCCTTTGCTTTAATAATTTATGTATACTGGTGAATAGATGGGATTTTGTCACTGGAGACCTGGGAATATAGATGGCCAATTTGCACTTGTTCCCCACCATGTCCTCCCCATTAGCTATGACAATATAGAGTTTAAAGTAACTTCATTCCAACTTCCTTATGCAAACAATTTGATAGCAACCTTATCCTGATTCAGACAGCATAACTCAGGGTAGGATTTCACAGTTAGTCATCTATGAGTTTATGACAATTTAATTGATTAAAACTAATTTGGTTAGTCAACTTGAGCTTTGTTGACTTTAATGAGAGCCCTAATTAAAAACTGTCAATCAAGGCTCCAGCACAAAGATGGCTCAAACCACTGGGATGGAATCTATTCAACTATTATTCTTTCATATGTTGCCTTTACAGAAGATGGAAAGTGAGAAAAAGTCATTGATCTGTCTACATTGAAGACGTTTAATTTTTAAGTGTGACGTTCAGTTTATCAACTTATTTGTGCATATCTGGAAGATCAAAACATGGATCATCTCATCTTGAGACATGAGACCTCATCAGCCGATATTCACCCTATTACAGAGAGCTTGCTGACAAAAAGTGCTCTCCATCAGAAGAGTACTGAAAAGGCTATGTTGACATCACTGTAGGGAATAGTCAAATGAAAGGATCAGTAGGAAGAAAGAGGAACATTAAATGTTAATGGTATCAATAATTCATACTCACCCCATGTTTCATCCAGAACACTACCAAAACATTTTGCCTACTGCTTCTATTGAGATCCTTCAGCCATTACAAAATTACAGCAAACTCCAAGGTGATATACAATAACTACAGTGCACTAGAACAACTAAAAGCAGCAGCATTTTTTAAGGCAAAGAATTAATAAAGAACACAAATTAGAAAAAAAATTATGGGATTTTAACTGGAAAAAAATGTTACCATTTACAAATAGTTTGAACGTAAGTCAATGATTCATTGAAAACATTTCAAAGAATATTATTAGCTCTTAGTTCCAAACATCATGAGATTTCTTTCATTTGACATCACATTCTGCTGCTCAGATACCATGGTAATAGGTCACTTTATAAACCAGTTGATAAATGCAAATTGATGAAAATTAACTACTCTAATGCAAATCAACTACTTTGCCCAGAGTTTAATTATAGAAACAAGTTGGTTACCCACAAACACAGTTCGTGGAGAAAAATGATGTCTAATGAAAGGTTTAATTTAACTAATTTCATTTATTAAAACATTCAAAGTGTTGCATCTTACATCTTTACAGAACTTCCTAAAATACAATTTTCTTGGTGTAAACTCCAGAGCGGTCGCTATAACATTCTTGAGTCTTGATGTTTGCCAATGAGTGCACATGACTCATGGCAATATAGGGCATGCCTCATGTGGCACAGAGTGGTAAGTGGCAGTTACTGCAGCCGAAACTCCCCCCACGGCCTGAGTTCGATCCCAGCGGAAGCTGGTTCTCAGGCAGCCGGCTCAGGTCGACTCAGCCTTCCATCCTTCCAAGGTCGGTAAAATGAGTACCCAGCTAGCTGGGAGAAAGGTAACTGCGACTGGGGAAGGGAAAAGGGATATCATGCCATTGCACCTATATGTGTGTGTGTGTGTGTGTGTGTGATAGGAGCTAGAGCACACTTGTGCTCCAGTGAAAAAGTAAGTAAAAAAGAAAAGCCACAACCCCACAACCCCACTACACTACAGTCAATAGTGTAGTGTAAAGGTTAGTGTGTTGGACTGGAAGTTAGGAGATCCTGGCTCTAGTCCCCAGTTGGCCATGGAAGCTCACTGGGTGACTTTGGGCCAGTCACAGACTCTCAGTCGAACCTACCTCACAGGGTTTTGTTGTTAGGATAAAATGGAGAGGAGGAAATTTATGTACACCGCCTTGGGTTCCTTAAGAAGAAGAAAAGTGAGATATAAATGTAATAAATAAATAAATGCAAAGTGGGTAGCCTTTAACACTTCATACCAGATGGTAATGTTAGCAGATCTAAGAAGAGTTTCAAGAGTACTGTCAGGCTTGATCAATGTCCTTACAAACAGTCCTTTGCAGTAAACAAAAGCACTGTATATTATGATCCTGGGATATGATTAATTCTCTCTGCTCAATGGTAGATCAATTGGCAAAGTCTGGAAGTGGCACAGAGTTATTAAAATAGCCTTATTTCAAAGTGATTCACTAGGATATGAAAGTGATTTACCAGGATATGGACTAATTGCCTTAATTTAAAGAATAGCACGAGGTACAAAGGAGGGGCATTTCCAACATCCTCAGCGGGCCTGTTCAGACAACATGTTAAGCCATGGTTAGGCTGCTAACTCTTTTGCAGCAATTGGTTAGTGAGCGTGTTTAAACCATAGTTATGTACCCACCATGATTAGGAACGATTCACATGACATGCTAAGTCGTGGTTCACATGACATGCTAAGCCATTATGTTTAATTCAAAATGCTTAACCACAGTTGCTTAGCATGTCATCTGAACAGGGTCAATGTGTGTTGGGAGTTACGGGAGGATAACATGGGGAAAAAATGTTTGCCCATTTTAAAAAAAACCTGAAAAGATACAGTTAAGATAAATTAAGAAAGTGTGTCAAAGACATAGAAGCAATTTAGACAATGTCATTCTTTCATGAGCTTCTTGAACTACTGTAAAAAGCAAACAGAACAGAGAATCTTTTTTCCTTTGGGAACACTGATGTTCAGGGAGCAGCTAAAATGTTTGTGTGCAAGATTTTTTGCTGATGTATGATTTAATAGTGAATACATTGGTTTCCTCTTTTTAAACAGCTGCTTCTGCAGATGAGCTTGAAAAGAAATTAAATGCCATGTTAGACTTCATCTGTCAATCATTAAGACACATTGTAAACCATATACATCAGTAATATTTGTTAAGCTGGGAATATTCTCTTTTTTTATTTATTTAGTTGTACCAAATACCTTTGGCTTTTTCTATACTTGACTAAGGGTGCAATCCTATGCATATGAATGGGGGGGGGGAGTCCTACAACTCCTACCAGCCCTCTAACCAGCTGAGAATTGTGGGGCTTTTTGTTTCTAAACATGCATAGGATTGCACCCTAAACCTCTGAAGATTGTGGGGTTGGTTTCATGTCATAGTTCACACAGAGAGAGAGAGAGAGAGGGGGGGGGGTCTGGAAATGACAGCCCTTTGCGGGGACTTGTGCAGGCTCTGGTTCTCCACTGCTCATCCTACTGACTTCTTAACCTAAATTGAATAGATTCAACCTAAGGAACATTACAAGCAGAGATATGGAAAGTATGCATGTGCTCCGCTTCGATTAGAAGCGCAGAAGCAGGAGCAAATTGGCCTGCTCCGCCTTGCCCAGAGGCGGAGTAGAAGCGGACCGCGGACCCCTAGAAGCAAGGCGAAGAGAAGCGTCCATTTTCGGAGCGCTTCTCTTTCCGCGGAGCGCTCCGATCGCCATCTTGAAAACATTTCGCCCATAGATAACTGGGTTGTTTTTGAAGCTATCGTTCTGAAAATTCTTGTGCTTAGACAGTCGTGGATGGGGGTCATTTTGAGACTACTCTCACCTCTCTGCGTCATGCGGGTCACGTGCTATATATTTTTTTAAATCGGGTAAATGAACATTACAAACAGGGACAGCGCGGGTCAAACGGCGGTTTTCGCCCATAGGATTGCATTGCAGAAAAGAATCGGGGATAACTGGGTTGTTTTTTAAGCTATCGTTTTGAAAATTCTTGTGCTCAGAGAGTCGTGGATGGGGGTCATTTTGAGACTACTCTCAGCTCTCTGTGTGGTGCGGGTCGCGCGCTAGAATTTTTTTTAAAGTAGGGTAAAGGCGGGAAAAAGATTACCTTTTCGATTGCTGAGGGGCAGAGTCAACTCCCGGTCATGATCACATGATCCCAAAGTTGGAGGAGGGGAAAGGCAAAACGGGTAACTTGGGATTCTGGGAAACTTCTCTTTCTTAATCTGAACGGACTTTTCCCAGTGTTTTTTAAAACAGTAGCCCCACCAAATGCACAAACACAACCTGAAATCATATACTAAGCCAATAATAAGAGAGCACTGCTACCCACCCTAACTTTGGGGAACAACTGAAAAGATGTGGTGCAAGGGGATGAGCTCCCCTAGGGCATCTCATTGTGGACGTGCCCCCACTCTCTCCTGTACTTGGAAGGCCATCAGAGCCTTCCAAAGAGAGTAACCCGGTGGAGCAATGCCTATCATGAGTTGAAGTGAGCGGTCTACTTCTCTTAGTGGTGGAGCGATGCCTATCATGAGTTGAAGTGAGCGTTTTACTTCTTAGTGGTGGAGCAATGTCTTTCATGAGTTGAACTGACAGCATTGCTTCTTAAAAGACCGGTCACTACTAGGACCAGTCAAATTGGCAACTGCTTCCCCCTCCCCCGGGCACGTCCCCCTATTACTGGTAAAAGACAGATATAACCTTTTTTAAAAAGTTCTTCTTGTTGTTTATTCAGCAACACTGCTGCTTTTAATTCCACCCCTCCTTCGTTTATTTATTTATTTATTTATTCCATTTTATATGCATTACTGGCTTATCCTTGGCTTACTTCCTTATGCCCCCAGAAATGATGGGATGATGGGATTTCCTTGAAACTTGGCGTCCATGTGGACACGTGGATAAGCTATCATGGTGCCAAGTTTGAGGTTTCTAACGTGCAAATTGACGGAGCTATCGAAAGGGGTGTGACTTAGGGTTATGGGTGGTGCGTTAGAGGTTAGAGCCCCGCCAAAAATCAGGGGATGATGGGACTGCCTTGAGTCTGGGCGTCCATGTGGACACTTGGATAAGCTGTCATGGTGGCGAGTTTGAGGTTTCTAACGTGCAAATTGACGGAGCTATGGAAAGGGGTCTGAATGAGGTGCCCGATTTTCATAAATTCCCCAAAAATCAGGGGATGATGGGATTGGCTTGAAACTTGGCGTGCGTGTGTATACGTCCATGAGGTGTCATGGTGCCAAACGTGAGGTTTCTAACTTGAACAGAAAAAAAATGTTTACTTTTTTAGCTTTCAATGCAACCCTATGGGGGGGGAAAACGGAGCTCCGATCCGGATCCGGAGCTCCGAGCAGAGCGGAGCGGAAATGGGCGGAGCGGGGGCGGGGCGAAGTGGCCCGATCCGAAAATCGCAGATCTGGAAGTGAAGCGGAGCGGGGGGTCCATGCACACCCCTAATGGAAAGTCTGTTCAAGAAAAGGCAAATCACGCACATTTCTTTTTCAAATGCAGTCTCGATATCATTGCCATGCATTCATTTAATGTTTTTGAAAGAATCCATCCTATACTACTACCAGACAGATTCTTGGAATGAAATGTACAAGAATATATTTTAGAGAAGTGAACAATCATCTTCATCAGCATTCTGATTAAATCAATGAAAAGCCCTGAGGGGCACCATAAATTATCATCAGTCCTAGATAATGTTTTCATTAATTCATGTCTTACTATAATGTAAAAACAATCAACTTAAATGTTCATTGGACTAAAACAATGCTGATCATTCCAAAAAGAAGAAAAAAATGAAAACAGCCTGTCAATCAAAGGTAAAAAGCAGAAAAGTTTAACACTTTGTTTTAGCAGAAATGAAAACAGAATAGAATGGGTTTATCCCTGGTGGTTGATTGTGCTGAAGAGAGATACAGACCATGCTCAGAGAGGCAGTGTGCCTGTGACTGCCAGATGCTGAGGACTCACTGTAAGAAGTGGATGCTCTTATGGGCAGCTGGCTGAACTGTTTGTAAGCATCCATTAGACATCTGGCTCAACCCTTTCTATAACACAGAATGCCTTTGATTTTGCTTAGCCCAACCTCCACCACCACCACCTTTCATCTCAAACAGCCATGTCTTCCCTATTTTTACTTGGTTTATTTATTTATTTATTTATTTATTGCATTTACATTAGGCTTTGCCTTATTCTTAGCGAGAGCCTCATGTGGTGCAGAGCGGTAAAGCAGCAGTTTCTGCAGCTGAAACTCTCCCCACGGCCTGAGTTCAATCCCAGCGGAAGCTGATTTCAGGCAGCCGGCTCAGATCAACTCAGCCTTCCATTCTCCCGAGGTCGGTAAAATAAGTACCTAGTTAGCTGGGGGAAAGGTAATAACAGCCGGGGAAGGCAACGGCAAACCACCGTACTATGAGGCCTGCCAAGAAAACGTCAGCAAAAACTGAGAGGTTCCTTTCCTTTCCTTTCTTTAGCTTAGTACCATGCAAACCACAAAGAAGTAAAGACAGGCAGGCAGGAAGACAGGGAGCTTGAGTTCTTGACAGTCAAGAGAGTTCTGAATGCACAGTAAAGACACAGGTCTACCAACTTTTCTGTGCATGCTAGATCTATGCGGTTTTCAAAGTTGTATGACAGAGAAGAAAGCAATGGACGCAGCTCTCCCTTTCTCTACACTTGCACACACCTGTTGTATTCGAAGCTGCTTTGTCCTCTTGAGAGCCAGAGGATCCCTGGGAGGACAAATAACCCCATAGAAGATTCACACTATGGGTCACTTCTGTTCATGGTTTTGCTTAGGCCCCAGTGGAATATATGCTCCTTCCTGGGACTAGGACTATCAGTTCCAGAATCCTGATTAAGAAACCAATGCTCTATACATCATTTCCACCTGAAGTCTTTGAGAGCATTCACTTGTCCACCCCTGCTCACCAGTTCTCTATTTGTCTGAAGAATTGTTGATAATAATTAATCAACTAGTAGATAATAGTTCTAATATTGGAATAAGAGAAGATGAAGGCTTCTTAGAGCAGAACCGGTGTGCCGCAGGAAAGCCCATGCTGCCTCCCCCTGTTGGGATTACCTGCGGTCACCCCGCAGCAGCAAGGGCGCAGGGTTTTCCCCAAAGAACGTGGCGCCATGAAGGCAGCTCCATAGAAGGATCATACATCTCCTAGGTAGCAGAACTTTCAAACTAAATTCAGGAGAATGCGTCACATTTTCTAAAATAGGGTTCTTTCTGTAGAGTTTGCAGAAGTAGATGGAGAAAGTAAGTTGCACTTTTCAGTTCTTGGATATGTCTTTTTCTTGCTGTTATCTGTTTTGCAGAAATGAAGTACAGCCCTGAGAATCAAAGCCACTTTTGTAATAGTCCTTGAAGCAGGACGGGCTATTGATTCTGTCATCATGCTCAGTGGCACAAGAAAAATAATAGACAAGGAAGTGCTTTACAGTATATCAGGACTAGATGGTATGTTCCCACTTATCAGCACTTATAGCTAATAAGAATTCTTTTGTGGCATCAGTATGCAAGGAAACAGAAAGAGAAAAAAACAGAACAATCACACTGTCTCATTTTCCCTAGGGTTATTTATGTAATCCTAAAACACTGCTGCTGTGTCATTGTTGAAAGAGAATTGTCCAAAAGGACACAAGAGAATAAAGGAGGACACAGAAAAGAACAAGAACCTAGGGTCCTATATTTTCAAGCGTGTACATGATCACCATAATTATGAATAGCTGTTTCAAGGGAAGGACATTTGTTGAAACAAATCATGCATTCAAGTCACTGAAATAGTAGATTTAGATTATATTTCTGGTGGTGGTGGGAGCTTTCCAGTGGAAAATATCTTTGAAATACAAAGAAAAAAATGGACAGGAAAATCCTAGGGCTTCATAAAGAAAGACTGCATAAGCATCTTTCTGGACTGGTCTAAAGGCCAATAGCCACATTCCTGGTGGGACAGGGTTGAATTAATCCACCATCCATTGCATGGGCAGAAATGGGATTATGTTCACAGATTAACCCACATTTGCTTCACCCTTATCCCTCATGTGCACCACGCTTCGTGCAAATCAGCATAATCAGTTTCATAAGTCAAGCTGTGTTCTAATTATGCAAATCAAATTACGTCTCATTGGCTTATTTCACAATGTGCAGTCTTGCTCCTCCCTGGTATTAGAAGCTGCAGGAGAATGGTTAAGGGCAAAAGCCAAATGCATACAGAAATAAGACGAGTCGTGTTGAATTCCTGAGTCTTAGGGGGTGTCTGTACAACGCTGTGTCGGAAGTCGATTAGCACAAAAGGCGACAGCATCACTGCTGCGAGGCAAAACTGAGAAAGCTAGATGGGGCAGGAGGGAGCAGGGCATCCTGGCATGGCAAGCGACTGCAAGGGGCTTTGTGCAGAATGAAGAACACAGACTAGAATGCTGGAGGTAGGGGAGAAATGGAGGTTTAGAGAGGGTTAGAGTTTACTTTTGCTCAGTAATGTTAAAGATGCTTACCTGTAATTTGACAAAACATGGCGGATTTAATGGGATGACTTTAGAAATCCTATTCTGAATCAGTGCTACAGTAAGGGAGTCACAACTCAAACAACCCAGAGGTTGGTCTACAATTATAGAAAACAATAAAGGTTAGATCAATTTATTAATTTTATTTATTTCACATATTTCTAGGCTGCCTTTCAGGACAGGAGCCCTCCCAAGGCAGCTCAGAACCATAAAATTCATGACATTAAAAAAAATACACACCTGATAAGGAGTAAAACAGCCAATACTCATAAAAACAACAAACAGCATAAAACATCCAACCTGGACGGTACTAAAAGCCTGCAACAGAACTGCAGCTGCAGCCCCAAACTGTCCAATAAAACATAATCATTTCAAAATCATTTGTTGCCCACCTGCTTCCAAACATAGAATCATAGGATAGTAGAGTTGGAAGGGGCCTATAAGGCCATCAAGTCCAAACCCCCCCCCCCCGCCCGCTCAATGTAGGAATCCATCCTAAATACTTAATCTGGCACTGGCATCAAAGATGAGCCTAAACATTTGTGAAAGTTGTTATATGGGGAATGATTTTTTTAAAAAAAACAGTACTACCAATTGCATAAGCAAATAGTACTATCAACTGCCTCTCTCTCTCTCTCTCTCTCTCACACACACACACACACACACACACACACACACACACACACACACTTGTTCGTGCTCGACCTTCAAAAGTAAAATGCTTCTGGGAAGGCATGAGTTTGTTCTTATTAAAGCATCTTTTATGCTAGACAACACTGAATGTTCTCATCAAAACAGTCTCCACAGGAGAAAAAGAGATTCACAGTATGGCGGGAGACTGAACCTAGTGTAAAGCTATGACTTGCATGGTATCAACTAGCCTGTATAAGGCTTTATAGGTTAAACCAGCACCTTGAATCAAGCTCAGACATGTATAGGCAGCCAATGCAAGTGGGCCAGAGTTGGTCTTATATGTTTGAACCTTCTGGTTCCTATTATCAATCTGGCCACTGTATTTTGCACAAGCTGCAGCTTCTGAACCATCTTCAAAGGCTGCCCCACATAGAATGCACTGCAGTAATCTAACTTGGCAGTTACTAGAGCATAGCCAAATGAAGCCAGGTTATCCATGTCCAGATAGGGGCATACCTGGGTCACCAACCAAAGTTGGTAGAAGGCACTCCATGCCACTGTGGCGATCTGAGGCTCAAGTGACAGAGATAGTTCTAGGAGAACCCCCAAGCTACAAACCTACTCCTTTAGAGGGAGTGCAACCCCAACCAGAACAGGTTGAACACCCTCTATCCAGTTAGAAGAACCACCCACTAACAGCATCTCAGTCTTGTCTGGATTGAATTTCAGTTTATTAGCCCTCATCCAGTCCATTGTCAAGAAGCAGAGCTGCGTGTCATCAGCATACTGATGACAATGCACTCCAAAACTCTGGATGACCACACCCAATGGTTTCATGTAAGTGTTAAACAGCATGGTGGACAAAACTTACCCCTGCAGAACCCCATGCTGGAGAATCCACAGGGCTGAGCAATGTTCCCCAAGCACCACCTTCAGGAGCCGACCCGCCAAGTAGGAGTGGAATCACTGCAATGCTGGCCCCTTCCCTTCCCTCATAGCCCTGATGCTCTGGCCCCACTGCCACCCAAGCATGGGGGTTGAAGGTCAGCAATAGAGAGGTTGTTTTATGTGTAGGGAGCAAATGTGCATACAACAGGCTCCAGACCTTCAGCCCCAACATGTGGATTGCAGTGGGAGTGGACTGCCAGAAGATATGACAGTAGGAGTGGGGCCCCAGTAAGTACAACCGTCTTCTCCTGGTCCATGTACTTTTAACCACATGGACCATAATACCTGGAGAATGTCCCAGTCATTTCCAATCCTGCACTATATCTTCTCTTTACTTCCAGAGAAGGGCAGTCTCCTTATGACCTTTATGTCTTTTGCATGGCTTTGGTTGTGATCAGCAAAGTTCAAGCCATGAATCCTAGCTTCTCCTCTAAATGCATTGCTGGAATGGAAGTTGTCTGCTAGTTCATTCCACTAACATATTATGCCTATATACATTTGCAGCTCATTACCACAGTTCCTGCAAATGTCTTTAATCACTGTAGATCCTCTAGGAGTTGCAAAAAACAAACAAACAAAAAACAGTTCAGTGATCTAGATAAATAAGCAAAATGACGCAGTGCAATGTCTGAATAGGCTACCTACCAGGACCCAAAGGATATCTTCAGAGGCCTTTCTCTGGGCACTCCTACCAAATGGGGTGAGGCAAGTAGCTATTGAAGAGGTCTTTTCAGTAGTGGCACCTTCTTCATTCATTCATTCCATTTGTGGAATAAATGAAAGAGGCTTGCCTGATGCCTACACTATGGTCATTTCAGCACCACATGAAAACCTTTTTATTCTCCCAGGGTTTTTATTCCTTCAGTTTAAAAACAAAACAAAAAAAGGTATTAGTGCTTTTTTATTATTCTTGCACAGCCGTTGTCCTCTGCTTTGATTTTACTTGGGTTTTACTTTGTGGCTTTTAAAAAAAAAATTAGATTTTATGTTATGTTTTGTTGTTATTTCCTTTCCTTTTTTATTTTTATTTGTTTATTGGCTTTAGCCTGTATTTAACCTGGGAGCTGCTCAGAGAGCTTTGGCTATTTCGAGATATATGTAGTAAATAAAACAAATGTATAAATAAAATAATGGGAGAGGAAGAGACTGATATGTACCTCATGCAAGTCAAACAAAAATAATTTCTATTTCTACCTGACCATGGGTAGTTCCATACATTCGTTTAGTCACCATTTTTATCCCTTTTTCCAGCAATTTTTTAATGCTCTCCCTTACACATGGGAAGTCGATAATATCTATTTTTAATGTTATGCTTCCAGCTGCAGTGCAGGCGACAACAACAACAAACCAACATCCCTGGATATGTTATTGTATGGAGTTCTTCCTTACTTTCCCTTGACCACTCTTTGGCTGGACTGAGTCCATTTCATTTCATTTTGACATGAAGGTCATTGGCCTGAAAGAAGAAGAGAAATAGACCTTCATTTTTCAGCTTAGTATGAAGTGCCTGTGCCTCCATTAAGCTTATTCATCTGTGAACAGAGAAATGGAGAAAGTAAGGAAGCACAATTATTACAGCAAAGCAAGTGTGGAAGCAATAAGTGGTTTTAGGGTGACCATATGGAAAGGAGGACAGGGCTCCTGTATCTTTAACTGCTGTGATGAATAGGGAATTTCACCAGGTGCCACGTGGATATAAATGACACCTGCTGAGATTCCCTTTTCTATGCAACTGTTAAAGATACAGGAGCCCTGTCCTCCTTTTCATATGGTCACCCTAGTTTTGCTATTCCAAATCATTTTGCTGTCCCAAGACAGAATACTGCATGACCCAAGAGGATTGTCTCGGACAACCTTACCAGCACTCCAAAGGACCTGTGGATTCATCTCTAAGGTCACATGCTGTTTCATTGGTTTTCCTAAAATAACCACTTGGATTGCAGTTAACTGACAAACAGTTGAATCCAATTATTTTTGACATATAAGTTTTCAAGAAAAATGCTTTTTTCCCCTACCAAGCCATAACCACCATATTAAATCCAGCTAAAAGTATTATATGTTCACTGTCCTTCTTCCCACAACCTGCTCTGAGCTGGAAAAACATGACTGTGAGAAAAGAAATGTGTTTAAACAGTTTGAATACAATCAGCAAATCTGACAGCTCAGCTGGGGAGTCTTTCAGTAACCTTATACAATAGCAGCCTTTCAAACAGCAACACAGACAGTAAGTAAAATATGCTTTGATGAAACAACTTTCCTTATAACTTGTGGGATTAAAGGCGTCAATCTTAAAGACTATGAAACTTGTTTGCAGATTATATTGTGCTGTTTTGGAGCCCCAAGAGGCATTGGTAGAGATTCTTGAACTCATAGGGGAGCTTAGCAAAGTGTCTGGGTATAAGATGAACTTGACTAAAAGAAGAACTGCTATGGTTTTATTTAACTCCAGAAGAAACTAGAAACCATTTACCTGTTTTGCAATTAAAATAAAGCTATCCAATATTTCGGAATGATGCTTTTGCAAGACCTTTAGGAATTAAATAAGCTTAACTACAGTAAAGGGGAAAATAGAACTTGAACTGAATAGGAGGTTGAAAATAAAACTTTGTTGGTTTGTGCAGGCTGCAGCCATTAAGTTGACTATACTTCCACAGATAGTTTTTGAAAGATTGGCATTGCATGACTGAATTTATTTGGAGTAAGAAAAAAACTAGAGTTAAATTTCAAGTAATGTGGCTGTGGGGCTGTCTATACACCCTGTTCACCCTGAGGTGGCTGCACAGTGGCACCAAGTTGGTTATATATCCATGAGGCAGAGTCAGCTCACAGCCACCACAGGGCTTTCCCCCGAAACTGTGTGTTTAAAACGTTGCAGACTTACTGCAACTTTTTCCTTTGCTCCAAGGTCACCACTGTATTTCCATCATCTGTCAGTGATGATTGTCGTGTTTCTCAGAGCACTCCTGCTTTCGATGGGAGGCAAAGAACGAGGCTCGCTAAGTAATCCACAAAGCTTTTATTAGGCAACAAACGTCTCTTCTACCAGAATAGAATCTAACCTCTTGGAAACGTCCCCCTAGGCAAAACTATGCAAACTAAGCAAGACAATTGTCTGTTCAAGAAGAATAGGAAGCCATTTCCCAAACACCCGTAACTTCAGAGCACCTGGTGCGGAGGCAGGTTCTGGTGCAATCCTACTCGGACCAACTTTCTCACGCCTTCCTTCCACTCCATGCGTTTCAGCTTCCAGCAGACCCTAGCATCAGCTAGCTCATCGGGACGCTCACCTCTGGAAGAAAGCTCACTTCCCACTGAGTGTGTAGGATTTGGCCTTGAGAAGATAAGCTCTGGAGAGGGCTGACTCCCAGCCGGGGAATCGCCCGTGAGAGCTTTCTTCCCCACTGGTACAGGCTGGCTGGTGTCTGGCGCTGCGTCTTCTAGTTCTGAATCTGATTCTGATTGATTACCTGAAACATCTTCTCCCAAAACAGAGGCAGTAGGGTTAGACATGACAATGACCTTGATTCGGACTAAGGCTGGGGGTGTTCCATGGGAGGATAGGGGCCCACAGCAGATTCCTCAGAACACCAGAAGGCAGGGCAAAGGGCAGGGGACATGCTCCACAAGCTGAATGGCCATCAGATAGCCCATGCTTCCTCCAGCTGTGGGGATTAACTGTTCCCACCCCATAGCTGTGATGCTGCAAGGTTATTATGGAATGAGTGGCCAAAGTGCTGCCATAAATATCATAGATAGATAGATAGATAGATAGATAGATAGATAGATAGATAGATACACATATACACATATATAGTGTTTCATATATATGTGTGTTGTCTTGTTAATTTCCCCCAACCAATATCCAAGGCAAAATTGTTTTCCAATTTTTTTAAAAAAAGAAAAGAAAGAATATTAGGACTCACACACGTTTCAACAGCAACTCCCAAGCTACTTACTTGATGTTAGTCACTTATGAACATCAACATTGTGCTTTTCATTGCATGATCAGGACTAGCAGCCTCAGACAAGACTTAAATTCTATGTCAGGTCCAGTCCTGCACCATTAGCTGCAATGAGCTGCATCGTATGTTTGGGGGCATCATTAAATGTCAATTGAATGATTTAGTACTACTTTAAAATGTGTTAATTTATTTTAACTGTGGGAAGTTTCGATGTTATGAAAGTGTTTATGGCAGTGGCCAAAGCGACGTTCCTGGGCAATGTGTTCTGTAAATTAATTACTATGAGGCAGTAAAATTGTGTTCTTCCGGGAATATGCTATATTAAGTTGTGTAGTATTGCATTTTGAGTGACCCTTAGAAGGCAGTCTTTACTCTAGATCCTCTGGCTATACGTAGGACCTAACAAAATCTCTGCCACATAGGTGAAAGTAGCCCAGATGCCTGGCCACAGTGACAGATATGCCAGCAGAACAGCTAAAATAGGGCAGAGTCATGAGCAGGACATGGTCTCCAGAGAAGGAGAGCAGACTTATACTACATCCTATACTTTTCCAGACCCTGGTTGTGTCCCTGACAAGAGTGCAACTTTGCACCAGCCCCACACTTGGTACAAATTCCCTTGAACTGATGTTAAAAACAGCTGCTGCTGCATCAACTATGGTCACATGCATATCACAGTTCTGGTGCACATCTCCGTAACAGCATAGGAGATGGTGAATATAAGAACATAAGAAGAGCTGTGCTGGACCAAAGGCCTATCTCATCCAGCATCCTGTTTCAACAGTGGCCAGCCAGATATCTAATGGAAGCCCACAAAAGGGCATGCATGGGAAAAACAGCATCGTCCGCTCACCTTCGCCAGCAAATTCTACTGAGAGGCATAATGCTGGAAATACTACAGGTATTACATAGCCATCACCAGCTTTATTCTCCATGAATTTGTTTAATCCCCTTTTAAAGCTGCCCAAGTCTGTGGCCATCACTACATCTTAGAATAGCAAATTTCATAGTTAATCTGTGTGCTGTTTAAAGAAGTAATTCCTTTTACCTACCCTGAATCTCCTACCATTCAGGTTTATGGGATGACCCAGATTCTAGGAGGGTGGGGAGAAATCCTGCCCTTATACACTTTCTCCATACCAGAGATAATAATAATAATAATGATGATGATGATGATGATGATGATGATGATAATTTTATTTCTTACCCGCCTCTCCATTTTGATCGAGGAGGGGAACAGCAGTAAGTATAAAATACATAAAATACTGATTAAAAACATAGTATACATTGTTAAAACATCCTTAAAAAACATCCTAAAAGCATCCTAAAATCCCACTGGATAGGCCTGCCGGAAGAGATATAGTTTTATACACTTCTCTCATGTACTTCATTACTTGCCTCTCCACCCCCCACCCCCCCATACACTAGCCATAATCAAACGTTGTAACCATTCCTCACAGGGGAGTTGCTCAAGTCCATTAACCATGATGATTGCCCTTTTCTGTAGCCCTTCTCCCCTCGTGTGGTGCAGAGCGGTAAAGCAGTAGTTTCTGCAGCTGAAACTCTCCCCACGGCCTGAGTTCGATCCCAGTGGAAGCTGGTTTCAGGCAGTTGGCTCGGGTCGACTCAGCCTTCCATCCTCCCAAGGTCGGTAAAATGAGTACCCAGTTAGCTGGGGGAAAGGTAATAACGGCCGGGGAAGGCAACAGCAAACCACCCCGCTACAGTCCCTCCAAGAGTCAGTAATGATTCAGTGCTTGCACAAGAGGTTCCTTTCCTTTCCTTTCTCCCTGGTGGGACTCAAATTCACAACTTCTGCTTCCCAAGTGAGCTAATGAACACTGCTGTTAGTTCTGGCATGACCTATGCATTCTGTCCAAGTCCCCTGGTCAGAGAGCTATGTGGGCCTCATCTACACCAAGCAGGATATTGCACTATGAAAGCGGTATATAAAAGGCAGGAGCCACACTACTGCTTTATAGTGGTATTTAAGTGTGCTGGCAACTGTTGGGGCCCATTGACACATACTATGTACCACTTTCATAACACCATATTCTGCTTGGTGTGGCTCCTGCTTTTTACATACCATTTTCGTAGTGCAATATCCTGCCTGGTGTAGATTAGACCGTGGATGCTGTGTGGGTTGTGTCTGTGTTGGAATTCAATGGGGTTTACTTTCAGGAATGTGTGCATAAGATCACAGCCTAATCAAACTGTCTGTTTTCATTTCTTTATTATAGACATAAAATCTTGCTCCTTCATATTATTAATAAAAGAAATGTATTGCAATGGATTTGAACACTGTGTTATAATAGTAAAACAACAAAAATTAATAATCCATGTCTTCATTTATGTACGTTGGAGGAGGAACAGAAAACACGTTAATGCGGTCTGAAATGTTTTATAACAAGTAGTTCTAAGTTATTCACATTTGCTAACAGATTGTTGCTTAAGTCAAACTATATAAATTCCTGCCAAAGCTAAAGCAATAAAAGTGTACACAAGCCTAAGTTGATTTGTCAGGAAGGCACAGAGTGTGTGGGGCCAGCGTGCTTGGACCCACTCTTCCTCACAAATAGGGGTATTACTTATTTTATATTTCACATCAATTGATATTGACAGAGCACAACAGCTCTATTCTTGTTCATTTACTTGCCATGTGAAAATGATACTATTTCAATTATGAAGCATTTAACAAACATGGGTAATTATTTCACAGGCAGCTCATCCTTAGGGGGAAGAAACCCAAGATGCTTCTCAAGACTTGGGATGGAAAATATGTTTCACAAACTAACTTATGTTTAGATAAGTCTGAACTAACGGCTTAGTATTCATTTTCATTCTCTATAAAATACATCCTCTGAGTATACCTTTGTGAGCACTGGAAGCTCATATCCTGTCAATGGATATATAAAAAAGTGACAAATTGAACTGGGAGTGCTAATAGCAGACAGATTTAATTTAACTTGTAAAATACAAAAAGACTTTTGTTCTCAAAATCTTTGAAATAAATCTTTATTTCAGCAGAGTAAATTGTGAAAATAGGAATGCAGTTTGTAAGCAAAGAGCAGTTGCCAGTATTTTTTCTAGATTGGATATGGGAATTCAGGCGATATTTTTCAATTTGTCCGTTTAATTAACAGGAACTGCCCTCTTCTTTAATAACAGACAACAAACGATATTTCACAATGTCAGCAAGAATATTGGCAAGGTAGACCATATGCTCTAACGCAGCCTTCCTCAACCTGGGGCGCTCCAGATGTGTTGGACTGCATCTCCCAGAATGCCCCAGCCTGGCTGGGGCATTCTGGGAGTTGTAGTCCAACACATCTGGAGCACCCCAGGTTGAGGAAGGCTGCTCTAACGTAACATGGAAGAACTGGGACAGAAAAAATTGTTCCTGTTTGATTCATCTGACAAAGGATTCGAGGAAAGAAAACATTTAATAGCTTTGTGCATGGAGTGGAATGCCCTATAGAATTCCCTCCTGAGAGATATACCACTGGCCCCATCTGTGGCTGCTTTGAAGAGGGTTTTAAAAATTCATCTGTTGTCCTTGGCCTTTAATTGGAAACTTTTGTCCACTGCTGATGGGTATTTTAAAATGGCATTTTATTGAAGTTGGTTTTAGTTAATAAAATTCACATTTAATTTGATTTTATTAATCTTCTTTATTGTTTTTATTGAAATTTGTTTAGTTTAAAATGGCTTATCATTAATTTATTAATAAGTTTGTATTAGTTTGCATCTACTAGTTTTATTTAAAAACTGTTTCATACTCAATATGATTTTATTAATATGTTGATATTGTTTTTATGCTGTATGGTACCTTGGGAAGACTATGGTCTTCTGAGGCAGCTAAGCAATTGTTTAAATAAATATTCCCCTCTAATTTCTTTTTCTCTTTCCTTAGTCTGAGAGTATTTCTCCATTAAGAGAAATTCCATTGTTTACCCGGGGCTTTGGTGCCGCCTGGTTCTTTGGCATGATTGTTATGGGCTGCATTACATGGGAGAACAGGCGCGACCACGTGCTTGAATTGAGTACTTCTCCTCCATTCAGTTCCATTGAGAAAGGGCCGTTTAGGGGTGGAAGATCCTACTGTTTCCTGGCTATTACCATTTTAAAAGTGGTTCTTTTCATATTGGGATTTCCAGAGGATTCTGCATGAGATGCCCTGGTCATTGATGACATCATGTAATTGACCTGAAAACTTCCATGAGTGGCCAATCATGAGCATGCAGGTATGTGCTTTGGACCCTCTTTCTCAAATCTTGTGGTCTTGCTGCTACACGCAACAGTTACTCTTTGCTGTCATTACTCGAGCAACAAGATACAAACAGCAGGCAGTTTTGAGATTTGCTTACTACCTTTATACGCTCTGGCTAGAAAATGGCAAATCCCAAGATATCTATATTTATTTTGAAAATGCCAGCAGAATCACTATCAAAGATGGGTTTATTTGATAAGCAATTTTCTTTCAAGGCAGTAAGCTGCCCCTCCACAAACACATCCAAAGCGCTTCAAAGTACAAACATGGCAGAATGCTGACAAATTGGGGGGGAAATGTATAATGATTTCTATTCCTACATTCTGCTGTCTATAAATCTTGATCAAAATTTCCTTTTGAACTAAAGTACTGATTATGGATGGGAAAGGCTTCCCTGCTCTTGATCATCTCACAACCTGTTTGGCTTTTTCAGATTTCAAGAAGAATTCTTGGATAAAATTGAAGACTTCCTTAGCCTTCCTAAGAAAGCTTGGGAAAACCACAAGCCCAAGAGACTTCCTACACTGGCTTACCTGGGAGGGCACCACTTAAAATTAATGCTATGCTGGGCACTATGTCAGAATTTTTAACTGGTAGCTACTCAGGCCATGGCTAGACCAGGTCTTTATCGCGGGATCATCCCTGTACATTCAAATGACACACAGGGGGTACCAGGAGCAGGCAGTGACAACCCCTCCATTTGCCTAGGATAATTCTTAGGTCTAGCTAAGGCCTCAGGCCCAACCACAAGGACCCCAGGATGAATGACAATACCAATGGGCCCACCCCAGCAGCTGCCCAACAATGCTGAGTGCTAATACAAGGCCCCTGTCCAAACACCGATTATAGGGCAAGATGTACATAAAAATTGTGTAACTCTTGTTCTTGACAAACTTGCTTACTAGCATTCCATTGAACTAGTGGTGAATTGGCTGTCTAAGCAGATCATGGACATTAAGGCTACCAATGGCTACCAGTCAAGATGGCTACATATAGTGTCCAGTATCAGAGGCAGTATTTGTATACCAGTTGCTAGGGAATATGAGTGGGAGAGTGCTGTTGTATTCATGCCCTGCTGTGGGCATCCTATAGGGATTGTGTTGGCTATTGTGTAAACAGAATGCTGGACTTGATAGACCTTTGGTCTAATCTAGCACAGCTTTTCTTCCATTCTTATCAATACAAGCAGACCTCATAACTACTTGGAAAGCAAAATGATGAAACCTGGCTATTACCCTGCAGGGCTATTTCTCACCACAGAGCAACCAGCAGTTGTGATGAAAATAATTCAGTGTTAATTCAAACTATAGAGACATAATAATATAAAATAACTCTTCAGAAGCATTCATTTGTACAGGGATGCTCAGCATGACAAATATTTAATGTAGCAGCCATAATTATGTCAGTAGCTGCAGGGAACTATCACAAATAGAGGAAATACAAAATGGATTCAGGAGACTAAAATAGTATGAGAATACCATATCAATGCTACCCGCAACATTTCTTGTTCAATTTGTTTTACAATTTGAATTCAAATTTGATGGAGTGAATGTAGGGTGACCCTATGAAAAGGAGGACAGGGCTCCTGCAGCTTTAACTTTAGAGATGAAGAGGGAATTTCACCAGGTGGTGAATGTATACAAATGACACCTGCTGAAATTCCCTTTTCTGTACAACTGTTAAAGATACAAGAGCCCTGTCCTACTTTTCATATGGTAGGGTGACCATATTTTGGAAACCAAAAAAAGGACAATATGGCCGCCCTCAAGGAGGCGTGGCCACCCCAACATGGCCACCCCCAAGGCAGGGCCAACTTGACATGTCCGGCCCCCAAAGGGGCATATTGAAGAAAAAAGGAGATGTATGCTCTGGTGCTGAGTAAGGTTTGAAATATTTAATGGTAATTTCCTCAGTAAAAATTAATACGTAGATTTAAAGAAGACAAATTGATGCGTACACTAGCTCGACATTTCGGGCCCTTAGGTCCTTCATCAGGAGCTGCAAACAGTTCAGACAATCTATCAGAAATTGTTTCTTTAGAGATATACATACTATTTACATATTATCTTCAATATACAATACAAACACAGAACAACACTTATACAAGCAAAGCTTTTCAGCAATCAGTTTTTGGTCCACTTCCCCAAGGGGGCATAGCCTTAGTCACCTGTCTCATTATCATCACTATCATCATCGATATCTATTATCGTTACCACCATCATCCATTATCATTATCACCATCATCCACATCGTTATCACACTCATCAAGCAGCCAGCTTACGCAGTCACCACTGGACCCTTCCTCTCACCACACTGGCTGCTCTGTTGCTGCACAGATCAGCCAGCATCCAGGGGTTTGGGCGCGCACAAGATCTCGGCTGCTGGCTGGGAAGTCTCGCGAGAGTTCCAGTGAGACTTCCCATCCAGCAGCTGAGATCTCACGCAATTGTCGTGAGAGTTCCGGCAAGACTTCTCCTCAGAATGAAGATGGCCGCCGCCACCCGCTGGGGAAACAGAGGCCTAGGCTGTAAGTTGGTGCTGCTGCAGGCCCAGTAAGTGTAATACCGGTACTTTGGGGCCTAACTCCGGTTCCTCCGGTCCTCCTGACTTCCCCGGAGGTTTCCAGATAATTGATCAACATGACAACGAGGCCTCAAAGCCTCTGTCCAAGCAGTCACCCAGCAGTGAGCTAACCAAGCAGCCCTGGAACTGGATCAAATCCTTGTCTCCACTGCTGCTGGCGCCTTCGCCATCACAGAATGCAGGCAATTATAACAGGAGTCCTAAAACTGGGGTGGCATCTGGGGTGGCAAGCTTCTTGTTTCGGGGGGGCTTGCCCCCCTCTGCACCCCCTGGAACCGCCGCTGGGTGAGACCCGCCCGTCTTCCGCATTGGGGGGAGGGGATGCAGGAAAGGGTCATGGGGAGAGGAGAGGCCCAAATTCCACCCCCACCATGTCAGTGGGGTGTCATCTAATTCCGAGTCTTGGAGGGAAGCTGGATCCTCCCCACGTTTCACCCCATAGGGAGGGGACATGTGCGGGCCCTGCATTCATGATGCACCCAGAACTGGAGGGAGCTTCTTCGTCTTGACCTGTCGGCGAAGCCAGGAGGCCTCATTGAGCATGTGGGGGGGTGTCCAGCGTTGAGTCGATGAATCACACTGACCCCTTGAATCCCCTTCTGGGCCCTGAGTGAAATCCTTGCTCTCCTGGGTCCCCCACCCTCTCAGAGGCTCCCCAGGTGGTTTCTCCGCTTGGCTGAGGGAGATGGGTGCCCCTCACCCTCACCCCCAGGACCCACATGCCTGGCAGATGCCTCAGAGAGGGGATTTCAAAGGAATCACTGCTGGCAGCACTTGAGGAGAGGCCAAAAGCCACTGTAGTGCAATGCAGGATGTGTCCACGGACCTACTTGGGGAGATGCAGAGAAAGGGCCTTGTGGCTTGGTGTCCTCCTGAGGGCTGAAGAAATGAACCCGATCCCTGGAAGGGAAGGGAATTTGGGGTGGAAGGAAGAGGCCGAGTCCTCCACAGGAAATGCACTCTCTCCTTCTCAAAGGCATCGGTGCCTCCTGTGGACCCAGGCACGGTGGAGAGGTGCCTGGCTGCTGCTTCCTCCCTCACTGGTGGCCTCTGCAGAGACAGTTGGTAGCAGGAGGGAGGGGGCTCTCAGCTGGAGCTGGACCCAGGCACGGTGGAGAGGTGCCTGGCTGCTGCTTCCTCCCTCACTGATGGCCTCTGCAGAGACAGTTGGTAGCAGGAGGGAGGGGGCTCTCAGCTGGAGCTGGACCCAGGCACGGTGGAGAGGTGCCTGGCTGCTGCTTCCTCCCTCACTGATGGCCTCTGCAGAGACAGTTGGTAGCAGGAGGGAGGGGGCTCTCAGCTGGAGCTGGACCCAGGCACGGTGGAGAGGTGCCTGGCTGCTGCTTCCTCCCTCACTGGTGGCCTCTGCAGAGACAGTTGGTAGCTTTAGCCTTCCTGATGCCATTTTGGCACTTCTGTGCTACCTAGCATAAGCGATCCATCAGGTAAGATGATTGTGCCCTTACATGTCCTGCCTTGGCGCATATCATGATTTTTGACAGGACTCGTATCCATGGCTGCCGAACGTATTTGGAGTCTGCAGTACCAGCCGTGCTGATGGACAGCCTGTGAACAAGTCTGTCACCTAGGCTAAGCTGAGAGGGAGCAGAAACACACAGTGCATTTAATTTCTCCACTAATAGCTCAAACCCAGGCCTCCATGGGGCCCAGCCCAATGCCTTGCTCCACACAGAGGATCCGTGAAGGGCAGTCCACAGGGGCAGTTAAGCACCTGCTAAGAACTGCATCCCATCCAATGCTTTCCCTTTCTTCCCTTTATTGAGAGCATTAATTGTGGTTGCTCCATGTTTTCAAGTTCTCTTGCTAACTGCAGCTTTTACCAATTTATTCTCTTCATTCCAGACAGTGACAGATGGAAAGTGGATAATAAGAGAGAACCACATGGGCTATCATCGAAAAGAGAGAAATGTAAAAGCACCAAAAAGGAGAGTAGGGAACCAGAAGTAAATTGGAATGGGAGAAATTATTCCTTTGCTTCTCAGGGCAATAGCTATCATGATATCAGCATCCAAGAAAAAATACACAAAAGACAGGAAAAGAATAGTTTTTTTGTGCATAGGGAAACTTTCAATTCTGAAACAAAAGTTAAAACTCACTTCAAAATTCCCAGACTGAAGAAACCATATAAATGCCTGAACTGTGGAAAGAGCTTCATTAAGAGTTCATCTCTCATTGAACATCACAGAATTTACAAAGGGGAGAAACCATATCATTGCTTACAGTGTGGGAAGAGCTTCAGTCAGAAGACATATCTCACTTCTCCTGAAAGAACTCACACAGGGGAGAAAACATATCATTGTTTGGAGTGCGGAAAGAGCTTCAGTCAGAAGTCAGATCTCATTTGTCATCAAAGAACACACACAGGGGAGAAACCATATCATTGCTCGGAGTGCGTAAAGACCTTCAGTCAGAAGACAACTCTCACTTGTCATCAAATAACTCACACAGGGGAGAAACCATATCATTGTTTGGAGTGTGGAAAGAGCTTCAGTGAGAAGAAAACTCTCACTTGTCATCAAAGAACTCACACAGGGAAAAAACATATCATTGCTTACAGTGTGGGAAGAGCTTCAGTCAGAAGGCACATCTCACTTCTCCTGAAAGAACTCACACAGGGGAGAAAACATATCATTGTATAGACTGTGGAAAGAGCTTCAGTCAGAAGACATCTCTCACTTCTCATCAGAGGATTCACACAAGAGAGAAACCATACACTTGTTTGGAGTGTGGAAAGAGCTTCAGCGAGAAGACAACTCTCACTAGTCATCAAAGAACTCACACAGGGGAGAAACCATATCAGTGTTCAGAGTGTGGAAAGAGCTTCAGTCAGAAGTCAGATCTCACTTGTCATCAAAGAACTCACACAGAGGAGAAACCATATCATTGTTTGGAGTGTGGAAAGAGCTTCAGTGAGAAGAAAACTCTCACTTGTCATCAAAGAACTCACACAGGGGAAAAACCATATCGTTGTTCAGAGTGTGGAAAAAGCTTCTGTCATAAGGCAGTTCTGACTAATCATCAAGGAACTCACACCAGAGAGAAACCATATCATTTTTTGGAGTGTGGAAAGAGCTTCAATCACAAGACAATTTTTACTTCTCATGTGGAGTAAACATATCATTGTTTGGAGTGTGGAAAGAACTTCAGTCAGAAAACACAACAAAGCTAAGACAACAAAGGACATGCAGATCATAAATATTTCAAAATATGGGGCAATTACATAAATTTGATGTTTCTTTTATAGTTTATTTACTCTTGTAAGTGTGTTGAAAGTTAACATGCATTTTCTAATACTGAATAAATATGTGCAGTCAGCAAAGCCAAGACAAGACTTGCATTAAAGGCAGTTGGGGGATTGCTGTTTCAGTAAAGGCAAGTTGGGAAAAAATGTTGAGGAAACCACACAAACCTCATCATCTGATATGTCCTTCATGAAGTATATAATTGTGCCAGATATCAAAATGGAATGAAAAGAATTGGAGCAATAATATAAAGGTCATGTCTGAAACCAAAATTAATATTCAAGACAAAATGGTTTTAAGAAAATTAGTGAGATACAAGATTCAAATGCTGCTACCACTATACACACAGACATTAAATTTAATAAAATAACTGATCCATACTGTTAAGTATAACAAGTAATAATAAACACTGAATAATTTAAATTGGTAACGATTTAACACATCACATTATACCAAAATAAGATCAGTAGTAAAAAGTGTTGCATGTCATTTCTTTCTAGTGTTTTTGGACAACTTAGTTCTTACTTTGGTATAATGTTATATTTTGTGTTAAATCATTAAATTTATAAATTATTAAGTGTTTATTGTCACTTTTTATGCTTAACGGTTATTTTCTTAAATTTTATTGGAACTGTTCCATCAGGCTGAAAGTATTTATTTATTTATTGCATTTCTCCATCACCCAATAACTGAAGACCTCTGGGCGGTTCACAAAAATTAAAGCCATTCAAATGGTCACCCTAAGTGAATGTTGATGGGGGGATAAGATTACAGGGTGAAACAGTAAACACCGATATGCCACAGAAGTTAGGGATCTTGAAGACATTTGCTTGAGTCTAGTTTGGAAAATTCCAGAGCTCTAAAAAGTTTGCCTTTGAGGAGAAGTGAATTTCTAAGGGCTCATCTACACCAAGCAGGATATTGCACTATGAAAGTGGTATGAAAGCGGTATATAAAAGGCAGGAGCCACACCAAGCAGGATATAGCGGTATGAAAGCGGTATATGGTATGTGTCATTGGGCCCCAACAGTAGTCAGTGCACTTCAATACCGCTATAATGCAGTAGTGAGGCTCCTGCCTTTTATATACCGCTTTCATGGTGCAATATCTTGCTTGGTGTAGATAAGCCCTCTGTCACTTCCTTGATGAACCCATGTGAACCTTCTCCAGTTTGGATCTTAGCAGAGGAAGGGCTTTCCTTCCCCTCCTATCTTAGGCAGGCCTCCAGTTCCCAAAAACACCCTTCCATTTCCCTTACTTTCAAGTGAGGAATGAGAAAGGTAGCCACAGCAGCAATGAGAGCAGGGTGAAGGGAAATATTTCCTTCATTCTCAGAATGCAGAGCTGCAGAACATATCAGTAAGATGTAGGAGGGATGAATGCAGGACAGAAGAGAGAGATGATAAGGGCCAGGGGCAAGTATTCCCATCCACTTGGATTGGCTCTGGATA
This sequence comes from Elgaria multicarinata webbii, assembly GCF_023053635.1. Lineage (NCBI taxonomy): Eukaryota > Metazoa > Chordata > Lepidosauria > Squamata > Anguidae > Elgaria > Elgaria multicarinata. Next base: position 75,214,292 of record NC_086180.1, on the reverse strand, counting down.
TTTATATTCAACTATATATAAATATCAGCATACAACTGATAAAACAGCTCCACTGGCTTCCTGTCTGTTTCTGGGCACAATTCAAAGTGCTGGTTTTGACCTATAAAGCCCTATATGGCATGGGTCCAGGTTATCTGAAAGACTGTATTCTCCCTTATAAGCCTGCCCATGCTTTGAGATCTTCTGGAGACGCCCTTCTTTCAGTCCCACCATCTTCACAGGAGCGCTTGGTGGGAACATGTGTGAGGGCCTTCTCGGTGGCTTTTCCAATGCTCTGGAACTCTCTTCCCGGGGAAGCTAGGCTGGTTCCCTCCTTGATGGGCTTTCGGAAGCAGGCTAAAACTTGTTTGTTCCAGCAGGCCTTTGGAGTATAATCTGGTCTTCCATCTATGTTAATGACTTATAATTTTGTTGTGTATTTTAAATGTGTATTTATTATTGTTGTTGTTGTTGTTGTTGTTGTTTACATTTTTTTCCCTAGGTTTTACAATGTATGTTTTAAACTTTGTAAGGCTGCTTTGAGGCCCAGTATTGGGCAAAAGGAATAATAATAATAATAATAATAATAATAATAATAATAATAATAATAATTCATTATTACTAGGGGTGTGATCCGCTCCGATTAGGAGCGTAGAAGCAGTAGCGGATTGGCCTGCTCCGCCTTACCCAGAGGCGGAGTAGGAGCGGACCGCGGACCCCTAGAAGCAAGGCGAAGAGAAGCAACCATTTTTCGGAGCTCCTAGTTCAGGCGGAGCGCTCCGGTCGCCATCTTGAAAACATTTCGCAATAGGATTGCATTGCAGCAAATAATCGCGGATAACTACGTTCTTTTTGAAGCTATCGTTCTGGAAATTTTTGTGCTCAGAGAGTCGTGGATGGGGGTCATTTTGAGACCACTCTCACCTCTCTGCGTCGCGCGGGTCGCGTGCTATATTTTTTTGAAAATCGGGTCAACCGCGCGGCTCAAACGGCGTTTTCGGCTTTTCGCCCATAGGATTGCATTGAGGGAAAGACTCGGGCATAACTGGGTTGGTTTTTAAGCTATCGTTCTGAAAATTCTTGTGCACAGAGAGTCGTGGATGGGGGTCATTTTGAGACTACTCTCAACTTTCTGCATCATGCGGGTCGCGCGCTAGAAGTTTTTAAAAAATCGGCGGGAAAAATACCTTTTTCAAAGGGCTGAGGGGCAGAGTCAGCTCCCGGTCATGATCACATGATCCCAAAGTTAGAGGAGGGCATAGGCAAAACGGGTAACTTGGGATTCTGGGAAACTTCTCTTTCTTCATCTGAACGGGCTTTTCCCAGTGTTTTTTAAAACAGTAGCCCCACCAAATGCACAAACACAACCTGAAATCATATACTAAGCCAAGAATAAGAGATAGAAACACAGCACTGCTACCCACCCTAACTTTGGGGAACAATTGAAAAGATGTGGTGCAAGGGGATGAGCTCCCCTAGGGCATCTCGTCGTGGACGTGCCCCCACTCTCTCCTGTACTGGAAGGCCATTAGAGCCTTCCAAAGAGAGTAAAACGGTGGAGCGATGCCTATTATGAGTCGAAGTGAGCGTTTACTTCTTAGTGGTGGAGCGATGCCTGTTATGAGTTGAAGTGAGCGTTTACTTCTTAATCTCAGAGCTGTTGGTGGCTGTCTTGAGTTGAACTGGCAGCTGCTTCCCCCTCCCCCGGGCACGTCCCCCTATTGCTGGTAAAAGACAGATAAAGCCTTTTTTAAAAAATTCTTCTTGCTGTTTATTGAGCAACACTGCTGCTTTTAATTCCACCCCTCCTTTATTTATTGATTTATTCCATTTTATATGCATTACTGGCTTATCCTTGGCTCACTTCCTTACGCCCCCAGAAATGCCAGCTGCATGCCTGCCTGCCTTCCCTCCCTCCTCCCCTGCCCACCTCGCAGGGATGTTGTGTGTGTGTGGCTTTGACTCAGGGGAGAAGTCCTTCCTGCGCTCACTTGGAGTTTTGGAAGTTCCAAATTTTGCAGGTTTAAGCCCCGCCAAAAAACAGGGGATGATGGGACTGCCTTGAGTCTCGGCATGCGTATGTATCCCTAGATAAGCTTTCATGGTGGTGAGTTTGAGGTTTTTTTTTAACATGCAAAATTGACGGAGCTATGGAAAGGGGTGTTGGATTTTCATAAATTCCCCAAAAATCAGGGGATGATGGGACTGCCTTGAGTCTCCGCGTGCGTATGTATCCCTGGATAAGCTTTCATGGTGGCGTGTTTGAGGTTTCTAACGTGCAAATTGATGGAGCTATGGAAAGGGGTGTGAATGGGGTGCCCGATTTTCAAAAATTCCCCAAAGATCAGGGGATGATGGGATTGCTTTGAAACTTGGCGTGCGTGCATGTGTATACCCCCATGAGGTGTCATGGTGCCAAACGTGAGGTTTCTAACTTGAACAGAAAAAAAGTTGTATAATTTTTTAGCTTTCAATGCAAGCCTATGGGGGGGAAAACGGAGCTCCGATCCAGATCCGGAGCTCCGAGCGGAGCGGAGCGGAAGTGGGCGGAGCAGGGGCGGGGCGGAGCGGCCTGATCCGGAAAATGGCGGATCTGCAAGTGAAGCGGAGCGGGGGGGTCCGTGCACACCCCTAAATTACCCTGATTTGTGGGGAGGGTCTCAGGAAAATCCACAGCCAATTCAAGGAGAGCCTCAGAGGATTTCACCTATCCCTAGGTAAAATTAATTTTCATTTCAGACATGCACTCAATCATTTGAATGGTTCAGAAGACAAATACTGGAATATAGTTATTACATTTTAAAGCTGGTGTCTTCAATGTGGTGCCCCTGAGCACCAAGGAGCCCACAGACCTCTCTCATGGCACCCACCAGGCTCCATGCCCCCTCATGATTTTAATTTTATTTCTTAACATTTTCAAAGAGTAAACTGGGAAGTTGCCAAGCTGCAAAGCGCTGCCCTCCAGCCCCATCTGTATTTGGATTCAAAAGAATGGTGTTGTGTTTTAAAGCTCAGTTCCCACATCTACATTGTACTTAGTTGTACATTGTACATCTGCATTTTAGTCTCACCAGTTTGTATTCTGAGAATTGCATATTGTGCAACTGGCCACACACCCCTCATGGCAGCCATTTTATGAATGGGCAAGCTCCCCACCCACCATGGCAGCCATTTTATAAGACTGCCCACAACACCCTCTCAAAATTTCAAATGTGTCCACCGAAACTACAATACTATTTTATTTTATTTTGCTTTGGAAATACCTTCTGTCCATATGAAGACATTTGCATTTATTTGAAATCCTTCTCAGTAAAAGAAACTTTCTAACTTGAAATATTATTAGACTTTTTGCTCAACTTCTGTGAAAGGAGATAAAAACAGGTACCAGAAAGAAGGAGCTTGCAGCTAGCCAATTGGCATCTCAGGAGCTTAGTATTTCTAGTGTGTTCTTGGAAAGGAATACAGAAAATGTAGAAATGCCCTCATTGGCAAAATCAACATGCAGTTGCCAGTATAATGAAATAATAGTGTACCACAAAGAAAGTAAACTATCCTTGGTAGCAGTTGTTAGGTGGGTCATAGGTCCAGGAAACAGGTCAGTTGCCTGTTCTGCACTACTCTGAAATGAACAGATGTGTAGCTCAGGAGTGTTTTGAGAGCCACCTTTGTCACTAGATGCTCACGTGGCCTCAGTGGTTAAGGGACCCTTTTACCAGCTACAGCTGGTTTGCCAGCAATGGCCGTTTCTGGGCCATGATAGCTTGGACACACACCACAGTGTTTCATGTATTGGTAATCTCAAGAATGGATTATTGTAATTTGCTCTGTGGAGGGCTAGTCTTAGGCCTGGTCCAGAAACTGCAGCTGGTGCAGAATGCAGTAGAGAGGCTACTAACAGAGGCCTCATTTTGGAATCGTTACACTTCTATTAAAAGTACTCTAGTGGCTTCCAATAAGCTACCAGGCCAGGTTTAAGGTTCTGTTGTTATTATGTAAAGCCCTAAACAAATTGGGACCAAGTTACCTTAGGGATTGCCTCATTCCTTACTTCCCTGCCAGGTCCTTGTAGTCCTCAGAAGTAGAACTTTGGATAGTGTCACATGCTCCTGAGGTTTGCCTCAGGAGCACCTGTAATACAGTGTTTAGTGTTACAGCACCTGCCCTCTTGAATGTTGTCCCCGTTGACATTGGGCAAGTATCTTCAGTCTTTATATTTAGACATTTGCTCAAGACCCATCTCTTCATGCACACCTTTGCTGGAGGGTGACCTAGCTGGGATGGTTATACTTGACCAGTGCTTATTTTACTGTGCTTTTATAGGATCAGAATCAAATCAAAGTTTACAGAGGCAACCAAAATAGGTTTTAGCTGAAGTACACAATTACATCTCACAGTACAAGCTATACATAATAGAGCAGAACAGAAGACATATACATGACTGAAGTAAATTATGAGATTATAAAACCTCCTTTCTCAGGTACTATCCAAGCCCTCTAAAGCTTCCCTGATTCTTGCTGCTTTCGCAGCGAACCTTGCCAGATTTAGCATGATGGACTTGGTTGTATTAGAGAGTAGGTATATTATTTTATCTATATCTGTGAAATTAGCAATTGGGGCCAGGTGTCTCGTTAGGTATTTATCCCTAGGGATTTTGTAAAGTTTACAATATAGGACATAGTGTATAGTATCCTCTATTACCTGGCAGCCGTAGATACAAAAACAGTGTTTTACTGTGCTTTTATAGGTATATTTTATTTTCCGTGATGCTGGATCACATGGAGAGCCTTCATGCATATAGGAGATTCCTGTACTGATTATTGCCGTCCATGAGTACAGGGCAATGGAAATGCACAAGGAGTGGAGCAGGACTGAAACACTCTTCACAGTTTCAGTGAAACCACATTCAGAATACCTAAAGATGGCTGCTACTACTACTACTACACACACATTGTTTCAATTCTTATATTATATAAGCCAATAATTTGAACTCGTTTTATTTTCCTTCTTGCTACTAGACAAATATAGGTTTCCTGGTACAAGTTCCTAATGAAACAGTGTATTTCATCTCCTCCAAGTAGAACCTTCCAACTCATACAATTAATTTCACAGTGAAGACCTAGAGCTGTGGTTCATATCTGTGGTATAAGCCTTTGCTAACAATCTGTTCCGAGGGATTTTTAAATGAAAAGTAGGCATTCCATTATATAAAGTGCCAGATTTTAACTTTGTAATGCCACATCATCAATGTTTTGATATCATATGGCCATTCCAACTAAAAATTAAATATTCAGAACTATTTTTCAACATAAAATTGAAAGGCACAGAACTGGTCCAACAAGGCACTTCCATTCTGAAGCTATCACATGTGAAGATTAATCTCATAGTAAGAAGTTTAATCAATGTACCTTTAAGTGTTACCAATGTGCCAGTTGGGGAAAAATGGATTCTCATTTTGGACAGTATTCATTTTTGCAACTACCACATTGTATTCAATTTTTTATTTTTTTTATTTTTGCCAATTTTATTTCCATAAAACCATCTTTCAAGTAGTAAACGCTTAATAACTAGTGTTCTGGATGTGATTGAACACAATACCCTTAACACTGTTAGAGCAAATTTTAAACATCCACTAACTTTTATTTAAAATGTTTTCACCCAGTTTTAAGTGACTTCTAATAGTTGCAACAAATTACTTCTGAAAATGCCTTATCTATGCTGACCTGAGAGACACCAATTATAGCAAAAGAGAACCAAAATCCAATGTTAAACTATTTTCAAAAATGTAACAATTAACATGCTAACAAAAGAAACATCACTTGAAGATGATGTTCTGTTGAGGTATCATTATATTTGTGTCCTCTGATGAGTGTTCATTGAAGCAGTTAGTAAGTTACAACCTTCAACAAAACATCACCAGACATTATGGAATTATGTGTGCCATTTCCATATCATTTGTTCATATTATGAAAATGGATATAATAGTACTCATGTTAATAACCTAGCAAATTGTACCATATGGAATCTGTGATTCTGTGAAAACTCAAGTGGTGAGATTAACATTTAATGCCTGCATTCATAAGTATTGCTTCTTATGAATATTTGCTTTTGACATTAGTCATGGGAAATTAAGCTATGAATAGTTTGGAATATTTATGGATTGGTTGATTTAAAACATTTCTTGGCAGTCTTTCAGGGCAAAGGCCCTCACAAGGTGGCTTACAACAGTAAAATATTAACATTTTAAAAGCAATAAAACATATTCATAATAAAATAGCAATTAAAACAATAAAACCAGCAGGAATATCTTAAACTCTGAATGGAATTGATAAATAAAACGTTTTAGAGCTGCAATCCTAAACTTACTTGGAAAGAAGTCCAGTTGAAATCACTGAGCCTTGCTTCTTATTAAGGCTGTAACCACACTTACCTGGGAGTAAACTCCATTAAACTCCATGGTACTTACTTCTGAGTAGATTTGTATAGGACTGCACTGCAAATATATTCAGAGAGGCTGGCCCAAGTCATTTTGCTGTCCCTTCCTCCTACGCACCCACACACACACACACCAAGGTGCATATTACCAATGTCTAGCCAAGTTATTTTGATGCCTGAGGCAGAAAATCTCTCAATCACCTAGCCCTCCTGGCAATAAAAATATAACAACAACAACAACAACAACAACAACAACTAGCAATCTGCTGCCCTTTCCAGCCACCCAAAATAAGCTGCCTGAGGCAGCCATCTAACTCTGCCTCATGGCTGAGCCAGCCTTATAAATTTATTATTTATTTATTTATTTATTATTTTATTTATTTATTATTTAAGGATTTTTATGCCGCCATTCAGCCAAAAAAGGCTCTCACAGCGGCTTACAAAAGTATTTCTTGGCAGTCCCTGCCCACAGGCTTACAATCTAAAATAAATGTGAGATCCAATTATCCAGAACATGGCTTTCACCACATATTTCTCATTAGCACTGTTGATTAAAAATGTGGTGTGTGTTTTTCCTGCAAGACCCCAGTATATTTTAAAGGGTGACAATACTCATGGAAATTAGTCAAATAGGCTCACTTTACTTATATTGTCTTTTATATTGATATATTTTGTTGAAAGTATACTTATGATTTAATGCACAATAACAATTTTTATTTATTTATTTATTTATTTATTTATTACATTTTTAAACCGCCCAATAGCTGAAGCACTCTGGGCGGTTCAACAACAACAACAGAATCTGCTGACTTCCTATGTATAGTTCTTCTTTGTTTTGAAGTACAGGAAAATGCTAAATAGCCAGATACTATACATTTTCATGACCCCGAAGGTATCTTTCCCCTGGTTCTTTAAAGTAAGTGAACCACGTGATGTTGAAAGAGAGCCCAAGGGCAAAACAACAATGGCTCCAGAGTTATTTTCAGTTCCAAACTTTGTTTCGAAAGTATTCTGTGAAATAAATTGAATCTGAGATTCAAAGTGCCTGAAGTCACCCTTCTTTTCCCCATCTAAAAATCATTGCAGTTTTCCCTAAATAATTTCTTCCTGCCCACAGCCAAACACCTACTCCTGTAAACAGGCATGAATCCAAAATGAACTCATTCCTACCCGCTAAAATGGGGGAAAGAAAAATGATGATGGCGGTGGTGGTGGGATTGCTACTTCTATTTTTAACCATGCAGCCGGCCACAAAATACTGAAGTGATTATGGCTCTTCTACCTGCTTATTAAAATAGATCTCTCGTCAGACAAATGCCTCTTTCTATCTGTATATGTGATTGTCTATTTTGTGCACACCTAAAGTATTTTAGGGGCTCTCTGGATGAATAATGCGACTGTTGCATTCGGGAGCTAGAAATTCAGCAGCATTTTCTAAAAGCTGCAAGTAGCTTTTATGCTACAGTGAGAGAGAAAGACCGAATTTGACAGTAAACAGTATGTGACTCACAGCCAGTCAGAACAATTAGCAGAACTGCCAGTAAGCCTCCGCAGCCTTATGAGTAATTTAAGATACAGTAGCATTTGATACAGTGGTGCCAACCACAGGACATTCTAGGGAAGGGCTGTGAAGTTAACAAAAGGCTTTAACAGGAACTAATTTTTGTGCGATGATATTTTGCACGCACAAAGACCGCATCAAACTTAAAAGTATGCTGCAAGAAGAGTCACAACGTTGATGGCAAGGCTTGTTTAATGTAATAGAATAACGGCAAAGAGATTATTAAACATCGGAAGGATTGTTACTAATAAACCTGGAACAATTAGTAACTGTGCCAAATTGGAATGGGTCTCCTCCTTGTTTAAAGGACTTTTAACAGCAACAAAACAGAACCAAACAATCTCTCTCTCAGCTTTCAGGTGCTCAGCTGGCATCGGACTGGAAAACCAGAAGAGAGGAAGTCCTGGTTAAGTAGGGTGACCATATTAAAAGGAGGACAGGGCTCCTGTTTCTTTAACAGTTGTACCAAAAAGGGAATTTCAGCGGGTGTCATTTGTATATATGGAGAACCTGGTGGAATTTCCTCTTCATCACAACAGTTAAAGCTGCAGGTGCCCTGCCCTCTTTTAAATCTGGTCACTCTAGTATAGCTCCTGCACCTTTAACTGTTGTGATGAAGAGGGAATTTCACCAGGTTCTCCATATATACAACTGACACCTGCTGAAATTCCCTTTTCGGTGCAACTGTTAAAGATACAGGAGCCCTGTCCTCCTTTTCATATGGCCACCCTAGGTTAAGTCCTCTGTGGGGCTTTTCAGAAAGCTCAAACAGCTGAAGGGCATGCAAGAACAGATCGAACAAAGCCAATAAAACAAAGAATCCCGCCACCTGCCAACCACTTCCTTACATTTAGGTAAACGCTAAAGCCAGTGTGGTGTAGTGGCTAGTGTGTTGAACTGGAAGTCAGGAGATCCAGGTTCTAGTCCCCACTTGGCCATGGAAGTTTACTGGGTGACTTTGGACCAGTCACATCTTCTTATCTCAACCTGCCTCACAGGGTTGTTGTTGTGAGGATAGTAATGGAGAGGAGAAGGATTATGTACACCACTTTGGGTTCCTTGGAGGAAAAAGAGTGTGATATAAATTAAATAAATAAATAAAGGCTTCTCAGCCTTTTTGCTAAGATCAAGTGTAGTATGTAAATAAATAAATAAATAAATAAATAAATAAAATAAAGCCCTGCACCCTGAGAAATTTCTCTGAAATTCTAAAAATCCCTCTGAAACAGACAGAAAAACAGCTTTGACAGGGAAACAAAGGAGTTGCAAAAAGGAAGGTGGGGTTTCACTAATAAATATCTATCCTTGGCATTGTTCCAGAACATGGTGTAAATAACTAACTCCATGAAATGCATTTAGAACATAATTATGAGGCGCAAAGCTTTTTATGTCAGATGGTAGGTTGGGGGTAGCATATGTTAATGTTTCCATATCTAGATATAGATATATAATATTCATTGATCTAAAAACCTTCTGATTTAAGATCTGAGGCTATTTCATGTTAGCTCAAACTCCACAATGCCAACAGAATGGGGACAACAAAAAGGGGAAAATTCCAGAGGAACTGACAAAATCGCCAAGGGCAAAGGGGTAGAAAATAGGATGCTTATTATATAAACCTTAAATAAAAGTAGAAAATTAAAAAATATATTTTAGTCATTGACTTCCTAATATTAATCAAGACAGTCTATTCAAGACATATAGCTGTATTTCATTTGGATTAACTGTCGTCATTTACTTTCAAATAAGAGCATCAAAATAATAATAACAATAATAATAATAATAATTTATTTGTTACCCACCTCTCCCTCTGGATCGAGGCAGGGTAGAACACAAATGCAAACACCATAAAATACACAACAAAATAGCCTTGCTATTTAGTCCAACATTCTGTTTATCTAGTCCAACATTCTGTTTATCTAGTCCAACATTCTGTTTTCAACTTTGCCTGGGCAGTTCCATTTCGGAGCTCATAAGCAGGCCATGAAAAGGATTTTGCTCGTGTGTTTTATGAGCTCAGCACCTAGGACTCAGAGATATGCTGTCCCAACATGGAGGTTCAATTTATAGTCACTGAAGCTACACTCATATGCATGTTTAGACAGAAAAAGGGTTTTGTCTACCTCTCTACAGACAATGTACTTACATGAAGCCTAAATATTACAAATTTAGAACCTCATAATTCTAAAGTGTTACTCTGCACCCTTTCCTGATTATTTCTGAAGAAAACCTAGTCAAGTGTTTAATGATTCAGACTTTCATGTCGACATTTCTAGCAGATTCCTCTATTATAAATAAACATTGCAGGCATACTGCACAGCTACAGAGTTCCATAATATTCCTGTAAATTCTTGTTTGGAGGGTTACTAGGATATTTAGGTACATTTAAACATGACTGGAATCCTGGATAAAAGCTGTCAGAATTTCATTGATTTCAATGGGATTTAAGCAGTCCATTTGTGTTCAAGGTTGTGGTGATCAGAGTATCTAAAGGAAAGTCTCCTCCTGTATATACCTGCTCGGACCCTTAGGTCATCTTCCTAGGCCTTCCTACGGGTGCCCCTGCTGAAGAAAGATAGGCAGGTGGCTACAAGAGACAGGGTCTTCTCAGTTATAGCATCCTGCTTATGGAATGCCCTTCCCAAAGAGTGCCTACACTATTGTGTTTTTAGCAACAGGCAAAGGGCTCATCTACACCAAGCAGGATATTTCACTATGAAAGTGGTATGAAAGCGGTATATAAAAGGCAGGATCTACACTACTGCTTTAAACTGGTACTGAAGTGCACTGACAATTGTTGGAGCCCATGATACATCTACACCAAGCAGGATATTCCACTATGAAAGTGGTATGAAAGCAATATATGGTATGTGTCAGTGAGCCCAAACAGTTGTCAATGCACTTCAATACCACTATAAAGCAGTAGTGTGGCTCCTGCCTTTTATGTACTGCTTACATACTGCTTTCATAATGCAATATCCTGCTTGGTGTAGATGAGCCCAAAGACCTTTCTTTTCTCACACAAGTTTTAGAGACCCAGGCCATAGCTAGACATACGGTTTATCCCAGGATTGTCCTGGGCTCAAACCTGTTCATCTAAGTGCCACACAGGGCATCCAGCACTCAGGCAGGGACGAACCTGGGATGATCCTGGGATAAACTTTAGGTCTAGCTACAGCCTTAGTTCTAGATTTTTATAGCTGTTTTATCAATTTCTGTGCTGGTCTTTTAAGTATTTTTAATCTGTCCAGAGAACATTGGTTATTGGGGCAGATTGAAAGTATTATAAATTAATCAAACTGTTTCTGTACAGTTGCTGAACTAGTAAATGATTGGCAACAAGTACAAAGCTGTTTGACCAACAAGGCTGGTTACCATCTGCTATTGGAAAAGGGGGCATCCAAACCCTGAGTGCCCTAAGCTATGGCATTTTAGACTGGGCATAATGGCTGACCAGAGTAATGGCTGACCATAATGGCTTCCAGAGCTTCCTGAAGAACCCAACTGACTGGCTGACTCCTCTCGGTCCCAAGCCAAGCCAAGCCAAGCCAAGCCAGGGCAGAGGGATACCAATTGGATAAAACCCAATGCCCTGGTGCCATTATGCTGGTATCATTGGCTGTTGCTGTTGGGAATGGGGAAATATACACAATGTGTAGAAGACAGGTAATTTGTACTAGATGTTACAAAGTGTTTGGAGGGTTCCTCAATTTTCAGCTGCCGTCCTATGCTCCTTGTAAGATGTTCCACCCTATGAGAGAAAGAATATGAAGAAAATAAAACTTTGACGTGGGAGGATATATATATATATATATATACTTCCACACTAATGCAATACAGATAACACCCTGTCACCCTTTCATTGTGAATACCAAGAACCCTGCATTCCTTTGTGACCTTTCAGCTAAAACCACACACTCATTCTGTGTCTAGTGCTCCCCTTTTCAGAAAGTAGCCTCAGCATTTCTAGTATTTTTGTTTCTCAGAAAGCTCCTTTCAACAGAGACCCTGTTTTTGTTTGTTTTTTAAGACTGTGCTCCTGTTCAGACAACATGCTAAGCCACAGTGATTAAGCATTATGGCTTAGCATGTCATGTGAATCATTCCTAACCATGGCAGTTACATAACCACAGTTTAAACACACCAACTAGCCATTTGCTGCAAAAGGGTTAGTGGTCTAACCATAACTTAGCGTGTTGTCTGAACAGGCCCTGTAACTGGACTCAGACCCCTGTTGCGGTGAGTGGAGTGTGGAAATAACGAGGCGACACAATAGTTTGGGTTAAAACTGGGCCACATTTATTGAACACAACTGCAGAAGGGTAACCTAAGCGGGCATCTCCTCTATAACAGCATGAATCTGTATTCTCTTGGGTGAAACATTCCTGTCCAGAGGGTGGCGTGAAACGTTCCCCCTTTCAAGGTGGGAGACCTTCCGGTGTCACCCCTCCCCGTGACGTAAGTGTGCGGGTGAGTGAGAAGGGTCGGTCTCAAGGGTAACCCTTATCTCCCCAGCTGGACCGTAGGGTTCGCAGCTGTTGAGCCTCAGGTGTTTACCCATCACCGCTAGGTGCCGTGAAATGCTCCCCAGCCCTAAACACGTGGAGATGTCCGCTTCCCTGCCACTCGGGGCAACAAGCTTAGGGCTTAGTTGTCTCCCCCCCATCTACGCAGGATAGCACCCTGCAAGCCCTTCTGCAGCTGCCATAGGAATAAGTCGTTGCCATGGTCCGACAAGTGGACCCCGTCTTCCCTATATAGCTCCTTCCGTGATTTAACAATTAGTGGATGTTGGATGCTAACATCCCTATATTTTAACAGATCCGTATAAACTTGCCTTTTAACTTCCTTCCTTGCTTTCTCCATTGCACCCTGGTCCTTTGCAGCTCGCCAGTTCAACCTAGGCATCATGCATAACCATATGATCAAGGTCTCTGGCCAACGCTGCTGGATCACATTGAAGTCAGCAATCACTTGGAGTATCAGGGCCTTGCTTTTTAGCAGACCCAAGTCATTTCCTCCCAGGTGCACCAACAACACCTGTGGGGGAGGGGATCTTACTCGCTGTTGAAACAGCATACTCAGGAGGTGTTCCCACTTTATGCCACGTTTGCCCAACTATTGGACACTGGCGATCCCTGTGAGCCCATACTTGTACGAGAAGCCCTCCTTCCGCCCCAGAAGATAAAACTGTGACCGCATACAAGCATTCTCACGGGAGGCAGGCCCAACCGAAGATCTAAAAGGTAAGCATAGCTGAGTCAGATGCGCAGATCTCAGCAGGATTACTTGGGCAATTGACGCACAGATGCGTGGTATGCCTTCGATCTTCACCTACCCAGTGCCTCAATGCTGGTAGGTGATAATCCGATTGCCGCTGCAGTGGAAGCTGCCCCTATCCTAAATGAATGTCCCAAACTTATAATGATCCAAACCTAGTGATTGCAAGGCTTTCTTTGTAACCATCCAGAATTGGTATTTTGTCAATGGAGAAAGATCTTGGTGGCAAAACAAAAACCCAGGGAATTGCCCTGGAGGGCAATAAATGTCCCGAGGGCCTGAACTGGGCATAATTCTTCAGAGGTGGAAGGGAAAAGAGAGACCACTTGTCCCTTGCCCAACTGATCAGTCTTGGAATGTCTAAGACAGATGTGAACCTCTGTGTTTGAGTATTGCAAATCATCTAACAGCAATGCCCTACGTGATAAATCTTTTTTGGATGAGGCAACCAATTCTGAGATTTGGAAGGCCCCGAAAAAGGCGGTCAGGGCAGCGGCATGAAAGAGTGCCACCTCAAAAGGGGAAGAACAAAGGGTCTGCCATTGTGCCCTCAGTCCAACGAGGATCTCAGGTGAAAAGGGGTTCTAGGGTCAGAAGCTGGGGGATTAGTCAGTGTCCAACCGCGTAAAACCCTTCAGATCCGGAAATCAATGGTGTTATCCAGTACACCTTGGCACTTAGCCGTGAAGGCAAGTGCTGCCAGCTTACCTCTGGGGGCCAAGCCCCTTCTCTTTTCCGCTACGCAGAACTGGAGGATGTGGTCGACTGGAATGGGCCATGTGGGAGGAAGTTGCCAGGTTGCAAGAAATACCTGAAACTCTCTATTTGCTTTCTTGTACGCCGCCCTGGTTCTGGGAGCCAAAGACTGCCACAAAGCTGCGTCTACCTCTTCCTGCCAATCTCCCATAACTCCGGAGGCATAACTTCGGGCTATGACCTTGCCCAGGGGGCCAGCTCCCAAAAATTTTTGACCTGCTGATGCGACAAAGCGTCAGCTATCGGGTTATTGAGACCTGGCACATGGCGAGCCTGAAACAAAATGTTATGCTGGAGGCAGTGAAGGGTAAAAGCCCGCACTAAGTCCATAACTCTTGGGTTTTGGCAGGATAAAGTGAATGTCTTCTTTATTGATACATTGTAAGCCACTCCGAGAGCCTTTTGGTTGAGGTGCGGGATAAAAATACTCTAAATAAATAAAAATAAAAATAAATAAATAAAGAGTTGATGACGTGAACCGTGGCTTGATTGTCACACCAAAAATGAACAATGGAATTGGCCAATTCCTCTGCCCATAAGTGGGTGGCAACATGTATTGGATAAAAAAACACCAAAAAGGTCAGGTTCCTGCAAATACTGGAACAAAGCCAATCTTTTGGCCACGGCTCAGCGCACCAACATTCTCTCCAGATCACACCAAAGCCAATCCTTTTTTATATATATATAAATTTTTATTGACTTTTTACCTACATCAATACAATTAACAAAAAAAGAACATAATATATAAACTCAAAATATCATTTATATCAAATATTCACACTTAATCTATTTAACATAATTATACTCAACATAAAAGTGCACCCCCCATCATGGGAGCTCATTCCTGTTTCCAAAAACTCATAGTTTCTTCTGCTGGTGATTTCCCACTTCCCTTAGAAAACACAAATACTAGGAACTTTTTCCAAATTCCCTCAAAATCATTCATTTTTACTATACCTCTTCTCGCTTTAATATTACATGTCAATTTATCATTAATAGCAATATCCCACATTTCTTTATACCATTCTTCAATACAATAATCACCTTGAATCTTCCAGTTCCTTGCTAAGATTAACTTTGCTGCTGTCAACAAATTCGTTATCAGTTTCTTTAGTACATTTAAAGTCTTCTTGCAGTGAGAGTAATGCAACTCTTGGTGTTTCTTCTATTTTCATTCCAACAATTTCTTCAATCTCTAAAAACACCATCTTCCACAACTGATGCACATATTTACATTCCCACCACATATGAAGATACGTTCCTTTTTCACCACAGCCCCTCCAACAATCTGCTGAATGCTGATTATTAATCTTGTTTAATCTAACCGGGGTTAGGTACCACCTCCATAAAATTTTATAATAATTCTCCTTTATTCTCACTGACATATTTCTCAACACTCTCTGTCTCCATAGTCCTTCCCAACTCTGCTGTCCTATCTGTATCTTCAGATCTGTCTCCCAAACCGATTTTCCTACACTATCCAACGAACCTTTCTCCAGTAGTATATTATATATTTGACTCATTAAACCTTTTGACACTGTATTCTCTCCCTTATCAATTTCTTTTTTATCAATTAATTTCTCGAACTTCATCATCTCTCTACACTCTCCATTTTCTCTTACCCAATTTTTGGTCCATTGTTCCAATTGCCAGTAATTTAGCCAAGTTAATTTTCCCAAAGCCAATCCTACTGGCGGCATCTGAGTGGATCTGAAGCTCGGCTTCTAGGAGAAGTTCCTTTCTCCAAAATGACACGCCATTGAATTCTTGCAGGAAAGATAACCACATGCTCAAATCCTCTCGGATGGCCTGAGTGACCCACACATGATGATGTGGGCGAGTCAAACCCTGCATGGCAGTGCAAAGCCACCGTACAAAAGCCCTCCCTGGGGCCACTACTTTGCATGCAAAATTCAAGTGGCCAACGAGCTCTTGCAGCTGTAGCAGGGTGACCTTCTTGGACTCATGCATGGCCCAGAGTCTATCACATAAGGTGACTAACTTGTCCTCTGGCAATCTAGAGCATTGTTTTATGGAGTCCAGCTCGATACCCAAGTATCGAATAGACGTCAATGGTCCCTCTGTTTTATCGTGCACCAGAGGAACTCCAAGCTCATCTGTGAGCCGACGGAATTCCTCCATGAGATAACTACATTCTCGGATTTCCCTGGCCCCACGAAGAAAAAATCGTCGAGGTAGTGAGTAATGTCGCTCAGACCGGAACGGGCTTGTACGGCCCATTCTAAGAACGAGCTGAACCTCTCAAACATGGCACATGATACAGAACATCCCATTGGGAGGGCTCTGTCCACATAGAAATGACCCTGGAATTGAAATCCTAATAGATCAAAGTCCACTGGGTTGATGGGCAATATGCGAAATGCAGATTTGATATCGCATTTGCCCATCAAGGCCCCCAAGCCATTTTTGCGTACAATTTGCACGGCTGTGTCAAAAGGGGCATAGTGCACAGAACAAAGGTGTTCTGGAATGGCATCATTGACAGAGTTACCTTTTGGGAAAGACAGGTTATGAATTAACCTGTAATCCCCTGGCGATTTCTTAGGCACGATGCCCAAAGGGGAAACTTGCAAATTAGGAATGGGGGGGCCACAAAAGGGCCCACCACACGGCCAGATTCTACTTCCTTGTCAATTTTCGTTCTAACCAATGGCTCCATGAGAGCAATTGATTTTTGATTCTTTGAAAAGGATGCTTTCCTAACCCCCGTAAAGGGTATCCTAAAACCCTCACAGAAACCAGCCTCTAAATAGACTGCATCATTGCGTTTGGGATATTTAGCTAAAAGCCGGGTGAGAGGTTCAATTCTGACTGGACTGGGGCCCTTTGGGAGGGGGCTGCTGCCCCCCAGGTTTCCTGACACCTTGAGGGTCCCAATAGGTGCCCCTGCCACCCCTGGATCTTGTGCAACGCGAGACCGGGTGATGACCCCCGCACTTGGGGCATTCGTGCTTGTATCTACACTGCAGGTGTGAACAGGTGCCCTTTGCAGTGTAGTCCCAGCATAACATATGGTTTTGAACACCCTGACCTGCATTCCCCAAGATGAAGAAGTGGGTGACTGTTTAGCTAAAATATGACCACTATCAGCCCTATCAATAAAACCTGGCCTGGCTGGCGTCATAAACTGAAGCCATAGGTCGTGGTCTTTCCTGTCCCATCTAAGGGAGTGGTCAATGGCTGCTCGCCTACTAAAAGACTCATCATACGTGAGCCAAGCCCCTCCCTCATAATCTGAATATGCTCTGAAGATCATGTCCAGGTATTTGGTCAATATGCAGCCCCGGTCCAGGAATTTTTGCTGCACCACCCCCATGTATATTAAAAAGCCTGGCAACCAGTTTGACCAAATCTGGGCCACTTTTTTATGCCTGTTGCATTCTTCTTTTTCTGTTGCTTTATCCCTGTCCCTGTTTTCCAGTTCTCTGAAGAGAAGGGAAAAAATGTCTACAAATTCCCCTTTAAGGATTTTTTCTCTTGTAGCGGGCAATAGATGAAAACCCAATGCAGAAGCCGTGCTTCCTGTTGGGATTGCATCCCTTTCTACACCCTCATAAGGATCCTTCACTTTGATAGTAACTGAACCTGTGGTTAATGAACCAGACCCTGCTGGTCCCTGCCACACTGATGCGCAAGCTGTGGCGGTAGCAGAGGAATAAGTGTTGATTTCCTTTGACGTAGTAGGATCAGCACTCGTGGGTGTTTCGCTCGGTATAGCATCAGATACAGGTGTTGCTTGCTGAGCTGCGGACCAATGGGGGTTTGGGTTGCCTCTTCCGCCCTGGAATCAGGCTGCGCAGCTGGAGCTGAGCTGTGAGATTGGGCAGCAGTGGTAGAGGGAATCTGTGTGTGTATGCATCCGCTGGATTGTGTCCCCTGACTAACAGGTGTTGCCAAAGGGGACAGCGTGTCCTGGAAAGCCCTGGTAGGGGGTCCAGGCCACCCTGTCCCTGATAACCAAGGAAACCATAACCAAGGTGGTAAATGGTTCCAAGATTGAATCCCGGCCTGTGTGTAAATGCTCCCACCTGAAAGAGGAGGTTGCAAGGTTCCAGGGTTGGGTTGGCTTGAATTAGCTGGCATGGCAACTGAAGATCCGCTAGAAGGTGTTTGAGGAGGATTGCTGGTACCCTCAGTGGTTGAAGAAGGTTGCCTCTGTGTATTGGAACTGGAGGATGCCTCTATAGCATCCAAGCGTGCTGCAATAGAAGACCATAACCTCTCCTGTGACTGTTTTCTTGTGAGAGAGCGGCCTACCCCTCCTGTTTCCGTCACAGAGGATGGTGCAACCTGGGGTGTGACTATCCCCCTCTCTAATTCTGCGGCCTGCAGTTGTGCCAGAAAGGCTGAAACGTCAGGCCTATCTCCATTATCCAAGGAAGATCCTGACCTAGACCTTGTACATTTAGTTGGAGGGCGAGGGGCCTTCCCTTTCCCTTCTTCCCCCAATGGCTTTTTTGGGTGGTATAATTATGGTTTATTAGGTCCAGAAAATTTGTTGACCTGAAATTGGGAGTGGATAGTGCCCCCCCCCCAAAGGCTTGGTGTGGGCTATGCAAGCAAAGCAGGGATTGGCTCAGATGAAAACTAAGATTGGCTCGACTATGTGGCTCCTGAATTAAATAGGAGTCCCACTAAGTAGGCCAATATACAACACTCCAAAACGTGGAACAAGGATATAGGCCTACTCCCATAAAGTCCCTTGTTCGTGGCCCAGAAGCCGCAGCTGGGCTGGGATTAGGGACTGCGAAGGCACACACACACACCCCAAGGGACACCCTGCCTAAAAAGAGCTAAATTGAAAAGGGGGAACTGGGGAAGTTCCCAGGATCCCACAGGGATAACTGCAGAAAACCCTGGTGAACAACAACAACAACAACAACAACAACAACTAAAAGCTGCAACTGCAGGCTTGACCGTGAGGCAAGGTGGTAGGAAAGGCTCCAATGGCTCCCCACTGTGGCGTGGCCCGGGCAGAGGCACCACACGACTGCAGCCAAGGAGCTCGGCCTAGGACGGGCTCAACCGGGATGGGGGTGAAAGGGAGGCCGGGAAAACCCCACCCCCAATTCTGCCGCTTTTGTGGCCTTGAAGAATGCTCCCGGGCAAGAACGCGCCCGGGCAGCATAGGCTGGGAGGGAGGAAGGCCGAGAAAACCCCACCCCCAATTCTGCCGCTTTTGCGGCCTTGAAGAATGCGCCCGGGAGGCGCAAGCCGGGAGGACAATGGGCAGTCCCCACCCCACTCAACGCCGCACCACGCGGCCCTGAGAAGCCCCCCAAATGCGCCCGGAAGCAACGCCACCACGGCAGGAGCCGGGCGGGAAAACCCCACGCCGCCGCAAGCGGCCCTGCAAAAAAGGCGCCGCTGGCGCTGAAGGCAGAGCAGCACGCGGGGGAACAGAACGGGGAAGACAAGCCAGTGTCCCCCCCAAAAACCTGGGCCCGAATGGCCTGAAAACTGCAGCTCCCACGACGAAACCGGGATCCCCAGAGCCGTGCGGGAACGCGGATCCTCCCCTGGGCGAAGTCCGCTGAGCCGCTTTGCAAGAAAGGAGATGGGGAGGGTAAGTTTTCTCCCCTTAAATAAGCGTGGGGACCCCTCCCCTCCTTGGTGGCCTGATGAGGGGCCATCCAATGGATGACCTCCACGCCTCGTCGTGCCACCCCACCCACAACGACCTCACCACGCCCAAGCTATGCTGGGCGTGTTTGTAAGGCTTTACTCACCAGACCAGCTGACTGGTCAGCTAGCTGCCTAATTATCACTCTCTTAGGTGATACGGTAGAAGCTTAACCATAGTTAGAACTAACCATAGTTTGTTGTTCTAATCCTAGTGAAAATCACAAACTTACTGTCATACCATAACTTCACCTGCTAAGTTCAGGCCTGCTCCTGAAGGACATACATAGAAAAGAACATAAGAAGACCCTTGCTGGAATGGACCAAGGGTCCATCTAGTCCAGCATTCTGTTCTCAAAGTGGCCAATTATCTGCCCACGAGAAACCCACAAGCATGAGTGTAATATCATTTTCTCACTTGTGTTTCTCAGCAATTATTATATCTATACATCACCTTGCAAGAAGAGAGGGGGAAAGGTGAGGAAACTTCTTGAGGCTGCAATCCTATATCCACTTACCTGGGAGTAAGCTTCATTGAACTCAGTGGGACTTACATCTGAGTAGATATGCATAGGATTGCTCTGTTAATCATGGCTTTGCTCAGTGAAAATGTTATGTTGCTTAGCCATTGTTAATGAAAATCATGGTATTATTTCTTATCCTGGTTTGTGGCCAATCCTTAATCATTTGAACATTAAAGAAAACATGGGCAATGAAAGCCTTATATCCATTGAGCTGATGAGTCTACAGCAGAGGACGCGAGTGAAAGAAAGCCTGATGCTCTAGTTATTGGGCTACAGTGACTCTATGCAAGAATACAATATGAAATGATTAAAAAATAATCAAGAAAAACTGTAACATCAAGGGTCAGTTTTATTATCCATGATAAATGCAATAAAAACTTATGACCTGTGTATTTTCAGCTGCTCAGATATCAAAATAAGCAGTGCATATTGTGAACAGCTGCAAAACAGTTTCTCTGTGTGTGTGTGTGTGTGTGTAATAGCTGTCAGGGAGGGAACCAAAAACAGCAGGGTTGAAGCCTATGAGTAAGAAATCCAGAAAATTGCTCTATTGTCAATGCAACACACCTGATCTTCAGCATGTATCCTAATATATATATATATATATATATATATATATATATATATACCCCTAACCAGTTAGGTGACCACTTCATACATCTGGTAAGGCAGACTGTGATCAATGAAAGCCTACGCCAAAATAAATTTGTTAAAGTGCCACAAGACTCTTGTTCTTATTCAATAAATAAGCAAAAGTACCTGTGAGCCATAAGTACCAGTGATCCATAATATCTCAACCAACGTCCAAATGCAGTTCCCTCTTTCATTTATTTATTTATTTTATTAATTACATTTCTATACTGCCCAATAGCCGGAGCTCTCTGGGCAGTTCACAAAAATTAAAAACATTCAAAGTATAAAACCATAATATAAAATACAATTTAAAAGCTCAACCAGATAAAAGCAGCAGCAATGCAAAATTACAAATTTAAAACACCAAGTTAAAATTTATTCATAGACTGTTAAAATGCTGGAAGAATAAAAAGGTCTTCACCTGGCATCTAAAAGCATATAACGTAAGTGCCAAGCGAACCTCCTTAGGGAGCTCATTCCACAGCTGGGGTGCCACAGCAGAGAAGGCCCTTCCTCCTGGTAGCCACCTGCCTCACTTCCTTTGGCAGGGGCTCACGGAGAAGGACCTCTGAAGATGTCCTTAGGGTCCAGGCAGGTACATACAGGAGGAGGCGTTCCTTCAGATAACCTAGCCCCAAGCCGTTTAGGGCTTTAAATGTTAATACCAGCACTTTGAATTGGGCCCGGACCTGGACTGGCAGCCAATGAAGCTGGAAAAGGATTGGCGTGATGTGGTCTTGTCGGCCAGTCTTTGTTAGTAAATAGGCTGCCCTGTTTTGTACCAGTTGAAGTTTCTGGACCGTTTTCAAAGGCAGCCCCATGTATAACGCATTGCTGTAATCCAGACAAGAGGTTATGAGAGCACGGATAACTGTAGCTAGGCTATCTCTGTCCAGATAAGGGCGCAGTTGGTATATCAGCCTAAGCTGATAAAAGGTGCTCTTTCATTTACATGCCAACCCCCGCCCCCCTCCACCCTTCAGGGCTCAAGTTGCATTACACAGCAATAAGCAACATTAAAATCCTTTCTGCTCTAATTAACCCAGCTATTTGAGATTTTAGGTTGGCATTTCATATTTGGGCTTGTAACACTTGGGAATGAATTTGACATGGTATTATGGAAGATTTGGATGCTTTGCAGCTGGTGTCACAGCGGTAGAACTGGCACTCAGAAAATGGCATGTTTTTTAAAACTAATGATGTTGGGCCAGGTGCTTGGGTGGGCGGTTACGTAGGGTGACCCTATGAAAAGGAGGACAGCCTCCTGTATCTTTAACAGTTGCATAGAAAAGTGAATTTCAGCAGATGTCATTTATATATATGGAGAACCTGGTGAAATTCCCTCTTCATCACAACAGTTAAAGTTACAGGAGCTATACCAGAGTGACCAGATTTAAAAGAGGGCAGGGCACCTGCAGCTTTAACTGCTGTGATGAAGAGGGAATTTCACCAGGTTCCTCATATATACAAATGACACCTGCTGAAATGTCCTTTTCTATGCAACTGTAAAGATACAGGAGCCCTGTCCTCCTTTTCATAAGGTCACCCTAGATTACGGGACATCTCCAGGCACTCTTGAATGAAACAGATTATCTAGATCCATTTCAATCGGGCTTCAGGCTGGGTTTTGGAATGGAAATGGCCTTTGTCACCCTGAGGGAAGACCTTTGCCAGGATAGGGACAGTAGGTGAGTGATCCTGTTAATTCTCTTGGATCCTTCAGCAGCTTTCGATACCATCAGCCATGGTATCCTTCTGGATAGATTGCCTGGGCTGGGATTTG
The DNA here is from genome assembly GCF_023053635.1 of Elgaria multicarinata webbii. Classification (NCBI taxonomy): domain Eukaryota; kingdom Metazoa; phylum Chordata; class Lepidosauria; order Squamata; family Anguidae; genus Elgaria; species Elgaria multicarinata. The sequence continues at coordinate 75,191,701 of NC_086180.1, read as the reverse complement.
GAGGCACTGTGGTACAGTGGTTCTGTTCCTGATTGGATGGCTGATTCTAGAAGGTGATGCTGAAGAATTATTGCTCTGTGCCTTGGCAACTATGTTATGAGTTTCCACAGGGCTCTATTTTACCCCCTATGCTATTCAACATCTATATGGAATTGCTGGGGGAGGTTATCTAGAGGTGTGAGCTGAGGTGACATCAATATGCAGAATTTTAACACCCAGAAGATTTAGTCTTACCAGATGTGTTGCTAGGAAAATCTTGCTCCTGAAAGTAAACAAATACAAGTGTGTGGGAGGTGATCTCTGGCATGTGTGAGAAAGCACGCCACAGCAAGGCATTTAAATAGTCTAATCTAGGTCAGTTGCAGTAATGTGGAGTTACACCATGCAGTTACAAGTTAAAGAGGCAACACAACTATTTAGAATTAACTGTGGATATAAATGGAGATCCAATTAATTCAAGGGATAGACGTGATATGTTGGCTGGAAAAATGGTAAGAGGAATTCAAAGGCTAAAGCCAATAAAGTTAAAGGAAAACAGACAGATCTAGGTTGTCATTTAAGCCAACTGGAGCCATGAATTTTAGTTTGTATATCACAAAGCTTCCCTCTTGGTCAATGCCTCAGATAACACAGTGCGTTTATAAGGGATCTGTTGAAGATGTTCCAGAGGGCAGGGGGAGGGGGGGGGGGGTCAAAGAATCATGTGGATGGTGTTGTTGTACAAAATGTGTGGTCACTGTGTGATATCTTGCTTTTATCTCTGTGATCCTGAGTCTGGAAGTTTGTCCCACACATGACTTGGGACAAGGACATTGGGTGACATAAATTACATGGTCTGAACTATGGTTAGTAAATAATCATGAAGTGCATTTCTTATTGTCCAGTTTGAACTCCTTGATTTATAGGGATTGCAGAGAGCACATACAATGCCTTCACTTGGAGTGGCCAGTGATTTTATGGGCTTGAGAATTGCTGTGTGGTACATCTGTGTGAACCAATCTGTCACAAAGATTAGAGATTCTGTGAAATCCCATGAGTGGATGGTTATTGCAGCCTAGAATTTCCTGGACCAAATGCGATTAATTATCTGAGAAAGGTGATTGAATTCTAGAGACCAAAACAATCTGTTACTCCTTGTTCCAGCATTGGGCTGAACCAAAGTCAGTCTGCTGGTTCTGTTTGCTCTAGCTCTGGAGGAATTGATGACACATCTGAGAAAACCCCTGTCTAGGAGTTCTCTGGTGAAAAGATCTGCATGTGTGTTGTACGTGTTGCCAAATGTGCTATTTCTTTCTAAGTGTGACAATTACGGGTGTGCTCCGCTCCGTTACGGATCCCTGGATTTGAAGTGGAGTGGGCTGATCCGGACCTACGAAGCCCAGTTCCAGAGCGGATTGGGGGAGGTTTGGATCGGCCCGAAGCAGTTCAGAATGGTCCGAAGCGCCTCGGACCGTTCCAAAGCTTTGGAGCCAGGTAAGTGGGGGAGGGGAGCTTACCTGGCTCCCCCATCCACCGCTGCCATGGTCCATGCGGTGATGGCGGCAAAGCCAGGTAAGGGGGGATGGGGCTTACCTGGGTCCGTTGTCCACCGCGGTCCATGGGGCGGCTTCAGCTGCCAACCAGGCCTAACACCAGAAATAGGCCGTGGCCTATTTCTAGCCTTAGGCCTGGGCAGCAGTTGAAGTCACCCCACGAACCACGACAGATGATGGATGGTGGAGCCAGGTAAGTGGGGGAGGGGGCTTACCTGGCTCCGCCATCTGCCGCCGCTGCAGTACATGAGGCAGCAGATGGCGGAACCAGGTAAGAGGGGGAGGGGCTTAATCGGCCCCCATTTTGTCCCCCTTCCCCACTTATCTGCCTCCACCATCCGCCATGGAAGCAAGTAAGTGGGGAAAGGGGGGCAAAATGGGGCCAAATATCGATCCGGACCTCTGGATCTTGCTCCGGATCTGGTTCCGGAGTGGATCGGGGAGGTCTGGATCAACCCAAACCAGTTCGGGCCCGAAAGATGGAGGTACTTTTAGTGAGTTTCTTTCTCTTGACCTTTCTTTATGGTCCATTACACTAACACTAGGAGGCACTGTGGTATAGCACAATTATGAAATACACCAGGGTTTCTTGCTGCCATTCACAGAAATATCAGACTTTACTCATTAGAACACACACATATACACCCCGCTATAATGTTTGCAAAGCTTCGGCTATTGGGTGGTATAAAAATGTAATAAATAAATAAATAAAGCATGGAAGAAGCCCTGGAGAATGACAATGTCATGCAAATCACCTGTAAACTACAATGAGTGAGAAATCACAAGCGCACAATCAATGCCTCATGTAGAAAGGCTCTAGATTTTTTCCACACAGAATGTAATTTTGCTTGCTATGATTTTTTAAACAGAGGATACACAAATCCATCTAAAACATCTCTTAAGCAATAAGTGACAAAGCTTCTGTTTCATTATTTTAAAATTAAATCTATATTTTCAGTGAAAATTATGACGTGCATTATTTTTCCTTGGATTTCAGTTGCCATCACTGTTTTTCAATGTGAATTTAATTAGTTTGTCTACCAAGTCAATTATACATTCAGATGATGTCCCTAGCTAACATCAGTTCTCAGTTTGATATTTATAATTACTAGAGGATATCCAGAATCAAAGCATGAACGGAAGGAAGGGTACACTTTTCCAGGGCCTGGAGAATCAAGGACACCTGGCCAGACTGCAACTCCATTACCATGAGGAAAAACATTGAAGCTAAATTGTATATTATGCTTGAGGATATTTATGGAAAGCTATTTCCAGTGGAGGAGTTGGAAGCATGGTGTGTGTATGTGTGTGCTAGCTGAATAGATAGATGGATGTGTGTGCTAGCTGAATAGATAGATGGATGGATGGATGGATGGATGGATGGATGGATGGATGGATGGATAGATAGATAGATAGATAGATAGATAGATAGATAGATAGATAGATAGATATTAAGCCCAGGATGGGCCATGTAATTTCAAAAATGTAGAAAATGCAATTTCAGCATTAAAATAGAAACATTGCTTTCATGACTCATGAGACTGGACGGATGGGATGGGACTGTGGTATGTGTGTGGAGGGGAGGACCCCTGTTACAAGTTTGTTCTGGGCCCCAAAAGCTGATGATGATGATGATGATGGCATTGTTTTAGCCAGGCTGTTTTCCATGGATGCTCCATCCAGAACTGTTGGCTGCTCAAGTTGGGAGGCAGCCTGAAAAATGGCAGGGACTGTGAAGGACACATACCTGTCTGTCACTGACACCATGTGTTTTGGATGATGGGTGTTTACTATCTGTTCCCAGAAATCAGGCAAGGGACAGTCAGCATGAGACAAACGCTTACAACCATGAATGGTGCCATTCCCCACCACTTGTAGAGGAGGGCATTAAGACTGTGAAACACTTCACTCCACCTTGAACTGAAGTTGCCACACTTTGTATCTCCTAAATCCGCCTCCCCAACGTGGTTTCCTCCAGGTCGGTTGAATATCTCCCATCAGTCCCAGTCAGCATGGCCAATAGTCAGTGATGATGAGTGTTGTAGTCCAAAATATCTGGAGACACCATGTTGGAGGCACCATGTTAAGAAGGATGTCTTAAGTTTATTTATTTATTTATTACATTTATACACTGCCCAATAGCTGAAACTCTCTGGGCAGTTTGCAAAAGTTAAAAACAGTAAACAGTAAAAAAAAAGTATACAAAATTTAAAACCATCAAAAACATAAAAACAACAGTATAAAAACAACAGTATAAAACAACAGTATCCATTTAAAAACAACAGTTCTAGGATCAATTAAAAAACAAACTTAGCGTTGTTAAATGCTTGGGAGAAGAGAAAAGTCTTGACCTGGCACCTGAACGATAACAGTGCCAGGCAAGCCTCATAGGGGAGATCATTCCACAGTCGGGGGGCCACCACCGGAAAGGCCCTTTCCCTTTTTGCCATCGTCTGAGCTTCCCTCGGAGTAGCCACTTGGAGGAGGACCTTAGATGTTGAGCGCAGTGTATGGGTAGGTTCATGTCGGCATGTGAACAGGCGGATCCTTTAAGCAGTCAGTGGCAAAGAATCTCCAAGGGGACACTCACAAGTATAGCTAAAGCTCTTCCCAATCCCACTGACTAAGCTCATTGGGAGAAAAAATAATACAGATAATAATGATAACTAACGTGCTTTTCACAAGGGCACCCTCCAGGTGGAATGGCCTCCACCTGGAGGCCTGACTGGTGCTGGCACTAGTTTCATTCCAGTGCCAAGTTAAGACATGGCGTATTAACAAAGCCTTTGATGGCTAAATTCACCGAGCCTGCACATACTTTAAATTCTTTCAATTGGTTTTACTGTTTTAAAATTCTGTTCTGGTTTTAGCTTAGTAATGGTTTAATTTGTTTTCAGCTGTGTATATTTATTGTTTTATATTGTTTGTATGAATTTATCTGTACACCGCCCTGGATTCCTTGTAATATAGGGCGGGACACAAATGTCTTAATAAATAAATAAAAAATAATAAAATGTGTATCTACCTCCCACCCCTAATGTCCCCAATACATGGAGGGAGGGGTCCTGATCAAGGGGAGAGCTTTCATGTATACAGCGGTATGCCCGTAAGTTCTCTATTCCAATAATGTGCGCAACACTGTGCCATGGGAAGTGGGCCAGAGGGTTCATGCACTGGGGGCCAAGAGGCAGGCTGAGCATGTGGATAGGGAGGCATTTTTCTCCCTCTCCCATAATACTAGAACCCAGAGTCATCCCATGAAGTTGATTGGTTGGATATCCAGGACAGACAAAAGGAAGGACTTCTTCACACCACACATACTGTAGTTAAACTATGGCATTCACTAGTGATGTAGTGATGCCAACGGTTTGGATGGTTTTTAAATGGAGTTGGATACATTCCTGGAGGAGAAAGCTATCAATGGCTACTAATCCTGATGGCTATGTACTACCTCCAGCATCAGAGGCAGTAAGCCTGTATATACCAGTTGCTGGGGAACATGGGTGGAAGCATGCTGTTGCACCGTGTCCTGCTTGTGGGTTCCTGGTCGACAGCTAGTTGGCCACTGTGTGAACTGAGTGCTGGACTAGATGGACCCTTGGTCTAATCCAGCATGGCTCTTATGTTCTTATGTACTCTGCCCTCCATGTATGCAGTATAAACATGGAAACTTAGGCCATGGCTAGACCAGGCCTATATCCCAGGATTGTCCTGGGATCATCCCTGTGCATCCAAATGACACCCAGGGGATCCCGGGAGCAGGCAGGGCTGGCCCCTCCATTTGCCTGGGGGAATAATGACTTTGAATGTGAACAGCTCTTAAATGGGGTTACTGGGAATTCCCAAGAGCCCTGTTTTCTACATGTGAAATAGGGCCAATCCAGGCAAGTGGGAGTCCAGCCCCTTGGCTCATCACTTCAATAACACTGCTTCAAGGAGGGGGTGTAATCACAATAGTCATGTATTACTCATCATCACCACCACATTTCTTATTGTTATTATTGCTACATTTCCATAGTGCCCCATAGCTGAAGCTCTCTGGGTGGTTTACAAAGATTAAAAATCATTAAAATACAGTATACAAAGTTTTAAAACCACTTACATAAAAGCACACCAACAGAAAACACAGAGAGAGTTAGCATATATTTAAAAATAACTTTAAGCAATCATGTACTCCTCTGCTATAGGGAGGGTATTTGTGAGGTTTTACTCTTATTTTCACCTGCCTGCTAATAATTCAAGTGAGTTAAGAAAAAAATATTTGCCAAACTTGTAGGCAAGTTCAGATTTAAAAGTACAGATTTAAAAATAAATATGTTATTATTCAAAAGGGGTACTGCCAATAAAATCCTAGTCAAAAACTATTGTATTAAATTCAGAGACTCCCTGCCAGGTTTCTAATCGGGAATGTAATTGAATGCTCTTATAGTTTGCTACTATGACTGTCACTATTAAGTCAATTAATTAGCTAACCATTAAAAAAAAGTCCAAAATGTTAGCCTGCAGAAAATTGTTGAGGTTTTGCTGTATCTCATGAATGGTTAATGAATTTGTTTTACTTCACTGACAAACTGCCAGCTTGACTTTTGTCAAAGCTGGGCCAGATACAGTATGTGCTGGAGTTGCTCAGCAGCAGATTTTACCCTGAAAATCATTACATTACAATATGGGCAAAGTGGATGGATGACGCCCAGGGGATCCTGGGATCAGGGAGGGATGATCCTTCCCTTGCCCCGGGATCTCATCCTCCACTTTAGACCCAGTTTTTCCACAGTCTCAGGCTGAGCCCGAGACTGCAGAATGTGTGGCCAGGCGTCACAGTTTGTCCCAGCTCCTCGTGGTTCCTCATGAGGAGCCGGGACCCGCGCATGGGATGCAGAGCTCCTCAGGAGCTTTGCGCCCATTGGGGAGGGGAAGCGGGGAATTTTAAAAATTTTTTTTAAAGGACTTACCTTTTGTGTACAAGTGCTCGTGCGCTCCTGTCTCTTTAAAAAAAATGGCGGGCGCAACACCGTTCCCTCTGAGGTCATCATGTGCTGCGTGTGTACAGAGGGGGAGATCTCGCACTAAAAATATCATGGGAGTACCACATTGCTGATTAACTGCCAGGACAACACCATAGGTCAGTTTCAAATGAAACTGACCAATCAAACCCAGCCAAGTCCTTGCAACTTCCCCCTAGCCACCTCACCAGTAGGGGAGGGGCTACAGATGCAAAGCACATGGCAATTTCAGCTGCAATTCCCCTTCTGACCACTACATGGAAGTATATAAGCTATTATCCTGCCTCAGCACAGTGTGACCCTGCCGTTGCAGCATGAGCACCAGGTCATCACCTATTCTCGAGAATAAACATTTGGTGCCCAGCGCCTTGCCTGTGATCTTTTGCGAGTGTCTCGATATTGGACTTGGATACACTCGGGTTAGGCATAATTTATGCAACACTAGTTCAATTGGCAACAAACCTCACCATTTTAGCCATCAAACAGCAATTCTTGCCTTTCTCTTATTGCTTCATTGTTGTCAATCAACAGGAGGCTGTCATGAAAGGCTCATTAGGCTTTATGTCAAATTTTATTCTTGAATTACTCCATCCAGTGGAGAACATTGGTGCAAATGAGAAGAGAAAGAGAAGGAGGAGAAGGGAAAAGAAGAAGTCTTTCAGATCATAGTTCTAGAACTTGGCATTCAACCAGAATAGTCAGCACTGTTGGAGGGCATGCTAAAAGCCTGTGTCTGCCATTATAAACTACAGGGGACAGATTACTACTTCGGCCACCATATTTTTCATAAGATATGAAATGCTGTGGCAGCATAGTAAACTCAGAGCTACAGATGCTAATATAACAGCTGTGGATGGCTTTATAATTAAGCATATTTTGGACCTAATGAGAAAATGGTGGTATTAGAATTCTGACTCTGTGCCATCTGTCAGCAATTTCATAGGCTTCCCTTAGGGATCTCAAGAACATCTAATAAAACCAAGGATCTCACTGAAACAAGTCTTTTTCAGGGGCAGAATAATGATCAAAAAGCTGTTTTCCCCCCCTGCAGCAGAAATAAAATCCTCAGAACCAGTTCTTGTGTTAGAAAGGCATTTCTGTATTTCATATGACTGAATAATATGACTGAACAACAGAAACACTTGGTCATGTAGGAAGTGTTTATTTATGATGCTTTCCTATATTGGTGCTATCCCAGTTCCCAGAACCATAAACATCTGTAACTGGAGGAGTACTGGTTAAACAACATACTACAACAGTTCATAAGGGTGCAATTCTGTTTTAGACAGAAGAATGTTCTACAACTCTATGCTGGAAGTTGTAAGGCTTTCTTCCATCTAAACATGCATAGGATTGTGTCCTAAACCACTAAATCCTTATGATGCCAGAAAGTAGGAGTTGCTATTGTTCAAACTCCACTCTGGATCCAACTATTTCTCTGCTTCACAGCAGATTTGTCACCTGACCATGATCATTGTTGCCAAAGGTATAGCATGTCAATCCATGTTCCAGTGGCACAGTGTCATGGGCCAGTTCATGATACCAGTGTAATATGATCTAGTGATATATCATTGACACTGGTATCACTGAGGTCCATGTCCCTCTTAACTAGGGGTGTGCACGGACCCCCCGCTCCGCTTCACTTGCAGATCCGCCATTTTCCGGATCGGGCCGCTCCGCCCCCGCTCCGCCCACTTCCGCTCCGCTCCGCTCGGAGCTCCGGATCCGGATCCGGAGCTCCGTTTCCCCCCCCCCATAGGCTTGCATTGAAAGCTAAAAAATTATACAACTTTTTTTCTGTTCAAGTTAGAAACCTCATGTTTGGCACCATGACACCTCATGGGGATATACACACGCACGCCAAGTTTCAAAGCAATCCCATCATCCCCTGATTTTTGGCGAATTTTTGAAAATTGGGCACCCCACACACAACATCCCTGCGAGGTGGGCAGGGGAGGAGGGAGGGAAGGCAGGCAGGCATGCAGCTGGCATTTCTGGGGGCATAAGGAAGTGAGCCAAGGATAAGCCAGTAATGCATATAAAATGGAATAAATCAATAAATAAACAAAGGAGGGGTGGAATTAAAAGCAGCAGTGTTGCTCAATAAACAGCAAGAAGAATTTTTTTAAAAAGGCTATATCTGTCTTTTACCAGCAATAGGGGGACGTGCCCGGGGGAGGGGGAAGTAGCTGCCAGTTCAAGACAGCCACCAACAGCTCTGAGAAGAAGTAAAACGCTCACTTCAACTCATAACAGGCATTGCTCCACCACTGAAAAGTGACCATTCACTTCAACTCATGATAGGCATTGCTCCACCGTTTTACTCTCTTTGGAAGGCTCTAATGGCCTTCCAGTGCAGGAGAGAGTGGGGGCACGTCCACGATGAGATGCCCTAGGGGAGCTCATCCCCTTGCACCACATCGATTCAGTTGTTCACCAAGGTTAGGGTGGGGAGCAGTGCTGTGTTTCTATCTCTTATTCTTGGCTTAGTATATGATTTCAGGTTGTGTTTGTGCATTTGGTGGGGCTACTGTGTTAAAAAACACGGGGAAAAGCCCGTTCAGATGAAGAAAGAGAAGTTTCCCAGAATCCCAAGTTACCCGTTTTGCCTATGCCCTCCTCCAACTTTGGGATCATCATGACCGGGAGCTGACTCTGCCCCTCAGCCCTTTGAAAAAGGTATTTTTCCCGCCGATTTTTTAAAAACTTCTAGCCCGCGACCCGTACGATGCAGAAAGTTGAGAGTAGTCTCAAAATGACCCCCATCCACGACTCTCTGTGCACAAGAATTTTCAGAATGATAGCTTAAAACCCCCCCCAGTTATCCCCGATTCTTTCCCTCAATGCAATCCTATGGGCGAAAAGCCGAAAACGCCGTTTGAGCCGCGCGGTTGACCCGATTTTCACAAAAAATATAGCACGCGACCCAGACAACGCAGAGAGGTGAGAGTGGTCTCAAAATGACCCCCATCCACGACTCTCTGTGCACAAGAATTTTCAGAATGATAGCTTAACCCCCCCCCCCCCAGTTATCCCCGATTCTTTCCCTCAATGCAATCCTATGGGCGAAAAGCCAAAAACGCCGTTTGAGCCGCGCGGTTGACCCGATTTTCACAAAAATATAGCACGTGACCCAGACAACGCAGAGAGGTGAGAGTGGTCTCAAAATGACCCCCATCCACGACTCTCTGAGCACAAGAATTTCTAGAATGATAGCTTCAAAAACAACCTAGTTATGCGCGATTATTTGCCGCAATGCAATCCTATGGCGAAATGTTTTCAAGATGGCGACCGGAGCGCTCCGCCTGAACTAGGAGCTCCGAAAAATGGCCGCTTCTCTTCGCCTTGCTTCTAGGGGGTCCGCGGTCCGCTCCTACTCCGCCTCTGGGTAAGGCGGAGCAGGCCAATCCGCTACTGCTTCTACGCTCCTAATCGGAGCGGATCACACCCCTACTCTTAACCATTATTTGGCACAGCAACATATAGGAAGCCTCATTGTAACTACTGTACAGAACTTTATTTCCATGTGATCAGAAAACACACACACACACACACATCCCTAGAATATCTATGGAGCAACAACAACAAAAATCACCCTGATGCAGTCAGCATTTCATTCTCGTTCCCTTCCCATGTATGTGTGGATCTCATTGAAAGGGTAGGGCTTTTATCGTGTGCTCATGATTGGTCACTCACAGAAGTGTGAGGGTCCTTTACACAACACCATCAACCTCCAGAGCCTCTCCTGTGCTTTATAACATCCCATTTTGTATAATAAAAAAGGGGAAGTCATTTTTTCTAGATGCACAATGAAGCACTTTATGTGTACTTCTGCAATCCATCTATACCACAGTGCCATTGTACAATGAAACATTTAGAACTTGCAGAAAAAGGAAATCCGTGGGGGGGAAGCACATGTAAACATGTGTAAAGGAGCCAATCTTAATCCTGCAAAGAATCTGGAAACAGAAGCCCCAGTAAAGGTGTGGGATGAAATTCTGATGTAGAGAAGCCATTTTCCTGCCACTTCCCGTACCACCACTACACCTAAAAAAAACACCCTATTTGACATCAAAATACTTGATGGGAAGGTGTGGATGTGTGTTTGATCTTGCAGTATCCCAGCTGCTGAATTAAACCACAAAATATTCTAAAGGTCTTCTTTTCTCTCCATCCTGCGCCTTTTTTTGTGATGTTATCTTATACTCTCATTGCATTATACAGTGCACGTACTAGCCACATAATTTCCTTCACTTCCCAGTTTCTATTAAGAACACTGCTAATAGCCCAACAATGAACACCAATCGAGTTAGGACTATAGTTGTGAGTTCCCAGACATTTGGAGAGAATATCTTGAAGCATATGGGGATAAAACATTAGAAGACTATGGATTTACAGATATTTTGGTGCTCTGTTTCTTTTCTTTGATCCTTCTTCTTTCCTCTATTCCTTTCTGCTATTTGTTCTTTTTTTGCCTTGCATTGTAATTTTATGTATTTATTCGATTTGTTCATCACCTTTCCATCAAGAAAATGGTGCCAAAGGTGGTTGGAGACAGAGTGGAAGAAAAGCAGGACATGAAGGTCATGTTTGGATTAGGGGTGTGCACGGACCTCCCACTCCGCCCTGTGGGCCGATCCGAAAATGTCGGATCAGCCCGCTCCACTCCGCGCCGCTCCGCCCATACTCCGCTCCTCTTCGCCGCGGAGCTCCGGCTCCGAATCGGAGCTCTGCAGTGGAGGGGAGTGGCACCAGGTAAAGCTGGGAGAGGAGGGCGGGGGGGTTACCGGACCCTGCCGCTGTCACCGCCCGTGCAGCGACGGCAGCAAAGCCCAATAAGGGACCAAGGGGGAGGGGGCCTTACCTACCTCCGTCCGCGGTCCATCGGCTTCTTCAATTGAGCCCACGGTTCAACCAGGAAGTCTGGGCCGCAAGTGCGGCCTAGACTTCCTGGTTGAACCGCGGGCTCAATTGAAGAAGCCGACGGACAGCGGACAGCGGACAGAGGCAGGTAAGGGAGAGGAGGGGGGGTTACCGGGCCCTGCCACTGTCGCCGCATGGGTGACAGCGACAGCGGCAGGGCCCGGTAAATCCCACTTACCTTTCCGGCAGAGCTCCGGATCGAGGCGAAGGATCCGCTTTCACCTCGATCCTCTTCACCACGCTCCGCTGAACCCCCCCAATCCTCTTCGCCTCCGCCTTAAGGGGAGGTTAGAAGCGGAGCACATCCCTAGTTTGGATGACACTTTAGGCAAAGGAGGGAGGAACAGGCAATTCACAGTACGTTATGCTGCTGGTATTCCCCAGACAAGATGTTGCCCCATCCCCGTCAAGCGGCTGAAACTCCCATCGTCCTTCCAGCTCACGGTGGCTCCACCCTCCCTCCTCCTAGGGCTATCCCATCAGCCATTGCAAGTTCTGCCAGCTATAGAGGAGCGGCTAGGGCACACTCAGCCACTCCTGCCGGAGGACTCTAAAATAGCTCACTCAACACATGAAATTAACGGAGCCTGCCACATGACACAATAAGCAATGGGTCTCCGGATAAGCAACAGAGCAGCCCATTGTTTTTCTCCATTGCTTAATTTGAGAAAACAGCGCACCATCAGTTGTCCGCCTTCCCCCAGTCGACACGATAAGCAACGCAACAGATGATTGCTTAATTAATCAACCTGTTGCTTAGCATGTCGTATGAACCCAGCTGAAGTCTGTGGTGTAGAGAAGTATTGGAGTACTGTTTGCATTGCTTTCAGAAAAATAAGAAAATGGCCTAATTTAAAGGGAAATGGAGGAAGAGAAAGGAAGGAAGGAAGGAAGGAAGGAAGGAAGAAAGACTATGTAGTCCTTTAAAAAAATATTTGGGGCTTCAGTGATTGAAGATGGGAATGGGAGGAGTTACTTAGCCCTTTCTTCACCTGCTGTTTCCTGCTCCAGATCCCACATATCCTTGCAGCTTTCTTCGCCACAGGGTTTCAGAAGTATGTTGTTACATTCTTTGCTCCAGGTGAGTCAATCCTAAGCCAAAAAAGCTTCTCCTCAGGAATTCAAGAAGCTTGCAGGCTACCAATCTATATTTTTGCAGTTTTCTCCAAGAAGTAAGCTGCTGAAGTTACTTAGACCTTCTGAACTGATGTGTTCCAAAAGATTCCAAATGCCTCAAGCAATATGATCAGTGATGCAACATTTAAATTGCAAAGACACATGGCAGAACAGAAATAATGGATTTTTCTCCTGAGTGCTCAACTTTCGTCGTTATAAATGTAATTAGTATCTGTTGGTGTAAATTCCCACCAACATAAACACAACAGCAGCTTCAGAAGAAAGAAATATATCCCACATAGAGCCTCTCTTGTGAAATTTAAATGTCCTGATGTGCATTTAGTAATTGAGCTGCCTGCAGCTGTAGTAATTACCTTTGCATTCATATTTGTGTGCATAATAATTACAAAGTCTGTGGATTTCATAGAGATGATCCTCCTGTGCTATGAGCATGTTTAGTGATTTCAGTTATGAGTGTACACAACATTAGTTATTAACGTCATGATCATCTTCATCGGAGGCTTCTAGCCAAGCCAAAATGAATCACGCTCCTCTGATGGAGAATCCAAAGCATAGATACTAGAGGTACATTGAGCTTGGTGGGACTTACTTCAAAGTAAACATACTTAGGACTGGGCTGGCTTTTCAATACATAAAGGCAAACACCACATGGGACAGGATCATAACTACTAACCGGCATTAAACCTCAATCATAGATTCCTCATTAGGAACCTCAAAAGACTGACTTCTCAGCTGAATGCACAAGTTCTAAAATGGTTCAACTGCATGGATATATTCACAGCAATGGGCAATGTTAATAGCACATATTATCTTATTAATGTTGTTAATCTCTGCAACCCCTCTAATCCACTCTGGCAACTCCAGCCACTTAAATAAAAGAGTCCTTCCAGCTCATGGAAGATTCCAACACAGGTGGAGAGAACTCCAATTCATGTGCTCTCTCACTAAGTGGGTAGTAGTATGTTAATCAGTTTTGTAGGACTGAACTGCTCACTATTTGGGGGGATATTTTTTTTAAAAAAACAACACACACCATCTTTTGACAATTCTTTGGCCATAAAACCATCTACGTTTTCATTTACATGCTTTACTGTTCATTTAAATGGTCTTGATCAATTGGTTTCCTTTCCTCTCACAGTTAACGTTATATAGCCATGTCTGATTGGCTATGTGCTATAGTGATATCATGCCTGATTGGCTTTGATCACCCATGTGACTAATCTAAAAAACATTGCCTGCACTCTCAGTTGGTTTGATTTGCATTCAGCTATGTCATCACATAGCCAAATCTTTTTCTTTTAATCAAATGTTTTATTAAATTTTCATGTGAGTAATACGAATTCATTCAAACAAAAACAAGGAAACACAGGGGACACCTTACAGTTTGACAAAGGCAGCACAGAGTATTAATGACTGAATTAAATTCCAAGTTCATTTAGTTCATAAAAGTAGCAAAGTTCATTTATTTATTTATTATTGCATTTATATCCTGCCTTTTTTTCTCCTTAAGGAATCCAACGTGGCGTACATAATCCTTCTCTCCATTTCATCCTCACAACAACAACCCTGTGAGGTATGTTGGGCTGAGAGCCTGTGACTGGCCCAAAGTCACCCAGTGGGTTTCCATGGCTGAGTGGGGACTAGAACCTGGATCTCCTGACTCCCAGTCCAGCACTCTAGCCGCTACACCACAGTGGCAAGTTGATGTTCAGACTGTCAGAGAGGAATAGACTAAGGAGCTGAAATGCTCTATACAATCTAACCAGTGGTGCTCTAGCTTCCATATGTAGTATTTCTGTAGATTTAAAATTGAGACTGCAGGAATCCACCCTAAAGCATACCTGACAGATGGTTGTCCAGCTGCCTCTTGAATGCCTCTAGTGTGGGAGAGCCCACAACCTCCCTAGGTAACAGGTTCCATTGTCATAGTGCTCTAACAGTCAGGAAGTTATTCCTGATGTCCAGCCGGAATCTGGCTTCCTTTAACTTGAGCCCGTTATTCCGTGTCCTGCACTCTGGGAGGATCAAGAAGAGATCCTGGCCCTCCTCTGTGTGACAACCTTTTAAGTATTTGAAGAGTGCTATCATGTCTCCCCTCAATCTTCTCTTCTCCAGGCTAAACATGCCCAGTTCTTTCAGCCTCTCCTCATAGGGCTTTGTTTCCAGACCCCTGATCATCCTGGTTGCCCTCCTCTGAACACGCTCCAGCTTGTCTGCGTCCTTCTTGAATTGTGGAACCCAGAACTGGATGCAATACTCTAGATGAGGCCTAACCAGGGCCAAATAGAGAGGAACCAGTACCTCACGCGATTTGAAAGCTATACTTCTATTAATGCACCCCAAAATAGCATTTGCCTTTCTTGCAGCCATATCACACTGTTGGCTCATATTCAGCTTGTGATCTACAACAACTCCAAGATCCTGCTCGTTTGTAGTATTGCTGAGCCAAGTATCAGCAACGGAGTGCTTATATTAACATAGTGGAAATATTAAATCCTTCTTTCCCCCTCTTTTTTCTTTTTGTGTTAATGGTGATCTAAATGGTTATTGTGCATTGATATGTTGTATCTAAAGGAATCCTACATCTAGTTCTATTTGACATCAGTAGTATTCTTTTGATGGTCACATTTTGAGGTAATCCATAAAGCGATACCAAGTACTGGTAAAAGAGTCTTGAGTCCTGTTGCCCTGTAAGTATTCTAACCTTATCTCAGCACTACTGTGGCTGAACACTTTACCAGGTCATGGTTGGTATGCTGTCGTTGGCTGGGAAGTTGTCAAATCATTCCATTACTTTGTATCTTAATTGTTACTCATTTTGCTGTTGTATTCAAAAACATTTCTTCAGTTGTGGATCACCGGGGATGAAAAATTGCCAAACCCAAGTGAATCACATTCTTTTAAAGTGCTTTCATCTCTCCACAAACATTAATTAAAATATACCCATTTGCAAAGTGGTGTAATTAAGAACTCAGAAGCAAAGAGGGTTAAGAGTTTGTGGATAATCCTCCTCAAGTTGGAGAGGGAGGGTGTTCTAGAAGAAAATCAGAGCAGCCTGGATAGTACCCTAGCTCTTCCTTCCATAATGGAGCCCTGTTTTTAGGAGATCCAAAATTAAAAGCTTAAAGCAGTCCCGCAATACCTGTGACCCACCCAACTATTTGGTTGCTTCATTGGTGGCTTGCTTGCTTGGGGCTCATCTACACCAAGCAGGATATTCCTCTATGGAAGCAGTATGAAAGTGGTATATAAAAGGCAGGAGCCACACTACAGCTTTATAGTGGTATTGAAGTGCACTGCATGATTATTTATTTATTAATTTATTTATTACATTTCTATACCACCCAATAGCCAGAGCTCTCTGTGCAGTTCACAAAAATTAAAAACATTCAAAGTACAAAACAACAGCACAAAACCATAACATAAAATACAATTTAATAGCTCAACCAGATAAAAACAGCAGCAATGCAAAATTACAAAATTAAAACACCAAGTTAAAATTTATTTATAGACTATTAAAACGCTGGGAGAATAAAAAGGTCTTCACCTGGTGTCTAAAGGCATATAATGTAGGTGCCAAGCGAACCTCCTTAGGGAGCTCATTCCACAGCTGGGGTGCCACAGCAGAGAAGGCCCTCCTCCTGGTAGCCACCTGTCTCACTTCCTTTGGCAGGGGCTCACGGAGAAGGACCCCTGAGGATGTCCTTAGGGTCCGGGCAGGTACATATGGGAGGAGGCGTTACTTCAGATAGCCTGGCCCCAAGCCATTTAGGGCTTTAAATGTTAATACCAGCACTTTGAATTGGGCCCGGACCTGGACTGGCAGCCAATGAAGCTGGAAAAGGACTGGCGTGATGTGGTCTCATCGGCCAGTCCCTGTTAGTAAACATGCTGCCCTGTTTTGTACCAGTTGAAGTTTCCGGACCATTTTCAAAGACAACCCCACGTATAACACATTGCAGTAATCCAAACGAGAGGTTATGAGAGCATGGATAACTGTAGCTAGGCTATCTCCATCCAGATAAGTGCAAGATAAGTACTACACTCCTGCTTTATAGTGGTACTGACATGCACTGACAACTGTTAGGGCCCATAACACATCTACACCAAGCAGGATATAACACTACGAAAGTGGTATGAAAATGGTATATGGCATGTGTCAATGGGCCCCAACCGTTGTCAGTGCACTTCAATACCGCTATAAAGCAGTAGTGTGGCTCCTACCTTTTATATGCCGCTTTCATACCACTTTCATAGTGAAATATCCTGCTTGGTGTAGATGAGCCCTTGGTTTCTTGGTCACTTGATTGAGTGGTTATTTGCTCACTTGCTTGCTTGGTTAGTTGCTTGCTTGTTTGCTTGTCTGGTTTCTTGCTTATTTGCCTGGTCGTTTGCTTAGCTGGCTACTTGGTGCTTGTTCTCTTGCGTGGAAGCATTCCAGAATTTCATTTGGTTGTCTTGTCAGAAATCAGTTCTTTTGCTTTTAAGATTTGGTGTTTTTTCTCTCCTCCGCACCTCCCACCTGGCCATTTTATCAAGAGAGAAAATGGATCGCTTCAAGGTTCTTTTCCTAGTACTGATCACCACCTGTTTCATGCAGCAGTGAAAGCATTTATGATATTCTAGCATATGTTGTGCAACCTGCAATAAAATATTAGCCAAGTATTATTCTACTTTGCACATGAAATAACATTTGCTTAACTGTGCTACTGAAAATGTATCGTGAAGAGTGGTTATGTTTTTGGCAGCTGAAATCCACAGTGAACTATAGGTGACCAGTTAACCATCCGTTCTTCAATTAACTGCAAAGTAACCATCTGAGAGTTACATTAAAATTGAGGTCTTTTATTCCTAGAGTATTATTCTTGAGGGGAGAAATATCTAAATTGAGCTTCTGAAAAGCACAGATGGTAAGTCTGGTTTTGAAGAGGCACTGTGAATTGACAAAAATGCACCATATGTTTTAAAAAGATAAATGAATCAAAATTGCCTTTTGCTTTCCACCACTGGGAAGAGAAGGGTTATGACCCTTTAATGGTCAGTACTTCAAGAATAATTTCAGGTGTGAAAAGGTCTGTTGCCATTTAAGATATTCACCTTGGAAGTAATCATCCTGTGTAACTTCTAATGTACTTTCACTACCTAAAGTTAATTTGTGCTTCATGATTGAGGATTTGTGCCAGCAAAAAAAAAATTGCATTAATAGGTTTTTGGGCACTCTGGAGGAAGGAGTGCAAATGTCAATAGGAACTGTCTAGGGGACTTATCTTGATCACCAAGAGCTGTTGCCACAATTAGAATGGTGTCTTTGGAAATAACAACTGAAAATGTTTACGGGGCAGCAAACAGTACTGAGTAGAAGATGCAAAAGGACAAAACAGTAACCTATTGCTTAGGACAAATTTAATAGATACCCTGAAAGAATTTGTGTGTGTCCAAGAATGATAGCAAGGTGCAATCAGACTCTTACAGGGAGGGGGCAAAGCTAATGTTTGATTCAAGTGCTGGAAAAGAGGATGCGATGCCTCCTTCGAGAGAGAAGGTGGCTGGAACCCAAGCATTAGAGCACTCCTCTTAGGAAGTGAGGATATACTTAGAGATCTTACTTAGGAAGGTAACAATAGCTGCGCTGAATCAGACCAAAGGCCTCTCTGATCAAAAAGTCGGTTCCGACAGTGGCCCACAAGATGCCCATGGGAAACCTGCAATCAGGGCGTGAGCACAGCAAACAACATATGCTACCCAGGAACTGGTGTACATAGACAGAGTGCCTCTGATACTGGAGGTGGCATATAACCATCATGGCTAGTAGCCATTGATAGCCCTATCTTCCATGAATTTGTCTAATCCCCTTTAAAAGCCATCCATGTTGGTGGCCATTAGGACATTTTGCGCTGACAAATTCCATAGTCTCATAATTCTCCCCATTACGAAGGATTTCCTTCTCTCTGTCCTGAATCGCCCAGCTTCATGAGATGGGTTGTTACAGAGGAGGGGGAGAACCCTCTCCCTAATCCACTTTCTCCACACCATGCATAATTTTGTAGACCTGTATCATGCCTCTTCCCCACACCCACTTGCTCCACTTTCTCCAACTACAAGTAAAAACCTACATCACTGATACTACTGGACAGAGGTCCTGATTTTATGGATGAGGGACCGTTTTTGTGGCTGCCGTTGCTAAACAACTGAGATTCAGAAAACCTTACTGCAAATTACAGAGATATCTACCATCCCATCCCTGAACACTACTTCAGTACAAACTGGGTAACGGTGAGGCCAACTAAATTTGACAAGTGCCCTTTATGATGTATTTTAGGGTGCACCCTAAAATACATCCCCAAATTCTCTGGGACATGGAGAGATTCTGGGCCCGTCTACACTTGTCTAGATGAAACGTAACAAGTTGGCAGAGATGACGTCAGCAGTCACGTGATGCTGTTGTTGTTACGTTTCTTCTGACTTTTAAAACCGTTCCACTTTCTGTTAAAATCGTTTTAAAACTAACAATGTGCCCCAACCTTTCGTTGCTTTCAATGCCGTCTTTCAAAGTCATGTGTCGTGACCATGGTCTTTGCTTCCTGATTAGGACAAGTGAGGGCTTTTCTAGGGGAGGGAGAGCTGGCACAACGCGACGAGGGGGAGGGGGAGGGAGGGCGGTGAAAGAGGGGACAGAGGCTTAATTTTTTTAAAAAACCGCTTATCTTTCGGGGTGCACGTGGCCCCTTTAAGACGCTGCAGGGCTTCCCTCGTCCCTATGCGTCGCCCCGCCTCCCTGCCGGCTTATCCCGGCAGGTCTAGCTCAGAGTCACCGGAAGAAGGAGGTTTACTTCAGAGCCGGTATGAGCATAATGAAGAACGTTCTAAAGAAGAGTGTGCCGGGGTAAAACGATAGAAGAAAAGGTATTTCGATTGACTGGGCTCAAGTTGCATTTTGTAACGTAGCAAGGGAGGACGCAACAATGCACTTAAACAACGGTGTAATGAATAGTGTAGATCCTGTCCCAGTGGCAAATGCACAGAGGGTCGTCAGCAAACCACTTGGTGTGGGAACAGTTCCCTGGAAGAAATTCTTTTTAAAAACAACTTCCTTAGAGTAAAGACTGGTCCAAAAAGTTTAACTGGAGCAACTCCTCTATGAGGCAAGGTTACAGCATCTGTTATTGCTTAGCTTGGAAAGAAGGCAAGTAAGGGGAGACATGATAGAGGTGTACAGAATTATGCATTATGTGGAGGAAGTGGTAGAGAGGCATCTCTCTCTCTCTCTCTCTCTCTCTCTCTCTCTCTCATTCTCTCTCTCTCATTCTCTCTCTCTTCTCTCTCTCATTCTCTCTCTCTCATAACGAAACCTGGGATCTTCCCATGTAGCTTAGTGGGAGATTCAGGACATTATTTCTTCACACAGCACATAGTTAAACTACGGAATTCACTTCCGCAAGATGTAGTGATGGTCACCAAAAGGAGATTGGACAAATTCATGGAGGATAAGGCTATCAATGGTTTTAGTCCTGATGGCTTTAAGCTACTTCTAGAATCAGAAGCAGTGAGTCTGTATACACAAGTTGCTGGGGAATATGGGCAGGAGGGTGCTGTTCCACTCGTGTCCTTCTTGTCGGTTTCCCATGGGCAGTGGGTTGTCCATTGTGTGAACAGAATGCGGGTCTTGATAGGCCTTTGGTCTGAGCATAGCTCTACTTATGTTTTTACACATTGCTGCTATTTCAGTGAAACATTTCAAGGAAAGGACTTATATAGATTTAAGAGAACACCAAGTTTAATTCTTCTAAAAGAAAATAAACCTTCACCCTTATATCATACTAGACGGGTAGCATAGCTCTCAGCTGCTATGGCAACAGATAATTTAGGTCTGATCTGCATGATCCAAGGGTGAATTAACTGGTGCAGAAATCTATTCCAATTATCTTCTGTTTTTATGGTGTTAAAGTCTGGATGCTGCATTTTTTTCCACTGTTAGAGTGTACTCTCTCGTTACAAATTTGGGAAATAGCACCATAGAACTGGATGTTGAATGAAGAAGAAAAACTTCTGGTTTAAACCGTGCAGGTCTACTCAGAAGTAAGTTCCATTGAGCTTAATGAGACTTATTCCCAGGTAAGTGTGTATAGGGTTACAGCCTCAGTAACATATGAACACTGGCTTTACAGATACCTGCCTTTTCTAAGAGGCGTGCAATTTTTCTGAAGAAGGGGCATTGCACAAGTGTGAAGCCAGGGGCAAACAAATGTTAACTTCAGTATCACACCCTGACAATGCAATTCTATGCATGTCTACTGCATATTAAGCTCTACTGAGTTCAATAGGTCTTACTTCCAGGTAAGTATGTTTAGAATTGTAGCCTAAAGAAACCTTTGAAGACTGTGTATATTAGCGAGCTGGAAATACTGGCATTTCCTTCCCTGCTGCTTTGCCACTTGAATCAACAATAGATATTTGCTTTTTAAAGGGGGGAAAGATAAAATGAACCTATACTAGGCCTTGTCTTGGGATTCCTTTTCTGATCTCATCCACTTGTGTCTATATATGATGCTGCTCAGGCTCACTACCCCATTAAGGACTTGTGTGCCTACTCATGAGGGCCACCTCCTGCTACTCGTCCTGGTGTGAACACCTGTGCAGCACTGAAGTCAGATGCGCTTCTTGTAAGGGGGGGCTTACTTTACTGCTGCACAACAGAGACCCACCGGGATTGGCCGTCATGCTGCTGTGAGCAAGACAACCCAACATGTGAACTAGAAGGGGAAATGCAAGTGGTACTTGACAGAGCAAAAGGGAAATTAAAAAAAACACAAGGGAGGAGCTATGGAGGAGGAGTGGAGTGGACCAAGGAAGAGATGGCAGTAAAGGTAGAAATCGTGGGGGGGGGGGGGGGGAGCTAGAGGAACAGGGGTAAACTGAGTATGCAAATGTTAATTGCCTGAGTCCATTGAGCATTTCTACACAAGTGATTTATTGCATGCTCATCATTGGACACTTACATAAGTTTTCAGATCCTTTAGATAATGTCATCAACCTCTAGGATGTCTCCCGTGCTTCACCCCCCTTGTCCCGCTTTTAAAAAGCACAGCAATAATCATCACTTTAAAAAAAAAGCACAAAATTGGTGCCATGGAAAGTTGGTGTTGCACTATAATTCCCCCACTAGAAGATACTATTTCATTAAAGTGAATAGAGGACACAGGGAGAGGAAGTATTCAATTCAAACCATGTGGCCACCCGGGCCTGCCCATGTAATGACTCCAATCGTAATCCTAAAAAGAAAGCGGAAGCAGAAAGCCCTGGTAAGGCAGCAGGATTTTTTTTAAATCTAGAAACGCTCTCGGTCACTCTGCCTTATCCAGCATGATAGGAGGACTGAATTCCCCCTCCTCTAGGGATGGTCAGAGAGTGGTGGGAAGTATTATTATAAAATGCTGATCCATTGGCCATATGGCTTCAGAGAGTGGGAACTGGAGGGTTGATTATACTTACTGTCTTTGGAAAGCCCTTGTCAGTCAGAACAGCAAGGAGGGAGAGAGGTGGTGTTAGTGCTGATAGAACAGTTATTTATTCTTATTTTTCTGTTGAAGATTTGTCTAAAGGCTGAGAGTGGGTGGCTCTCTCCATTTCATACACAGTTCTTGGACAATTTGTGCAGCCAGCTTTTACTCACTGGAATATTGTAAAAATGTCTATGCCCCGATCATGAATAGGTTATGGATATCTTTTCCCAGCAAGTATCTTTTTGCTGTGCTGCACAGTCTAAGGCCAGAAGGGAGTGGGGTGGTCATTCCACAGGCCAGGTTTGAAGAGAAATTTGCTCAGAGGACTTAGGTAGCACACCGCCTGGTCAACCAGATTTCTCAAGATACCCCGGATCAAAATCTGGAGATAGGGAGCAACGCCTTAATAGTAATTAGTATAATGAGCATCTCTGAATGGAATATCCATTTCCCAGTGACAAGGTTTTCTGCTAACTTTGCAGTATATATTCAAAGGAGGAACACAGGAATCACCTTTCTCTGCCAGGGGTTTCAGTAACTGGAAGACTGTCCTAGATAGCCAGCAACAACAACAGCTTTTCCGTGCATTCCTCATTCAGATCTCACATTTTAGATGGGAAGAACAGAAGCAAAGGTCAGGTATTGCATCACAAGGGAAATGTTTTCTACAAGTCAGTGTATACTGAAAGCCTTATCTCGGTGCTCTGTAACAAAGGGGATGCATTGGGTACCCTCACTCCAAACCTAGGCAGGATCTACACTACTGCTTTAAAATGGTTTATAACAATATTGACAACTGTTGGGGCCCAGGGCACAATCCCTATACAGTTTTCAAGATGTTTTCAAAGTGCCTTATCCTGCTTAGTGTAGATCTGGCCCTAGTTTTGTGAAAGCAGATGATACCTCTCTTGTGATGCTGGAATATAGCACTCTTCTGCATTAGGGCAGACAATTCCAGGGTCTGAAAGGGACATGATAGCACTATTCAAATACTTAAAAGGTTGTCACACAGAGGTGGGCCAGGATCTCTTCTCAATCATCACAGAGTGCAGGACACAGAATAATCAGCTCAAGTTACAGGAAGCCAAATTCCGGCTGGACATCAGGAAAAACGTCCTGGCTGTTAGAGCAGTATGACAATGGAACCAATTACCTAGGGAGGCCATGGGCTCTTCTACACTAGAGGCATTCAAGAGGCAGCTGGACAGCCATCTGTCAGGAATGCTTTAAGGTGGATTCCTGCATTGAGCAGTGGTTTGGACTCAATGGCCTTTCCAACTCTACTATTCTATGATTCTATTATTTTCTCTGTGGGCCGCCAAATGCCATGGAATGTCACTCTAACCAACAGTGTGGGTGGGTGGGTGCGCACCCGCACATGCACACACTCATGAAGAAAATGCAAAGTCCTCTGAGCAAATTTCTTTGTTTTAGCCATGTGCACCTGTATTGCAATGACATACCAAAAACAACTTGCCCTGCAGAATTTCTTGGCCCATACCAACAAACATTTTCTGGATACATGCTTGAATCAACATAAAATATAGTGTGGTCATGTGTCCTGTTTTACAGAGGGCAGCCCTCTATTTAAAGGTGTTCTCTGTTTGATGGGCTATCCAGTCCAATTCTAGCTTAATGTCAAAGCACCATAGAAAGGGAGAGCTAGCAGGGAGCTTAAACTTTCCCCTGTTAGCACCTGGACAATGGATTGAGTGAGCACACCAATTACTTGGTCACAGTCTTCACTCCACTTAATTGCAGCATTTCTCAAATATCATGCCATCTCTTTTTTTTCCCCACTGTACATTTTCCCATCACAGAATCCAGAATCTGTTGTATATAAAATGAGTCTTCATTGCCTACCTATAAATAATAACAAACATGGTCCTGTGGATTCCATTTAGAAAAGTGCATAGCCATGCCTGAAATCCAGGAAATGGGTTGCAATGCAAATTAAAATAACAGCAGCAACAACACCAAACCACTTACAAATTATATCAATATCATAATTAGAGCAATTCCACCAGCCGTGAAGTAATGAACATTCTCAGATGCTCCTATAGAAAAAAGAGAGGGGGGAAAACAGCTTTTTAGCTTACACCATGCAGCAAGCAAAAAACAAAAACAAAAAAGAACACCCTCATGTCAAATTATCATGAGCTCATTAAGAAGCCATGGGGATGAGCTCTCAACAGAAAAGAAAGTGAACAAAAGTGCTGTTCTCATTTTTAAATCATACAGTAGCTGCTACAGATGGAAAACGGCATTCAGAACCGAATGAGTTTATGGAATGTGCTGGAGGGCGAGAAGAGGATAGATAGATTGCTTACCTGTAGCTGGAGTTATTTGAACAGGCATCTGTACATCACACACAAGGGCTCTGCGCCTGCATGGACCCCCCATTTGGGAAATTTCTATAGCTGAGGGCATTTTATTTATTTTTTTATTGCATTTTTATACCGCCCAATAGCCGAAGGCACATCACGGAGAACAACCTTAGGAATCCTGCCCTCATAGAGGTTACTAGCAGTCAATCATCTATATAAAGATAGGCCTCCACCTCTTGGATGTGAAGTTGTGCACACATTTGGTGAAGACTCTCAGTGCCATGATAAGACTGAAGGACAACACTCAAAACTGGTAAGTGTCGGAGCCAATGGTGAACTGGAGAAGTACTGGTATTTCCAAGCGATGGCAGTATGGAAAATCACATCCTTTAAATCCACTGTGCAAACCAGTCCCCTTTGCGTAGCAGTGGAAGTATCAATGCCAATGTAACCATCTGGAATCTCTTGGGGTAATGAAAAGGGTTCATGTCCCTGAGATGTAGCATCAGTAGAAATCCTCCTTCCTTCTTTGGGACAGTGAAGTATCAGAAGTAGAAAACGTTGTGAAGTTGATGCAATGGGATGTGCTCTATGGCACCTTTCACTACAAGGGTGTCTACTTCCGTCTGTAATCCCATGAAGGAATTATAGTCCTATACTATTGGTCGGGGAGGGCATCGAACATGATCCTGTAACCTGTTTGGGTGACGGAAAGGACCCAAGAGACTGATGTCATGCAGGTCCACTCTGGTAGAAAAGATGTCAAGCAAGTTCCAAGACAGGATGAATGACAGAAAGGCAAAGAAAAAAACTGGGGAGAGTTAAGGATTGAATCTGTTATTTTCATCTCCCTTTCTGCAAGGACTGCTGGCTGTGATTGCCATTTACTGCCTTTTTGGGGCTGAGGATGCCTCAGCTGAGAATGACTGTCTGGTCAGAGACCGTGACTGGTCAGGAATGAAGAGGGACAAGACCATCTGCATTGTTTATACTGGCAGAGTGTTGCCCCAAGCCCATATACCAGGCCATGTTCTTGGTTTTTTTCCATAGCCTCATCCCTCTTCACATTAAACAACCCCTCACCATGAAAGGGAAGATCTTCAATGTGGGGCCAGGCTTCTTGCGCCAACCCATCAAATTGCAACCAAGCAGGCCTCTGCAGTGCATGGAACCAACCATCGCCTTGATGCCATGAGGTCCTAATTTGCTTATAAGAGAAGTGCAAAGCTTTGGTTTGGAACATTCTCACTAGCTCTTGTCCTCAGGAAGGTGGTTGAAAAGAGTCCCCACTTTTTCCCACAAGAAAAGCTGGTAACACAACATTGCTGCCTGATAGTTTGAAACTCGGAGCCCTAAGGCCATTGAGGAGTATATCAGTTTACCCATTAAATCTAGGAATCGGCCTTCCTTATCCACCAGGAAGAAATGGACCCACTGTGATTTCCCCTGGGAGGCCTCAATTGGAAGGCTGTTGCAATTCCTCTGGGAGCTGCGGGGAGACGATGACGACAGAAAGCTGGCCTCCCTCTCATGCACCTGATAAATGTGTTACAGTGTTTTTTATGTTGGAATAATGGAGGAAGAATCCTTCCAATACTGCTGAATCGCCTATAGAAGAGCAGGTAGAAGCAGGTAGTTGCTACAATATGGACTGCATCCAATAGTGGGTCTGGGAGGAGGGTTCTGGGAGGACTCATGTCTGGGTCTGCAGGGTGGGGTCTCAGAAGGTGATGCCTGTGGAGGGTGCTCAGGGGTGGGGGTGTCATGCAGGGAGTGGAGTCTTGACTGTGGTGGTGAAGGGTCATGTTGGGTGTAGGTGCCTGGACGTTGGTGTCTGGGGTGGGGCGTTGGAGGTGGAAGCTTGTGCTGGAGGTGTCTATGGATGGAACCCAGGATGGGGGTGGAGGCTCCAGGTTGGGGGTGGTTTTGACAGTGGTTGGTGAAGCTCGTGCCTGGCATGTATAATATCTCACAGGTCCGAGCATTCAGGTTGTTGACTGATCGGTCCCAGAGCCCTGTGGTTCAACAGTCACGTATGTTTCCCAACGGGCTCCTGCTCTTTACTTGCCACACATGTATTGGTCCCTTTTGCCTATGGCATGTTGTGATTTAAAGGCAGCTGGCATTATCGTTGGAAAAAATGATTTCCAGGTTTTGTGTGTTCAGTTCAACCATAACTCATGAACCACCTTAGGTTTTGTCACTGATATACTTATGTGTTTTCTTGACCCTTTATTCTTTTGGTTCAACCCCTGAAGAAGCCCCAAAACATATAGTACAGGACTGAACAGTTTGGGACTACTTCAAGGAATAAAACTCTATCTATCTATCTATCTATCTATCATTTCTGCATCCTGAGACTTTGGTCAGATCTACACTTGTGCTTTTTACCGATATTGAAGTGCACTGAGAACTGTTGGAGCACATTACGCATTCCAAATACCCCTTTTCTAGTGTTATTTCCAAGTTTTTATTTCAAATTATCCAAAATAACACAACAGATATTATTGTGGTTGCGCGATGAGGTATATAAGTAAAAGAGGGATATAACATTACCATGCTGGGTTCATATCGATATGACTTGAGGCGTAGATCTGGCCTTCATCTCTTTTTTTGTACTGCGTAATTTTGGTTGTTATACAGTTTTATCTGACCCTGAGGTTTTCCACACCTGCCTCTCTCTCTCTTTCTCTCTCTCTGCTTTATAAACAATGTCTTCCACCTTTTTTCTCTACCAGGTTATATGATCATTAGTAAGAGAAACCGAACATTTTGACAAAATGCGTCACAGTAAGTGCCAAGAAAGAACTATTTCAGGCAAGATTGTACCATTTTGCTGAACAGATTCTCCTGGACAGCTTTTTTTAATTGAAAACACCATTTGTTTCTCTACCATGGGAACTATTTAACACTGCAGCAGCTCAATATCAAACAAGCTAAAGAACAAAAAGACATATTCTGCTTCACTTACTCCTGAGCTTAGCTGGAAGACTACTAGGAAAGCATTTTCCCCACACTAATTTTAAATATTCTGAACAGGGAGGCCTCCTGGGAGACCATTAAACAGCCAAATATATCTCAATATAAAGATATTTTTTCATACTGTCCAGTCCCTATGTCTTCTGTTATTCATTTATACTGCAATTTCTTCAAACTATCCTTGACATTTGGTATTTTATTTGAAGGCAGGGAGACTGTAATCATTTATCTTGGTAATAATTTCTATATTTCTGAGTCAGGCAATACCTTCCTTGAATTAAAGATATTATGGCAAAAAAGCACTCTGTTTTTATGACAGTCATCTTTCTGGGGAAGGGGTGGGTGAAGAGAGTGCCAGTTATGTAACACAATAACAACCTTCCATGGCAAAACACTTCCATGACTGATAAGACAGGGACTTGTCAAAGATCCAGGTTTGGTGGGAAATACATAAGGTCGCTATCACAGCTGCTGCTGTTCCGTGTCACAGTTTATTTATTTATTTATTAAATTTATATACCGCCCCATAGCCGAAGCTCTCTGGGCAATTTACAAAAATTAAAAACAGTGAACATTCAAAATTTAAAACCATCAAAAATATAAAAACAACAGTATAAAACAACAGTATTAATTTAAACAACAACAGTTCTGGGGTCCATTAAAAAAAAAAACTTAGCATATGTTGTTAAATGCTGCTAAATGGCTGGGAGAAAAGAAAAGTTTTGACCTGGCGCCTGAATGATAACAATGTTGGTGCCAGGCGAGCCTCATCGGGGAGATCATTCCACAATTGGGGGGCCACCACCGAAAAGGCCCTCTCCCTTGTTGCCATCCTCCGAGCTTCCCTCAGAGTAGGCACTCAGAGGAGGACCTTAGATGTTGAGCACAGCGTACGGGTAGGTTCATGTCGAGACAGGCGTTCCATCAGGTATTGTGGTCCCAAGCCATGTAAGGCTTTATAAGTTAAAACCAGCACCTTGAATTGGGCTTGAAAACGTATAGGCAGCCAATGCAAGTGGGCCAGAATCGGTGTTATATGTTCGAACCTTCTGGTTCCAGTTATCAATCTGGCCCCTGCATTTTGCAAAAGCAGCAGCTTCTGAACCGTCTTCAATGGCTGCCCCACGTAGAGGGCATTGCAGTAATATAATTTGAAGGTTACCAGAGCATGGACAACTGAAGCTAGGTTAACCCTGTCCGGACAGAGGCATAGCTGGGCCACCAAACGGAGTTGGTAGAAGGCACTCTGTGCCACCGAGGCCACCTGAGCCTTAAGTGACAGAGATGGTTCAAGGAGAACCCCCAAGCTATGAACCTGCTCCTTCAGGGGGAATGAAACCCCATCCAGAACAGGTTGAACACCCACCATCCAGCCAGAGGAACCACCCACCAGCAGCATCTCAGTTTTGTCTTGATTGAGTTTCAGTTTATTAGCCCTCATCCAGTCCATTGTCACAGCTAGGCACCGGTTCAGCACATCCACACCTGATGAAGATGAAAAGGAGAAGTAGAGCTGTGGGTCATCAGCGTACTGATGACAATGCACTCCAAAATTCTGGATGACTGCACCCAACAGTTTCATGTATATATTAAACAGCATGGGGGACGACTGACCCCTGCACAACCCCATACTGGAGAATCCATGGGGCTAAGCAATGTTCCCCAAGCACCCCCTTCTGGAGCCGTCCCACCAAATAGGAGCGGAACCACTGCAATGCAGTGCCTCCCACTCCCAACTCAGTTATCAGAGAAGAAGGTGTCCAGAAGACTGGGCAATACAGAAATAGGGGACAACCCACCTGAAGGCTCACCTGCATGAGCACCATTACAGTAAATGTACTTGAGTGGCTCCCGCTCATGCCCTTGGGGCTTGCACTGAAAACATTTTAGCTGAATTGTGCCATTGTTGTATACTTCCCAGCATATTGGACACAATTTTTAAGTGGATATTGATATTATTGGCTTGGATCCTAAGAAGCCCTTGCAGATAAGAGTTGGCAGAAGATAATTTTCCCATCCCAAACCCACCTACATTCCTTGACTAGGGATGGAAGAGAAATTCTTTCAGCTCACATTAATGTAAACTTACCGAATTTCACAGTTTTAAACCACTATGTGCACTGAATCTAGGTTATCCTTTGAAATTTTCCAAATTTTGCCACAGAGTTCTCCAAACAATTGGAGAAAACACATATATTCAAGAAAATCATGTCCAAATAGCCATTATATTATGGGAAACGGGTTGCAAACATGTGTTTATCAAGCAAAAATGCACACAGGAAGAAAAATGTGCAAAAATGAACATAAGACGTGCCATGCTGGATCAGACCAAGGGTCCATCTAGTCTAGCACTCTTTTCACACAGTGACCAACCAGCCATCGGCCAGGGATGAACAAGCAGGACATGGTGCAACAGCACCCTTCCACCCATGTTCCCCAGCAACTGGTGCACACAGGCTTACTGCCTTGAATACTGGAGATAGCACACCACCATCAGGGCTAGTAGCCATTGGTAGCCTTCGCCTCCAGGAATTTATCCAACCCCCTTTTAAAGCCATCCAAATTGGTGGCCATCACTACATCTTGTGGTGGTGAGTTCCATAATTTAACTATGCACTGTGTGAAGAAGTACTTCCTTTTATTTATTCACTTTTCATTTTGCTTCTTTTAAAATCTATTTTAAAGTGTTTTGTTCTGTTTTTATTTTATTTTATCTTGTACAGCGCTCTGAAATTTTGAATGGGGAGTGGTATATAAATGTTGTAAATAAATAAATAAATTTGTCCTGGATCTCCCACCAAAAGTGCTTATAAATCTTCATGTTTTGTTTTGTTTTTAAATTCTCTGAGTTTGGATTCTCTTGGATGAACCAAGCTTAAGACTGGAGAAATTCTCAATGTCTGAAACAAACCGCCCAGAGAGCCCTGGCTATGGGGGCGGTATATGAGTGTAATAAATAACTAAAATAAATAAACCAATCTTAAGATTGGAAAAATGACAAATGGAGAGAAACTGACACTGACAGATTTCTCCACCCATAGGTAAGACTGGGTGGTGACTGGTACCTAGAGGGTATGGTGGAAGCTGTTCGGTGATGAAGCAGTTCATCCCTAGCTGTGAACACCTCAAAGAGCTTTTTCTGAGAGTCAAGACGCTGTCCTGAATTGGCTGGGCTGTGGTGGAGGAGATGGGGGTGGGGGAATGGCCCAGAATGAGGTATAAGTACCTTCCATGGGTAGGAGGGGCAGTCTCCCTACCCTTGGGAGAGACTGGGAGGGCAGCCTTAGGGGGCTGCAGTGAGGAGGAGTGAGGATCCCTGTTCTCCTAAACCTTTTACACAAGTGCTTTGTAGAATTCAAGGCAGTAATACTAGTTGTCGCATCATTAGTAAAGTAACAGCAGTAGTGGTGCCATTTTACATAAGTTGAACTGCCTTGAGTTAATCAAAGTTCTGTGCTAGGGTGAGGGAGCAGGTAAGACAATTATTGAACCCTTGCCAGGAAATCCCCTTATTCCCGCTTGGGTAGTCCCACACATTGCTTCCTAATGGATCCATTTCCTGACTTTTTGCCTCCTTCCAAGACATAGAACACTTTATTTCTGCAGTACATCACACCGGCAATTATATATTAAAAGGTGCAGTAAGAGCAGAAGAAGAGAAATGAAGAAAAGCATGACCCTACCTATGCGAAAGGAAACCCTTGTACAGCCTTCACCAGAGCTGGTTGTCTTTGACAAGCAATTATCCTGAACACTTTTTAAATAAGGCTGAAAATAATGATGGTGCAATTTTGTGAAACAGGTCACAGGAGTAATATAGTGCTGTGCAGTTCTAATTAGCACCAATACAAATAATGGTAAACCCCATTTTGTTCTATTTAGATATATATCAAGGAAGGAATCCATTTTCCATTAGAAATGGAATTGATTCTACATATCCTGCCAAAGTTTAATTATATTTCCTCATATGATTAAATTGTACAAAGGAACAGTTTTGTGTCATTGAAAAATAACAGCCTTTAAACTCATGAATCATTTGAAGTGGAAAGTTAACAAAATTGTGTGTTCTGTGCAATACTGCCATACTATATAGCTTTCTTTTTTCTGGAGACAAACAAACTGCCCGAACTAGACAAAATGCAATGATTCCCACTTAGAGATTCAAATACTTATGCTAAGCCCTTTTCATTCCCAATTTTTTCTTAGACGGCTGAGAGGAAGCATTGTCGCTGGCTTCGCAATAAGAAATGTATCTAAAAGTGACATCTTCATAGCAATACATGAAGAGAATCACCACCTTCCAGCAACATGAAGAGAAAATGAATCCTGATCCACATGCCTCATTGATGGCGATAAAAAGAAAGGGCAGGACCTAAAAACGTAAATTTGCATTACTCCAATGCAACACTACTTTTGCAACACTGATTCCCCGAGAAATGGATGAACCACCTAACATTATTGCCATTGAATAGTGCAATACTTTACGATAGTGCAATGTAATTTAGGTTAGTGATTGCACCCGATGGGATACTGGCCAAAGAGGCTAAGTACCCATAACATGCTTTCATGTATAACACTGCCCAGACATTTTTAAAGAGCAATGCAATTTTGGGAGGGGGAATTTAGAGCAGAGAAGCAGAAGGGTTGTGTAACCTTCCCCCTTGGCCATTTTTCCATTCAAAAACAGCCTCCCTTCTGGGGTTTCAGAGTCAAAATTTCATTAACTAATTTTTATTCATTGAAAAAGCAGATAATGACAAGAGCGCACAGCCGAGCAAAGATAATGGTTCTCATGCTTATTGCAGCAAATCTGTGATTGGCAGCACTGTGCTACAGTGGTTCTGGTCCTGCCTATGGGGAGGAATTCAGAGAGTAACTTAGGCCCTTCACAATTGAGCTGTGGGGTTCCACAGGACACCATCTTGTCCCCAATGTTGTTTGAAACCACTGGGAGCAGTCATTAGGGTATTTGGAGCCAAATGCCATGTATAAGCAGATGACACGCAGCTCTGTCTCCCTGTGACATCTGAAACAAGTGAGGCTGTGCAAGTCCTGGACCAGTGCCTAGACTCAGTAATGGGCTGGTTGAGGGCTATTAAACTGAAACTGAATCCTGGCAAGACAGAAGCCTTGTGGGTGAGTAGTTCCTGGGTCCAGGAGATTGGCTCATTCCCTGTTCTGGATGGGTTGCACTCCCTCAGAAAAATCAGGTTCATTGTTTAGGGGTACTCTCAAGCCCTGCTCTTTCACTGGAAGCCCAAGTAGCCACGGCAACTCATAGTGCCTTTTACTAGCTTTGCCAGCTATATTTTACCCTCATAACTTCAGAGTTAAGGATCGGAACAAAGATTCTGTGGCTGAGATGCTATGTTGTGCCTCTATTCATGTAAGAGAGAGGGTGATTTCCACAAACTCCCCTTACTATTTACAAACCCCTGCACCAGTCCCAAGGTCTCCCAATTCAGATAAGGGCCATCATGAACTGGGTGGAGGATTAGGCATTGCCCACCGCCATTTTCCCCAACCCCATTTCCACTGCAAGGGGGTTAAAAAGAAATAAGTCTCCATTGATGCCTATGGAGAACACAACACACACATCCATGAGGGAGGGAGATTGAGGGGGAAGATGGGAGGGAGTTTGAATCCTCCCCTCCCGATGCATAGTGGTCCTGATCTGAACTGGAGCTGTGCACACTTACACTAGAATAAATAAAAAGCAAACCCTCAGCTATACACTTTGTGGTTATGATAAAAAGTAGTTTGGGTCTCATGATCCAAGCCTATATGAATAAACCCTCATAACATCTCTACATTAAGGGGGGGAACTACACCCTTAACATTTCTTCTTCTTCTTGGGTCTTTCTTGACTACAGCTCCTTTACACAGTGACCACATGATTGAAAAAAGTCCCCTCTTGGCAATGATCCATAAAGTTCAATGAAACAGTGCCATCTAGTGGCCTGTGATATCCCACAATAATTTTAAATAGTGCATTTTCTCTAATCTTTTTTTAAAGTGAGATTACTGGGGTATGGTGCGGGAGACATCCTGGAGGTTGCCAGCATTATGTAAAGGACCCACAAACTTCTGTGACTTGCCAATCATAAGAGTGCAATAAATCACCCTGTAGAGAATCTCAACATGTCTCAAGATGTTTGTTGTACAGTTAGAGGTCATCAGGCTATTTTCCTTAAATCCCTGTTACATTTTGATAACATGATGTAATATGGGGATACCTCACAGGTGTTTTAATGCAGTAATACAGGATACCTCTTGGTGTTTTAATGTAGTCAGTCCACCTCAATGTGATTTCATTTAAGCTCCTATTTATGTTTTGTAATGATTTGAAACTTCAACTAAATTTAGTTTTATCTAGAATTAGCTGGAACCGAATCCTTTAAATATTGACTTGGGCGGGAAACATTGTGCTTAGAATAGAACATTGATTATTTAATACAATAAGGAGAATCAAGTTAATTATGTGAATGAAATGGAAAAAGCCACAGCATAGTCGTGTGTGTGTGTGTGTGTGTGTGTGTGTGTGTATAAAAATTGGTTTACAAAAGTATGATACAACTGTAAGAAAAGAGCATCTAAACCTATTTTTCCATCCATGACAAGAAGTTTCATATAGCTGAATATCTGATCTCTGTAATTTTCTTCTGTCCTTAATAATATCAGCAATAGCACCAGAAAGGAAGTCTTTAAAAAGTATGAAATGCCTGATTTTTTTTCTTTAAGCAACCTGTATGCCCCCAAAAGTAATTTTGTTTGATCATAGAAAATTGGGGAAGAGTGAAAAAATGGGGAGAATTCAGTTAAAGCTGGTTTCAGAATTCTACGAAGAAGATGAAATTATTACAAATCTATAATGGACATTGTTGTTCTGCCTATCTTTTGAAGGCATGGGAATTAAACTTCAAGCTAAATGCAGCACCAATGTGGGACATATCAGCAGTTAATCTATGTAACAAGATGTATTCATTTTGGAATAAAGTAAATTGCACACTCAATTTCCTATCCATTTCTGCTAAAACTATTATCCACCAAGTATATTTTACAAAGTAAATATGCAGCCATGTAATTCTCATTGAATCTTATAATGCAAGATTCATAGTCAGAGCACAGTGTCCTGAAAACTCTCACACACAGGACATGCAGTGCCCTGAAAAACTGCACGCACGCACGCGCACGCACACACACACACACACACACCTCTTCTATTTTCCTTTCAATCCCATTTTCACCATTTTGCATTTTTGCCTTTAATTCATTTACAAGCTCTTTGGTGAAGAAAAAAAATAGAATTGACCTTCACCATCTTGAATACTTTCTTGTTAGAAGAGTCCTTGTTTCATAACTTCAAAATTTCATATAAAATGTGGTGCTATCTTTACTTACATTATTCTCTGTTATGGCAGAAATCAAAACATCCTCAGTTGATAATCATTAGTGCTAGTTACAAATCTCTATTCATCATAACTCCCCTATGATCAGAGATGGAATCTGTGGACACAGAAGACAGGGAAGATTCATTCACAGAAATCATCCCAGAAGGCCTGGTCCATTCCTCTGACTCCCCTTCAGAACTCTTGGCAATGCACAAGGAAACCTCTCAGCTTTCATGCCACTTTCAGAGGTAGTGGGAGGTTCCCTAGCTCTGCTAATCCCAGTGTCTGCAATGGTACATCACCAACCATTTCCTCAGAGGGAGCAGATCTGGAAACACCAACATGACAGAAAGGCTAATTGCTGGAGGTGAACATAGCTAATGCTTCTATTAATCATATGTCTGGAAATGCCCAATAGTTGCCTCCTTCTGGGAGGAAGTTATATGGATAAACTTCGTATTGGAAAACGTATTTTACCATAAAACCAGGGCTTACTGGATCTACACCAAGCAGGATAGAACACTTTGAAAATGGTTTGAAAACTGTATATGGAGTATGTCATGGACCTCAACAGTTGTCAAAACCATTATAAACCATTTTAAAGCGGTAGTGTAGATCCTGCCCTGAGAAACAGTACTAGCCACCAATCTACTGTAGCAGTGTCCCAGGTTCAATTTCAAGCATCTCCAGGTAGGGCTGACTGACTCAAGAGAGATTTTTTCAGCTAGTACAGACAGCTCTGAGCTGGATAGAACAGTGTTCTGACCCAATATAAGGCAAGTTCCCTATGTTCCTCTTTTAGAAATTGTGCCAATATATATTTATTGACTGGGGGCTGGGGGTCAAGACATCTAATTATCTCAGTGTCCGTTCATGGCAAATTAAATCCCAAAATCCCTTCTACAGTTCAGTCAGGGGTGTGTGTGTGTGTGTGTGTCCAGATCTACACCTTGTGTGAAATCATTACAAATGTGGAATAAAAAGCAGGATATAATACTATGGAAGTGGTATATGGAATGTGGATTGTACCCTAACAGTTATCAGTGCGCTTCAATACCGCTATATTTTGTGAACCACCTAGAGAGCTTCGGCTATTCGGCGGTATAGAAATGCAATAAATAAATAAATCAGTAGTGCAGATCTAGCCTGTATGTAAGCTGACTTGTCAGTTGTGCATTTCCAGTTTTTATATATAATATTTACATTACAAGAGCTGGAAACGTCTCAGGTTGCTTTGCAACATCCGGCAGATTTTAAGAGAAGATTAAAGTTCAAGGTGCTCATAATACTCTGCACAGCTGACAAATGAGCTCTTTCATGTTCTTCTGCGACAGCTTGATACCTCCTCACAAAGCCTAAAAGCTAACCCAACTAGCATTAGCAGCTTGCTTCATCGCTGCATTTGGAATGCTATAATATTACTGTGTTTCAGGACAGTTAATTCTCGCTTTTATTTGGTATTATACCAGTTCTCGAAGAACATACTTATTTCCTCAGAAAATAACTCTTCTCAAATGGAACATTGATCACAATTGAGCACACTTTTCAAGTATACGTAATTTCTGTACTGAAGAAACTCAAATATTGACCTCTGAATAAACACTGGGTAGTTACATGCATTTTTGAATTGCCATGATTTAAGCCCCATGCAAGAGTTTGCCTGCTCATGTGAGAGCGAAAACTGTGCAGGGGGGCAGGCCATGTACACACGTTCCATCACCAAAGTCTCTGGACGCACAGACTCTTCTAGAAACCTTCCTGTGTTGAGCAGGAAGATCTGCAAGGGGTTTCTACTTTCATTCAGCTGGACACAGTTAGAAGCCTCCATACCATCAGGAATCCTGATAAAGGAACTCAGGGAACGCAACTAGGCCTTCTTCCTCAATACAGGAAAGTCTTTCAAGGACCTTGTGCCCAGAGATTTTAGTGGCAGTCAAGTAAACTGTTGGGGCATGGCTGTTTTGTTTTGTTTGTTTTTCATTTCCTTGGTGGAACCATGTCTGAAGCAGAAGTTTCAAATTTATCCCTTTTCATCCAGTTAGTTAAATTATGCTATCTCTATTGCAAAGTACTTTGAATATTTAAGAGTGGTTTCCTGATACCTGTCAGACTATCCTGTGGTGGTGTGAAATTTCCTTATACTTTCCCTCAGTCTAATCAATGGCTCAACACTTAAAGAGTTTTTCTTTCCAATGTGCCTTCTTTTGCATGAGGAATGGAGACCCCAGAACCATGACAATTTGTCTGATTGGCTGTTACAAGCCTAGCCTACTTGCCATATCTGATCATTACTGTACAGCGGCCTGGTTTGTCTGAACCAGGCCATTGGCTTGCTCAGTAGTCTTCTTTTCCCCAGGCTTCAGCAAACACTACAATCATGCTGTTGATAAAACATACTTTGCATAATATTCATGTATTTTGCCATTTGTGACAGGAAATTTATTTTTTTTAAAAAAACCAGACCCACTTTTGGCAGTGGTTATAAAAGAGAGGTATGCATGCTGAAATGTCTGACTCAGAAAGAAGCATGAGCAGATGGTATTCCTCATTCAAACACCCTTATAATGACAGAGTAAACAATTTTGCACTGAAAAGAACATAACAGAGATCACAGAGATTAAGTTCTCAGTTGGGCAGAGATGATATTAAAAACACTGTGTGTTATTTAATCATAAATGCACTACATACAGAGCTTTTTGGTTGCAGGCCAAACACAAAAGATGGGAGAGAGGCTATCACAAGCATTTCAGAAGCTTGAACTACAGTGAACTACGACCCTTCGTTCATGTTTCACATGAACAGTGCAATCCTATAGAGGTCTACTTAGTAGTAAGTCCCATTAAATTCAATGGAACTTCCTCCCAGGCAAGTGGTTGTAACATTGCAGTCCAAGAGTCATATCTAGATTGACCAGAAATGAAAGAAATTGCATTATTATAGTTTGTTTATTTATTTATAATGAGATATATCAAACAATGGCTTTGCCATAGCAGAAAGCAATTGGCGTTGGAAGGGACTTCAAAGGTCAACTGGTCCACTTTAGTGCTGATGCAGGAATTTCTGTACTACAGGATCCCTATAATAATTAAAATCTCTAAAGAAGGAAAGTCCAGAACTTTCTGTGGCAGTCTGTTCCACAATCAAACAGCTTGTACCACCAGGATCATAGAATCATAGAATCATGGAATAGCAGAGTTGGAAGGGGCCTACAAGGCCATCGAGTCCAACCCCCTGCTCAATGCAGGAATCCACCCTAAAGCATCCCTGACAGATGGTAGTCCAGCTGCCTCTTGAATGCCTCTAGTGTGGGAGAACCCACAACCTCCCTAGGTAACTGATTCCATTGTCGTACTGCTCTAACAGTCAGGAAGTTATTCCTGATGTCCAGCCGGAATCTGGCTTCCTTTAACTTGAGCCCGTTATTCCATGTCCTGCACTCTGGGAGGATCGAGAAGAGATCCTGGCCCTCCTCTGTGTGACAACCTTTTAAATATTTGAAGAGTGCTATCATGTCTCCCCTCAATCTTCTCTTCTCCAGGCTAAACATGCCCAGTTCTTTCAGTCTCTCTTCATAGGGCTTTGTTTCCAGACCCCTGATCATCCTGGTTGCCTTCCTCTGAATACGCTCCAGCTTGTCTGCGTCCTTCTTGAATTGTGGAGCCCAGAACTGGACGCAATACTCTAGATGAGGCCTAACCAGAGCCGAATAGAGAGGAACCAGTACCTCACGCAATTTGGAAGCTATACTTCTATTAATGCATCCCAAAATAGCATTTGCCTTTCTTGCAGCCATATCGCACTGTTGGCTCTTATTTCTAAAAGGAACTTCTTTCTAATGGTTAAGTCTCTTCCACTCACACAAGTGTTTACAATCTCCACCTGAGCCCCATGGAAAGTTGCTCCAGAGGATTGGTAGACCCTTTGGAAGGTTTCAGTAGGTAGGTAGGATTGGTGTCTCAACTTGCATGAGTGGCAGCACGTTTCACAAAGGGTATAGTCCAAAATAATAAGGTAGTATCAAAAGTTATAAACAACCTAGGGCTGCACAAAAAACACAACAATAAGTCACACCCATAACCACTAAAACATAATCTGGAGGTACAGGTAAAACTCAATGAACACAAGAAGCCAAAAAGAACCAAACCAGTCATTTAACAGCCTGAAAAGGTTTCAGCTTCCTATAGAAGATCACCAAGAAGAATGCTAGGAAAATCTGCTGAACTAAGGAGGTCCATAGCTAGGATGGTGCAACAAGGATGGCCCATCCTTGCCATCCAGGCCTCAGAAGGTGGTGGGATGTACAGAATGTAACCATTGTACCCAAGTCTGTAACCATTATACCTAGCTCCTCATGAACAAGTCCAACTGACTTCTTGAGCAGGGGGGTGGACTCGATAGCCAAATAGGCCCGTCCAACTCTACAATTCTATGATTCTATGAAGCCAATGCAACTACCTCCACATAATTGCCCCTTGTATATTTCTAGAACATAATGGACAGTACCCAGTGCTGGCAATCCACCCAATGCAAATCACATTGTACTAGTGGGAATGATCAATAGCACAATGGGAAGCTGGTACTTCTGTTGTGAAAAGAAACCAAGTCACATTTCCTTAATGGCAACGCTGCTTCTATTTTTTGTCATATGTTTAATAATTTGAAGACAGAGATGAAAATTACCTTACCTTGACATAGCTGCAACTGCTGCATTGACTGTCAAGCAATGATCTTAACTACCATTAACAGAACTTATTTCTGTACTATTTCTGCAATTAATGTGATCTCTATTTACATTTCTATTTTCATACTTGCTTTACATATTAATTATCAGATGTCACTCTGATGATTATATCTGCCAAAATACCCTTAAGAAACGGGTACATTTGTAGAAGTTTTAATTATTCTTATTCTTCCAGAAATATAGCAGGAGTCTACCCAAATCAGGAGAGAATGATAATAGGCATTTATTGAAGGAGAAATCTATTTTACATTTTGAAAGCTTTTCTTTCATTTACAGATCTGGTATATAGTGGTTTGGCTTTGAACCCCACATATTTTATATCAACAACTTCATTCTGCTAAACATTTTAACTGCCAATGATCTACACGTCAAAAGTGAACTTGTGTTTTAAGATGTTCCGGTACAAGTAGGCATACAATTACTGTTTTCCATTTTTCCCATGTTTGTAAAGTACCTTCTGGATACTGAAACAAGATCTTCCATGTTTATCAAGTGCCCTTCTAATACACTGAACACTTAGGTTTTCCTCTGAAACAGAAAACAAAGGCATTGGAGCTGGTGGATAAGGCTGGGCATGTTGACACAATAGGTGAGCTTCCTTGAACTATTGCATCTGATCACTAGTGTATTTATTAAATTGAAGCTTCTTGGGCCTAATCTACACCAGCACTATGAAAGTGGTATGAAAGCAGTATATGGTATGTGTCAATGGGCCCCAATGCGCTACAATACCACTATAAAGCACTAGTGTGGCTCCTGCCCAGGGCCGATCCCAGACTATTTTGCGCCCTAGGCAAGGCGAGCTACTTGCACACACACCCCCAAATTGCCAACTTTGATTTGGCAACTGGGACAGGTTGGTGTGCTAATCTGTTGCTCACTTACGTAAGCTTTGCCACCCTACCCGCTACCCGCTTCCAGAAACTAGCATTTCCACTCACTTCAGCTTGCCTCCAGAAACGCTAAACTGCAACCAGTTCCACAAGTGGTAGGGATCACTTGCAGTCCAGAAGTAGTGGGGCTGGTTGCACATGCAAGGGCAGTTCTGGATTCTGCCCCAAGAACTGATGATGATGATGATGATGATGATGATGATGATGATAATGCATTCAATCCAGTAAAAATAGAAAATATCAGATAAATTAAAAATAGATTAGCACCACAAACACAGTAACCCTATAAAGGGAGGGAGACTGGGAAGGGAGGAGGAAGATTCAACAGACACCCGGGAGGGAAGGGAAGAGAGGAGGTGGAGGAGGAAGGAGGCGCCTCAGCCTCGGGAGAGCGCTTTCCCCTCGGAGAAAGCAGGGCTTGCCGGAAGCAACACCAACATGGCAGGAGCCACCCTCAGCCACATCCTGCACTTCCCATGCTGGCCAGCCGCTGCCCCGCCACCACACTGGGCTCCCGCTGCCTCCTCAGCAGCCGCCTCTCATGCCCTGCCCCGAGGCACCGTCGACCAACCGCATCAGCACAGCCCTCTGCTGCAGCAGCGCGGGGAGTCAGCCACAGCTCATGGAGGCAGTGGGAGCATTGATTGCTCAGAACCTCCCATTCCAGCCACTGACCCTCATAGACTAGCCGTCGCCCCTCATCATCTTCCTCCTCGCGCGGCACCCAGCACAGTCTTCTTCTGCTGCTGCTGCTGCTGCTCTTCGCACCAGCTGTCTCATTGCTTCCGCTGCTGCGCGGTCAGTTCAGCCAGCTGG
Source organism: Elgaria multicarinata webbii (assembly GCF_023053635.1). Lineage (NCBI taxonomy): Eukaryota > Metazoa > Chordata > Lepidosauria > Squamata > Anguidae > Elgaria > Elgaria multicarinata. The sequence goes on along the minus strand of NC_086180.1, from coordinate 75,150,459 downwards.
AACGCTGCCTGTCCGCGCCCCTAAGGGGCGGCACCCTAGGCGACCGCCTGACTTGCCTACTCCTGGCGCCGGCCCTGCTCCTGCCTTTTATGTACCGCTTTCATAGCACAATATCCTGCTTGCTGTAGATTAGGGCTTAGATCAATTGGGTTAATCTGAACTATGGTCAATTGAAACAAGTCAGCTTCAGAAACCAAAGACTGAAGTGGGCTTGTTTTAGTAAACCATAGTGAAGACTAGCCACAGCTTAGCATTGCATTTAAACCAGGCCATGTTGTCTCTTTATGTGTATTTGCTGGTGAACAAGAGGGAATACGAAAAACAAAACAAAAAACGAGAAGGTTATGTCTGGCAGAGATCCTGCAAGCCCATAAAATGGCATTTGTTATACAAAAAGATGCAGCAAGGCACATTCAATATTTCTGTTACATAAGCACCATGTAACAGCATCTGTTACAGCACCATGTACATTGATGGTGCTATATAAATAAATAATAATAATAATAATAATAAGATCTGCAGAAAAGAGTAACGAAAATTATTAAGAGGCTGGAGCATCCCCCCTATGAGGAAATGTTAGAACAACTAGGCCAGATTCTACACCAAGCAGGATAGAACACTTTGAAAATGGTTTGAAAACTGTATCTGGAGTGTGTCCTGGGCTCAAACAGTTGTCACTACTGTTATAAACCATTATAAAACAGTGGTGTAGATCCTGCCCAGGATTGTTTAGCTTGGAAAAAAAGGAGGCTAAGGGGAGACATTTTAGAGGTGTACACAATTATGCGTGGTATGGAGAATATGGATAGGGAGACATTTTTCTCCCTCTCCCAAAACACTTAGAACCTGGGGACATCCCAAGAAGCTGATTGGTGGGAGATCCAGGACAAATAAAAGGAAGTACTGCTTCACGCAGCGCATAGTTAAATTATGGAACTCACTACCACAAGATGTAGTGATGTAAGCTGACTTACAAATAAGCAAACAAATAAGCAAAGAATTGAACGTGGCAATTTTTTAACCTCAAAACGTTAGCAATTTGAGAGGCAGACTCTGTTTTTATATGATCTGTCCAGCCTAAAACTAATAATAGTTTTTATATAAACAATGTACGAGAAGTAATCTCTGTACCATGTCCTTGGAAAAATTTAATTATCTAGATAGCAGAGAAGATTACTACTTTGGAAGAATGTCATGGGCAATGTTTTGACCTGGTACTTATAGGATATGTGATTGCATAGGCACAAGCATCACAACACACTAAAGGTGCAATTCTGTGCATGTTTAGAGAGTAAAAGAAAAGAAGTCCTAGAAGTCCCAGCATTCCTCTGCCAGCATGAAGAATGGTGAGAGTTGTAGGATGTTTTACTGATAATTTGTTATTTTTATATGTGTTTATTTAAGTGTTTGGTTCAGGTTTGGATTTGCTGTGGCCAATTCTTTTATTTTCAGGAAATGGTAAGTAAGTGGGAGGGGGAGTTAGACTGGTGAGCAGTGTAAATGGTGTCGTTTGATTGGTTGGTTGATTTGAATGGGGAGAGAGAGAGAGAGAGAGAAGGGGTAGTCAGAGGACAGTTTGGCAGTTAGCTAGACCAAGGGCCTTGCTAGACCTACCGGATAATCCGGCCGGGAGTCGGGGCGACGGTGCGCTACAGCTAGCATGCACCATCACCCTTTTCCAGATGTAACAAGCGATGGGGCAAGAGAAAGCCTCATCGCGTCTGCCATTTTTTTTAATCTTAAAGGGCCATGTGCGCAGGAGCGCACCGCCGGAAAAGGTAGGGTTTTTAAAAAATAAATATAGGGTCCCCCGCTCCCCCTGCCCCTGAGTTCCCCCCACATACAATGCCTGATGCCCCCCTGCCCGCTCGCTCGCCCGTCTTCCCCGTCTGCCATGCCTTGTCCCCATCCTTCTTTCCCCCCGTCCGCCATGCCTTGTCCCCATCCTTCTTTACCCCCGTCCGCCATGCCTTGTCCCCATCCTTCTTTCCCCCATCCGCCATGCCTTGTCCCCATCCTTCTTTCCCCCCCATCCGCCATGCCTTGTCCCCCATCCTTCTTCCCCCATTCCCGTCCCCGATGCCCTGTCCCCATCCTTCTTCCCACCCCCATCCCCGATGCCCTGTCCCCATTCTTCTTCCCCCCATCCCCGATGCCCTGTCACCATTCTTCTTCCCACCCCCGTCCCCGATGCCCTGTAACCGTTCTTCTTCCCACCCCCGTCCCCGATGCCCTGTCCCCGTTCTTCTTCCCACCCCCGTCCCCGATGCCCTGTCCCCGTTCTTCTTTCCCCCCTCTCTCCTGCCAGGTCTGGTCTTTCCCCCGGCCCCCATCTCCCCACCCTGTGATTCCCCCCACCCTGTGATTCCCCCCCTGGCCCGATGGACACAGCGCTCCTATGAGCGCTGTGCCCAGTCCGTGACTTCTCCCGTCTACTCGCGAGCAAGCAGCCGGGAAAAGCCAAGGACCCTGATAGACTTTCCGCAGCCCCGGCCTGAGGCCGGGGCTGCGGAAAAGCCGGGCCATAAGTGAATCCGCTTATCCTGGGTTAAGGGAGGTGTTAGCCCAGCCTGACCCCGGAATCCCCTGTGCATCATCTGGATGCACAGGAGGGAGACCGGGCCTCACACCGGGCTAACGCCTCGTCTAGCAACGGCCTTAGTCAGAGTTAGAAGTCAGTCAGGGTTAGCAAGTTAGCGAGTGTGGTTTAGTAGAGGCTTGTTTCAAGATAATATTAGGAAAGTGGGATTATAGGATTTGGAGGTGGTTACTATTCCCTGGGAGGTTGGGGGAGGTAGATGTACGTGGATAAAGTACAATAACCTTAAAGCGTCTTTTAAAAACATTTTCTATTTTGTTTAGCAACCACGCCTGCTCAGTCATATGTGTTACTTCAGGTGGACAGTACACACACAAAGGTGTATTATTCCCTCATTCTTTTAGACGATAAAGAATAGGGTGGCGGCAGCGAAAGAGAGGTTTAATGGCTGGTGACGCCACACTACCCTTTATGCTTTGCTTTGACCTACTAATTACTTTCTCTGAATTTTTTGTCATTGGCCATTTTACAAGAACCCTCCAGCAGCACTTTTTCTGTATTTTTAACATTCTTTACTGCAAAAGTGTCCCTTTCTACTTCAGATATTTTTGCTTCTTTTGCTGTTTCAGTATTGAGCTATGCTCATTAATGACACCCACAGGGCTCCTCTCCTTTTTTTTCCTAATATCATTGTTGATGGCATTTGCTTTGGAAAGAAACTGAGTTTCTTTCTCACACGCACGCAAACCCCTTTTCTGTGCTCCAGGCATTAGACTCTCTCAGCTACTAATTAATTGAACGCAACCAAATACAGGTTTTAGCCAATTACATAGACAAAAGTTATACACAGAGTATAAAAGTCTTGTCATATAAAAAAGAATAGATAAAATGTTAAAACATACATGCACATACAACTAAAACCTTACACATTAAAATGTGAAAACCAACATGCACTATCAACTAAAAGCTTACATCTCAAGGTAGGCCACATGAGTTTGTCTAAGCTGAGCAGCCTTCACAGCAGATTTGGCTGTGTTAAACATTACAAACCTGTCTGTACTGGACAGTAGATATTTGACCTTGTCCTAGGGTGACCATATGAAAAGGAGGACAGGGCTCCTGTATCTTTAACAGTTGCATAGAAAAGGGAATTTCAGCAGGTGTCATTTGTATATATGGAGAACCTGGTGAAATTCCCTCTTCATCGCCACAGTTAAAGGTGCAGGAGCTATACTAGAGTGACCAGATTTAAAAGAGGGCAGGGCACCTGCAGCTTTAACTGGTGTGATGAAGAGGGAATTTCACCAGGTTCTCCATATATACAAATGACACCTGCAGAAATTCCCTTTTCAATCCAACTGTTAAAGATACAGGAGCCCTGTCCTCCTTTTCCTATGGAGACCCTACCTTGTCCATAATACTTAGAAGTACTATGTGGCATTTTTTACTTTTGCATTTAAAATGCAGGAAAATTCTTCACTTTCAGATAACCTTTTTGATTTTCTGATTGATAGACCATCACTTAAAGGGGTGGGTGGGTGGCTTGGATTTATTTATTTATTTATTGGCTTACCTCCTACATAAAGAGAATGAAATACCATCTTTAAACCGAGGCTTTTTTTTTAAAGGCACATGTCCTCTTTAAAACTTCTGGTAATCAGAGCTTGAGATTTCATTCACAAAGATACATTTATTTTAGCGGACTTGGGGTACATCTACACGGGCTCTTTACACCAAAGTAAATGTGCAGAATGCCGTTTCAGGACACATGACGCAGCCGTCCATTTGCTGCAGTGGCAGCTTTTACCCGCGATAATGCACATATTCGCATTTCCGATTTACCGCAACTTTTAGGTCAACTTCCGAGTTTGCATCGCATTATGGTTATGTGCCGTTGGGGGAATTAAATTGCATTTTCACATGTGGGCGTAGTTTTGAGGGTAGGACAATGTGATTAGCCGATTTCCCGCCTTCCCACTGCCTTTCCTTCCTCCAACCTTCTCTCTCTCTTGCCATCCAATGCCTCTTTCCTTCCATGTGCTTGATCCAAAAGCCTTTGCTAAACATCCTGTGCACGTTTACTTGTAAGCAACGCTGCCTTCAATGAGATGTACTCTCCCCACGAAACTGAGTACGCCCAGGGTTGCAGCTACTTTCCCCCCGTTTGACGACCACTTCGATTTTTATTTCCAGTTGGGTTTGATTGCATCCAGGCGAGGTCCACCATCTCTCTCCACAACGTCCTTTCCCCCGCCACTACGCCCCACTCCTCGCCTGCTTGCTGCACCTTCCTGCTCGCAGCAAGAGCGGATGCTGCAAGGCAAGGACACGCCCGCTGAGCTGGTGCAGCTGCCCATGTGGAGAGTATGCAGGGGTGGTGGTATGTAGCTGGCTTGGCCGGCCGCTTCACTTGCTGCTCTACTGCTGCCACCAACTCCCCCATTAAAAGGAGCTCTTTGCACCCAACAAGCTCGCCTTTAACGGAGTCAGATGAATGGTTGGTGCTCGGCAGCAACTAAAAAAAGAAAGCAATTGCCTAAATATTTTTACCTGGACTCTGATACTTTCTAAGGATGCGATCCTATTCTGGCTGGGGAATGCTAGGATTTATAGAACTTCTCTCTAAACATTCATAGATTGTGTTTTAAGCATTTTGAGCCCCTTCCTCAAACAGAATCATGAACCCCTTTATTTTATTTTTAATTGAATTGATGTAATTGAGATAAGTGGACAAGGTGTCACAGACGAGCTACACCCTGTTGCAAGAGTGAAAGGAACAACGTTACGCAAGCAGAAAGGAGGTTCTGAACTGTGAGCAAGAGGAGAATCCAGCTAAAGTTACATTTGTGTAAGCAGTTGGGCAAAGGATTGTGCGCTATGCTTGCACAACCCATTGCGCAATGAGCCATGCATAACTCTTGTGCAACCGGCTGTGCATTCTGCTTGCACAAACCATTGTGCAACTGCTTGTGCAATGGAGAGACTCGGGGAGTTCTGCTAGTGCTGTCGAAGTTTGCAGAATGACACGGCTGGACAATGCCCAATGAGATGGTTCTCTCTGCACTTTTCATATTGATGTGGCTCTTTATCCTCTTTAGCTTGTTTTTCTCAGAGGTGGAAAAACAAGGGCCATAGCTAGATGGGGCGAAATTCCAGGGCAATCCTTGAGATTGTCCCTGTGCATCCACATGACACACAGGGGATCCTGGGATCAGGGAGCAATGATCCCTCCCTTGCCCCGGGATCTCACCTCCCTGTTAAGCCCAGTTTCTCCGCAGTCTCGCGCTGAGCCCGAGACCGCAGAATGTGTGGCCGGGCGCTGCAGTTTGTCCTGGCTCCTCACAGTTCCTCGTGAGGAGCCGGGACCTGCACACAGGGCGCAGAGCTCCTCAGGAGCACCGCGCCCATTGGGGGGGAGCAAGAAAAATAAGGGTTTTTTTAAAAAAAAAAACAAAAAAACACCTATCTTCTGCGCATGAGTGTTCGTGAGCATCTTCCCCTTTAACAAACAAACAAAAACGGCAGGCGCGACACTTCTCCATCTGAGGCTGTCACACACCACATGTGAACAGAGGGGGAGATCTCAATGATTAAAAAAAATCATGAAACCTTCACCCCTCCATCCTGCTAGACCCCTAGGTCTAACTAAGGCCAAGGAGAGAGAGGGGGAAGGGCAAAAGAGACACCAAAATATAATTTGCCCATCTTCCACTCTATTCCTCTGTACCCCTTGCCTTTTCTCTCAACCAGCTCTTCTCCCTGGCTGCTGCAGCCATGTCCTCTTCTCATCAGCCACTTCTAGCTGATTCTATTTCCCTTTCTCCCTGTGTTCTATTCCAAATGACTTAACATTCCACAGCTACTGAGCATGCCATGTGCTCCCCAACATACACACACACACACACACATCAAGTCCCCCCCCCCATTACGATTGGTTGGACTTCCACAAACCTTGGAGCTTCCCCAAACTTGACAATCCATTCCTCTTGTTCATGGATGGTGCTGTATTGGCACTTACACCTAAACTGCAGAAATGATACCAGCAATGCTGTTTGTTCAATGCAGAAGACATACACATATGTCTCCAAAGGTGTCCCAAACTTGCCAGTTAATATTTTTTAATTATCATGCAATAGTGCTAGGCACTTAAATGCATAAATATTCAGTGAATATGTCATGATGGGAAATGTATTCAATCAAAACAAAAATAAAGAGCAAATGGTGTGGCAAAACCTCAGATGAACACTCATAAAGGAAAATGTATTGGAGATATCATACATCATTATATATTTTTTTCAATTCTGAGCACCAGTCTAACAGCTTTATACCTCCTCCCAATTTTATTTGGGTTGGGAGGGTCATTGAGCCCTTTTAGATACCCTTTCAATAGGATGTCATATGATTTTAATAAATGCTTTCTAAAAGGTACTTTTCTATTTATCCTAATCAAAGTTATCCATCTGTGCGGAGACAATTAGGTTTTTGAGCTTCAAGGTCAACTGAAATTAGATATAATGGGTTCAGAAGCCCAAACAGTCATTATTGTTGGTACATTTTCTGCACTTCAGATCTTTCAAGAACATACAAGCTAAAAGCTCCTTTTGATCAATGAAATAATAGAGTGGAATTGAAAACGTTACATCAGAACATTTCCAAATCCCATTTGTTTTGCCAAGGTACACAGGATCTTAAAAGCAATGAGGATCAATGCTTGCTACAATCCATTTCAGCAATGAAATACTTTCTGGACATAATATAGTTTTTTCCCCACATTTTGTTTTTGATGCAATTTTCCATATCCATCTGTATAATATTAGGAAAGATCCCAGTTCCTTTTTCCCCTCACTTTTATTTCTGATGTTCTATATCTCAAAAAAGTATGATTTTTAACCACCATCCTGATATCATGCCAAATCCATTACATTATAGGAGATGAGAGTTTATCCTTCCAGTGTTGTAAGATCAGCTTTTTACCTGCCAAAAGGGTGAGGAAAATCAATTTGCACTTATTTGCATTAACTTCCAGAAAGCAGGTAAATAATTTAAGAGAACATGTACATCACAAAATATTAAAGAGTGTTTCAATACAAAGTTTTATTTATTTATTACATTTCTATACCGCCCAATAGCCGAAGCTCTCTGGGTTGTTAAACATACAATAACCTCCCAAAAAACATATAATAACCTCCCAATAACTTCCCCAAAAGAAGCAACTATTGGGCATTGCCAAGATGTATGGTTAAAAGAAGCACTAGCTGCGTTACACCTCCAGCAATTAGCTGAATTAGACAAAGCCTTATTAAAGGGACATTGTGGTGTCCAATAGACATGGAAATGTCTGCAGAAGGATTTTTGCTGAATAAGACATAACCTAAGATCCATATACACTTCACATACAGACATAAAGCAGCAATCCATTCATTAGGCAAAATGGGACAGTCCAGTTCCCTATTCCATTCCTGCGCAAGACCCTGTGTATCATATTTATTCACTGATAATAAGTATTTATAAACACAGATTGTGGGTCAATATAACTGATTAGCCTCAAAAAGTGAGACCCTGGAGTTATAAAAGTGGCAGGGCCAAACCTAGATTCTAACAAATGTTGCAGTTACAAGTGTTGCCATTCAGCTGTAGCAGGCAAATTTTATTTGGTACACAAAGCCAAGAGTGACAAAAATTCATCATCAGTATCCATTAGTTGATCCAAGGTTAAAAAAAAAAAAGTAATCAACTTACTCATCCAGGTCAGCCACAAAAACATTTTCTTGCCCATTTTTAAATCAGAGTTTCTGCATAGAGTCAATTAAGCATGAGAAAATGGACCAAAAATTAATTGATGCAACATTATATGTCACACGTCTCTAACAGCCAAAATTGTGGGAGGAACCCTATCCATTTTAAAGTGCTGAAAACATAATGCCATCCATTTAGAGAGAGGATCCAGACAATAAGATTCTAAAACTAATCAAGGTGAAAAATCTAAACTAAGTGGAAAAGACCACAATTTGGTACAGGTCAACAATAATATTCATCTTCAGTGTATTTACTTTACGCAACAAGCTCAACTTTAAAGATGCCCATCTTTCTATATCCCATGAGATCTCATTAATCAACTTATACAAATTTAGCTTGATCATTTGAGATATGTCTCTGGGAATAGGTGTTACCAAATAAGTACTAAGACATGGACACCATTGAAATTGCCAATCAACTAATACACTATGGGATACAGTATCTCCAATCGGCATCAGTTTAGACTTTGAGCAGTTAAGTGAATAGCCAGACAATCACCACAACTATTGATAAACTGCATCAAAGCTAAAACAGATGACTGGAATTCTGAGATAAAAATAATAATAAAAGATCATCAGTATAAAGAATAATTTTAAATTCTAAACAATCATCCACAAAACCATGAACACTACTATTCTGTCTAATAGCAAACGCCAGAGGTTCATAATTTAAATCAAAGGAGAAAGTGGACTTCCCTGTCTGGTATCTCTCTCAAACGAAAAGAAAATCAAGAAGAGAAAATTGGTCAAAATTCTAGCTCTTGGGATTGAATATAACATTCTAACCCATTTCAAAAATTCTACAGGGAAGCCAAAATTCCTCACCATAGTGAAAATAAATTTCCAGTGAATTGTGTCAAAGGTTTTTTTCAATGCCCAAAGAAACAATGGCAGCCTGGTCTGCTCTCTCAGTATTTAACTCTATCAGGTTAACAATTCACACATGCTTTTATCAGATAAGGTTAAAAATGTTCGGGGTTTTTTACACTGTTGTGAGGTGGCAGGGGCTGCAGCATGGGATAGCAAGGGGCTGCATGTGGTCTTCAGGCCCACCCTACTATACACCCTACTGTAAGGTGTACAGAAGGGTGGGTCTGCAGACCACATGCAGCCCCTGATACCCCTTGTGGCAGCCCTCGTAACATTGTTGAAAAGAAAAAAAATCACATCCAGAGCAGCCATTTTGAAACCTTTGTAATTCTTGTAGTGCTCCATAGTACTGGCAAGAAGAGGGGGAGGTGCAGCCCACAGGGGAGTGTCCAGGGACAGAAATGCCCCCCCCCGACCCGTCCCAGACATGTCCACCCCTGGTAAACAGGGACATCCACTATGGGCAAAAAACAACAACCATGAATTGAAATTCAAAACAAATTGTCAACCAATGAAGATGGAATCTTATCAGAATGATGTTTCGTTCAGCCAGTTCTAGTTAATAATCTGGTGGCACACTTCAAAAGGCAGCTACGCCTAGAGTGACTTACAACAGTTCAGTGTGACAGTTAGCAAGGCGTGAATGGCCTCACTAGAAAAAAGGAGAGCTAGGACTGGTTATTGACTGTTTTCCAAGATGACCTCAACTCAGCAGTTTCATATAGATGTTAAAGAGCAATGGGATATCAGAAGAACCCTTGCAGCGTCCAAAAAACAATGAACCTCATCCATTAATTCTGCAGGTAAACTGCCCATTGGGCAGGGATCTATCCACAGCCATTGAGAAACATTAACATTCTTTTGTAAAATTTCAGACTCTGATAATGTATAATTTGAAAGTGAAGTCATCGTAACAAACCTATTCTTGGCACTCAGGCAGCAAATTTGCATCAATAAAGCTTCCCTTAATGGATGCTGGTTTCTCCTCCATGTAGCTACATTCAGTGGGTGGGTGGGTTTGTCAAACACAAACACACACACACATTGTCATCATCACCACCACCACAACAGTGGAAGTAGAAATAATGAGAGAGAATGCCTAATGAGCTTCCAAATAGATACAACTAAAATGCATTCAATAAGGTAGCTCCTTGCACTGTTTTTCCCTCACAATTTCCCCCATATTCAGGCAGGTATCATTCAGCTTATTCTAGCTTGAGCTTCCAATATTGTCAGTTTTAAATCATCATAATACTTAGGATTTATATGAACACATTTCAGTGTAAAACAAGCTGCACATCAATTATTTCTGTAATGCTTATAACAGACCTGAACATTTAACAAGTAGTCTTTTATCCCCCTTGGCCGGCACGGCTTGAGAGGGAGAAGCAGTAGTTCTGGTGGGGAGAAGGAAGGAAAAGGCCTCACATGTTGCACACGTGGGCCACGTGAGGCAGGGGTGGGGCCGAGCTTATAAAGGCTGGTCCCGCCCCTTACTCGGACTCTCTGGTCTTTTGGGCTCCCACCTTCCCTCTCTCCTCTAGTATGGGACTTAGCCAGTCGCTCCCTTTGCGGGGAGGGCTAAGTAGGATTTTTTTCTTCCCACAAGTTGTGTGAAGGTTTTTTTGCCTACTCCATACTTGAGGTTTTACCTGGAAGATGGATAAATAGGTCAATGTGCAGGAATTTGCTATGCCAGAATAAGGACAGTGACCACTCTGGCAACTTTTAGGTGATTGGCATAGCCAGAGCTCCTGCTCCTCGTGAGTTTCATGGCTCACGTGTCTGGTTATGGTATGCCTTTGGAGATCCTCCTACCAAATCTACTCAGGGTTTTACGGTTCTGCATGGGGTTGACATGGGGCGGTCTTCCCACACTTTCAAAGTGTCGTATAACAAAGGGGGTGGGTTACCTGACTCCTGGCTTAAGAGAGTGGCTTGCCCTTAAACCAGGCAAGTAGCCTGAGATTAGTACATATTGATTCCTGTACTTTTTACATGCAGTTCCAGGGAGGGGTTGAATCAAATAAAGAGGCCCTAAGTTGAAGCTCTGTGTCTTTATTCCATGCTTCCTTCTCCACTCGCAATTGTTATCCCTATATTGTATGGAGGGGAGGCTAAAAGGCAGTGGTTTGCATAAAGAAAAGTTGGGGGAGCTTTATCAGCCTGAGGACCATATTGACTCTTGGGCAGGATGTGGGGGGTCTTCCAAGATGACCTCAGTGACCTCAGGCAGGAATGTCTCTCAGGATAAAAGAATATCTGATCCCATAGGGTGTCCATATGGAAAGGAGGGCAGGGATCCTGCATCTTTAACAATTGTATTGAAAAGGGAATTTCAGCAAGTATCATTGTTATGCATACAGTACCTGGTGAAATTCCCTCTTCATCCCAACAGTTAAAGCTGCAGGAGCCCTGCTCTCTTTTGTATCTAGTTACTCTACTATAGCTCCTGTAGCTTTAACTGTTGTGATGAAGAGGGAATTTCACCAGGTGCTGTATGCATGCAAATGACACCTGCTGAAATTCCCTTTCAATATAACTGTTATAGATACAGGAGCCCTCTACTCCTTTACATATGGTCAGCCTAACATAACCTATAGTCTCTAAGGATAGGTGGATCAAACAGAAGCAACTGCAAGCAAATCTCTCTCCTTGTAGAAAGAAGACCATTGTTAATGCTCAGATCTGAATCAGATGATATTGAGACAACCTCTGACACACCTAAACAACATACTGTTGGTTAGAAAAACTGTGCCCAGCCCTGATACTTGCAGTGCAAACTTATGCATGCATGCTCAGAAATGGGTTCCATTGAGTTCAGTGGGGCTTACTCTCAAGTAAGAGGCTAGAGAATTGCAGCCTTAATCCTATGTAACAAGCTGAGAAGTCAGCATTAAAGAATATAGCTACACCAATTCCCACTCCTTAACTACGGCTTAAAATACAAGGAGTTAAACCTGTTGGCAGCTTTCAGAGAAAAGGTATTCATTAAAATGTAAAGAAGGTCAGTCAATTAGACTCTTCAGTACATTTTACTGATTAACCCCTATTAGCTATCATCAGCCTATTAAAAACTGGCATAATGCCTAGGCACAGTTGCCAAGGGAGCGATTTAGTCCTGTGAAATGACAGCCAAGACAAAACAGTTCTGCTACTATATATATATCCCAGTTACAACCTAATACTTGTCACATGGCTCTCTACTTTTTATTGATTTTTCCAGATCGGCAGCAGTCCTTTATTTATTTATTGCATTTTTATACCGCCCAATAGCCAAAGCTCTCAGGGCGGTTTACACATGACACAAGGGCCACAATCCACAATGGGCCATAAGCGCCATTAAAAACAACCAACTCATCCCATGCTTAGTAAAATAATGATGGCCCCCATTGCTATGAGATGGGGAGAACAGCAGAATTGGCTGACCTCACCCTGCCCATGTTTTTGGAGTACCTACACACAGAGACACCACTTCCCACTTGTATGGGATCACACAAGGTGCAGAGTGGTTCCCACTGGGAGAGTGTGCAAAGGAGGTCATCATCCAAGTCTGCCATTTCTCATTTGCCTGTTAACCTATTTAATGACGTCAAATTAAAAACTGCCTAGTACAGCGGAATTCACACTCCTTACACCCATGGAACATTTTCCATATTTAGTGTCTGTCTGTCTTAGAAACTTTGCATATTTGCGAAGGATTGTGGAGTTGTACAGTGACCATTCCATTTGTGCAATGTATCTGCTAAGCCTGTTGACCTTTCAGCCAAAACAGACATTATTTTAAATCCATACAGCAGCAACATCATTTTTAATTCCTTCTCTAGAGTAAGTTTAAAGGTTCCAACCTAGATTAGGAATCTAGGGTGGGGGTAGGGGATTTAAGCCAAACCCACCCACCCCATTATAGTCAGACAAGGTCCCCTGTGCCTACTGTGGACTAAGAATATTTTTAAAGGCTATATTTGAGGCTTAAGGAGGAAATGCAGCCTATGATTGCTGATAGTTTCTACGATGCTTACGCGAATATAGAAAAGCACATATAGGATCTACAACAAAACTTTGCAATGTGGCATGCTCCTATTCAGGGTTCTGGCATGCTCCATTTCCCCCCTCTACCAGTCCGTTAACATTCTGTGATCACTGAGCATGCTCAATGAATCTTCATTGGGCTGTATTGCCAGAACAGGTTCTTGCCTGATGGTCTTTTGCCCTAAAGAGTTTTTGTAGTTGAGTGGGTGGTGCTATTTGGGTTACATAAACGATGGCACTCACATCCTAAATATCCCATAATACACATGGCCATCCTAGGTCATGTGGAGAGAACTTACATGTTGTTGATGAACCATGTGGAGATCAGGAAGAAGGACAAATTGCATTCTTCTCTCCCTCCATGCACTCAGCCTCTATGGTTTCCAACCTTATGAAAAGGGCTTCTCCCACTCTATGCTATGGCTCCTGTCACTGTGCTTACTGTTGCCCTCTTTCCTTGTCACAGTGTTGAGAATTTCACACATGAAATGCAGCCAATGAGAGGGCACAGGAGTGGGGCTACATTTAAGTAAAGAGCAAAGGTTTACCTCAGGTTTACTTCAAATCAATGCTTCCGAGGCCTTAGCTAGACCAGGCTATATCCCGGGGCAAACCCCAGGATCATCACTGTGCATCCACATGGACCTCTCAGAGGCTTTCGATACCATCGACCATGGTATCCTTCTGGATAGGTTGTCTGAGCTGGGAGTTGGAGGTACTGTGTTGCAGTGGTTCCACTCCTACTTGGATGGCCAATTCCAGAAGGTGGTGCTGGGGATTATTGCTCTGTGCCGTGGCTCCTAAGCCATGGGGTTCCACAGGGCTCTATCTTATCCCCTATGCTGTTTAACATATACATGAAGCGCTGGGGGAGGTTATCCAGAGATGTGGACTGAGGTGTCATCAATATGTGGATGATACCCAGCTCTACCTTTCCTTTTCATCAAACCCAGGTGAGGCAGTGGCTATTCTGAACCAGTGCCTGGGCACGGTAATGGACTGGATGAGGGCTAATAAACTGAGACTCAATCCAGACAAGACGGAGGTACTGTTAGCGGGTGGTACATCTGTCCGGCGAGGTGATGTTTGCCCTGTCCTGGATGGGGTTGCACTCTCCCTAAAGGATCGGGTCCGTAGTTTGGGGGTGCTCTTGGATCCAGAATTGTCACTTGAGGCACAGGTGAACTCAGTGGCAAAGAGCACCTTTTATCAGCTTAGGCTGATATACCAACTGCGCCCTTATCTGGACGAAGATAGCCTAGCTACAGTTATCCATGCTCTGATAACCTCTCGTTTGGATTACTGCAATGCGTTATACGTGGGGCTGCCTTTGAAAACGGTCCGGAAACTTCAACTGGTACAATACAGGGCAGCACGGTTACTAACAGGGACTGGCCAACGAGACCACATCACGCCAGTCCTTTTCCAGCTTCACTGGCTGCCAGTCCAGGTCCAGGCCTGATTCAAAGTGCTGGTATTAACATTTAAAGCCCTAAACGGCTTGGGGCCAGGCTATCTGAAGGAACGCCTCCTCCCGTATGTACCTGCCCGGACCCTAAGGTCATCCTCAGGGGTCCTTCTCCGTGAGCTCTTGCCAAAGGAAGTGAGACAGGTGGCTACCAGGAGGAGGGCCTTCTCTGCTGTGGCACCCCAGCTGTGGAATGAGCTCCCTAAGGAGGTTCGCTTGGCACCTACGTTATATGCTTTTAGACGCCAGGTGAAGACCTTTTTATTCTCCCAGCATTTAAACAGTCTATAAATAAATTTTAACTTGGTGTTTTAAATTTGTAATTTTGCACTGCTGCTGTTTTTATCTGGTTGAGCTTTTATATTGTATTTTATGTTATGGTTTTGTGCTGTTGTTTTGTACTTTGAATGTTTTTAATTTTTGTGAACCGCCCAGAGAGCTCCGGCTATTGGGCGGTATAGAAATGTAATAAATAAATAAATAAATAAATAAATGCACAGGGGATCCTGGGATCAGGGAGGGATCATCCCTCCCTTGCCTCAGGATATAGCCCTCCCCTTTGGGCCCAGTTTTTCCGCAGTCCCGGGCTGAGTCCGAGACCACGGAACGTCTGGCCCGTTTCCGCAGCTTGATCCCACTCCATGCAATTACTCGCACAGAGCCAAGTGCTGCGCCCATCGGGGTTAGGGTGGGGGGAGCAGGGAAATGAAAAGAAATTTTAAAAAGCATGCACCTTCAGCACACAAGCGTTTGTGCGCTCCTCTCCCTTTAAAAATAAAAATGGTGGGCGCGACACCTCTCTTCCTGAGGTCGTCACACCTTGCGTGTAAACGAGGGCGAGATCTCATGTTAATCCCAACACGAGGTCTCCCCTCCTTTCCCCCGGAACAAAAGGTAGGTCTAGCTAAAGCCTGAGTCTTGTCAACTTCTATTTGAAAGGCATATCTAGGTCCAAGCTGTGCATATTATTTATTTATTGTTTATAATTTACTCTCATTTATATCCCACCTTTAATAGCACTAATCCTTCCAAGGCAACTTATAAGTGAAAGCAAAATACAATAATAAAAGGACAGAAAAACATATCAGGATACTTTCCACAGTTGGTGGTAGATGGCTCTGTAGAGGAAATTGAAAAGGAAAAAAATATGCAAATATGAATTCTTGTCATCGGAACTTGTAGGGAAATTTACTATTTTGTAACAGTTCCACATATTTTGCAATACCATTTTGAGTTTTGCCTTGACTCTCTTTTCTTTCTTTCTTTTCCCCCCCTTTTTTTTCCCTTTTCTTTTTTGCACTACTAGGAGAGGGGCTGTCCGACTAGAACAGAAATACTCCTCTCAGGGGTGTCTTTGCCTACATCCCTCTGTGAAACCAACCTATATATGCAGAATGATTTACAAAGAGCAAATAGGCTTTTATCCTGCACTCCTACCGGGACTTCTGCTTCCAGATTCTTTGTGGGATTAAGATTTTTTCCGGGATTTTTTTCTTCTTTGCCCTTCTCTGTGTAACCACTAGATGGCACTGTGGTATAGTAAAATTACATTGTTAAACGTAGCTTCTATGGTGGGATAAGAGAAAATTCCAGAGTTTCCTTATTATGAACAAAGCCACGATAATGGTTGCAAAGAGCGGGAGATGCCCTGGATGACATCAACTACTTGTGTTTGCTCACTCACAAACTACTGTGAGTGAGCAAACACAAGTGCACAATAAAAGCCTTGAGTAGAAATGCCCTAAGTTTTAACGTGTAAATTCTGATAACCATTAAAAGTGAACAATACAAGTATTTCAGGCTTCCATGTGGGCACGTAGAAGCTGCTATTGTATAAACTCACCTCTGGTTGTGCTTTCTTTGCATGCTGCTAAAATCTGGCACTGATAAATTTGCATGAAATTATTCCTCCAGCGTTTTATGGTGTCAAATGTTAACACCTGTAACTACTGAGGATTAGGATGGTGCCTCATTTTGATGGGAACCATCATCTGTTCGGCTGTCTCACAGCCGACAACTTTGGCTCCGGAATAATGTGTAGTACTTGATTATATGCTTAGCAAGAACCTCAATTAAAATGCAACCCACTAATTTAATTCAAACTGTCATTTTGGACACTTTCACTTGTCGTTCTTGCAGTAAAATATTCAAGATGAATGCATCCTTGGCTTCTTTAACCTTGAATATTTTACTGCAACGATGACATCATCATGGAAAACCTTTCTAGCATTAATCTAAGAGCCAATGACATTGCATCAGTGTTCAGCAGCTCTTCTGGTGTTAGGAGAAAGTTAACAGCTTATTTTTAAAAAAAAGAAAGAAAGAAAAGCAGATTTATTAGAGGGCCAAACTAGTGATATGAGACATATATGGTTACTTTTCATGTATCTTAAAAAAACAAAACAACAGATGTTCCCCACACCACTGTTCAGGTGAAAAAACCTTCCTCCAAAGCTGCTAGCAATCAAATGAGGAAAGCGACCATTGCCATGAAGCTGGGCTTCAAACCTCCAATCAACCAGTAAGCCTAAAAATGCCTTAAAATTGAAATTGGTGGACTGGAACTTGGATTGCTGCAGAGGAATGGATGCAGGCTTCACCTCTTGCCCAGCTCTTAGATGGCACCTTTCTTATTTTTACCGAAATCTTGCCAGTGGTATTCCAAACACTGCATGCACTCATCAACTAAACTTTCTTTTCCATAGACCCTTTGGCCTACAGTAGGGTGACCATATGAAAAGGAGGACAGGGCTCCTGTATCTTTAACAGTAATGTAGAAAAGGGAATTGCAGCAGGTGTCAATTGAAGTGGGTGAACTTCCCTCTTCATCATAACAGTTAAAGCTACACTAGCTATAGTAGAGTGGCCAGAGACAAAAGAGGGCAGGGCTTCTGCAGCTTTAACTGTTGTGATGAAGAGAGAATTTCACCTTCAATTGACACCTGCTGAAATTCCCTTTTCTATATTACTATATTTTCTATATACAGGAGCCCTGTCCTCCTTTTCATATGGTCACCCTAGCCTACAGGAATTGTACTGAGGTATAAAAACAGAAGATTAGATTAGCTAATAGAATTTATGCACAAACGAAAACATGTTTTTAAATATGTTGGTTCCTGATGTTGCTTCTTAAACGAAAAAGACTATGTCTTTCATTTGATTTTCAGCAGACTGTATGGATTAGAATGAGGCTTAAACCTAGTTCCTCTTGTTAGCAGATGACTAAACAAACACCATGGCAGGATCTACACTTTAAAACAGTTTATGATGTGCTGCTTTTAATAATGTATTAGTTTTATATGTTTTAATCAATTATATGTATTTTATGGTGTTTTCATTTGTGTTGTACCCCACCTTGATCCAGAGGGAGAGGCGGGTAACAAATATTTTATTATTATCATTATTATTGTTATTATTATTACAGTAGTGACAACTGTTGGAGCCCAGGACACACTCCATATACAGTTTTTAAACCGTTTTCAAAGTGTCACATCCTGCTTGGTGTCAGAAAACTAACAAATGCTATGAGGGCAATTACAACTAGCTATCTTATCAGAGCATCTCTTTGAGTGTTAGCATTTGGCTTGGATCTTTTACAAGACAATCTCCCTGCTCATACAGGCACTGACTGATAACAGAAGCAGGAAGATCGTGGCCTTAGCTAGACCTACCTGATAGTCTGCAACAGAGGAGGGAAGATCTCGAGTTGCGATCAACGCGAGATCCCTCCTCCATTTACACGTGAGGCGTGATGACCTCAGGAAGAGAGGCATCGCGCCTGCCATTTTTTTAATTTTTAAAGAAGACAGAGCGCACGAATGCTCGTGCGCTAAAGATAGGTGTTTTTTAAATTTTAACTTAATTTCCACGCTCCCCCCACCCTACCCCCGATGGGCACAGCACTCCTGAGGAGCGCTGCGCCCCGTGTGCTGCTCCCAGCTCCACGTGAGGAATCGCACGGAGCCGGGTCAAACCGCGGCAACAGGCCACATGTTCCGCAGTCTCAGGCTCAGCCCAAGACTGCAGAAAAAGCAGGCCCAAAGTGGAGGGCTCTATCCTGTGTGTCAGGGATGATCCCAGGGTTCACCCCGGTATGAAGCCCGGACTAGCTAAAGCCTGTGAGCTCATCTACACCAAGCAGGATATTCCACTATGAAAGCGGTATATAAAAGGTGAGAGCCACACTGCTGCTTTATAGTGGTACTGAAGTGCACTGACACCTGTTGGGGCCCATGACACATCTTACACCAAGCAGGATATAACACTATGAAAGAGGTAAAGTATGTGGTATGTGTCAATGGCCCCCAACAGTTGTCAGTGCACTTCAATGCTGCTATAAAGCAGTAGTGTGGTTCCCGCCTTTTATATACCGCTTTCATAGTAGATGAGCCCTGTGACTATAAGCATGTGAGTCTACCTGCTGTGTAGTATTCAGAAGGCAATGCTGGGCCAGATGGACCAATGGTCTGTATAAGGCAGCTTCCTAAGCCCCTGTGTGTGAACACAACAATACAAACCAACCATCTGTAATTGCATGCTTGTTTTTTCACTTCTCACTGTTGCATCATCCTACGCAGAACAGGAGATTTGCCAAGCTGAAGGCACTGCCTGCCTGCCTTCTCTAAAAGAACTACCCAGTGACATATCCACAGCTCAAGTAAGGTAATCAGGCTTCAGTGTTTGTGTGTTTAGCCCTCAGTTTGGATGTGTTAATATATCCTTCTGCCTTAGAGATGGATCCACTTACAGATTTGGCTGCCTTCCCAGAAGGGAAAGGCAGGTAAATGTTCAGAGATAATCTCATTGTTCTAAAATAGCAATACTATAAGTACTCTAACAGAAGAATTAAGTGAAACTAAATTCAAGGAGGCAGAAATTCATAAGGAAGTTAATATCCTTAGGCAAGAGTTAAGGGCTATTACTTTAAGTCACACATTTCATTTTTGGATCTTTATTTTGTTGGCTAGTTGACAAGTTAAGGTTCTCCGTGGCCTAGGGCTTTCCTACACGAGCCCTATTCACAGTTCTTTAGATGACATTGTGACCCTCCAGCTTCATTTCTGTGTCTAATCAGCACTTTTGAAGAGTTTTTTTTAGAGCAGGGGAAATGTGGTTTTTAATTGTGAAAGTGAAAGAAACTACTTTTTTCACTTGTGCCTTTGCACTATTCCGCTATTCCATCGAGAGGTTATGTAGTGAAAAGCAGGCCAGGAAATGCTATTTTTTTAATGCTCAAATCTCAATTCTGTGATGAAACCAAAAGTAGATACAGCAGATTAACAGCCTCATGTAGAAAATCTCATAGAAATCAAACCCATCTTCTTTCGTGCGTGCAGTATTTATGTGTCTTGTCTGAGATATTGCTTAGCTACCCATGCCAGAAAACAGACAGTTATTCCCAGTGTTATTCTATTTGTTCCTCAACCTGTTTAATATTTAAATTGTACAGTATTCTTTGTGAGTAAAAAGAAAAGAATAAAGGATTATGCTCTTTGAATGAGACATACAAACATACCTATGGAATGTACTTCATGATTCATGACCTATTTCTTAACAGCTCAGAAGATTTTCCATCTCAGCAAACCTCAAGTGGTTAGAAATAACCCTGCAGGCATTTGCTGCATATTTTAATAAAGTGCTTAAACTTTTGGAGGATCAAATACAGTAGCTACAACTTTCTACCCTGTCAGAAATGGAGAAGGAAAAAGAAGCTGGGGGGTGGGGTGTCCCTGACTAATTTTATTTATTTATTTATTAAATTTATATACCGCCCCATAGGTGAAGCTCTCTGGGCAGTTTACAAAAGTTTAAAACAGTGAACATTAAAAAGTATACAAAATTTAAAACCATCAAAATATAAAAGCAACAGTATAAAACAGCAGTATCCATTTAAACAACAACAGTTCTGGGGTCCATTAAAAGACAAACAAACTTAGCATATGTTGTTAAGTGCTGTTAAATGTCTGGGAGAAGAGAAAAGTCTTGACCTGGCACCGAGAAGATAACAATGTTAGTGCCAGGCGAGCCTCGTCGGGGAGATCATTCCATAATTGGGGGGCCACCACTGAAAAGGCCCTCTCCCTTTTTGCCATTCTCCAAGGTTCACTCAGAGTAGGCACTTGGAGGACGACCTTAGATGTTGAGCGCAGTGTATGGGTGGGTTCATGTCTGGAGAGGTGTTCCGTCGGGTATTTTGTTTCATTGTTGTCACACTTCAGGCATAATGGGATCAAGCAATACCTCAAGTCAAGATGAAGAATGTCCTGTATGAGCTCACTCGAGAACAACATAGTTCCTCCTTATCTAACTCTCGTAGACCAGATCTACACCAAACAGGATATGACACTTTGAAAACGGTTTGAAAACTGTGTATGGAGTGCATCCTGGGCCCCAACAGTTGCCACTACTGTTAAAAACCATTTTAAATCAGTAGTGTAGATCCTGCCATATTCTAATGTATTAATTTTACTATTTAACTAAAATTAAATGTATTTTCTACCCCACCTTTCCATATATATATATATAGTCCACAAGCTGAGTAACACAACTCTAGAATTTCACACAAAATGAGCAATAAATGATCTTGTGGCAGTGGCACCTTATGGTTGTTGTTTTTCCTCTCCCCAGCGCTGCCACCACCTATGGGGTTTCTTCTTTGTAACAAATGCTTCTATTTCTGTGGCTAAGCAAGTCTCTGCCATTATAAAACAGAGAACTACAAGCTGAACCTTTCCCTCTGCCACCAATTTTATTAGAATACTTTAAAATCACCTAGTATCTGGTAGGGTGTGCAAAGTGGGTCTTCTCCGTCTCAAAATTTAAGCCAGAGCTCTGATGAGGCGATTCTCTGCCCCAATTTTGGAGTGGCTCCCCTTACTCTGCCCCATCGGATTACCTGTCGGAGAACCACTCATTTCGGAGAACCGCTCTAGTCAATGGAAATTAATCAAATGCTTAAAGCTCCCTCAATTTTAAAGATAAACAGATGACACTTGTCACAGTGATAGATCTTAAGTAGGTCTTTAGACATGCCAAGTTTGGAGCAGATTCCTTCAAGCTTTGATTTTGTAGGAATTTTTTTAAGTTTGTGGTTTTAAATATATATGATACCCAGCTCTACCTTTCCTTTTCATCAAACCCAGGTGAGGCAGTGGCTGTTCTGAACCAGTGCCTGGGCACGGTAATGGACTGGATGAGGGCTAATAAACTGAAACTCAATCCAGACAAGACGGAGGTACTGTTAGCGGGTGGTTCTTCTGTCCGGCGAGGTGATGTTTGCCCTGTCCTGGACGGGGTTGCACTCCCCCTAAAGGATCGGGTCCATAGTTGGGGGTGCTCTTGAATCCAGAACTGTCACTTGAGGCACAGGTGAACTCAGTGGCAAAGAGCACCTTTTATCAGCTCAGGCTGATATACCAGCTGTGCCCTTATCTGGACAGAGATAGCTTAGCTACAGTTATCTATGCTCTGATAACCTCTCGTTTGGATTACTGCAATGCGTTATACGTGGGGCTGCCTTTGAAAACGGTCCGGAAACTTCAACTGGTGCAAAACAGGGCAGCAAGGTTATTAACAGGGACTGGCCAGCGAGATCACATTACGCCAGTCCTTTTACAACTTCATTGGCTGCCAGTCCAGGTCCGGGCCCAATTCAAAGTGCTGGTATTGACATTTAAAGCCCTAAACGGTTTGGGGCCAGGCTATCTGAAGGAACGCCTCCTCCCATATGTACCTACCCGGACCTTAAGATCATCTACAGGGGCCCTTCTCCGTGAGCCCCTGCCAAAGGAAGTGAGGCAGGTGGCTACTAGGAGGAGGGCTTTCTCCGCTGTGGCACCCCGGTTGTGGAACGAGCTCCCCAGAGAGGTCCGCCTGGCGCCTACACTGTACTGCTTTCGTCGCCAGGTGAAGACCTTTTTATTCACTCAGTATTTTAACACTTAATTTTAACTTAAATTTAAATTTTACTGTTTTAACTCTGTATTTTAATCTTATATCAACTTTGCTGTGTGGTTTTATCCTGGTTGCGCTTTTGATACTGTATTTCGTAATTGTGTTTTAAACTGTTGGGTGTTTTACTGTGGTTTTAATTTTTGTGAACCGCCCAGAGAGCTTCGGCTATTGGGCGGTATAAAAATGTAATAAATAAATAAATAAATAAATAAATATATTTAAAAAAACTGCTGTTATTTTTAAAGATAAAGAGATGAAACTTGGCACAATGATAGCTCTTAAGTAAGGCTTTAGGCATGCCAAGTGTGTAGCAGATCCATTCATGCCTTGATTTTTTAGGAATTTTTAATTTTATTCCCCTTAAGCTATTATCCCCCTTAGACAGACAGACAGACAGACACACACACACACACACACACACACACACACACACACGCACACACACACGAACTAATCCATCCCTGCGCATTTATGGAGGGAGATTTTATCCTTTACTTTGCTCATGTAGAGCTCCGCTGCTGCTGGTGGAAGTTTCTACTCCAGCCTTCTCCAACCCGTAGTGGGACCTTATAAGGTAGAAGTGACAGAAACCAATACGCTTTGAACCTTGTAACCATACGCATTTGCACTGAGGAAACCATTAAGCTTATACACGTATCTACTTGAGTTAATAAATTCCAAATTATATTTACAAACAACTGGTGTGGTCTGTGGAGGAGTGTGAGGAGAAAACAACAGATGGTGGCAGCAGTATGGGAAACTGAGGGCTAGGTTGCTGGGCTGTGGAGCTGTGGGGCCTGAAGAAGAGGCCGGACAGGAGCAGCAACAGTAGACTTAAACCCTCAAACGTGTCATTAGCACAGGGGGGATTGCCGTGGTCCTGGGTGCTAGTGGCGTGGACAGTCCTGTCGGGTGCTTGTGCGTGTCTCAGATGAAGTTGAGATGACGCAGGGGGGCAGGGCGTCACAAGGACAAGGACGTCGTGGAAGGCACGCAGAAAATACCAGGACTGAAGAATGATGACGGTAACAAAACAAAACAAAAAACACGTTGTGAAGAAGCCCCTAATCTGAAAAGACTTCTTCAAATTCCTAAATTGTCAACTCCCTATCCTTCATATATCGTTCAAAACAAAAGTTTTGAAACACTGGATGTATATCTTTTGGGATTATTGTTATATTGTTGTTGTTGTCTTTGATCAATGAAAAGAAATCTATTTTTTTAACCAGTTCATATTGCCAGAAAGCAGAATTGCAGATGGGGGATTGCACAAACTCCAGGAATGCACCAAATGATTGGTGATTGGGGAGAAAGGGTGTTGTCTGGGGTGGGCCATCTGAGAAACCCAAGTGTGCCGGAGTGGGACGTCAGGAGCGCTGGATTTGGCCCCTGGGCCTGATGTTCTACACCCCTGTCATAGGATAGGGAATTCTTTTATCCATGTGGGTGGCTGCTAGAATGATAATAGCATCTTCATGGGGGAAAAGAACAACCAGCATCCCTTCCTATATGGAGAAATAAACTCTGATCTGTGGCCTTGGTGGAGAAGTTACCAAAACAGGTCCAGCAGTATAGATCTGATACACTGAGAAGTTTTATGGAATTTGGGAGTCATTTATTAACTATTAACCATGTTAAAAGCAATAAGGACATTAATACAGCTCCATCTACTCATGGAATATGCTGGAAAGACCTGTTAGGATAAGATTTTGGGTGGGGGGAGGTGTTTTGAAATATTTCCCTCTAGTTTCAAATATATACAATTGCAAACAGTGTCTCCTAATTAATTTGATTTGATATTGATTGCATGTATCAAGCGTATCACTTGTCTGATCATTGTGTTATGTTTTATGCAATTGGTTGTTACATCATTTTGTTATAAATGTAAAATTCAATAAAAATATTTGAAAAAGAAAAAAAAACCTTGCTGGATACGGTAAGCCTTCATAATCTATAAACGGTACCCTGGTTTTAAAAGCAGTCCAAATAATGGGGGTTGGTTACCAGCTTGTGTTCTTATTTCATTCTATCTCAGTGATAGTCAAAGGGCAATTGCAAATGTCATCGCTACATTCTTGATCATGGCGATGTTCAGCTGTTTAAATGTCATTGAGTTAGAGTTATTTGTGCCTAGTTTAATGTTTTGTTTCAAATAGTGTCAAGTCTGGCTTTGGATTTCATCCCAGTTTGTAAGAGTAACAGCATTTGAATATTTTTAGTTTAGCAGAGACAGGATTGCTTTCATTTTAGGTATTAAAAAAAAGTAATAAAAAGTAAGAGAATGGATAGAATGAGAGACCCCGTGCTTACTTGAAAAGAAAACTTGACTTGGATCTGGGATACCTGGGTTCAAATCCAGTTTTGGCCACATACTTGATTGTATTTAAGCAATCCTCAGTTCTCCATCTATAAAATGGGAATGGTTGTGCAATTTATTTATTAATTAATTTAAAACATTTATATCCCACCCTATATCATTAAGATTTCAGGGCGGCGGTTCCTATATAAGACAGGACCACAAGAACAACAAAATCACTAGAACAACATGAGAGCCAGTGTGGGGCCATGGATAGAGTGTTGGACTGGGAGTCAGGAGATCTGGGTTCTAATCCCCACTAGGCCATAGATGCTCACTGGGTGACTTTGGGCCAGTCATAGACTCTCAGCCTAACCTACCTCACAGAGTTGTTGTTGTGAGGATAAAATGGAGAGGAGAATTATGTACTCTGCCTTGGATTCCTTAAAGAAGGGGAGAAAGTGGGATATAAATGTAATAAATAAAATAAAAAATAAAATAAATTCAGGAGTATGGTTGAAATTGAGTATGTTTGTCACTATTTACTGTGCTGGCATATCCATGATTTTCTAAGGAATAAACTGCTAGCAGAGTTGTTTGTTTGAGCTGGTGGAATTGATGATTCTGCCTGATTGCAATACAGTTATAATATGTTGGCTGTATTGCAATAAGACAACATCATCAATTCCCCTATACAGTCAATAGAGTGGGCAGACCTGCTGTCCTGGAAACACGGGAATTCATAAAAATTCAAGAGGTTGATTGTCAACTTACGAGCTTGCCCGGGTTTCAAGAACTTTGTGGGAGGCCCTTCTCTTGAAACCCCTCCCTTGAGACAGGAGAGAAGGCCTTCTTGGTGGCTGCTTCCAGGCAGTGAAACACCCTACGGAGGGGAGCTAGGTTGGTCAAATGGAAACATGACGTCCTGGAAGGGAAGAGGGACATTGCACCCATTGTGCCCGCCATTTTTACTTTTATTTTTTAAAAAAACACCAGGAACCGGGAGCACAGTTGCACTCCAGAGAAAAAGTAAGTGTTTTATTTCTAAAAAAAAGCCCCAAACTCAATGTCCCTGGACTCCCCCCAGCCCAGCTCCTTCCCTCTGCTAACCCCTACAACTCACAGGGAGGCGGGAAGAAGCCATGATGGGCACCCACACCACCTGAGTCCTCAGGATTGTCCCCTGACCATGGGTAAAACTGGGATAACCAAGGTCTCAGTTATCCCAAGAAAATGGCGGGATCATCCCTGCCTGCTCCCGGGATCCCCTGTGCGTCATTTGGACACACAGAGATATTCCCGGGGGGAAAGGCAGGTGTAGAAAGGGCCCAAGTATGTACATCATTATAGATACTCATTTTATTTATTTATTTATTTTTACTTTTAAAAAGTATTATCCCTTTCTTCAACAAAAATGGTGTCTACTTGGCTTATTCCCAAGTAGATGAGTTTATCATCAAGGCAGCAGAATCCAACGCCTTTTCAATCTTATACTCATAATGGTATAATGAGTGAAGTGAGTTTAAAATGCAAATCTGCAGATGCTCAGAGAGCAGTATCCAACAGGGCTGCTCTGCCTCCACTGTTTCCATTGTGGTTGTGGGACCCACCACTTGTACCTAATCCACAAGTGGATTACCTAATCCACACCAAACTCTGTAAACTGTAACTATCCACTACCCAGTAAGTGCTGTTGCAGCAAATTAAAATATTTATATATGACAAACAAAAGCAGGGTTCAATCCTGCTTACAACCCAAAACATCACACAAAGAGCCCTTTCTGTGGTAGCATCCTACCAAATGAGATCCATCAGGCCTCAACATTGGTTTTCATGAATCTACACTGACCATATGGAAAGGAGGACAGGGCTCCTGTATCTTTAACAGTTGCATTGGAAAAGGAATTTCAGCAGGTGTCATTTGTATGCATGCAGCACCTGGTGAAATTCCTTCTTCATCACAACAGCCAGTGTGGTGTAGTGGCTAAAGTGTCTGACTCTAAGTCAGGAGATCCAGGTTCTAGTCCCCAATTGGCCGTGAAAGCTCACAAGTGACTTTGGGCCAGTTACAGACTCTCAGCCCAACCTACCTCACAGGGTTGTTGTGAGGATAAAATGTAGAGGAGGAAGAGGATTGTGTATGCCGCCTTGAGTTTCTTAGAGGAAAAAGGTGTGGTATAAATGTAAATGATGATGATAATAATAATAATAATAATAATAATAATAATAATAATAATAATAATATAATTTAAAACTTCAGGATCCCTGCCTTCTTTTGTATCTGGTCACTCGCCAACAGAGGGCAGAGCTCCTGTAGCTTTAACTGTTTTGACGAAGAGGGAATTTCACCAGGTGCTGCATGCATACAAATGACACCTGTTGAAATTCCCTTTCCTATACAACTGTTAGAAATACAGAAGCCCTGCCCTCCTTTCCATAAGGTCACCCTACATGAATAATTTTTAGTTGTTCTCTGGCCTAGTATTGGTCTCTCGTGGCTGCTGTTTTTAGAAGTGCTGTTTACTGTTTTGCTTTGTAAGCCACCCATGAATCAGTTCTTTGGGTAAGGGTGAGATAGAACCTTTAAAAATAAATAAAATTTCAAACCATGTACGAAATTAGGCCATTTTGCCTCATTTATGGACTAAGACCGTGGGAGCCTGGGTCACAACTCTAGAGCTAAGTGAATAGTCCAGATTGGGGTGGTGGGGGGAGGCTGTTTCTGCTCAGATTTTCCTCCGAACTTCTAAGCAGTAAATGTTCTGAATCAAGTCTTCTTTGAGGAAATACAATTGCACAGGAAATGTTTCATCTTGAAGTTCAATCAGGTAGCTTGGCAACAACTGAAGCAGCTAACCTTTAACAAACTGTATTGGTTTATCAACCTAGGAGGTGATGGTCTCTTGCTGTGCTGGAACTGCTGCGAGAAAGGATAGTCCTTTATCTGCAATCACTGCAGATCAAGATAAAAGCCAAATAAATTAGAAATGTCTTACCATTAATGTCATTTTCTCAATGTTAAAGAATGCATTGATTTTCTTTTCCAGCACTTATGTTGACTTGTAGTGATCATTTAGGCCACTTGCAAAAATTAAAAAAAGAGGGGGGGGGGATGAATTCTTTTCTTTTGTCCTTTTTCTTGTAAGAAGGGATTTCAGTAAATTTAGCAGAAGGAGAGGAGGAAACAATATCATTTGCTGTCTAAGCCAAGTGTACATTTTACAAGATTGGCTTTGAAACTAGTTACCAGCCCATTTAATCGCACAATGACAGACCATGCAAATGAAGCATGGTCTGACAGAACTGATGTCACTACTTAGTGAATCAATGGCTCCTGACAATTTAGCCACAGCATGTGGTGATAAACGGAGTCCACTGCATCCCACTTCCCTCTTATCTGATTTCATTGTATTCTTCACAAATAGGTGGGAGACTACAAATCAGTCTTCAAGTGGGCACCACACTTAAAACGATATTTATTTAAAAAAAACCTTTCTGCACAAAGCAAAGATTTCTACAAAGTTCAATTCAGAATGACACTAATACTGCCTTAGAAAACATAATTATACTCTTACCTCCTAGAGGATTGCCTATGTAGCAGTCCTTTCTTCTGGTTTTTAACACTGTGGTTAGCATCTGCTTGCTTATATTAGTATGCAAAAAAAAACCAAACGGCAAGGGGTGGAACCAAAAAAGGAATTCTTGAAGAATATTTATTCAGATATGCCTTTCTTGAAATATGTTTATTCAGATGAGCCTCAGATAAGCCTACGCGTTTCGGACTCTAAAAACTGGGTCCTTCCTTAGGAACTTACTGCATTTGAACAAGGAACAAAAACTGCTTTTTTGAACTCTTTATTGAGTTATTTGCTTATTTGTATTAAGTAGGGATGTGCTCCGCTTCTAATCGGACCGGCGAATTAGAAGCGGAGCGGGGTGCTTTGCCTCCCCTTAAGGCGGAGGCGAAGAGGATTGGGGGGCCGGCGGAGCATGGCGAAGAGGATCGAGGTGAAGGCGGATCCTTCGCCTCGATCCGGAGCACCGCCAGAAAGGTAAGTGGGGTTTACCGGGCCCTGCCGCTGTCGCCCATGCAGCGACAGCGGCAGGGCCCGGTAAAGCCCCCCTCCTCTCCCTTACCTGCCTCCATCCGCGGTCCCTCGGCTTCTTCAATTGAGCCCGCGGTTCAACCAGGAAGTCTAGGCCGCACTTGCGGCCCAGACTTCCTGGCTGAACCGCGGGCTCAATTGATGGACCGCGGACGGAGGCAGGTAAGGCCCCCCTCCCCCTTGGTCCCTTACCGGGCTCTGCCACCATCGCCGCACAGGCAGCGACGGCGGCAGGGCCCGCTAGCCCCCCCCCCCCCCGCCCTCCTCTCCCAGCCTTACCTGGCACCACTCCCCTCCACTGCGGAGCTCTGATTCAGAGCCGGAGCTCCGCGGCGAAGAGGAATGGAGTAGGGGCGGAGCAGCGCGGGGCGGAGCGGGCCGATCCGAAATTTTCAGATCGGCCCGCGGGGCGGAGTGGGGGGTCCGTGCACACCCCTAGTATTAAGAGCTTCCTCTGCAGTTTTACTTAATTGTTACTTTGCCTGTGTGATATCTGCATATATTATATCTGTATCAGCCTGTGTTTCAGGAATGTTCTTTGCCTTCATTCCTATTAAAGGGGGGGGGGGAATCCTGTTTTACTTGTACAGTCCATCTGAAGTGGAACAAAGCGTTATAGTCCTTGGATGCTGCTTGATCCATTTCTACCCTTTTAAAAAAATGATAGAGTGTGATTGGTCTGGACCACTACCATCAAAATGTTTCAGAACATTACTTTCATATTGAACCCATAACATTCATACATATATAACCTCATGACTTGAATACTTTTTAAATTTATTTATTTACTATATTTCTGTACCACCCATTAGCCGAAGCTCTATAAAGTCCTCTTCAAGCCAGGGCTATCCTTCCTGAGTGTTCAGAATCGCACTGCTTTGTAGCCCTCCACGTTGCAGAGCTAAACAACAGCTCTAGAATCCTTGCTGGCTTCTAGGAACTGCTTCTGATATATTAGATTGTAAACTCCTTGGGCCAGTGACCTGACCTGTCCTCTTGTGTGCTGTAAAGCATTGTGTACAGTGATGGTGCTACATAAATAAAAGGATTTTTCGTTCTCTGCAGTTCCATCCTATCATAACATAGTTTTTTCCTCAACATCAGTTTTTTCATATCCCTTAATATGCAAGAAGCCAAAGGACTGTCATAGTAGAGATTAAACTGAATCAGCTGATTCAGTAATAGCAAGTTACCATAACCTTGACACAGTGGACATGCTGTACTACAGAGAGAAGCAAGAACATTTTCTGAATGCCAGTTCCATTTACCTTTCCGCCCTTGAAATTTGCTCACATCTTCACTTAAATTAGAAAGTATTGTTCACATCTTCATTTACACTAGAAAGTATTATAATTTGATAAAATTGAAGTCAGCCCCATTATCATAATAACATATGTCTGGAAAATCAAACTAAACCCAAAGGTCTTAAAGATGTTCAAATATAATGATCAGGATGTTAATGTTTTTGAACACTGAAATCCCATTGTGATGGACATGTTGGAGAGATGCCCACATTGAGACATTGTTCTCAGGAAAGGCATTTGAGGAGCTATGGTGAACAGAGGTGACAAAGGATAATGTTTGAGAGCTAACTGACAAATTACAAACTAGCAAGCCATCAGAATGAGATGAAATTCACTCAAGTCCTTAAGAATTCAAATGTGAAATTACTCATCATCTAACAAAAATACGCGTGTTATCTCTAAAATAAGAGAGATTTTATTTTAATACCAGAGGATTGGAAGGTAGCCAAAATAACATCATTGATCTAAAAGAAGAAAAAGCAATCCCATGTGGACTGGGAAATTACAGTGTTATTAGCTTAATGTTCTTCCCAGGTAAATTAGTGGAAAGCATTATGAAAGCTAGAATTATTAAAGGCTGCTCACAGACTGGAGACTCCAGCACTAGCAATCACAATGCATTCTGTAGTTATTCTGTCTTTAAATCCATAACAGAATAAAAGGATGGATTTTCCTTATGGAACTATAAACCTTCTGAAAGAAGAGAAAGCAGAGGGTGGAATGAGTGGACAGTTCTCTTAATGACCTGGTTTGCATGATCAAATAAGCCATGGCGGCTTAAATAACACATGGTACTTTGTTTTAAACAGCAGCGCATGCCAGCTGCTATTTTCCTAATGACCTACCCGGGTGCACCTTGTTGCTGTTTCAAAGTCTATAAAGATTGCACCTTACAGAATCAGAACCTCTGCTTTATAAACAAACTTTTAAGTTATACTTGCTTTAGGGGCTTTTCTACAAAGCTCTCTCTGGCTGTGACCTCTCTCACCTCAGGCCAGAAATAGCGGCTGTTGCCTGTAACTATTTCTTGCTTCCTCCCAGGATGCACAACCCATTCAAGCTGAACCCAGTAGGTCCTTCATATATTGTTACATCCCTTCTCCTTTGAGAAAGAAAAACGTAAAATAATCTGTCTTTCAGGTGTGTCTGCATTCAGTGTTGTCAACTTTCAGCTGCCATCCTTTATTCTCAGAGCCGCGCTACCATTAGGCCAACTAGGCAGCTGCCTAGGGCGCAGACCTCAGAGGGGTGCAGTACTGCCCTTTAAGGGTCACGGTTTTATAAAAATTAGCTGTTTTAAGAAAAAACTTAATAAAAGGAAAATATAATAGTTCAGAAACTCTTTTTGAACAGCTGGATCGAAGTTGCCCCCCCCCCAAAAAAAAATGGGGGCAGGGTGCAAGTAGCTTCCAGATTCTGCACCAAACTACCTATCACAGAGTGGCAAGGATAGGGTGACCATATGAAAAGGAGGACAGGGCTCCTGTATCTTTAACAGTTGTATTGAAAAGGGAATTTCAGCCAGTGTCATTTGTATATATGGAGAACCTGGTGAAATTTCCTTTTCCTCACACCAGTTAAAGCTGCAGGTGCCCTGCCCTCTTTTAAATCTGGTCACAGCATAGCTGCAGTATAACTCCTGCAGCTTTAACTGTTGTGTTGAAGAGGGAATTTTTACCAGATGTTGCATGCATACAAATGACACCTGCTGAAATTCCCTTTTCTATGCAACTGTTAAAGATATAGGAGCCCTGTCCTCCTTTTCATATGGTCACCCTAGGCAAGGATGCACAAATACCCTCTTCAGGATGATCTCATCTGCTTCCAATATTCTGAGCAATTGCAACAAGTCTTAAAATTCACCATCTCCACCCTTGACAATCCCAGTTTCATTTATTTAGTTATACTTACAGCCCACTTTTCAACGTGAGTCCTGAAACTGCCTTACAATATTTGGAAAACACAACAAGATGCACTAGAAACACATGCTAAACCCTCCATATGCTCCTTCTTCCTACCCACAGAGCAGTAAGTGTCAGCCCCCCACCCCATCCAGGTGGGAAGAAGGCCAACTTGAGCCACCCTGATGTTCCCCTTGCCTTCTCCTGTCTCCCTCTCTCTTTCTTCCTTCCCACAGGGCAGTTGATGCCAGTTAGCTTCCTGAGCAACGGGCCGAAAGTCAACTAGTTCTGGTGCAGGTGCTTCTCCATCTAGGAGTGGTCATCAACATCAACATCAATTTCATTTATCAGGGGATTTGAGGGTAGGGAAAAAGACTCCTCCAACTCTGCTTACCTAACCTGGAGAACAGTCTAGACCCCCATGTTAAATGCCCTCTTGCCCTTGAAAAGAATAGAAAACGTATTGCTAACATACTGTATCTATTGCTTTCTTCTAATGAAACAGAATGAGTAAAAGTTAAAGGAGGTGGTGTGTGTTTTGTTGGAGCATTATCCATTAATTGGCCTTTCAAAGCATGTTGAATACTAACTCTTGAGTTTTGGATTCAATAATTTTCAGATGAATGAGTCCCCAGCCTCATAACTTCTAGTTTCATGTTAAACCAAGGTATTCATTTGCTTAAAGCTGAGCATCAGCAACAAAATATCTGCAGAACCAAACGTTGGCTGAAAATGGCTTCTGTATTTTAAATCAGCAGGCATCCATTACCATCTGATTCCACTCAAAATATCCTTAATTTTTGTTAGACTTGTTATTGTCCCCACACCCCCAATTAAAAATAATGGCTACACTCCACTTTTTTAGTTTTAAAAGGCAGTTGTTGTCCCCAATCTCAGAAAAAGATAATAATAAGACCTCAATCAAGAATCCCACGGGTGATGAACCTCAGGTCTGTTAACTAAATCTGGACAACCTGTGGTCCCAATAGGACCTCCCAGGATTCCTCAGAAAGCTATGCCCCTTTCCCACTGACTGCCAATTGTTTGATGGTTTTCTGGTTTTTGCACAATTTCCACCCTACGGGTATTGCCGTCTTTTTCTGATGGGGAAGAAATTCTTAAGAGGATGGAGAGTTGGAGCTTTACTTTGTTACAGAGGCTTATACTAGTTAACTGAGAGACAATGTTTACTACGTAATCTACAGCTACGTCTACATCTTTTATTTTAACTTATTAGAGGCAGAAGGGGGCTTTAAACTGAATCCTACTTCATCAGGAGGGCTTTAAACTGAATCCTACAGGGGAGAGAGATGTAAACTTGGAGGTAACAATGGATGAAGGCTTATGTACCATAACAGAGAGAATAGCTCTAATAATGCCCCAAAATAGTCTTCACAAGTAGTATTCATGGGTTTGTACATGGTGACCTAGAATTTAAAATTACTCTTTATGCTGGTGATCTTTTATTATTTCTAAACTCCAGGCATCTATTCCTGCTTTGATGAAATTGATTAACACCTTTGGTTGATGCCGATTGGAGATAGTATAATTCCTAGTGTGTTGGCTAATGGTCAATTTCTGTGGTGCCTCGATTTTATTACCTATCTGGGAATACTCATTCCAGGAGATATATCTCAATTGATCAGAATAGATTTAAATACACTGATTAGTGAGATTACACGAGATATAGACAGATGGGCACTGTTAAAGTTGAGCCTGTAGGGTAAAGTCAACACACTTAAGATGAACCTTATACCTCAAGTTCTTTATGTTAAGTGTGGGAATCCTTTACTTATACATGGCAAATATTTTCAACAACTTAATGTTTTGTTTCGTAATTTTTTCTGGGGTTCTTCTCCACCTCAAATATCTCTGAAACGGATGCAGCTTCCAATTAAAGAAGGTGGGTTTGGTTTTCCAGACCTAGCTTTGTACCATCAGGCTTACCTATTAGCTCGTACTAAGTTCTGGTCATCTTCTGCTCCCTCAGAACTGCCACCATGGTCAGTTCTGGAAGCCTTATGGTTAGAACCTCTTCCCAAATGGATAGCACTCGGTTTTCGTTATATCAGAATAAGTAAAAAAAAAAAAACCCTCTTACAATTCTGGCTGCTAGAGAGACATGGCGTATAATATCACGTCAATTACTGTTTGATCCATTCTCTCATGCAAAATTGACTAAATGGGGAAACCCAGATTTAAAAATTGGAAAGAAAGCATTTCTGTGGAGGACATGGATGGATAAGATGATTTTTACTTTGGATCAATTAATACGCTCAGATGATGAGTTTTTGGCCTTTTCAAACTTGTGTGTTAAATATAATTTACCTGCTATGGCTCAATGGCAATACTTACAATTGCAACACTTCCTGGAATCAAGGTTTGGCCCAGCTGTTTTTACAGCTTCAGAGCCTCCAGCATAGTTAGAAACACTTTTAACAGCTTAACTGATGCGCCAATCCAAGACCCATATATATAAGTATTTAATAGCAGCAAGTAAATATGATACCCATAGTTTGACTAGATTGGAATAGAGAATTGGAGTGCCCCATCTTGCCTAACCAATGGACTGTTGCTCTAGTCTTTGTATCTGAAGCATCTATGGATCTCAGGTTACGTCTTATTCAGCAAAAAAAAATGTTTCAGGTCTATTGGACTCCACAACGCCTTTTCAATAAGGGCTTGTCTAACTTGCATAACTGTTGGAGATGTAATGCAACTAATGCTTCTTTTACTCATATGATTTGGCAATGCCCTGTAGTTGCCTTTTTGGGGGAGGAGGTTAGAATAAGGATGAACTTTGTACTGAAACAATCTATAATATGGAATAATGTGCATCTCCTCCTAAATTACCTACCGGTTTCTTGGAAGTTAACACACGGTCGGTGCAGATGGATTTTCAGAGCCCTTAGGACAGCCAAAAGACTTATACTATCACATTAGAATGACAAATTCACACCTCCTATAATGAAATGGATTGAGGACCTAATAACATTATCAACTTTTGAACTGGTGTTATATAGATGCAACTTGCAAGTGGATAAACATATGGATATCTGGTCTGCTTTTCTTGAAACCTTTGTATAACTCTCTCCCCTTTTCTTTTCTTTTTTTGAACGGTATGTACGATGGGAAATGATAATTTTATATACACAATCTATGGGTTCCCCTCCCCCCTTCCTGTTTTCATGATGTATTTTCTGTTCTGTTTGTTGATATTCACAATAAAAAAGAGGGGAAAATAAGCTGGAGATGGCCTGCAACCACGCACTGAAGGACCTTGCCCAAAAATGAAACGTTTGCCACCAGCCTATAGTTATTAAGATTTTCCAGGACCAGGAAAGATTTCTTCAGGAGTGGTCTCACTACCGCCTCGTGGCCTAGGACTACTCCTTCTCGCAGAGAGGCATTAATCACTTCCATGGCCCAACCAGCTGTTTATTTTTAATTGGGGGGGTGTCTACTCTAGAATATGGTGTGTTGTGGCGTTCAGAATTTGCAAGTTGGGTTCAGGCCAGTAGTTACCTATGTTTGGAACCCCAAGAAGAGGACGTGGAGAAGCCTTGAGTGAAAACTCACCAACAAGCAAGAAACATACAAGTAGTAATCATCCCTAGGAACCTGGCCAAGGACTGGCAATGAATCCTGAAGCAACCACCAAGATGATTCATCAGTGACCTCAGGCTGGAATGTCTCACTGGAGAAAGGAATATCTGATCCCATAGGGTGATGACCACTCCTAGATGGAGAAGCACCTGCATCAGAACTAGTTGACTTTCGCCTCGTTGCTCAGGAAGCTAACTGGCATCAACTGCCCTGTGGGAAGGAAGAAAAGGAGACGGAGACAGGAGAAGGCAAGGGGAACATCAGGGTGGCTTGAGTTGGACTTCTCCCCACTTGGGGAGGAGGGGCTAACATTTACTGCTCTGTAGGTAGGAAGAAAGAGCATATGGGGGGTTAGCATGTGTTTCATGGTGTGTGTCATGGCTAACCCTACTGCCCCTGTTTTGGGAGAAGGTGTTTCAGGTAATCAGTCAGACTCAGATTCAGAACTAGATGAGGCAGTGCCAGACACCAGCCGGCCTGTACCAGTGGGGGAGAAAGCTCTCACGGGCAATTCACCAGCTGGGAGTGAGCCCTCTCCAGAGCTTATCTCCTCAAGGCCAAATCCTACACACGCAGTGGGAAGTGAGCTTTCTTCCAGAGGAGAGTGCTCTGACAAGCTAGCTGATGCTAGGGTCCGCCGGAAGCTCAAACACACAGAGCAAAAGGAAGGCGTGAGAAAGTTGGTCTGGCTAACATTGTAACAGAACCTGCCTCAGCACCAGGCTCTCTGAAGTTGCAGGCGTTTGGGTAAAGGCTGCCTGTTCTCCTTGATCGGACAATTGTCTCACTTAGTTTGCATAGTTTTTGCCTAGGGGGAAGTTTCCAAGAGGTTAGACTCTCATCAGGTGGAAGAGATGTTTATTGCTTAATAAAAGCTTTGTAGATTACCTAGCAGGCCTCATCATTTGCCTCCCATTGAAAGCAGGAGTTTTGAGAAACACGACAGCGTGTCTGTTGTGTTTTCCCAATATTGTAAGGCAGTTTCAGGACTCTTGTTGAAAAGTGGGCTGTAAGTATAACTAAATAAGTGAAACTGGGACTGTCAAGGGTGGAGATGGTGAATTTCAAGACTTGTTGCAATTGCTCAGAATACTAGAAGCAGATGAGATCATCCTGAAGAGGGTATCTGTGCATCCTTGCTACTCTGTGATAGGTAGCTTGGTGCAGAACCTGGAAGCCGGGAGGAGGTCCAAGGACAGGGCTCTGAACTGGAAGGGCTGGCCCCCATAGGAGGGATGTCCTATGCGGAAGGCTGTTGAGCATCCTGCACAGTTTGGCGTCTTTATTCAAAACTGTATTATGCTACATTCTAAATGTTCAAAATGCAATGTAATTTTGTGAGTTTAATGCAAGGTTTTAAAAGGCACAGCTGGAGCTATTGTTTTCAAGAAAACTTAAAGTACCCAATATATAAAAATGAACTTGATTTTAAAGTACAAAGGCACATTTTCTCCTCAAAGAAAACACAAAGAACTGTGGTTGCAAAGCTTAGGGCTCTAGCACAGATGCACAAAACATATTGGTCAAGGAAGTGAAATTTCAAAAATCGTATGCTGCTGAAAGACAATCAAGCAGATTTTCTTTTCGAATATTCCTGCACAGCAACGTTAAAATTG
This sequence comes from Elgaria multicarinata webbii, assembly GCF_023053635.1. Taxonomy (NCBI): domain Eukaryota; kingdom Metazoa; phylum Chordata; class Lepidosauria; order Squamata; family Anguidae; genus Elgaria; species Elgaria multicarinata. The sequence continues at coordinate 75,112,973 of NC_086180.1, read as the reverse complement.
GGAAACAGTGCAGTGCCTGTAACCTGTTCCTTTCATATAATTTCTTTCAAGTGGCTAGTTAGATGAATGAAAGAAAGACACAGAGATTTCAGGAGTATTTGTCCTACATAGAAAGAAGGGGGTGGAGGGTGGGGGGAGATTGTGGCTGTGCTCACAGAATCAGTAGAACTGAGTCTGAATTATGCTGCTTCACACTTACTTCTTTCACTAATTTCTTTGGAAGATTATGTAAAAGAAAAACGGCATGTACAGGGACCTGTTTTACACTGAGTTGTTATACTGGGATAGTAACACATGGAATTCAGATTCTGAGTGGCTAAATGTTCACGGATAGTATCCAATGTTGCTGAGGCACAAGTGGAAACAAAGGACTTGTTCAGACAATACACTAAGCCACAGTTAGGTGCTAACTGCAACGTAACAAACACTTACACTAGGCCTGTCGCATAAACCCTTCTCAGGCCAAGCACCACCACTTGAAAACCTGAGGGAGGGTTAGTTAAAACTATCCCCCTAGCTATGAGGGAAACAGGTTTAATACAGGATCTGCTCTAAATATACTGTGGGTATAATCTGGTGTAGGTGTTCCATAACTGTAAAGCAGGTAAATAATGCCAAGCTGACACATGGTATTTGGTAGCTAACAGAATAACAAAAAGTTTATTGTTATTTAAAAACTTTAAATAAAAATCTAATACTGTCAATCCTGCCTAATCTAAACTCTCCTTACACCAATCCTAAATCCCTAGAATCTAAACTCTTCTTTCTTTACAAAGAAAAACACAAGAAAATCAAAACCTATAACGAAAACTCATCCACAAACTCCCAACGCACTCCTTATACTCTCTTCCCCCGCACCTATTACATCATAAATCACACCCACTCAGTTCTAACATGCCCTACTTACCAGACATACTTATCCAGACACATACAATATAATCAATTGTGAGGTAACGCCACACTAACCCTTTTGCAGCAAATGGTTAGTGAGCACGTTTAAACTGTGGTTATGCAGCCACCATAGTTAGTAGGATTGTGCATGGACCCCCCACTCCACTTCTCTTCCAGATCCGTGATTTGTGGATCGGGCCGCTTCGCTCCGCCCCCGCTCCGCCCATGCCCGCTCCGCTCCGCTGCGGAGCTCCGGATCCTGATCGGAGCTCCGTTTCCCCCATATAGGCTTGCATTAAGCTAAAAAAGTATACAAATTTTTTTCTGTTAAAGTTAGAAACCTCAAGTTTGGCACCATGACACCTCATGGATGTATACACATGCACACCAAGACTCAAGGCAGTCCCATCATCCCCTGATTTTGGGGGAATTTATGAAAATCCAACACCCCATTCACACCCCTTTCGATAGCTCCGTCAATTTGCACGTTAAAAACCTCAAACTCACCACCATGATAGCTTATCCAGGGATACACACGCACGGCAAGACTCAAGGCAGTCCCATCATCTCCTGATTTTTGGGGAATTTATGAAAATCGGGCACCCCATTTGCAGACATGGACTGTTCTCTGACATTTGGACAGATAAAAAAATGGGAAGTGGGCACACTCACAGATGCCATCTAGACCCACAATCATGCCAAGGTACAAGGCAATCCCATCATCCCCTGATTTTTGGCGGAGCTTAAACCTGCAGACAGCTCAATGGGGCCATTTCAAAGGAAATCCCAAGATGCCATGAATTGGGGAGTAGAGATCAACCTAAATGTGAATCTTCTTCCACACTTGAAAAATGGATTTGGAACTTCCAAAAGTCTAATTGAGCGCAGGAAGGACTTCTCCCCTGAGTCAAAGCCAGACACAAACCATCCCTGCGAGGCGGGCAGGGGAGGAGGGAGGGAAGGCAGGCAGGCAGCAGACATTTCTGGGGGCATAAGGAAGTGAGCCAAGGATAAGCCAGTAATGCATATAAAATGGAATAAATAAATAAATAAACAAAAGGGGGGTGGAATTAAAAGCAGCAGTGTTGCTGAATAAACAACAAGAAGAACTTTTTAAAAAAGGCTATATCTGTCTTTTACCAGTAAGGGGGGTGGGTGGACGTGCCCAAAGGGGGAAGCATCAGCCATTTGACTGGTCCTGTCTAGGTATCAGTCTTTTAAGAAGCAAACGCTCACTTCAACTCATGATAGGCATTGCTCCACTGAGTTACTCTTTTGGAGGGCTCTGATGGCCCTCCAAGTACAGGAGAGTGAGGGCACGTCCACATGCCCTAGGGGAGCTCATCCCCTTGCACCACATGTATTCAGTTGTTCCCCAAAGTTAGGGTGGGTAGCACTGCTGTGTGTTTCCTATCTGTTAGTATGATTTCAGGTTGTGTTTGTGCATTTGGTGGAGCTACTGTTTTAAAAAAACAGTGGGAAAACTCCGTTCAGAGTAGAAAGAGAAGTTTCCCAGAATCTCAAGTTACCCATTTTGCCTATCCCCTCCTCCAACTTTGGGATCATGACCGGGAGTTGACTCTGCCCCTCAGCAATCGAAAAGGTAATCTTTTTCCCGCCTTTACCCTACTTTTTAAAAAATTCTAGCAAGCGAACCGTACCATGCAGAGAGCTGAGAGTAGGCTCAAAATGACCCCCAGCCATGACTCTCTAAGCACAAGAAGTTTCAGAAGGTAGCTTCAAAAACAACACAGTTATCCCCTTTTCTTTTCCGCAATGCAATCCTATGGGCGAAATGTTTCAAAATGGCGATCGGAGCAGTCCACGGAAAGAGGATCGCTCTGAAAATGGGCGCTTCTCTTCGCCTTGCTTCTAGGGGTCCGCGGTCCACTTTTACTCTGCCTCTGGGCAAGGCAGAGCAGGCCAATTCGCTTTTGATTCTCCGGTTGTAATCGGAGCGGAGCGCATGCCTAATGGTTAGGAATGGTTCATACCTCAAGCTAAGTCATGGCTAACAGGACACATTAAGTCATAACGTTTAGCTCAAAATGCTTAACTACTGTGGCTTAACATGTTGTCTGAATAGGGTCAAACACTAGCACAACCCCAGAAACTAGCCCAGGTTTAGTGTATCTGGAATGGGACAAGTCAGTGAAGCTCTGGGAGCTATACTAACTTGTCCCATTCCAGAAGCGCTAATTTGGGTGACTTTCTGGGGTTGTACCAGGGCTCATTTCTGCTATCTGCCCTATGTGCTTACATCAGAGGCGCTTCTGGAGAGCTGAATGTATCAAACATCACTGGAAATTCCAGAGCCCCGTGTCTCACTTGTTCTTTTTGAAGCTGGGATAAAGTGATTCATAAATGGCAGATTTGATTTTTCTGGTGTGTGGAGTTCACATTTCCCTAGAGCGGCCTTCCCAAATGGGGTGCCCTCCAGATATCTTGGATTACAACTCCCATCAGCCTCAGCCAGCACAGCCAAGGAAAGTTTGGAGTTGTCATTCCAAACGTCTGGAGGACAACAGATTGGGGAAGGCTGCCTTAGAGAAACCAGATGACCTCTGAGTGGCCCAAAATAATCAGCAAAAAGGTAGGGTTAAAACATCCAGGGATTACGCATTTGTTGCAACAGGGCATGGTAGTTCAGGACAACAAATGTGATTGTGAAAAGAAGGCCAAAGGGTGCAATTGCCTGCCAGGTTTGGTACTGAGAATTTTGCTATTGATGACAGCAATACACGAAGCCCAAATTTTGTTTTGCAAAGGGGAATAAAGACACAGTACCATATTTTTCCCCAGGATAAAGATCATTGCTTTAAGATATAGAAAGTGTCACAATAGAGTAGGAGAAGTTCAAAGTCGATACGTAATTTGCTGCCTCACTAGTTCTTGAAATCAAGTATAACCTAGGAAGACAATTGTATTCATTGTTGCTCAAGGGAAACATTGAAGAAAGTCCATGGGGTGAGGGGGGAAAGACTGGAACAGCTGCTTGGACTTCTATGCAAACCAAGATTAATAATGGGAACAATATATATTTTATTCCCCCTTCCTAAAGCACTGGAAACTGCTGGGCAGCTTCTACAAGGTTGTCATCCTTTGCAGGAGAGTTTACAAGTACACAGTCTGAATAATAGAATAAATAGCAGCAGACGCAGACATGTTGTTCTTTTGAGATTCTCATTCTTGACTCCTCAAACAATATCATTTCTGAACACAGAAATCCAATCTCTCTAGTTAGGCATCCAGAACTGTGCACACCTATTGCTTGAGGCCTGACCAAAATAGGTGGGCATCACTAGCCCTTTTCAGGAATTCTTGTCCTGTTCAGGAATTCTAACCCTCATAGGATTGGAATCCCATGAGAGGAAAGCAGGGACATGCTAACTAACCACAAGCCTTCTGTCACATCGTCACCATCCTCCAAGTCTTGTAGGGCAACATTCTGCAGCAAGTTGTAGGGTGGCCACATATGAATTACCCAAAAAGAGGAAATGCATCTCCAAAAAAAAAAAAGACACCAATGGTTTGCATAAAATTTACATATGCTAATTTATACATATAGATGCAAATTTAGAAATACAGTGCATCTCACCTTAATATGGAAGATTGTGAGCTATGTGCTTGACTGTTCAGTCTGCTGTTCAGTTGCTACAGTTGATGGCCAACAATTCTTATGGTTCTTTATCCTTCAACCAGGATTGGACAGGACAACCATTCAAAGAGAGGACGCCTTCAAATAGAGAGTGGGTCTTTATCTGAGAAGACACCTGGCCACCCTTTACATGTATTGACTCCCTATGTGATCTGGATTCTGAATCACACAGGGAGCCTACAAGAGTACAGCAGACTTCTTGCTGCAAAGTTCTCCAACACATGGAGGGCAGCAGGACCAGTGGGTATGTGAGTGCTACAACACCCAAAGAGGGCTACTACTGTATTTTATTAGTACGAGGACATCCACATTAGATAGGGTGACCATACGAAAAGGAGGACAGGGCTCCTGTATCTTTAACAGTTGTATAGAAAAGGGAATTTCAGCAGGTGTCATCTGTATTCTTGTAGCACCTGGTGAAATTCCCTCTTTATCACAACTGTTAAAGCTGCAGGAGCCCTGCCCTCTTTTGTATCTGGTCAAGAGAGCAGGGCTCCTGCAGCTTTAACTGTCATGATGAATTGGGAATTCCACCAGGTGCTGCATGCATAACAATGACCGCCACTGAAAATCCCTTTTCAACACCATGGTTAAAGATACAGGAGCCCTGTCCTCCTTTCCACATGGTCACCCTACATTAGATTACAATCAAGGCAGGATGAAAGGTTTTTCCTCTGAGTGTCCCTCATTTTAAAAGAAAAGAAAAGAAAAACAAACTTGAAAAGCTACCATTAATCATGGATTGACACCTCTGGTCAGAACTTTAGGTGGAATGACCCAAGGCTATTTGGCCATTAAAATAAAATGGACTTTCAGTTTATTAGATAAATCAGTGACACAGGTAATTGAAAAGATGAAAGCCAAACTCTGGTTCCATAACACTTAGAAAAGCACTCCCAAAAGCCATCTACTCAATAGGCTTGCTGTGCTATAATTTTGTAACAGATGTTTAACTACTGGGTAACAGATGTTTAACAGAACCCTCCTCCTGTGTATGAACTTAACAGATGCACACACATTCTCTGGAAGCTTCCCTTCTTTTTGGAACTGCTTAACATTGTACCACCTTCATAGTAAAAAGGGTAGTTCATATATCATGATTTAAGGATAATGTAGGAAGGGGGTCAAAATCAAAACACCACGGTTTCTGCCTCCGTTAGCCTTCCGGTTTTATTAAATAGAAATACAAGAGTAGTTTAGCTTCACAGATGAAAGTATAACGAGATCTGCGGGGGGGGGGGGGCAGAAACTGAACCAGAAACCTGAAGTGATTTTTGCTGGCAACAAAGGAAGCATTGCACTGTGGTAGGCAAAAAGCTCCATCCGACGAGCGTTTTACTGCGCGCTCGTTACTGGGCACTTGCGAATTACTCACATGATGTTGTCTGCCTCTCGTCCATCTTCCGCCCCTCCTGGCCACTATTGCGCCCCTCCCAAAAACCCTCATTAAGTCTAGTTGCTGCTCCCTCCTACCAGATTGAATGGGGCTAACTACTTCCTGTTTTCAGGAAGTGACGTGGGAGCGGTGACTGAAGAAGCGACAGGAGCCGCGCATTTGACTAGATGTGATGGGGCTTAAAGTTTAAAACACAGATGAACCTGTGCTTGCTTGCAAATTATTCATAACTGTTGGTATGTGGCTCCCTACCCAGGCAACAACACAGGGCTCAGCTTGAGGAAAGAGGGTCGTCTTCAGCCATGGCTCTTGCTTCCATGCAAGTCAGAACTGAAGTTTCGCTCTCAGACTGCCTCCAACAAACATGTCTTCCCAGATTCTTACTTTTCTCTTTGAACATTATGTGCCCATCTATGATCATGATGAAATATATCTATCTTTAAACTTGACAATTTATTTCGAAATAAATAAATAAAAATCTCTCTCAGCCACAGTGTCTGCTAAAAAAAACTTTGGCAATTTTTTTTGTCTCCACCCGTAATGAGCAAATGACGTCTTACCTAATTACAATCCTGATTATTTCCTTTTCGTTTGATCTTATATTTGATGGAATTGCGTTTCTTTTTTTAAAATTCAATTTACTTTTTTTTAAAAAAAATATGCTAATGAATGCTATGGAAGATTATAACGTGGCACTCGGAATGTGGAGGGGGAGGAGGGAGTAACTGCCATCTGGATTAAAAGCAGCAAGCAGCTATGAATTTCTGTGACGTGTGTGCATGTGTGCGCGCATGTGCACTTTGAAACGCAATCTGCTCAATGTGACCAGACCCTACCACAGATTGTGTGTTCATTGCAGGTGTGTGTGTGTTCTTGTTGTTGGAACGGCTCCCTGAGCTCCAGCCTGACTAGGGTTGGTGACATAGCAACCACTCTGCTGATTCTGATAGGGAAAGAGAGAAGGGCCTCTTCCTCCCAGCCTTGCCATGCATCTGATTTTCATGAGAAATCTGTGCTCAGTCCACTCTCTACTGCAGGCCAAGAACTGTTTGGGGACACCTCCTTTCCCCCACGCCTTTAACCATGGAGGGGTTGAAGTTACAGCTGAGAGCCACTGCAGCCACAGCTGAATGTATATGTGTGAGGAGGGGGAGAGGGGTGCATGTATGCCTGTTCTATCGATATGCACAATTTATTATGGAAGATCAGGTTCCAGTAGCTAAAGAATTTCACAATAAGGAGCCACTGAAATAGAAGTGGATCACCAGGCAAATGTAAGATGAAATCCACTCACTGAGATTTCAATATATTAGAAATTATTCAGGAAGTATCTGTTCCTTTCTTCAGGAGGGTTTAAAAAAACCCTAACAAAATACCAACAGGCCCCTTTCAACACCTCTTGTAGATTTGCTTTCCCCCAAAGATGCTAGTCTGTAGCTGCAATATCAGCCAGATATGCTAGCAATGGTAACTTAGGGCTTCTCTACACGGGCATTTCTTCCTGCAATTGTCGTCCTCCATTCATGGTATTTCCCACATGCAATACATGACATCATGGTCCTCCAGCAACTTTCCCATGCCGTCCCCCTGTTTTACCCATGGAATTCTGTGATATTTATGTATGGGGAAAATGCAGTATTTTTTCAGGTCGCACCATCGAAGAGCCACAGCCTGCCAATGTACTTCTGCCATGGCGCAATGAGCTGCTTTGTGTGGGCAGTTGCTGGGGGTGTGGTGAGGATGATGATGCCAGTGATAACAATAGGGTGGGAGTGTCACCCCACCTCTTTGCCATTCCGCTATTGGTTGCCTGCAGAGTACAACACAGTGGGAGTCTGCAAGTGCAGTAGAGCAGCATTGCCCCCTTCCGGCATGTTGACTGCAGCTGCTGCTGCTGCTGCCTCCTCCTCCTCCTCCTCTTCCATTTCTTCTTCTTGCCTGATCCCACCTCCACTACCAAGTTTCCTTGGGAGCCCAGCAGTGTTTTACAATGGGATTGGAAGTGGTGCTTTGCTCTGCTGAACTTTGCAATTGCTGCTTCCAGGCCCTCATCTTCACAATGTCGCTAATGCTGCGCCCAGTGGTGCGAGCCGGGGTGCAGCCGCATTGATGCTCCTTCCGGCCATTTACATCGGAAGGAGTGCAGTCCCAGGCATTCCCACCACCACCACCGCTACCACTGCACCCACCCACACAAGCACTAACACTACCAGTCCAGGGGAGCCGGGGAGCATCGGCGCCTCCTCTTCGAAGGGTAGGTTTGTTTTTTAAAAAGTCAGACTGGGAAGGAATGAGGTGCGCCCTCCCTACTGGGATTTCCACCACCACCCCTTTATATTTATTTTTTTCTTAACAAGGCTCCGCAGAGGTACAGAGCCTTGCTCCAAGCTAAAAAAAAGTCGGGGTAAGTCCCCATCTTTTTTAGAGCAGAGGTTGGGGACTTTGCCCCTGGATTGCATCGGAGTGGCGGCTGCGTCATGTAGATCACCTGCCTCCACTCCGAAGAAATCCAGGCGCAAAGCGCCCGTGTGGATGAGCCCCAGGTGAAGCAGCTGTGTGTGTGTGGGGGCAGGCTGGTGTGAGCAAATTGGCAGCATGTGAGGGATAGGAGCAAAATCGATCCAAGCCATGCTCAGCTCTCCATCTCACAGATGCCTAAGCAGATAGGAAATGGGGAGAGGGCAATGCAACAGCCCCTATATGATAAAAGCAAATGTGAACACGTGCTACAGCTTTCTATCAATCCCCTCTCCCAGGGTAAACTCAAACAAGAAAAGTGTTACTGCTTGCTTTTCCAAGGGCAATACTGACTTGCACATATGTGGGAACCGTAGAAGCCCTTCAGCTGCAGCCCTCACTAATCTGATCAAGACTGGCTTCTGGGCAAATAGGTGGAGGTAGGAAAGGATGTGCCATTAATTCAATGGGATTTGTGTCCAGATAGCTGGGAGACTGCTGGGCACCCATAGTGCCTGTTCGCCTAGAAGCCTCGCTGAGTTTAAAGGGCTTACTCCTGAGGAACTCCTATTGTCTTCACTACATACAAGAGTAAGGGCTATCCCAGTGGGGGTGAGCAGCAGGACATACATCCCGACAGGCTCCACCCACAAGTGTAAATAGTAGGTAGCACTATATAGCATAAGAAAAACCAGGTGTGTAAAGAACCTATTTAAAACCCACAAAGAATCTGCAGGCAAAAGCCCCAGTAAAATTGCAGGATAAAAAGCCTGCTGCGGTGAAACAGTCAGGAGAAAGAATTGGGCTCTTCACCATGATGCTTCTGCCATTTATTGGTTAGTGGCTGTTAAGCTGTGGCTGGCCAGTTTTATTGCACACTCGTTACTGGGCACTCAAGGATTTTTTGCAGGTCCATCAAATGATGTCTGCTTCCCGCGTGCCTTCCTCCCCTTCTGGCCTTCCTTGCGCCACAAGAAAAACCTCAGAAAGTCCAAAATATTTTTAAAAGCGGAAGTAGCTGCTCTCTCCTGCAGTATGCAGGAGAAGCAACATGATTAGAACGCCCAACTGAATGGGCCTTGTGCTCGTTGTTTACTTCCTGTTTTGAAACAGGAAGTAACTGAGCAATGAAACCAGGAGCAGAGAAGTGACTGTAGGGAGTGTGTTTTCCTACATGTGATGGCACTTATAAAGGGTTATTTTCTACTGTTACAGCTCCTATTGATTTAAAAAGATTATGCAGTCCAGCTTAATTCTCTTGCCATTTAGTATTCATACTCTGTTCCTTTCTTACTTATCCCCTGATTTAAGTTACCAACTTATTTTGCATTTCTTTTTATTTAGGAAGAACACAAGTCTATGCTGATAAAGGTAGTGTCACTGACTTATTAAGAAAGAGGACAAAGCTGTATTTTTTTAAAAAAAAAATGCTTTGGAACAATTATGATGTTCTTCAGCAGAAAATGTTTCACTAGACTCTAAAAGATAGATAGATAAAATTGCTTTCATTTAAATCTGAATCAATATTGTCTTAGGAGTCAATAGAACAAGACACCCATAGAGCAGTTTCAGGACTGGACTGAGTACACTTCCATCCTGAAATTTTACCGTTATACGCAGCCTACCTCTTCAAGGAAACCTCCTTGTAGCTGAATATTTAATCATCATTGTACATTGTAAAGCACACATTTTCACATGAACATCTCCGATCTCATCACGATTTTGTGGAGAAAACAAGGAACTGCTTGCCAAGTGCCTTCTTAATCATCCTGTGTGAGGAAACCATACGAGAGGTGAATTGCTTCACAAGTTAAACTTCATCGTTTTTTTAATCACAGCACTAACGGAATTAAGATGCGGTAATATATTCTGGTAGGATGGAGACAAAGATACAATGTAAATATGCAATCAATCTCTTCAACATAGCAATAAATACAACGATCCATCAGTTTATCATCGTTTCAGCGTTGTTGACAGCTTGACACACTAATAATCTAAGATGACTGTGCTATTCCAAAATGGATTTCATTTTTAACATCCAGTCATTTGTATAGGCTGCCAGATTATGTTGTTCCCCGAAATGGAAGACCTGTCACACTAGCTTGGTTAAGAGATATGCTTACGACAGATGTATATGATTAAGGTGATAAATGCATATGATTAGGGTAGTTCTGTATCTCTTATTTTGCCCTGCAATTAGCTTTAATAATCTTGGGAACAAGGAACATCAGCTCCGTTCTGATTTCACTCACATGGAATTTGCCTTTATGGCAATTTCTCCTGTCATTAGCAGTTCAGAACAAAAACAAAAAGAGGGTTGGACTTGATGGCCTTACAGACCCCGTCCAACTCTACTATTCGTTGATTCTATGAGTCGTTGGGAGGAGTGGGGAAGAGGTACCAATCAGTAAGTAGTTTTTTTACAACAGTTCCTTTTGTGGATTATATCACCTACTGTGACCCTGGCAGTCCCTGTCTCCTATTAGACTAGCAGAGATTATTGGCAGTTCCTGTGGCTGTCAAATGCACTCAATCAGCATGGTTGACACTGGCAGGGGTGGGGGGAACCCTCTGTCTGGAAGCCCCCTTCATCAGTACTATGACATAATAATACTTTTTTCACTTTATGAGTGGGAAACAGCTGTGCTGCACTGCTCTTGATTGTAACACACAATGTACTGACCTCAATAACACTCTACAGTGTGATTAGCGATAAGCAAGCACAAAGCACACCCCATTCATTCACAGAGCTGTGCAAAGGAATGGAACTGGACCAATCCCAATATAGAAACATCCAAATAAGGACAGGGAATAAGAAAGCGGCTTCTGGCATGAAACAAGCTAGTGGGAGATTTCTTGTGTTGCTCAATAAAGTAAAAAAAAAACACATTCCAGTTCATCCCTTTGCTTTTATCTCTGTTTTGAAGGCCTAGTATTTTATGGATGTAGTATATATAAAGACAGGACAATAATTTAGTCATTTTCTGCCTTATCCCAACCAATAAAACTAAGTAGGACCTCCTCAGAGGTCCTATTTATTCCAGTAAGTCTTACTTCCTATGAAGTTTTGACACTGTTGAAAAGCTCAATGGAAATAAGAGTCTAAAAAAATAACAAGAGCTCACTATTATTACATTTGTTTTTAAAAGTTCATATTCAGAGCTACTTCAAAACACTTTTATTTGTGAATTTTATTCATTTTCTTTGAATATTCAAACTTAATGGAAAGTATGTGTAATTTGCCATCCTGAAAAGTGAACAGAAGAAAGCCATTAATTACAAAAATTACGAAGTTCCATTTCATGAGGAGGAGCTGGCGCACACTCATTAAAACCACCCGCATGTGTTATCACAAAGCTTTATAGTTTCTGGGCTTTCAAGGTCAGAGCTGAATTTATGCCAAAATTAGACTGACTGCTTTTAATGGATTGTGCTGAAAGGTTTTCACTTGGCCCTCCCTTCCGGAAGCTGAAGCAATTACTCAGCCCAACAGCGATTGTCTATGAAGGCTCACCTCATACATCTCAAGGGCCTGGGGCAACATAAATCTAGGGGGGCTACTATTGCCATTTGGTCTTCTAAGGATGTAGCAGGAGGGAGGGGGGAGAATCGCCATCTTACCTGCTTCCGTGATCCTCCCCCCCGTGTCTAGACAGCTGTGCGACACCCCGGAAGGTCAGAGGGACATCGCGGCCACTTTTTTTTTTAAGAGCAGCTGGTCGAGTGGCAAAAAAGGTAAAAAAAACACATGCCCAACCATCACCACTCACCAACCCAGGGGTGGCAAAATTGCTGCCCCACCCCCACCCCCATGGGCATAGAGCCTCCCTGCGCAGCTTTCTGGGCGGTTTACAAAAATTAAAAGACTGGACATTAAAAATCAATATACAAAATTTAAAACAATAAAAATATAAAAACAGCTAACATTTTAAACTCTCAGCACTGTAAAGTGTTTTTTGCACTGAAAAATGTTCATCTGATGTTCCAGATTACACTTACTGAATTCATCTCATACTCTGCGCAGACACCAGAGTTAGATAAAGACAAAGGTCAAAGAGCACTTGGAAATGATTCTCACATTAAAAACTAGCAGTAGTTCAGGGTTAGTAAGAGTTAATCATTTCACACCATGCAGTTTTAGTTATGGGAGTAATGTATCAGGACAATTCTAGGGGAGGAAATACCATGAGCATGCAGGAAATATAGACATTGAACCTGCCAAGACCACTGGTCCATCTAGTTCAGTAGTCTGTACAGCAGGTGTGGCCTGCAAGGAGATCAGGATCTAGTGGTAGATCTCTCGATGATTTGCAGTGGCTCAGCAAGGGTTTCTGACTCCCAATTGTTCAATAATAGCAACAAGAAGACACACGCGTTAAATTGGGCTGCTGAAATGAAGAACTGTAAGAGAATTGTGAACCCAGTTGTACTGAAAACAAGGCAAATATGTTCCTTAATGCTACATGCATGATTGCCTCTCCATGTTTGCACCCGACTTCTGCTGGTGGGTCTTGGTCCAAGTACGGACACAGAACAGATCCAGCAAGCTTGACGTCTACACACCCCTAGACAATACCAAATAGCAGTAGCTCTCCAGAGCTTTAGAGAGGGATCTTTCCCAGTCCTACCAGTACTGAATTTAAGACCCTATGCTTGCAATATCTGTGCTCTGCCACTGAGCTATGGTGCCTCCCCAGAAAAAAAGGGCCATGCATAGAAAGCAGCGCTCCAAAATTACATGTAGGCATAGCAAAGTCCAATAGCCAATTTGTACAATAAGCTCTTGTTCAATGTCAGCGGTCCCTACCCAAGGAAAAGGAAAGGAAAGGAACCTCTTGTGCAAGCACTTGAGTCATTGCTGACTCCTAGAGGGAAGCCTGCTTTTGCTGACATTTTCTTGGCAGACATTGTAATGGGGTGGTTTGCCATTGCCTTCCCCAGTCGCAGTTACCTTTCCCCCAGCTAGCTGGGTACTCATTTTACCAACCTCGGAAGGATGGAAGGCTGAGTCGACCTGAGCCGGCTGCCTAAGAACCAGCTTCTGCTGGGATCGAACTCAGGCCGTGGGGAGAGTTTTGGCTGCAGTAACTGTCACTTACTACTCTGCACCACATGAGACTCTTCCCTACCCAAGATAAAATGTATTTATGTGGCAAAATGTCTACGTGCTCATAGGATTCCTGCACTGAGCAGAGGGTTGGACTCGATGGCCTAAATGTCCCCTTCCAATTCTATGTATAGGATTGCACTAACTGAATGGCCACAGCACTTCATGGTCAAAACCACCACAAAATAAGCTCTTAAACTGCCCCCATGTGGTTATCAGTCGTTTGTTCCTCCTCGTTAACCTATCATATCATTGAGGAATACTTAAGCTGAGAGGGAACCATTTGTAAGGAAAGCCGTAATGTATTCTTGTTTCAAAGATTGCCCTGAGATTATGACAACTTTGATATGGTAAATGAAAGCAATTTGGCACCCTTTTTCAAAACCAAAAACCCAACAACCATCCCTTGGTTTCTTGGTGCCGTCTCATTAAATTATTTGTCAAAGTGTGCTGTAACAAAGCATTGTTCCGGGTGAGAAAATGAAAGTAAAAGTCTGATTAACCTTAGTTTCTTTAATTACTCTAAGAACTGCCATCTGAATCACTTCTCATTCAATGCAACAAAAAGTCATTAGCTCTTACAGTACGCCTTGTTCATGGGAAGACTGAGATTTTAAATATTTTTGGGTTAGGGTTTTCTAAGCAGCACAATAGCAGCAAATTACAAGTTATGCTCGTTCCAAGTCTTCCAAAAGCCATTAATTCAGACTAGATCACTTGTCTTCTGTGACGGCACTGCCGGCCTGAAGTATCTTCCTGCTGGCTGGCTGGGTGTTTCCCCCTCAATTACAGATTGTTTCTGTCCTTGTTAAATATAATTTCCACTTTTCTGTTTGTAAAAGTGCCCCACAGCCAGAAGAGCAGATAAGTTACTTAACGTTATTCATAATGGCATTGTTTCTAAATAATTTTCACCATTCACCTTTGAAACAAAGCTTTGAACATTGTTCTATCCAAATGGACTCATCGCTTCGACATTCCCACAATTTCTGATATTCAGGCGTGAGTACTGGTACATATGTAGCCAAAGTAGAAGCACCCTTGTAGAACAGGGAGGGATCATCAGACTTAGCGAAACCTCAAAGTTTGCAGAAGGACAAAAGAATCTTGTGGGGGCGTACACCAAAACAAATACCCTAATGAGGACTGGGCAGGCTCAGTAACAACAGAATGCCAACTGACGGCTGCAGGGGTGGGTTGAAAAGCAAGTGGGAAGGAGAAGGGAGTGTCCTAGAGGGGTACTGAGTGACTAGTACACTGAACAGGATTATGCCATGCTGCAATATTGTGTTGCAGGTCTCACTAATTCTGAGTGTTCCTTATGCAGGCAAAATGGTGCCACCCATGAACACGAGGTATGAGCGTGCTCAAGGTTTGCAGAAATACACAAAATCTACCAGGTGGGGAGGAACAGTCCAATGAGGTCTGAATATTTTGAGTGGGCATGAAATTCTGACTTGTGGGCAGGGAACTGTAAACCCAGGCTGGAGTGGGAATGGAATGGCAAGGAATGGCATATCCTGAAGAGGAGCTTTCCACAAGGCAAGATTTGTTTTAAATTGGCCTGTTCAAACAACTTGCTAAGCCATGGTTAAGCTGCTAACCTTTTGCAGCAAAAGGTTAGTGAGCATGTTTAAACTGTGGCTATGTAGCCAGCGTGGTTAGGAATGGTTCACACAACACACTAGCTCAAACTGCGTAACCACCGTGGCTTAGCGAGTCATCTGAACAGAGTCAATATTTATATCGTGTCTGTCATGTTACGGCAGGAGTATTGGAATGTGTGGCTCTCCAAGACGTTGGTGAGGTGTAACTCCATCAATCCTAGCTAGCACAGCCAACAGTGAGGGTTGGGGTGGTAGTGGAACCTCAAAGTCCCCCAGCCTCCATGGGTTCCAATGAAGACAACACAACATCCCTTGCAAGCAACAAAAAACAGACTTTATTACAGTATTGTCCTGTACAAAATGGAAAGCAAGGCACGCAAGGAGTTCCCTCTCCAGCTAAGTAGATGGAAGTAGTCCCTAGTGCATTCCCTGGGGTAGAGTCAGAATCTTCCCCAAGGCAGAGAAGTGTCTCTCTTGAGTCCCTTTGACATTTACTGAGATTAATTGGGTAGATCTAGGATCATCGCCTTTCAGTCCCAACTCTCGAGGGGTCCTTAGGCCCAGCTGGCATTTCTCCGAAGAGTATCCTTCTCAAGGAAAACAGAGGAGCAAAATCAGTACATTGCTCTACCCTGCTAGTTTCTCTTCCATAGAGAAGAGAAACTACCATGCTACCTGTCTCTGCTTCCCCTCCACGTCCCCGTTTAACTCTACCTCCATTTTTCTCATGTTCCCCATCTTTGAGCTTCTGTTTCAATCTCCTCCACCTTCTGCTTTCCTGATCTAAGAAGTTCTCATCTGCCGTGCCAGGTAGCGTTTAAATGCTGGTACATTCTCAGCCCACGTCTCCTCGTCACTCCCTTAGCCTAAAGTTGACTTGAATGTCAAGCAGTGGCCTTGACAGAGCACCACTGTTGCTGTAATTGGGCTCCGGGAGTGGCACATCAGCAGCAGGAAATGGCAGGGCTCAGTAGAAGCCACCTCACTGCTGACAAACTCACTGTCAAAATAAGAATTTGAGAGGAGTTCATAGAAGAAAAACACATTGTCAGCAGCAAGAATTTCCTGAACAGTCTGTGGTCCAAGAATGTTTTTTTAAAAACCCGAAATGTAACAAGACAGGTGAGGAATACTTATGAAAGGAAGGCTACTTGTCTCTAATGGAGGTTCTTTAAGAGGGTATCTGTGCAGTAACACATATGGGTTCTGTGCCTGCACAGAGCAAAACTCAGAACCTTCTAGGCTAGGTGAAAAAAGTTTTTTGGTGGGAGGCCCAACTCTATGCTACAGAGTACACACTCAGTGGCATAACGCTGTTCTCACTCATTTCTTCCTTAAGAGACTACTACAGCAGTCTCTATATGGGGAGGTGCCAGTGCAAGAATTCACTAGAAAAAGACAGCAGGTTGCATGACTGTACAAATGACCAAAAAGCCACAGTTATAGGTAAGCAATTTGTTTTTCTTATTTGCCGTCTCTGTTTATAGTCTTACATAGGTCACACGATCACTGAACTCAGCTCATCCAAAAGAAGCATCTGTTTGAGCCCAAATATCTAGACTATAGTCTCTGATGAATACTGAGAAGAGTACCACAAATACAGTTCAAGAATGGAGATACCCCTGAGGAATGCCATGTACAAAGCACAGGAAATCAGAAACTAAAGCACAGGCTACTGATAGACAAGACCTAGAAAGCTGGGTCAGCATCCCCAAGCCATTCAACGAAACCCCATAGCAAATGGAGATGAGGGTCAAAATGATACCCAGCTGTTTAATCAATGTAAAAGGTCTAGCTTGCCATACATCCAGATATGCAGGAACACTCCATACATCCAGAGCATGCCGAACACAAGAATTAGAGGAGTCTGATCCCTAATTTCTCCCCCACAGATATATCCAATGATCTGGGTCCCTCTGGACTCCAGAGAGGCCTGTTCAGGCTCAGGTACCCAAAGAGGAAACATGCGTTGAGAATTTGTTCAGGATCAGCCGCAGAGAGATTGCTGCTTGAGTGGCACCAGGCTAAGCAGAAGCAGTCTCCAGGATGGGCTGGCCAGCTCCAAAACACTGGTTTATCCTTGCATGCGTTTTGTCTCTGCCTTCACTTCAGTGAGGAAGACAACTTAGCCTTGGACTTTTGCATCTGGTGAGCCAAGGAGTCATCTCCAGTCACTACCAAGCCAGTAAGCACCAAAGTCACCACAATCATGTCCAACTTTACGACTGGGACAAATCCCACAGCAGACGGGAGCTTTGCTTCGCTACAGGGAAGACCACCATGGCAGTCGTCGTTGGATCAAAAAAGGCAGACTCAGCTATCAGTAATAAGTGTGACAGAACTGGTAAATAGCAGCCAGTGAAACTCTACCTTGGACCACTAAAACGGCTAGCTCCAACAAAGTCATCTGAAGAACCCCAAAATCAAAGCAGATGTAACAGAGAAGAGAAAGGACTAAACGCCTAGCTTTTCACCTTCCTCTGAGGGAAGAACAAAGAAGCCCCATCTGATACAATCATTGCAGTGGTCAAGTAAATGAGGGGAAAGTGGGGCCCTTGTCCCTTTGACCATGCATCCAAAGGTCAACCCCCCAAGTATCTTATCACCTAACCCTAAACCAGGCTTGGCAAACCTCCATCCCACGGACCAGATGCAGCCTCAGGGGTTCCCCATCCAGCCTGCAAGCTTTTCCATCTATCCATCCATCCAGTAGAGGCTATTTAAAGGCAATTAAACTTTAAATACCCTGCATAGAATTGAGCAGTGCTTTTGCAGGCATGAGACTATTGCACTGGGGCTTACTCCTTATTCAACTGACTTAGAATTGAGCTGTGACTTGCATGATTTGTAGGAAGAAGTCCCAATAATTACAACTGTCCTTGTCCCCACCTGTGCCCTTAGCATTATCCACTGCTGTCCTGCCACAAGATCCTTTAAAAACTAAAATTGGGCCTCCAACTTCTCTGTGTAGGTGCAGAACCCATGAGCAATCGCAGAGACCAGGAAGAATTGTAGTTGTTAACTATGTGGTCACAATTTGAACAAAGTGTGTGTGTGTTTGGGGGGGGGGGGTGTCTTCAATTTTATATAAGGCAGAAAGGCTGCAAGTAAAATCTAATATTTAGGTTTTTTTCTTGAACAATCACATTAAGGCACTTAAGTCTTCCAAAAATCACACGTAGTATCACCTTTAGATGCTGAAATGGATTTACTAGTAATCTTAAACTGACTAGACAAGATTTTTTTCCAATGAGCTCATAGGATAAAACTACATCTTGCTGTATTATATATTAATAATGTAGAACAAAAATATTCATTCAAGTTATTTATTCCTCCTACAGCTTTCTATGTCACTTAGTCAGAAAGGTCAAATAAGCGTTTAAATTCGACTAAAAAAAGATCAAACAGGCTACTGCTGCCATTATAATCCACTATTCAGGTGCTAAACACACCAATGTTAAAAATCCCGTTCAAAATTGAAGTATTAAGCATATGCCCACTAACCTTGGTAGGATTAAAAACTGCTTCGCTTTTTTATTTTATGAAGTGGCATTCATTTACATAGAGGTGTGAGAAGAGAGACTGGCTCTGGTGCTGTGCAGGATAATGAATCCTTCGTCAGGAGCAAATGTTAACACTTTTTCTGTGGAGCGTCCTCATCGAAAGCTGTTTTCTCTATCTAGAAAGCTGACAATACCATTAAAGATTCATTATCCTGCACAGCACCAGAGCCAGTCTCTCTTCTCACACCACTTAGTGGTGCTTTTTCTCCTTTTTTTATCATATTCATTTACATAGAATCATGAACGGATACACTGAGCATATAATCCGATGTATTACATTTACTCTTGCTGGACAATATTTTTAACCACCAATACACCTCAAATAGAATTATTTTCTTTTATCACACTGCCAAATACATATTAGTTTAGATCTGCTGCTCTAGAAATAATGTAAAGATTTACAATAAAAATTTTGCTTCCAACAACTTTTATTGTAAAAGTATAAGAAATATATCCATGTTTAAATCTTTCTATTATTTAAGTGTACAATATAAACCACTAAACATTCTATTAACAGTTCTCAAAAAAGATGTACACTTTGATTTATTACAAAATACTCATTTAACTTTATATTTTTGAACATAATTGAAAGTCTCACCCACCCCACCAAAAAACATGAAAAATACAAAATATACAACATTCAGGTAGAAACTTGATCGTTTCCAGATCACTGAGAGGATTAAAATACAACCTAACTAAGGTGGAGGAGCAGCAGATGGAGGTGGTAATGGAGGCGGAGGCGGTGGTGGTAGAGAAAGCAGTGACAACAATGGGTCATAAATATTCTGAGTACACCCACGAGGCCATCCCCATGTTACAGACGGAGGTGGGAAATTTGCTTCATTACTAACAGTTTCAAATGATGGGGGGGGAAAGGAATATTGATGTCTCCTCAGACTCTCTTGCCTCTGCTGCTGACAAAAAGCTGAAGGGCTCCGCAGTTCTGAATAGTCAGAGGAGTAACGTTGTCGAGTCTTTGGTTGTTGTCTAAAGAAACGTGGAGAAGCAGATGAATGAGGAAATCTACTCCTTGAGAAAGTGGGGTTAGGTTCTCCCCTACATCCACTTGAATAATCCAAAGGATATTGTTGTCTGGGCTGATAATTAACTCCATTCTCATCTAAAGAAAGAGAAAACAAATTAATGGCATTTGATAATTCATGGTCATTGTTGGAACAAGTCTGTTGTCTGCAAAGAGGATGCCTTTAATATCACGTTTTCTAAAAGCGTACTAGTGGCAGAGCTCTAAAATTGAAGCCCTATCACTCTTGGTCTCCCTCACAGTGCCCATGTTGTCAATGAAGAGAAGATTGAGGGGAGACATGAGAGCACTCTTCAAATACTTGAAAGGTTGTCACACAGAGGAGGGACAGAATCTCTTCTCGATCCTCCCAGAGTGCAGGACAAGGAATAATTGGCTCAAGTTAAAGGAAACCAGATTCAGGCTGGACATCAGGAAAAGTTTCCTATTAGAGCAGTATGACAATGGAACCAATTACCTAGGGAGGTCGTGGGCTCTCCCACACTAGAGGCCTTCAAGAGGCAGCTGGACAGCCATCTGTCAGGTATGCTTTAAGGTGGATTCCTGCACTAAGCAGGGGGTTGGACTTGATGGCCTTATAGGCCCCTTCCAACTCTACTATTCTATGATACTATTTATTTAAGCTACTTCTATACCAGGCAGTTTAAACTAAAAAAATGATATAATATAAAAATCTATATAAAAACAATATAACACAATAAATACCTTAAAAATTACAACAAAAACAGTAAAACAGAGCAGTGTCATAATTGTTTAAAAGTCAGGGAAAGCCAGAGTGAGCAAATGCATTTTCAAGAGGCATTTGAAGCTCACCACAGTTTCTATTTCTTGAACCATACATGTTGCACATTATATTTTTAACTATCAATCTCTCTCCATCTTTTTTTCTTAAAATTTACAGCTTGTGCCACTAAAATACAGGGAAGACCCAGAAGGAGATGAGCATCCAATTCAAGTCACAAAGGAGAGAAACTTTTTTTTGCAGACACTTTTTTCTGCAGACACTTTTTTCTACCATCTGAAGAAGGCCTTAAAATAAATGACAGACTGAAATGCATCAGGCTTCTCATCTATAAATCCATTTTGCATCATGAGAACGCGTTTCTCTCTTTTGTGATCTAATACACAGACCATTTGACTAGAAAGCCCAGCGGAAATCAGTGAAACCATATGAGGGTTAGGACTGGAATGACGTTTGATGGGAGAATTAAGGTTTGTTGATGGCTCTAGAGAATCCAAGGGTGAACCCTGGAAGAAAAAATGAGAAGTCCAACACAACTGTTTTGGACTTCATTGTTTCATCCAATGAAATCTTTTCTTTCATGTATGCAAGCCCTGCAGGTTGTCAGAGACAAGAACATTACAAGTAACAAGGACAACTAATAGTCTAGTCCAATCTATGCCCTGTGTCTTCAAGCAGTACCTTGAAAAATGTCAAATTCCCCCACATGTTATTTTATCTACTGTCCTATGATATGTGACCTAATGTCACTTTTCTTGCAAAGGGCTAGGAACATTTAACCCACATCATACTGCTTGGCACAATAGAATTACTGCTTACTTCAAGCTTACACAGCTTAAAAAATTGTTCTCTTCTGCCCCCACAGATGCATTCTTTCTACTGTGTATAAAAACAATATTAAGCGTGAAAGGCTCTGACATACAACAGCTAAAGTTCCCAATGAATTATACTGATACAATAATCCACAAATGAAATTGGCCTTTTGAGCTTTTATACTTGGTTTGAAAGTCAACATTGAATTTCTATACTAGCAGCTACTTACTAGAATTCTCTTGCTGTGATCTGAACTTCTTTCTTCTTACATTTTGAGATTTCTTCTGCTGCTTGGCTGCTCTCTCTTTTTCATCATCACTAAATTCTAAAGCCTAAATAAGAAAACGTAAGTAAAAAACTGGCAACTAAACAAATACCAATGCTTCCATTTCACCAGCTATCACAGCAAGCAACAGCACGGAGCTTGAAGGTTCAATCATTCACCTAATGCTTTGAAATACTGGTTGACATTCAATAGTGCATTGATAGAAAGGTGTTCCTGGAAGTTAACGTACCACTACTGCCTTCTCCAGAGCTTCCCAAAATGCTACAGAAGGTTGCGAGACCTGCTTGAATGGGGTGGCTGTAGCAGAAATTTGAGAAAGAAGTGGGGAATCCTCCCAAAACAGGTGGCAATGCCCTCTGTAGGCAGAGCTCCCATGCAGAGGTTCAGGGAACCCTCTTTCCCCTTCTCAGCCACCCATGTCTGTCTGTCTGTCTCTCTCACACACAAACACACAATATATACACAGAGAGAGAGAGAGTTCAGGAAGGTCTGCCAATGCTGGTGCATAACATTTAGGGAGTGGGAGGCTCAAAGGAAGGAATTCCAGGAAGATATTTCCCCAGTGCAAAATTGGATGTCACCCACTATTACTATTGCCTTTATTAGCATTACTATCCTGTTTTTAATAGCCATTCATAAGTAAAAAGAAACAAAAGCAATGATTTTCTTAGGATTCCAAGTACAGAGTGATTTAACTAGTCATGTAACTTTCCTTGCCTTATTATTTAAACTAAGTGGAAGTATTTTGAAACTGGACAAAGATCTGCTTCGTTATTGAATACATAGTTATTCAGCATATATCCTTCATTCAAGGTGCCGGTTTTAACCTATAAAGCCTTACACGGCTTGGGACCACAATACCTGACGGAACGCCTCTCCCGATATGAATCTACCCATACACTATGCTCAACATCTAAGGTCCTCCTCCAGGTGCCTATCCTGAGGGAAGCTCGGAGAATGGCAACCAGGGAGAGGGCCTTTTCAGTGGTGGCCCCTCAATTATGGAATGACCTCCCTGATGAGGCTCGCCTGGCGCCAATATTGTTATCTTTTCAGCACCAGGTGAAGACTTTTCTCTTCTCCCAGGCATTTAACAGCATATGCTGAGTTTTTTAACTGACCCCAGAAGAGTTGTTTTTAAATGGATATTGTCTGTTTTTCTTTATATTTTATGCTTTTTATGGTTTTAAATTCTGTATATTTCTTTTTAATGTTCACTATTTTTAACTTTTGAAAAACCGCTCAGAGAGCTTCGGCTATGGAGCAGTATATAAATGTAAATAATAATAATAATAATAATAATGATGATGACGACGACGACATGCTATGGACTATGGCTTAGATCCTACTTTCCTACGGGAGTTCATATTCATGGACCAGAGCTCTCCCACCTCCCACTTCCTTCTGAAGCATTGTGAAAAATCTATCCTTTGAGAATGGTAAGAGATATGGTGAAAAGGGCTGAAGAAAGGGGAGAATTGGTGGGAATCGCCCCCTCCCTTGTGTGAATCAAGGAGGAGCTTCGAATCAGGACAACATAACTTCTTACTAAAGATGAATGAATTTTAAAACCTTTCAGACTAAAAATAACTTTACTTTCAAAATCAGCATTCAAACAAACACGGAAACACGGAGCTAAATAACTCAAATTGGTTCTTGAAAAGAACCAAAGATGCTGACAAGATATACACAGTCCTATCTCTAGAAGCACAGTGTCTAACTACAAGGGACTGCTCAGACAATCAAGTGTCAAAAGAGATTCATTTTCTGAAGGTAAAAATTGAACTCAACACCAGATACCTGCCAAGTGATTTTCTGCATATAATATTCCTTTAAATAAACCGAAAGTGCACTTTAAATTGGAACCACTTAGAGACATTCAAGGGAAAAATCAGTACAAAAAGGATGTGCTTACCTCAGGGGGTGGCTCTTCATCATTCTTCCACGATGCATCAGATCCTCTATCTCTAGAAGATGAGACAAAGTGGATGTCACCCACTATCGGATACCACAATCGTTAAGAGCACAAGCCGAAAGCCAATGGTTAAAATCAGCTTTGCCACAAATTTACTAGGTGGCCTTAGGCATTCAGCCCTAGAGCTTCCATCTTCAATACAGACCAACCTTACAGGACTGCTGTAAGAGTTAGAGACAGCATATATGAAATAGTTTGAAAACTTGGGATGCACTGTATCAATGCTATGTATTATGTAACAGTAGTTTTGAGCATGACACAGAGCATGTCAGAACTGTCAAGTCTGAATTATACTCTACAGACTTTGTACAGTTTAGAGAAGTGCATGTGGAGTAGCACAAGAGAAGGCACAGGTAGGTTTTAAAATCTGAGAGGCCAGGAATTTTAGTAACCTTTAAATCAAATTTTAAATGCCTAAGAGTGCAATCCAATGCCCCTCCAAGAGGCAGGAAAGAGGGTGGTTCTGTGGGCAGGGAGGGGACTGGGGAGCCCAGGTTACACCCTATCCAGAGACCTCCACAGCCTCCTTCCCTCCCCCTCTGCCACGCCTGTTACATTGCAGAGTGGGAGGCATGGCAGAGGCAAGGATCACCTCCGCCAGGCCTCCTGCTCTGCCCTGGATACTCGTAAGCCTCCCAGTCCATACGACTGCACCCTTTATTACTTATTTCTTTATTCACACTGAAACTGAGGGATAAGGAATGTGAGTCAAATTAATATATGCTGTTGATTTCTAAATGCTTCTTTTTCTTAGGAGTTGAAATATATTCAGATGCCTAAGAGTGTGACACATAAAACATTTGTTAAACCAAAGTCAAAGCAATATGAGTTAAAATGAAGCATGGCGATGCACAGTCACCTTAAAGTACAGAATGGGCCGGTTTGCACAATCAAAACAAGCCACAGTGGGGTTTTTGTGAGCCAATCTTCATAATCACTACCCACCTGGCTTTTTGTTACCAAATCTGCATAACCACCACCAACCTGCAGCTTATCATAATATCCAAACCCAAGAGATACGGCTTTTTGGATGGTTGAACAACCTCAAAATAACCCTACAACAGCCCATGGGTTATTTGAAGGTTAACCCTCAACAATGTTCAGTCAACATAAGCCACTGGGTATGCTGGATATGTACCCAGCACGCATTGCACAAAATACAATAGGATCAGTTCACATTTCATATTAAACCACCCTCTGAAATCCTCTGCAGGTGAATGCTGTATCTATCATCAGACAAGGGTGGATCAACAGAGAAGACTTTGAAAAATTGTAGCTTCTTCGTTTTAGAGTGGATTAGACACCCTTCCAGGAGAGGACATAAAACCAGGTTTAAACTTCTGACTGAAATAATTTCAATGCAAGTAGATTTTTTTCATAAGAGAACCTAGATCCCAAAAACTGGCTTGTGCTCATGAATTATTATTTTGAATCCTCTGAAGACAATGTTAGGCAATTAAAAAGTAAAAGCCTTCAGAGCAACGAGAGCGGACTCTTCCCATACCAAAAGCATAGCTAAGAGGAAATCTTTAGAGAGGAACAAAATGAGAATCTCAAGAGTCATTCAAATGAAAAATCTGTATTAGCACATAGAAAAGCTCATTTATATACAGAGAACTGGAAGTGCATGAAGACTAATGACTAGCTTTAATAGCAAATGTATATCTAAGCATGTTGGAAAGCATCACTAAAGACACTCTTCCGGGAAAGTATTGAGGCATTCAAGAAAAAACAAATTTTAGAGTCTAGACTTACTGTTTTAATTTTTCTGGAAATATATACTGGGTGAAGCTTTCAACCGATGGAGCAAAATACACAGGATCATGCATTTTAATACCTTTAGATTCAATATGTTCAGGACTGTTAAACTGTATCACATAAAACGGATGCGACACAGGACCAAATACCTCAAAGATCTGCAAGACAATGCAAGTTAATAGCTTAAAAACAAATTCTATAATTACAATACCACGCTTGGGGGGCAAAGTACTGTGAGGCACCCAACACAAAATACTGTAAATGTTTTCCTCTAAGTTCTAAAACAGCCTTAAGTGCAGTATCCATAGAAGTACTCCAGGAAAGATGTTTTTGAGGACGTGATTATTTTCCATATTAAAAAGTTGAAGAATGTCTCCAACAAAGTGGACAAAGGTTTTTGAAACACGTGGGTTCTTTTTAGAGGATATATTCACATGCACAGTTCTGACCTAGTTGAGCTATAAAAGCGGGTCCACATTTTTATGAAATGTTAAGGGTGTAAAAACTACCAAAGACAATCCTTACTGAGCATCTGGCCCACCAGTTATAAACTTTAACTATTTCTACAAGAGAAAAATCCGGTATTTTATAAAGTAACATCCTGTTCAATTTTATATTGATCAAGATGCTGTACAAAGGAGGGGTTCACACTGTGCGTGTTTTAAAGAAAGAAAGAAAGAAAGAAAGAAAGAAAGAAAGAAAGAAAGAAAGAAAGAGGTCTATTCACCCATAGTATTTGTGCCAGTCACAATCCAGAAAACTGCACAACCACCATGTAGGCCTACGTGTAGCAGCAGCAACAGCAGCAGCAGCAGATGATGATGATGATGCACCTAAAATCTAGGATGTCTATCTGCTTTCTAACCTTGTTTCTTTCTGGCATGGCAAAACATTTCTATTTCAGATGGCCTTTTTACATTAACCGGTTACAGTCATTTTAACTGTAGCTAACTGCTTCTTCTGTTCTAGGATCATACTGCTGTTCTTATTTATATAATTGACCTTTTTTTTTTTTTTTGGTCTTTTGTAAGTTTCATCTACTGCTAACTTCTAATTATGCATTACTATAATTTGCTCACCTTTCCCACCTTGAATGTTTACAAAGGCAACACAAGTTCATATAGAAAAACATTCAAATTAGCGTAGTACTAGAATGCCCTGCCAACAGGCTCACAACCTAAAACAGACAAATGAACTTTCAATCTAGTTTTTACCAGCCTAAGTTCCTGCTCCACATCACGGCAAGATATTTTTGCAAACCACATGAGCACATGAAGTATCTTTCAAAAGGTTGCTCTCTATTAAGGATGTGCACAGCACCCCCGCCTCGCCGGCTGTTTCAGAGCTGAAGCCCCGATTTGACTTGGGCCGCTTCAGGGCTTGCCCACCTCGCTTCAGTACTGAACCCAAAGCGAGATTTGGGCCCCCCGAAGCAGCTCACCGTTTGCAGGGTTCCTGAGTGCCAGACATGCAGCAGGAAGCCCAAGACAGCTGGGTGCAAGTTTGAATGGGAGTCCATTGGACTCCCAACTCCCCCCTCCCTCCCTGCCCGCCCCCTCAAACCTGAAGAACTAAGGGAAATGACCCTTTACACCCGCTGCAGTTTGCAGCCATAGAGCTATTAAAAAAAGAGCCCCCATGAGAGTTCAGCTATCAGGTAAGAGGACGCATGGCAAGCTAAGTCCTGGCACCAGCAGGAGGTGACCGGGGAAGGAAGGGAGGGAGAGGGAGCTCAGTCCGAATGAGTCCAATGGAATCACCCGGACTCACAGCCTGCCTTGCACCAGCTTTCATGGGCAGGCAGAGTGGCCCAACACTTCCCTGAATCGGCCCAAGGTGCTCTAAGGCTTCAGTATCAATCTGCTTTGTCTTCAGGCTGCCTTGGGCCAACCTGGTACCACCTTGGATTCAGCTCGAGGTGGTGCACAGCCCTACTCTCTTAATACCTTGGTAATCCCTTTACGCTAGTAACATTTGTACCTCTTCAGTTTTATATATGCCAACTCCACTTAATCCTTTTCAAATCCAGTAGCAATAGATATGCAAAACTACACAGAAATCTATCACACACAGAGTGCAAAGCCAGGACTGTGACATAGGCAAAGAATTTGCAAATTGCTCACCTTTCCTACTGAATGACGATCTTCTTTGAAAAGCACAGTTTCTTCATTCACTGGAGGAAGCCCTTTCTGTGACTCAATTATTACTAAAAAGAAATTATAATAACACTGAAAGATCTTTTCAAATCATTTTTAAAGGCTAAAGAGGACTATAGTTTAAGTCTCATGATTCTACAAGCCTCATGGCCAAAATGAACAGAACTGCTATAAACTATAATATTGATCTATACCTACAGTGATGGGTAAAACATGTAATTAATGTCAGAACTCAGCTTTCAAGCAAGGAAGCAAACTGGCAAAAGCTTATGTTTGCTTATATCACAACATTTCTATTTCAGAATTATAAAGGGAACTTTCATAAGATACACCAAAACTACAGGCTCACTTTGTCCAAAAATACACTATATAATATACAAGTCATCAATACTAACATTTTCTTAGGCTTATGAAATTTGTGGCCTACTTTTGTATGTGCTGGCAGCACTACAACAACACAGGACAACACAGTTTGCACTGTATAGACCTTGCATGAGTCACACACTGGAGAGCATGGTAAAGGGAGGGGGGGAAGAAAGGGAGAGAAAGGGTCATTCACATGAGAGGGCAAGCCATAAACATCTCAGAAGAAAGGCTGGCAGCAGCACCGTTTTGAAGGTACTGTGATCAAACAGTTGGGAGACAATGACCTGGTTCACATGTAATGACAATCCATCAGTCCTGCACAAGTGAGCACACTGTCTCCGGGCACCCACATTTTCTGTTTTACAGCACAACCCACAATTAGTCCGTTCGTAGGTGGTGCAGCATTTTGTGTGAACCTGGACCTCTGGATATTTAGGGGCTAAACAAACCAGTGGTTAACTCATGGTTTGTTGTTGGGTTAACCACTGGGTTGTTTAGCCACTAATCAACCCAGTGGTCCAGGTTCACATGTCGCACTGTACAACCTAAGAATAAGCCAAACGTGGGTTGTGCTGTGAAGCAGAAGAGGCAGGCACACTGCACGCAGCACGCCCACTCTCTCCCACTTGATCCCGACAACCCATCAGTTCCCAGGCATACATCATGTTTTCTGTTAGCGCGTTACAGTTATTTATTGCTACAAATTAAGATAGTTGCTACAAATTGCTAACAAATTTGATATTGCTACAAATTAAGACCAAAGTTTAGCATTGTAATAGATAACTATCATATTGCTGTAACTCTCCATTAACCATGACACTGACTAGGATGGTATAATTGAAGAGTCACAAACCAGAAGCTTCAAAAAGAACACATTACTTCTACTATTATGACACTTTGTTATAGAACTAAATAGCAATGCTATCAATCTTGGATATCATGCTAAAGTGTTAACTGGCTGTTAACCTGTTTACCTATTATGAACTGTTCTGACAAATAGACTTCACTTTTAACACCTCAAGTGCATGGAACACTATGTTAAAAAGGGTCATTTTCTAAAGAAAAAACTTGCACATAGCACAGATGATTTGGATATTATTTAATAAAAATGTTAATTACTCCCAATTATCCAGCAAAAAGTCTAACGTTCACTGCTATGGAAGCAAGAAAACGTGTTTGCAATATTAATAGAAATTCATTTCCTGAAAGAAAGTCATGTATCTTCAGTATAATGTCCAATTAAATATTCCCTGTCAGACAGTCCTTCACAAACTCCAGAGAACACCAAAACAGAGACAGCCTGACACAGCAGATAGCAAGAAGAAAATCTCTTGCAATAGGGTTTGGACAGCACCAGGCTTGTTAGTGGAGGAGGGGGAACAGCAGGAGACTGGTAATGGCCTTCCTCAGTTCTCAAACCCACTTCTCTCAAAAGCCTGTAATGCGTAGAAATACAATAAGACATCCCCCCTCAAAGCCTGCAGCTATAAGCAAACCATAGTACTGGTGTATAGCTTTTTGTAATGAGTTATGGAGCAACTTTTTTTTTACTTAGTCACATTAATCAAATATCTACTTTAAACATATTAATTCAAAAGCTTTTAACGTTAGCACTCCCATTTTAAGGTTATCCTTTTCCTCCTAGCAGCAGGAATATTTTATACTACCAGCCTATTCACTCTGAAACTACTACCAATAATGAGTGGGGTTTTGTTTTCTCCTATGCACTATATTAATTTAATTGAAGATAGGAATATTGGATAAAATTTGAACCAAAAAGAAAAAGGCTGTGCTTAAATGCATATTTGTACTAATTACACTGACTCAAAGTATCTTATAAGACATCACATTTGTACTATCCGCATTTGTACTATGATTCTACTTGCAATATTTTTCTTACTTTTAGTCGGGATTACATGGCAACCAACTCAAGCTTAATGAAGTAGTTTGTGTTTAGAAGAAAGAACTATAATTCATGTCTTATGTCTTTGAAAGGACTAGAATAACTAAAAATCTATTATGAGCAGAATGACTCCATTAGAAAACCAAGACTTACAACAAAAACAACATTTGGGGAGAAATATGTCCTACTTCATCGATGGGGCTTAACTTCATGGAGAATACACACAGGACTAGCCTTAGGAGATTCGATGTGGCAGGCTGATGACTTCTTTGTACCATTTCAAGAAAAGAAATGACAGGCAGTATCAAGGGAAACGGAGGCCAGAAAGGGGAGCCAATGCCTCAAAATGGTAGTCTAAATATAGATATACTGAAAACTATATGCCAAATGCACTGATCTTTCCTGAAGGGCAAGAAGATGTACTGTAGTTGTTCATTCAACCCGTGTTACTTCAAACCAAACATGGTAATGTGCTTTGAATTAATTATCACATATAGCAGGGGTGCTGAATCAGCCACTTGGGATTCCCCAATATATGCATGTTTTCCCCCATTCTAAAACTGTTGAAGAATTTCTCCTAATGCTTATTTACTGGCAAGAAGAACTTTAAGCTACATTTTGTCCCCATCTTCTTTTGCCTTCAGTCACCTTTTCTTCCGCTGCTCCCAGACTGTGGAATGGCCTGCCGGAGGAGATTCGTCAACTTGACAGTCTTTTAGAATTTAAAAAAGCAATAAAGACTGATCTATTCCAGCAGGCCTATCCAGTGAAATTTTAGAATGTTTTCAGGATGTTTTAATCATGTATGGTATGTTTTAATTCATTTTAATGTGTATTTTATATCATGTTTTTATACTGTTTGTTTTACACTTTGAATTGTTTTAGTTTTTGTGAACTGCCCAGGGAGCTTCGGCTATTGGGCGGTATAAAGATGCAAATAATAATAATAATAATAATAATAATAATAATAATAACAACAACAACATGAAAGAGGTTCAACACCCCTGTTGTATAATATACTTCCCAATAAATGTCTCCATTTCTGGCACCATTTTAAAGCTTTGCCTATTCTTCTTGTTTTGCGCCCTGCACCAGACTACAATTGAGGGAACATGTGATGTCATGTTCCCCCTTGAATAAACCATCCCTACATAAAGAAAACTAGATGCAAGGGAAAAGGGTAAAATCCTTCATTCCAACATTAAGTTTTCAATGTGCAGGGAATGTTTGTAGGAGCATTCAATCATTTCCGCCTCTACCTGCACTTTGAAGTTATATAGCTTAGACACAGCTTTACAGATTCAGCAAGACTTTTGGTTGCAAAAATATTTACCACAGCAAGAACAATACAAAGGCGAAAAAGCCCATTTTTCCCTGTGTTTTAACTTTGTGGGATACAAATTGGTGTTTTTGACAACATTCCTAAAATTAGACAGCCATCTCAGGCATGGCGAACTTTGTTTGCCTCTAATCTTTTCATTGGGGTAAGGGAGATTTTCATTTGGCTGTACAACATGGCTTAATATATACATGGTAGCATACAATGCTGCCCACAAATTAGCACAACAAGCAATAAAGAATTTTTGAAACAAATGAAAAGCCAGTTTTCAAAATGGGGCAGGCAGAAGAGGTCGCAGAAGGGAACTCCAGTGACCTGTTCCATCCCAGAAATGGCTGTTTCCACTCATTCTGGGGTTATTTAGGAAGCAGTAGATTCCTATTGTGCTACTGGTTAGTCCCGTGGATGCAACACAACAAGCGAACGCACAGCGTTGAATACTGCCAACATGCTACCAAAGGAAAAGGATTTTATAGCCAATCTCATAATCCTATGAGGTGTGTCTTAGTTACATCATATTATCTGCTCTTGTCCAACTCTAGCTGCGCTTCTGAAATTACCTCTCGGGCAGGTTCCAGATGGTGATGCTTGGGGATAGCTGCTCCTCAAAAAGGAGCTGCTGTGTGGCGTACCGCAAGGTACCATTCTTTCCCCAATGCTATTTAATATTTACATGAAGCCGCTGGGAGAGATCATCCGGAGGCATGGGGCAGGGTGCTATCAGTATGCTGATGACACCCAAATATATTTCTCTATGCCTTCGACAACAGCATCAGCTATTGTGTGTGTCTCCTCTGAATGAATGCTTGAAGGCGGTAATGGGCTGGATGAGGAAAAACAAACTGAAGCTGAATCCAGACAAGACGGAGGTGCTTGCTGTCAAAGGCCACAACCTGGTTTTGGAAGTGTGTCAACCGGTTCTAGATAGGGTTACACTCCCCCTGAAAGACTGTGTTCGCAGCTTGGGGGTGCTTCTGGATCCGTCGCTCCAAATGACAGCCCAGATAGATGCGACAGCCAGGAGTGCCTACTATCAGCTTCAGCTGACACGCCAGCTGCGCCCCTTCCTAGAGTTGGAAGACCTAAAGATGGTAGTGCACACACTGGTAACTTCAAGGCTTGACTTCTGAAATGCACTCTACATGGGGCTACCTCTGTGCCTAGTCTGGAAACTTCAATTACTCCAAAATATAGCAGCCAGGCTGGTCACTGGTACACCTAGAGGTGACCACATTACACAAGTTTTAAAATCTCTTCACTGGCTGCCGATTAGTTTCTGGGTGAAGTACAAAGTGTTGGTTATTACCTTTAAAGCCCTACATGGTTTGGGTCCAGGCTACCTGCGGGATCGCCTTCTCCCATACAATTATTATTATTATTATTATGTATTTATATAGCACCATCAATGTACATGGTGCTGTACAGAGTAAAACAGTAAATAGCAAGACTCTGCCGCATAGGCTTACAATCTAATAAAATCATAGTAAAACAATAAGGAGGGGAAGAGAATGCAAACAGGCACAGGGTAGGGTAAGCAGGCACAGGGTAGGGTAAAAATAACAGTATAAAGTCTGCGCAACAATCCGCCCCACACACTCAGGTCCTCTGGGAAGAATCTACTTCAGCTAGCAAAAACTAGATTAACAACTGTTACCCAGAGGACCTTTTCTTCCGCTGCCCCCAGATTGTGGAATGGCCTGCTGGTGGAGATTCATCAACTTGACAGTCTTTTAGAGTTTAAAAAAGCAATAAAGACTGATCTATTCCGGCAGGCCTATCCAGTGAAATTTTAGAATGTTTTAAAGATGTTTTAATCATGTGCGGTATGTTTTTAATCACTTTTTAACATGTATTTTATATCATGTTTTATACTTTTTTTATATACTTTGAATGGTTTTAGTTTTTGTGAACCGCCCAGGGAGCTTCAGCTATTGGGTGGTATAAAAATGTAATAAAATAAATAAAAATAAATCACTTTCAACAAAACAAAGGCTAACCCGATGCCCACAGTAAATACGAGAACATTAGATCACCAACATGTAATTGCTTATTTTGTGAATCACTAAAACCCTGTTCAGATGACACGCTAAGCCACGGTGGTTAAGCATTTTGACCTAAACATTATGGCTTAGCTTGTCATGTGAACCATTCCTAACCATGATGGCTACATAACCATGATTTAAACTTGCTCACTAATCATCCATTGCACAACGATCAGCAGCCTAACCATGGCTTAGTGTTGTCTGAATGGGCCCAATATGGAATATTACTTAGCATTGCCCTCTGGGAATGGAAACCTGATGGCACTGTTAAATAGCTCATTATTTAATGTTAAATAGCCCATTCTCTGGATATACCCATTTCCATGCAATGGGCTTTATTATTGTCAACTGGAAGGAAAAATAGGAATTCTCAAAGGAAGAGAATGTTTCGGGCATTGCCTAAAGACCTATAATGCATTTCTGAGGAGAAAAAGGGGCATAAATTGCAACAATTTTGGGATGGCTGTGTGAGACAGAGTTGATGTATGAATGTGTGAAAGAATAGAAGGGGATGGAAAGAGAGAGAAGGTTCGGTTAAGTATAAGAATACTGCTGAGTGAAACCAAGGACAGGTCTAATAGAGTTTCTGCCTATCCTATTGCACTGAACTGTACAACACCTCTAGCATCCACACACTTAATACTATACCACACTGATTCAAAAATAAAGCAGCAAACTATCCATTAAATGACATAAATGGAAAAAAGTTGTTTTCATGAATAAAGGAAAAAAACACCTATTCCTATCTTGCTTACCTAGATGCTCAATGATGCTGGAAACTTTCCCAAATGACATCAATTCAACAGATTCAGGTAGAATTATTATCAGATCTTCGACAGGAAGAGGATCCTGCTGGTTAAGTAATTTTCAAGTTTCAGTTTCATGCTAAGGTACAAATCCTACTGCTTCCCGCCCTGAATAATCCATTTATAGTTAAATGTGATATACTTGCAATCTCAAATTCCAATTTATTGCTCATCAGCAAACCACTGTCAATGTTCATGAACTCTGCATGTGGACATACACTGCGTCCAAGGGAAGGCAAAGTACACAACGGGCTCTTCAGATAGTAGTTTTCTCTCCAAATCCCCAGAATTAGCAAAAGCTGTGCATGCACAGTATCCTCATGGCACTTGACCACTCTGTCAGTAGCATGAGTAGCTGAAGGAAAGTAAACAAGTCACTACTTGCTTCCCTTTTAGTCTAGGGCTGAATGCGGGGCAAAGCATGCTTTTATGTGCAACATGTAGCTTAACATTTGTTAATGACCCAGTTCGCATGACACAACAGCCCAGTGTAACCTGACACTTGTTAATGACCCAGTTCACTTGACACAACAGCCTAGTGCAGGGGTTCCCAAACTTTTTCAGGTAACCGCCCCCTTGGTTCCACAAATTCATGCCCAGTACCCCCTACCCTACACTATAAAAATCTTTATTCAGAATAGCGGTTTTCAACGACGCACTAAGGAAGATAACAATAAAATTCAGAACAGTAACAATTAATTGAATATTTATTCAAAATCCAATTACATTTTTTTAGTTTATTCAATTAAACATAATTGCTGAACTTGATCCAATGATATCATCTTTTCAAAGTCAGAGAGTCACTTAGCAAGAATATTAGATATCACATTTAGTAACTAGGTAGAGTACCTAACTATTCTGTAAATTCTTTATGTGATGGGCTTGATGAAGTGATACCAGTTTCCCAATGTCTGGTTTAAAGTCACTTAATATGAGTCTTAAATCACCACGTTTAGTAATCTGGAGTCTATTTCTTTGCTTGGAGAGAAGTAGGCAGACCACACTAAAACCACGTTCTACCAATTATGATGTTGGAAATGCAACCAGGAGCTTCTGAACCACTCTCCATAGTGCAGGATAGCGATCAGAAATTTCCTTCTGTAACCAAAACTCCTGGTACGATTTCTTAAACTTTGGCTTCAGCTCATTGTCATTTTGTACCTCAATTAGTTCTTCTTCCACCACTCCAACTTCCTCAATATCTGAAAATAGATTTATCACCCAGTCTGGAATTTCCATCATAAGAAGATCCTCGAATCGCTCAGACATATGCAACATATTCAAATGGTCACAATAAACGTGCAGATCGTCATCTTGTATACCGCCTTTCTGTTCTAGCTCAGACAAGCTCGGAAATTGGTATAGCTCGCGACGGCCTATATTGCACTTGAGTAGAGTTAACTTTGCAATAAATGTAGAAACGACAGATTTGGCCTTAATAAGATTGGTGTCATTTCCTTGCAACTGCAAATTCATTGCATTGAACTTTGCAAATAGTTCAGACAAATAAGCAATGTCATGCCTGATTTCTTTGAGGTCATTACTGAGCAAAGCATTTGTACCTTCAAAAAACTCCACAACATTGTCAAAAAGGTTGTAAAAGCATCTCAGTTTCCTTTTGATAGCCAACGAACTTCAGTATGAAGCACCAAATGTTCAAAGTCTTCATCATTCACAGCACAGAGCATCCGGAACAGTCGATCATTGAGAGCCTGGGCTTTAATTTTATTCACTGCAGTAATGACAGTGTGTAATGAATTGTGTAGTCAACCACTGAGGTTTTTTGCAACCAGATGTTGGTGATGAATGACACAGTGAATGGTAAAGATATTTGGCATTGATTTTTTCAAGTAAGCAACACACCCACGGTAGCGACCAGTCATTGATGGTGCTGCATCAGTTGCACAAGCAAGTATGTTATTAAGTGGAATTTCCTTTTCTTTGAAGTACTCCTCAACCACACAAAATATTGACTCGCCTTTACTATCGGTTTTTAGTTGCCTTGCAAATAACAACTCTTGAGCCAAACTCTCGTCTT
This sequence comes from Elgaria multicarinata webbii, assembly GCF_023053635.1. Taxonomy (NCBI): domain Eukaryota; kingdom Metazoa; phylum Chordata; class Lepidosauria; order Squamata; family Anguidae; genus Elgaria; species Elgaria multicarinata. Next base: position 75,077,028 of record NC_086180.1, on the reverse strand, counting down.
TTATAAAACGCACATAAGTGAGAAGCAAAGATTCACTGCCTGGTAAAGTTGTAATGCAAATTCTGTTGTCCTTAGTGTGCTGCACAGTATATCTTCCACATTCTCAGCCATTTCATCTATGCGTCTTTGCACTCAATTGTTGCTGAGAGGAATTGTCTTAATTATATCATGTGGTGGCTTATGCAAAACAGTACTCAGAACCTCACTAACTGCTGGTAGGATGAGTTCTTCACCAATTGTATGTGGCTTTCCTGATTTAGCAATCAACAATGAGATGTTGTATGATGCACGCAAACCATCAGTTTGTTGTGAAGCATTGTGAATCATGTTTAACCGTGTTGGCCACTTTTGAAATTTGTCACGAAGTGATTGAAAAAAAGTTAAGTTCTTATCTGCCTTGTCAGGATGCGCCTTCTTTAAATGTTCTTTCAGTCTGGAAGGCTTCATTACTTCATTAGAAAATACCTTTTCACATAACAGGCACGTTGGCAGCTGCTGGTTTGTTGGTGCTGGTATAAATCCATACTTAAGATATCCCAAGCTATAATGTCTACATTTCTTTTTTGATTTTCCTGCTTCTGTCATTTTTATTCTAATCTAAAACAAAGAATTTAATCATTAAATATTATTGGAATAATGTCAAAATAAGTGTGCAAGCTTAATTAAAATCACCAAAATGTAAATAAATAGAAGAGATGTCGATGGTGGTTGTATTGTACCCGGTTCTGATTTAATATTCTTTTAAGACATTTAATTGTATAAAAAAATCATAATCAACAGGTTCCCTCCCCAATCTCATGCATGCCTACTTAGAAGTAAGTCTCACGGAGTCCAATGGGGTCAGGGAGGGAGGGGATAACGGTGGCGGCAAGCCCCGTGCTAAGGAGCGCCCGGCGGGGCCAAAATGCTGCTGCAAGAGAACGCATGTGCTTAAAAAGCAGGTCAATCACAGCAGTATACTAACTTTAAAAAAATCTCCATTTTTTGCAAACCTCTGCTAGGAGGAGGCACTCTGAGGAGGGCCTTAGATGATGAGTGCAGTATATTTGGGTAGGGTCATGCCAGGAGAGGCGCTCCATCAGCCCAAGTTGTCCAGAGCCATGTTGCCAACAAGACCCTCCTCAATCCACACCTGTATTAATACCGTTTAAGAAGAGTCCTTTTAAGAGTGAATTAAAATGTTTCAAAGGGGCACAGCACGGCCCCTTTTTCATTCTCAGCTGCTCAGCTCCTCCGCCCGGCTGCCGCCACCACTGCTCAGCCCGGGCACCCAGACCATCAGGATCCAGAGGAGCACGGCCCCTTTAAATGGGAAGCACCTGGCCCAGGCTTGTCGAGGGAGGGAGGGAAAAGAGAGCAAACACCTCTGTTTGCAGCTGGTGTGGCGGGACACACCAAGCAGGATATGCCTCTTCATTAGCGTTTTGGTGCTTTTGAAACATTTAAATTCACCGTTAAAAGGACTCTTCTTAAACAGTATTAATACATGTGTGGATTCTTCCCCTATATGGCTTGGGACCAAACTACTTTCTCCCATAAAAATGTACCTGGGTTTTAAGACCTTCTGGAAAGGCGCTTCTCAGAAAAGACCACCTTGAGCGCCCCCTGCTGCCCCTTTGCCTCTTAACACCTCCCTATGCAATCCCACCGTCCCCAAGGGGCAGTACCACCCACTTTGGGAACCACTGGCCTAGTGTGATTTAATTTAATCACAGGGGTTGTTGTGTTGTGCCAGGTGCCCTTTTTCTATGGTGCCTGCAGTCTTGCTTGAGGTGGTTTGCAGTGTCATACGAACGCAACAGCATGGGTTGTTTAGGGGGTAGACCACCCTCAATTAACCCTAAAACAAGCTATGGATTGTCTACCCCGTTAAATAATGCACAATGTTGGGTTCACACAACATGGCAAGCTACGAGTGCACCACCACCACTGTATGCATATTCTAAGTGTCGGCTGGCCTGCTCTAAGCCAAGCTCCATGGGGAATTAACCCACAGTAGCTTAGTGTTACATCTGAAAAGCCCCATTAAGTTGGGAGCGAAGATTAGCAAATGAAAAGGGGCGGGGGAGAAGGTAATGAAATCCAAAGAAATGAGTCCTTCCAGCCTAGTTTCTGATCCCAAAAGGAAAATGGCCCTTATGTAATTGTAGCTCACAACCCCTTTCTGGTGCAAGAAAAATTGTTTCAGCAACTTCTTGTAGGATTAGAAAATGTAAAATAGTCATAAGAAGCTAAGGAAAGCTGGAGACTGACAGTTTGTCCCACTTTATGTAAGTAGGAATTCAGGTGAGGGCAGAACTAGATGTCTTCCACTCACCAATTCTCCCCTGCAAATGTCTACCCCCAAGGCTATTTGCAATTGCCATTTTCCCAACCACCTTCCAAGCCTGAATAAGGAGAATGGAGCCTTGGTACAGACATTTGCACAAAAGAATCAGCAAACATAGGAGGATTTACGCACCCTTCACTCTCAACATTCCCCCTTTTTTAAATATCCCTCTGACCACAAATTCCTATTATCTTGACAAAAGCAGGTTTGGATCATGCAGTTCCCGAAGTAGCATCTAATGCTACCCAATAATTCTATAAGAGAAGAGTATCAGATATACTTACTTCAGACATCCCACCTTTTTTTCTAATAGAACAGTAATTTTCATTCTTATGTTGCTGATCATCATCTTCAGACAGCATTGGAAGACAGGAAGAGGAGGAGGATGAAGATGAACTGTCTGTATCACTGTGCAAGAGTGAAATTTTATTTTTCAACATATATCTTGTCATAATTCTTCCCAAAAAAAAAGCCTCAGGGAAGAAATTACTGTATAATGGGAAAGAAAAACAGATGTGTAGCCGAGAGGACTTTTATAACAATAATCACAGGGCCACAGACTTTGGCTGCCTTTGGTAGCTTACTAAAGTTTATGCCTGCAACTAAGTGAGAACAAGGGTTTTCGTTCTTTGAAATTAGGAAAGCCTTGTTTTTGTTGTTGTTTTTAAAGTTGGTAACAAGGGAAGCAGAACAAAACTCTGCCCGTTTTATTGAGTGGACAGCAAACTATACAAGATAGAGAACAAGTAACTTGTATCATTTTTCTCTATATAAATGTGCAATTGCAGAACTGGAAACTCAAAAAACTTCTCTAGAGTTGCTTTAACAAATAAAATTAAGTCTCCAGTGTTACAACGTCTAAAAAGTTAAGCATAGCTGAATAACACATACTGTAGCGCATAATGCATGTTTTCCTTTACTAATTCCCTATTAGTCTGAACCACCAAGTGCCTGGATGGCTGACTTCCCTGCAATAACTTCTGAATCGTGATGCTTGCACCCTTGTTCTGATACTCATATGCCACCTGGCCTTACTCTGCCAACAGCTGCAAGAATGTGATGCTGCAAAAACAAACTCTGCCTTTTTCACTGAGTGCACTGTGGGATTTAAGTGTAGCGATGAAATACATCATGAGCTTGCATAGTACTTTTAGTTAATACAGTGGCTTTCACATTAAATGCAAACACCCCACATACATCCCCGCCGCCACATACATATACACACACACACACACACACACACATCTGAAAATAACGGGAGGGGAGGGGGGAGAAGAGGGAAATAAATACTCCCTGCCCCGATGAATATACAAGGGTGGTACTGGGGGAGGAAGTTACCCACCTTTCCGTCTCAGAATCCGATTCCGGGGGAGCTTTGCCGACTTCCACTGCCGGCGCCTTCCCAGTCTCTAGGGCCGCCGGACCCGAGCCGCCATCCAGCCCTTCACCCTTAAGATCGTTGCTCGAGTTCAGAAAGGCAACGGAGGAGGAGCTGCTGGAACCGGGGGCCGACTTTTCTTCCACTTCCCCGACTGGGCCGGACTTGCCTCCGCCTTCCGCAGGGTCCTGGCGGGGCTTCTCACCAGGCTCCCCTCCCGCCCCAGAGCCAGGCCCGAGCGGAGGCGGCTCCCCTTCCACCGCCGCGTCCCAAGAGCCGGGCTCCGCGGTGGCCAGGGCGGGGGGCTCCACCGGGCCCAGACAAAGGCCGGGGGGTTGCGCGCGTCGCTCTTCAACATCGCCTCCGGCAGGCGCGGCTCCAGTGGGCTCCGGTTCCGCAGGAAGCCCCTGTGAGGGCGCGGGGTCCCCCGCCAAGCGGCCCTCAGCGCCAAGCGCGGCTCCTTCCTCACCTTCCTTCAGGACTGGCCCCGGTGGGCAGTGCGCGGCAGAGGTGGGGCTGCCCTCAGCAACGACGCTCAGCGTCTGCAGCCGCTCCGTCATTTCCCACCCCGCAACGCCGGAGTAGTCCATGCCGCAAGCGCCGCTTTTCTCTCCACGCGCAGCAACCGCAGCCCCACGCGCTCGCCCGCGACACCACTTCCGGCCTCGTTGCCTCTCAAGGGGAATGGCTCGCGGGGACACTCTCTAGGACTTCATTTTCGTATCTGCCCAAGCGCCGCTTCCCACTGTTGCCACGCCCACAGGCCCTATCGGCAGTCTCAGTGTTCCCCAGCATGAGGGATTCTGGGAGCTGTAGTCCAACACAGAGGTGTCTGGGGGTTCTGGGAGCTGTAGTCCAACACTTCTGAAGGGCCTCAGGATGGAGAAGGCGGGCTATCTAGTTATGTGCACTCAGCACCTGGTGAAATTCCCTCTTCACCACAACAGTTAAAGTTACAGGAGCCCTGCCCTCTTGACCAGATACAAAAGAGGGCAGGGCTCCTGTAGCTTTTAAATGTTGTGTTGAAGAGGGAATTTCACCAGGTGCTGCATGCATACAAATGGCATGTGCTGAAACCCCCTTTTCTATGCAACTCTTAAAACAGTGGTTACCAAAGTGGGCGGTGGGATTGCATAGGGGGGGGGGGTTAAGAGGCAAGGGGTCAGCAGGGGGGCGCTAAGAGGCAAAGGGGCGGCAAGGGGGCGCTCGAGGTGGTCTTTTCCATACCAGGAGTTTTGGTTACAGAAGGCAATTTCTGATCGCTATCCTGCACTATGGAGAGTGGTTCAGAAGCTCCTGGTCGCATTTCCAACATCATATTTGGTGGAATGTGGTTTTAGTGTGGTCTGCCTACTTCTCTCCAAGCAAAGAAATCGACTCCAGATTACTAAACGTGGTGATTTAAGACTCATGTGAAGTGACTTTAAACCAGACATTGGGAAACTGGTATCACTTCATCAAGCCCATCCATCACATAAAGAATTTACAGAATAGTGACTTTAGTACCCTAGTTACTAAATGTGATATCTAATATTCTTGCTAAATGACTATCAGACTTTGAAAAGATATCACTGGATCAAGTTCATCAATTATGTTTAATTGAATAAATAAAAAAAATGTAATTGGATTTTGAATAAATATTCAATTAATTGTTACTGTTCTGAATTTTATTGTTACTATCTTCCTTAGTGGGTCATTGAAAACTGTTATTCTGAATAATGATTTTTATAGTGTAGGGTAGGGGGCACTGGCATGAGTTTGTGGAACCAAGGGGGCGGTTACTTTAAAAAGTTTGGGAACCACTATCTTAAAAGATACAGGAGCCCTGTCCTCATTTTCATATGGTCACCCTAGATCCTGGAGGTAGTATATAGCCATCACAACTAGTAGATACTGCTCATGTTATCCTCCATTAATTTGTTTAATCGACCTTTAAAGCCATCCAAGTTATGGCCATCACTACATTTTGTGATCACTAATTCCAAAGTTTATGTGCTGTGTGAAAAAGTACTTCCTTTTATATGTCCTGAATCTCCCATAATTTAGCTTCATGAGATGACCTAGGGCTCTAGTATTAGGGAAGACCCCTACTGACTTTCCCTACACCATGCATAATTTTATACTCCTTTATTGTGTCTTGTCGTTTCTAAAGCTAAATAGACCAAAATGTTGTAACATTTCCTCATAGGAGACTTGCTCCAGGCCTTGATCATCTTGATTACCCTCTTCTGCACCTTTAGTGGGGATGGTGCCATTATGTTTATAATAAAAATAGACCAGCAAGGTGCTTATGTATATAATCTACTTTTTTTTTAACGTTTATGCCTTGCTAAACATGAGTGAGTCATAACAAGTTTTTTACAGAGCAATCCTATACTTATATTATACTGTCACCACTATGCTGGCAGAACAGCTGCCGAATCCAAAGTGAGCCCAGCCTAGGTAAGAGGGGGGGAAACTCAACTTGCCACTGTTGCCATACAAATATATTGCTGTTCCCCATGGCCATATTTATTTATTTATTTGCCCAATAACCAGAGCTATATATGTGGTATATAGTGATACCTGTACAAAGTAATTTATAGAATATTGCAAAACTTCCAAATCATGATAAGAAAGTGGGTAGCCCCATGCCTACCAGTATCACAGCAGAATGGAAATACTCGGGAAACGCCCAGATAATGGGGGGGGGGGGCATGATTTCTGTATACCTGAAGGACACCCCAAATAAAAAGGGAAAGTGTTTGGTTTATAAAGAGAAGGGTTTAAAATTAGCTGTACTTCTTCATCCTTCCCTTCAGCCAGGACCTAATGGAGAGAAGGAAAATTGGGGCTCACATTTATTTTATTTATTTATTTATTTATTTATTTATTTAAAATTAATTTTAGGCTGCTTTTAAGGGTGGCATGTCTATGAATGCATATCACCGGGCACATATCCTCAGTCCCAGTCTTCCCACTTCAGGATCCTTTAACTTGTTAGGGGGCCCACCCCATCTGTAGGTTAAAAGGCCCTTTGACGGTGGTTAAGTAGGGTCAAAGACAACAAATTAAGCACATATAAACACAAAGGATTAGGTCCATCCAGTTGTTCACAGAGCTGTACCCTAGGTTCTACATCTTGGGGTGCTCCAAAAAGACAGCTCCTAATGCTACAAGTCAAAAGCATTGTGCAGCTATTCTATCTTTCCCTCCCTAATAGATTTTTTTTTTTTTGTGATAAGAAAAAAATACGTAAGAAGTGATGGGTAAATACCAGAGAATTTAAAATGCAGGACAATGATGTCTGGACCCCATAACATTCTGCAAATGGGGTGGACCGATAGCAGAATAAAACCCTTGTCTAGAAGCTCCTTTGGTACAAAACTTGAATGTGATAGAACTCTGGGAGTGGATGTTTTAGATTAGGGATGGGTAACTTATAGCCCTCCAGTTGTTTTGCCCTACAACTCCCAACAGTCCTATCTAGCATAGCCAATGGTGAGGGATCATGAGAGTTTGTAGGCCAAAAACCTGGGAAGCCACAAGTTGCCCATCCCTGCTATAGAGCAACACATAACTAACCTAGCACATCCAGGGTTATAGGCCCTGGGTTAGTTGCTCACCTCTGTCTCTGATAAGCTGTCAAAATATTCATTATGATGGAGAGGGTTTGTATGTTTACAAGAATCCCCCCAGAGAGTAGAGAGCATCTGTGTGCTCTGCATAGAGAAGTACACTGCAGCTCCCTAGGGGATCATCTCTGTCATCGGTGCTGTCCCAAGACATTTTGTTATCTAAAGTGAAGCCCAAATGTGACCCCCCCCTTCCAGTCGGACCAACGCTTTCAAAGGTCTTGCTGCATTCTGCGTCATTCAAACAGCAATTCATGCCTTCATTTATTTCCCTACCCTGCCCTGCCAATCAGTGAAGAAGGGTGGTATGGAGGGGATGCTTGCTTCTGGAGGTTGCACTGATTTATTTTTAAGGTGTCCTGGAGGTATTTTGTCTTGAAACCAAACACGGAAATTAATAATCAAATTCATTCGAGCAAAGCTTGAAAAGCGCGACCTGTCCTCATGACTAAATAATATTTACAATGGGCCTTTTTTATGTTCTTTGCTTTCAGATCTGTAATTCCAGCTCCTGAATTGTATTCTGTAGAACTCCATGCATAGCCAGACAGATCACACAGGCAACAATGCAAAGTAAAGGGTTCTGAGTGCAACTCAGTTCACACTGGACAATAGGAGACCCCTCACTGTGCTTGTGTATTCATTCACTGAATCACAGCCCTGGTCTGTAGCAGCAGTATTCAAAATACAAGCTAACATAAGATAAAAGTGCTGATATCAACACAGTTGTGGTAATTTAATTTCGACATAGATTAAAACAAAAGGCAGGGTTATGTTTAACAGGTAAGAAGAATCAGAAACAGTTATAGAATAATTAATGGATTAAGGCTTCAATCCTATACCCACTTACCTGGGAGTAAGTCTCATTGAACTCGTTGGGGCTAACTTCTGAGTAAATATGTTTAGGATTGCACTGGCAGAGCACCTGTTTGCACGCAAAATGTCCCAGATTCAATTCCCAGCATCTCCAGGTAGGGCTGGAAAATCTCCTGCCTGAAAACCTGCCAATCAGTGTCGACAATACTGGGCTAGATAGACCAATGGGCCATTTCCTATGTTGTAGTATAACCTGTAAAGTAAAAGAGAAAACAAAGGGTTCATCTACACCAAGCAGATATTCCACTATGAAAGCAGTAAATAAAAGGCAGGAGCCACAATACTGTTTTATAGTGGTATTGAAGTGCACTGACAACTGTTGGGGCCCATTGACACATACCACATACCGCTTTCATAGTGCTATATCCTGCTTGGTGTAGTTGTGTCATGGACCCCAACAGTTGTCAGTGTACTTCAGTAGCACTACAAAGCAGTAGTGTAGATCCTGCTGTGCACTTCAATACCGCTATAAAGCAGTAGTGTGGCTCCTGCCTTTTATATACTGCTTTCATACAGCTTTTATAGTGGAATATCCTGCTTGGTGTAGATGAGCTTAAAGAATAAGACAAGATACTTGATGTATTGCCCGGTGAACCATATAATTAGTTAATTTATAGGTAGTGTAGACTTAATAGAATTACCCCATGTATCACTGCTTATATTTTGATTATATTACATGATTGTATTATGTACATACTAATATTGTTAAGCATAGAACCATTTCAAGCAGGAGCCCTCACCCTTTCTGTACTTCAGCTGCCATCTTCATTAAACTTCTGCTATCACAACATTTCAAGGGCAATGTTAAACAATCTCAGTTTAATTTAATACTGGAAAATCATAACTTGTATCTCTCTCATTCTCAAATTCCCCAAAGTGTATTTTTAAAATCTTACCCTTATTTGTTCTGCTGCTCATGGGTTAGGAAGAAACCATTTTTAAAATGGGCCAGAAGTGCCAAGGCAACTATGACAATTGCTGCAGATGTTCCTGAAATGGGTCGTAGCTCTGACACCCTTTGCATCATTACACTCAAAGCTAAACCATTTTACCTGATTGTATTGGGTTGGAGCCAGACTACGTTGGTCACACTTTTGTCCCATTGAAATCAATGGGATCATGTAATCATGTCCTTTAGATTTCAATGAGGTAAAGGTTGACTATTTACCCTGGATCCAACCCAATACTCTGAGACTGCAAAACAATTCGGGGTTATTTTGGAAAGTAGATGGAATATAAAATGCAGTATGACTGATGCAATGCTTCTTTCACAAGCAATTAAGTTCCCTTAATTCCTAAACCAAATTTGATCAACAATATATTTGCTGATCACTATGGGCCTATTCAGAATCTGGGAACTATTCTGTCAAGAAGACATTGGACAGGTCCTTAAAGAGCAGGTGTAAGCAACCTGTGGCCCTCCAGATATTTTGGCCTACAACTGTTGCCTGCATAACCAATGATAACGAATTATGGCAATTGTAGGCCAAAGCACCTGGAAGGCTACAAGTTGCCCACCAATATCTGACTTATCACATCAAAGTTTATAGACACTGGTTCCTAGCAATGATACATACACATGGCTAACATATGCAGTTGAGCTGACATAGCTGAGGAACCTATAACTGTGGGTGTGTCCAGATAACCATATGGTTATGTCCATCAGGCTGCACCATACTGAAAATTTTCCAGTGCCTGAACCTCCTTTGTGATGTTAATCTTCTATTGTATTGCACTTTGTGGCAGTGAAACTTCAGCACAAATAATACATCAAAGAAGAGGAAGGAGAAAGAGGCAGAATTGGGTGAGAGAGGAGAGAAGTGTTGGGCAGGAGACAATAAGTCCAATTCATATGTAGGCATAAGATTTCTGTAAACCGCCCAGAGAGCCCTGGCTATGGGAGCGGTATATAAGTGTAATAAATAAATAAATAAATAAATAAATAAATAAGATTCGTAAACCCTGCATCCTTTGCCTTTCCCCTTTATGAACATGCGAACTAGTTCTCCGCCACATCTATTCCTGCGTATGCGATTTTTATCCCTTGAAGGAAGGGGAGAAATGACATAGTTGAGTGCTGCAATGGGTCTCTAGCAAACTTCTTCAGTGCATGGTGGAGGGGAGGGACATCCATCTACTACTCCATCTACCGACAAAGCCAGCAGAGACATTTGAGAACTAGGAGGGAAGAGAGGAAAAGACAGGCAAAAGTGACAACATACTGGAGTCACTGGGGTTTGGGCGGAGGGATTTGTGGTCCGTTGATGGGATGAAGGTAGTTACTGGTCAAAACATTAGCTGACCACTAGTACTTACAGGTTTTAGAAATGCCATGTGTAGCCATACTTCCCACTTTCAGTTACATATTCATTATTTCAGGTATAAAACAGAAGTAACTTTAAACACACTTGCTGAATCACAGATCTTTCAAATTGTGTGGGCTGACATGGGAATGGCATAATTGTATAGTTGCCTTCATTATTTTTATCCTCTCCTTTCCAACCTATGAAAATGAGTGCAGCAGCTCTATGATAATACAGTGCCTGAAGGACCCCACCCCACTTCCTGGCTTGTGCAGGATCAATGTGGTGAGTGTGGGACTCTAGGGAACCAATTAATTTATTTTGTCACTCCTATATGCTTAAACTGATTTACGCGCACAGATGGATCTTTTTTACTTAATATTTTAACCATGACAAGAGCACCTAGAGGGTGTTGGGTGAGAATTCTGTAATTGCCCTTTATAAATTTGTCCTTTATACATATAAATATGCTGTTTTCCTTTTTTTAAATATGACAAACTGCTTAATTTTGACATTCCTTTCTGAGTTCTTACCACCCTCTCTCGTTTATCTCTGCTCAGACTTCCTACTTGTTCTGTCTTTGTTCTTATGGCCTCATATACTGTGCTTTCGTATAAAAATGCTAGCCTGGAACATTCATCAGCTTAGTATAATACTGGCAGAGCATATATTTATTTATTTATTTATCACATTTCTATACCGCCCAATAGCCGGAGCTCTCTGGGCGGTTCACAAAAATATATGTCAGGGCCCATAGATTTCCAACTCCTGAAAAGAATGATTCTCATTGGTCATAAATCTATTGAGCAAATAAAAATGTGCGATGTATAATACTGGCTTCAATATTTTTGTGAAAATATAATGTGACTTATGAAAGCTGCATTCAGAGTTCCGTTTTCAGGGACTGGGAATTTTCCATAGATTTGCAATGCAGCACTAAGTGAGACTTCTCACCACATGTTTTCTTCCCCTATGGTGAATGGCATGAAATATTTATTAATAAAAGAGTGCTTTGATGTTTGATAAAAGAGAGTTAATTCATTTCACCTCCTACTGCTTATACGTACAATTTTATGACAAGCAACATCCACGAGCTAGTAAGAAATTATATGTGACAGCTCACATGTTCTGCTACCTGCCATATCTCACTGAACAGAACTCTGATGCAAAATCTCTACACAACACTCTTTTCTGTTGTCTTCTTTGTGTCATGAAGCCATGAGTAGCAGCCTCAACAGCAGCAGCTTAATGGCTCATTTAAAAGTGAGCTGTTTGTCCAAAGTGTGAGGGCTTTGAGCTCTCTCTTTTCAACAAGGGTACACTGGCCTTCAAGAGCATAGTTTGTTTACTGGTGAGCCACGGTGATTATTTTACTGCTTCTTCTTGCAAGTGGGAAGATGCATGATTTGGGGATTATAGCGGTAGGACTCTGTGTGCTCCGTTTTGAAGCAAAGTCACCTTAACCTCAAGCTATTGTCTCAAAGGCAAAGATGCATGAAGCAAATGATGTGTTCCATGATCATTTTAGGAGGCTTTTAAAAATGATCATATGAGGTAGGGTTCGGCAGAGAGATAGTTGTCAATCCCTCTGTGAATGTATGACGCTACCCCAAACAAAATGGTAATTGGCCATAGATCCAGAGTTAGCAAAGCAATTTTCTCTTGGATCAAGTATAAGATGCTGCAGATCAAGAAAGATCCTACCCCCAGAATGAATACATCTAAAGATAACTCTCGGGGGGCAGTCTATACGGTTTAAAAGCCCTGGAGTGGCTGTGTGGTGGCACTGTGTCAGTTATACAACACAGCAACTACTGCGGGGCTTTCTCGTGAAGCTGCATGCTGGAAAAGTTGGGGACTTACCCCAACTTTTCCTGCCGGAGCAAGGTCACTACAGCTCTTCCACCATATGTCCTTGCTCTGGTATCGTGCTGGGAGCATTTCCTGGTGGAAGGTGACCTTCAATTGGTCACCTGAAAGGTGAATGGTCACCAGAAGATGGTTGAGAAGCACTGGGCGAATGGCCACCTGAAAGGCGAATGGTCACCAGAAGATGGTTGAGGGGCAGGGGGCGAATGCCTCCTCCAGTGAGGATTACTTGCTGCACACCCCCATCACAGTGTTTGGCGGTAGAGTGGCGCCAACGTTGATAGTCTGATAGTGTAGTATAGTCTAGATGCTAGTGGGTTGGATCCAGACTAAGCAAGACCTATTGAACAGAATGGGAGGAGTTAGGCCAGATCTACACCTTTTGTCATATCATTTCGATCTCATCATGGTAATGGTATACCCTTCTTGGGATATACCTCATAGGACACACAATGGCATTTGTCACGTTATTTTGGATAATGTGGAATAAAATGCAGGAAATAACACTATGGGCTCATCTACAACAAGCAGATATTCCACTATGAAATTGGTATGAAAGCGGTATATAAGATGCAGCAGCCACACTGCTGCTTTATAGCGGTATTGAAGTGCACTGACAACTGTTGGGGCCCATGACACATACCATATACAGCTTTCATACTGCTTTCATAGTGGAATATCCTGCTTGGTGTAGTGAGCCCTATGAAAGCTATATGGGGCTTGTGTAATGTGACCCAACAGTTATCAGTGCACTTCAATATAGCTATAAAGCAGTAGTATAGATCTAGCGTTACTCAATTACAGCATCACTAACTTGCTCTGGATCATTCCAGCCCAGTATTTTTATTTTGTTTTGCTGTATAAATTGTTTCGCATTCTTCCCTTCTCTCTTTTAACTGTGCCGTCTTCAATAAACTTCTCCTTCGGTTTATTATAATTGGGCCCAGAGTGTTGCAGAATGAGGAACTCAGGTGAAATCGTAAATGTTGCAAGGATTTATCTTTTCTTTGTGAAAAGGAACTACAGACTTCTATTTCTAATTCTTTATCTGTAACTTCTAACTTGCCGGGGTCCTTGAGGCCCTAAAAGCATCAGATCACCTGGCAGAGCCCAATTTGAATGTCTGCCAACTCTCCTCTGACCATGCAGACATCCAGTCAGCCTTCCCCCCCCCCCCAACTATTCCCTCCTGCCACCACAAACCTGATTTTTGAAACTTCTTGCCTGATGAAGAGATCTGGGGATAGGGCCGGTGTCAGCCTTCTGAATGCCCTCTGATTTGGTGCTGCCAAAGGCCTCCTTCCCTTCTCCCCTACACCCACCCCGGCTTTCGTCATCACCTTCATCCATCCCTTCCTGCCCCCGCCCCCTCACTCCACTGCCACCCAGGCCTGTCTGGAAATCTCAAAAGCTCACTCATTTTGGGTGATCTTCGAGCTGCCCTAAAAAAAATATTGCACTATACGGATTTTGGCATAATTCTTTATATACAACACTGTGGTCTCCATGGTCACTAAATAAATTGCTGGGGGTATTTTTACACGAGGCATTTATCGGATGCTTGTGATTGTTCACTCATGGAAGTTCGTGGGTCAATTTCATGATGTCATCAACCTCCGCTACCTCTCTCAGTGGTTTTTTAGGTTTATTCTGCCATTTTAAAAATCACCCAAAAATGCAGTAATAAATAAAACCACCAAAAGCCTTCATCAAAGAGGTGATGTACAATTTTGTGAATGAGACAGGGTAATAATAATAATAATAATAATAATAATAATAATAATAATAATAATAATAATTTCTTACTGGGGGCTGCCTTCACGGTGCTGAGTTAGCGCCACTCCGCTGCCAAACCCTGCACTCTTCATGGAGGGAGGCAGCGTGGGCTTTCCCGAGGCCATTAGGCTCACTGGGGCCATCCCTCTCCCTGCTTCCAGCAACCAATCCAAGGTCACCTTCCATCCGGGAACGCCCCCAGTACAGTGCCAGAGTGAGGACAGACAGCAGAAGAGCCATGTTGACCTTGCTCCCACTGGAAAAATCAGGGTAAGTCCCTGACTTTTTCCTGTGCATCTTCGCCTCTTTGCCCCGCGGTGACTCAGTATTGGAGACGGCACCAATTTAGAACCACCATGGGGCAAAGATGACATTTAGACATCCCCCTGGAAACGCCCCTCAGCCTGTTTTCAAAAGTCCTTTGGAAGAGCTTCTGTCCATCTCATGGCAACTCACTGGGAGGAAGAGAGAGAGAAAGCAGTGGTAGAAAAAAGGTGCCCCCACCTACTTCCGGCATGCAGCTTCCTGTCAGATTATGTCCAAGGGAAAGCAGCCCTCAACAAAAGAAAAAGCTTCCCCAGCCCTATCCTAGCGAATATACACCAGACAAGTAGAGGTCTGATAGCAGTCTGCTGTTGTCAGCCTGCTGAAGCCTAGAAGATTGCAGCAATAATTTAAAAGGTAAGCAAGAATGGAGTAACTATACATTCAAAGTGTGCCTTTTAAAATTGGTTTCCACAATTGCTTTCCAGCAGCTTTTATACTTCTTTCTATGGCTGGTGTAAGAGGTCACAAAGAGAAAGTGGGAAAGAAAATTACATAGATTTTATCAAGTGCTGTAACTTGCCCTTTCACCTGTGCGCAGTTGAGAAACCTTCAGTTTAAAACAAAACAAAACAAAACACTACTAATGTGGATTCAAACGCACAATGCATCCTGCAATCTTAACCACACCTCCCTTGGAATAAGGCCCACCAAAGTAATAAGGCTTACTTCTGAGCAAACTCAAATAGAATAGAATTTTATTTATTTTATTATTATTAGAGTTCTGATCTGCCCAATAACTAATGCTACTAACCCTGATGTTATGTGCTACCCCCAGTGTCCGAGGCAGTAAGCCTGTGTGCACCAGTTGCTGGGGAACATGGGTGTGAGGGTGCTGTTGCACCATGACCTGCTTTGCTGGTCCCTGGCCAACAGCTGGTGGGCCACTGTGTGAACAGAGTGCTGGACTAGATGGACCCTTGGTCTGATCCAGCATGGCTTTTCATAAATGTGTAGATATTTTCTTAGATGTTCCACCAGTACATCTACAGTATATTTGCAGACATGGTGTGTTGTTGTCTCCAGCAAGTCTAGACGTTACCTACAGAAAGGTAATTCATCCACTGACCAATATCACTTATCTTTCTGTTTTCTTTACTATTTTTAAGACTATGCAAATATTACAATTTCAAGAAATTATGCAGATTAAACACAATGGACTTAATCATGCTTAGAGAAAATCCATTTAAATCAAGTTAATCATGGTTAAATTAAGTCTCATTGATTTCAGTGGGTCTACTTCAAGCATGACTAAATTTGGATCTAACCCAGTATATAAAATTAATGTGCTCCTTTTAAAAACAATGCAAACAAGAAAAAAACACATTACTGTTATATAGCTGCTTTGAAATGTGTCAATTTCTAAATTTTGTACTTTGAGTAGTCCTGGCAATTTTTGAGTTCCCAGGGGAATATTATTTTCTGGTAGGGCCCTTTGCCACTGAGACAGGATGAGGAAATCCAGAACCAATTCAAACAGCAGTAGTTAAAAAGCTGAGTGTATTACAGTACTATATTATATATTTTTCTGACACTTTGAAGAATAATGTCCTTGATTTGTAGTACAAGCTACTTGCCTCTCTTTCTCTGTGTATATATATATATATATATATATATATATATATATATATATATAAAATGTTTTTTTTCCAGTGACAGGGAATCATTTTGTTCGTTTTACAAAAGATCTTCAAAGTACTTCTTGATGATTCATAATTTACTCGGGACAATTTGAGTGTCTCTTTTTCATTGCAGTATAATTTTCTATTCTTCCCTGCATTGTATACTATGTGAGTGAATAGACAACAAAGGAACTCATTAACTGTGGGCATTCTGTTTCTTACACGGAATGGCATTATAGAAGTAGGAATGGTTATCAACAATCAGCCCGTGTTTAAAATGAATGGTGTTCCATATGGAAATGCCTGTTCTCCAGAACTGTGCTGTCATTGCTTTGCCATGCTTTAAATACATTTCTTGATGGCAAATAACGTGATGGCATTGAAATTCTAAGCAAGGCATTGCAAGAGATTTTTGATAGAAATCTAAAGACAACTCTGCAAATGCTATAACTTCCAAGGTAAGTGTTTTCAGACCCATAGGATTCAGACATTGGGCTTTGCTAGACCTACCTGTTAATCCGGTGGGGAGTAGGGACGAGCCATCCCTGCAGCTAGCATGGGCCGTCGCCCCAGTCTACACGTGACACGTGACGGGGTAAGGGAAAGCCCTGTCGCGTCGGCCATTTTAAAAAAAACTTAAATGGCCCATTTGCGCAGGAGCGCACCAACGACAAGGTAGGTCTTTTTTTAAAAAAGGGTTCCCCGCTCCCCCTGCCCCTGATTACCCCCGCAATGTCTGATGCTCCCCCGCTCCCCCGCCATGTCCGCTCACCCCCCGCCCGCTCGCCATGTCCGATCCTCCGCCCACCCGCCACGTCCGATCGCCCCCCGCCCGCCATGTCCGATGCCCCCATCTCTCCCCCCCCCCACGATTCCCTCCCCCCGGCCCAATGGGCACAGCGCTCCTATGGCTCAGCCTGGACTCAGCCTGGGGCTGCGGAAATACCAGGCCACAACCGGTGCCAGTTATCACAGGCCAAGGGAGGGTTTAGCCCGGGCTGACCCCAGGATCCCCTGTGCGTCATCTGGACGCACAGGGGTGAGCCCAGGCTAAACCCTCGCCTAGCAACGGCCTAAGTCAAGATTCAAGAATAACCTCTAAACTCTACTCTAAGTATGAGTAAGTTTAGATCCAATCCATTGCTCTCCCAGGCTTTTGTTAATTTATCTTCCAGCTCCATATTTTATTTCACATCACACAAGGAATTCATACTTACACCCAAAATTGAACCTTCTCCAATGGCAGCTTAAAAATATGTGAGCAGTACGATGGGCTTCTCCATATTCAGCAAAAATTCTGCAGCCTTACCAGGGCTTTGTCTTCTGGAGTCTTGGTGGATATGATGATCAGCACAACAGACACATTCCCTCCACCCCTTGTTTTTGCCAGTTCCTTCCCATATGTTTCAAATCTACCACCAGCAGATGGCATTGTCTTATAGTGTGTTTTCCATTTATAACTGCATTTTCAGGGTTTTATAAAATGACAGATTCCCGCTTGACAACATCATGAAAAGCACCTGCAAATGTCCATGAGTGACCAATCGAGAATGCAATAAATCGCTCATGTGGAGAAGCTCTATGTGATGTTAAATGTGTCATTGGCAACCACATCAGTGGAAAGATAACAGCATGCATAGGGGATCAATTTTCCCATGCTGGAAGTCGTGAACTAAGCACTGTATTGCTGTGAATGTAATATATACTCTGAAAGACAGCAATACCTATTTAAACAACAGGCTTTTTCACAATCCAGTTTACTAGCTTGAAAGGTATCTACAGTTGTAGGAATCAGAACACACGCACTGTACCTCAATACATTCAGAAAAGGAAGGACCAACATCTGTGACTATACTCTTACATCCACGGTCACTCTCCACAGACAGTGGGGAAGATACTGAAGTCATGAGGTCTTCCTATGCTCCCGAAGTTTATATAAGGGAGGAACTGGTTTTATTTGCTGCAGATGCTGTCTTCAAATATGAGAAGTAATCTAACTGCAGCCTTTTCCTGTCAACCATCTTGACAGGTGTGATTATTTACTCATTCAATTCTCTGTTGGGAACTGTGGGAAGTAATTTAGTAATTTAACCTTTTCATAGTCTTCGACAAATATCAGGGAATAAAATTATACTGGAATGGATAAAGGCACAATTTAGGTTACTGGTGAGGTAAAAAAGGGCAATTTGGAAGAAGAAGCTGAGGGGATTTATTTTGTTCCTCTCTAAAACCTCTCTGTGTGGGGGTGGGTGTTGATACGATGCCACATTGGCGTCTTATTTTCTCAAAACCCTGCAGCATCTCCAAGGCGGAAATGATAGCATTAGACAGCAGGAGAGAGCCCAGGCTCTAAGCCGCAGCACCAACAGTCATTTGGCTTGTTAAGCCCTCCGCCCTGCTCTGATGAGGAAATGCTTACTGATCTGCCACCTGCATAAGCCACTGACACACAAAAGCAGCAACGTGGTGACCTCGGAGCAAAGGGAAAAGTCGCGGTAAATCAACACTTTTAAAAAGTGCAAGGAAAAGGCTGTCGTGGCTGCAAATTGGCGTCTGCATCATATAAACAATGCAGCACCATTGTGCAGCCACGACAGGGTATATATGGTATATAGGCACCCCAGCTCTATGTATGTGTCTGTTTTTTGGGTTTATATTTTATTTATTTATTTATTTATTTATTTATTTATTTATTTATTTATTACATTTATATACTGCCCCATAGCCGAAGCTCTCTGGGCGGTTTACAAAAGTAAACCAGACTTAGGCCAGATCTACACCAAGCAGGATACTGTACTATGGAAGTGGTCTGAAAGCAGTATATGGCAGCAGGATCTACACTACTGCTTTATAACGGTACTGAAATGTACTGACAGCTGTTGGGACCCATGACACATCCCATATACCGCTTTCATACCACTTTCATAGTATTTTATCCTACTTGGTGTAGATGTGTCATGGGCCCCAACAGGTGTCAGTACCGCTTCAATACCGCTATAAAGCCGTAGTGATCCTGGCTTAGTCATGCTTAGAGTAGATCCACTGAAATCAGACTTAATTTAATTAATTAATTTAATTTAATTTCTTGTACTCCTTTCAGCGCCTCCTGAAAACATTTTTATTCCAGGAAGCCTTTCCTTAATATGCAGCCTTGAATCTCTGTATTTGCTTCTTTTAAAATTTGTTTTAACTGTTTTATTCTGTTTTTATTTTCATTTTATCTTGTACACCGCTCTGAAATTTTTCAATGAGGAGTGGTATATAAATATTCTAAATAAATAATAATAAATTACTAATTGCACAGGGCAATCCTAACATTGATATTGGATGTCATAGCCTCATGCCAGCAGGGCTGAAATAAGGGAAGAATGGCTTTTATTTGCTTTTTGACTTTCTTCTCCTTTCTCTTATTTTTTTAATTATTTCTCACAAATTGCAAGCAATGGGAGTGAAAATATTTTCACCAGCTCTAGGGTTGGTGCAATTTTGCTCCCATGTTGGGAACTGGGAGGGAGTTCCATATCCCCCAATCTGTCCGTGCCATGCCCCTGATCTGCCCCCACCCTTTTTTTTTTTACCCAAGGTTAGATCTCCAATGCCAGTGAAGTAAGTGATGTGTAACTTTTTGAGGAGCTGGAATAGGGCATCCAAGATTGGACCTCTCTCTCTGCCCTAAAATGGTGAGGTCTGATGTATACTATAGGGTGACCATATTTGGGAAACCAAAAAAGAGGACACCTAGTGTGTGTGTGGGGAAGCAGCTTTCTGAGTCCTGCAGAAAGTACGTTATTCCCCCGCCACCTTAAAGAACCCGATTGGAGTGGAGGAGGGGAAAGGATTTCATTCTGCACCACCACCATCCACTCCAATTGGGGCCTTTTCTATAATGTCCATGAATGAGCCACTTTCCCCTTTAAGACCTCAATTGGAGCTTGGGGTGGGGGAATGATGTTGCTCAAGAAAGCATGTCATTCCCTCCTGCCATGCTAATGGCAGCCTTAAAGGGGAAGGTGTGTCATTCC
Organism: Elgaria multicarinata webbii; assembly: GCF_023053635.1. NCBI lineage: Eukaryota > Metazoa > Chordata > Lepidosauria > Squamata > Anguidae > Elgaria > Elgaria multicarinata. The sequence continues at coordinate 75,056,915 of NC_086180.1, read as the reverse complement.
AGGACATTATTGAAAATTATAGAAAATCCCCCCTGACACTATGGAAAGAACAAAAACCAGGACAAATCCGGGGAAATCCTGGCAGTTGGTCACCCTAGTATACTATGACCTCTGGGATGCCGTCCCAGAGACCATAAAAAAAATAACTCAAGTCTCCTTGTTTACTATATGTTTACTCTAAGCCTGATTAAGTCTCCATCCAAACCAATATGTATAGTATATAGGAAAGGGGCTCTGTTTCAACTTTAGCTTTGCTTTTGATTATTATGACTTTTGGCTAATTAAAGAAATGTGAACCAATCAACAGCAAAATCCTATTGTGATGAACATAAGCCTCCAAAAACAAAGGTTTATAGTCAGGGCGGGAGGAGTGACTGAGGCAATCTTCACTTCCCTGTCCTTCTGCCCTGTATTTTCGCTAGATGGGCTTTTTACCCATGTAGTGAAAGTGTCTCGTAGCGGGAGGGAAGGAGGCTGGATAGCTCACATTTGGGGCTCTCCAGTCTCCTCAGCTCCCTGCACCACCCACTGAAATGCCCTGTTTTCTCCCTCTCCAAGGCTGTGTTCCTGACCTCAGAGTGGCAGCAGGCATGGTTATTTCTGCAATGGCTGCGTGCGGGAAGGGGAGGAGCCCAGAGTTCCGATTCCCAGCTCCAAGGTTGGAGTGTTGTCTCTGACCTCGGATCTAGGAATCCAAACTATTCTATAGCCCCTCAAATGCTTTCTAGGGGCACAGGATTGTTCTTTAAGTGTATGCATTTTAATTAATATATCAGCCAATCAAAGCTGCATAAATGTTCATGTTACAGACACATACTTTTACTACTGTAATATTTTTGTAAAATATAAATTCAGTAGTTCAAACCAGATGACTTAGCATAGACTTGCATCCACTGAAATTAATGGAGTAGCAACAGAGGAGGGATCGCTTTTGCTCATGTCAAGAGTTCTCACAAGAGATCGCTCAATCAGGATCTCTTTCCACGTCATGCAATGTTGAACTTCTTAAAATTATTTGGGCTGTCACTCATTTAAAGGAAACTCTGCTCATTAATTGTATGAGTTAGGAACATGGGAAGCTCCCTTGTAATGAGTCAGACCATTGGTCAGTCTAGCCCCGCATTGTCGACGCTGACTGGCAGCTGTTCTCCAGGGCTTCAGGCAGGAGTTTTTCCAGTCCTACCTAGAGATGCTGGAGACTGAACCTAGGATGCTCTATGTGCAAAGCACTGAGCTACAGCCCCTCCCCATGTTTTAATTGATAAAGCAAATTTGCATGCAAGTAGACAATGACCCTGTTCAGAAGACATGCTAAGCCACATTGGTTAAGCATTTTGCGCTAAACATTATCAGTCAGCATGTAGCGTGAACCAGGGCTTAGTATGTCATGTGAAGCATTCCTAACCATCGTAGCAACATAACCAAGGTTTAAACATGCTCACTAACCATTTGCTGCAAAAGGGTTTGTGGCCTAACCATGGCTTAGTGTGTTGTCTAAACAGGCCCATATTTCTAAAGAAGAAAACTCCATACCTTCCATTTTTAGAAAATGCTCACATATGTTGAAGCAGACTCCATCATGGGAGTATTTCCCTATCTTGTTATGCAAAAAGGAATGCTCCTTCAAAGATATGACACTGACCATCAACAGTTTTGAAATTACTTACATTAAAAAATTTCTTTAAAAAAGAAGAACTTTGCTACTCGATTAATTAGGGTATATTTTTTAATTAATCAAAAGGTTTCTAAGTAGTTACAACAAAAGTCTTGTGGCACCTTTTAGACTAACGTTTACTATGGCATAAGCTTTCGTTGGCCCAGTTCATTCATCAAACACATGGAGTGCACATCTCAAGATTGACTGGGTCCACAAAAGCTTACACCACAATACATGTGTTTGTCTATTCGGTGCCACAAAGCTCTTCATTGTTTTTGCTGCAGCAGAAGAACACAGTTACCCCTCTGGGGATCTAATTAGTTAATCAATAACTGGCTAATAATTCAACTTAATTAGTTAATCAATGAATGCACGCATGCATGCACAAACAACACTGAAAATACACACACTAAAGCCTCTTTCATCTGAATCTGTCTGTTGCAGGGCAGTTGCAAGTCAGACAACAGGATAAAGTAGGAAGGCCAAAATCTTGTCTTTTCCATGAAGCCTCCGCCTTCATAGCTTCTTCTGCCAGCATGGGGATTTCAGCAGGTGTCATTTGTATGCATACAGCATCTGGTGAAATTCCCTCTTCATCACAATAGTTAAAGCTGCAGGTGCCCTGTCCTCTTTTAAATCTGGTCACTGTAGTATAGCTCCTGCACCTTTAACTGTTGTAATGAAGAGGAAATTTCACCAGGTTCTCCATATATACAAATGACACCTGCTGAAATTCCCTTTTCTATGCAACTGTTAAAGATACAGGAGCACTGTCCTCCTTTTCATATGGTCACCCAATGCTGGGTATATTTTGAAAACATATTCTTAGGCTTGCATCTTTTTTTAGATGGTAGAAAGAGTGTTGTGTGTCCTGATTGTTTTTGAAGTTTAGACTGCTGCTCCAGTCAAGGCGTGATGGGAGGTGTAGTAGGGTGACCATATGAAAAGGAGGACAGGGCTCCTGTATCTTTAACAGTTGTATTGAAAAGGAAATTTCAGCAGGTATATCTGGAGAACCTGGTGAAATTTCCTCTTCATCACACCAGTTAAAGCTGCAGGTGCCCTGCCCTCTTTTAAATCTGGTCACTCTAGTATAGCTCCTGCAGCTTTAACTGTGGTGTTGAAGAGGGAATTTCACCAGGTGCTGCATGTATGCAAATTACACCTGCTGAAATTTCCTTTTCAATAAAACTGTTAAAGATACAGGAGCCCTGTCCTCTTTTTCATATGGTTACCCTACCACACCTCCCATCAACAGTTTTGAAATTACTTATATTAAAATTATTCTTTAAAAAAGAAGAACTTTGCTACTCGATTAATTAGGGTATTTTTTTAATTAATCAAAAGGTTTCTAAGTAGTTACAACAAAAGTCTTGTGGCACCTTTTAGACTAACATTTAGACTAACATTTAGCCATCTGCTGAAATTCCTTTTTCTATGCAACTGTTAAAGATACAGGAGCCCTGTCCTCCTTTTCATATGGTCACTCTAGGTGCAGGCATTTCAGGTAAAACAAAAATGTGGTTTATCACGAAGCCCTAATTTAAAATACAGTTCTTATTAACACAATTTTCCATTTATTCCAACAAAACAATTTACTAACTCAACCAAACAAAAAACAATCAACCTAAAGATGAATAAGTTGCAGATAAATTTATTATTTATCAAATAAATACTACAAACATTATTCACGGACCCGAGCAATGCCGGGCATATCAGCTAGTTATTAAAATCAAGGTTTTTATGACAGGACAGTTAATTTTTTTGTTGCTAGCTTCTTTTTCATTACTAAACTTTGGAATTATAAGCAAGAATCATTCTAAAGAAATACAATATAATGTCTTAATAAAAAGAGTCACATAATTAATTAACATTTTGAATTCAATCTTTATGGAAATTATATTATAATTCAATGTACCATTTACAGGAATGCTGACAGAGTAGCAGAGGTCATACTAACAAGAATTGCAAACTCTCAGTGCTTCATATGTTGAAGTGAATTTAGCCTGTATTATTCAAAGTGTATATTTTAAAATACATTTCTCTAATAGTGAAGTCATCTATGTGCAAAACAGTGACAATGTAGTAGACACATCTGATTAAAAAATAATATATTAACTCCTTAAATGTATTATGAAATACAGTAAACATTTAAATAAGAGATCAATTAAGCAAACAAATTTGGGGAAATGATAATATTATTCATCCTGGCAGAGGAAATTAGAGACTGAGGGCTCAACTTCATCAAGCAGGATATTCCACTATGAAAGCGGTATGAATGCGGTATCTAAAAGGCAGGAGCCACACTACTGCTTTATAGTGATATTGAAGTGCACTGACAACTGTTGGGGCCCATGACACATCTACACCAAGCAGGATATAACACTATGGAAGTGGTATGAAAGCAGCATATGGTATGTGTCAATGGGCCCCAACAGTTGTTGGGGCCCATTGACACACTTCAATACCACTATAAAGTAGCAGTGTGGCTCCTGCCTTTTATATACTGCTTTCACACACTAGAGGCATTCAAGAGGCAGCTGGACAACCATCTGTCGGGGATGCTTTAGGGTGGATTCCTGCATTGAGCAGGGGGTTGGACTCGATGGCCTTGTAGGCCCCTTCCAACTCTGCTAGTCTATGATTCTATGATTCATACCACTTTCATAGTGGAATACCTGCCTGGTCTAGATGAGCTCCAGCTATTGGGCAGTATAGAAATGTAATAAATAAATAAATAAATAAATAAATAATGAGCCCATAAAATAGATGAGGCATAAATAAGCAACAGCTGTATATTAGCCCAATAGATCAGTAATTGTTGCAAATGTTTTTCCTAATTTAATTTTTCAAATAAATGGTTTGTTTGCATACAGAATTTGCTGATCAAGTATGATGGACTGTCACTACAAATATATGGTTTAATGACTCCCTTTTCCTTCCATGAGGGATGAAATGTTCAAGGATGAACTACATATTACTCCAACATAAATGAAACAGCCTCTAGCCTGTGGTTTTTAGTGAGAGAGTCATTTTAAAATATGTATAAGCTGCTTTTAAGGGCAAAACCCTTCCAAGACAGTTAATGAGGGGCTGATAGAGGGACTTAAATCCTTTGCCCATGGGCCCCCAAGCTGTTTCACCTCTTAGAATTTCACTTGCATATGGAAGGGAATGATTTGTACAGCTCTAACAACACCTGATAGTCTCCCATAAACCAGGGAGCTTGGATTAGTAATAAACTCTTTCTAGCCCTTTCATTCAGGTTTTTGGAAAGGATGGGGGTGGGGGAAGTAATTAAAAATGTCAAATTAGACCTCAGCGAACACTGAGAGAGAGAGGAGAACAGCATGAAACCCAAATCCTGTTCACCCCACAGCCAAAGACATTTAACAAAAATCATTCTGTTGCTAAATCAAAAGTGTCAGGCATTTAACATGTTAGTCCCAAATGCCCCGGTCTACTTGGGACATAAAAGGTAAATTCCAGTATACTGAAAGATCTCCCACTGAGTCAGCTAAAACTACAGCCCTGCTTCCCGAGTGTCAAAGCCAAAGGGCTATGTTTCTTCTGTTAAAATTCAACCCGAAAGATAAAATCAGATGGTAGTGAATACTCCTAACCCAATCCTATCAGATGCTTTGGAAATCAGTGGCTGGTGAAGTAACTGTCTTGTAGGAACTGCCAGCTACCCTTGTGGAGTGACAGATGAGGCAGGAATAGCCATCTTTAAAAATAGCAAGCAGGAAGTCATGGAAGAGGCAGAGGGAAATCTCTGTAAGCATCATAAAAGTGTGTGGTTGCAGGCTAGCTAGTCAGCCCTGGCATGGCTGTCGACATCATAGAGGGAGGCTAGCCAATCAACAACCACAGGCTTGCACAGAGCTCACTAAGGAGCTCCCTGCCTCTACCACCATCTTCCAATGGATATTGTTAAGGGTGGGAATTCTAATCCCCTTCCCCAAACAACCCTACAGTGAAACAGATGTTTTATTTATTATGGTCACAGACCAATACAAATTTTTTAGTACAAAAGAAAGCTATAGCTAATTAAGAGTAATTAAATAGCTATCCCGCAAAAATGGAGGGGTCGTCCCTCGTTGTCCTTGGAAAATTTGAAAAAAATGAAGAAGAAATGGATTGTGGGATGTTTTATTTTAGCATGATGAATAAAATGTTTAAGACAAGGTGTTCATATATTTACTTCTCCAAATGATTTCTAACAACTTTGTACAGTATTAGATTATTACAGTTTCTGTGAACCGAGGCCAGGCAAGTCCTAGGTTGCAAATTGAGACTACAACTCTCAAATGCAAGAGCAGGATGCATTTCTGCCTCTAGGGGACACTGCCACTGAAACAGAGACTCAAACTGATAGTGATAGCTATAGCTCAGAAAATGAGTCTGATTAAATTTCATGCATTTTCATTGAATCGTGATCCCCCCCTTTTTTCTCAGTTCTTTTTATGGGAATGGTTGCTTTATGTCCGCTTGACACTGTGGAAGATTAGCGGAGACATAAATAATTTTCTTTGTTACTCATGTTGATGGTTTCCTCCATTGTTGTTTTAAATTATTTTTGCCTGCTCCTCATAAATTGGCAAAACCAAAGAGGTTCCTTACAGTTCATGTGTTCCTACCAGTTCAGGAGCTTGTAGCTCCATTTGTTACCAAAAAGGTAATTTAAAAAAAAAAAAAAAAAGTAAATTCAGTTTGTAATAATTGTTTGAATACACTGTACTTTTAATATACCAAATATAATAATTTTATGCCAAAACAACTTGGACATAATTACATTTTATGTTCCTAAAGTAACAAAGTGACTTTCAACCTGTAAAAGTGCTAATATTGCATTATTTCAATTTTCCAGAAAATGTTCATGTTTTTCCGAAACTCCCCCAGGAAAAAACGGGGTTTTTTCCCCCATGGCTTAAAAATTTCCAGAAATTTTACCTCTCTAGTCCTTCATGAGTTGATGACAAAAAAAAAATCTTGATTGTATGGCTACACACTTCCCTCCTGGTGTACATTTAAAAACAATTGCTTTCACTAGTGAAACCAGGTTATGAAGTCATCCCCTCCTTTACTGCAACATTAAAGGGAACCCTATTCTATTTTTCTTTTAATGCAAGTAAAATAGTGTATTTACTTTATCCAATGATCATCAATGGATTCCAGTGCCATTAAAAGAACATCCCGGTGCTGCATTCTCACTTTATTGAACTATTCCCAGAGAAGAAGCTGGAGACTGTAGTAAAATAGAGGAGAAGGAAATTAAAATACTGAGCAGCTCATTTGATGACTTAATGATTGTTGATCAGTAACGCTGATGCTCTTGCAAACTAGGAGGGCATGGCAAGGACTAAGTGCTGACTGAGAAATTAAGGAAAGGTCACTCTGCATCTGGGTGATGTTGACTGATTGAACAGTATGCAGGCCATCGCAAGCATAATGATTATGTCTTAAGGAAATTACGTTCTTCATTATCACTTGCATAAATTAGCCAGCTGACTGGAAGATTTCTATGCAACCATTATATAAACTCTCAGACTAATTTTATTTTACTATCTAACCAAATTATGAAACAAGAGCAGGAGGCTTGATAGGGTGGATCTCTCAAAACCTGATGTCACTAACTGCAAGTTTAATTTCCTCCCGCATATTAGTTATTTCAAATAAAAGTGTATTTCAGAGGGAATTTGGACTAAATGGGGATACAGGATACAAGAAATTAACAGCTTCAATACTTTTCTTAATACTTCCCCCAATCTGAGCTCTAGTTTAAGTCGTGTACTACATTATTCTGTTTAAATCCATTCTACACATTATTGGACATAATCTGCTTTGTGAATGTTTCTTTTACAATCACATAACCATAATGATTGTCTCAAGTTGTGCCATTGTATTGAGTTGTGCCATTTGGAATTAATGATCCCCATGGGATCTAAAGCCTGCAGGGTGGAGCAATACATCATAATTTCCTGCCCAGTAACAGACTCTTACTAAACTATGCTGGAATTAAAGTTCCACTGAGTTTGATGGGACATGTTCTTAACTAAGTATTCATAGGATTACAGCCCTTGGTATACTTGGCAAGTGCATTTCACATTTTACCTTCCTTGACAACTACAGGCTTTGTCCTCCTACACTTGTAAAATACACTTTACTAATCAGAGATTTAGCCATACCTTTGTTTTTAAAAGATGACATGTATGCCTCCATTTTAAAGTAAAAACATGACATTGTACAGAGGATTTTTGTTTATAGTTGAGGGATACAATTATATTGGTTATTTGAAGGACCAGCCTTCCCCAAATTGGTCACCTCAAGATGTTTTGGAATACAACTCCCAGCATTCTTGACCATCAACCATTCTAGCTGGAGCTGATGAGAGTGGAGAGTGGAGAGTGGAAATCTAAAACAACTAGAGGGCACCAGGTTGGGGAAGGCTTGCCTATACTCATATGAACTTGCCCATTTGAAGACTCTCTGACTCACTTCAGGCTGGGTGCCAGGAACAGGAAGCGCCTTTTTAATGGTGTTCTCACACTTACGGAATTCCCTCTTCCAAGATCTCTGTTTATGTCACCTTTAAGCAGAACGTAAAGCCTTTTTTAAAAATTCCACAAAGTTATTGATTTTATTGCTCTATATTTATTCATTGCTGTTTGTTTATTTATTTATAGTATTTCTATGCCATCTTTCTAAAACCAACCAAGGCAGTTTACAAAAGTGCAAAACATTAAATCAATGATGATGATGCAGCAGAGATTGAATCAGGTGTCTGCAATGACCCCTTGTTTTAATTCCTATGAATTCTCATATGTTCTTTGCTTCAGTGCAAAATCTCCCGGAGCTATGAATAAAAAACAACTTAATTGCATATCAACATAAAAGAGTGTTGTGTTGTTAAATGTAAACATGATGGAGTCATTAGGGCTCCCTCCCCACTGCTCTCAATACCTTGGAGGTGCAGTGTTTCATTTTCTCCGATTCACCTTTATTAAGGTAAAAATGAAATAAGATGAATAAAATTATAGACACGCACACACTGTGGTGGAGAAGGGTTGAAATATGGCAGAACAACCAAACTTTTTATGGTAACACAATACATGGATTATTATTGGTATAAGGTAGGGGAAAGAGTTCTATATATTATATATCCCTCTAAAGTCAGTTATGATAGGATGTTGTAAACCGCCCAGAGAGCTTCGGCTGTGGGGCGGTATATAAATGTAATTAAATAAATAAATAAATAAATCCTAAAATGTTCGTTTCGAAGGCACCTTCCAATAAAGAGAAGGGCTTTCATCTAAATTTGAAATCGCTTTGTTTGTTCCTGTGTCTGAGGTAGGCATGCATATTGTTGAAATTGGAGAATGCAGGAAACAGAATTTGCACTCCAAATGCTAGAATTGTTAGGTCACATTAGACAGTTACTCACTGACCCATCCTGTACCCTCCAACCCCATTCCAGATCTTTCAAAAAATGACACTGTGAACAACCATTTTCCTCCTCTTTATTTAGCAGGAGAGGGTATGCATTAGCATACCCTAACTAATCTAATGTCAGTTCCATTTTAGCTTCATAAATCCTTATAAATGAATAAAAAAATTAATGATGACATGAAAGAGTAGGGTGCAGGACCCTAATTTGATATATATTTTTTTAAAATAAACTCTGATCAAATAGTGAAAAAGATTAATGCCTGCAGGTTCCTGTGTAATTACAGATATCATGAGACAACTGAAAGCAATCCTATGACCCCTAGCCAGTGTCTGGGGGACATAGGATTGTTCAGTTTCTGGGATCTGAGGTTGGAACCAGGTGTCTGACCCTGAAGCCCAGAAACTGTGATCCCTGACCCCTCCCTCGCCCCCTTGTAGCTGGTGCAGTTCTCTCCATGACAGGGTGGAGACAGGGAAAACACGGTCGTCCCAGGGGAGGAGACAGCAGAAGCTGTTTCTCCAGGCTCCTTCCCCCGCACCCACCCCCATGCAGGGTGGCTGGAGCACAGAGAAGAGGATTCCCTCCATTCTCCAGTCAGCCCAGGCTCCAATTTTGGAGGCTGGCAACTATCCGGATAGAATTGCGCCCTAAATAGGCCAGTTATAAGAATATCAAAATAGGCCATATAGTGCAACAGTTTTTCTTCTGCTAAATAAATTCTATTCAAATCCTTTTGTGATTAAATTAGTAATGAATAAATCCTATTCAAATCCTTTTGTGATGAATAACAGTTACATTTTGGGTATGATTACACTGTTCTTTCTTGCCCCTAAGGCAGGGGTGGGAAAACTCTGTTAAGAAGAGTGCTTTAATTTACATGGATGCCCACGTACACACATGTACACCAAACACATTTATGAGGGATCTTTTGGCATTGAACTCTGGGTGCTTAGAAAAACCTGATAACCCCCAAATCTGAGAAAGTTAGAGACTACAGACAAGGTTTTAGAAAGCGATTCTTTGTTTTATTGAAGAAGAATTCAAAATGAGTTAAACTCACACATCAGGAGAACTAGAACCATATATATATTAGAATTAGAATCATACATTAACTCTGAGAAGGTTAAAAGATAAGCATTTAAAGTCATTGGTGAAACTAGGTACACTGGTGTGCGTAGAAAATCAGGTGTGGATGTTCAAAAGAGAAAAATTTAATTTCTCACAAGGGGTTTTGTTTGTGTGGAGAAGGGGGAAGACTGGGGTGGTGGTGAGGAGAGAGAAATTTCAGCCTGAGATAATCTGAATGCAGGAGAAACAGACTATCTGAGGGACTGTGAGAGAATTTTGGAGGAGGGGGTTAGAGCAAATGTAGGGATTTTGGAAGAAAATGAATGGAGAGAAGCTTAAAAGAGGGTTTTAGAGTTTGAAATGAGGTGGGACATTGGGGAAAAGGGAGGAAAAGAGAATAATTTTCTCTTCCATCAGGTTTAAACAGGAAGGTTAGAAATCAGCACAAAATATTTCATGGTGGGGACTTCTGTGGTCGTTGTCGTCTGGTAAGATCTGAAATTTTCAAGTGTTAACGCCAAGGAATTAAGGCAATCACACATGAGCATCTGCTTACAGAGGCCGGAGGATGCAACTGCCTCCCCCAGCTGCCGGATTCCAGTCATGACATCATCCTGAGAGCAACGTCAGCGGCTGCTGTGCTGCAACTGCCCCGTCTATCTCTCCTTTCAGCTTCTAGCCACGTGGGCAAGGCTCAGGACAGGACGGAAGGTCAGTAAATTAAACAGGGGCAGTGGGGAGGCCCTTTAATTTAACTGGTGCTGCGGGAGTGCCTCCTCATTAATGCCAAGAAATAGTAGCAAGTAGTAGAACGGCCAGGCTCCTCCCCACTAAAGGAGCTCCATTCTGAGAGGAGCAACAGCACTTTGTGCTGTGCACACCTGCCCCATCTGTCTCTACTCTCCACTTCTCCACAACATGAGTGGGGCAGGGCAGGCCCAGCCTGGGGATGTCAGTAAATTAAATCTGGGGGTAGGGGGTGGTATTCCAGCAAGCTCAAGTTGAGAGTGGCTGCAAAGCAAATGGTATTATCATCTGTCAGGGATGCTTTAGGGTGGATTCCTGCATTGAGCAGGGGGTTGGACTTGATGGCCTTGTAGGCCCCTTCCAACTCTGCTATTCAATGATTCTATATGGACCTGGAAGGGGGCAGTGAGGCTGGCTTTCCGGCCTGCCCAACCAGGTGGCATTGTGGCCTCTTAGGCCCTCGTTGCGCCTGCCTTGTAAAGCATCCCTTGCTGGCCGTGACTATGCAAATCACTGACTTCCTGTCCTGTCCCACCTGGCATGGGCCCCTGGATGAGTTCACTTTAATTCAAAGTGAACCAATGAATTGTTTTCCAGCCCACTGGTGAGGTGAGGCATGAAGGGCTTCCTGCCAGTAACTAAACCTTTGAAGAGGCATTTCGACCTTTTAGAATGGGTCGGAAAACTGCACAAAAGCTGGCGAACCACCATGACCAGTGGTTGGGGTAACGAGGGGAAGCAGGAGAAGAGCGTGTGGGACACCAGGAAGGCCACATTTGGCCCCATGCCTGAGGCTTTCCACCGCTGGCCACATCCAATAGGTATGTGCAGCACATTTCATTAGGGTGTGCACTCAGGGAATTTTATTTTTTTAAAGGTGAACATTTATTGAATATTCAATCATAATGGACATTTTTTTTATTCATTTATTTATTAAACATTGTGGACAATGATGCACTGCTATGCGTTCAGCTTGCCTGACTGTGGGAGGGCCATTGCAGGTGAGGGGAGGATCAAGGAGACGCTTATTGCTTCAGACGTTAGGGTGTGCCTGAGCACATCCGGCACACCCCTTGCGCACCCCTATGCCAATAAGCTCACTGAGTAGCCTTTGCTCCGTCACTATCTCTCCGCCTAATCACAGGGTTGTTAAGAGGATAAAACATGTACACCCCATTGAGCTTCTTGAAGGAAACATGGGAAATGAATTATTATTTTTCTCATTTGCTTGTGTTTTCCTTTTCAATACTGAAAATGAATTATTATCAGGATGACTCATTCCTTGTTTGCAGAACATAAAAGTAGAGCAGTGTTCTTTGACTCTCTTTTTTAAAGTACTTTACATTTATGTCACCTCTTGAGACGTGCCAAATATAAATAAAGCAGGCTTAAATGCAAAGTTCAACTGAAATACAACTGATGCAAATGGGCTCCACTGATATATTTTGAAGGGCAGCTTTAACCCCAAAAATAGTTATTGTGGGGCAGGGGACACACCCATTGTAGATGATGGAATCATTGGGTCCCATTGCTAGAGCTATTTTAGGGTCTGTATACTTTATTCATCTGGGGATTCTTGAAGATTATTTTTACTAGTGGTACCCAAGCAAAATTAAGACGGCTTTGTTATGTAACAACAGAAGTATCACATTTCTAGATAAGATGTCACCAGATGCAAAGGAGGGCAGTGCCAGTATCTTTAACAGTTTGATAAAAAGGGGGAATTTCAGCTGGTACAGCTTTTAATGTCATGAAGTAGACAGATGAGAAAGCTTTAAGGACCTGGCCAGATCTACACCAAGCAGGATATGACACTTTGAAAACAGTTTGAAAACTGTTTATGGAGTGTGTCCTGGGCCCCAACAGTTGTCACTACTGTTATAAACCATTTTAAAGCATTAGTATAGATCCTGCCCATAGGAAGAGTCATGCTGGATCAGCCCAAGGGCCTATCTAGTCCAGCATTCTGTTTACACAGTACCCATCCAATTACCTGTTGGAAGGCCACAAGCAAGACATGAGTGCAACAGCACACACACCACACCGCTCATGTTCCCCAGTAACTGGTGTACATAGGCATACTAATAGCCATTTATATCCTTATCCGCCATGAATTTGTCTAATCCCCTTTTAAAGCCATCCAAGTTGGTGGCCCTCACTACATCTTGTGGTAGCAACTTCCATTGTTTAACCATGCACCAAATGAAGAAGTCTTTCCTTCACCTTGTCTCAGCTACATAACTGTTCATTGTACAGGAATTTTGACTATTTGTTGTTGTTTTGTACCTGAGAATGTGATATTTCATACAACTCATGCAATTTACTACATAGCCATCACGCTCTCTCTCTCTCTCTCTCTCTCTTTCTCACACACACACACACACACACCAATAATTGGTACCTAAATCATTCACAACATTGATTATGCTACCATTTTAATATGCTCACTTATGCATCTTGAGCATCACTACTAATAAATAGTTACTGACGAAAGGCAACAAAATTCACTCGGTGTGGCCTGTTCTATGCACATTCAGGTTGCTTTATTCACTTCAATGAAGGTGAGAGCTCCATCCATATGAAGGGATACAGGCTCAGCGCTTCCCCATTCTGCTGAAGTGTATGATGCACTCCTCAGGGATAGGAAAGCTAGTCTTGCTGAATTTTCTGCTGCCCTTCTGCAATTAAATCACCCCAAAGACTGCTAGACGAGCATATTAACTTGATAGGTTCTGTATTTCATTTCCCTAGGAAATTTAGAAGCGCTTATGGAAATTTGAACATGTAAGGACTCCTGTCAACTAATAAACGAGTTGGGAATGTATTCAGGGAACTGTTCCCAATCTCATATTTAGCGAAGAGCCCTCAGAAACCCATGTTCATTAAAATTCTATTAAGGGCCTTTCAACAGTATAAAGGAAGACAGTTGCTTGTTTTGATATTACAAGGAAGCAGGATTTTTTCCCTTATTATTTTTGGCAATATTGCTTTGAATTGTAAGGAGTGGAAGGGCAGTCACTTAGTCATCAGATGTCCCGTTATGTTTCTCTAGTAATACAGAGCAAAAGAAGCAGATAGGTCCAAGCCATCAATCCAAGAGAACTAAGGTCTTTGCAGCAACAGTTTAAAACAAATGACATCTTAAAAATCAGATTCAAATAGGGACGTTCCTAAGAGTAACAAGCTGATAAGTTGGACAAATGGGGTGGGCTGTGCATAGAGGTAGGCCTCACACTACTTTTATGATGTCTCACGAACATACAGCGTGACATCATAATCGCAAAGACTTGGACTCTATGGATTCTAAACCTGAAAATCTCTGCCTATGTACTTGAGTAACATAATTCAGAGTTCCACAGCATTAATAGTTGAGGGAAAGATTTGCTATGGGTCCAGCCCTATTATCCTGTGACCCTCTAACAGTCTTGCTTGGTTATGTAGAGGAACAGATAGACCCCATTTATAGAGAAAAATGGTTCAGGATCTCTTGATTGCTGCCAGGATTTTGGTTGCCAGAAACTGGAGGAGTAATGCTATCCCCACGCTAAAAGAATGGCTGTGCAAAGTCTGGAAAGCAGCAGAAATGACCAAGCTAACCGAATATGCTCGTCTAAGAGACGGAAGTAAAAAAACAGCTCGTTTTTCTGATGCTTGGCACCTTTTCATTGACTATATGAGAGACAGATATAATTTAGACATCGATAGATATAACTGTTTCTCCCTGGCCACAGCTAGACCTAAGGTTTATCCTGGGATCATCCAGGTTTCGCCCCTGCCTGAGCACTGGATCCCCTGTGTGTCACCTAGATGAACAGGTTTGACCCCTGGACGATCCAGGGATAAACCTTAGGTCTAGCTAAGGCCCCTGTTATAGCTTAACCAAAGGGGGAAGCTCCCTATAACCTCTGTAGTCAGCACCACTTTATACCTTTGTTAATTTTAAAATCTATTGATGTTAAGCGCTATTGCGGCTTTTCTATTATTAATTTTGAAAGAAAATCAATTCTCAATTTTTTGCTTGCTCTTATTTAAAGATCTGCTATTGAATGTAATTGAACGATGTAAAGACTTTGATCTGTTTGCATTGAACTCCTACAGTCAAACTCTAGCAATACCCTAGTAGATGACTGCTCCAAGCTATTGTGTTTGGTTTGGGTTCAGTATATGAAACTTCTGGATGCTAAAATGTATATATTAAAATTAAATAAAAATTGGGGGCGGGAATAAGGCAACTCTCTCAGGTGGCAGATGGTGGAGGACAGCAGCAGCAGCCGTGTCTGTACCTCCTGAGCCATCCAGACATTCCAGTCCTTAGAGGCCAACATTATATGTGCCACATGGCTTGTCCTGGGTCCCCTAAACTAGCCTGCTGCTTCACATGTGGTGGAGAATGCTATTTTCTTAACTACCAGTCCTGTTTGATTCTGTATGTAGAATGGGGAGAGGACACCATTTTGTTCTTCACCTCAGGTTTAGTCCTGGTTTGTTCATTGAGGGACGACAGCTTCACCTGGGAATATCAGTTTCAAGATGGTTATGGAGTGTATCGTCCTCTCAAATTTCATTAAATCTACAGCCGCTATGTGAAGAGACCATTACATATTTATATTTGGAAAGCACTCATCGTTCCAGTTTCTCTGACCTTGACTGCATGCTTAGTCTTGTCAAGATGCTCCTTCTGGATGACTCAATCTGGTTTTCTAGCAAACTGAGGTTTGCGGAGTGGGAGTTAGACAGTATTTTCCCGAGTAAAGTTAAAGTGTACCTGTCACCTTTGCCTGTGGATATGAAAAACTGATACTTCCAAACAGGAAATGAATTAACCTAATAATTATCTCATGCATTGAATTCAATTAATAGAAGGACAGCGTGATAAGTGGAGTTATTTATGGGAGAAGTAAGACGACTGTTTATGCCATGTTGTCTTCATCAATTTTTTTGTGCTATGTGTGTCCCCCCCTCCCCGCTCCCCAACCTGAACCTGAAGAAATAATAGTAAACATTTTAAGGATGTGTTGTTTTGTTTAGAAATAAATAGCACACCACTAGGTGCATTAAAATGGAAGATATTTAATTTACTGTTTGATTTCTTTCAGCAGCTGAAACTTCACCTGAAGAGAGAAATTAAGACAAAGTATAAGCAAAGTCTTTGATTCTCTGAAGCAAAGTCTTGATTTTCTTCTGAAACCTTCATTGTTAATTAATTAATTAATTATGTTGAATAACTGGTGACTACAATTTTGATAAAATTATACCGTACATCAAGATTACCAAATACAATTCTCAGAAGTCTCCAGAGTTTATTTCTTGTCTTAGGAATTTGTTGGTTTAAAACTTGATTTCTGACACCATGTCATAGAAGGCTTAGAGCAGGGATGAGCAGAAAGTAGATCTCCAGATGTTTTGGACTTCAATTCCCTGCATACCTGACCATTTGCCATGCTGGCAGGGACTTCTGGGAGTTGAAGTCCAAAACATATGGAGTTCTACCTTCTTCCCACCCCTGGCTTAGAGGGCACATCAGTCAGGAGGCTTGACAAGACTATTATTACGAGCTCCATCACAACTACTTTTTTTCCCTGGTATGCACCTGTGATTTTGACCTCCGTTTCATTAGCGCAGCAAGTGCTGGTCCCTTTCACAATTGTCGCTATACTGGGGGACTCTTTTTTCACTTGTTGCTCTCCCGCTATTGCACCCACCCCACCCCTTCTATACTTCATTGGTTCTTGTCTGGTGATGGACATGGGAGCCTTCCCCTCCCCTCGCTCTGGCTTTGTTGTCTTCCAGCTACATATGATTAAATCAGTTTAAACCCTCTTTCCACATACTTACATTTTGGGTGGGGTGGGGTGGGGTGGAAGAGAACCAAAATCAATCTATCTATCTTCCTTCCGGATTTGGGAGAGGAAATCTAATAGCAAATGTAAAGAGGACAGAGTGCGCCAAAAAAGAGTAAGGTGGTTCCGTTTGTTTGGAAAGATCCAGCCAACGGTTTGCCGTTTGAGGGACTTGTCCCTTTGCCCAATTTTGCATGTTAGAATGGAGACCATTAGGGGAACCTTGCAAAAAACAAAACAGAACAAAAGGGAGAGGCGTCCCATCTTTCCCCCGGGTAAAATTTTGGGTGTGTTTGGAAGTGGCAAGCAAAATACTCAGGCAATCTACTGGATTTGCTTGGCAGAGAGCGGGAACTTCCAGCCACTTCTTCAGCTCAGCCCTTTACACCCTTGGCGAAGAAGAATGCTCTATATTTGAATGCTTGGGGGAGAACCAACAAGACCAGGCGGAGGATCAGCATTATTCCCAACACTCCTTGGGGGACAGTTTTCTAAAGAAACTCCTTTCAAGCAGTTAGATTTAAAGGGGTGGGGGTGGGTGGGAGTGGAAGGAGGAGGGGGGATGCGGCTCTGTTGCCCTTACTCTGCAGTTTCCCCACCCTCACCCCCATACAGGTTGTAGATCCAAACACACACTGCGCGGTCCAAAGTCAGCCGTGAAGGAAGAATCACCCAAAGCACAGCGGGTGGAGGAAACCCAAGAATGCTGCAGTCCATTTTAATTGGCTGGGTGCCATTTCTGCAGGCAAGGAAGGTGGGGTTGGAGCAGCAAAAGTCAATTCGACCAGCTCAGGACTGCCCCTCCCTCCTCTTTCACCAGCAAGCACACATTCAAAGCACACACACCCAACAAAGGACATAACACAAGGGCGGCAAATCATGGGGCAGAAGGGTGCTTTAATCCCACATGGAGGAAATAAACCAGACTTTCCCCACTCCAAAATAAGATGGAAAATGGAGGGCAAGAGACGAGATGAGTGCAGGACAGTGACGACGTCATGTGTATACCGCGTTACAAACCACAAACCAGGCATGACGAGCGTGCGATAAAACCCTGGTGTGATGGAGCCCTGTGTCTCATAAAAAAGTACAGAACAGCAACAGGAAACTCCTGACTCAGCCCAGATACAACTAAGTCCAGTGCCACCTATTGACTAAGGCATATCATGGCACTATCCACACAGTGCAAAGGAAGGGAATCCTCAAGGCCCAACCTAGCTTGTTAATTTAAATTACACAGATGCATCACCTCCCCCGCATTTCTGTGTATTTTAAAAGAAAAGTCCAAGTAAGCTGTGTCTGCCGCATCACCCCACCTACCTGCTTGTTGATATTTTTGAGCTATACAAGATTAGTGAGATAGGACTTAGAAGATAAAAGCATTTTTATTTATTTATTGCATTTCTATACCATCCAGTAGCCAAACCTTTGTTCCCCTCCCACAACATAGAATGTATAGTTTTTAAACAATTTTACATTGGTTAATTACATTCTGATTTCCTTGATAAACACAAAACCTCCACACATCACATCAGTACCTCATCAAGGTTATATAATTCCCATAATAAGTCTGCATTATTATCAACATTAGGATGTCAGTTGTTCAATCAGAAAAATATGGAATAATGATGCTTTTACTCACGTAAGTATTGCAAGGCTTAATTAACTAGTGTTTGTATAGCCCTTTGGAACAGAAAGCATTATGCATATAATTAATCGTATTATTCACCTAATAGTAGGTGAATAAATGGAAGCAACGCAGACAGTATAATGAAAGTCACGAAAAGGCATAATGGTAGTTTAAGAGGCTAATGTGAAACCAGAATATAAAAGGGGAAATTGAGTAAAATACAACATAAGTCCTACTTAGAGTAGACCCATTGAAATGAATGGGATTCAAGTTAGATTGTCTCGTTCATTTCAATGGGCCTTCTCTAAGTAGGATTTATGTTGGATTTTACCCCTCATATCCCACAAATTGCAGAATGAATTAGGCTAAAGTTATGTCTAATAAAAGTGAATGGGTACTAGTGCTGAACAGTGATGTGTGTAAGGGCTAGACAAATTTGTTTTGCTTTCACTGACATTCGCCCTCACTGCAGCTTGTCGTGGGTTACCAAGACGCATGCAGCCTCAATTTGGAAGTTGTCACGTTGTGCAAACTCGGTGACCATGTGTTATGCGCAGGGGGTTGGACTCAATGGCCTTATAGGCCCCTTCCAACTCTACCATTCTATGATTCTATGCGAGATTAAACAACCCTCACATAACCCTAAATCATACCATGTGAGGGTTGTTTGCCTTGCAACCCACGCTCACTGTGTTCACATGACACACCAACACCCGAGTGGGGGTTGAATATTCAAAGTGACAACCACACAGGTCATGAACCTCGCTGTGGGTTAAACAACCCATGGTGAACTGTCATGTTGTGAGAACAGTGCCAGTGAGACTTGCCTTAAGGCCACGTAGTGAGTTCAGGCGATTTTTAAAATTGTAATCATTGTGATTTATAGGTCTGCTATTCTTGCATTTGCTTTGGGGCTAGCTCTGGCTCCTGTTTATGTTTATTTGTGTAATTGCTCTCCCTAGGTTGAGTAGTCTACGCTACTGCAGCAGTTATCAGTATCGCTAATAGCAACAATTGGGATCACTGATAAGGCTGCCAAGTGGTCAGAAAAGGACCAAGCACGTGTGCTTCTGTCTGTTTAACAGAAATCAGTCAGTGAAGCTAAACATTATTATCTTCTGTTACTTCATCATCATATTTATTAGGCAACCAAGTGCAGGTTATAGACAGAGCAACCAACAACAAATAACATCCAGTACAATACCATATATTAACAGTAAAAAAATTCTATCACCAAGTTAAAATTCAGTATATTATATACAAATACATAGTGCCTTACAAGCATATATAATTGCAGGGATCACATTTCTTAGACAAAACAATTGTCCTCCAGGGCTATTCTGAGTTGGGCTGCTTTTACTGCAAATCTAGCTGTGTTTAACATAATGAACTTGGATGTACTTGACAGCAAATATATAATTTTATCCATCTCATTAAAGTTAGTTACCGGTGCTAGACATCTCATTAAGTATTTGTCTCTTGGGATTTTATATAACTCACAATATAACACGTAGTGCAAAGTATCCTCAACCACATGACTACCACACTTGTCACACTTGCTCACATTGAGTGAGCGAGGACACGGGAGAGGGCCTTTTTCACAGTGGCCCCACATCTCTGGAACTGGTTGGCGTCAGGGTTCCAGCAAGCTCCATCGTTACGTTAAAAAAAAAAAAGACCTGTTGAAGGGATAGCTAGAGGACCAGTTCAAAAAATGGAAAATCTTAATTATGATTGGCATAAGCTCATCATAAATGTAATGCACTACCTTTTCTCCATTTCTTTCCCTTCTCTTGAGTAAGTTCACATTATCCCTTGTCCCTTACTCCTCCCTAATATGGAATGAACGAGATCTGACAAGAATAGAGGAACAGTACAAAAAGATATTGTAGAGCTGGAAAAAATGCAGAAAAGGGCAACTAAAAGGATCAAGAGACTGGAGCATCTGCCCTATGAGGGAAGGTTACAACAGCTGGGATTGTTTAGCTTGGAAAAAAGGAGGGTAAGGAGAGACCTGATCAATGTGTACGAAATTATGCATGGTGTGGAGAATGTGGATAGAGAGACTAGAACCCGGGGTCATCCCACGAAGCTGATTGGTTAGATTCAGGACAGATAGAAATAAGTACTTCTTCACACAGTGCGTAGTTAAACTATGAAATTCACTACCACAAGATTTGGTGACGGCCACCAATTTGGAAGGTTTTAAAAGGGGGTTGGATAAATTCCTGGAGGAGAAGGCTATCAATGGCTACTAGTACTGATGGTTAAGTGCAACCTCCAGTATCAGAGGCAGTAAACCTGTATATACTAGTTGCTGTGGAACATGGGTTGGAGGGTGCTGTTGCACCGTGTACTGCTGGTGGGTTCCTGGTCGACAGCTGGTTGGCCACTGTGTGAACAGAGCACTGGACTAGATGGCCTTTTGGTCTGATACAGCACGGCTCTTACGTTCTTTTGTAACACTCTGTTAGTCGACAATTATTGTTCCTCATTATCTCTGACATCTCTGGCTGGAATCCCACTGAAAATTAATTAATCTAAGTTTTTTCAGATTAATTGATCACCTAAGCGTGCTTGTCCAGGAGACATTCCTGGTAGATTTTGCCCATGTTATCTCTCAAGATGTTAGATTTGACCGAAAAGAAAGATGAGGAAACTATCTGGATTAAAAACCTTCGCAATGTATCTTGACCATAGTAAAAAGATCCACACGCACACAGCCTGCCAACATGTGGGTGTTAAGAAGAAATAGTATTATCTTTAAAAAGAAAAAAGACGGGTGCATACTAGATTCTAAGAAAAATGTCTGCCAACCACATGGTGCAAAATCACTGAGAAACACAGTTGCAACTTTTACTCCTTTTGACCGGGTTCACACGCACCACACCAAAAACCTGAAAGTATTTTCAGCAGTGTGGCCAAAAAATAAAATAAAAAATAACAGTTCTGACAGAGCTCCTCTGCTTTTAATAACTGCATGACAAATGCATTCGAGTAGGTGATACTTTTTTCATCACTGTATCTGCATGTCAAGTAAAATGTCACCTGCAGCTTTTCTTTTTGGCATGCAGCTGTGATTAAAAGCAGAGGAACATTGTGACAAAGTGGCATTTTATGTTATTGTTTATAGGTATATATTTGAATGTTTGGTTCAGGGTTTGATTTGCTTTGGCCAATTCTTTTCTTTCTCAAACAATGGTAAAGAAGGGGGAGGGGGAGTTAGAATGGCGAGCTGCATGTCTAGCGCTGTCTGATTGGTTGGTTGATTTGAAATGGAGAGAGAGAATAAGGGTGTGTGTGGAGAGCCAGTTAGGCAGTTAGAGAGTTGATAGAGTCAGAGTTGGAGTGAGTTAGGGGTTAGTAGAGGCTTGCTTCACGATAGGATTAGGAAAGTGATCTTATAGGTTTTGGAGGTGGTTAGTATTCCCTGAGAGGTGGAGGGAGGTAGATTTATTTGTATAACATAAAAACTTAAATGTGTCTTTTAAAACCTTTAACTTCATGAATAAAGTACAGTCTTATTCTGTCATATCAACCACATCTGCTCAGTCTTACGCATTACTTCAGTTTGATGATACATACTCACACACCAATAATAAATTGAAAGGTTTATAGTTTCCTCATTCTGAGTATAAAGATGAGGATGGCGGCAGCAAGGGAGAAGTTTTAACAGACGTCACCGAGGTTGGTGACGCCACAAGCACAGCCAGAAAAAATATGACAATAATACTGTTTTCTTTCAATACTATTTTTTTTTAAAAAAAATGGTATTTTTTGTATGAGTAATGTATATTTCATACCAATCAATTTAATCAAAACCAATGCAGAAAATATACAACATATGCTAGCTATCTGCTGTTAATGTTCATTGCATTCTAGTTCAGCCAAGAAAGCACTGGTTCTTTTAAGCATAATCTATAGATCAGGAGGCTTGAATCTCTCTCAGCCCAAGGGCCAAATTCCATTTTGGAGAAGCTTTTCTGGAGGAGGAGGGGGGGGCATTCCAGTAGTGAAACAGAGCTAAAGGCAAGATGAGTGGGGCAAAATACCCAAAATATTGGCATTTTTTTAAAAAAAAATTAGCTTAAAGCAGGTGAAAGACATTTCTGCTTTTTAGTGTGGCAAAAAAGCTGTACAAAAGCCAGGAAACCGCCCAACCATTGCCAATCAGGCGAAAGCAGGTGGGGCTGGGGGTGGGGAGCATGTCCATCTGAGGAAGCCCAGAGGACTGGGTTTAGACCCCTGGGGGGGGGGTCAAACTTGGCCCCTGTGCCTGAAGGTCTGCACCCGTTTCATGATTCCAAGCCCTTCTGCCAAGTTGTGAGACAATAAAGAGGTCTGCTGTGCAATCCACAAAGCTTTATTCAGTAATAGATATTTCTTTGCACTTGAAGGGAATGTGAATGCTAGGAGCTATCCACTAAGCTTAATTAGTCTAACAAAGCAAGGCAGTTGCCTAACAATTAAATGGACAGTTTCCCATCAGGCCCAACAGGCTTCCACCAAACCCCTCCTTCAAAGAGGGTCTTGGAGCTGTAACCTCTGACAAGTGGCTCGCCTAGTGGACTGCCTCCCATTTCCTCTCAACCCCACCTGCTTAACCCTGCAGGGGACTCTAGGATCTGTCAGTTCTGATGCTTCCTCCCCCTCTGACAAAGACTGAGT
Organism: Elgaria multicarinata webbii; assembly: GCF_023053635.1. NCBI lineage: Eukaryota > Metazoa > Chordata > Lepidosauria > Squamata > Anguidae > Elgaria > Elgaria multicarinata. The sequence continues at coordinate 75,033,855 of NC_086180.1, read as the reverse complement.
TCCCACAGGCAGAGAGAATGATCTCTGAACCTGGCTCCCTGTTTGATAAATTCCTGGGAAGATTCCTCCTTGACTCCTGGAGAGTCTTGGAGAATTTCCTCCCTCACTTCTTGTCTTGACTGGTCTACTTCTTCAAGCTCTGAGTTCAATTTGGGATACACAAAAGGGAGGCCAAGCGAGATCCTGACACCCTGCTATAAATGGATCTGATGTTTGGGTTCTTTTTGTCATCTTAATGAGGCAAGCACTGTGTGATATAACAATGAGACATCTACAGTGGAACACTCCACTACAATTTTGATCTAGATTAGGGCTGAGAAATGACTTCCATTGCAGTATATCACTCTAAGACTAATGCAATGTTGCTTCCTTATCATCCCCCTTCATCTAGCTGAAATCCTTTTAGCTACAGAAATAATCCATATTGTACAAGTGTGTTACGGTACTGTGACACATGCTGTAAAAATCAGAGACAATATTCAATTTCCTTATTTCCCCTAGGGATGGTACGCAAGTATTTGGAGGGAGGAGTGTTATAAATTTCTTGTTGTGATGCATAATGCATACTGTATACATCTAGCACTCACTAAACCCACAAATGGCTGAAATGTTTTAAAGAGTCTTGGCACGCACAAATCTGGCTGCAAACGTGTTCTCTACATTCCTCACACTAACACTTAGTTCACATCTTGATTGAAAGATTTAGGGTTCATCTTGTATTTAAGTAAAGCTGGGCTAAACCTTTCATCCAGTATTTTGGGCTATTCATGGGGGAGTTAAAGGAAGAAAACAGCCAGTATGGTGTAGCAGTGTTTGACTGGGACTTGGGAGGTCTGCGTTGTAGTCCCTATCAAGTTGATGGCCCCAGGGAGAGGTTTCATCTCTCTAATGAATTTAATGTGTCAAGGGTTAAAGATGGCTTCTCTGCCAAAGGGTGGCTACATATGGCTATATTCCAGATTTGCATTCCTTAATGGTGGACATCAGACAAAGGGAAAAAAACTTTCAACCAATAGAGCATTGAATGTAACCTATGACTCATTGAGATTGTGCACCTTAACTTGAAAATTGAATGTAACTTAATTTGCTAATCCAGAACTGACCAATAGAAGGGTTAGAAAGAGCCTAACACCCTCTTGTAGTCAGGGCCTATATATACTGTGTGATTCCTTTGTTCTGGGTGCCTCCATCTTGTGGAACCGGAGAGCACCCCCATACTGCAATATCGGAAGTGCATTCCATACTGCAATATCGGGATTAAGTGCATTCTCCAGCCTCCTGTGTTTGATTGGCTATTAACACGCCGGGGAAGCGGGCCTTTAAATCCCTGGTTAAGGGACAACAAAGTCGTGAAGGTTGCTGGGTGACTTTGAGGGCAGTCACTGACTCTTAGCCTAACCTGCCCCACAGGGTTGTTGTGAAGATAAAATGGAGAGGAGGAGGGCCGTGTAAGCCATTTTAGATTCCTTGCAAGAGAAAAAAAAACTGGGATATAAATGTAATAATAAACAAGTAAATAAGAAAAAGCCACTGAAGACTGCAGGGTGGTGAAGGTCTAGGATATTATAACTGGGGTTTGGGGCTGACTTACCTTAGTGCTATATGAGCTGGCCATGGGTTTCCCACACACACTTCTTGTTTGTATCATTCCTTGCAGCCTCTTGTAGCGGACAATAACATTCTCCATCCAGTATCCTGACTAGGTTTTCTGGAGGTTTTCCAGGCCAGGAAAATGCCCATGGGGCTGACACTACTTGGGCACTCTTCTGGCTCTGCCCTCTGGCAATGCAAATCAGATGCTTCGCAGACACCTGCTACGGGCGACCATGATGAAGCATTTTAAAGCCATTATAAAAAAAGGAAAAAGAACCGTTGGCCACGTCCTATAACACTAAGGTAAGCCAACCCCTAATTCCCCCCACAAATTTCTTAGAACTTCACTGGCCCACCAAAATAGCCCAAAATCACCCCTGCTTTCATAGGGCATAGAAATTTTCACAAGGTGAGAGAGAGGTTTTGGGGTCAGGCCTGTTTTAAATTGGAAAGCAAGCTTCATTGCTACAAATAAACCTGACATCTTAGAGGTAGTTAAAGGGGTGTGTGTGTGCGTGCCATCTCTCACTACCGCTAAGTCAGGGTAGAACAACATGCTAGGCGTAGTTCTATTATCCTTTTTGGTGGCTGTTTTTATGCAGCCATGGAGGATGAAATTTGAATGGGAAAACAGGCGCAGCAGGTGAGGGGCTTATCAATCCTTCACCCTCAAACCAGGTCCCCTTTAAATTTTCCCTTCCACCAGCTTTTGCCTCCTCTGAGAGATACACTCTCTCCCCTCCTCGAACCAGTCTTTAAGTTGCTGCTTTTGTGGCTGTAGTGTATTCTGTAAAAAGGAAAACTGCCCTCCCAAAAGAATCACTGAACAACATAGGACGCATCGTTCTGTACTCACTTGGAACACAGTCTGGCGATTGTAGGTGGCCTGCAGTGTGAGCCCTAGGAAACTCACCTGGAGGGTATCTGTAGACTAAGCCAATCTCTTGAACCCTCATTTCTGCTTCTCTCACTTCTAACTGACATATCCTTGTAATCATACATCTCGGAACATTATGAGTAGAAAAGCAGCTGGGGAGAGTGGGTGTTGAGTGAGTGGGAAAAGGCTCAAAATGGCAGCTTTCCAAGTCTGTTTATTCCCCACCCACCCCTCATTCCCACTCCCATTTCACTCAAAGAAAAGGTGGCAGTGGGACACGGCAGAACAAATTTCCAGAGTTCTTAGCAGTTTCTATACCACTTCTGGAATAAGAAACACAAAAAGGTTGCATCTTTTAGGTTTCCAAGGAACAGAAGAGAAGTGTGACAGGTGTCCGGCTGGATATCAGGAAAAGCTTCTTGACTGTTTAGAACAGTATGCCAATGGAACCAATTACCTAGGGAGGTCATGAGCTCTCCCACACTAGAGGCCTTCAAGAGGCAGCTGGACAGCCATCTTTCAGGTATGCTTTAAGATGGATTCCTGCATCGAGCAGGGGGTTGGATTTGATGGCCTTATAGGCCTCTTCCAACTCTGCTATTCTATGATTCTAGTTGTGCCGTTCTCAGTTCAAGCACAGACGCTAGTGCCAGTTCAGCTTTACTCCAGTCATTCACTGTGAGTTTACAAATAGTGTTAATCTTATTTATTTATTTATTTGCAAGATTTATATGCCATCTAACAAGATTCCCAAGTGGAGAACAATAAAAGAAAAATCTCAAAATACAGATTTAAAATCCAATTACATCAATAAAGCTGTGGCTGGTCCTTCAGGGAAGTTTACTTTTTTAAAAAAATGTCTTCAGCAGGTGCCAAAACCAAAATCAACAGGCAGGAAGCTCAACAGAGAGGGAACCAAAACACAGGAAGTTATACTCTCAGTGGGCTCCCAACAGATTGCAGGTCCATGTGGAATGGACCGCCCAGGAGCCTCTCATCTGATGACTTCAGTGACCAGGCAGGCTGGCAAGTACCTTGTTAGTTCGGTACATTTGCTAAATCTTCAGTAGCTTTGCTACTTATCTGTAGTTTTTACTAATCCACTACATAAGCAATAAGTGTACAACTCCAAGTTGAAATATAACTTTATTAGCTTCCTGGATTTCAATAGATTTGTCTTGGTTTTGTTAACATATGTACAACAAATTGCTGACCCAGGGGCAGAGTGGCCATCAGCGTGTAGAGAAAATATGTTGCAATGTGAATAATTAACCTCCATCTATCTTCCCTTGTTTTGTTAATCTGTTTGTTACTTTTCCCTACCAACTCATAAAAGGTGATGTATTACCTTAACACATAACGAGGGCTTCTTTAAGCAAAGGAATTACTGTCCAGTGAAAAATGGGATTCGAAGGTCTAAACCAATATTGTCTCAGGCTCCCTTGTAATGTTTCCATAAGTACTTCTCTCCTACAAGGGCTAGGAGCTGAAAACATTTACTTGATCTGATTAGGGAACTACTCATCCTGCACTGAGACAGTAGCTTTCGCGGTGGCTGATGTAGCACTAAATCAGAAGGGAAAGGTAAGGAGAACCCACCAGGAGGTCTGGAATAGCAAAGGGAGGAATTACACTATAATAACTGTTTTGGACAGTGCTGCTCAGAGTGTGTCAGGCATACTAAGGAGATACCATCAGGCAAGCAAGATGTCCCAATGGCCTCTGAAGAGGAGGGAGAATGACTAGGTTACCTCTCTTAGAAATAAGTTCCTGAAGGACAACTTGAGCCTTCCACAGCCTGGTGCCTTCCAGGTGTTTTGGACTACAACTCCCAGGATTCATGACCATTAGCCATGTTGGTTGGGTCTGATGGTGGTTGTAGTCCAAAACATCTGGAGGGGCCCAGGTTGGGAAGGGCTGCTGTAGGAACTTGCTGTTCACCAATCACTCTCCACAAGAGCCTGTGTAACTTCTACTCGTGTGAATTCTATGTGGCTGAATTAGAATAAACTTGCCCAAAAATATAACTTGAACAAAATATGTCTTTAGTAAACAGTTTACAGAAACATGCCACGAATTGTCCTTCTATGTGCAAACATATATATATATATATATATATATATATATATATATATATATATATATATGGATCTCTTACTTGTCCCACATGGTTCTGCATTTTCAGGTACTGAGTATTTCGGAAGTCCCTTTTGTAGATTTTTCTTAACTTTAATTTCACAGGGCAATCCCCAATCAGTAACTCAACATTGTAGTTCAAAGTACTATCCCTACAATAATATAATTAGGACAAATATCAAGAATTCCAAAAAACGATTTCCCCCCCTTGAAATGCTGCTGTACACAATTAACAGTTCAATTTACCTTATACAAGGTGATAAGCACCCATCATTAAACAGCAATCTTCTTACATGCAGCTTTCAGCAGAACATCTGGTGCTCTTTTTTTAGTTGTTTCTTCTCTGGCCCTCCCTCTGAGTGAGAGCCCCGCCCAAGGGCCTAAACCATCTACTCCATAGGGGTTACACCTGCATAGCCCATTTTCACTCTTCTGAACTGGCCCTATCTGCAGCGCTTATTCAGGAATTCTGTACCTGCAATTTTTGAGTGGGACTGAGAAAGAGGAGAGGGCCAGGTTTGAGCTCTGGAAAGGGGCTTCCTCTCTGGAGAGTTCATGTAATGTGCTGTTGAGGTGTTTCAAGGTAGGGCTGTGCACAGCCCCCACCCCGATTCACCTCAGAGGCCATTTCAGAGCTTCTGAAACAGCTCTAGTTCATCTAGGGGTGCTTCGGGACTGGGCCTCCTCACTTTGGAACCAAATCTGAAGTGAGGTTCAGCCCTGCTGAAGCGGGTCATCCCTTGCGGTTACCTGGTTGCCTGCTGCACAGCCACGTGGCAGGCACCAGGAAAGGCAGGTGCAAGGCCAACTGAGAGTGTAATGGACTCCCTGCTCACCCCACTCCCTCTCCTCCCTCTCTGCAAATGTACATCTTGTGGGCAGCAGGTGCAGCAGCTCCAGTTTTGGAGGGTGAGCAGGGAAGGGGACTCCAACGTACTCACGGTCAGCCTCGCACCAGCTTACCCACGTGGGCAGGCGCACGGAAGGATCAGCACAGCACCGCCCTGAATTGTTCTGAGGCACCTCAGATCCAATCCGCTCAACCTCAGGGTGGCTCAGTCTGACCCAGTACCACCTGAAATTGGCCCACCTCAGTTCAGATTCAAGGGTTTGGCCCAAGGCAGTGCACAGCCCTAGTTTAAGGCAGGGATAGGCAATTTTTGGACCTCTGGGCACACTTGGAAATTTGAGAAACTATCCTGGGCACAACCATGGATGCTTGCCATGGATGGGCAAGGCTAGTCACAAAGGACAAGTAACCTGTCCAGAAATATTCATAGTAAATTCAGATGGCAGCAGCTACAGGGTCCCACTTCACTTTGAAGCAATCCCAGTAAGAAAATATACAAATATTTTTAAATAAAATTTGAGAGGAGCAGAGTGTCTCGGTGAGCAGCAAGAAAGGTGTCTGGGGGTACATTGATGCTCGTGGACACATTGCCTACCCTTGGTTCAAGCAGCTTGCCTTCACCTATACATTTGTAAATATGCTGAAATATTTCAAAAGACAATCTAAGCACACTGCCCCTGGAAATTCTCAACGTTCTGAAAACTGGGGTGAGCATAACACACAACTTGGTTTTCTGAGACATGTAGCCAAGATTCAAAGAACTGTAAAATTCACTCTGTGAGCCTAAAACGGCTTTAGAATTGATTTCTTTAAAACAGCAGGCCCCCCACGTACACCCAATGCTGCAATTGCAAATTGAATTTGAAACTGAGGGGAGTTTCAAAAGCACCTTTTACTATTAATAATACAAAGTAAAAAAATTCCACTGTGTTACTGTAAACTCCTGGTGTGAGCAGTAGCAGCTCTTCGGATCACAGAGATACTGGGCACTGCTCCAAAGCAGGCTGAGAAAGAAATGAAGCTGTTCTATGATGAAAAATAAAAAGATGTTACCAACACCATCCATGATACCAATGCTCTTTCTGGGATGCTGACACAATAATTCACAGGTCATGACACCCTGGCATGCTCAGCCTCACCCAAACCGTTGGCCTCCAGATGTTTTGGACTACAACTCCTAGCATTCCTGAGCACTGGCTATGCTAGCTGAGGCTGATGGGAGTTGAAGTCCAAAACATCTGGAGTGTACAAGATTGGGTGAAGCTGCTACATGCTAGCCCAATCTATTGGCTTCCATCCCTCGGCTGTATCGCTAGTGAATTGATTATTTTACTTGAAGAAAAATGGTGCAAATTACCACAATTATCAGATTTATGAACACACACATTTTAGCCCATAATATATAATTTTAATTTACTGGCATGCTTGATTTCAAAGTGGTTTTGCCTGTTTCAGTGATAACCGAGCTTGATCCAGTCAAAGGTCAGCACTTCTAAATAAGAACATTAGAAGTGCCTTTCTGGATAAGACCAAGGGTCCATCTAGTCCAGCACTCTGTTCACACAGTGGCCAACCAGCCATCAGCCAGGGATGAACAAGCAGGACATGGTGCAACAGCACCATCCCACCCATGTTCCCCAGCAACTGGTGCACACAGGCTTACTGCCTCAAATACTGGAGATAGCACACAACCATCAGGGCTAGTAGCTATTGATAGCCTTTGCTTCCAGGAATTTATCTAACCTCCTTTTAAAGCGATTCAAATTGGTGACCATCACTACATCTTGTGGTAGTGAGTTCCATAATTTAACTATGCACTGTGTGAAGAAGAAGTACTTCCTTTTATTTGTCCTGAAATCTCATTGATCTCAGTGGGGAAGATTTAAAGAGCTACGTAATGTTTAATGTACAATGATTTGAGAGTAAGCCCATCTGAAATCAGTGTTTCTTGCTTCTGAACAAACATGGATGGGAACAAACAAGCCACTTTGAAAACCCATGGTTTGTTGTTGCAGTGTTCAGGGTGGTTAAGAAGCTACACTGCACGGGTAACAAGCCACCCTATGGAAAATGTCCTGGGTTCAGACAACACGCTAACCCATGATTCAACAAACAATCCACAGTTCAACAACAACCCAGATTCAGCCACCAAATATGACTTAGCCTGATGTTTGAACAACCCCTAAGTGTACTTTGGGATTTCAAAAGCAAACTGTGTAGATGAATCTGGCAATCTCCCCATTTGTCAACACAAATGCCCTTGGTACATAGAGTGAATAGCAAATATTTGTAAGAGTCCCTGTTTTTAACAATAATCAGAATGCCACAAAGAAGAAATGAAGTTTAAAGCAAGCAGTGTTGAAACCGGCATGCATATCGGTATACATTTTATGTACAGTATTTGTCTTTCTCGCTTTAGAAATAACATACAACCAAAATAATAATAACGATGCCAGAGTAAAGTGATACGTGGTCTGATATTCGCACAAGGACACGTTATTTTTCACACTCTATATTGGATCATTTAAAATATTGCACAGGGCAGCATTTCATTTAAGACTTTCAAAACACAGGGAAAGGCTAGGTATTTTCATCTCACAGACAATTATTCTTGGCAAACTCATAATATAAAACATTCATCATCTTTACAGATATGATGGCTGGCTGTTAGTTATACTAAGCTCTTTTGTTATCAAATGGATAATGAAAACAAAAGGGGTTTCTAAAGGAACCTCTGGAGCAAGGACTGCCTGATGGCCCCAGATAATTTTTGTATTGGCAGGCACTGATTTCTATGGAAATGTAGCTCTTAACCGTACTACTAAATACTGCCATAAGAAAACAAAGTCTCTCTATTTGCTTCATGGATTGTTGATATAGAACCCAGAATTTAGCTTTGTAATTTTATAAAGCCAATGCTGGAAAGCTTTTTAATACAATATAATTATATACAACACTGTACAATAGAACTTTTCCCTGTAATCCAAAACTCTGCAGGTGTCAGAGCTAGGAATATCGGAGAAATCCACAATGGGTACAAATTTCTATGAATCCGGCCTGCGGATTCTACAGCAGACCAGCCTTTTCTGAATTGCATGGATCTGCAGACTGTTGTGTTTTTTACTTTGCAGGGGAAATGCTGTTGTTGGAGAAATCAATATAGAACAACCAAAAACTAACCAGTAATGTAAAATGCTGAGCTCTGTCTCCATCCTCAGAAGAGGAGATTTGTTACCTAGGGGCCATAAGGTGTTTAAAGTGATTCAACTGTATAAAATTATATTAGCTGAAAAAAGATAAGGATGTGCTGCTTGTCTGTTATTCCTCTAAAAGACTCTGTGGCCAGAAAACTGAAAGGCAGGAGACAGTTTCCTTCTTAGTGAGTAACTGTGTCAAATACAAGGATCTATTTATTTTTTAAAGGTGAAAATTAAGTGAGGGGAGTTGGACAGATAGATGAAGATACAGAGCCATTAAAAAAGTACCCAAATTAAAAAAGTCAGATGCACAGGTGGATACGGTTTCCAGCACATTTCAAGGAAATCCTTTATCAAGGAAAAAGTGTTATTTTTTTTAAATTCTCATTAATCAGGATATGCCTGGTTCAGACAACACACTAAACCATGCCGCTAAACCACAAAATGGTTAACCACATAATGCATTCCATTAACCATTTTGTGGTTAAGCAGCATGGTTTAGCGTGTTGTCTGAACCAGGCATATCCTGATGAGCATTTTTTTTTTTTAAAAAAAGACACTTTTTCCTTGATAAAAGGTTTATTTATGGTTTAGTGTGTTGTCTGAACTGGGCCCATAAATTCTTGGGGTGGTTTTTCTATTGCAGCAGATGAATGCAGGCTGCAGTTGTGCAGTCTGGTGGGTTGCTAGAGCCCTTGCAGCTAAAGCCCTGAACCTCAGTCTTCAGTTTTATTGATTGGACAGCCATCTCATACAATGTCTGTGTTGCACCATAACAGTCCCTGCCCCATTGCTGCTGGACAATGAAGAGCCTTGGATAATCAAATTACTTCTCAATCAAAAGTCATAACGGATGGATTAGGAACTATATGTTACCCATAGCTACCTTGACAATAGGAAATTTGAACACAGACCATGACTGATGTTATGTTACTAGTTTATGCTAATAGATAGGAATATGTTGTATTTAATATCCTGATATTCCTTCCTTCGTTAAATGGGATAAAACTGTGCATTAGGAGAAGAGTCAGCCTGCATACTGAGTGAATCAAACGTGGCACCTCAAATTAATGCTTTGACAAGGCCTGAAAATCCATTGTGGCTTGGCACCTGTGTACATTCAGCTTTGTATGCCATGCTCCCTTGTGTAAGTTGAGCTATACTTAGGACCCAACTAGACATGACTTTGGGAGACTTGAGATTTGATCTTTACTGGGTGTGTGTGTGTTAAGTTTAAGGATGCAAACCTATGCAGGTTTAGACAGAAAAAATCCTACCACTCCCATCTTCCCCCAACTAGCACTGCTGGTTGGGGAATGCTGGGAGTTGTAGGACTTCTTTCTGTCTAAACATGCATAGGATTGCACCTTGACAGCACTAGCAGGGTGGTGGCACAAGGGGAGCTGTGTTGACCCTTTCCTTCTGCACTATTTCTCCAATTAAACGCTCCTTGTTGCTGCCCTTAGTCCAAAGCGTACAGGTGGTTTCTACCCCAAGCTCAGTCAAATGCATCTGAGGATATTTGTGTCAACAGAAGTGTTGAACTATAACTAGTTACAGAATGCATGATCTAGCCAAAGTTATACAAGTTTAAGTGCCACTGAGTTAAATAAGAGAGCATTAAATATATGGTTAACTATCATGGTTAATATATGCACATGCCATGAAATCCTAGCCATGCTTATCTGGAAGTAAATGCCACCCAGGGCTCATCTACACCAAGCAGGATATTCCAAGATGAAAGCAGTATATAAAAGGCAGGAGCCACACTACTGCTTTATAGCAGTATTGAAGTGCACTGACAACTGTTGGGGCCCATTGACACATACCATATACTGCTTTCATACCACTTTCATAGTGTTTTATCCTGCTTGGTAAAGTTGTGTCATGGGCCCCAACAGTTGTCAGTTCACTTCAGTACCTCTATAAAGCAGTAGTGTAAATCCTGCAGTGCACTTCAATATTGCTATAAAGCAGTAGTGTGGCCCCTGCCCTTTATATTCCACTTTCATAGTGGAATATCCTGCTTGGTGTAGATGAGCCCGCAGTTCAATGAGATTTACTCCCGTGTAAGTGTGCTTAAACTTGCAGCCGTAAAGTGCAAATCTTAGGCTGGACTATGTCCACAATTGGTTATTTCTTTTTCCTTAACCTTGTTGGTTTTACATTTGGAATTATTTGTACTTTTAAATAACTCAGATGCACACAGCAATTTGTTTTCGTTTAATCTGCAGGGGTAATGCTTTCAAGACAATCTTGCTTCTGGCATATAGGACTTTTCTAAGAACACTATAAAACAGCTGTTCAAAGCAGAATGACCTAATTCTGTACAAGAAAAGTCTTTATGTCAAAGGCTGTGCGAATGCCTTGTGCCTTTTTTTTTCTGGGTAGTTTTATGTATTTCCAATAAAAGAATATTCTTTTAAATAAATACGGTAAATAAAACTTTGTGCAGAAATGTGTCAATGCACAAAGAAACAAATGGGAGGAAAAACGCTTGACGGAAGCCTCAAGCAGAAATTGGTCCAACATCCACTATATTATAAATTAGGTAGAAGTGTGCTGCTTTTTACAAGCAGCCCCAAAAACGAACAAACCAAACAGCAGCAGCAGTTGAATAGTAGAGATATGAAAGTGAAATTTTAGAGTTTCTTTGGGTGGGAGGAGAGATGAACATCCTTTTTAAAAATTGTGCTTGTCCATGAAACTATCTCACCCGTGACTGGTATTTGGGGGGCTATATTTTTTCATCATCACTGTCACAATTTTTTTTTAATGTGATTGGGCTGGCTTGCTTCAACGACGTCTTTGAAATGTCCGTGTGCATAGTAGACATGGCTATCGTCTCATAGTCATCGTCCCTGGAGTGGAAATCGCAGAAGCGGAAGAACACTTGCAAATCCCTCTGGAAGTTCTTGTTGAGGAACCCATAAAAGATAGGGTTCACACAGGTTGAAATCATAGCAGTGAGGTGGCAGATCAAGAATAGCAAATTGTGGCTGCAAGCAGCTGGGAGAATCTCATGGTTCCAGTCGAAGACCGTATTAAAGACGGTGAGAGGCAGCCAGCACACCGCAAAGGCAACCACAATAGAAATGAGCATGATGTTGATCCTTTTCGTTTCAGTGGATCGGTATTTATTGTCTCTCATCTTGTCCAGCATATTGCTCCTTCTTTTTAAGCGCATGTATATCTGTGAGGAAACAAAAATTCAAGAACAATGGTATGACCTAAAACTGTGTACCTTAGAGGTATTTATTTGGAAAGAACAAAGAACAGGCAAGGCACATCACAAAACGGGCTCTCACTTACCTTCAAGTAGCAAATAAATATAAAACAAAGGGGGCCCAGGTACTGGATCACCAAGAGAACTGTGGTATATGAAAGCCTGGCCGACTCCATTGGAAACAAATCCAAACACACGTACTTCCCCTGGTATTCCTCTAGCGTTAGATTTATGAACGGCTCATCAGTCAGCACATGATATATGAGGAAAGGCAAAGACGAAGCCACGGCTAGAATCCAGATCACAGCAATCCCTACATAGGCATGCCTGTTATTCGGCCTCCAGCCCTGAGGGTTGATAATCAGTTGATGGCGTTCGATAGCGATGAGGACCAAAGAGAAAACTGAGACCGTGACGGAGACACACTGCACGAAAGGATTCAGCTTGCACATGGCTTCCCCAAAAACCCAGTGGTCCATTAAGGTGTAGACGAACGTGAAGGGGAGACACATGATGGTAATAAGGAGGTCCGAAAAGGAAAGGTTGACAATGAGGATGTTGGTCACGTTGCGCATCTCCTTTTGTTTTAAGATGATGACAATCAAGGCCAGGTTTCCAGAAATGCCAAGGAGGATGACAACCCCGTAAGCCAGGGCCAAGGTGAAGACCATTGCCAAAGGCACGTGGCAGTCGACATCCTGAAAGTGTACGAGTCCGGAAGTCTCCTTCGAGACGTTCTGAGCAGAATAGTTTCCTGCCGAGGAGAGAAGTGAAGCATTCATGTTGTGATCTTCCTAATCTGGGACCACGCTGAGCAACAGTCTGAAGCCGCAATAGGTTTCTCAGGCGCACTTTCAAGAGGTCAGTCTTTTTTCTCATTACACAAGCAACAGGCGCCCAGAAAAAGCTGCCACAGACATTTCCATGCCATTGATAATCTTCCACAATCTGCAAAGGCAAAAACAAACAAACTTATAACAGACATTTATTTCTTTGGTTTTAAACAAACGGCAGAAGGCATTTTGTAGTGTTTACCCAGAGGACTCTCTTAATCACAGCCCTGGGGATATTTATTTCCCTTTGGTGCAAGGAGTATATCATTGTTTTCCATTAAGAAATAATTAAAAAAGAAAACAAAATAAAATTACCACTGCTGCACTAATATCCAGACACTGAGATCATCCATTTCCATTCCTACATTTATTAGAATTAAATTATTTACAATATCCACTCTGTCTTTTCTAAAACATCCAGAGAAAGAGTCCTTCCTCTTTGCATTATGTTGAATTGCTCTGCCTTGGACCCAAAGACAGCAAGCAGTATCAGACTAACCCACAGGCATACAAAACAATGACCTGCCCCAGGGATTCTTCGGACTTTGGGGCAATGACCTAAGTAGATCTGCTTAGCAGTAGGCTTATAGCTAGTGGTGCAGTTGTAAATTTTGAAGTGCAGGCTGTCATCATGGTATTTCCCCACAACCACACCTGAAAAGTGAGTCCAAAAATGAAGGCAGCTGTGTTGACCAAAGGGCAGCAATACATAGCATAATACCCAATTTATTAGGTATTATGCTATATTATACCTAATAAATACCAGTCATTGAGAACTGACAAGTGATAAAGTAGTGGTTACCATGTTGGATTTCGGCTGGAGAAACCCAATATTGACTGGGTTCAGCCAACACGATAACCAATTGTGGTTTAAATAGTCAATGGTTGGTTATTTAACCCACCATGGGTTATTGTATTGTGTGGAGGGAGTTTTCAATCCATTTCAATCGGGCTTCAGGCTTTTGGAACGGAAACTGCCTTGGTCACCCTGTGGGATGACTTTTGCCAGGAGAGGGACAGGGGGAGTCGGACCCTGTTTATTCTCTTGGAACTCTCCGGTGGGATCAAAAGCCTCCAAGAGATCGCGCAGGATTAACAGGGTTGCATTCCCCCTGTCCCTCTCTCGATAAAGGTCATCCATCAGGGTGACCAAGGCTGATTCAGTCCCGTAACCAGATCGGAACCCAGACTGGAATGGATCTAGATAATCAGTATCCTCCAAGAGTGCCTGCAGTTGCTCCGCAATAATTTTTAACTTTATGTCCTCAGACCGTCAGACTCTGGACATTGCCACAATGTTAAAGTAAAAGCCTTGCTAACATTTTTATAACTGGTGAAGAGGTTAGCCTTCTATCAAATTTACCCTTATGAGACAAATTACTTACTGAGAGTGGGTTTTGGCCCGTCTGCTAGGCCGGAAGGTCCCGGCAGTTATTTTTCTGGAACTTCCCTAGAAGGCCGCAGTTCTGAGAAACATCGCTAGATGGCGCCAGAGGGCAAAAACTATTTCTTGGAACTTGGAACTTCCCTAGAAGGCCGCAGTTCCGAGGGACGTCCCTAGATGGTGCCAGAGGGCAAAAACTATAACTGGCTTAGAGGAGCAGTCTGGGCTTATTTATTTATCATACTTATACCCCGCTCCTCAGCCAAAAAAGGCTCTCGGAGCGGCTTACACTTACACTTATATAGCGAGATTAGTTGATAAATGGACATTTATTTTATTTCTAACGTTTATATACTGCCTCATTTGCTAAAAAGATGCCAAAGTGTTGCACAGCATATTAAACAAGAAAACAGAACGTTATTTTTCGTAGACCGTTAGAACATAATTTAAAACATGAAAACAGTGACATCATTTCAAGGGCTAGATTTAAAAGACGCGTCTTCACAGCCTTTCTAAAAGCCAAGACAGCGAGGTTTAATTGTATTTCTTGAGGGAGTGTTTTCCACAGCTTGGGAGCACGACACTCATTCAAAGCATTGTTTTTAACCCTGCTCCTTTTCCTCTACTCCAAAACGGCTCCCAGGGTGGTTTACAAAATTCAGAAATCAGGCAGTTTACAGATTAGAAGGCACAACACAAAAAGAAAAAAGAATGGTGAGGGGGGGGGGGAGAAGCAAACTCAGGCACTAGATTCTTGGTTACAAAGTCTGTCAGGTCACGGAGTTGGATCTAAGCACATTAGAAGGGCTGCTGCTTCCTCTCCTGCTGGCCTCCGCAGCAGCTTGGGGGTGGGGGCACTCTTAGCTAGAGTTGTATGGTGTGTGCCAGGCTGTTGCATCTTCTCCCTCAGATCATTGGTAATGTTTACCAACTTTGTAGTTGGGGGTGGGATAATCCAACCAATAGAAAGTGAAATTTTAAAAGGCGTGGGAGTCTGCGTAGCCTTTTTTGCCTTTCTCCATGACCGCTCATTCTAAGGTAAACGAAGGAAACAAAACCAACAAACCCTGTGTTGCATTACTTAGCAATTTTAATTTGAAAACAGTTACTCTGAACTACTTCATAAATACTACAATCAAGAAGAGAATCAGTATATAACGTTATCTCTTGCCCTGGACCAACTTAGGTTGCTATAGGAGTATGGCAGCTTTATTTCACAGATCTCTTTATTTGGTAGAAAGCAAAGGGAGGCAAAATTCCGTTCCTGGAAACTTGAACTCGAGGGAGTGAAAACATTTGCATTGCTGGCAGTGAGTGAGTTGTTTAGATAGTGACACCCTGCCCTTCCATAGATATGCTCTGTTTAGAGAGAGTGGTGTGGATGAGCCTGGAAATACACATCTGTACGGAACTGGACTTGTCATTTTGGCTATAGATGGTCAAGCATGAGGAGGTTACAAATGGAAGATGACAGCTGAACCCCCTGTAAAACTTCATGAAATAGGCAGGACAATTGCACAATAAAAGTCTCATCTGGAAGCACCCTTCTTGTCTTCTTTTTAAACTAAAAGTTGCCCTGGGGAGGGAACCACAGCCTGGGGAAGGATTAGCCTTTTCTTTCCACACTATTCCCCCTCCACTCTGAAAATCTCTCCCTGAAGCTGCAATTTGGTTTTCTAGGGGTGCAATCTTATGCATGTTTAGGCAGACAAAGGTCCTACAACTCCCAACATCCCCCAGGCTGGTGGATGCTGAGAGTTGTAGGACCTTTTTCTGTCTAAACATGCATAGAATTGTAGCCTAAAACATACACAAAAGAACAGCCTTCCCCCACGTTGCAATCCTGAGCTAAATTATGCTTCCTGCAGCTGAAGTAAGTGGCTCTTTTTGTTGTTATTGCTGTTGTAGTAGTTTTAAAAGAATTCCACGCATGGGCTTCAAAGACATATAGAACATCATGCCCCATTTGTGACCAATGCATTGATTTTTAACGCCTTTTTTGTGGCTGGTGATTCCCTTTGAATTGCTACCTTTTCTTTTTAACGCTTTCTGCTGTTTCCTTTTCCTTTCAGCAAAACTTTTCTGCTCTGAAGAAAGCCAGAGGACAAGTGGCCCGGCACTTTGGAGCAAAGTTCTTACAAATGCATTCCTTCCCTACTTAATATTCCAGCTGGCCCCAAGGGAGCAGGAGGGGGCCCTGACACAAGTAAGCTCTCCTGGTCACTTCAATCTCAGTCAGAATTGATGTCTAGCATAGAAACACAACCTCTGAGGAGAGAGGAACAAAAAGGAAAGGGTGGAAAATTAAAGAGGGTTTCCGGGGGGGAAAGAGCAAATCAATGTTTATCCGGGGAACTCAAATACACACACACAACTGAGCAACCTCTTCTTACACTAAATTCACCATTTATGGAGAGCCAGCACACACAAAAACAAACCCAAAGAATCAAAGTCAGCGTAACATAGCATTAATTGACCTACATTTGATCCACAGCCTGCCATTTTTGCCTCTTCTAAAATTCTTGCAACGTTCTTAAGGATCAGTTTAGTCTTAAGGGTAAAGCACTAGTCTTAAGGGTGGGTTTACCAGTACAGCCTACAACTCAAAAAGCAAGAATTCTCATTGGCTGAAACCCAATGGCGGTTTCGGTGGTCTTTGGAGCTGGCTGCTTTGTAATTGGCTCAGAGTTCTGATACATTTCTTATAGTCAGAATATGAGAATGACCATGGAACCTCCTATATCATTGCAGTGTGGCAGAAGAACACATGTTATTATGAGCTGGATGCGAAGTTCACAAACTGGCTTCCACTACGATTGGTTGGTTTTAATAACGTTGTCCAAGCACGGGTCATCATTTGAACCAGGGACCAAACCTCCAAACCAGTTTTGGATTCAGGGCCAGCCCTACCATAAGACAGAGTGAGGCAGCCATCTCAGGCGTCTGATTGGGGATACGATTAAAGGGCAGCAAATTCTGAGTTCTTATTTATTGTTGTTGTTGTTGTATTTTTACTGCCAGAGATGAGGAGCAATACTTGTGGGATTTTCTGCCTCAGGTGCAAAAATAACTTGACCAGCCTAGGGTGATATGACTTGCTGCAGGAGGAAAACAAAACTTGCTTATTCTGCCTCAAGCCCCAAAATGCCTTAGCCTGATGTTTCCATTTAAGAGCTGCCTCATCTCTGAATCTGGGATGAAGGGGAAGGTCTTTCCAGTGAGATGACAGAGCAAAATCCAGATTCCAATGTCTTTCATATTAGAAGTATGCAGTGCAATCGTACTTGTGGAATCAGGGTTGCAACATCTATGGCACAAGCCTATGCATGCGTAGACAGAAGTAAGTCCTACCACTCCCAACATTTCCCAGCGAGCATTTAAAACATTTTGAGCAACTAAAATAAGCAGATTTAAAAAATAATAATACCCATGAATCTTGGAAACGGCAGGCACTGCCTTAGAAGAGAACATTCCCCTATGTGTGAGAGAAGATCAAAGGCCCTCTACAAATGCTTGCTGACCAACATGTATGCGTGCATCATCTAGAAACAAAGGAACCATATAGATTCCTTTAGACAGCCTTCCTCAACCTGGGGTGCTCCAGATGTGTTGGACTGCAGGCTGGGGCATTCTGGGAGTTGTAGTCCAACACATCTGGAGCGCCCCAGGTTGAGGAAGGGTGCTTTAGAAGCATTTTAAATAAACATTTATGCACACTGAATTGCTTAAAAAAATCAATTAAATCTCATGCAGTTGACAGATTAAGAAGACTTCTTTAACTGGGAGACAAGCCCCACTTTGAAGTCCCATTGTGCGGTACTGTTGCTTGGAGCAAGTTATTTCCTAGTAAAGGTGCTTCGGGTTGCAGCCTTAACTGAACTGAGTGGGACGTATTCAGTAAACATTACTGGAGATCAACAGTACAGCTGCAACCTGAAACACACTAACACTGCAATCCTACACAGGTCTATTCAGAAGTAAGTCCCATTAATTTCAATGAGGCTTACTTCCAAGTAAGTGGGTGTAGGATTGGAGCCTTAGCTGTTAAATGGGAGAAACATGGTTAAGATCACACTGCCTGCACTGTAGTAGTAGTAGCAGTAGTAGCAATTAATAGGGTGTCCATATGAAAAGGAGGACAGGGCTCCTGTATCCTTAACAGTTGCATTGAAAAGGGAATTTCAGCAGGTGTCATTTGTATATATGGAGAACCTGGTGAAATTCCCTCTTCATCACAACAGTTAAAGTTGCAGGAGCTATACTAGAGTGACCAGATTTAAAAGCGGGCAGGGCACCTGCAGCTTTAACTGGTGTGGTGAAGAGGAAATTTCACCAGGTTCTCCATATATACAAATGACACCTGATGAAATTCCCTTTTCAATACAACTGTTAAAGATACCGGAGCTCTGTCCTCCTTTTCATATGGTCACCCTAATATTATCATCAACGTCGTCATCACATCTTCCCTTCTTTTCCATCATCAATACTTTCCTAAGTTGACTGCTCTGAGCAAAAGCTGGACAGACAAGCAAGCCCAGGCTGTCATTCTCAAGTAGAAATCAAACCTGTGCAATCATCACTTCCTATGTCTGCATGGGAATCTTGACAATCACCTCTAGCAACCAATCCCCTATTTTCCACCAGATGCAGGCAAGTCCAGTGTCAAATGCAGCCCAGGAAAATTGCAGCCGCTGGCCAAATTTCAGCTAGCTACCCTGCTTCATTAAAAGCTCAAAGAGGGAGGGGGAATTGCTTGTAAACAAGGCAACTTCCATGACTCATAGCCCAATCCAGAAACTAGTGTAACGAAAATACTGGTGTTGGGGCTAAGGCTGTAATCCTGCACACACTCACTTGGGAGTCCTGTTCCTTGCCTACCACCTGTGCATTTCACATAAAGTTGGAGACAAATCTGCGACAAAAGTGGATTAGTCCTAGGCAATCTGGTGCCCTCCAGATGTTTTTAACTATAACTCCCATTATCGCTCACCCAAATTGACAAGCAGGCTGGGGTGATGGGAAGTGTAGTCCAAAACACCTGAAGGTTGCACTGTAACCCACCCATGTGAGTCTTCACCTCCTCCTCCACCTTCCATCTAAATATATGCAGCCTTTATGACTTCAACATCATTGGCCTTCCCCACCACTGCATCCAAACCTGCTTTGAGCAGCATCTTGCCTGATGAAGAGATCTGAAGATCTCGAAAGCTTGCACTCAACATTGTGCATTTTTGGTTGGCCCTAATAAACTACATTACATAAAGTTATTAAATAAAGATATGGCTACTGAGTTCAGTGAGACTTCTGAGTAAATATGCCAGGGATGGAGTTGCACAACTGCACCCCCTAAACATAATAGCTTAGAAGAAAGCCCCATTGAAATAGCTTCCAAATACTGTTAGTATTTGGATCAGCCAGTAGGGTGGGATTCTGGGTATCTCAGTATTATTTTTTATTACATTATTTGACAGCAAGATTAAAAATGAGGTGCAAAGCTGTGATCCAGTGTAACTTACATGGGAGTAAACCCATTGAATTCCATGGGAATAAGCATGCAAAGGATGGGGCTGAACATAGCCTAGAACACTGACCAAAGTGAGATGTGGGACTTTGGGATTCCCTCTTCAAGTACAAAGCTGATAGAGCACCATTGAGCAAGTCACAATTCCTTGATTTAGCTCACCTTTCCTTCCATAGGGAAAAAGCAAGATACATACATACACACACACTAAGAAGTGTATAGCTGGTAGACGAAACTAAGGGAAACTCCAGGTTAAAGAACTGGGAT
The DNA here is from genome assembly GCF_023053635.1 of Elgaria multicarinata webbii. Taxonomy (NCBI): domain Eukaryota; kingdom Metazoa; phylum Chordata; class Lepidosauria; order Squamata; family Anguidae; genus Elgaria; species Elgaria multicarinata. The sequence continues at coordinate 75,013,971 of NC_086180.1, read as the reverse complement.
ATGAACTAGCTTAAATCATTTCTCATTACACCTTTTCTATGTAACAAAAGGTTCTCCCAGTTCATCTCTTTCATGCTTCTTCTTTTGCCCTACAAAGCAAGGAGCCTGTGGTGATAGACATGGCTTTGAAGAATGGAAGACAATTTACTTGACACAGTAAGATTCCTGGGCTGAGACCCCCTCACACCCCCCCATTTCTTCGACAGGGGTAGGCAACCTGATACCCTCCAGATGTTTTGGACTACAACTCCCAGAATCCCCTACCCACTGGCCTCACTGGGAGTTGTAGTTCAAAACATCTGGGGGGCACCTGGTTGCCTACCCCTTTCATACTCCATGTACTGTCATTTTTCTTCCCAGGACCTCATGGGCTCTCTGTGCCTTGCACCATCACTTCACAACAACACCCCCCAGGTCTCTCCAATAAAAGTCCCGGGTCTTGATCCACTGTAAACATTAACTAGAAGATGATCCCTGCTGCCAAAACCAGCTGGGCCTGCGGATCAAGATACAGTGGAAGGGGTTGGAGTCCTTTGCCATATTTTCAAGAAATTAAAGGATTTGGGGTGGTCAGGCCTTAGTTTTCAGATTTCCTTATGGTGGACTGTTCCCCGCCTTGATCGGAGTGGAGAGGCGGGCAAGAAATAAAATTATTATTATTATTATTATTATTATTATTATTATTGAAAAAGAGGACCCACTCAGTGGAGGCGGGTGGCTCCGTTTTCGGTGGGGCTGTGAATCCATTTTGGGTTTCGGTCAGAACTGGCCAGAGCTCTAAAGGAGCTGCCCAAGATGCTGAATAGGGTTCAACGCCTTGGACAACTCCTTTAGAGTTCTGGCTGGTTCTGTCCGAAACCCAGAATGGATTCACAGCCCCACCGAAACCGGAGCCATCCGCCTCCCCTGGTCCCACTTCCCCTCAGCAGATAATTCAGGCGTTTAACCTAAATCTAACGCCTCGAATTCGCGACCCTTCTCCCCAAGGTCAGCGATCCGATCCAAAGCAAATGTGCTCTCGGCCGGCGGCGGTGGGGGCCGCGACCCTTCCTCGTATACCAGCTTCTCTCCCCGGCTGACGTTCCTCCGGGCTGGGAGATCCAGCCGGGCAGAAGCGCCGACCGACCGGCCGCCGCGCTCCGCGCCTTCTGGACCGCTGGCGCTGTGGATGGGAAAGAGCCCTCGGCGTGCGCTCGCTCGCGCGCTGGAGCGTCCCCGGCTTTGCCCGAGAACCCCGTGCTGGAGCAGTGCTGCTTCCCGGGCTTGGCCACGGCGGGGGAAGAAGAGCAGCAGCCCGCCAGCGACGCCGCCCGCCCCCAAAGCTCCGGCTCCCAGCTCGCCCCCTCTCCGCGTCCACCCAGGATCCGTTTGGCAGCTGGACGGCTCGAAACGAGTCCTGAAGGCGCGAAGCCACGACGGCGGGCTCGAGAACTCTTGGCCACGGCGACCCTTCCGCCCATCGCTCCGGAGCCCTGGGGGAACACGCGCCGGGGCTTTGCGGGCAGGCGCCCGCTCGGCTGGCATCCTCTGGGGCGCAGCCGTTCGGCCGCCGCGCTCCCCAATCAAACACACGTCTTTGGGGAGGGCTGGGTGGGAAGGCGTTAAGTGTTTGAAAAGAAAGACGGCCCGACGCGTAAAACAGCCGCAGAAGATCCTCACCTGGCTCTTCCTTGGCTCCAGATCCTGAAATGATCACAAAGAGGGGGCTTGAAGCAGGAGGGCCGGTGGCTGGCGGGAAGCGGGGCGGCGAAGAGGACGGACCCGCTGCCTTTTGCCCGCCACAGATCCCGAAGAGTGGCGAAGGGAGCAGGAGGCGGCCCCGTGGAAGCTGAACTCCACCTTAGCAGCCCCACTATCACATGGTGTGCGGCGAGGAATGTGCAGATCCCAGCGCACGCCCGTCACCTTTAAACTACACATCTGGAGGTGGGTTGCCTAGTAATTCTGGAAGAAATGTAATTAAGTATTGGAAGTGCAGCAAGGGGTGGGGATGCGCCGGGAAGAGCTCTCGGGAGTGGGAGACAGTGGCGTCTAAAGGGTTGTGCAATCCGGATTCGGTTGGCGTCTTGAATTGCGAGTGAGCGAGCGCCACCTCGTGGCCAGAGCCCGGCACTACTGGGTCATTCCCTGCGCGTGTGCTTATGTAAAATGGTCATTAGCGCCAGGAAGGCTGCACGGACGTCGATTGACGTCTAGAAGCGTTGCGGGTAGGTCTCCTTTATTGATCTTATTTGAAATGCTTGGAGTTGCTGGGTTTGTTTTTCCCCCTAATGAGAAAGTTCGACTGAGTGAGATACTCAAACGTGTTTTTCTGTTTAATAAACGTTGCCTGTTTATGTAAAAGCCAAAGAAAATCAAAAACTTATCAACCTCTCACTTCTAAAATTAAGTCACTCAGGACGCAATCCTATCAATTGCGGCCTCGGTGATTGGAAGCCCCTGAACTCGGAGGAGCCTGATCATCCAGTGCAAAGGAGGAAGAACCGAGAAGGTGATTTTTGCCTTCCCAGATTTCGCTAGATGGGCTTTTTGTGTGTGTGCGCGTGTGTGCAATTTTGCCCTCCAGATTTCGCTAGATGGGCTTTTTATTATTGTGAAAGCACTTCAGAGGAGGAGGAAAGGAGGCTGGAGGAGACGTGGGATAAATAATATCCTGGCCTCTCCATGACACCCATTTCCCTTTTTCCGAGGTCACTTTTTCAATCTTGGAGGGCAGCATGTTTCTTTCCGTGCTGTCTGCAAAGGGGTGGGTGAGGAGAGTCAGATCTCCAACTCCCCCTTCTGAGGTCAAAGTGCTGTCTCTGACCTCGGAGGGTTTTTATGAGCAATCCTATGGTCCCTGGAATGCTTGCCCAGGGACCACAGGATTGCTCCTTAAGGGTAAAATTCTATGCATGAGCGTGTAGTGCAGAGCGGTAAAGCAGCAGTTTCTGCAGCTGAAACTCTCCCCATGGCCTGAGTTCGATCCCAGCGGAAGCTGGTTTCAGACAGCCGGCTCGGGTCGACTCAGCCTTCCATCCTCCCGAGGTTGGTAAAATGAGTACCCAGTTAGCTGGGGGAAAGGTAATAATGGCCGGGGAAGGCAACGGCAAACCACCCCGCTATAAGGCCTGCCAAGAAAATGTCAGCGAAAGCTGGCGTTCCTCCAAGAGTCAGTAATGACTCAGTGCTTGCACGAGAGGTTCCTTTCCTTTCCTTAGACAGAAAAAAGTCCTATAACTCCCAGCATTCCCCAGCTGCCCATTTAAGACCAGGGAGGCCACTCAAAGACCACTCAAAAATACTTGGTATTGCAACAGGGAGCAACATACAAAAAAATCCCCCCCTCACCCCAGTTTGTGAGGATTGCTGCTAAGCTCAGAGGAACAGGGAATTCTGAGAGGGGAACAGATTAGCAGCCTTACTAATCAAAAGTGACGGGGCTGAGCCCCCGCACACCCTGATTTCACTCCACCACTGATCCTATATTCACATCACGCAAATAACTGGAGATACGCAGCCACCATATCCAACACATGCTCAGCCGGGGGAGAACCAGGGGAAACACAACCAGAAAACAAGAAATTGACAGACAGACTTCCAGCATTACTAAAATCACCTCCACTGCTGACCAACCAGGAACTGTACCAGTGATGACACCCACATGTCCCCAAACACAGGGGCAGCCAATGAACATTCTGGAATGGCAGGGACAAGGACACCCAGCACTCACACACACACTTGCATTTACACACACGGAGCACACAAGCTGCCACACCACGGCCACTCCATTAACCTCAATGGCACAGGCAGGACCTTCAGCCCCCGGGCATCCCTAGAAGCAGGGGTTCTCATAACCACTGTTTTATGAGTATCACACACATGGAGGGGAAGAAGACACAGACACAGCATAGTTCCCTGGGCAGTAAAGGCATTATTAAGAAGCAATTTATGGCAAAATCCTATGCAAGATTAGCCAGAGGAAAAAAAGTCCTACAACTCCCAGCATTTCCAGCCATAATCAACATAAAATTTGCATGTGCTTATTTATATCTTTAGATGCAAATACAGAAATAATTACTATGATGTATTTAAATTTCACAGAAGGCAACACCAGCCAATTCATTTCTCATCCAAATTACTTCGAATAAAACCAATTCTTCAGTTAATTTACACCCTGCCACAGTCCATCCCAAATCATTAGTTCCTCTTTCAATTACAGTTCATTTGTTCTCAATCTTTTTCTTCTTGGAAGAACTTTGCCTCCATGCCCTGCAATTAAGCTTAGAAGAAAAGTGTGCATCAGTATCAATGGAAGTTCCCCCGCCCCCTCTAAATTTTGTTGCCATGCAGTGGGAGACAGGGAGCAGTGTTTGGGGGGCGGGGAGATGGTCCAGCATGTGGGGAGGGGAGAGTTAACCCTTCTTTTCCCATTGCAATCCCCCTTGAAAATTGCTCCCTGCACGGCAATGAAAGCAAGGAAGAAATCTTCCATTGGCATCAATGGACACTCGGGGCTCTGGAGAATAGGAGCTTCATCACACCAGCATTATACTGTGCAATCACTGCGAACTGCGTGCAAAGGACTCCAAAGTTTTCCAGCTTATAATCTGCTTTTATTGTGAAATACTCTGAAATTTCCCAGTTTAAAATCTGCTTTGACTGTGTACTCCCATGCATCCTGTTTTAATTGTGCTATAAAGGGAAAATACCCACCATATTTTGCTACTAGTTTTTGAGCGAATCAATTTGTTGTTTTCTGAGCGGCCACTGGGGCACAGGAACAGGATTTGATATGTTTAAAGAAAAATTAAACAAATGCTTACATCTGTGTAAACTTTAAAAATAAAGACATCAAAATTGGCCCAGTAATAGATATTAAGGAGAGCTTTAAGCATACTAGATTTGAATTGGATTGGGTCATCCATTGATTTTTTATGATTTTTTTTACATTTCCCCCCTTAAACCCTTTGCAAAGGATTTTATGAGCGCTACTGCCCAAGGTGTGATTTAACAACAACAACAACGCTGAGAGCTTAGCGCTGTAGGGGATAATTCGAGGGAAACAGGTACGTGGGAGGAAGCTCTAAATCTGGGTTCCTAGGAAATAGGTTCAGGCCTAGTAACAACCCTTCTGGAACAAGATTAAATGTTGTAAACTGCCCAGAGAGCTTCGGCTGTGGGGCGGTATATAAATGTAATTAAATAAATAAATAAATAAATAAGATTTCAAGACCCACCCAGGGAGGAAATGAACCTTTTCCCAAGCAACCAAGCCCAGACACACACCAACAGCTTTGAGAGCCAGTAGTTTACTGCATAGGACAAGGAACTGGGAAGCGGGAAACTGGAATTTGAATCTCACTTTTTGCATGCTTGGTTAAAATGAAATAAAATCAATCATGCCAGGAGTAAAAGAGAGAAAGCTCCTGGTTACTTGACTTCACACTGCAAGCTCCACTGAGCATCCCCCTAAACACTCTGCCCTAGCAGTAAGCAGGAATCATACACATCATGGGGCATCTGTCTACCCTGCCCTACCCCCAGCCTCAGCATCTGGTGGTAGATGCCAGGAACTCCAGGTTGCAGGAGAAGCCCTCATGGATTGAAAGTGCTCCCATTTTACCTGTGGCAGTGGGAGGGTTTCAATCCAGGGTATGACCCTCACACGGGGAAAGATAGGGAGGACCCCCACACATCCAGGTCTACCTGAGCCAATTGGGATGAGTGCTACTTGAACCAATAGTCTGGTTTCTACATGAGCCCACCCCTCCCCAAACACGTTCATGCATCTGATGAAGTGGACAAGTGTCCAGGAAAGCTTATGCCAGATTAATTTGGTTAGCCTTTAAATTGTCACAAGACTCTGTTCAAGCATGGTTCGGAACAACCCCTACAAAGAGCCTCCGTTGTTGCTGGTTGTGGACACAAGGCTGTCCAGGAGTCCATTGGTCATCCCTAATAAGATCTATGGAAGTTCATGAAGGAGAAATGTAGGACATACCTGAAATTGTTTGTGCAAACACCAATTCAAAAACTTGATTCTGACACACAGGAAGCAAGAGACCAGAACTTGCTTATTGATGGCTCTTACTTTAAAGCTGCAAGCCTGAAGAAATATAACATGGTTTTTTAGAAATATATAATAGATGAAAGCCCCTTGCTTTGTAGCTGTTGGGGTGGGCTTCAGCTCAGGGCCAGCTTGTCAAATCAAAATGCCAGATGAATGTTGAGAATAATGATTAGTCATACCCTCAACAGGCCTGCACGCAGCTGATAGATGCTGCAGCAATGATAGGACTGTTGATTAAACAATAACTAAGGAAGGAAATAAAATGTCAAGTTGACCGTGGTGTTAACACAGAAGTGGCGAACGAAGATCATCATCATATGGGCCAAGCCATGACTGGCGAGGGCATTTCAGCCACCCAGCGTTTCTTATCTGGGCGTGGCAAACTGCACTGCCAAAAGTCTCTCTTCTAGCTCCATCACATCTAGGTAGAAACGCGTGGCTCCTGTCGCTTCTCCGTCGTCCCACCAACGTTGCTTCCTGAAAACAGGAAGTAACGAGGCCCATTCAGTCTGGCAGGAGAGAGCAGCCACCGGACTTTTTCTGGGGCGGGGCGGAGGTGGTGTTGCAGCGCAAGGAAGGCCAGAAGACAAGAGAGAGGCAGATGACGTCATGTGAGCAATCCGTAAGTGTCCAGGAACACACGTGCAGTAAAACGCTTGTCAGATGGAGCTCTTCTACACAACTGGTAAAAAGCACCGAGGCCCTTTCCTCTTTTGCATCGGTTCGCCCTGTTTAGACTACAAGCTCTATCAGACTGGGGGTTAACACGCTCCCTACCTTCGCTTCTCTGCCTGTGTTTTTGTTCCTCGGTTACTTCCTCTTTTCAAAAGAGGAAGTACAGAATGAGCACGAGGCCCATTGAGTCCGCCGTTCTAATGGCGCTGCTTCTTCTGCACACAGCAGGAGAGAGCAGCAATGCAGAGTTTTAAAAAAACATTGGACTTAATGAGGATGGTTTTTTTGTCACACAAGGAAGGCCAGAAGGGGCACAGGAGGCAGACGCCATCATGTGAGGGACTTGAGCAAACTCCGTGAGTGCCCAGTAACAAGCATGCAATAAAACGCTCATCGGATGGAGCTTTTAATGCAGTTACTTGCACATCAGGGAGAAGTTTTGAATAACTAAAGCCCAAGTAACTTCATTGCTGCCTTAGTATCAAGCAGAGTATGATCATTATTCTCCTAAAAACTCACCGGTGCTTCCTCAGAAGCTATTGCCAGTGGAGCCAAACTCCTTGTGGGTCCCTGTTATAGGCATCATGTTAATCCCTACTTGTTTGGTCTGAAGTGGCTCCCAATTAACCTCCAAGCAAAATTCAAAGTAGTTGTCAGGGTCTGGGGCGTGGGCAGCAAGGCCTCAGCGCAGGAACACCAGGGCCAAGATGGATGGCAGTGGAACCAGCAACAGAGTCCAGGCAGGGCCAGAGGCGAAGGGCAAGGTCCAGAAGCAAGCAGGGTTCAGAGCCCAAAGACAGAACAGAATCCAAGCAGGGCCAGAGGCAAAAGGCATGGTCCAGAGACAAGCAGGGTCCAAAGTTCAGAGTTCAGGAGCAACAGGGTTCAAGCAGAGCCAGAGGTGAAAGGCATGGTCAAGCACAGTCGGGCGTGAGGAATGGGCTACAGGAGACCATGTTGCTGTGGCAAAGGCTGCAGTGGAAATGCCGTTCTTATATAGCCCTTCTCTGGCTGCTCCCAGCTGGTTTGTATCAGCCCATCTAGGAGTGCTTGTGATATGGGCCTGGGTCCTGCAACTACTCTGCAGCTGGCAAGGTGCATTATGGCCACCAGGTGGTGCTGCATGACAGATCCTGACAGTAGTGATGATTGCCTCTAAAGACCTAAACTACCGCTTGGGTTAAAGATTTCTTAAGGACTGCTTTCTCCCATACAAACCCACCTGCTTTTTGAGATCTTCAGCAGAAAGCTTGTTTCGTGTCCTGCTATCATCATGACAGCCTTTTCGGTGGTGGCCCCTAGGTTGTGGAACTCCCTTCCCCTGGAGACTTATGGTCCCACACCACTGAAGACCTTTAGATCTTCTTTCAATACTTTTAGATTTGTCATGCCTTTCCTCTTGATCTCAGTTTGGTGCTGCCCTAGTTTTCTGCTGTATTTCTGTTGCATTGTTTATAGCAGGCGTTGCTTTGCTGCTGCTCTGACTTCGGCATATATAGTTGATTTTGGATTTTATATGTTTTATGTTTGTTGTTTATTACATTTTTATATCACCCCATAGCTGAAGTTCTCTGGGCAGTTTACAACAAATAAAAGCATTAAAACAATATGCAAAATTTAAAACATAAAACACACACAACAGGCAGTATTCACAGCGACAATATGCATATTAATGAAACCTACTGTGAAAGTCTTTGGGTGGAAAAGGGGCCTAGAAATAGAAATAAACAGATAAATAAACATTTGTAACTATATTACTTTCATTCATCTTGAAGTATTACTTTGTGATCAGTTGTGTAGTACCAAGAGGACATAACCGGATCAGACCAAGGGTCCATCTTATCTCAGCCTTATGTTCAAACAACCAGTTACCTATGGGGAACCCCCGAGCAGGACATGAGGGCAAGAGCTTGGGTTCCTTCAGCAACTGGTGTACATAGGATACTGCCTCTGGTACTGTAGCAGATCACCATTAAGACTAGTAGCCATTAATAGCCTTATCCTCCATGAATATGTCTAGCCCTCTTATAAAGCCATTCAAATTGGTGAAGATCTCTACAACTTGTGGTAGCAAATTCCATAACTATGCACTGTGTGAAGAAGTACTTCTTTTTTCTGTTCTGAATTTCCCAACAAACAGCTTGATGGGATGACCTCGGGTTCTAGTATTATGAGAGAGGCCTGCCCACTTTCTCCACATGTGTACATGTGGAGTTGCTCTAGCCCCTTGATCATTTTAATTTCCCTTTACTGCACTTTCTCCAATGCGACAATATTCTAACTTAGGTGTAGTGACCAGAACTGTATTCTAAGGGCCTTGCTAGACCTCCCTTATAATCCTTCTGGGAGTCGGGGCGACGGTGCGCTACAGCTAGTGCGCGCCATCGCCCTCTTCCAGACGTAACACGCGACGGGGCAAGGGGAAGCCCTGTTGCGTCGGCCGTTTTGTTTGGAAGTTAAAGGGCCATGTGCGCCGGAGCACCGCGGAGAAGGTAAGTGGGTTTTTTTTTAAAAAAATAAAGGCCCCCCTGCTCCCCCTGCCCCTGATACCCCCCCATAATTCCTGATGTCCCCCCTGCCGGCTCACTCGCCTGTCCTCCCCCATGCCCAATGCCCTGTCCCCCATCCTTCTTCCCCCCCGCTTGCCATCCCTGATGCCCACTCTTCTTCCCTCGCCCCCCGCTTGCCATCCCCGATGCCCGCTCTTCTTCCCTCACCCCCCGCTTGCCATCCCCGATGCCCGTGCCTGCTCTTCCCCCCGCTTGCTATCCCCGATGCCCGCTCTTCTTCCCTCGCCCCCGCTTGCCATCCCCGATGCCCACTCTTCTTCCCTCGCCCCCCGCTTGCCATCCCCGATGCCCGCTCTTCTTCCCTCACCCCCCGCTTGCCATCCCCGATGCCCGTGCCTGCTCTTCCCCCCGCTTGCTATCCCCGATGCCCGCTCTTCTTCCCTCGCCCCCACTTGCCATCCCCAATGTCCGCTCTTCTCCTGCCCGCCCCCGCTTGCCATCCCCGATGCCCGTGCCTGCTCTTCCCCCCCACTTGCCATCCACGATGCCCGCTCTTCTTCCCTCGCCCCCCGCTTGCCATCCCCGATGCCCGCTCTTCCCCTGCCCGGCCCCGCTTGCCATCCACGATGCCTGCTCTTCTTCCCTCGCCCCCTGCTTGCCAGGCCCGATGCCCGCTCTTCCCCCTCCTCTCCTGCCGGGTCCGGCCTTCCCCCGTGGCCCCTATCTCCTCCCCGGGATCCCCCCAGCCCGATTGCTGTGCCCAGTCCGTGGCTTCTCCCGGCTACTCGCGAGTAAGCGAGCAGCCGCAAAAAGCCATGGACCGTTCTAGATGTTGCGCAGCCCCGGCCTCAGGCCGGGGCTGCGGAAAAACCAGGCCATAAGCAAATCCGCTTATGCCGGGTTAAGGCAGGTTTTAGCGCAGCCTGACCCCAGATTCCCCTGTGCGTCATCTGGATGCACAGGAGGGAAACCGGGCCTCACACCGCGCTAACGCCTGGTCTAGCAACGGCCCAAGTGTGGATGCACTGTGGATTTGTATAAGGGCATTATGATATTGGCAGTTTTATTTTTGATTCCTTTCTTAATTATTCCTAACATGGCATTTGCCTTTTTTGCAGCAGCTGCACACTGGGTGATCATTCTCATCAAGCTGTCCACCACAACCCCAAGATCTCTTTTTTATTAGCAGGGATGATGACTATGGCCAGGTTTGGAGGATCAGCAGGGGAAACAATGCAGGAGGGATGGTTTTCCCTGCCCCTGCACATGCCGGTCACACAACTGACATTTCCCTAATTACCCGCGCCACGTTGCAAGTTGCTGTGTTGTCCAAACATGGCGCATGGCAGGGATAGCTTTTTACCCATCTACAACCCAAGTCTTGCAGTAGGGGTTGTGGAGTGTATGAGAAGCTACCACAGCTGCGCTGCTTGCTGGGTTCAGATGACACAGCAACCCATGACATAGTGTGGGTAATTTGAGAAATGCCAGCCATGCACACATGAGGGGGGGCATTATCTCTGCTCCCCCTTTCAGAATTCCCTGTTCCCTCTGAGCTTAATTTAAATCCTCATAGCAACTGGAGGAGGGGAAATAAATTTCCCAGCACAAATATATTGTTCCCTGTTGCAGTGCGGAGTGCTTTGGGGTAGCCTGGTCTTGAATGAGCAATGAAGACCCATTCACTTCTGGTGGAGATGAAACTGCTAGAACCAGTTTGTTGATATGGATCAACACAACTGCCTGGATTTTTGGATTCTCCCTGTGGAGATCTGGCTAGAGGCACTGTCAAAATGTACTACTGCCCCACTGTCTGTGATATGAGCTATGTTCACCTACACCCACACCCACCCTTTCCATTTCTTTATGCCACCAAATGGCAGAATTGGGCAGGCAGGCTAATATTATACATATATACTCTTATGCTAAAAAAAAAAAAGATGTCCCACTGATTCTGTGGTACTTACTCCTAAAGACATTTACAGCCATGTAGAGCAATCCTTACTCAGAAGTACTGTATTTGATGGGGCTTACTCCCGGGAAAGTCTGGCTAAGATTGTACCCCTCATTAAACTGGACTTTTGAAATTTCTGCTGAAAAGTACCAAATAATAAAATACGCATTGTGGTTTGGAAAACCAAACAGATCAAGGCTATATTGCTCTACCCTAAGTATTAAAGGAACATTGAAATAGCTTTGTAGTCAATGTTTTCTGTGCATTAAAAATCCCTTACCAAACAGGTCACTGCCTATTGACTTGCCAACTTCAGCTATAAAATGTAGTTTGAAAGTTTATTGAGTAGAGTACATTATTGGTTTTTTGGTTGTTGTTGTTGTTTTCTGAAACACCTAGGGGGAAAAATAAAACCCTTCAAATTCTAATCAAGAATTGTTCCTTTTTTTTTTCAAATCCCCAGATCTTTCCTTGTGAAGTGGGCACTCTATCACATATATGGGGGAGGGCGGGTGGGTTGTATTCCATAATGACTAACAATGCCTGCCTGCAAAAGTGTTTCGTCAGAAGTAACTCCTAGTGAGTTCAACGGGGCTTATTCCTAGGTGAGTGGGTATAAGATTGCAGCCTAAGAGAAGTTCTCTGTGGGTGGAATCCAACTCTTAGTCACAGGCGCATTGATGTCCGTGGCACATATAGGAGCTGCACTGGAACTTCAGTAGTGGCTTTTTGAAGGCTGCAAAACCCTGCACTTGGATAGGCCTGAAAACTGCTGGGGCTATTTTCATCCCGCCCATCATAGGTTTCTTTAGATTAAGGGGAAATCGTGTTACCTTGCTGAGGCTTTGCTTCCTGCTTCTCTTGCGCATGACACGGGCAGAGAGGGGCAACCACATGGTCTATAATTGAGAACTTCCCCTCCACTCGGTGCTCACACCCTTGAATGGGACAGCACCCTCTAGTGGGTGCTTTGTAGCACAACTTTGGGTGCACACAGTAGGAAATCCAACATTATTTCAGAAGAATCAGGATATCCAGGCCTTTTTTTGAACGGAATATTGGGGGGAAGGCACAGGAGACGTGCAGGAGGAAGACAATATCATCAAAATGACCCATAAACTTCCATGAGTGGCCAGTCACAAGCGTTTCTTATTTTGCTTGTATGAAGAACCACCTTGTGCTTGTTTGTACCCTACTGTTATAGAAGGCAACTGGTACTTCCATATTACTCACAGAACATTTCACAGACAGTGCCCAGTCTTACGTGTGTCTCTGTGTTTACTACATCCAGCCCTGTCAAATGCTGTACCCGTAATGGACAATCCTACGTTGTGTAACACTCTCACCAAAGAGATCTGCCTTTGTGGTGTGCAGTGAAGGCTTTATCTTTTTGGGAAGCAGTTCATTTAACGTAACACAATTCCACTTCTCCCACCAGTGTAACGCATGTGCAGTCCACTTGAAGTGGTGGGAGGTTTCAAGGATTCCAGGGCTTATCTGGAGGGGAGTGGCCCAAAGCTCAGTGTAATAGAGCACATGTTTTGCATGCAGAAGGTCCCAGGTTTGACCCCCAGTTTCTCCAGGTAGGGCAAGGAAAAGAATCCTGCCTGAAACCCTGGAGAGCTGCTGTTAGTCAGTGTTGACAGTACTGGGCCCAGATGGCTTGACATTGTGCATCATCACACAGGGGGAAATTGTGTTTGCTTACCATCGCTTCTCTGCCCACACATTTGTCCCTCATTACTTCCTGTTTTGAAAGAGGAAGTAAACAACTTGCACATGGCCCATTCAGTGGGCCATTTTGATCCCACTGCTTCTCCTGCACACAGCAGGAGATAGTGGCAACTTCCATCTTTAAAAATAAGTCAGACTTATATGACACAAGGTATAGATCTGGCCACAGACTGCCTGATTCCCACCATCACCACCTTGGTTCCCCCTCCCTCCCTTTGTCTAATGGGAAGAAGAAAAGATGTTACTGGTCATCTGCTGTCTGTTGTGAGGCACCACAGCACTATTCTCAGGGCATCATACTGATGTCTACTTACTGAAAATTACAAGAATTACAGGAGTTGGAAGGGGACCTGTGTGGGCATCTTGCCCAACCCATAACAATATTAAGAACATAAGGAGAGCCCTGCTGGATCAGACCAAGGGCCCATCTAGTCCAGCACTCTGTTCACACAGTGGCCAACCAGCCATCGACCAAGGATGAACAAGCAGGACATGGTGCAACAGCACCCTCCCACCCATGTTCCTCAGCAACTGGTGCACACTGATGGTGCTATATAAATAAATAATAATAAATAATAACAGGCTTACTGCCTTAAATACTGGAAATAGCACACAACCATCAGGACTAGTAGCCATTGATAGCCTTCACCTCCAGGAATTGATCCAACCCCCTTTTAAAGCCATCCAATTTGGTGGCCATCACTACATCTTGTGGTAGTGAGTTCCATAATTTAACTATATGCTGTGTGAAGAAGTACATCCTTTTATTTGTCCTGGATCTCCCACCAATCAGCTTCATGGGATGACCCCGGGTTCTAGTATTTTGAGAGAGGCCTATCCACATTCTCCACACCATGCATAATTTTGTACATCTCTATCATGTCTCCCCTTAGTCTCCTTTTTTCCAAGCTAAACAATCCCAGTTGATGTAACCTTCCCTCACAGGGGAGATGCTCCAGCCCCTTAATATACAACTTCTGTGACTGGTTTGTAAGTTTGCCTTTATCTATTGATTTGTTTCAGTATTCTGTCATTAATATCTATTGATTTGTTTCAGTATTCTGTCTATCCCATGGATAGGCAGGGGGTAAATATTTTGACCAACCAACCAACTGATCAATAATGCTAATTTGATAAATGCACATCTGCACACTTTCTATGCATTCTTCTCCCAAGGTCCACTTCAAAACATTAATAGGTTGGCAAGGGCAGGAGTCAAGAGGGGCGGTATAGGATAAAATGGGAGAGAAGAAAAGCATGGATGCCATCTTGACTTCCCTGTAAGAAAGGTGGGATATAAATGTAATAATAAACAGAAATGCTGAACAACTTACTAATGCATCGTGAACTCTTTCTTTCTACCCATACATCTTCCCAAATGGTGCAATAGTGGTCTTAGGTCATTTCAGCACTTGAAGCAAAATGTCACTGAATTAATCCAGTGGTGTTGAGGGCCAGCAATGGTGCAGGAGCTACTTTTCTTGGACTTGGACTTGGTCCATCCAACTCAATCTTGTTGTCTTCTCTGGCTGGCGTCAAGTTTTTCCCAGCCCTAACTGAAAATGCCCGAGGGGGGACCAGAAAGCTCCTGTACGTATACAAAGCATATGCTTGTCGTGTTCATGCCCATTCCCTCTGGCATTCACACATGCTGGCAAGTTGACATGAGACACTCATATCAGTGAGACTTCTTTTATTGAGGAAATCACACGGTAGACAAGCTTAATGGTTACAGAGTCTCCAAAACACACTTAAAGCTGAATGATGGTTAGGAAGGATGCTTTAAGCTCTTTTTTCTGAAACAATCCTTAAGGCAAACACTTGGAGGGGGGGTGAATAGGGTACGCCAATAACAGCTTTGAGCTTCTCCAGAGCCGCATGCGCTGGCTCGTCAAAGGAACATGGCCAAGCTCCTAAAACAAAGTCCCAGGAGAGGTTGCTCTGAGCCACCAGAGCCGGGCAGAGAGATCCGTCACACACTTGTCAGTCTCAGCCTACCACTACTGAGCTGATCCCGTTACCATGACTTCAGGAAAGGTTAAGCCTCAGGCCTAGGAGTCCCATCCTTCTGCTAAGGACTGTGAACTCCTTGCCATCTGAGTCTGGGCACAAACACAGAATCCACAGCATATGCAAGTCTAAGTCTATGAAAAGCCTCGCTACTTTTCATGGCACAGTTCTTAGATATCCAAAGTCCAAATAGCAAAGCGTCCATGTGCAGAGTGCTTTCGAAGTCCCAAGCAGAGATGGAATCCAAAGCAGGAGGGAGGTCAGGTGTTGCGTCGAGAGATGAAACCTAGCAAAGCTTTTTCAGCTTTGCACCAGCCTTTAAGGCCTATTCAAAGTCACTTGACAGACAGGTCCTCTGACCTGTAAACCATGCCCACGTGCCAAGAGGGCAGGATGTTACAACCCACTTCGAAGAGTGTCCCCCACCTTTTCCAAAACACTCTGAAGTTCCCAGAGAACCAGCTACTTCAAGGCCGAAGCAAAGAAGTGAACCAGCTACTTCCATGGGAACTGCTTACAGAGATGAGCTTGCAGGGAACATCTGACATTCTCAAAGCATTTCCTAATAAACCTAACCACTAGGTACAAGACCTATACCTGACAATGCTCTTGCACAGAGAACCCCTTTGGGGACTTGAATTGGCAGCTGAATGAAGAACAGTGTTCTTCCACCAATTTGGTCCCCCTGGGAAGACAAATTAAACTTTCCAGGGGTTGGGGACCGAGGGAGTGTTGTCCATATGTTAGATTTCTGAATGTTAATAATAGTATATTTCACACCAACACTCTTATCCTAAACACATTTTCTCTGAAGTAAGGCCTTTTTCTTTTCAAAGATTTCACTTTCAACTGAGCAAGCTTGGTAAAGACGGATGTGTTTTACTGTCCAGTTTGTGATTCAGCTATCATTTATACACAAGGGTCCAGCAATTGGGATGGGGCGGGTTAAGCTACTTGTCAGGAGAGAGAGCAAAACGAGTCAGCCCTAGCTTTAAGGAGAATGAAGCAGCTGCCTCAGGCAGCTAATTTGTGGTGTCAGGAAGGGGAAGCAAATGTTTAGTCAAATTTATTTATTGTTGTATTTTTATTGCCAGGGACTGGGAGGGGCAGTTGTGGATATTTTCTGCCTCAGGTGCCAAGAGTACTTGGCTAGCCTTGGCTACTATGTCCCTTGACGTGTTCAGAAGAGGGCAACCAGGATGATCAGAGGTCTAGAAACAAAGCCCTATGAAGAAGGACTGAAAGAACTGGGCATGTTTAGCCTGGAGAAGAGAAGATTGAGGGGAGACATGATAGCACTCTTCAAATACTTAAAAGGTTGTCACACAGAGGAGGGCCAGGATCTCTTCTCGATCCTCCCAGAGTGCAGGACACGGAATAACGGGCTCAAGTTAAAGGAAGCCAGATTCCAGCTGGACATCAGGAAAAACTTCCTGACTGTTAGAGCAGTGCGACGGTGGAATCAGTTACCTAGGGAGGTGGTGGGCTCTCCCACACTAGAGGCATTCAAGAGGCAGCTGGACAACCATCTGTCAGGGATGCTTTAGGGTGGATTCCTGCATTGAGCAGGGGGTTGGACTCGATGGCCTTGTAGGCCCCTTCCAACTCTGCTATTCTATGATTCTATGATTCTATGACCTTTGGGGTGGGGGGCACCATTGCCCAAGTATCTTGGGCCTGCCCAAGGGCACTTCTCCCCTGTCATTCCTGAGGCAAATCAGGAGCCAGGGCTATGCTAGTCCTGGCATTCATATATGGCATATCGAATGACACAGAGGGCAATTCATTATCTGAACTTCGTGCCAATTAGCTTCTGGGCACAATTCAAGATGATGATTTTGTTCCATAAAATCCTTAAAGGCTTGAATCTACTTATATCCTCTCATTTCTTACTCCATGACTTTTAAGCTTTCATGGCTATATATAAACAAACAACAGGCCTGTTCAGACAACATGCTAAGCCATGGTTAGGCCACTAACCCTTTTGCAACAGATGGTTAGTTTAAACCGTGGTTATGTAGCTACCATGGTTAGGAATGATTCACTGTGGTTTAGCGTGTCGTCTGAACCATATTCAAGCTGGAAGAAGATGAAAGGTGTGCTTGGTGGACGCCTTGCAACTGCAAAGCTACATTTCCATAGAGATTCACCAAAGTCAAAGCTTGGGTACCTTTGGGTACGTTTTCTTATTTTGAATGGTGAGATAGGATGAAACCAGATTCTCCCAATCAAGTCTTCAAGGGAGGTCCTTCTCTTGGTCCTGCTGCCATTGGGGCATGTTTGCTGAGGATGTCAGAGACAGTCTAGTGCCTGCCAAGGGACAATAGGTTGGCTTATTCTCTTGTCCTTCCAACAGCAGAGAAATACTGTATGTTTTTATTCAGGCCTACAACAGCAGACCTGTAAGCTGGAGGGGATCTACACTAGTATATGAAACGTTGTTTTTACAGTCATTGGACGTTTTGTTTTTGAACGATTTAAAACATAGCAGTTTTTAAAACATTTACTTACTTTTCTCTTTCCGTGGGAATGCATTCCTTTTGGCCACACTAAGAAAATAAATCCGTTTGTCATTTCCCCTCCCACTTCCTCTTCTCTCCAAGACAATCCTCCACCAGCCAGCAGCCTCCCAAAAGTGAAACTGGAAGTGGCTTGAAAGAAGAGACTTGAAAGAAAAGAACGGCTCCAACTTTGGGCGCGGAAATTACATAAACATGCCCCCCAGGAATGTGATTGGCTAATTAAGAACTACAGGAAACCCATTTAATACGATGAAATCGGCCACATTATACCAAATAGAACGACTTATTTCAGAGAAGTTCAAAATAAAAACCAGAGAACAGACAACAATAAAACGTCACAAACTATACGTCATGTGGCGAAATACTACCAAACACAACTTAAAAACGGTAAGACATGTTCTAACTTGACTAGTGTAGATCCCCTCCAGGTCTGCTGTTGAAGGGGGGTTAACTGGTTGGGTGTTGGCTTTGTCATTTATTGTTATGTTTTATGTCTCATAGTGTGTTTTAATTGCTTTGTTTTTATCTTATGTTTAATCAAGATCACTTCAATCTGTATTTTAATGTTGTTAACTGCCTTAAGTACCATTCTAGGTAGAAAGGTGGGATATACATTTAATAAATAAATGTCCCTCAAGAGCATGGATAGTCCTGTTTTGGATACATAAGTATCAACACTTATACTTGAACATCAGAAATAGAGGTAATAATAATAATAATAATAATAATAATAATAATAATAATAATAATAATAATAATAAATTTCTTACCCGCCTCTCCAATTGGATCGAGGCGGGGAACAACAGCAAGCATAAAATACATAAAATACTGATTAAAAGCATAGCATACACTGTTAAAAACATCCTAAAAGCATCCTAAAATTCTACTGGATAGGCCTGCCAGAAGAGATCAGTCTTGACAGCTTTCTTGAATGCTAGAAGACTGTCAAGCTGACGAGTCTCCTCTGGCAGGCTATTCCACAATCTGGGAGCGGCAGAAGAAAAGCTCCTCTGGGTAATAGTTGTCAGCCTAGTTTTTGTTGGCTGGAATAAATTCTTCCTAGAGGACCTGAGTGTGCGGGGCGGATTGTACGGGAGAAGGCGATCCCACAGGTAGCCTGGACCCAAACCATGTAGGGCTTTAAAGGTGATAACCAACACTTTATACTTCACCCGGAAACTAATTGGCTGCCAGTGAAGTGATTTTAAGACTGGTGTAATGTGATCACCCCTAGATGTACCTGGCTGCCATATTTTGAATATGTAATAGTTATGGTTTAGTCAATATGGGCTAATTTTAGTATGTTTTACTATATGTTCTACATTTTAATGCATATTTTTATTTTATTGATTTGATTAAAAGGTTTAGCATTATTATCTGCCCCAAACCTATTAGATGGTGCAGGAATAAAAATAAATGCATTCACTTAAAAAAGAAGTTATGCTGCAATCCTATGCACACTTACATAGGAGTAAGTCCCATTAAGCCAAGTGGGACTTAAATAAACTGGCATGGCTTTGCGCCCATACAAGATGTTCTAGAGATAGCTTATGTACACAACACTTTCTTAAATGGACAAAGAGAGGATGCTTTTAAATACCCCCCTCACTGTTTATAACAAGTACCACTTCTATTCCTTTAGCTATGGAGTAAAATCTTATTCCATTGGGGATCTCGTACCTTGGTAGAAATGCTTTGGCTCTTACAGAACGTATTAGCTAAAGTTCAGGCTGAGTTCAGCATGAAACATTCAGAAGTCCCCAAAATGCTTACTTGTAAGCATTTTTGAACTTCTAACCACTTCTCTGAGAAATGTCCCTTTAATAAAGTGCTCTCTCTCTCTCTCTCTCTCTCACACACACACACACACACACACAAATACGCACAATCGCACACACATTCACCTGCCTTGATGTCACCTGCAACAATGTCACAAACTTTTGTTTCTGTAGACCTTTGGGAAAGTACTCCTCTTTACTGGTTTGTGCATGTGAGTTCTGGTAAATAAAGCTCACAGTCATAATGGTAGAGTTCTATGGTCACCCTGGTGTACTTCAGCTAAACAAGGGCACAGAACCTCAGGCCCCAATCCGGTCCTCTGGGGTTCTTCAAATGGCCCTTTCCCTCTTTCTCCTGACTACCAATTGTTGCTGGTTTCCCAGCCCTTTTCTACTCCGAAAGGATGAAATGCTTCTCCTAAGACTCAGTTCCTGGCTGTAAGAGCTTTAAGCTAAAACATGCCTGTATTTTTTATTGCCTCCCCTTTGTCTTGAGCTGCTAAAACAGCTAGAGCTGTGTGCATGAGGCTTCTTGAAATTCTCCACCCTATTTGTAGGTAGAGGGGGGGCAATTAAACCAAATCTCTCCAGGAGGAGGAGAAATTCTTTAACAATTTCTCACAGGTAGGCATCACCATTGGCAAGGGTTGTAGAACAGCTTCTTTCTTTCTTTCTTTTCCTATCGGTTTTTGGGGGGTTTTTTTGCACTGTCACTGCAAGTGGCAACAGCATCAACTGTGCTGGCAGCCTGGACTCTATTTCGCATGCCCCATATACCTAGTATCACTCCAGGGCATCATCATCATCATCATCATCAATGTGCAGAAAATTCTGAAAAGTATCCTTTTATTTCTAAGGGGTAGGAAAAGAAAAAATGCCAGGAATCTTCTGAGAAAAACGTCTTCTGAGGAATTTTGCCTCAGCTCTAGTTGTCATTCCTCTAAGTAAAATAAACAGAAGAACCCATGAGAATTTCTCCAAACTTTCTTCTCCTTTGGATTTCTTTTTGAAAGCAATTTCTTTTCTATGAAATTGAATGAGAATGGTTGAAATTTTTGAGGGAGAAATTTTTAGCACAACACTAAAAACAACCTTCCTCAGCCTGGTGACCTCCAGATATTTTGGACCGCAACTCCCTTTTGTAATAGCTATTAGTCACTTGCTATAAATTGTTTTTGACTTTGATTACAGCTCTCATGAGATTTGAAGTCCTAAACCTTTGGAGGGCACCAGGTTGGGGAAAGTCAAGCTAAAAGCACTGTGTAACATTAATTTAATGGAAATCAGAAGGGAATCGAAATATTATTAATGCAATTCAAGCACATTTATTTTGAATCACAGAATCATAGAGTTGGAAGGGGGCCTATAAGGCCATCGAGTCCAACCCCCCCCCCTGCTCAATGCAGGAATCCACCCTAAAGCATACCTGACAGATGGTTGTCCAGCTGTTTTCTTAAATCTTATATTTTCTTTAACACAGTGCTTAGGCTATTCCTGACTATTTATTTCATTTGCTTCATTATCATGCAAGTGCTTAAAAAATTAAATCTGAAGCTGAAGGAACAGAAAATTGGTGATTCAAGACGTCTCTGTCTCTCTCCCCCTCCCACCTCCGCCATACACACAAATGAACAAGTTGCCTTTTCAAAATGATTACATAATTATGGGAAAGAGAATGGCCCTTCGTTATACTGATGAAGGAGGCGAAAAAAGTGTTACGGGAAGGCTGTTTTAAACAGGACAAAGTTCTAAGATGGATCAATCTTCTATGGCGGAACTAGCATACAACTTGCATGTAGATCATTGGAGTAATGAGCACATAGGTGTATATGCTACTGTGTGTACACACATTGGGAAATTGTTGTTGACCATGGCTTCCAGTATGTACCATTTCCATACAGGCCATTTCCATTGGAAACTCATTCTTGGTGGAATTTTGCTCATGAGCAAATAGGGCTTCTGCCTTGAGCACCAAATTCTGTGGACACCAAAATGACCCCCTGAGGGTGACTCCAGCTCCGCCCCTATGCCACCTTTCCCACCATCTGTGCCACCAGAGTGCGGCTGCCTATCCAATCACTTACGGCGAGGAATCTCTCAGAATGAATGATCTGGTGAGCTTTCTAAAGAGCCACAGCAGCTAACAAAGCCAACATGACATGCCACAACAACAGCCGTGTCCAAATGCTGCATTTGGGGTGTGTGTGTGTGTGTGTGTGTGTCCTTCCTTAAAGTGAGGCATTCTGGGTGAGGTGGCTATGAAAATTGCCTGTGCTGCCACAGATAGTCTCATGCTTTCCCACACACTGAAGGATTTAAGTGAAGTGAAAGTCTAATATACGAAGCGGGCTGAAGGATTGTTTCTCACATTAGGTGGCAAATGTATTTTAGTAAGACAACTGTCTTACTATACTTATGCATGTAGCACTTTACAGTTTTACATCAACCCTGAAAGGCAGGTCAGCATCACTATCCCCAGTTGGGAGGCTGAGGTGACCCACCTAAGGCTCCTCTTGGCTTGTATTCTTAGGCCACAGCTAGACCTAAGGTTTATCCTGGGATCATCCAGGGTTCGCCCCTGCCTGAGCACTGGATCCCCTGTGTGTCACCTAGATGAACAGGTTTGACCCCTGGACGATCCAGGGATAAACCTGAGGTCTAGCTATGGCCTTAGTCCTGATATACACATTTAGGTGGTATAGTCCTGAGGTGGTACAATGGACTGTACCACTTTAGTCTGTAGGGTGGGTGTCATATTATGTATTTTGAATAGTTATTTGAGGTGGTTTTTAAGCACACATAATTTATCTGCAGGCAGAAAGAACTAGGGCAGCACGAAGTCGGCTGGGCTAGAGTCCACTCTGCTACCTCCAGTCCCGCTTCTCCGTTATATCACAACCTCTCTAGTTTGAGCGGGGCGGGGGCAGGTTCACACATGCTCCGAAAAGGAGCCGCGAATGCCCGCGTCGTTTCCGTTTCACACGTCCAGACAGACACAAATCCTCCCCGTCGAAAGTCACGGCGCTCCCCGCACGCACATGCAACGGCGACGTGTGTGGAGCTGGAACCGCGCGAAGCGGCGAGGGGTCGTTCTCAGGGCCGCGCCGCCGGGGAGTCGTTCACGCCCTGCGGCTAAAAAGGCGGCGAGGCGCTGCTCGAGCCCGCCTTCGATTAGGGAATGGACGGCGAGAGGGCGGGAGAAGGCTGAGCTGAGACAACGACGACGACGCCGGAGGGCGAGGGGAGCGGCGCGCTGCGGTGCCTGCGTCCTTTGAGCAGGGGAAACGGAGCCAGGCGGGCGCTTGCAGTCCGCCTCCGGGTCCTGGCCGCCAATAGCCCAGGTAAGCCTTCCGGAGCGGGTGTGGTTCTCGTACCGACGCCCAAGCGCGGCGCTAGGCATTCCGCAGTCGGCTGAAGGATCTGGGCCAAAGCAGATGGATTTAAATCGGTGGCTCGCAGCAGAGTGGAGAGTAGTGGCCGCGCGGATCTTGAAAGCCCCGCTAAGGAGCTCTGAGCCAGATCGCGCTTACTCTAGAGTAAGAAGAACAGAAGACGTGGCCCTCGGCGGGACTCACGGGCCAGGGCCGCGCTTCAGCCGGGGAAAGGGCAAGAGGGTTGAGGACCCCGCAGGGGGCGCTGCCGCGGGTGTGGCCGCAAAGGGCGAGGCGCGCCGGAGCCGCCGCGCAAACGGAACGCCAGGCTGGCCGGGCGTCCGCGGGAGGCAGGGGTTGGGCTCCGGCTGGAGAAGCCGGTTTCTCGAGGCGAAGGTGTCCCGCCGCGGGCCGGGCCAGGAGTCCACGGCCGCGGCAGCAGCTCCGTCTTCGAGGGAGCGCCGCGTGCACGTGCGGGGAGAAGTTCGGCAGGCTACAGCCCGATCGGTGACATTTACGCGCAAACCTTTCGGATTCACCGCGTTGTGTGGCCTGGCGGTCCGTCTAGCGAGAGCTTCCCTTCCGTTTTTCGGTCCGCGCGCTGGCATTTTGAACGCGCTCCCATCCCTCTCCTCGCTTCTAAGCGCGGCTTGCGAGCCTACACGCGAGCGTTGATCGCAGCTGCAGAAAGAGCTATTTCGCTGGTTGTGAGTGTGCGCGTGTAAGCACATGTGTTGGACTGCAAGTCCCATCATTCCCAGGAGGCAGGATCATGTTGGAGTCCAGCACACCTGCTGGGCATTGGCGTTGGGAAAGGGTGGCATAGACCAATGGAAACCTACCGACCTGTCAGAGCTAATTTTTTGGGTTTCGCCCCTTCCCCGGCTCCCGTCCCTCCTCCGAGCCACGGGTCCTCCTCTCTGCCACGCCGTTTGTTGGTGGTGCGGAGGGGAGACTGAGAAATGGGCAGGGTGGCGTCGCAACGGCCATGCCACGGGCAGCCTCCTCCTCGCTTCTCCATCCTCAAGCATACAAAGCCAACCCTTGCCCTGCCGCAAATGCCTCTCGGTTTGTTTTGTGCAATTAAGGACTTCCAGATAATGAACAGTGGGCTTATTATTCAGCCTTGTTTGAAACAGATGTAGGAAATGATCAATAGAGTTGTTCCACCACCAGTACGGGCTCAATCCGCCCAAACTCCGCCAATTACCTCCTGCGCAACTTGGCTTACTGATGGATTGCAATTATTTATTCCTAGTTTCAGGTTTCCCCCAAGGCCAATTTAAACTCTTGTTCTTTTGTAGAAGAACAGAGAGTCTCTCTTTGATTTCTAGGAAAATCTCCCTTTGATGTAGTGGTGGAGGAACAACCGGATAATACTTTAGCTCATTGCAATCAATTTAGCTAATCTACAATTAAATGTTTTTGACAGCTTATACAGCCTCAAATACCCCTCTTATTTGTTAATAGGTCTATTAGGCTTAAGCACATTTGCTAGGGAGTAAGTCCCACTTAAATTCCCTGGAAGTTTGTTTGTTTGTTTATTTATTTATTTTATATCCCACCTTTTTTTCTCCATAAGGAACTCAAGGTGAGGTACATAATCCTCCTCCTCTCCATTTTATCCTCACAACAACAAATACTATGTGAGGTAGGTTGGGCTGAGAGTCTGTGACTGGCCCAAAGTCACCCAGTGAGCTTCCATGGCCGAGTGGGGATTAGAACTCGGCTCTCCTGACTTCCAGTCCAGCATTCTTAATCTCTACACCACACTGGCTCTCCCGGATTTCTCCTGAATAAACATGATTAGGATGCCCTGTTAGGAAGAAAACGTAGAGCAACCTGGAAAACTGTCTTATGCCAAGTTAGACCACTGGTCTGTCGATCAATGTGGTCTACACTGGCCTTCCCCAACCCGATACAACTGCCATCAGCTGCCCACTAGTATAGTCCACAGCCAGGGATGATGGGAGTGCTACTCCAAAACATCTGGAGGGGATCAGGTTAGAGAAAGCTGGTCTTCCCTGACTGGCAGCTGCTCGCCAGGATTTCAGACTTCTACCTGCAGTTGCCAAGGATGTGCTCTACTTTCCTTGAACGCTCAAGTATTTATTTATTTATTTATTTATTTTATTGCATTTCTATACCGTCCAATAGCTGAAGCTCCCTGGTTCACAAAAGTTAAAAACCATTCTGAGTATAAAACAAACAGTATAAAAACGTGATATAAAATACAATATAAAAGCACAACCAGGATAAAATCAACAGCGGTGCAGAAATACAAATTTAAAATACAAATTTAAAACAGCAAAGTTAAAAAAATTACATTTATAGACTGTTAAAATGCTGAGAGAATAAAATGATCTTCACCTGGCATCTGAAAGAATATAGTATAGGTTGTAGTATAAGTATAAGGCTCTCATCTACAGAATTGCCCTTTTTAAGTAGCAACTGTTATGGAGCCTGAGTGTCATGTTTACTTTTCAGCGTGTTACTTGCTATCTCTTATTTCCGCCAACTTTTGCAGTTCAGTATGAAAATGCAAACTCTCAAGGTCCACTTTCAAGAAACATCTAGGCCAGCATACTGGTTCTTTCCATCATGCCACGGCCACTTGAAACAGCCTCCACGCATGCGACTCTAACATGGCACACAGCTCGCCATCAGATTGTTCCGTCTAGTGTAGAGAGTTTCTGTGCCAGCGCTGTCTGCTCCGGAGGTATTTGGTGCTGACATGGATGCTCTCCAGGTGAGGCGTGTACAGAAACGTGATGAGATCAGGGCTGTGATATGTTGCAGCGCTGGCATGAAGCTACAGCATGTGGTTTTCTGCAGTCTCCAAGTAGAGGGCACCATCCGTAGATTGGCGCTCTTATCATATCAGTGCAGAAAATTAAAATGCAGTGAGCTTATATACTACTCGATTAGGGAAGCTAATTAGCACAGGCAAAGATAATGTGATAATAAAATTCCCAGCGGGGGGTGGGGAGTAAATTCAGTGTCAGTTCCACTGGTGATAAGAGAATTGAGGGGGAAATATTAAGGCAATTTTATGGTACTTGAATTCACTGGAGAATAATACTAGAATTTCTCTTAATTTTTTCCTTTAAAAATCACAAAGCTCATGATTACTTATTTTCTGCCAATAATGATCATACTAGGGTTGCCTTTGGTAGTTTAGCATGGATTCTAATACAGCAATTATCAACTGCAATAAGCATAGACCCTCATAATGATACA
This sequence comes from Elgaria multicarinata webbii, assembly GCF_023053635.1. NCBI lineage: Eukaryota > Metazoa > Chordata > Lepidosauria > Squamata > Anguidae > Elgaria > Elgaria multicarinata. Next base: position 74,988,125 of record NC_086180.1, on the reverse strand, counting down.
TGTATTTGATTATTTATAGCATGTATACGAGAGGCGAGTAACCAAAAATAGGTACGGGGTGGGTGGGGCAGATGACCTCCCGACCATCAGTACTGTATTGGAATCAAGGCTCATGGGGAATTTGGAAAGATGTCCGAGACAAGAGGTGTAAAAACAGCCAAGGGATCATGATCAAGTAGAGTGCCTGTGCGTGTTCAGCTGAATGCAAGTAGGTGCCCTTTTGCACAGTGGTGTAGCAGAGGCAGGGCTCACAGGGACTCAGCGCCAATCCTTTTTGATTAGTGGTGACGCTGATGTCATCTGCCAGTGCCCTCCCCACAGAATTCCCTATTCCCGCTGAGCTTAACTGCAAATCTTCACAGCAGCTGGCAGGAAGTGAATTTTCCTAGCAACAGTTGCCTGGTTCGCACAATCACAGAGGGGGAAATAAGCCATAGTGGCTAACACACACACACACACACACACACACACACACACACCCATATGTGCCTGCAATAATCCATGGGTTCCTGGTGGGTTGTTATCCATGGCAACAAGCCACCCTGCTTGGGTTCACTTGATGCAAGAAGCTGCCAAGAGTAATTATGCTAATCCTCCCCCTCTGCACAGGACAGGCACATGCAGAGGGGGAAATAAGCCACTGTGGTCAATATATTGTTCCCTGTTGTAATGCAAAGTATTTTGGGGTAATGGGCAATAAAGACCTAATATAAAAGACCTACTCCTGGTGAAGATGAAAACTGCTAGGGCTGGTTTGTTGATAAGGATCAACTTTGTTGTTTATTCGTTCAGTCGTTTCCGACTCTTCGTGACTTCATGGACCAGCCCACGCCAGAGCTTTCTGTCGGCTGTCGCCACCCCCAGCTCCCCCAAAGTCAAGTCTGTCACCTCCAGAATATCATCCATCCATCTTGCCCTTGGTCGGCCCCACTTCCTTTTGCCTTCCACTTTCCCGAGCATCAGCCTCTTCTCCAGGGTATCCTGTCTTCTCATTATGTGGCCAAAGTACTTCAGTTTTGCCTTTAATACCATTCCCTCAAGTGAGCAGTCTGGCTTTATTTCCTGGAGTATGGACTGGTTGGATCTTCTTGCAGTCCAAGGCACTCTCAGAATTTTCCTCCAACACCACAGTTCAAAAGCATCTATCTTCCTTCGCTCAGCTTTCCTTATGGTCCAGCTCTCGCAGCCATAGGTTACTACGGGGAATATCATTGCTTTAACTATGCGGACCTTTGTTGTCAGTGTGGTGTCTCTGCTCTTAACTATTTTATCAAGATTTGTCATTGCTCTCCTCCCAAGAAGTAAACGTCTTCTGATTTCCTGGCTCCAGTCAGCGTCTGCAGTAATCTTTACACCCAGAAATACAAAGTCTGTCACTGCCGCCATGTTTTCTCCCTCTATTTGCCAGTTATCAATCAAGCTGGTTGCCATAATCTTGGTTTTTTTGAGGTTTAACTGCAACCCGGCTTTTGCACTTTCTTCTTTCACCTTTGTCATAAGGCTCCTCAACTCCTCCTCGCTTTCAGCCATCAAAGTGGTGTCATCTGCATATCTGAGGTTGTCAATGTTTCTTCCTGCGATTTTAACTCCAGCCTTGGATTCATCAAGCCCAGCACGTCGCATGATGTGTTCTGCATACAAGTTGAATAGGTGAGGTGAGAGTATACAACCCTGCCGTACTAGGGTGACCATATAAAAAGGAGGACAGCGCTCCTGCATCTTTAACAGTTGTGTAGAAAAGGGAATTTCAGCAGGTGTCATTTGTATGTATGCAGCACCTGGTGAAATTCCCTCTTCATCACATCAGTTAAAGCTGCAGGAGCTATACTACAGTGACCAGATACAAGTGAGGGCAGAGCTCCTGCTGCTTTAACTGTTGTGATGAAGAGGGAATTTCACCAGGTGCTGCATCGATAGAGATGACACCTGCTGAAATTCCCTTTTTATGCAACTGTTAAAGATACAGGAGCCCTGTCCTCCGTTCCAGATGGTCACCCTAGGATCAACACAGCTGGCTGCATTTTTGGACTCTCCTTAGAGGTATAGCTATGGAGACTGTCATGATGAGTGCCTGCACTTCTAAATTTACTACCACACCACTGCCCCCCGCCCAGCCCTCAGCGGCCCAAATGACATCTGGTTCCCAGTGGACACACCAAGTAGATGTTCCACTGGTGCATCCACTGGGGACTGTCTTCATTTCACCAACCTACAGCTTCAGGAGAAAGGCTGTAGCTCAGTGGTGGAGCACATGCTGTGCATGCAAAAGGTCCCAGGCGCAATCCCTGACATCTCCAGGTAGAGGAGAAAGATTCCTAGCTGAAATCCTGGAGAGGTGCTGCCAGTGGCCCTGTTTGGACAACACACTAAGCCATGGTGGTCAAGCATTTTGAGCTAAACATTATGGCTTAATGTGTTGCATGAACCATGACTTAGTGTGTCATGTGACCCATTTCTAACCATGGTAGCTACATAACTGTGGTTGAAACATGCTCACTAACTATTTGCTGCAAAAGGGTTAGTGGCCTAAACATGGCTTAAACATGTTGTCTGAACAGGCCCAGTAAGAGTATACTGAGGTAGATGGACCCGCTGCAGTTCACAATGTGCCATAGGAGAAAACCAGGTGTTAGCTTGAAATAGAACCAAAAGGGCACGAAGCGTGTGTAAGTGAGTGAATGGGGGTGGAGTGTGTGTGTATGGTATGTGTAGGGGTGGGTGGGGAGGAAGTCCAAACAAATATGTTGGATCTGCCTCCTAGCAGTGGGGATGGCCCTTCCCAATTTTGGCATGCAACCCTCATCGTGTTGAGGGTTGCAATTCAGGCTGCAAAAGGTTCCTCATGCCTAGCTTACCTAGGAAAGCTCATGCTGAAATAGACTGAGTTTGTCATTAAGATGGCAAGGCCATAAGTCTCCTTGTCTGGGTTTCTTGTGTTTAGTTTTTTTGCTACAGAAGCTGCGTGATGTGCCAATAGGGAGAGTCACTGGGGCAAAGCAACAGTCGGTACAAAGACTCTCTTTTCAGCCGGTATCACTCATGCGGAATAGTCATTGTGCAAGACAAAGTGCGGCAATTCTGGAGAAGAGCTCAAGGAATCTTTTCAATCCATCATCTCTGTAATAATAATAATAATCCTGATTCAGAAGCAGACCCTTGTATAACTCCTGAGAACACAAGAGGTAGCTTTGTAACCATGCAGTCCTTTGCATGGGGAACAGATTAGTGAGAATTCCCTTTTAAAAGAACATAGCCAAGTGTCCAAGCGCCTAAAGCAGTTTATTGTGGGGTAGGGGTGGGCGAGTGGAGGAAAGGAATAAACAAGGGAAGTCAGCAACCCCACACAGCACATACACAGAGAGAATTCATCTAAAATAAAAATGTCCATTTGACTTAGCTAGTTACATGTTACCTACTTCAGTAGAGACTTGGATTCCAGAGCATATGCAGAGTTCATTGCAGAGAGCATAGTTTGAAAGACAGAATCTTGGCCTCCACTTAGGTGGTATATGAAAGGGATGCAAGGCGTGAATTACCTCTTATTTCTATGGGAATCTAAGTTCAGTAAAAGTAAGCCTCGTAGCCAAGAATGATTGTTGTTTTGTCCAATAATGTGATATTTCTGATGTCAGTGGTCTAGCCAGCAAATCTGAAAATTATTTAGGAGCCAGACCCACCTTCGGAGTGACTCTAACTTACATCTCAACGAGTCCAGCCAGTTTAAACCAGTTAGCCCATTCAAAAAAAGAGCCTAGGAGCTCCATCAGATGAGCATTTTATTACACACTTGTTACTGGGCACTCACGGATTTCCGTGGGTCCCTCCCATGACATCATCAGCCTCCTGCCCCTTCTAGCCTTCTTCGCGCGACAATAAATAAATAAATACCCCAGTAAGTCCAACTTATTTTTTGAGACAGAACTTGCCACTACCCCCTGCTGTGTGCAGGACAAGCAGCACGATCAAAACGGCCCACTGAATGGGCCGAGGAAGTAATAAGGGACAAACGTGCGGGTGGAGAAGCGACGGTAAGAAAACGCGATTTCCCCCTGTGTGATGACGCTCTAGGTTTCAGATGCTTATTGGGAAAGAAAGAAATGAGTTCAGCCTATTTAGGTTGCTCAGCTGGATGCCATCTCCCCTCTCCTCTGCACACATGTGCAGAGGCGGATTAAAATCGGAAAAAACAGCTCCAATGGTGCAGAATCAAGGAGAAAGTATGATATATGGGTCAGGGAGGAGAGGAAAAACTAGAATATTGATTTGCCCAGATTTCTTGCATCCGTCACTCCTGCCCTTTTTGCCTCAATAGGTTTAGGAGGACTTGGTTATTTAGTCTGTTAATGCATGGTTTACTCTCTATTATTCAGATAGGAAATGTAAACAGCCAGTGATAATTTTACTATGTAGGAAGTCTAGTTTATTTCACAGCAGGCAAAGAAACAGCGAAGTCTATGACTGCGATTTAGACTATCAATAGCTGTTCGCCCAGCATTAAAATATAGCTGTCTACTAAAGGAATTAAGCTACTGGAATGATCTCATCTATTTCTATTTGTTTTTCAAGAGTGCCGTGAGACTTAATTATCAAATACAGGACAATATTCTTGAGGAAGTGTGTGATTTAAAAACAAATAAAAATAAAATGGTATTTTATTACCAATCAGTTTCAGGAAAAAGAAGACAGAGTAGGAAGTAAATCACAAAACCAGCATGTTAATTGTACACGTAATCCCCCATCTAGGCAGAAGAGTGCCTCTGTTCATTCTCCTTCCAAAATCAGGAGCCATCTCTTGACACCATTAAAAAGTTTTCATGTTAGTTCTGCGTGCCTAGTGGGAAAAGTTGACTAGCAAAATAGGGCCTGGCCAGACGAGGGGGTTGGAGGGGGATGATCTTGTGATATGATGATTGCAAGATCCTCCCCCTCAGTCTACACGCAGCGCGGAAATGAGCGCAGAAGCGCTTGTGCCCAAAAGGTAAGTTTAAAAACAAAAAAAACCTCTCGCTCCCCCCACTCCACCCCCAATGGGCACAGAGCTCCTGAGGAGCCCCGTGCCCGGTTCCTGCACCCTCACGGTTACTTGTGAGGAGCTGGGACGAAACGGGATGCCCAACCATACGTCCCGCGGTCTTGGGATCATCCTGGGACCATGGGAAAAGTCAGGATTAAAGGGTAGGGCGATATCCTGGTGAAAGGGAGGGATGATCCCTCCCTGCTCCCGGGAAACCCTGTGCGTCATGTGGACACAGGGATGATCCCTGGGATATCGCCCCGTCTAGCCATGCCCATAATTTAATTGAATTTGTGGCTGCTGCTGTTGTTTACTTAAATGTCTCCTATCCCTTTCCAGCAAAATTATACCCAAGCAAGCAAATATATACCTTATGGAAGACAATGAATACAATTATTACTAATGACACAAATATAGTACAGTGTTGTGCTTGGGACAGGGCCTTTTTACATGTGGCATCCAAGATCTGGAATAACTTCCGTAGGGAAGTTCAGCTAGGCTCCCTCGCGAGATTCACTTTTAGACAGTTTTATTTCAGCAGCTTGTGCAGTTTATTTCTCTTAAATTGATTTGATCCTGCTACTGCCCTTTTAATGGATTTCAAGGTGCAATGCTATACACGTTTAGACAACAACTACAAAATCCTACAGTTCCCAGCATGTCTCAGCTAGCGTGGCTGGCTGAAGGAATGCCGGGAGTTGCAGGGTTCCTCACACACACCCCGCCTAAATAAGTACCCTTAGTCTGTTATACTGAATGAATGTAAAATTGATCCTTCTTTTTAATTGTATATTTTAATTCTCTTGTATCGTAAACAACCTTGAATATGTAATAGAAAGGTGGGATATAAGTTTTAAAATAAGTTTTATAAAGTAATTTCTCAAAGTTGATTGAGAAATCTCCGATCTTTGAAATATTTTAAAATAAACAGTTTGGATGAGATATTTTTTGGGGAATAAATTTTAAAATCCACAGTTGGGAAATACCTTAGTTAGAACCAACCCAAATGCCACAGAAAGTAATACATTTGCCATTGTTGTAGTTAGTATAAGTAAAATCATAGCGCCACATTTATTTTTGTACTAATCCGCCCCCCCCCTCCACACTTCAAAGTGTTATTTGCCTGGATGTCATTGTTACTGCAGTTGCTAATTATTCTATTTTTTACTCTAAACAGGATTTAAATATGGATTCAGCTCTCAAAGACTCTAGTAACAGGACACTTGGCTCCGAGAACATCTCTGCACCTTCAAAGGGTTCTAATTTTCCTACCTGGGAAGACTATAAAAGCAGTGTAGATGACATCCAGTACTTTCTGATTGGGCTTTACACTATGATCAGTCTTGCCGGCTTTATGGGAAACCTGCTTATTCTTGTGGCTTTAATGAAGTGCAAACAAAAAACAATAATAAACTTTCTCATTGGGAACTTAGCCTTTTCAGATATATTGGTGGTGGTCTTTTGCTCTCCGTTCACCTTGACATCTGTTCTACTTGATCATTGGATGTTTGGAAAAGTCATGTGTCATATGATGCCCTTCCTCCAGTGTGTGTCTGTCCTGGTTTCCACTTGGATGTTAATTTCCATCGCCGTAGTCCGATACCGTTTGATCCGCCACCCTCTTTCTAGCAACCTGACACTGAAACATGGTTGTTACCTAATTTTGGCCATCTGGACTCTTGGTTTAGGCGTTTGCTCCCCTTTGCTGGTTTTCCACAAGCTGGTAGATCTTCCGGATGCCCTTGGCCTAGAAGCACTAAACAGCAAGCACGTGTGTGTCGAGTCCTGGCCATCTGATTGGTACCGAATTGCATTCACTATTTCCCTGTTGCTCATGCAGTACATTTTGCCGTTGGTTTGTTTAACTGTAAGCCACACTAGAGTCTGCAAGTCCGTAAGTTCCAGATTGTCAGTCAGAGAAAACAAACTGGAAGAGAACGAGATGATCAACTTAACCCTTCATGCACCCAAGAGTCACGGGTCTCAGGGACAGCTCTTTAGTTCTGAGAGATGGACTTACACTTTGGTCAGGAAACACCGAAGGAGGTACAGTAAGAAAACCGCTAGTGTGACGCCAGAAATGTCAAGGCACCATCAGAATCATAATTCTGGAGATCTCGCTGAAACATCTGGTACAGAAAGAAGCCAGCTTTCTTCCTCCAGTAAATTTATACCAGGAATACCCATCTGCTTTGAGGTGAAACCGGGGAATTCAGAAGTGCAGGATGGGACGACAGTAGCTCGACCCATCAGTCAGGTTAAGAAACGGTCTCGGAAGGTTTTCTGGCGACTGACAGTGCTGATCTTAGTTTTTGCAGTCAGTTGGATGCCTCTTCATGTTTTCCACGTTGTCACTGATTTTAATGGCAATCTCATTTCAAATAAGCATTTTAAATTGGTATATTGTATTTGTCATTTGCTGGGTATGATGTCCTGCTGTTTAAACCCCATTTTATATGGATTCCTTAACAATGGCATAAAAGCTGATTTAATGGCCCTTATTCCATGCTTACAAATATCATGATGCTCCACATGTTCATTGGACTGTGAAATGCTTAAACCTGTTTTGGATAATGCATTGTGGCAAGTAGCGGTTGACCCTTTAATGTGAGAACAGTTAGCACAAGGCCCAGATGATTTGATGCATTTCTCCATATGCAGATATGCCAGTTAAAGGTTTGACTGGTCATTCAGGCTCATCTATGATTTCCTTCTAGGATAAATCTTCAGGCCAGACACTCATCCCATGTTTTGACATTTGTGAAAGGTACAGAAGATGCACAATCGTTAATATGGCCACTACATGCAGAAGTACAGGGTCATAGCATGAATTTCCATCCAAAGTTGCTTTAGAAGTATTTCAAGCTTTAAAAAACGTATCTGAAACTATCTAGCTTTCTGATCTTGTTAGCAAATATTAAAAACAATGCACTTTTGTTATGCGTAATTCAGCAAATTATTAATATTATTATGCTAATATATTAGTCCATTGCTTTTCAGACAAGTTTGTTTTTTAAAAAAATCTGCAGAGTTGGCTTGCACAAGTGAAAGGAACAAATTCGAGTGTTGTTGGGTGTTTTTTTTTTTTTAAATTGCTTAATGTAAACCTTAAGGCAAAAACTTAGGTCAAATTTAGTTGAAAAGAAGCCAATGCAGAAATGACATCTTAGAAGGCTCCTATTGCCTTAGAGGCATCCTTAGAAGGCTTCATATTATTGAGTTGTATTGAATCATATATGTACAACGTAGCTCTTTATAGAGTTATAGTAAATGAGACAGGTTCCTGTCTCTAGAAACTCCCAGCCTAATTTTCAGCTGGGAACCAGTAGAGAGAAGAGAGGGAAGGAAGAGGCAGCAATAAGAAAGAACCAGTATGGATATTGTATATACTATATCATAATATTTGTGTTCTAAGGCCATAGCTAGACCTAAGGTTTATCCCTGGATCATCCAGGGGTCAAACCTGTTCATCTAGGTGACACACAGGGGATCCAGTGCTCAGGCAGGGGTGAACCCTGGATGATCCCAGGATAAACCTTAGGTCTAGCTGTGGCCTAAGATATGTTTTAAAACAAGTACAATAGAATCATAGGTTTCAGGAAACTTGATTGGCCATGAGTCCCATGTACCCTTATAGGAAAACAACGTTTTTCCAACATAAAGAGGTAGTTAGTGGCCCAAACCTCTTAATAATTCCTTTTAATTTTTCTTAACACCCGATTTATTGCTATCCTTTGGCCAGGCACTAGGTTCTTATCCAAGATCTGACACATAGCTCACATGTCAACAAGCACTAATCCTGAAAATTTAAATGGAGGAGTCATTTGCAGACATGCACATTGTGTTGCAAATCTGCTGGTCAAAACAGGAGGCCCTTTTCCACCTTAATTAGTGTACAATGGATCCAGGGAAGATGGCCTCTTCTCCTTGTTTCTGTCTGGATTTGTGTCCCATGTTTAGTTTCCACTGCTACTAAGCCTGCAGCAAAAGAAGCAACAGCTATAGAAGAGAAGTGTGTCTATTAGCTATATTAAACAAGTGAAGCAGTTCAGACATAGGCATTGTGGGGTTTTTTTGACATAGCAAACTAACAGTGATATGGTTTTCTCCACACCTAGGAGATCTTTAAATGAGTGATTTATAGTGCACTTATGACTGGCTACTCCCAGAAGTTTGCGGATCAATTTCATAATGTTGTAAACAAGCAGGACATCTCCTGCACTTTCCCTCAGCAATCCTGGGTTTTTATAACCCAGAGATAATCCAGTATCTATTTATGATGGGTTTTTATTCCACTTGATGGTGCTGTTTCATTGCAGTCCATTCTTTTCAATGACATTACTTTTCAATTAGAAATCACGTGGTCACTGTTCGTCACTGTCTGAAGGAGCCTGTTCTGAATATGAAAGGATCCAAGACCTGGTAAGAAAGCGGGTTGTTTTTTTTTCTAATGTAGAGAACCTCTGAACACACACCTCTGGTATTTGCCATATTCCAGAGATCCACTTGCCACGACAGTTCACCCTGCTGTTGTAAAGAGCCACATTCAGGCAGAATGTTCAACATTTATTTATTTATTTATTTATTGCATTTCTATACTGCCCAATAGCCGAAGCTCTCTGGGTTGGTCACAAAAATTAAAACCATAAAACACAACTTAGGTATAAAATTTAAACCACAATATAAAAGTACAACCAGAATAAAACCGAGCAGCAATGCAGAGATTTAAAATACAGATTTAAAACAGCAAGTTAAAAGACTAGGATGGTCAAATGTTAAAATACATGGGAAATAAAAAGGTCTTCCCCTGGCATCCGAAAGAGTATAATGTAGGTGCCAGGCGAACTTCTCTGGGAATCTCATTCCATAACTGGGGTGCCCCAGGAGGAAAGGGGTCCCTTTGGCAGGGACTCATGGATAAGGACCCCTGAAGATGATCTTAGGGTCCAGGCAGGTACATATGAGAGGAGGCATTCTTTCAGATAACCTGGCTCCAAGCCGTTTGGGTCTTTTAAAGTTAATACTATCACTTTGAATTGGACCCAGGCCTGGACTGGCAGCTAGTGAAGTTGGAAAAGGACTGACATAATGTCTTGTTGGCCAGTCCCTGTTAACAATCTTGCTGCCCTGTTTTGGACCAGCTGAAATTTCCGGACCATTTTCAAAGGCAGCCCCACAAATAACATATTGTAGTAATCCACACTAAAGGTTATCAGAGCATGGATAACTGTAGTTAGGCTATCTGTCCAGGTAAGGATGCAGTTGGTATATCTGCCTAAGCTGATAAAAGGTGCTCATTGCCACTGAGTCCACCTGTGCCTCAAGTGACAGTTTTGTGAAGATTGCAAGGGAATAACGTGGAGATTACAAAGGAATCATGGTATTATCATAGCACTTTTAAATATTGCAAGAGCACCATAAGAACTGCTTTTCCATGGATTTGATCCATGGTGCTGTTTCAATGTTTACAGGCCCACTGCCATGCGGATGAAGCCAATTATGTGGGTATTTGTCTAGGAAGGAGTGATTTGATACCATTGGAAAGGCTTGCACAACTAGCCCTGCCTATATATGATTATGGGCCTTTATATGCCATGTTTTAGGACAAACTCAGGAATAGCAGGTTCCCTTGGTGCTTCTGTGCAACTGTGTTAAAGATAGATGTGAGAATTAACATAATTAGCAACTTGCTCATGTGGAAATCTACATTCCCTTGATATACCCAAATTTTAAAAGTTGATTTAAGTTGGCTAATGCAAGGTTACATAGCAAGGGACAAGTTACACTACTGAGTTGACATGTGAAAATTGTAGGTACTCTCGATTGATAGCCAATGCAGTATTAGCCATTAGTTATAAGTATGACAGAGCTTTTAACTATCATGTGGAAACTTTATTTATTTAAAAAGCAAATTGCCATATAGAACCAGGCTCAGCTATTAAAAGGAAGTTGAAATCCCATTGATCTTACTTAAGGCTTTGGCTGTGCCAATGTTCCTCTCCAGATTACTTTTTCATTTGAAAGCTCACACTTCAACTGTTTGTGTGAGTTGTCTGTTTGTCCATTACAGGGTTCTCCATTCCGGAAATCCAGCACTCTTCTTTTATGTATTCATTGAGCATTCCTTTGTTCATATCTTTCAACATATATTCAAGTTGTTATATGTTGGTCTAGAGAGTTTATCTGGTATTAAGTGTACAAGAAAATCAATAGTGTCCTGGCAAATTGCTGTCAAAAGCGCTAGTCTGCAACTAGTTTTGCTGGGGTGCTACTTTGAGAACAAAACAGGATTCTACCACGCATTCACAAAACTGGCTTTCTGCCAAGTCTCATGACATCATCTACCCCTGTGTTGGCAAACAAGGACTTGGCGGCAGCTTTCAAAGGCCAGGCTTGGCCCAGGGGACTGCTAATCCCTAAGAGACATGTCCCAGCAAACCAATGTTATTTGAAGAAGTGATTTTCTGGCTTGCCTTTTGAGCTTGCAGACCATATGAAAGTAGCCCTTCTGCTAAAATGCACCAGGAATGTTTTTTTTCTTGAACATGATTCCTTTTTATTTTCCCCAATCTCTTACAGGTAAATGTTTTGGGATTAAATTGCATTTTGCCTTTCTTTCCATTGTATTTATTGCTTGAAGATCTTTTCTAATAAAGAGTACATAAAAGCAAAAAAACCTTTGTATTTCAAAGAATCTTCGATCAATTGCATTTCTATATGAACCTCTCCCCAACACACATATAGCTAACCTTTGTTCATGTTCAGCAATCACCTGCTAAGAGGTCTACCATATCAAAGTAAGTCCCTGTCTGTCTGTCCCCCCTCCCCCCGCAGTTATTGAACTTATGATATCACATTTCCTTCAGCCATGATAGGCTTAAACAATGCCTTTGTGAGTACATTTTCTAGGACAGCTTGCTACAAAAATGCTCAGAATGTTTTAATATGTAGTTCATCAGTTCCCATTGGAAGTCCTGGAGAAGAATAGTTAAACCTTTGGACAAGATGTAATCAAATTTAAGCATTTTTAATTTAACGCAGAGTATACAGACAGACAAAATCCTAAATTCTCTATACCATCACTAATTCTTGGCCATAGCACTGCCTGTACATGGAATCAGAGATTTCTGTTGAATTACATTGATGCAAATCCTAGCACTATGGAATACCCATGTTATGGATCAAGTCGTTATAGTTTAATACAAAATTTTAGCTCAGTGATAGGATGAATCTTGTTTGTAAGAATTAAGTTGCATTGCTGATGTTTCTACACCATGGCAGTACAACACAACCATATCTCCTGCTCTCTCTCTTTCACTGTAAGCATCTATTTGTACTGCAATGGTTGCTATAATAACAATTGATGTGATCCAAGTCAGCCAGTGCTGTTCAATCCCTTGTTACCTCTGTTAGCCCACTTGCTCTGTTATCCCCGTTAGCTTTACTCTGTTAACTTGACAGTGTGAAATTGTGTGAATAAGAGGGGGAGAGAGCCACATCTGTAGCTCATAGGATGCCATACGAACACCATCAAAGTAGCCTTGCCCTCCATGACAATTGATAGACCCATGGTGAAATGGCCAACTAATGATACTCCGCATAAGGAATGGGGCCCATTCCTAGAACTTGCACGTGGAAACACGGCGTTCCCTTGATTAGTGGTAAAAGTCCCCAGTGACAGTTCCTGGCATGCACTGCTATTACACAGAAGTGAATAGAATGACATCCCCAACCGCATTCTCACCACCAAGGTCTAGATGTAATGAGAAACTTTCAGAGAGCTTCGGCTATTGGGCGGTATAGAAATGCAATAAATAAATAAATACCCTAGTTATTAACAGGTACATAGAACTGCATCAGTATAGCAGATTGGAAAATAAGAAATATCAACACAAAAAATGGCACCTTATCCAAGGTCTTACTAAAAAATAAATAAAAAAAATTACATTTGAAAGCAGAACAGCCAAATCTAATAGCAATGAGCAGAGTATAATTCATTAAATTAGACATTTTTGTAAATCTCTATTTTATTTATTTATTACATTTATATACCACCCCATAGCTGAAGCTCTCTGGGCGGTTTACAAAGGTTAACAAAATCCCTAGGCTTTTAAGGAAAAACATACTGATTAAATGAACATCCAAGTGCGTTTCCCTATATAATATTTATGTCAACAAATCTAGACAAAAATATTATTTCATGCTGATTTGCATGGATATTTTGATTGTGTATGTTTGCGTACATAATTGGATGACAATTCAATGCAGATCTGTAGCACTGAGGACTAAAACAAAATAAAGCAGTGATATTATCCTGATCCAGACAGCACCAGAATCTGTACATAGTGAAATGGGGAGCCAGCTCACCTATGGCTGGAGCATCTCCTCTATGAGGGAAGGTTACAACAACTGGGATTGTTTAGCTTGGAGAAAGGAGGGTAAGGAAAGACATGACAGAAGTGTACAAGATTATGCATGGTGTGGAGAATGTGGGTAGGGAGACATTTTTCTCCCTCTCCCATAATAGTAGAAACCCTGATCATCCCCTGGAGCTGATTGGTGGGAGATTAAGGACAGATAAAAGGAAGTACTTCTTCACACAACTCATGGAATTCACTACCACAAGATGTGGTGATGGCCACCAATTTGGATGGCTTTGAAAGAGCGTTGGATAAATGCCTGAAGACTGTCAATGGCTGCTTGTCCTGATGGCTATGTGCAACCTCCAGTATCAGAGGCAGTAAGCTTATATACACTGGGGAACATAGAGGGGAGGGTGCTGTTGCACCACGTCCTGCTTGTGGTTCCCTGGTCGACAGCTGGTTGTTGGGGTGGGAGGGTGCTGTTGCACCACGTCCTGCTTGTGGTTCCCTGGTCGACAGCTGGTTGTTGGGGTGGGAGGGTGCTGTTGCACCACGTCCTGCTTGTGGTTCCCTGGTCGACAGCTGGTTGTTGGGGTGGGAGGGTGCTGTTGAACCACGTCCTGCTTGTGGTTCCCTGGTCGACAGCTGGTTGGCCTCTTTGGGAACAGAGTGCTGGACTAGATGGACCCTTGGTTTGATCCAGCAGGGCAGTTCTTATGTTATGCTGGCAGCTAGGGCTGGGATTAGGAGTGGGTGAGCTGAGTGGTCAGATTCTTACATCAGATTCACAGAAATGCTCAAAGAAAGATATATTCCTTTCATTTCATACCCATGTTAGGAATCCCATCTATAATCACTGTCTTCTTTGCTCCACAATTGAAGAAGGATGCAGACAAGCTGGAGCGTGTTCAGAGGAGGGCAACCAGGATGATCAGGGGTCTGGAAACAAAGCCCTATGAAGAGAGACTGAAAGAACTGGGCATGTTTAGCCTGGAGAAGAGAAGATTGAGGGGAGACATGATAGCACTCTTCAAATACTTAAAAGGTTGTCACACAGAGGAGGACCAGGATCTTTTCTCGATCCTCCCAGAGTGCAGGACACGGAATAATGGGCTCAAGTTAAAGGAAGCCAGATTCCAGCTGGACATCAGGAAAAACTTCCTGACTGTTAGAGCAGTACGACAATGGAATCAGTTGCCTGGTGAGGTTGTGGCCTCTCCCACACTAGAGGCCTTCAAGAGGCAGCTGGACAACCATCTGTCCAGGATGCTTTAGGGTGGATTCCTGCACTGAGCAGGAGGCTGGACTCGATGGCCTTGTAGGCCCCTTCCAACTCTGCTATTCTATGATTCTATGATTATTTTACAACTCCTCTTGATTGAACACTCATTAAATAGGGTGACCATAAGGAAAGGAGGACAGGGCTCCTGTATCTTTAACAGTTGTATAGAAAACGGAATTTCAGCTGGTGTCTTTTGTATACATGCAGCACCTGGTGAAATTCCCTCTTCATCTCAACAGTTAAAACTGCAGAGAGAAGAGAGAATTTCTCCAGATGCTGCATGCATACAAATGACACCTGCTGAAATTCCGTTTTCTATACAACTGTTAAAAATACAGGAGCCCTGTCCTCCTTTCCGTACGGTCACCCTACATTAAAGGATATTATGAGAAACATCTTGTGCAATTTATTCTATTATCTGGTTCTAAAAAATCAAATCCATCCCCACAGGAAACAGAACAATGATCAATACAACACCTCTAATAAGGCAATCCCCATGAAGTGTAGAATTATTCTTCTATGGACGTGTTGTGATAAGACTCTTGGACCTGCTGAAATGTGTCAGGCAGTTACAAATGACTAAGCACAGCTGGAAAATCCTATCACATGTTAGAATCTAGAGGGTAACCTACCAAGATTCTAAGAACTGAATTACAGCAAAAGAAATGCAGTACGAGTTTGCTATTAGTCTTTGCTCAATGTGGTGGACAGGCAAATGATAAAAGAAAGTATTGTCTTCTTTGATATATTCTCTGCTGGATTACCCTAATCAATCTGCTTATGCAATCTCCATGTAGCAATAAAAAAACATGGTAGAATAAATATTTTATATAGAGTATAATAAATGTAGCATAGTATATTGATGATATAATAAATATTTATTAAGGCGTGGTATAGTAAATATTATACCATCCCTTAATAACTGCAACCCTCTCCATAATTCTGAGTTCTAATGCCGGATCTGTGCTTGAATCAATCTGCTTTCTTTTCATCCCATCGCAGCGGCAGGTTATTACATCAAAATTTTGAACAGCAAGCTCCAGTCTGTTCTAGAATTTTCCCTACTGAGTGCACTGCTGTTCCATTTCACTATGGTTTTATTTTAAAGCAGGACAGAACTCAGTGGGAAGAGTGGGAATTAAACAGGCAGATACCTTCAGCATGTGTGCACAGATGCAACAATGGATACTAACAACCAAGCAGCGGTCATTAGGGTGATTTGTAATGGTATTTCAAAGGGATCTGGTTCCCTTTGCCAAAATTTAAACTCCTGTCACGGGTATTTCATTTTCTCTGCCCTAACTTTATTAATTGCATAGGCTGTGTTCATGAAATATTTTTGTGCGTGTGATTTGCAACACAAAAATAACAGCTAGCCTGCTTACTCTCATAGCAGTGTGCTTTGCTGGAACGTGTCATTAAGTTGATACATTTCCACACAAACAATCCATAATCTTTTCCATCCCTATCTTTCATATGTCATGAAATCCCCCAATTTCAGGATATCATGAGAGGATGGACTGACTTTTATGAAATGTATGGCTTAGGGAAACAAAGCAACTAAAGTGGTTTTCAGTCAGTATAGTTTTATAATGCAGATATGGCATCTGAATTTATGGAAGTTCTTTTTACAGGAGTGGTGGTGGGGACATTGCCTGGACACGGAGCATGTTTCCTTAAACTTCCCCAAGAATGTATCTCAAGGAGAGTAAAAATGAGACAGGGAAATTACCTACCATAAATCATTCCATTTTTTTAAATAAAAAAGCAAATAAAGAATACTCAGCATCACAAATGAATTCTGTAGCTTAGAGGATGATCTTGTTTTCCACTGCAGTGTTTGCCGTCTATATTCAGGTTGTTAGGAGCATTTCCAATTATTATTCAGGGATTGATGTGTCAACTAACATCGTCAGTCCAGAGGAAGATTTGGCAAATCTCTTGCAAGAAAGGCTTTTACAAAAAAATCACCAAAAGATCTGGTCAGCTCAGGAATGCAGAATCTCTTTCTGCCTGAGGGCCAAATATCATTTTGGTTAAGTTCTCGGTGGCCATGGGGGCATTGGCACTGCAAACCCTGAAAACCCCATAGTTTCACTCCTGTGGGGTTGTGCCTGGTAATCCCCACACCAAGGAGTAAGTGTGACCGCCCATCCCACCCTGGCTTTCCTCCCCGCCTGTTTATATATCCTGATGCTTTCAAAATTAACTGAATTGTTGCCTAGCCTGCTGTGTGGTTATGTCATTACAAGATTTAGTCAGAAGATGGCACTTGACTTAGGTGCATCTGGGTGAAGTCAGGAGTTTGCAGTAGATGTTCTGGAGGCAAAAGCTCTTGCCTACCTTTGCTCGACTGGTGGGTCCTTTAAGCTTTCCATGACAGCTGCCTAGGGTTAGTAAATGGTATTTTTTCATAGCATGTAATGGGAAAATAATAATACGTGTTTATCTTATAGTTCTAGTCAAACAATGATCCAATGCTATTATTTAATCCCCAGTTATTGTGATCATTTCAAAATCAATTAACGCTTAATTTAGGATTGATTTATCCTACCTTCCCTGATGAGGCCAACTTCTTGAACTTGTCTAAATCAGTAGCAATTCGCTGTTGATAAATAAGCTTTTTTCCTGAAATAAACCAAGCACTTGACTGAGTACACAGTCATGTGAACTATGATTTCAAATAAGTAATGATGCCGTAACTAGATACAACAGCATATCTTTGAGAGGCCGAACTCTGGACATGCTGAAAGGCACCCCATCCTGATACTGGATTTCTCAGAAACCGAAGGAAGCACTCGCACAGCCTTCACCCTTAAGAGGGATGGAGGAAGCAGGTAAGGGAAGCATTCTGTGCATGTCCAGAAACAGGCTTGACAAAGGGGGTCAAGTCCCTGGCCCAGTCCCAGCCCTTCAGTAGAGGCTCCTGATGGAGCACTTCGTGGGTGAGAAATGTGGGCTGAGGCAGTCCCAGCAGGACTTGGCAGGAGTTGTGTGTGTCTGCTGACAGCTGCTTACCTCCCCATTCCTTCCTTGGGCAGGATCTATACTACTGCTTATAACGGTTTATAATGGTTATGACAACTGTTCAGGCCCAGGACACATTACATATACCATTTTCAAACCGTTTTTAAATTGTTATTTAATTGATTATTATAGTACTTTTATTTCCAGAGAGGAGTAGAGGCACTTCTGGCATTTTTTGCTTCAGGTGCCAAAATAACTTGGCTGGCCTTGGGGTAGGGTAGGCATTTTCTGCTCCACCACAGGCAGCAGGATGTCTTTGGCCAGCCATGCTTGTTATCTACCCCTTTCTTGATTCTCTCTTCCAAAGAATCAAATTAAAGATAACAAGTGGTGTTTAAAAGCAGAAGAGGTTATAGGCCCTGTTCAGAAGACACCTTAAACCACGGTGGTTAAGCTGTTAGGTTACATTCAGAAGACACCTTAAACCAAGGCTTTAACCACAGTGACTAAGGCAAAAAGCCTGTGGTTAAAGCCATGGTTTAAGGTGTCTTCAGAACACAACCCAGCTTTCTCGCGTAACCACTGTGGTTTAAGGTGTCTTCTGAACGGTGCCATAGAGTCAATGAGAGTGAAAATTGGTCTGAACTTCTTCTCTTGACCAGAGCCCAGCTTTGTCTTTCAGTGACTTTATAACCACACACTTCTGCTTTTAAACACACCTTGTGATCCTAACCTTGCTTATCTGAAAGAAAATGCATCCCATTAAAATCAATGGAACTGACTTGCATGGAAATGGGTTTTGGAGTGGGGCTCTCAATTTTACAGATTACCTTCAGGGACCAGATGATCCAAGACTGCTTCATTTTGTAGCTCTGCAGCAGGGGCGAGCAACCTGTGGCACTCCAGATCTTTTGGCCTACAACTCCTATCAGCCCTAGCGAGCATAGCCAATGGTGAGGGTTCATGGGAGTTGCAAGACAAAACATCTGCAGAGCCACAAGTTTCCCACCCTGATGCAGAGCTAATAAGTTTAGTCCGACGTAAGTCGCACTGAATTTGTTTTGGTTCTGGATGCTCAAGAATTCTGCTGATAAAAGATTTCATGGCTATGCTGATCTAAATAAATGAATTCAGGCACTTTAAAGAATTATAGTCTTGTTTTAAAATTAAAAGGCTGGTTAGAATAATAGCAATAGCCAATAAAAGCTGCAACGGTTTAGAGTGCTGGTTAAAGTGGTTGGACTGGGACTCGGGGAATCTGGATTCCAGTCTAGTCCCCACTTGGGCAGGATCTACACTACTGCTTATAATGGTTTATAAGGGTTATGACAACTATTCAGGCCCAGGACACATTACATATACCGTTTTCATACCGTTTTAAAAGTGTTGTATCCCGCTTTGGTCATGAAGTTCACTGGGTGATTTTGGGCCAGTGAGGATAAAATGGAGAGAAGAATCATGTATGCTGCCTTGAGTTCCTTGCAAGAAAAAAAGGTAAGATATAAATGTAATAAAAATATATTACTTTTTAAATATATATATATATATATATATATATATATATATATATATATATACCAATTTAACCCTAATGTAAACAAAAGAGCAGGTATTCAGCTTTCTGCTAAGTATTTCTTCACGCAGCACATAGTTAAATTGTGGAATTCACTACCACAGGATGTAATGATGGCCACCAATTTGGATGGCTTTAAATGGGGGTGGGATCAATTCCTGGAGGCAAAGGCTATCAAAGGCTACTAGCCCTGATGGTTGTGTGCTATCTCCAGTATTCGAGGCAATAAGCTTATGTGCACCATTTGCTGGGGAATGTGGGTTGGAGGGTGCTGTTGCACCATGTCCTGCTTGTTCATCCCTGGCTGATGGCTGGTTAGCCACTGTTTGAATAGAGTGCTAGACTAGATGGAATCATAGATTCATAGAATAGTAGAGTTGGAAGGGGCCTATAAGGCCATTGAGTCCAGCCTCCTGCTCAATGCAGGTATCTACCCTAAAGCATCCCTGACAGATGGTTGTCCAGCTGCCTCTTGAAGGCTTCTAGTGTGGGAGAGCCCACAACCTCCCTAGGTAACTGGTTCCATTGTTGTACTGCTCTAACAGTCAGGAAGTTTTTCCTGATGTCCAGCTGGAATCTGACTTCCTGTAACTTGAGTCTGTTATTCCGTGTCCTGCACTCTGGGATGATCGAGAAGAGATCCTGGCCCTCCTCTGTGTGACGACCTTTTAAGTATTTGAAGAGTGCTACCATGTCTCCCCTCAATCTTCTCCTCTCCAGGCTAAACGTGCCCAGTTCTTTCAGTCTCTCTTCATAGGGCTTTGTTTCCAGACCCCTGATCATCCTGCTTGCCCTCCTCTGAACACGCTCCAGCTTGTCTGCGTCCTTCTTGAATTGTGGAGCCCAGAACTGGGTGCAATACTCTGAGGCCTAACCAGGGCCGAATAGAGAGGATCCAGTACCTCACGCCATTTGGAAGCTATACTTCTATTAATGCAGCCCAAAATAGCATTTGCCTTTCTTGCAGCCCTATCGCACTGTTGGCTCATATTCAGCTTGTGATCTACAACAATTCCAAGATCCTTCTCGTTTGTAGTATTGCTGAGCCAAGTATCCCCCATCTTGTAACTGTGCCTTTGGTTTCTATTTCTCAAATGTAGAACTTGGCATTTATCCCTATTAAATTTCATTCTGTTGTTTTCAGCCCAGCACTCCAGCCTATCAAGATCACTTTGACGTTTGTTTCTGTCTTCCAGGGTATTAGCTATCCCACCCAATTTGGTGTCATCTGCAAATGTGATCAGCGTTCCCTGCACCTCCTCGTCCAAATCATTAATAAAAATGTTGAAGAGCACCGGGCCCAGGACTGAGCCCTGCGGCACCCCACTCATTACCTACCCCCAGACCCTTGGTCTGATCCAGCATCAGGGCACTTCTTATGTTCTTATGCTACACTCTTGGTAAGTGATTGCTTCTAACTGAAAATACCATTTTAAAACTTGTAGAAATTATTGGGGAGGTTGCGGTGTGTGGGTGGTGTGTGGGATACCTATCGGTATAAATAAATAAATACTAAATGGTCTTGTCACTTCTCTTTCGAAGGGGTACTTTTCTTTGTGACAGCAACCTGATTTGTGCTCCCGTAAGAGATGCTGGCGGCGTCTTGTGCTCTTCAAGCCGGCTGGAGAGCTGCACCAGCAGCTGCCATTCCTCACTGCCAGAACCCGCTCAACCGAGCAGAATCTGGAAAGCGAGCGCTTGCTCCGTCCCTCTTTCTTGACCGCAGCTCGGAACACCGGGGCGAGTCCGAGGTGTGTCGCAAGCAGGGCTGATGCCTTCCAGGCTCCTGTTATCAATTAGATAACGGCGCGGAACGGAGAGCTCGCGCGCTGTGTTTCCTACCCGGGCGGGTTACGGCGCTGGACCAGGTCTTTCCTGCGCTGGGTCGGGAGAAGCGTGCTGCTAGACCGTCTGTAAGAAGCGTGCTGCTAAGGAAGCCGGATCTGGTTTGCTTCTCCGTGAATATGGTGAGCTCGGCATCCTGATGATTTGCCGGGGGTGGTGGTTGGGGGGGGGGGGAGAGAAGGACTGAATGCGACGCTGAAGCTGCCTGCTATTGGGAATAGCAGACACGGCTGAGATTAGTGTGCGACTACCCGTGTAGTCACAACCAGGAACCCCAGATTTATTATGACGTACGTCTTCCTGGACTTTAACTTTAAAAAGTAGGCTGTTGTTAGTCTTTAAGTCACCCCAGTATCCCCCTCCCCCCCCCCCCCCGGTGTTCACTGACGGTGCAATCCTCGCACACTCATCTGGGAGTAAGTCGCATTAAACTCAGTGGGCCTTACTTTGAGTAGACCGGTGTGTATGTGTGCGTGTGTGTATAAATAAATAACACACGTTTTCCTTATTAATCCTGGTGACTGTCACAGAAAATAGATGAGAAGGTATCTAGGGATATTTACTTAAAAAAAAAAATCACCTTGAATTGTGTGTGGGAATTTCCCCTTCTCTAAGGTCTTTCTCCCTCCAAGCAGGACCTACCTTTTCCCCCCCCACACACAGTCACACTGGGTTCCACTGCCATCAGGACCTTTAAGGCTCAGACCTTTCTCTGAGGACACACAGATTTTACACTATAATCATAGAATCATAGAATAGCAGAGTTGGAAGGGGCCTACAAGGCCATCGAGTCCAACCTCCTGCTCAATGCAGGAATCCACCCTAAAGCATCCCTTATATTCTCCCTTTATTACCCCCCCTTACACAGCCATGAACAGAAGGCATTGGATTTTATAAACAAAGGAAGCTTTATTAATTACAATAAGTTGATGAATAATCCTTGCACAATCACCACAGACTTTCTCTCTCTGTTCTCAGTTCTAAAATCCTAACTCTGATTTAAAGCCTCTAGTCACTGTCTCTAACTGTATCTCTGTTTTAAACCATCTCGCATAATATCCCCGTCTTGTCTCAACCCAGCACCCAGTTTATATAGCATGCAGACTTTACCCCCTCTCTCTCCCTCTCTCAGCCAATCAGCTCACATATGCAGGTCTACCATTCTCACTCTAAAGATATTTACAAACTACAGATCTATAACAAGAATACAGTATGTACAGACATACTGTACGTCTGTACATACATAAACACAGTATGTACAGACATGTAACATCACAGAGCCATGCTATTTTAAACGAAAAAAATCCTTGTGGAAAAGTAGCATTTTAGGCAGAAGTGGTTTAAAACTAGCCTTCCCCAAGCTTTGCTAATGTCTTACGTTCACAGATTTTTTTTTAAAGGGGAGGTCAGTTGTTGAGTGCCCCACATTCAGTGTGATTGCTGAAAGGCTATATACAGTGTGATTCTTCTGACCTTTATTATTATTATTATTATTATTTATTTATTTATTTATTTATATAGCACCATCAGTGTACATGGTGCTGTACAGAGTAAAACAGTAAATAGCAAGACCCTGCCGCATAGGCTTACCTTGTAGTACAATTTAACCTTTGTGGTATATTTCTATGGTACCAGCCTGGCAATAACTCACTAGTACATGTCTTATAATGTTTCATGTTTTAAAAAAGAATGTAGGAAGATACCTTCGTTAGCCAAAGAGGATACTGCTTTACTGCTTTGAAATTTAAGGATTAAAACCTGCTATTTATGTTAGTGAAACTTCTCGTATTAGATATGTAATTTTGACTTTTCCTGATTTGCCTTCTCAAGTGTATTTTTTCTTTCTTTACAATTTATTCAAATTTTATTTATTATCTAGGCAAATAAATGCTGCACTTCAAAGTGAGCTAGTATAGGGCAGGCCTTTTGGTAGGAGCTTCACTAGAGGCCTTTGTAGTCCAGATGGGGAGGTCTGGCAGGGCAAGTCTGCTGCAGTTCCTACTTCTCCTAGGTCACAAGACCTGGCATCACTATTCCTTGCCTGGATTGTTTCAATATGTTTACCTCTATCCAATCTCTAATTGTTGGTAGTCACCAAGACTGCTAGACCTGGGTTCCCTATGTGTCATCAGTGTATTAGAAGAATTGAGCTCCATGTCATCTCACACAACTGTCTTATACTGAAGAGGAGGGAGGGTAAAATGAGTCCTGCAGGTTTCTACAGGAAATGTCACATGTCCAGGGCAAGCAGTTACCATCAGTATCCATGGACCTGTCCAGTGGTGCACTTTTTGTCTGTCTACTCCCCATCAATTTTATTGAGTTCCAGTATTATGAGAGAGGGAGAAAAAAATCCACTTCCTCCACATCATGCATATTTTTTTCAGTGTGTATCGTGTCTTTTCTTAGGTTATTTTTCTAAATGAAGTAAAACATTGAAGCCCCCTTTGTGCGTATTGAAGGATTTCTGACCCTTTGATCGTTTGGTTCTTTTGCATTTTCCAGCTTTTCCATATTCTTCTTGAGATGGGTGATTAGAATGCCTTTCACCTGTCAGTCTCTACACAGAGATTGTTGACTAAAGCCACAAGTGCATCTCATTGTCATTCCTCAGCCGACAACTGGTATACCAGAGGTTTAGAGTGCTGATTGAATCTAGGGTCAGATCTACACTAAGCAGGATATAACACTATGAAAGCTGTTAGAAAATGGTATTTGGAATGTGTCCTGGGCCCCAACAATTGTCAGTGCACTTCAATACCATTATAAAGCAGTAGTGTAGATCCTGCCCTTGTGTGCCTAGGAGATGGCAATTCAATCAATTGGTGGTGTACAGGATGGAAATAATAAATCTAGTGAAAACAATGTTGTTGTTGTTGTTATTATCTCAGATACATATTCTGCCATGAATGATTTATTTATTTATTTATTTATTACATTTTATACTGCCCAATAGCCGAAGCTCTCTGAGTGGTTCACAAAAATTAAAACCACGAGGAACATAATAATAAAGCAACCAACAATCTAAAAACCCAAATACAAAATACAATACAGGTCTTTTGAAGAACTGATGGTATTATTTCTTCACTGTATCTCGTTCAAGTCCTGCTTTCTTCTTCTAAGCTGACCGAATCTTTCATCTTGAATGCAGAGATTTAACAGGAAGCTTTTGAAGGGAAGTGCTTAAAATGTCTCACTGTGTCTTTCTTCTGATTTCATTGTTTCAGCCAAAAGCAGCAAAGAGCAAAGGAGGTGGGCAGGAGAAGAAAGTTGTGCATCCGTACAGCAGAAAAGCTGCTCAACTTACAAAAGAAGCACATAAAAAAGACAGAAAAGAAAAGTGAGTGTCTTTGTATTTGTATTGTTCAGTGGGAGGGAAGAGAAAGTGTGGACCTGCTGCATTCTCAGGAGAATTTTCTTGGCTTAGAAATGTCAGAAAATACTGAGTTTGCAAAGCTTTACCTGAAATGTCTTAAAGATGAGAAACATTTACAGGTCCATGTCTTGATGATGACCAATTACTGATAAGACCCCAAGCCCTTTTGCCTGTGATCTTGCAGGGTTGTTGTGACACACCAGAGGCCGTGACAGAAAACATCAAACTGTTGATAGCTCCTTGAAAACTGTTTTATCTTGACTGTGTAACTGCTGCGCAAATATTCTTCAGTAGAACCATTTTCAGTGAAAGCTACTTTTAGGAAATCTTTCACTGTCTATGATTACATTTTCTGTTTTTAAAGAAACAGTTGTAGTGATGTTTTGGAAGAAGTGTGTTACTCCCCATGTATTACCACAACATCTCTATGAATAAATAAGAACTTGTTTTTATTAATGATGTAAAAGTTTTACTATTTGGTGGTGAATATTCTAGTTATAGCATCAAATGGCATCTCAATGACTTTTATATGATGCATCTTATACTGACTTTGATGTGATATAGTTATAGGCTGGTGTGAAAAAAACTGTGTACCTAGGCTTGTGCATGGGGAGGGGCTCCTGACTGTCTCCTCTTCCCTCCCCCAGGCCTTGCTCCTCACAGCAGGTATAACAAAAATTGGATTTGGGTTGCATTCTGCTCACCTGGTATAAAGAAACTGAGTGGGATAATGTGAACACCCTTTACATTTCTGTCACTCTTCTTATTTTTTCTCCCTCATCTGAGAATTCCTGCTGAGAAACAGAGCTACTAACAGGGCACAGCGTCACTACAAACCAGCCTATTTTGCTGCTGTAGTATTTTATTCTATATTATGTATAGGCTTCCATATGATTATATGCGTTTCTTTAGCCTACATGATTCCGAATGTTTGAGGCATGATGAACAATCTTGCCTTTATCTGATATTCTTACAGATATGGATTAAAAGAGTATGCAGATGTTCAGATAGAAAATTCTCTAAAATGATGCACTACAATGTTAATTAGTTTTCAGCCCTTGAAAAGCGTCACCGGTGTGTAGGGAGACCTTCAGGAAGGGCTTGGAACGTGGGATGAGAGAATTTGGGAAAATGGGACAAAGATGGTGCAGACGTTGACTTAAAGCCCATCAGGCAGCTGATTCTGCCCCCAAAAAGGAAGCACTGTGGCTCACTCAATTCTGTTGCCTTGCTGTTGCCATGAGGTGGGGCAGTGCAGGAACCTACATTTTTCTGGGAGTGGGAGCTGTGAATGTGTGCCTGCTAGAGGCACTATTTGAAGGAGCAGATTGACTGAGCCTCTATGCCAGCAGTGGGGAATGTGTAGACCCCCAGGTGTTGGGATGCAACTTTCACAGCTATTGGCTTTGTTATCTGAGCTGATGGCAGTTGTAGTCCAACAACATCTGGAGGACCACATTTCCCCCATCCCTGCTCTATGCAGTACTCCATGAACATCTGCACACATGTCTGATGGTGAATGTGTGTGTGAGAACGAGAGAGGGATTGAGTACAGAGAGAAATGGCAGGAAGCATCGTGGATGGAGAACCTGGGGGAGGGGGAAGAAAGGAACCCATTTGTATTTTTGTGAGCCTTCCCTTGTGTATTAAACTTTATGTAAAAGTTTCTGACCTTGAACAATGTTCTGTTAAATCGTTTTATACTCTGGCTTCTAAAATAGCATCTTTATTGCCAGTGAATCACTGGTTTTGCACATACTTTAATCTGCCAGAACATTCCTGTAATTCATAAGCAGCAATATGACAACTAAACTTCTAACTGTATTTCTTCTCTAGAAAAATTCGCCTTCATGTTGACCTGTAGAACCTTCTTGTTTCAAAGCTTGCATCTTCTCATTTTGAGTAATGATGTCTTGCTTCAGTTGACCATCAAGTGGGGAAAATATTTATGGTATTTGAAGGCCTGTAATGTATTCCTATTGTAAATATGCCTCCCTCATGTATTGAAATACAAGATAAGCTAAATTGCTTTATGGAAAACCTTGAACTCACAAATGGACTTTCAGGAGACAATAACAATAGATCTGTAAGAATCTTACAGAAACCTCTGGAAGAGCATGACATTTATATAGAGAGTCTGAGCTGACAGCAAGACAGTTAAGCGGCGTGGGTTATGAGTCTGTGAAGGGTAGGGTAGAAGTGGGGTAGAGAGAAGTGGATGATTATATGAGGGAACCTTGTAAGAAAGAAGTGACGGAAACCAATACGCTTAGAACCTTGTAACCATACGCATTTCAGCTGAGGAAACCAATAAGCTTATGTACACACACTTATGTTAATAAATTCCAATTAATTAAAACAACTGGTGTGGTCTGTGGAGGAGTGACTGAGGAGAAAACAGCTAATGGTGGCAGTGGAATGGGAAACTGAGGGCTGGCTGTGGAGCTGTGGGCCCTAAAGAATAAAGTCGAGACAGGAGCAGCAGCAGTAAGTCAAAACCCTCACACACGTCATCAGCATAGGGAGGATTGCTACTGGCATGGACAGTCCTGTCAGGGAGCTTGTGGGCATCTCAGGTGAAGTCAAGACAACACAGGTGGGCAGGACACCACAGATGCCATAAAAATCAAAAGTTTAATCTCTCCTTTCCATTTGTTTCTTGCCTTGTGTGCCTGTGTTTTGTTTTTAATCTCAGAATAATTAAATTGCAGCTATCCATTTTGCAGGTTGAAAAATGAAAAGGCCTTTCGTCTCAGCATTATAGGTGAGTCCAATTTTTATTTTTTTAAAGTTCCAGGTTCTTCAGATTTACATTTTAAGCTAAGTGTCTTAAAGCCATTAAACTTTTCTTGAAAAATGGTAGGCTATTTTATGCAACATGCCTTTATAGCTTTTTAATGACAATGTTCCCAACCTGACTTTATGAACGCTACTGTGGATTCAGTATTGCTGGTAACACTTGGTTTCTTTTGATGCCTTTTCTTTAAAATGCTTGTAGGTTTCTCCATTGCTGCTTCCTGTAACAGTGTCCATTTTTCACATCGTTCATGTATATTGAAAGCTCTTTGCCTCTGTGCTCTCAAAGAGAGAGAGACGTTTTAACGAGCATTAGCATTATAGGCTGACAAAGCTCTGACCAACAGTATTCACACCACACACATCTACATTTATAGACGAGTAGATTAGCTTTGTTCTTTGCCTGACGTCAGGATTCTGAAGTGGCAAATACCCTATCTCAGTTTTCTTGTCCTTCGATGTGGGAAATGGGAAAGGGCCATAGGTCAGTTTAGTTTAAAGGATCTGGATTTGCAGAACCAAGTCATGTCCAACTAGACATTACTGGGCTGAATATGAGGCAGCCTTCTATGTTCAGCATTTAGCAACCGACATGACATCTGTCCACTGATCTTATTTATTTATTTACAATATTTATATACTGCTCCCCATTCAAAATTTCAGAGTGGTGTACAAGATAAAATAAGAACAGAATAAAAACACATTAGCAAAATGCAAAGTGAACTGTGGCTGGTCATCAAGGGAAGCCTTCCTGGAACAACGACATTTTCAGGAGGCACCGAAAGGAATACAAAGTTGGTACTTGCCTGACCACCAGAGGCAGGGAATTCCATAGGAGAGGGACTGCCACACTGAAGGCTCTTCGCCTGTTGGTAATCTCAGAGGAACATGCATTTGCACAGCTACAGCAGTAATCTGTACTTTATTATTATTATTTATTTATATAGCACCATCAATGTACATGGTGCTGTACAGATTATACACAGTAAATAGCAAGACCCTGCCGCATAGGTTTACAATCTAATAAAGTTGCAGTAAACAATAAGGAGGGAAGAGAATGCAAGCAGGCACAGGGAAGTGTAAACAGGCACCGGGTAGGGTGAAGCTAACAGTATAGAGTCAGAACAAACTCAGTATTTAAAAGCTATAGGGAAAAGAATAGTTTTTAGCTGAGTTTTAAAAGCTGTGATTGAGTTGGTAGTTCTCAAGTGTTCTGGAAGAGCTTTCCAGGCGTAAGGGGCAGCAGAAGAAAAAGGACGAAGCCGAGTAAGGGAAGTGGAGGTCCTTGGGCAGGCGAGAAGCACGGCATCAGAGGAGCGGAGAGCACGAGCGGGGGAATAGTGTGAGATGAGAGAGGAGAGATAGGCAGGAGCTAGACCGTGAAAAGCTTTGAAGGTCAACAGGAGAAGTTTATATTGGATTCTGGAGTGAATTGGGAGCCAATGAAGAGATTTCAGAAGTGGAGTGACATGGTCAGAGCGGCGGGCCAAGAAGATGATCTTAGCGGCAGAGTGGTGGACAGAGACCAGCGGACTGATGTGAGACGAAGGAAGGCCAAGGAATACTTGGAAAGTTGCGCAAGTATTCCTTGCTCTGCTAGTCCTGATCCCATCTCATACCAAGTCATTACAAAGTGATTCTTGCCACTTTTCCCTTTTGTAAAGCATTGTGAGGCATTTACAAAATTTTGTTGAAGGCAGAAGATTTTATTATTTGTTTTATTTATTAAAACACTTGTATTCCGCCCTATCTCATTAAGATCTCAGGGCGATGTACAGATAAAATGAATTCAACTATATAAAACAATTAATAATATACCCAGCTAAAAACATATTAAACCATTAATCAAGTTAAAACCAGTGTAAAATTAAAAAGCAATAAAAACAATTGAAATAATTATACTAGGTGAGTGCAACGTTGGTGAATTTAGCCCTCAAAGGTGTTTTAAACTGGCGCTGAAACAAAACCAGCGTTGGCACCAGTCAGGCCTCCAAGGGAAGGGCATTCCACAACTGGGTGGCCACAACAGTGAAGGCCCTCTCCCATGTCCCTCCATAATGCATTTCTCATGTTGGTGGGACACAGAGAAGGGCTTCTCCAAGGGATCTCAAATCTTGGGCAGGCATATATAGAGAAAGATATTCCCTCAAATATCGAGGTCCTAAACCGTTTAGGGCTTTAAATATCGTTGCCAACACCTTGAATTCCGACCAGAAGCGTATAGGCAGCCAGTGCAATTCCTTTAAGATCGGCGTTATATGGTCTCTTCGTGATGCTCTGGCCAGCAGTCTATCAGCTGCAACTTCTGAGTCATCTTCAAGGGCAGCCCTGCACAGAGTGCATTGCAGTAGTCTAACTGGGAAGTCACCAGAACTGGACTACTGCGGCTGGGTTGTCCCTGTCCAGGAAAGGAAGCTGACCCCAAGTAATCTGGGCCATGGAGCCCACCTGGGCCTCCAGTGACAAGGATGAATCTAGAAGTACTCTATAATGTCATACCTTGCACATCCTGATAATGGCTCATCCAATCCTCTACTGAAAACCTTAAATCAGCCTTTTTCATGCCAGATGATGTTGGACTACAAGGTTCATAGAATCATAGAATAGTAGAGCTGGAAGGGGGCTATAAGGCCATCGAGTCCAACCCCCTGCTCAATGCAGGAATCCACCCTAAAGCATACCTGACTGGTGGTTGTTCAGCTGCCTCTTGAATGCCTCTAGCATGGGAGAGCCCACAACCTGCCTAGGTAACTGGTTCCATTGTCGTACTGGTGTAATAGTCAGGAATTTTTTCCTGATGTCCAGCCGGAATCTGGCTTCCTTTAACTTGAGCCCGTTATTCCGTGTCCTGCACTCTGGGATGATCGAGAAGAGAGGTTGGGAAAGTCTGGTTTCAGTGGAAGTGTTGCTCACATTTCTAGGCATCTTACTGTATTGTGGAGCTGCTTCTATTCATGTGACGTTCACATATGTATTTGTCTTTAGGGAGATCTTGTTCTTACATGGGGAAAATAGTCAACCTGTTTCATCCCCATAGCTTCTGGAAGACAGAAAAACTAGGGACCACTTAACATAGAGACCCTGCTGGTCACTTTCTCTAGGTTCACACTCTTGAACATGCTCTTGAATCAGAAAAACTCAAATGGAGTAATATGATTAAGTGGCATATGGATAAATTCAGTGAGTAATTTCTGTGGCTGTGAATGCTTCCAAAAATCTTTGTTGGTTGTACATTTCATGTACAACCATGAGATGTTATATTTCCTGATGCAGCTGGCTTATTTCAGAGTTCCAGTGCAATTGCATTGAGAAAAAATAGTTACCAGGACTGATACGTGAAATGAGTCGATATATACAGTGACTCAACTCAGTTCTATCTTTTCCTGTAATGTTTGAAGTGTGTGCCTCATATTTCAAATACCCTTGGCTGAATTAAAGGCTGTTCTTGCCAAATGATGAAATAGTTGACAAATGCTTGCAATCATCCCGTCTGCCTTTTGAATGTAGATATTCTTTTAGACTTGTCGTAAATGCTTTGCTCTTGATTGCCTTAAAAGTAGTTTGGTAATTTCCCAGCAGCGGTATGCATCTCAAGTTTTAACTCAAATTAAATTTTGACTATGGGAAAAAAAAACTACAGTAGTTTTAAGGAGCTTGTTTAAGGGGTGAAAGAGCATAAATTTGCCTCCCCTCCTACTTCTTTCCCTTTTATTTCTATTTCTGCTTCCTGCCAATCCATTCTTCTTCTCCACCAGTCCCAC
Source organism: Elgaria multicarinata webbii (assembly GCF_023053635.1). Taxonomy (NCBI): domain Eukaryota; kingdom Metazoa; phylum Chordata; class Lepidosauria; order Squamata; family Anguidae; genus Elgaria; species Elgaria multicarinata. The sequence continues at coordinate 74,957,148 of NC_086180.1, read as the reverse complement.
CCCTCTTCTCCTTCCTGTCCCAGTTGTAAAGTTCAGCTCCAGATAATTCTTCTGATCTACTTTTCAAGGCATTTTGAAGGCCCTGCTGGTTGTTCTGCAGCAGGAGGGGGTATGGTGGAAGAGGGGAGAAGGAGACTGCACTAATTAAGTCTGGCTACATAAGGATTTGCTAGGCAGCTAGCAAACCGTGGCACGATCAAAACAATAGCTTTCATTCTCATTCTCCTCTACTCTCCTGATGTCTGGCCTCTTACATTCACAAATGGAGCCACCCATGTTGGCTCAACTCAGTGTGGCAGCATCTTTAGCAAAGGCAGGCAGTCTTTTGGACCTGTGGGTATATTTGGACATTTTAGAAATTGTCCTGGGCACAACCACAAACTGTTTGCTGTGGGTGGTTATGGCTAACTACAAAGGGCAGGTAACCTGCCCAGAGGGATTCATGGGAAATTAAGATGGCAGCAGCTAGAGGCTCCCAATGAGCGTTGAAGCAATCCCAGCTGCTAGTAAGACAACATAAAAAAATGTTTTGAAAATTAAGATTGGCAGGAGTAGGATGTCTTGGTGAGCACCAAGGAAGGTGTCTGGGACACATTAGTGCTTGCGAGTACCACGTTGCCTGCTCCTAGTTTCTGCAAACAGTTTTGACTTTAAGGATGCTGTGAGACAGCTTTCCCCAGCCACCCCAAGGCAATAATCACAATGCACTTAAAATGGGAATGTATACTTACACCTGAACAGGTGTAATTCTGTTTACATCTGAATCTGTTTGAATAATTTAAAAAGCCGAACATGAGGCTGACCATCTTGTTGTCTGTTGGTCTTTGACAATATACGTTTGAAAGTTATTGTCCAACTAAGTAACACTGAAAGGACCAGTTCAATGTGCTGCCACACTGTTCAAAATTCAGTTTATTCAATGCAACTAAATCCCTTGCCACTGTAAATAATTTGTGAGATGAGTGCCATGTAATAAAATGAAGGCTGCAATTCTGTGCACTGTTCATTTGGAGCGAGCCCCATTGAACTCAGTACGACTTCGTACTTGGGAGGACGGGTACCCAACCCTTTCAGTTTGGTGGGCACATCTGGAAGTTTGAAAGATGGCTTGCCTGTTAATAAAATAGCTACCCTGTTGTGCATGGCTGGACAGATAATGAAGGCGTTGACACTACAGTACAGCAAAGAAGATTTCAAGAGCTTTTATCTTGCTTTTCATTTAAATAGATGGAAGTAATCTCCACATACAGCTCCTGAGGAAGAACCACTCTGGGTCCGAAATGTTGAGCTTCCAATACACAATTTTTACTGTTGTTTTAATCGTTGGATTATTTTTGAAAGAAAACTATTAAAACCATTCATTCACTTCACAGAACACCAGAGTTTCACTCTCTTTTCAGTATCTGGTCATAAAACACTCATTCTCAAGAAACAAAATGCTGAAACTGAAAACAAAACAAAGTAGCTTGCTCAAGGATCTAACTATAAGGCAGAGAGGGTAATCTGAGTTATAAAACACAAATTAATAATAATAATAATAATAATAATAATAATAATAATAATAATAAAAAATCAAGATGGTGCTGACAGGTTACAGTTCGCTTTGCAGGCTGCCAGCCTCCCAGTTAAAAGCATGTTTTAAATTAAAAAAAAAACCTGAATAAAATGCAAATTAGGAGTGGCAGGTGTGCACCTAGACAAATGTCTGTGGGCACATTGGTGCCCATGGGCACTATGTTGGAGACCTCAACAGTAGGACTTCTACATGCCTGTGATTGTGCTCTTAAGTACATATACCCGTAATAGAAGCATAACAGTATTATTTGTTGCAAAGTATACTGACTGTATGTTTCTCATGGCACAGGTCGTAGCAGAATTTTATGCATGTTGTGGGGAAGCCATAACCGAAAGCAATGCAGCTTTTTGTGGCAAGCCAACAGAAAATAATAGGGCCTTAGGTTGGAGGATAAATGAAAGAGATAGGCACATGCTTGGAACTTATACACGTTTAAGTCAGTGGATCTTACTTCCAAATAGGCATGCTTAGGTCTGGATAAATATGCAGTCTGCTCTGCAAATCTGATGCATCAGAAAAATAGCCAGACCTCTTGCGGAAGTGACAGCTCAAATGCAGTATGATATTCAAGGCTACTTTATGGAACCAGTGTCATCTCAACACGATACCGTTTGCTTAGGAATTTTATACTTAGACGTTGTAATGGTGCTATGGACAGTATTAATGTTTTGAAATCTTACTATTTATTTGCATTACAAGGATATTTAATGTCTCTTTGATATATTGATGTAGTAGTTAAAAACAAAAACCATTCTAATCTTTATTCTTTGTTTGGCAAAGGATGAAAAACAAACAAAAAAAAACAGATTGTCACTTCGTTATGCCATTTCTCTTTAGCCGAACAGCTGGAATATGGATCATTTACACGGAAGGTCCAAACTGCATCTCATTAAAGTCAGTGGGAAGAAGTTCTATTGATTTTTCTTTTGACTGTATTAGATTCCCCAAAGAAGGTTTCCCTGAGCTAGATCCAGCGGCCCAACGGGTACCATCTAGCCCCAGTTGCCAGTCTAAAAGAAAGTAAGGTGTATAGAGGGAGGAGTGGCTGTGGCCAGGGACATGTTGGCAGGCCAGGGAGTTGGCATCTAGGGGCCCAGGGTATCATTCTTGGAACTCAGATCTGTGGAGGAAAGCAGTCATGGTTCGAGCCTGTGATTTGTTGCAGGAAACAAAGGTCCAACTTTTCACTCATCTGTATTATATACGAGGTGTATGCAGCACCTGAGTGAGATGTGTGGTTTTTTTTGTTATTCGTTTGTTTTGTCTTTTGTAGGTGAAAAATTGCTTTGGTTTCAAAGCCACCTTGATCCCAACCTAGTGGAATACACCAAAAAAGAAGCCTGTGAACTAGTTGAAAAGTAAGTTTGCAGTCGATGAGCAAACAGAAGTCCTGTCGTGTTGGAAGCAAGAGTGATGAGTTAATGTTCCCTGCTAGTGAACATGGCATAGCATTCCCTATGCTTGGGATTACAGCGCTTTAACAAAATGATGTCCTCTTGGACGGTGTTGCAGTGCTGCGGCTGTCAGAATGTACCATCCTTAATGTTTATTGTATATCCCATCTTTAGCCATTGTTGTAACACTTCATGTATACTTAATTTTCATAAGTTAATGGAAGATAGGCTGGGTTCCTACAACACGACAGGCTACAGTGTGGCAGTTCACATGACGTGCTGGGCTCATTGAGGGTTGTTGAACCCTTGATAAGTTGTGGCACTTGTCGAACAACGTTTTAATATACAAACTCCACTTACAGGTTGCCGTGTCATATGAACCTGGCCTTGCATAACTCTCGGTTTGTTGTAGGGTGCGATATATTGTTGTGCTTCACTTCTTTTATTCCTTTCATAGACTTTTCAAGTTCTGTTGGGAAGAATCAATGGGGTGAAGCCAATGTTAGTTCTTCTTAGAGTAGACCCATTGGAATGAATGGGACTTAAATTGGGACTGACTCAACTAACACTTATTCCAGTGGATCTACTATAAGTAGGATTAACATTGCATTCAGTTAAATTTATATATGAGTTTCTTGGCGTATGCACTATGTTGTTGTTGTTAATCAAAGGCATTTAACATTGCTATATTGCTGGAGTGCTGTACTCAGGCTGTCTAAATGCACTTACCATTCTGGAGGAGTTCTGCCATTTAGCCCCCACTGTCAGGGATGCTTCTGTGACTATTGATGGTGCTATATAAATAAATAAATAAATAAATAAATAATAATAATAATAATAATAATAATAATATTTCAGGGGCTTTGTAAAACCAGTGCTAAAGTGTAACATTTGAGCAAATAACTTTCCCACAATGCTGTCTCCCTGTGCTTCAGTTATTTGCAGCGATTCAGTGATGAGTTGGAACAGATTGAACTGCGTAATAGCATTAAAGGAAGACAGGCAAGACAGCACAGTTCGAGGGAATCGGTCATCAAACAGACTATGGAACGTGAAAGGCAGCAGTACGAAGGCCACGGGCTCGGTATGGTGATTTTTATCTCACTGCACTGCAAAAAAAAACCCCCACCCCCACCCCCCTTCAATCTGTTAGGAATAACTTCTTGTCAGCAAATTGGAATTCTGCACAGGACAATAGTGCAGTGGTTTTCTTCTTGTGGAAGTAAAAAGAAAACCCCTTGTGTCCAGTCTGTTGAATGTTTTTCTTAATTTCGCTTCTCCTTCCTGATTTTCTGAATTTCTCCTACAGTTCCACTTTATATTCAGTAGGGCTTCGCATGGACTTGGTCTTTCCATTCCAGGCTCCAAGACCACTTCACAAATGTGGCGTTGATGTTCCATGGAGGGAATCTGGTGAAGAGATCCTTGATGGAAAAACACTGCTCTGCAGCCCCTTCTGAACTGCGGATGCTGTGTAACAGATATAACGCCCTTCCCTAACCTGGTGCCTTCCAGCTGTGTTGCCCTGCCACTCCCAACATCCCCAGCCAAGTGGGGGATGATGGGAGTTACAAGCCAACATATTTGGAGTGAACCAGGTTGGGGAGGGCTGTTACAGCATGAAGGGTGCATGTAGAAGGTTCTTTCATAGACATCTGGGGTCAATGTTCCCTTGCATCTAGTCCACTAATGAACATGTAGCTGCTCCCAGTTTGAACAATGTGCTTGCATGTGAGATCACCCCCAAACTGGTTGAGTGTTGAAATGGCACATTTGGAAGTTAACAATATATTCGCATACCACATGTGTCTTTCTACATACTTGTAGGGTTCCTCCCCCCTTATATCTTCTGGTTTGTGGTGGGGAGCTATTTCCCTTCTACTCAATTTTAATGAGATTACACTTAAGCTACCCACCCTCCTCAGTTTTACTGTGAAAGGCTCAAGCACGCAAGAGACACATAGCTGTGTTCAAAAATTTCAACCAAGCAAAATGGAAAATTGTCTTAAAGTTTATGTGGTTGCATATTGTACACAAGCTAAAAAGATGTCTAACAAAGTACTCAGGAAATGTGATTTGTGTTTCCTTGTTGTCTTTCCTTGCTAAAAAGTAACCTCAAATCATTTATTCCTTGTTAGCAGTCCTGTTGCACAATGCTTTAACTGGGCTTCAATTTAAGGGGAATTGTTGCTGCTAGTGTAATTAGAGGCAGCAATTTAAAGTCTAGGAGTCGGCTAGATTATGTCATTAATAGGGTTTAAAATCCTCTGCATCACCAGGAAGCCCTCCCCTGCCTTTCCTTTCTCTTAATGAGAGAGAATGTCTGTAGGCTTGATTTAATTAGGTATTTTTCTTGATGAAGATAAAGTTTTTCCTTCTATTTTCGAGAGAGGGAGAGAGAAAGACTGGTACAATCTGGAATTGTAAAAGCAGAGGTCTAGCTAAGTTTCTGTGTGCTTTTGAGTTCCGTGGTTGTTAGAACACAGCATCCCTGTATGATCATTCAGCGAGCTGCATATCATCTTAAAACTAGTTCAGTTGCCAGCAGGATGTCCAAGCAAATCAGACAACATTATCTACAATATCTTTAAGATCAAAGACATTCAGGGGATGGGAGGCGAGGGCTTCCAAGATTTTCTAAAAAGATTGCAGCTTTTCTTCATGCTTTCCGGGTGTCTGTGTCTGCCTGACGATAGAGCTTTTTGGGGGGGGGGGGGGCTGTATGTTTCTGGCATGACTGGCAGGCTGTTGCTTTCCATTCGACAGTCATTTCAGCTTCCTTGGCTGCAGTGAGTTAATTGCTGAGGACAAGACTGAATCAAAGTGTTCAGTGCAGACTGTTGTCTTGGGGAAGTGTTATGTCTCCTATTCCAATCAGCACGGAATGTGGACCTCTGCGCTCTCCAGTTCCAATATTCTATTCTCACCTACTGCAGCTCCATTATTGTGAGTGCCCATCTCCACATGCAGCAGAATGAGGCGATAGAAATTCCAACGTGATAAGAGTGGATGGCATCACTTCAGGGTGCAGGTGGGGGAACAATTCCCCATGTTAAAAACTCCCTGTATGTTTTTTCTTTTCTTTTTTTAAGTACCATATCATGGGGTGGGGGAGAGCTTCCAGCCCAGTTTTCTCTCCCCTTGTCATTTGATGATTAATGAAAAACAACAAACTGGTAAAGGTTCATTGTCAATTTTGTGGAAGGACGCGCTGATCTGGCTAGTCTGTTCGGATTAGCAGAGAGCTGGAACTGGGATTTCTTCTTGCACTTCTGGTTTACGCACAAACCCTTTCATTTAGTTAGAAGTGGATTTTTCCGGTTTTGAATGCATTCTCCCATTACATTGGACTAATGATCAAGCGTCTAATGACGTTGTTAAAAGACGTGACATAGGTCTCTCAAGTCATTTAGGTTTAATTATCTATACTATAATGTATTGGTCTTTTGTGATAGTAATTTGAAGTGTTAAAGGAAACAAGAAAACTATTATAGGTAACAAGAAAACTATTATAGCTTTACAAATAATGAAAGTTCACCCTTCTCTGAAATGAAATGCTTTCTTTGAGAGGAGGAAAGCCGCCTCGTTCCCATTTTGGAAAGGAAAACAAGATATAGTATGTTCAACAATTGTCTTTTCAGATGTTTTTATCAGCAACACAATGGAGGGAGAGAATCCAAAGCGTGACGTGCAGCATCTGGCAGGGCTTTTCTTTTCAGAATTACAGCTATGTATAGACGAACTGATTTTTATCATCCTGCTGGCTCCCTAAAGTAATAATACTTTTTTTAAAAAAAAAGTGTTTGCAGAACTTCTTAGAAAACATTCATTTGGAGACTGCGGTCATGTTCAGATGTTAGTCCACAGCCTTGTATCTCCTTCTTCCTCCTGTCTTGCTTCAGCAGAGAGTTGCTAGCTTCCATTAAGCCAGAGTTTCCTGCTATGTCCAGACCACGATCTCTGTCTTATTGCAAGCCAGTTCCCAACAGGAAGATGGATGATTGCATGCATGGCACTCATCCACAGCTTCATAAACCAGCCTTCCCATCAGCTCCAACCAGCATAGCCAATGGTCAGGATTCCTGGGAGTACAACATCTGGAGGGCAGGAGGTTAGGGAAGGCTGCCATAATCCATGGTTTATAAAGCCGTGGACAATGTCTGAATGCAGCCAATAGCTCGGCTTTGCCAGGAGTAACAGTTCAGCTAAATCCTGTCTAATTTAGTAAGCTAAAGCCCCTTTAGGTAGATGACCAAGCTTTGTGCTCATATTTACTACTGTCAAACTCTCCCAATCCATATCACTAGTGTCATTTACTACTGATGTTCAGAAAAATAGTGGAGGGAAAAGGGAGAATTCTGTTTCCAGCTCTGCTTCATTTTTACGTCTACAGAGCTGAATCAAGAACAGCACATGTCCTATTTGAAAGGGCATTTGTTGGTCAAGAAGCAGTACATTAGATTTGTTGCGATTTGATGTGGCATTCAGGCTTGCTGGTAATCTTGTTTTGTTTTACCAGAAAGTTCCTGTACAGTTTTTAGAAAACAAATACACACCCATGAAAAAAAGCATGGCGGATGCAGTCGAGCGAGGATGGGAAGCAGGGCCATTACATTGGCTCTGCTAAGGCCAGCTTCTCCTCTCACTGAACTGTTTCCATTCCAGCTAGTCATTGTAAGAGTACTGTTTAATGTTAAGAATTGGTGCCTGAATCTGCCTTTTCTCCTCTTTCCTCCATGTCCCCTTTTGTGTTGTGTCAGGAACGGTCTTGTTTTTATTGATTTGTATATGAGTGCTCAGGGAGGCTTTTTGGCTGAAGGGTGGGGTATAAAAGCTTTAAATGTAAAGTAGTAGAATGTATGAAAATCATTGTCGGTGAGGCTTTGTCATTTGAGGATCCTGTAAGATTTATTAAATGGCCAGTAATATAATCATGGTGGTAAATTGTTGGGCAAAGGAACTATAAGATAGATCTTAAATTGCAGCATATCACAGAATTGGGGTGAGGGGTGGTGGCTGAGCACCAAACATGACTGCGCTTTCCTTAATAGTTCTGTTTTTTTTCATAAAGTCTAACTAGAATTCTTTGTTGGAATTTCCTTCTCCTAAAAGGGGATTGATAACATTCCAAGATCTTTTCCCTGTTCGCAGAAGGTATGGGGGTTGTGCTTTCTTCTAGGGTACTAAGCATGAGAGCAAATGGGTTAATCTCATTCATACTGTCAATACCAGAAGTAGGCAATCAGAAGCCCCTGTTTCTATTGCTATTTGGCTCGCTGATCACAAACTTGTTTCCAACAGATATCCCTGACATTGTGAACAGTAAGCACCTTAAAACTTTCAGGTGAGTTACTGACTTTTTTTTTTTTTTTTAAAAAAAGCATCCTGTGTTCATTGTATAGGATGTTGTTTATTTTTAAATATGGATAGGTATGCCACATCAGTCCCAGGTAAGCTAGTATTATCAGCAAATCTTTGTGTGGAAGTAGAGTTTGCAGAAAATGTTTTAAAATATTGTTGCTCTTTGCTTTATTAGACTGGCTTTTTATTTAGAACTACAAAGACTTACAATGTGAAATTGTGCTATTTTAATCCTTTTTATATGAGTTATTCAGATGTGATGCTAAAGCAGGGGTGGGCCACATGTGTTCCCCAGCTTTTTTGTGTGTGACCCCCCACCACTGCTGAATTTGCTGTGCAGTGGCAGCAGCCAAAAGTGTGGCAATTTTGCTTCCAAAACAGGCACAGAGGGAGTGTTTTTGTTGCTACTGTCATGCTGCCACATTTCGGTGGCAAATTTGGTGGCAGGGGGATTGCTTTGGGGAAGCCTTCCCTGGAAGCCTGCCCCTGTGCTAAAGCATGGTTTAGCAATTCATGAACAGGCTCTCTCCTCCTCTGGTGTGACCATGAGGAAATCTGAAGTATCTGGTTCTGCGTTTAAGCTAATCAGAGCTCCCTGCTATGCCCAAGCTTGGGGAAGCTCTGGTTAGTTCAAACCATGATAAACCATGGTCTGATTCTGGTTTGTTTTGAACTAACTTAACTAATCAGAGCTTCCCCAAGTTTGGACATAGCAGGGACCTCTGATTAGTTTAAAAGCAGAAGTGGATGCTTCCTGTCTCCTCATGGCTGCATCAGACAAGGAGAGAGGAATACGTGAGCCCAAGGCTTGTACAAGTAACTCTAAACCATATTTTAGTGTTGTGTCCAAGAAGGCTCTGTATCTTTGTCAGCAGAGAATTACAACCAGCACCACTCAAGTCATCTAGCCTGATTTTTCTCTCCGGTTGTAGTTCAGAAGGAAAACAAGCAAGTGCAACATTCTCCCTCATATGCTGGTTTTGTGGGTCAATCCCACATTTACGCTTTGAAATGTTAACAGCCCAGCAACAGGTACCACCTCTTGTGTACCCTTTGCCCACCTGTTCTAGCTCTTATGTTTTTCTCATGTGTTACAGCAGCCTTTCTCAACCTGGAGTGCTCCAGATGTGTTGGACTACAACTCCCAGAATGCCCCAGCCAGCTGGGGCATTCTGGGAGATGCAGTCCAACACATCTGGAGCGCCCCAGGTTGAGAAAGGCTGTGTTACAGGATAGAAGCTAATAGTTTCAGAGGTACCAGCGCATCCACTTGCTAGGTCACTTCCAGACAGATGTTCTTTGAGCACCAGGTGTACCGATCCCCATGTTGCTAGGCCTAGTGGCAAGCTATAAATTAGCAGGATCACTGGCAGTGGTAATGCCAAAAGTCCACCGTAGTTGGCTTTATTTTCTTGAGATACCCTCATCACTTGCTTTAGCATCAGAATATTAAACTGATCAGAGGAACCTGCAATCTAGGAGTAGCTTAAAGTCGGGGTGAGCAGAAAGTAAACCTTCAGATATTTTGGACTTCAACTCCCAGCATTCCTGACCATTTGGCCGTGCTGGCATGGGCTCTGGGGGTTGGAAGTCCAAAATATTTGGAGCTCTACCTTCTCCCCTTCCCCCGCCCTAAAGCATGCCCTGACAGTTCTGCCTGTTCCACATATCTGTGCGCTAACTTTTTAACTCAGGCTCTCTTGCCTTTTTATGGGAACCTGATCAGGATTAGTATTCTGTAGTGAAATGTTTAGTCAAGCAGTGAGGTTCTTGCTCTCGTAGCTCCTCATCCCATTTCACTTGTTGGAAAGCTAAAGTAATTGAGGACAGGCAACTGGGCTCAGCAGTGTCTGTGCAGTTTTCTTGAAGTATAAAACATAAAAGTTTTAGTTATCACAATGCAGGGTAATCTGAGCTTGCTTCAGAGTGAAATTTGCTCACTGGAGACAGAAATCTTGATTGCTAAGAGAAGTTTTTGATTAATCATGTAAAGTGACACTTTCCGGGGTTTAATCTTCCGTTGGTTTTCTCCCCCCGTCACCTTTCTTCAAAGAGACTGGGATGGTGATCTGAAGAAACTTCCAAACATTAAAATGAAAAAGATTTCCAGTAAAGATGCCCTTAGTGGTAAGATGGAGAAGGCAACCACTGAAGCGGAAGAGGAATGGTGTGCAGCAAAGAACATGGACTGATGAGCACCTGACTCTTTGGGGGATGAAAGGTGAAGCAGATTGCCGAGCTACCATTTTAATTCTAAATGGGAGCAAGACCAAACCTATTTTTTTTTTCAAATGTGAGAAGACAGACCTCTGGCTATGTGCTGTAACTTGGCCTTTGGTTTATGAGCAGCTGTGAGATGCTGGTACATGTTGTGTTTTTGTGAGATGCTGGTACATGTCATGTGGTTGCCTTTTGGAAACCACTTTAAAACGTTTAACATTCATAAAGATAATGCCGAATCTCCTAAGGAGGAAACTAGATGTTACAGTATCATAACCTGATAATGATAATGCTAAATTCCTTGAAATCAGCAAGGGCGGAGGATTTCAGCAACAACAGGAAAGAGTTGTACCCCCTCCCTACACATCTGTTGCCATAATGTCTAATTTGGTCCTAATTAATCTATTTTTAACCTTACACTTTCTGTTTTTCAATAGGACACACTTCAGTAGGATTAGGAGAATCTTTCCCGACCTGGCATCCTCTAAATGTGTTAAGACTGCAACTCCCATAATTCAATGCCCGTGCTCACTGGGAATTATGGGAGTTGCAGTCCAATACATCTGGAGGGCACTAGGTTGGGTAAGGCAGGTGTAGGGGGATGAAGTAGCACCATCAGGACAATAGGATGTATGCTGTGGCAGTGCATAGTACATTCTTAAGGCTGCCAGTACTATTGCGGCTGTCTCCTTTCACTCCACATCCCTTTACACTCCATCTGGTTCCTCTTTCTCTTTTAGAGGAAGTCTCTGCAATATATTTGACTATCTTTCCAAGACAGGTGGCTAAAAATTGTGGATGACAGCTTCTTCCATCTTTCCTTCCTTAAATACCCCTTAGATGCCAAGATGGTCCTAGTGGCGTGAAGCTAGTGGGAATGCACTAGTTGTTAGCCACTTGCTCACATACGTTTGTCAACTTTTAGTAAGCTCTGGCTTCCTTTCCTCTCTCTGGGAAGGTAGGTGGTGAAGAAGAGAATGCTAAAACTAATCTTGTTTAACTGGAATAACATGGATATATGCAGGTCTAGAAAGAGCATGAAATGCCATTTCAGCACTATTATTATTCTGGAATGCACCATACTTCAATTACATACCAGCTTAAATATTAATTTGCTACAACAGAAATATTTTCTGCCATTCAGAATTAGTTCCACTGGCAAGCAATCTCCCCTGCTTCCAATTTAAAATGGGATTCTAAAGACAAAACATTTTCCCCATGCTGTTATGATTTTATAATAAGAGCAATGTGGTGATGTTTAGCCAAGGAAGGACACTCTATGGAATGACTTGACACTACATCTTTGACAAGAATTTGGAAAGCTAATGAAGGAAAATGGGTAAGAACAATTATAGATAATTTTCTTAGTGAAAAGAAGAAAGGCAGACAGTGTCCTTGACTCACCTAGCCTGTTCGTACACAAGATGGACAGCATCAGAAAATGTGGAAATAGCTTTCTTGGAAACAGTGGTACACATACAAGTTTTGTAATGTTGAGATGAAGACTATTTTATTATTCCTTAAGAAAGTCCATTAAAATCAAAGATGTTGTGAAAATATATTTATATGCTTAAAGTTTAACCCTGACGAGTTCAGTTATTCTTGGGATAATGTGTTAAATCATTATTTATTTTTTATTCTCATTCTGTAGTCTCCTGCAAATAAATGCTTCCTGAGTTCAGTGATTCACAAGTCAATTTACTTTTTGTTGAACCTTTTTAATATCTGGGGCTACAATCCTGTACATGGGGGTCTTAAATTCCTTTTGATAGAAATATGATTTTAGTAGCTAAATTCATACAGAATTCCAGCCTTCCTTTTTTCATGAGGGCTTGTGTAGCCAAGTATTTTTGTTTTCTGCTATCATTTGATTGTAGCTGGAAAAAAATGACTGAAGGAGCAGGTCTCAATTAGACTGCTTCAACCTCATGAGTCACACACAGATGGAGTAAATTGGTGTTAGTTTTAATACAAAAAAAGTCAAATAGATTTCCTGCTTTCTTGTGCATGTCGCTCATCAGCAAGGTTTGATTACAACATTTCTGTTACTGATAAAAAAAGATGAAAACTCCTGGCTTTTTTAGGCTGAGAACCATGATTAGGATTTGAGATTTGTTTCCCCTGGAGTCGAAAGATGGTTAATTGAAATGTGTGCTCATGCTGCTAGGGGAAGAGTTGCACTCATGAACACACATTTTAGGAAAGATGGAGGAGCTTTTCAGATACTTTTCAATTTTGAGAAGGGATACTAGTTCATTAATAAAGCACATGTTTTGCATGCAAATGGATCCATGTTTAATTACCAACATCCCCAGGGAACTGTTAAAGAAAAACAGATAGCAGGTGATGGGAGCTGAAACCCTGGAGAGCTGCTGCTAGTGAGATTAGATAATACTGGGTTAGAGGGACCTGATAGTCTGACCTGACATGGCAGCATCTTCTGCTCATCTTTGTATAAATGAAGGATGAACAGAAGGGACTACAGGAGCAAAAAGGACAGGGACTTATTTATAAATAATAGGAACTATTCAAGACCTATTGTTTGTTTGTGTTCTTCTGCAAGTACAAGGGAGCTAAAGGGTGTGTGTGTGTGTGTGTATGCTTAATTTGGGGTGTGTGTGTATATTTTTTAAAGAAAATCCTTGGGAAAACCTGGTTATAATACAGCATTGAACTTCAGCACACTTTTGTGTTGGATTTTGGCCTCGTTGAATATATGTCTTGGTAAATGTGCTTTTAAAATCTGATTTGTGTGCTTCAGTTGCACGGTATTCAGTGTAATAGGTTGGTATCGAAAGGATTAATGGCTCGTGGACAAGCAAGAAGAATTTGAATACATGGCTTATTTAAACAGAATATTCCTGGCTTAAAAAACGTACCCTATTAAGCTGGGAACAAGTTTGGGGCTGTGTGCTCCCTCAGCATTTTGATACTAGTTTCTTTAATACGGAGTTCCCTATCATGTGCATGATGGGTAACTGTGATGTAATGTTTACTAACCAGGATTGTAAATCATAATTTGATCCTAGTTAGTAACCCGACATTAAACTACAGTTCTTGAACAGGATCAAGATGCTGGAGCAGGGGAGGAAGGGAGTGTGCAGGCCTCTTTTTGCCAATTGTGTCAAACCATTGTTCAGGGAAAACAAGTCACTACCATTTGTATCCAGACCTTTTCTGGTTGTGTTACATACACTCTTTGGTGTATGTAAATGTAAAATTGCTCAGTGCATTGTATTGAGGCTGAGCTTTAAAACAAGCTTCAAAAGCCACTGCAGGGTAATGTTAAACTTACAGGTATGATATATAAGAGTCCCCACCTACTGACAGTTTGCACATTCTTACCATAATTCTAAAAACAAAATCATAATCTATTGCACTCTAGAGGCAAATAACTTACAATTTCCTTTGAGGCATCTGTTTAATACAAATACAAATTTGTTCCACAACAATTAGTAGTTATATTACGTTTCCCCCCCATCCCAAATAACCTTTTAATACACAAGTCACCCACAAAAGCATCTAAGCTCTTTCGCAAAAGGGAACTGGGTAAAACAAGTAACAAACTCGTAGGTCAAATGCTCATACACAGTAAAATATTTGCATCATAGATTGCATTGCAGTGCAAGGTTCAGAATTGGGCAGTTAATTTTGTAGATGGATGCGTGTACTGATGTACATGTTTTAGAACCACACTATTGACTGCTTTCCAGCTGTAGCAGTAGCACCAATAGACTGCTTAGTTATGCTTACAAAGCTACTAGATTAATCCAGAGGGGAATGCCCTTGTCAGCCCCATAAAAAGTTGTTGAGGAAAATTATTTTGGCATTTAACACTATTGTATGTTAAATTTTCATTGCCTTTTATTTTTTTCAGGGAACTTTTTTCCCACCATGTAAACATTTTTATATCTATCTATCGTCTGGTATCTCATAACTGGTGCTAAAAAAAAAGTCAACACTGCAATCTGACAACTAATATTTTTTCTTTTCAAAAAAGAGAACTATTCCTTCATAGTTGCTTCAGCTACTTGCATAGTTTCGGAAGTAGCGTGTTAAAGCCTTTCCCTTTTTAGCATATAAACAATGAAGCCAAAATCACCACTGGTTTTGAAAATATGGGGTGACATGTTTAATCTATAAGCTCCTTTTGACTCTTACGGGGTGTGTGGGTGACACTGACCATCTTTTCCCAAAGAGTGTTGATTTGTAGTCCTGCCCACGTCTCCCATAAAACCAGTTCTTGATTGGCTTCTGGACACATGATGAATTAGATTTCATAACTTTACCATATGCATGGGAATCTGCTGAAAACAAGTTGGACAATCCTGTTCTATATAGACTCCATTGTATGGAGACTGCAAAAATTATGTGGAAAATTAATTGTCTGAATCCGCAGCTATATTACTGGAATATATTAGGCAATTTACATTGTATAGTTGTCTTCTGTTGTGCAACCTGCTACATCTACCTTAACTTTTAATGTGTATATGCCATAGCTGTTTATGCAAAGCAATGGCATCGTCACAAATGTCTCCAGATGGGCAAAAACAACAACATCTATCACTCCAAACTATTAGACTATATTCAGATCTGTCTTTTTTAATGAGAAGGATGTGTACAACCCAGTTTGAAATTAATTGTGATCTTACATTTTGTTTCACCTGAACTATCACCTAAATCCCTCAAGGGCTTGTGAAGGTAATTTCAGCTGATCATTTTTAATGTTAAAAAGGCATTTCTCCATTAATATGAAAGACTTTGTTGACAGGTCAGTTATGCAGCTTCTCCTAAACCAGGCCCTCCAACTTCAACATTCTTGCTAAATCTATCGTCTTGTATAACATTAATTGCATGGTTTATATATTTTCAACCATGCCATGATTCCATTATGACAATAGGTGTTGTCATCCCATTAATTTTAAAGAGGCTACCTGCTTCTTGCAGTGTCTCAGTAGAGCCATAACATACATCTACTGAGACTTTTCAGGATCAACAACTTACTGAATTTTTAAAGCATGAAATGTAGTCCTTTCAAAATTACTTAATCCCCTGCAGTTTGCCATAATAAATTCCCCTCATTACTAGTAGCACTGTTCTTGTATAACTCACATTACTTGGGCACAATTCACAATACATTCAACAAGCATAACAGTGGTATAAAGAAGAGACTTCTTTCTTTTTAGAGTATCCAATTATTTTGCCTTCTGAGGTGCAAACTTCTGAAATGGGATGCTAAACTTTTTTCACATAAGTTATCCCTGCCAGGTACACTGTTGTAGTGATATGTGTCTTCTGCATATATTAATTTAGTCACACTTCAGTTTTACATCAATATGCTAAAACCACAACAGTAAAAACTGAACTATTGAACACTTAATAATTCAGCCTTTCCCCTTTACAGAAGATACTGTGTATATTTTCTCAATTAAGTAAACATCAGAGAGATACTGGCAATATGGTAATGCTACCTACATTGACTCTTTCAAGACTATCCTAACAGTTTCCGAGTCTGCTCTATCCTGATCTCTTAAAATAATAGATTTTAATCTTTTTTCTTTGCATATTTCGCACACTAATAAATGAGTACTGAAAATGTTTCAAGGTCTTTTGCGAACTATATACTTCTCTGGCTTATAACTCTAAATATAGAACATAATACCCTTTAGCAGAATAATTTTAGAGGTGGCCGGCAGGTAGATTCTGCCAATTTTAGCTCTTTAATTTATTCTGCTTTTAAGAATAAGCAACAACCCAGATAAATATAGTAACTTGCAAGGAAACCTTGGGAGAAATGATAATCTGTACCTACTGCAGACCAAGGAAAATATTTCCAACTACCTAATTTACATATGTTTAAAATTATGACTTTTGGAAAAGTTTTGTTTTACATAGCTTCCAAACCATGGATTTTTATGGGTTAGCCATCGTGGTATTTAATTATCACATTTGGAAGCTTAGTTAATTTGTGCTTTGATGCATATATTTTACATGATTTTAAGGGTTAATATGAATCTTTAAAAAATTGCTTTAAAGGTTTCCCCCCACAAGATTATGATAATTAGCAAAAAGACCATTGTAGCAAATACATATAAGGGTTTTCTCCTTGTAAACAGAACACCGGTAGTACATCTGCAAGTGCAGTTCTTTTCAGCCATCAGCAGTGGTGCTGCCATGTTTGTTTGCTGTTAGAAGTTGACATCTGCTGCATTTTCTTCTTTCCACTTTTAATTATGCTCAGCAAATGGTGAAAAAATGTTTCACAATTACATTTCAGAGGCAATGTGCAACTTCTCTCCATCACATTTCCTTGGTTTTTCCCCCTGCTTGCTCTTCATTCAAAAATACTTAGCGGTTTCGCTGTTTTACTGTGGCTGAGTAGTTAAAAGTACATCACTTTGTTCTTCAATGAAGAAAACGAAATGCCACTTCCATCAAACTGGCATGGCATCAGAAGCAGTTTCTTCTCCTGATTGCTGAGAGTTTGTACTTGTCTGTGATACTGGCACTACTACAGCATCTTTGATCTCAGTGTTCTGAATAAAAGAAGGTTTTTTCTCCTCTAGTTTTTTGGCAGTATCTGGGCAATTTTGAACAAATATCACTCGATTATAAGCCTTCAGCCTTCTCCACAACTGAATGTAGACTTTACATTGTACGTACATGAAGACGAGGCCTCCAGTGAACCCAATGGCCACCACAACCAATTTTGTCCAAAATGGCCACTCCAGGACACCTTTCAGGTTTAAAAAAAGAGGGTAGAGTTAGTATCATTGACATTCTTCCCTGGACAGTTGATGTTTCTTCAATATATTTAGAGATGGATTACAATGACTTGGTTTGTACATCACAGCCCCCTAGCATTTGTTTAAACCTTGGGTATTCATGAATGAAGGGAAGCAAATTAGCATGCTGGCTCCAGGCCACCTGCCCACTCTTGCTGAGCTAAACAACCCAGGAACGCTACGTCTTTTGAGTTGTTTAGAATGATGTCTGAATTTGGAATTGTGGTGGGGGGAGAGACAACCCAATGTTTGTTCCTGCATTTATTATTATTATTATTATTATTATTATTATTATTATTTATTTATATAGCACCATCGATGTACATGGTGCTGTACAGATAACACAGTAAATAGCAAGACCCTGCCGCATAGGCTTACAATCTAATAAAGTTTTCTTTCCCCACCAATCCACAATTCTGTGTTTGGACATCATGATAAACAGCCCAGGGATAGAGTATCCATGAGATGTTTAACTCTGCCCAGCTGTAGGAGGAGCATTTCAGTGACAAAAATTAGCTTTCTCTCATTCTCTACAACCCACAGTTGTGACATGTGAATTGAGTCTATTATTCTAACTAAATTCTCAATTCTATTTACTGGATTACTATGGCTTAGAAGTAGGCTTTGCAGGTTGATGTGAAGCCAGTCATCATCTCTTAGAATAGTAAACGTGTGTATAATCAAGTCTGAACAGCAGACCTTGGGAAAAATGTGGTACAAGTGCTGCTTAAGGCAGGAAATGTAGAAAACAAGAGGCATTAAGGCAGCTATCTGCACAAGAATATTTAAGCACCTCTAATCTGCAAGAGATTAATATTAGATTACAACCCTCAGCAGGCCAGATCAATGGATATACATTAGGGGTGGGAGAAAAGAACCTGGGTTTTCTTGTAAATGTATTTGTAAGTGAAAGTGACAATCCAGTAAAATAATAATTTATTCTTGATGGTCTGTGCTACTGACAAGTTCTAGTTCCAGCTTAGATTTTCTTATTTGGAAAATCAGTTTAATGATGTTTCTTTGGTTTGCCTCCCCTCTTTTCCTTCTTGATTTTTTCCCCATGTTTTTATCTTTTAATACTGGAAAAGAACACAAATAGAAAGTACACACACACACACCCAAATTCATAAAGACGTGTGGATTTTGGCATTTCTTGTGTGCGTATTGGTAGATGCCATGCCAATTAAGTCTTGAGGAGAGGAAATGAAACAACCATTAAATTCCCATCTCTCTTGCGCTATAAAGTACTATAGTTATTCAACTTTTATATCAAATAGTGGCATGGTATAATTGTGACAGATTGAAAGCAGGCAGAGGTTTGAAGGAAGCAAACCACACAACTTTCCCTTAGACTACAGAGCCATGAAGGAGAAAGGAAAAAAACACCATTTTGAAAAAGTGTCTACACATAACTTTATTAGAACAGAGATATCTAATTAGCATTTTCTTTATAGCCATTATAATTTATTCTGTGACATAGAAATAACCTGTTTGATCCAAACCAAAAGACCCAACAGAGCTTATTTGATGTTTGCTTTGTCCATCTATGTAGAAAAGTTGGGGAAATAAATATAATTACTTAAATGTACAAATCAGTGAGTTATGCACTAATTTGTTCTTAAAATACTTTTTGCTGATTTAAAGCTCCATTACACCAGGGGTTAACACACTCCCTACCTTCGCTTCTCCGCTCTGTTTTTGTTCCTCAGTTACAGTTAAATTTTCCCCGTGGCAGTGCATTCTTGATCAAACCAGCATTTGGACTTGCAAGGGAAAACATGCTGTCTTATTGGGATTTTATATTTCAAATAGTTTTGTTAGGACAAAATCACTTCTTGAAACAGGACTAACGCTCTTTTAGAAGAGTCTGCTGTTAACACATTGTCGTGATCCTTCCAACTTCTTTCCAACTATAACAGCTCTGTTAGAGCACTCTCCAATTTAGTAGACCACCTAATACCCGAGGCTCTTACTTCAACGTCTAAATTTAACATTGGTTCATGGGCTGTATAAACAATCTGATTGCCAAGATTTAAAGACAAGACCAAGGGTAGATTATTACTGTCAATGTGTTTGCCCGCCTTACAACTGGGCATAGAGTTTAACAGATTATAAGACACCATAAAATAATCTATTGTACTTGCTCCCAGCCTAGATAAAAATTAGGGATGTGCTCCGCTTCTAATCGGACCGGTGAATTAGAAGCGGAGCGGGGTGCTTCGCCTCCCTTTAAAGCGGAGGCGAAGAGGATTGGGGGGCCGGCGGAGCGTTGCGAAGAGGATCGAGGTGAAGACGGATCCTTCGCCTCGATCCGGAGCTCCGCAAGAAAGGTAAGTGGGGTTTACCAGGCCCTGCCTCTGTCGCTGTCGCCCATGCGGCGACAGCGGCAGGGCCCGGTAACCCCCCCTCCCTCCTCTCCCTTACCTGCATTCGTCCGCAGTCCCTCGGCTTCTTCAATTGAGCCCGCGGCTCAACCAGGAAGTCTAGGCGGCCCAGACTTCCTGGTTGAGCCACGGGCTCAATTGAAGAAGCCGAGGGACCGCGGACGGACGCAGGTAAGGCCCCCCTCCCCCTTGGTCCCTTACCAGGCTCTGCAGGTAAGGGAGAGGAGGGAGGGGGCCCTTACCTGGCGCCACTCCCCTCCACTGCGGAGCTCCGATTCAGAGCCGGAGCTCCGCGGCAAAGAGGAGCGGACTATGGGCGGAGTGGGCCGATCCGAAATTTTCGGATCGGCCCGCGGGGCGGAGCGGGGGGTCCGTGCAAACCCCTAATAAAAATGTAAATTTGCCATTCCTATCTCCCTCTAGTCCCCCATTCTAAATGACTAAATCCAACCTATTTATCATTTCCATAAAACAAAGCCAAGCATAGTTATACCCCTGATCTGTAAATTGTCTAACTGGTAAATGAGTGAGCCTTCTCTTTCAGGTGGAGATTCATGGAAATGAGAATACAAAGCCTAATCATTCTGCCCAATCCAGGTGTTGAAGTCCCTTGCCACAAGCACAAAGGCTTCTGGATACAAAGCTGTCATTTTTGTTAATATACTCTTCCAATCTTGGCCAACTATCCTTAATCATTTTTGTTGCTGCAGAGGCAAGTAGACATTTACTATCAGCAGACAAGTTGATCGGCACTTAATAACCAAGGAAGTAGCAAGATGAGTCAAGAGGTCTGATTTAATAATGGAGACTTGAATATTAGAAACCAACATACCCAGACCTTTAGAATGTCCTCCCCTGGAACTAGGTACTATTTCAAGAGAATATGCAACAAAACCATTCAGATCTAACTCCACCATCGCCCATGTCTCTTGTCATACTAAAATGTCATATTTGTTAATGAAATGCACAAAGAATGAATCCTCAAACGTCCCACAATGTTGCAGGAGGGAAGTGTTAGCTGGGAGTTTCGTTTTTACAAGTTTTGTCAGTCCAGAGTGGATGGCACCATTTCTTCGGTAGAGCTCAGAATATTTGCATTCTTGTTAAAAATAATAGTTGAGTCAACTCCTCCCACAACAGCCTGTTTTTCTTTTGGGGCACACTGCATTTTTTGTGAGCTTGTCTGCACTTATTGTGGGAGCTGGTCTTCAGATACAATAATTAAATCCATTTGATCTCCTGCTTGGTCCATCCCAAATGAGGTTAGCCCTTCAGCAGATGGAGGGATATTAACACAGTCGCCATTTTGTTGGCACTTTCCATCCGTCTTGTCTGTGAAACTATCACTACTTCTCACTTGATTATGGATTTTTTTGCATGCACATCTCACATGCCCCCATCTTCTCTTCCATATATTCAATTGCATCCTGCTGACATTTGAAATCACTGAGTATACAGCATTTGTTAAGGAGCAATGGAGGTCTGCTATCCTCTCTGGAAATCCCAGTTTCTCTTCTAAAAGTCTCATTACTGGCCAGGTGGAAGGCTTTGGAACCATTTTCATTAACCATTGTAGGGGTTAAATGCCACCTGGTGCATCTCTGCTAGGTTAATTTATTAATGGATTATTTTCTACTGAAACCAGACAGACTGAGTGTGCCCTTCTCCAACCCAAGGATCTCCTGCGCAATTCTCTCCCTTCCTTTTAGGCTGTTATTATATTGTACTAAAGCAAGATTCTCTATCGTTTTCTTAATTTTCTTCTTAGTCATCTGTTCTGTTTGCTGTTTGGGACTTTTGTCTATAAAGTTTCTTAAAATCCATTTTCTTATAAAGTGTACTTATTAAATATTTTTTACTCTTCTTTAACTTACTGCCCTCCTTCTTCCTGACCACAGTTGGCTTGGTTGTTTGAAACCTACATTTACATCCCCAAACACTCCTCTCCAGAGCCTGGGCTAGCCTTTATATATGCCTCCACAAGTTTATTGCATTTAGACAAGAAGGATTTAATGTGTTCGATATCCTTCATTGTTATGAAGAGCTGTCCTTCAACTGATAGGCTGTTCCCATTTGTTATCTCCTTCTGATTGAAGAGCTCCTTATTTGGTTTTCTATCACTGTGAGCTAGTTCTGAGATTAGTCTTAGCTTCAATTCATTTAGCTGGTTATCCTTTTCAGGTGGTTGTATTAACTCCTGGGATGCCATATTCTCAGTATGTGCCAGCTCTAATGCAAGATTTGCGGTGGCTAAATCCTCTTTAAATTCTTCAGTGCTACCTTTAAGGACCACAGACCAGATGGAATTGGGGGTGCATAAAGACTCATCTTCCACTTCTCTTCTTTCCTAGCTGTAAAAGACTGTAATTTTTGTTTGTTTTTTCCAGCCATTTAAAGGGATATTCTTGGAGGTAGGTACAATCCCCAAGGCTCTGTATGCCTTTGTGGTAAGCACAATTTCATAACAAAGTTATTTGCAACACTGATAAAAATTAGTATTTCCCAATCAACAGTTGAAACAGCCTTTTGAATATTTATTTATGTTTAAGCTCCAGGGCTTCACAGTCCACTCTTACTTGTACCGTCTGGTTCACATTGATCAGGTGAACTTCTTATTCTGTGCTTTGCATTTTCAAATCTCCTCTGCTCTGCTGTAACTCTGATATAACTCCAGGCAGGAACATGGATAAGAAATAATGAGGAGGGTGACAAAAGCCAGTATCTTGCACTGAAACAGTTCACACAAATTCACTTTTGGGAAGACGGTAAGAAGAAAAGAAATAGAAGAATTGCTACAGCTGAGCACTTCTTAATAAAAAGAAACACATTATTATTATTATTTATTTATATAGCACCATCAATGTACATGGTGCTGTACAGAGTAAAACAGTAAATAGCAAGACCCTGCCGCATAGGCTTACATTCTAATAAACTAGGTATAAATACTAATAATTCTGGAGCTCCAGGCAAACACATCTAATCACAAAGACATCTTGGCCTCCACCTTAGGTAACCAAATGTAAGTATGTGGTTTATTTTGCATAGTTCTGTTTCTGTCATTTGTGATGAGAAGCAGTACAGGGCAATCTAATGCTGTGCCCTGGAGATGGTGAAAGTAGCTCCTTGCACCTTCACGACCCTTTGCTCACAAGTTTCCAGATCACTTGTTTGGGGGCCTAATGGGTTGGAAATACGCATTTATGGAAAGGAAATCAGATTCTCAAAACGCTGTATTCTGTGTAAGGAGCATGTTGTGAGTTCAGGGTACATAGGTGTCTGCCCTCATATACCCATTGGAGGTCCACGACTGTACTGTCTCAAAAATATTGCCAAGTAAACAGCTATGAGCTTTATGGCTGTGGTAGGGAAGCTCTTTCAGCCCAAGAGGAAGCCCCTCAGGGCTGCATTCCAGTGGTGGGCAAAGGGGTGGGTGCAACATCCCCTCCCCCCAAAAAAATTACCAACATATTTTAGCTTGAAGCTCTTACCACCAGTAAATAAGCTTTAGGAGAGGCATTTCAAGCTTTTAGAATGGGGGAAAACCTGCGCAAAAGTTGGGAAACCAAATGATGGGGCCGGGGAAGGGGCGTGGCCATCTCCCCCACCCCCCAGAACTCCCTCTTCCCTGCTTCACAGGAATTGCTCTGTATCTTTTTCTGAAGCAGTGCTATCTAAAAGTGGCGGAAAAGAAAATGATAAATGCACTCACCATTGTCATTGCCTTGCTTAATTTCCTCAGCCGTCCGATCTATTAGTACATACAATGACCAAACTACGCAGGTAATTGCAATAATATGGAACGTGACGGAGCAGACTATCTTCCTTCTCTCACTTGTTGTCATCTGTAGTTTTTCCCACTGCAAATGCGAAAAAGAAATGGTTGGGATTCCAGGGCCTCAAGAAAAGTCTCATGTCATTAAACTTTTTCTGAAATCAGGAGTAAGGGGAGATAGTTCGGAAATCTCTTATGTTCCTAGTACAGAGTGGCATACTGTTATCCAACATACTGGGTATTAGGTTTTTCTTAATATGTAAGAGCATCAGAGAAACCTCTTAATGGCCTGTTTCAGACAACACGCTAAAACATGCTGCTTAACCACAAAATGGTTAATGCATTCCTGTAACCATTTTGTGGTTAAGGAGCATGGTTCACTGTGTTGTCTGAACCAGGCAATTACCCCTTCATGAATTATGGCCTATTTCAGCTCAGTGCCTGGTACAATATTTGCTATGACAGTTGCTAGAACTATACAGATGCACATGCCCTCTGCTGCATTTGCAAGTTCTTGCTACTTTAAGGTACTGCTTAAAGAAAAGCTGATTAGTTGTCTCCTCCTCTCCCTACTGGTTACACCTTTTATTGCTCCTCACAGAAAACTAACCACAATGTGCATTCAGGGAACATTACTGAACTTGCCTCTCTCTCTCTTCTTAAAATACTACTGAGATTATTTAGACATCTCATAGTGTTGTGCAGCTGTGCATAATACAGTAACAAGATGGAGAGAAAAGACCGTAAAAGTAAAGCAGTGCTTTATGGACGAAAGATGTATTGGCAAAGACGCAGAGGTCAGTGCCACAGCAAGGGGCATGAAGCCGCTGCCGTGATGGCGGATGCACCGGGGTTTCTAGCTGTAGGCACTCTTGCCATGGGAAAATTTGCCCCCTTTCAAATTGGTGCAACTTTCATGGGGATAGTACCAGGCTCATTAGAGGCAGCTGTAATATGTATTTCAAACGGATATTGGCAAGGAGACTCAACTGGTTCTTAAGAATTTGTGAGTAACATATATAGACCCATCCAAAATTTCAGTGGAGCTTAGGTCCAATCCTGTTGTGCTGTTAACCACATGGTTGGCCCTTCTGGGCTGACTTTTTCATTACTGGATAGCAGCAGAGGGTAGGGGCTGATCTTGACCAGGATTGTGGCATGGGGTGGGTGAGTGGGGATTGAACCCTTTGCTCCTGCCTTGGCTTCAACCTGGATAGGCCTTAACATGCAGCTGCTATGTAGTTAAAGAGAAAAAGCAAGCACGTGTGATTCAACACATACAGGGCGTTGAATTAATCCAACAGTCGACCAGAATAATTAAGCCAAACCCTTTTTTCTTCTTCTGTAGATCAAATGAAATGAAATGTAGATGTGTATCCTTACACAATCATGTTTCCCTCTCTTTTATAAGCAGATTAAAAGGATGTGCTACTGCAAAGTCTCCATTTTTGAATATTAGTTTTGTTTCTCAAAGCAGCTCTGTGGATGTGCTAGGCAGTGCTACACTGCCACCTTCCTGCTACTCGTAATATTGCACGGCTGAACAATTCAAAGTGAAATTTTAGCTTATATGGCATATTCCCACACAGCAACAACAACAACCCTGAATAGATAATAAAGCCATGGCTGAAATAAACAGCACCTTGTAGGTAAGAGATGACAAACAGGAAACAAGATGAAGACTTAAGGTAAATTGTGCATTGTGAAATTGGTTTCTGCTTCATAAGGAATCTGAACACAATTGTACTAAAAGCCTGTTCGTCTTAACATTGCTCTTTAAAATAAAGTTTTGTGAAGTAGCTAATGAAGCATGCTAAATATGCAGTCAAAACTATTTATATTCTTTCATTATGTTTTGTAAAGATTTATATACTGTCTTTCCACAGCAGTTTCAAACAACACTTAGAACCATTTAAAACACTGTATTCCAAAGAGGTCGCTGTGCAACAAAAGCATTTTATTCTCCCAGTATTTTTAACAGTTTATATAAATTAATTTTAACTTTGTTGTTTTAACTTTGTATTTTAAATTTGTATTTTTGCATTGCTGCTGATTTTATCTTGGCTGTGCTTTTATATTGTATTTTATATTATGGTATTATACTGTTGTTTTATACTTTGAATGGTCTTAATTTTGTGAACCGCCCAGAGAGCTTCGGCTATGGGGTGGTATAGGAATGCAATAAATAAATAAATAAATAAATGAAACTTGGACAATCTAAAAGACCAACAGATTTATTATGCCATAAGCCTTCGTGGACTAAAGCCAATTCCATTAGGGCACATCCTATTCATGTTTAGACAGTAAAGTCCTACAATTGCCCAGAGCTTCAGCTATGGGGTGGTATATAAATGTAATAAATAAATAAATAAATAAACATCCAAGCATGGCTGGTTGGGGAATGCTGGGAGTTGTGGGACTTTTCTTCTGTCTAAACATCCATAGGATTTCCCCCTTAGATGCATGAAATGTGTATGGTTTGGGGTGAGGGCCAGCAATCAATGAGGTCAGAGGGAAATGCAATGCAAAGTAATCCAGTGGAGGCTGGTAGCTCTGATGTCAGTGGAGCGGTGACTGCACTCCGGGTTTCAGTCAGAACCAATCAGAACTCCAATGGAGCCATCCAAGGTACAGAAAGTCACTGCCCCACTGACATTGGAGCCACCAGCCTCTACTGGGGTGATCATTACATTAATGGTGTCCATTCACAAAAGAGTTGTGGGTGATAATGTAGCCATTCTGGCACTGGAAAAATATTGCCAACAACTGTAAATTGCCACTGTTGATAAAATAATTATCACTCTCACTCTCGGTACTTCCTAGAATTCACTGACTTCTTGCTTAAAATCTCCCTGCTTAACTATTATGTGTGTGTGTATATATCTATATCTATCTATCCATACATGTGTGTGTGTGTGTGTGTGTGTGTGTGTATCTATCTGTCTCAGAACAAACTTCATACATTAATGAAGCCCATGAAAGCTTATGCTGTAATAAGATCCGTTGGTCTTTTAGGTTCCACAAGTCTCTTTGTTGTTTCAAAAACAACTTAATGGTGATAATAAAACACCAGAACATATTACGATTCAATGCCCAGCAAAGTCCGGAAGAGACATAACAGTTTTCAGCCAGCAGCTGAAATATAGTGCTGGAGTGTGGCCAATACCCTCTGGGGGATACTACACAAGTTGGGGTTCTGATTGGGGAAGACCATGTCCTGGGTTGTGCCTCCCACCACTTCACCAGCCAAGGGAACCTGCAGCAGTGCGTTGGTTAAAGGTCTCAATAAATGAAAAGATTTATATGGGACTGGGTAGCCCTTTAGCAACCCTGCTTCTAGACCATTTAAAGCTTTATAGATAAAAGACAACAACAACAACAACAACCATACAGTACTTTGAATTACACCTGGAAATTTGTATTTTAAGTACTGGCAAGATTCTGTGTCCACAAATAACAATGAAATGCTAAAACAGGAAGTACAAGGTATTAGACACTAGAGGGTAGTGTAGGGCTATGTACAAAAGAAATGCCATATTTATTCCCAATAGTGTATGTGATAAAAGTGCAACCATTCATGCCTAGAATAATGTTAAAAGTGTGTTTTTTATTAGACTGTATCTATCCCCACCTTCATTTAAACCTCTTTTCTCTCTCAAAAAGTTCTTGAATATTAAATAAAGTTAATTAATGTAACATAGGATGACGAAAACAGAATAATAGAAAATAATCATATGCTAACAGCAATCTCAGTTTTTCAAGTGCCAGCCCTTTGGTAGCTAAAATGGTACCATCCACATAAAAGAAGCTTGGGGAAACCCTGAAATTTGCGAAAGTACAAAAAAAAAAAGTTTAGAAAAAACTTTTTAATGGGGAAAACCCCTCCAACAGTCCAATGAGGATTGAGCATATTCAGTGTCCATGGAATGCTGATGGAAGATTGCCACCCCACCCACGGCCCCCAAAAAAGATAACAGGAGAATAGAATGGGGTAGACTGGAAGAAAAGATGGCTGACCAACTGTGACAGCAAACACAAACACCCCATACCACAACATTTTATTGTAGGTTCACTTGTGTATCTAACAGGAGGTATCCAATGGGGCTGCTTTGCAGCAGGGCTTTCATGCTTCTAAATTAATCCCAGAAAAGAGCAGAAACTCTGCTGACCTGCCCCATTCTGGAAGCAAGCGTTTTATTTTTTGAAGCACAAAATCCTGCGAACGCACAGGCACAATAGGATTCTACCCTATAACTTAAATATTACTTAATGATAACCACTAAATAAAACACATTTTCTCATAACTAGAGTTTTCTTCCTCTTCCAATCTGCATTAAATGTAGGAAGCTGTGTTGCAGGATTAAGTGGAGGAAGGTACTACACACAGATTTTTGATCCATACTGGTTTTGATCCGCACAGACCGAAGAGACTCGAACCCGACATACAGATGTGGGTCACATGACATGCTTGGCTCACCATGGGTTTTTTTAACGCATGACATATGCTGGGCGCAATTTTGAATACATAACCCCTAATGAGGTTGTGGCTTGTTGTCCAAACCCAGCCATCGGACTAAACAAATTGCATTAAACAACTCTCGCAAAACCCTCGGTTTGCTGCAGGGTTGTTTAACTCTCATATAGCCCCTGATGGCTGGGATCAGATGATACGCTGCAACCCCATTGGGCATGCATATTCAAACTGGCACCTGGCACGTGCCGTGGCTCATTGTAGGTTAAATAATCCATGGGGAGCTTGATGAGTTATGCGAACCGGGCCTTACTCTCTAAAATTAATCAAGAATATTATGAAAGCAGTAGTGCAGTAAACTCCTCTGCCCCTTTCATATCCACACACGAAGTTGTAAAACAATTGTTTTTGGTCCGCTAGTCTACTCTGCAGGGTTGCTGTATAAGTATGACTAAAAATCAGTTTAAAGCACACTGAGCACTAGTAACGGATGACAAATACTAAGAACTGGCATATCACTGATACATATTAGGCTCTCCAGATGAATGGTATCTGAGTGCCAGTCCATCTGAAGATGCAGTCCTCAGAACAAAAATTGTTTTTAATAATAATAATAATAATAATAATAATAATAATAACAACAACAACAACAAAATTATTTATTTATTTATTTATTACCCGCCTCTCCCTCTGGATCGAGGCGGGGTGCAACACTAATAAAAACACCATAAAATACATACAACTAATTCAAATGTTTAAAACCAGTGCATCATTAAAAGCAGCACACCACTAAAAAAGGCATCTTAAAATTCAACTCCAAGTCATCTTGTCTGCCTCCTGAGGAATCTGTATAACGAACAAGTAGCAACGGTAAGAACAGACCACGGAACAACGGACTGGTTTAAGATTGGGAAAGGAGTACGGCAGGGTTGTATACTCTCACCTTATCTATTTAACTTGTATGCAGAACACATCATGCGACGTGCTGGGCTTGATGAATCCAAGGCTGGAGTTAAAATCGCAGGAAGAAACATTAACAATCTCAGATATGCAGATGACACCACTTTGATGGCTGAAAGTGAGGACGAGCTGAGGAGCCTTATGACAAAGGTGAAAGAAGAAAGTGCAAAAGCTGGGTTGCAGTTAAACCTCAAAAAAACCAAGATTATGGCAACCAGCTTGATTGATAACTGGCAAATAGAGGGAGAAAACGTGGAGGCAGTGACAGACTTTGTATTTCTGGGCGCAAAGATTACTGCAGACGCTGACTGCAGCCAGGAAATCAGAAGACGTTTACTTCTTGGGAGGAGAGCAATGACAAATCTTGATAAAATAGTTAAGAGCACAGACACCACACTGACAACAAAGGTCCGCATAGTTAAAGCAATGGTATTCCCCGTAGTAACCTATGGCTGCGAGAGCTGGACCATAAGGAAGGCTGAGCGAAGGAAGATAGATGCTTTTGAACTGTGGCGTTGGAGGAAAATTCTGAGAGTGCCTTGGACTGCAAGAAGATCAAACCAGTCCATACTCCAGGAAATAAAGCCAGACTGCTCACTTGAGGGAATGGTATTAAAGGCAAAACTGAAGTATTTTGGCCACATAATGAGAAGACAGGATACCCTGGAGAAGAGGCTGATGCTAGGGAAAGTGGAAGGCAAAAGGAAGAGGGGCCAACCAAGGGCAAGATGGATGGATGATATTCTGGAGGTGACAGACTTGACCTTGGGGGAGCTAGGGGTGGCGACAGCCGACAGAAAGCTCTGGCGTGGGCTGGTCCATGAAGTCACGAAGAGTCGGAAACGATTGAACGAATAAACAACAACAAAAAATTCAACTGGGTAGGCCTGCCGGAAGAGGTCAGTCTTTATGGCTTTCTTAAATTCTGGAAGATTGTTAAGTTGACAAATCTCTCCCGGCAAGCCATTCCACAAACTGGGAGCGGCAGAAGAAAGGTCCTCTGGGTAATACTTGTCAGCCTTGTTTTTGTTGGCTGGAGTAAATTCTTCACAGAGGACCTGAGCGTGCAGGGCGGATTGTACGGGAGAAGGCGATCCCGCAGGTAGCCTGGACCCAAACTATGTAGGGCTTTAAAGGTGATAACCAACACTTTACACTTCGCCCGGAAACTAATTGGCAGCCAGTGAAGTGATTTTAAGACTGGTGTTTTTGGTGTGCTAGTCTACTAGTCCAAAGCATCATTTAATTCTTGTGAAAATATTGTGATGAGAGTTTCTATTCATGCTGCTTTCTAAACAATACTGGCTAACCAATATATTGTAATGTTTCATTCAGTAACATCTGGAAAGATGGACTTTGTGTTATGTTAAGCAATGCTGTTTCATAAAGAAAAGGAGTCTTGCTCCTGAGAGCCTTTTAATGGATATGCCAGGGATTCAACCTGGAACCTTCTGCATGCAAAGCATGTACTTTTTCCTGTGCTATCTTGAATAATTAGAAATACATTTATTAGCCAAATTTCCCCAGGACCCATGCAGCCATTTCCCGCCTTTCAAATATACTTTAAATGAGTGCAATAGTGTAATGGGAAGGTTTCTACCAGGTGTTTCTTGATCAACAATATTAAGCCTCCTATTTAACTCACCCTCCATCAAGACCTCCCATAAACCCCAGCTAAGCTAAAAGGTTTGTCTCATAGTAATTTACTTCTATAATTTTGCATATAATTACAAGCTTCCAAACCTTATGCTATTTACATAGACAATTTTGTAATTTAAAGATGCAATCTGTGTGTCTGTGTGTGTGTGTGTCTGTGTGAGAGAGAAAGAGAGAGGGAGGGCAATGGGGAAGTGTATATACTAGAAAGTACAAATGTGGAGCTTTTTTGTAGATATATTACCCTAGAAATGCTTGCAACAGGGGAAAAGTTACCTTTGTAGTGAGCTTCAAAAAGAATGGAGACAATAAAGAAGGTTCCAGAGTTCATAAGAAATGCAGTCATCTGTTAGCAAAGGAGAAACAACAGCTCAAAGTCCAGGTCAGTTAGTGTCCTGGATGTTAGAGGCATTGAAGTCACTCAGAGAACTGGGGTTCAAAGAGAACGTTCTGAGAATGTATCGCACGATTGCACAGAGAAAGGGCAAAAGATTGCAGTGAGAAATGGCATCTGTAGATCCCATTATTTTGGACCACCTGTGCACTTTGTCACATCTTCTGAAACACCTTGTTAGGGAAATTCTAAGGGTGCTGAGTTATAAAACCATAGTTGTTTGCTCATAAAAACCAATGACTTTTAAATCAATGCCTCTTGCCACAGAGTGTAAAGAGCTAAAAATGCACTGACAAATTGTCAGCACTCTTGTGACGCCTGCTGCAGAGATAAGCTCCTCAACATATGAACAATGGTGATCATCACTCTCAGCCATATGGCTGAAGATGCACACTTACTTCTCACATTTCCTAAACAGAGCTAACGGCTCATAGGGACATGCTTCTATGTGAGTAGTTAAAGACAGAGGTGCAGTCTGGCAGCCAGCAGCATGGCGTGTTGAATAATCAGATAATCATAAAATCATAGAATAGTAGAGTTGGAAGAGGCCTATAAGGCCATCGAGTCCAACACCATGCCTCTTGAATGCCTCTAGTGTGAGAGAGTCCACAACCTCCCAAGGTAACTGGTTCCATTGTCGTACAGCTCTAACAGTCAGAAAGTTTTTCCTGATGTCCAGCCGGAATCTGGCTTCCTGTAACTTGAGCTCATTATTCCATGTCCTGCACTCTGGGAGGATTGAGAAGAGATCCTGGCCCTCCTCTGTGTGACAACCTTTTAAGTATTTGAAGAGTGCTATCATGTCTCCCCGCAATCTTCTCTTCTCCAGGCTAAACATGCCCAGTTCTGTGAGTCTCTCTTCATAGGGCTTTGTTTCCAGACCCATGGGGAACGAGTGGATGGGACTTACATGATCCAGACTCAAATGTGCCATATATAGGGATGCTGAAAAATTTAGTTCGGTCCGTCTTTTAAAGCAAACAAACCAAATTCATGCTTCCCAGACTAATATGCAGATCAGAACAGAGTTATCTTTTAGATTGTGCACTTCTCCAAATTTTGCAAAGCAGTTCGCAAAATGCATACAAAAAGAATGTTTATGGGGAAACGTGTATTTTAAGGGAGACTGTGTAGGAAACCGTACATTTTAAATGCAAGTGTTCATGTTGCTTTTAAAAAATTCACAGAAAATGGGACAGAACAGAGTTATGACTGAACACATAAGAAATTGTCATGGACCAGAAATAGACTGATATGTTTGTCCCCAGCCACAAGTGGAAAGGAGGAAGTAAAAGTGCATGCAAGCAGATGGCTCTAGATAAGAAAAGGAGTGAGACAAGGTATACTACATTTTATTTATTTATTATTGCATTTATACCCCGCCTTTTTTCCTGCAAGGAACCCAAGGTGGTGTACATAATCCTCCTCCTCTCCACTTTATCTTTACAACAACCCTGTAAGGTGGGTTGAGCTGAGAGTCTGTGACTGGTCCAAAGTCACCCAGTGGCTTTCCACGGCCGAGTGGGGACTAGAACCCAGATCTCCCAACTCCCAGTCTGACACTCTAGCCACTACACCACACTGGCTCACACATGGCAAGAAACAAATGATAAAACACACGCACACACACTTATGTATGCACTGCATTGCATTTACACCATTTAAAGAACGTTGGTCCTTTTTTTGTTTTTACCGCTGAGGAACACTGGGGCACAGCACTGAAAGACTAGCCACAGTGTTCCTCAGCCATAAAATCTTAAAGAACCAGACACTTGGGCCATCATATGGAACAGTATCAGTTTGGAGCTTTGTGCGGTTTTATTAAAAGGACATAATCATATTAGTCATCATTTGGCCTCCTTCTCACATTATGTTTGCTGACTGCGAGACACTGTAGCATGGATCCTTCCTTTGGAGCCTGCATAAAATGTGAAGTCATGGACCAGCTGGGAGGAGACATGGGGAGCATCCACAAGAGGGTGCCAGGATGTAGTAATTTTGATTATTGTCGAAGTCTCATTTTATAAAGGCAAAGCTGAGTCTAAAGCCTCATATTCTCTCTCCCTCTCTAAGCCTTTTGCTAAGAGGAACCTTGCACCAGAATTTATACTGTGCAGCCTCTAGAATGAAAAAGGAGAAACCTCATCCAGTGAGTTCTCAGGCCTATGAGTTCCCCTGCCAGACAAGTCAGGAGATGTGGTTTCTCTTTTTTTCATCATAGAGGCTGCACACTTGCGGTTGTTACTTCTGAAACCAACGTTCATACTGATCGTATAACATTCTTTCATTTTTAAAAAAACACACACAAAAGGCTTTTGGCTCTGGATTTAGAACATGTGTGATGTTTTCTTCAGATTTTAAAAATGGCAGGAAGGGGATGGAGGTTTTTACATTATAATAAGAAATATAACATTTCCTCATGTGCCACAGCACTGAGCCATGGTAGTAGAGAAGGCACCATGCCTGGTTAATAAACAACATTATTAAAAGAAAAGAAAGCTTTACAAATTCAGCCACTTCTTCTGTGAAATCAAAACATAAACAAAAATTGTGGCATCTTAATGATGAAAAGCAAAGCCTTTATTACATGTTTCTTTTGCTCTCAATATTGATGAATTATCATGCACGATCTGGATTCTATGTGTGTGTGTCATCTCCACAATCTATCAATCCTTTTTTGGGGGAGGCAAACAGATCACACTTACGAATGTGTGCGTGTAGGCCCTGGGTGAGACAGGTCGTTATTCCTCACATGGTTGGCCCTACTATGGTTAGCAGCCTTTATGTAGGGTGGCCACTGACACATTGCTAAAAAAGAGGAACGGCATCCACAAAAGAGCAGACAAACGAGGCTATGGATTTGCATTCAATTTGCACAGGCAAACGGATATGTATAGGCACACATTGTGAAATAAGAACTGTACTTAATATATAGTGGAGAAGACTAGCCAGGTGACTTGTGTTCCTGCTGTTCAATCTGCTATCCAGGTGATATTGATGGGCAACTTCAAGGTCCCTGGTTTTCCTTCTTACAGTTCTTTGAGATTAAACCAGACTTGGACTGGGTTGTACATCAAATAGAGGACACTTACAGAGGTTTGTCCCTTACCAGCAATCCAAAATAGAGTTCTCTCGTCTGCAAAGTGGGCCACCCTACTATGCCATTCCTAAATGTGAACTGTCACAATGTTGACCTATTTTGTTCAGAAGTATGTAATGAGAAGACTGCACTGTAGGAACTAGTAACTGCCATCATTTCTACACAAATTAGCAACAACTATCCATTTTATTGCTAAAATAATAATAATAATAATAATTAATAGCTCTCTGCTCAGTATGAAGAGCCCTTGTCTCCTCAAGGCATCACAACTGGACATAAATGCTACAGAATTAGTTTAACTTTAAAGGCTTTAATGTACACATTTTCCCCTGAGCACCAAGTTGTTCTATTATAATGACATGATAGCCAATAAAGAAAAAAGAAGAGCTCTGTGCCTTTGTGCGTACTGGTGAAGTATTTGACCTTACATATTACTGGGAATGACAGTGATTTAAGGCGGGCCATGTCTGAGGCACAGCTTACTACTGGAAAGAAAACACTCAAACCGGTTGCCTTGACAACACACCCTATTTGCACTGAAAATTAAAAGAAACATAGGCCTCTCCATTATGGCAAAGGATTGCAAAGCATCCACCAAATTAGGTGAAAAGAAAACTAATCCTACAGCAAATCAGTGTTTCTTGTCCTAAGCAATATCAGCTATCACTTTTTATCATGATCCTTGTTATAAAACTGAGGAGGAAGCAAAGGGATTTATAGTAGCTCAAAGTAATAGGCAGAACAACAACAGCAATCCATTATGGCGGTGATTGTTTAAAAGTTTCCCGTTTCTCCCGGAAAATTGGGCAGTTCACTTGAGGTTCTGTGA
The DNA here is from genome assembly GCF_023053635.1 of Elgaria multicarinata webbii. Classification (NCBI taxonomy): domain Eukaryota; kingdom Metazoa; phylum Chordata; class Lepidosauria; order Squamata; family Anguidae; genus Elgaria; species Elgaria multicarinata. The sequence goes on along the minus strand of NC_086180.1, from coordinate 74,922,246 downwards.
GGAACCTAAAGTGCTGAGGAAAAAATAAGAGGATTCTAACAGGGAGGAGTTTGATTTCTCAGAAGCAGCTCTCCCTGCAGGGAATAATGCTTTCAAGAACCAACATTGCACGGCATGGTTTTAAATAATGAGAGTAAATAAGAATGATCAAAGTGAAGCTATGTTTTAAAACAAGACATCAATACCATTCAACAGCCCCATTTCTCTGTAGCTTCCACTAACCAAGGCTTAATTTCCCCTGAAAACACTGAATTCTGAAGCAGACCTGCCAATAAATTCTTACACTTATTTATTTGCTGCATTAATATTACTAAATTCAGGGTATTAACTGAACACAGTTTCAAACAGAGCATAAAATTGAATTCACTGAATTTAGTAACTTCGCACAATTCTTTTGTGGTTGAAAAAAATCTGGGTTTCTTTGTTACACACCTAAATCATGCTTTAGTTTACTGTGTAATGGATTGCCACCCTTGAATAAAAAGGAATTTCCACCATAATACTAGGGGCTAGTACAGCCATCATACTCCTGACCACTGTTAAACTCTAGCCCTCTTCATTGTTAAACCCTGCACAATCAGGATCCCCGATACCATAGACGAATGTAACTGTGTTCAGCTGAATGCAGCTGCAGTTCCTCTTAAAACCTTCCCCCTCAATGTGGGCAGATTGGGGCCATCTGCCCTCCACGCTTAATTTTTGAATGCTAGAAGAGGGCTAATAAGGAACACAGTTGTGTTTTCCCCACACCCGCTCTGCCACAATAGCAATTCCTCCTCTGGTCTGGTTCAGACAACACGCTAAACCATGCTGCTTAACCACAAAATGGTTAATGCATTCCCTTAATGTAATTAGTGTGTTGTCTGAACCAGGCCACTGTATCTAAGTGTATCTACACTTTGTGTCAAATCATTACGAATGTGGAATAAAAAGCAGGATATTTATTTATTTAAAATATTTGTATCCCACCCTATATCATTAATATCTCAGCATATAAAAGCATGCTGTATAAAACAATAAATATGCACAGCTAAAAACAAATTAAACCATGAACCAAGTTAAAACAATATATAGTTTAAAAGCAATAAAAACAATTAAAACAGTTAAAATGATGTGCCATCTTAGTGAATTTTTAACCATTAAAGGCTTTATTAAAAAGCCATGTTTTCACTTGGCGCCAGAAAACACTATGCAAGTAGTAGGTGAATGCGTCCTGTGCCCCAACAGTTATCACTGCACTTCAATACCGCTATAAAGCAGTAGTGTAGATCTAGCTCCTGTTAACTGTTTCTTATGCAGAAACACCGAGCATGGGTACGGTTTCTGCTTAATCCTAGTACAGGGGTGAAAAATCTTTTTGGCCCTAGAGCTGAATTCCCTTGTATCTAACCTTTTGGGGGTTGGGTACCAGAGGTGGTGCCCCTCCCCACAAGAATGGGTGGAGTAAAAACTGAAGTGGGTGGAGACAACCTCCACATGCATTCATCCACATGTAACACACACACATTCTCACACATAACATTCACATATTCGTTCACACATACACACACACATTCTTGCACATAATACAGTCATTCAGACATATAGCACATACACACAAATAGCACGCGCACACACACAGATCAAACAGCAGAACCCTTTCCTTACCTGCTGCTATCTCTCTGCACTGAAACCAAAGCCTAATCTACACCAAGCAGGATATTACACTATGAAAGTGGTATATAAAAGGCAGGAGCCACACCAAGCAGGATAATGCACTATGAAAGCAGTATGAAAGTGGTATATGGTATGTGTCAATGGGCCCCAACACTTGTCAGTGCACTTCAATACCACTATAAAGCAGTAGTGTGGCTCCTGCCTTTTATATACTGTTTTCATAGTGCAATATCCTGCTTGGTGTAGATTAGACCCAAGTCTAACTGTCGCACAGGTCAAGGCAAGGAGGAGAGGGGGTGGGCTGGTTGGGGAGGCTCTGTGAGCAATATCTAACCCACAGGCCGGAGGTTCCCTACCCTTGGCCTAGAATCTGAAATGCTTTAAAGTCAGTTTTAGATGATGAGTTACGGGGGGACGGGACCCTGTTAGCTTTAACAATGATGAATTTTGCTGTAGATATGATTAAGCATGATTCAACAATCCAGAATTGGCTAAGAAACTGGGAACTTTTATGTCTGCCCAGACAGTTAACTAGTCGTCATGATTGATAAACATGTTCATACAGTGAATCATTCATCCTGGTTGCTGAAGCATTGAGGCCTTCAGTGGCATTTTATTCTTTCTCAGGAAAAGCTGTCATAGCTTACGTAGGAAGTTAACCATATCTGGACCACTGGTGGTAGAGGGTTAGCCAGAAAAAGGGAAAGTATTGAATGTACAAGGTCTCCTCCGACAACTAGATCAACAGAATTATCAAGGAGTACTCTCGTTACTGCTAATAGTCCAGTCAACTCCCAAAATGTGGAGTGACTGCATGTCAAAAAGTAATCTATATTTCTTAGCTGAGGAAGAATCACTATGGCTTCTGCAAAGGATAGTCCTATCTCACAAGCCTTTTAGAATTCTTTGAGGATATCAACCGCTTCCCAAAAGCTTTTGACAAAATCCCTCACCAAATTAAAAAACTTGGCATTTATTGGACAAGGGGACAGGTCCTCTTATCGGTTGGTACCAGGAACCTAGAGGACATTTTCACAAAGGAATTAAGCAAGCAGTGGGTACACCCAAGGGTCTGTTCTAGGACTGATACCATTAACAATCATAAATGAGCAGAAATCTGTGAGCACTAAAGTAGCAAATTGGCATATGGCACTAAATTATGTAAAATGGTGACAATCCGTTTTACATAATTTAGTGTGAAGAGTTCCAAAAAATATATCTACAGTGATGCATATTGGGGCAATCCTACTTCATATATGGGATCTGAATGCATTATGAATCTAGGGAAGAGAAATTGGGATTGTACTGTAATGTGGGTTATAATGTAATCAAGAATACTTTATGCTGTTTTGTTTATCCCATCTAAAAAAGGATCGTTTAAAACTTGAAAAAAGACAGGAAAGAGGGACTAAAATTATCAAGGGGTTGAAGCTAATTTGCACATGCTAATTTATACTATATATTCAAATTTAAAAGCAACGGCTAAAATTTAAATAGAAATACAATACAGTGGGAAAGACTGGGAAATCCAGTGTAGGAAATCCAGAAGGAAAGGCTATGACCAGCTGCCCTGTGTGGTATGCCTTCTCAGTCCGCTGTCCAGGTGCTAACTTCTTGCAAGGGTGAAGAAAAGAAACAAGTCTAGGAGTCTAGATTGTGGGCCCTCACCAGCTGCCTGATCATTGATGCTGGCCCTAGTTGAAGCTCCTGGACATGTGGTCTACTCAATTCTTCACTGGAGATGCTGAATTGTATGTGCCAAGGAATGTATATATGGAACAACCAACTAGAAATTGGCAAGAACACCCTTGCCAACAAGGAGCTCTATGTGCACACTGAAATTCCAAAATTTCAAAAGCCAGTCTCCATTAGAAGACACCATACTTTCAAGGAAAGAAAGCAATATGACTATATCCACACACCCCAAAGATTAATAAAAATGGAAGAATATATTTCAGAAGAAATAAAAAACCCCAGAGACCAAATGTCTTTAAATAACCGCAGCAAGTAATTATGAAAAGTAACTGGAAAAGTCGTCATAGCAAGATGCTTTAGGGAAATCTCTGTTTGAAGAAATATTGCTGTGTTTATGCACATTTTAATTCTCTCATCATGCCATATGGATCACAGTAGTATGTTGTCTTTGTTTTTATAGTGCTTCATACTTAAAATATTGAATTAAATATACATGAAATGCAGCTTTTTACAGTATCAATATCCACTCCTTTAAATAATAAAAAAGGGAAAGGAAATGGATTTTCTCATGGGTGTGATGATATGCCCAGATGTATGGAAAGCAATAGAAAACACTACAACAAATTAATTGTGCAGTTTTGATCTGCTGCATAGCATTGCAAAGCAACTTTCTAAGACTACTCAAGTGATAAATTTTCAAAACTAGAATGGGGAAACCATATAAAACTATTATGATAAAGCATTAGTAAAAGTAATAAAAATTAGAGAGGGGAAGAGGATGAGATACAAAAGGCTACTTTCCCCACATGATCCCGCTCACCCACTGCTGCCATCAGCTGAGGCCTGGCTCGGCATCTATCATCATCATCATTATTATTATTATTAATTGCATTTTTATACCGCCCAACAGCCGAAGCTCCCTGGGCAGTTCTCTTCCATCAGAAATGCAGTAGATAGGAACATGGAACAAGCGTTTCCAGTTTCAATACTCAGGCTATTTCAAATGGCCTCCCCTTTATTGGTATTTGGTGTATTGTTAAGACCTTTCTGTTTTGCTGAACCTTTGGCTGAGTTGGTGTCTCCCACCCACCCCTTCTCCTCTGTGACTTCAGGGTAGATTGCTTTCTCTGGCTGCGCTCAGATGTCACTTTAGGCCACGATGGCTTAATAAGCTGCGCACAGTAGCTTATTTTAGAAACAATCCATGGAGCCTTGCCACACGACCAGGCTAATAAACTACTGTGCATAGCTTATTAAGCTTCTGCGCCTAATCTGATCCATCCATCCACCCATCCCCAACCCCTGACCTGCTACAGTCCTCCTGCCTGCAGAGTGGTGCTGTTTTACCCTTTCATTGTATCGCAGCAGGGTCTACGAGGAGCAAAACCTTTCAAAACCCTGGCCATGGCTAGACCAGTCCTATATCCCGGGATCATCCTGTACATCCAAATGACACACAGGGGATACCAGGAGCAGGCAGGGACGACCTCTCCATTTGCCTGGGATAATCCTTAGGTCTAGCGAAGGCCCTTGTGCAATTACACCCGAGGGGTGTGTGTGTGAAATCCTAGGTGCATACAAATAAATCTTTGCGGATTTGCAGGATCAGGTGAATAATCACACATAGCCTCCTTCTATAGGGAAGCACTCAATCCACCACCAAACCTGGCACAATTACACCTGTGGCTTATCTACACCAAGCAGGATATTGCACTATGAAAGCGGTATGAAAGCGGAATATAAAAGGCAGAAGCCACACTACTGCTTTGTAGTGGTAATGAAGTGCACTGACAACTGTTCTGGCCCATGCCAAGCAGGATATAACACTATGGAAGTGGTATGAAAGCGGTATACGGTGTGTGTCAATGGGCCCCAACAGTTGTCAGTGCACTTCTTTACCACTACAAAGCAGTAGTGTGGCCCCTGCCTTTTATATACTGCTTTCATAGTGCAATATCCTGCTTGGTGTAGATGAGCCCCCAGAGGAGGGAAAATCCTAGGTGCACCAAAGTGGGGTGGCACAAATAAACCTTTGGGGGTTGCTGGAATGGGACCAAACTTCACAGGCTGCCTCCACTAAAGAGGAGACACTTGATGCCCCCTCCAAACTCTGCACAGTTGCACACTTTAACGGTTGGGCAAGGGACACTAATAGAAGTATTTCTACTTTAAAAACAAAACTATAGCAACGTCGTGCTAATGCGTGAGCCACTGGGAGCACTAACAGAACTATTTTTTTCTTTTTTTAATGAATGGATATAGCGCATTAGCACTATGTTGTGGATCCCCTTTTTCACAGTTTCCATTAGAGAGTGTTGCTCAGCAACGAAATGAACCATTCCTGTCGCAGGACTCTCTAGGCCAATTAACTCACAGTGCCTGACAGATGATATGATAACCCACGGTGGGTTAAATAACCCATTCTACAGACCATGGGTTATCAGTGGGTTAAAAAAATCCCACCTGAAAACACGATAACCCACAATGGGTTAAATAATCCACAATGGGTTATTTAATCCATCATGGGTTATCAAGTCATCCAAACCCAGTCACAATGTTTTTGTTGAATGTTAATGGGTTTCAAATTAATACTTTGTGAATGCTTTGGGGGGTTGAAATAATTTTGTTAAAATAAATAAATAAGGGAGGGACCTTTGGCCAAATCCAAGTCCTTAAAAATAAAGGTGCGCAATCCATATAAGTACATAGAAGCAAAGTGTTGACCAAATGCTAAATGGAAATTTCATTCAATACTGTGTGCAGGCAAGAGATGGGTTTGTAGAGGTCCCATAAATACAATAGGACAATGCTGATTTGTGACAACAGCTGACCTAGACACAACTCTATTTAATGGTTATTATGTACAGATTTACCTGATAAAGGGGGTGCTCTCTTCAACTTTTCTGAAACTAAATGAGATGTGTTTTGGTCTGAGACATAAAAAACTAGAATTTAAATTGTTTTTCATCCATCCATCCAGCTAAAATAATTTCCTCCTAATGGCAAGCCTGTTTTTCTGATATCTCTGAAGGCAGACAGTGTGATTACAATCTTAGCTTAGGTTAAATGTAATTACCAGCTATAAGGGAGAAGCATTGGGAAAGTTACAAGGATGTTATGATAAAGTCAATTGCAGTGGAAACAAACTTCAATCATCTGGTAAGGTTAGTGGCTATCAGAGGGCACAGGCAAAAGGATATGTAGTATTCCACCTTCCATTTCCTGCTGCTAAAACAGACCTGGTGATCAGCATAATGTCTAGTCTATATATAAGAAATTGGACTTTGGTGCAGGATTTATCTCTTTGGGGGACATAGCTTTGTTTTCATTGAAAGGATAAATATTGATAGGCCTCAAGGCTGAAAAAATGTGTGACAAAGTTGAAAAAGGATTTTGAATTGTGTAGCACAAGTGGAGTGTAACCCTGGGAAAGTCCTATTGAAATTAATGGAAAGTGAGCAGAATCCGTACTTAGGTTGATGTACCCAATGTCCCTGATTCAGAAACAGTTAGCCTTGCCTAAACACAGAACTGTTTGTCTTGGTAAAGTCAATGGAGTTTAAGTTGACTGCTACTAACTTAGGCCTCACTGAATTATTTTATTTTAATTGACTGATTGCATTTCTATACTGCCCAATAGCTGAAGCTCACTGATATGATTAGCATTCCCTAGGTCATGGCCAATGGTCTAGATTCAGGATCCGCCTTTTATGAAGAGAAGGGAAGTGCCTTCTCCCAATTTTCAGGGATCACCTTCCCCCGACACCACAGCTGACCCTCATTCAGCAGGTCCAACTTTCTATATAGCAATTTCAGGGCACTGGATGGTCTGCCACTGGGAGAATGGGGAAGAGAAATCCACTTCTCTCTGCCCAGTTGCATGTGTCTAAATCTGGATTCAAGCCAAGGATCTTCTTTTTTCCTCACCCCCTCACAGTAAACACAGAGAACAGCATACTGACTTGCACAATCAGAATAAAGCCTTTGCAGCAGAAGCACAGGATCATTTTTAAAATGGTGATTTAGTAATCTTAGTAATCTGTATTGTCATTGCAAACACTTCTCTCTCTCTCTGGCCAGACTAATCTTTGGATAAGGCTAAAAATATAGTTCCACAAACAGGTCTCTTACTAAAACAAATGGATGGGGATCTGAGATGTGAGGAACTAAGCTGATGTGGACGGAAGTGTGCTCACGACAAATTTCTGTAGAAAAATGAAGCTCAACCTGTCTTGAACTATAAGTCCCAGCATTATTTACCTTTGTTTATTCTGCCTGGGACTGATGTGAGTTCCCAGGTTGGGAAAGTATAACACAGAATTATGGCATATATAATAAGTCAGTGGACAGAGCTAACAATGCACATGTTGGCTGTTTCTAGGATTTTCAGTTACTCATTGTCCCTGGAGGTGATATGTTCCACTGGGTAAGAAAAGGAGAAATGGGTCAATGAAGGCTGCTAGCTCAATAAATAAATATGTGATACCATTTTGTGGTGTCATCTAAAGCTATACCCGAGTTAATCCTTGGTAAATTCCACACAAGCACAGACACAGAACCTGAGTTTTCTTGCTTTCTTGTGCAAGGTTCTAGCACTGGTTCAGAAGATGTGCTAGGAGTACTGTTGAATATCAGTGCCTATTGAAATCTCAGAAGCCAGAGGAATCGCTGAGTAAGATTTTCAGAGGGCAGAGATTCAGTGCTCTGTAAAGCTCTTTCTCCTTCCTATGTTTAACAGAAGCAGAATACATTTATGCAAAATAAGAGGGAGAAATCATGTATATTGCAAAATGTATACAAGCTGCAAAATTCTGCTTTTCTGTGCATGGAATTTGAATTATCATGGTGCTTTATTTTGTGCAGAGTACAAACAGGACTGATATAATTTCAAGAAATCAAAGATACACATATTAGGAATGGGGGCAGCTTGATTTATACAGCTGAAGTAGCATCATGAAGTATTCACTGAAGTGAAGAGAGCCCCAAGGAAGAGGGGATGGCAAAATCCCATGTGGGCCCTGCCCTCCCTCTGGCAGGTAGCTTAATGTGAGTGGCAACAGCACATAGTCCATCAGTATGTTCTTGTGTGTTGATCCAATTTCCATCTCTTAGCTCCAGGGTCTCCCTAAGGGGATGCCTCCTTATTGGGCCATACTTATACCCACCATCTCTTGGCTCTGGCCAATTCTTATTTACTTCTTCAAACTCAATGTACGACACAAACCAGTTCACTGAAGGTTCACTGAACTGGAAGCAAGTCAAGGATGTTGATCACTACAATTAATCCACTGGCCCAATGACTACAATTATTACACATCTATGCAAAGCTCTTTATGGAAAGTTGCACATTTTATGGGATCTTATAATCTGGGCTCCAAGTTAAACCTATCCACAAATTAGCCTTATGCATTTTGGAGCATTTCTTTAAAAGGTAAACCTGTATGTTTAAACCTATGCAACACTTTCATCTGTATGGAAAGACAATATATAAGATTTACTGGATCCAGCAAGAAGAATTTACTATAAAGACCAATTGGCTGTCTCTGTGACCAGATGTTTCCGAAAGTTGCTTTGGGTGAAACATAATGTATTTTTGCCTGAAATGCTCATCCTTTTCCTATAACCGTTCTGTATATGGAACTAATCCAATAGCAAACAAGAAAAAAAAATCTGCTAACGCTTTGATTCCTGTTAACATGATCGACAGAAACTGGAAGCAAATTCTTACTGATGACAGTATGAACAGATTCTCAACTACACTGAATGTGCAGGCAAATAGTCTGTGTGCTATGGAGGGGCAAGGCAAGAAGGTGCAGAAGAGTTTATATATCTGATATGTTCAAATGGCTGAGAAGGATTAGTGAACAGTTTAGAAAGATTACAGAGATAAATCGGGGACATCTGAAGTTCATGTAGGTTCAGATTTAAGCTTGTGTAACTGTCACAATTATTAATGCCTACATGGTTATAAATGCTGAATGTATTAATGGCTGATCAATGTATGAAGCCTTCAAATTCTGCCTTTGTAACAACAAGCAAAACACTTGGCTTACAAAATAAGCTTCTACAATTTTTGTGACATGATAGTCGAGAGAAGAGCAATGTCACATAAGACAGACAGTGACCCAGTTCACACAATCAAAACAAGCCATAAGCTATGGTGGCTTGTTGTGAGTCATGGCATACGATTTTGCATAAACACTATCCTGCTGCAGTTTATCGTGCCGTCTAAACCCAGACAGTGTGGCACGTTACAGGATTAAACAATCCTCAATTAACACATGGACTGTTGTAGGCTACTTTAAGCTACGGTGGCTTGTTTCAATCATGTGGACTGGCCCATTGGGGATTATTTGGCACAAAGATATAACTAGGGCTGTTTGAACCCTCTCCTAAAATAAATAAAATCAAAATTTAGAGTCATTCTCACAGAATGTCACATGAAATGCAGCATTTTGCAACCTGCATATGTTTTTGCAAAGTGAGCAGATTTTCCTGATTATTTTACACAATTTTGTCTGCTTCTGCCAGTCATGTAGGTAGTGAACGTTACAGGACACTGAGGCTCCATACTCTGACCACACTCTAGAAACTTTATTCAGCAACTGCTATGGCTTCTGAGGTTTCACCAGCTATTTATTGGGGTATTTTGCAACAATAAGACCTAGGAACATGCTTGTTTTAAATGAAAGTCAAGGACCTTTGGAATCTGGACCTGCTATTCTTGGCCAGCAGCAAATTCTGCTGCTTTTCTGCACTTCTCTGGAATCACAGCACACATACAGTCCTGGATATAACATTCTAATAAGCTATTAATTAAAGTATGTGTTAACTTTCCAATGTGCAAAAAGAAATTGCTTTTCTTCCCCTTAAAATAATAAACAAAGAACTTTATCAGATTAAGCAGCAGGGCACATCCTGGACTTGGCCTTTGGAAACTTTTGAATGCAGGGAGAACTTTTAGGAAACATATTCAAAAAGTGCAGAAATACCTCTGATGTGGAAATCCTCATGGAACAGAAAGTCATATGTGGTTTCTGAACGCTAAGGGCTCTGTTTGTCCCCTGAGGGGCTAACCGAAGGACAAATGATAGATAATGGTAACAATGCAATTAACAAAAAGAGTAATGTGTATGACTTTCAAATAATAAAGGACTGTACTGTATGGTGTAAACAAGCTGCAACTGATATTGAGGGCGAAAACATAGTTCTGCTTGGCAAGAAGGCAACAGGTAGAAGCAGAATGAAAAAAGTGAGGATGGTTCAGGGAAGAGAGAGAAAGAAAGTGGGCTGAAAATAGAGCATGAAGGAGCCAATGTGAAAGTGGATCTTGGTTAATGACATAGCAGAGGCGAGTGGATGTCAAAAATAGAAAGCTTGGTTCCATAGAAAGCTTGGGCTGCAGCAGATTTGTAGAAAATACATGATTACGCTAGCACAGATTATCAATCCTCTCAAGTCAACAAGAAATATACAACTGCAAGTACTGTAGTACGACACTTCACATTTTAAACACTGTACAAGCACAGGAATGCCAAATATACCATAACATTCCAGATGAAGAAAAAAATGTAAAAAATTAAAATAAATAGGAGGCATAATATTACAAACAGGCCCCAGGATGCAACCCCACTTCCCTGAAGGAAAAAATGGAGGTTAAATTGTAGATTATACTTGGGGATATTTATGGAAACTTACTTCCCTGTACCTATTGCCCAGATCTTGTGAGATTTGCTGGAGCCAATCAGAAGCAGTGTTAAAGTAAAACAAGCAGTATTCTGAATAGTGAGTTGCTGGCCCAGGCCCGTCTCTAGAAGAACGACAGTGTGCCTGTGTCGTTAAACTAGGACTTGTTTGAAAAGAAGATTTATTTATTTAAACATTTGTATCCCGCCCTAAATGACTGGGATCTCAGAGCAGTGTACAGATAAAATTAGAACAATGTACGCATAAATAATATACACAGCTAAAAACGTATTAAATTGTTGACGAATTAAACCCATAAAAAATGTTTTAAAGCAATAAAAACAATTAAAACAACATGTAACCATGGAGAATTTAGTCCTCAAAGGCTTTGATGAAGAGCCATGTTTTAACCTGGTGTCAAAATGAAGCCAGTCGGCCTCCAAGGGGAGGGCATTCCACAACTGGGGTGCCACAACAGAGAAAGCCCTCTCCATGTCCCACCATAGCGTATGTGTTGCGTTGGTGGGATGCGGAGAAGGGATCCTCCAACAGATCTCAAGTCTCGGCCAGGCATATATAAGGAGAGGTGCTCCCTCAAAAACCCAGGTCCCAAGCCATCAAGGGCTTTAAATGTCAGTGCCAACACCTTGAATTCTGACTGGAAGCATATAGGCAGCCAATGCAATTCCTTTAAGACTGGTCAGCTTCAGTTTATTAGTCCTCATCCAGCCCATTACAGCCTCCAAGCACTGGTACATTACCTTCACCACCCCAGCAGCCTCCAACAACAAGGAGAAGTAGAGCTGAGTATCATCACCATACTGACGGCACCCAACCCCAAAACTCCTAATGACCCCTCCCAACAGCTTCATGATAAACAGCATGGGGGATAGAATACAGCCCTGTAGCACCTCACATCTTAATAGCCATTGGGTGGAACAAGAATCACCCAATACCACTCTCTGTTAATGGCCCTGCAAGAAGGAGCGCAACCATTGTAACAGAGCGCCTCCTACTCCCATCTCGCAGAGCTGATCCAGTAAGATACCATGGTCAATGATATCAAAAGCTACTGAGAGATCCAGGAAGATCAACAGGGTAGCGCTCCCCTTGTCTTTCACCAGGAGTAGATTGTTGGTCAGAGCGACCAAAGCTGTTTCAGTGCCCTGACCTAAAACCAGACTGAAATGGGTCCAGATAATCAGTTTCCTCCAAGAACGTCTGAAACTGCCCATCCCCCACACATTCAAGTACCTTTCCCAAAAAGGGGAAATTAGTGATAGGGTGGTAGTTCTCACATATCTCTGGGTCCAGGGAGGTCCTCTTCAGGAGACCACTCCGTGATAGAGTGAGGCATTTATCACCATCTGGACCCACCCAATCAATCCACCTCTGCTAGATCATATTAGCCAAGATGGGGAAGGGTCACGTTTACATGTGCATAGGCAGGAGGGAGGAATAACTAGTAGGACAAAGCACCATAATAATAAAGAACATTCGTCCCAGGGACAATAGGAGCTGTGCAGATGGTAGAATTTACAGCCTTTTGAAAAAAGTGAGTAAGGGCACAATCCTATGTGTGATTACTTAGAAAAGAAGTCCTACAATTCCCAGCATGACTGGCTGGAGAATACTGGGAGTTGTAGGACATTTTCTGCCTAAACATGCCTTGGTTTGCACCCTAAATGTCACACCCACACACTCCATATTGCCATGTCTAGCTGCAACTATACATCAGGCAGCTGGAAGAGTAAGAAGCTTAAATAAGGGGCACCAGCTAAAGGGCACCTATCAACCCTCCAATTTTTCAAAACAAAGCCTTTCTGAAGTATGGCTCAGGTTGTCTATTAGAATGAAAAAAAAATCACAACATCAGCAACATTACCAAGAAGTTATAAAATGCTCCCAGCAAACTTTGTAGGGCTCTTCTTTAGGCTAGATTTTATTTTGAGCAAAAACAGTAAAAGGTGGGTGTTGGGGCTACAGGGCGGGGGGAAGCCCTAGTCCGGGGCATTGTGTAATTTAAAAAATGTAGAAAATGTAATTTCAGAATTAAAACAGAAAATTTTCTTTCATGAGATTGTAGGTATGGGGATGGGATGGTGTTGTGTGCAGGCAGGGGGCTTGTGTTACAAGTCTGTGCAGGGCCCCCAAAACTGAAATAACGAATTGATCACACAAGATTGATAGATATAAATAAACCAAGCAACACAGAGCTGCATATATCAAATATAACAGTAACCAGAATGACCTAGATTTGGAATGTACATGTGACATCAGCCCAGAGTGGGATGGATTTCATTCCTAGCATCATACCTTTCGAAGAGGTTTGAGTTTGGTCTCCATTATAAAGTCATACTTGCAGAGTTCACAGCAACGCGTGTCGGAGCTCTTAATCCATTGATGCAAGCAGGCCTGATGAACAAAACGAAGGGTCCCTGTGCAGCGACACGGTGTGATGAGGGGGCTTTCGTCATCTCCCTCACAGTGACAGATCCTGACAGGAAGGACAGCAACAGTGAGTGAGCAAAGCAAAAGCTTATTTGCACCGCCTTTCATGCTAAGAGGCGGCATCCAAAATACTCAGTACACAGCCTTTGAGATGAGACCCTAGAAATGTATTCTTTCCCACCACTTTGTCGCTTAATTACTATGTATTACATTTTTTTACCATTACCCAGACATGGAACAGTACGACATTTCCTCCAAAGCCACGTAATTAATTCTATTTCTCTCATGTTCATATTTATATAATGTCTTGGGAGGAACCCCCTTGACACTAAGCATAGTAATGGCATGTATATTTGGGATGATTCAGCAAAGGTAGACTTCTTTTGTCTTAAAAGGCCCCATTGATTTCACTGCAATAGAGTTAGTGGTGGCTCAGACGTAACATGATAGTTTGGTGTTACATCAACAGGCAGTCAGGAGTTGCACATTCCCTCCACCCCTCATGCAATTGTGATTTCTCCCTTCCTGTTCTGATTTGCAGTAAACTATTATGTAGTTTGCTGGTTCAAACACAATGGCCGAGTATGGTTTGCAGAGGAGGAGGCCGGGAATTGCTGCACAAAAAGGAAGCGGGGAGGGAGCTTGTGGGCCCAAAGTTCTGACTGATGTTCATGTAGCCATGTTTTGAGGTTTCCAATGAACAACCACCTAAGCTCATCCTATACAGCACAATCCTAAGCCTGTTGAGTCCAAAGAAAGGCCCAATGTGCTCAAGGGTACTAACTCCCATTTAAGTGTGCAGAGGACTGCAGCCTAACTTTCCCACTGAGATAAATAACACTAAAAAGTTCTGGACCTGATCATCACGCTCACTGTTCAACAACAACAACAAAACAACAACAACAACAACACAGGAGTAGCTTGGTGGCTTGCAGACAATAAACTTAGAACACAACTCTTACGGGCCCCATATAAATAAATAATTTCCTGAATTAAATATACTGTAGAGAAAAGAATTTGGCCACTTATTGGGTGTGTAGCAGTCCTTGATGTGATTGTGGCCAGTATCAGTATCATGTGCACACCACAAAAATGATGGAAAGGAAATGGCTCTTGGTGGCTAACAGGAAACAGCATTTTTCCATGCGTGGACTTCTGTTTCCACCCTGACTGAACACAACTATTGCTGCAGGATTTCTCAGTTAATTTATATTATCTTTGCAAGATTTTAAATAAAAATCATTCCCCATCAAGAAAACAACAAGAACTAGAACTTATATATGTGTACATGTTTTTTATTATTATTATTATTATTATTATTATTATTATTATTATTATTATTATCATCATCATCATCATCATCATCATCATCATCACATTTATATCCTGCCTTTTTTCCTCCAAGGAACCCAAGGTGGCGTACTTAATCCTCCTCCTCTCCATTTTATTCTCACAACGACCCTGTGAGGTAGGTTGGGCTGAGAGTGTGTGACTGGCCCAAAGACACCCAGTGGGTTTCCATGGCCAAGTGGGGACTAGAACCCAGATCTCCCGACTCAAAGTCCAACACTTTAGCCACTAAACCACACATTTGTAATGGATATGCCAAATGCTGCGAAGATACTGCAAAGAATAATAATAAAGGGAAGGCAAATAATCTGAGAACAAAATAAGAGTACAGGTGGGCAACCTATGGGTTGCACTTTTTCCACAGTGAGGAAAAGATTGCAGTGGTAGTACCAGGACAGTGACTTTGATCACGATTACTGGTTTAATTCCATGCTCTCACCCCAACGGTCCTGATGCAGCCAAGATCACCGTTCCTCCGCTCTTAATAGCAGTGGTGAAACAGCGATCTGGATCAGGATCTGGGAGCGGGGAGGCTTCCTACTCCCAGCAATTCTGATGCATAGCTCACAGAGATGCTGAGATCCTCACTGCACAAACTCCTGCAAGCACCAGTGAAGTCTGCAGCCTGTGAGCAGGGTCTGAGGACGGAGTCCTGCCTCCATGGGCAGGATTACGTCCATGGGCCAAGGTTCCTGTTCTCTTGTCTGTGATAATCTTAAACAGTTGTCTTCCTGAAAATGCTGTCCTTATTTAAATGCCTTAAAATAAATTGATTAACTATTTCAATTCTTAATAAATGGCATATTCTTGTAAAATCCTTATCTCTGATTTCTCAAGTACCCTAAAACAAGGCATCCACTTTCAAGAGGTGTACAGTGACTCTGAGTTGAACGATCCCTTACATGTGTTTAGGGTGCATGCATGGGGTTACATGTGTCTTAGCGAGTACATGTTTGTTTATTTATTTATTTATTTATTTATTTATTTTATTTATTTATTACATTTTTATACCGCCCAATAGCCGAAGCTCTCTGGGCGGTTCACAAAAATTAAAACCATAATAAAACAACCAACAGTTTAAAAGCACAAATACAAAAAAAATACAGTATAAAAAGCACAACCAGGATAAAACTACGCAGCAACATTGATATAAGATTAAAATACAGAGTTAAAACAGTAAAATTTAAATTTAAGTTAAAATTAAGTGTTAAAATACTGAGTGAATAAAAAGGTCTTCAGCTGGCGACAAAAGCAGTACAGTGTAGGCGCCAGGCGGACCTCTCTGGGGAGCTCATTCCACAACCGGGGTGCCACAGCGGAGAAAGCCCTCCTCCTAGTAGCCACCTGCTAGGTGCACATGTGTTCACAAGACCCAGATCTCCCCACCTTGGTATTTAGTTTTTTAAAAAGCAATTCATGCAATTGCTAAATGGTGTCTCATAGCAGTTTGGCTTGAGGCTGCAGGTAATTCTGCACCAAACAGTATCTGATGTGACAGGAAAGATAAGATCATTTCCAGTGCAGAGACTCAGCAGAACTATCCGCCCTCAGAAAAAGTTACCTATTGCACTTCTGCATAATTCACTGCTCTGGACTTGTCTCCTTCCAGTCAGGAAGCACATCCATAACAGTGACTCTCACAGAAAGGAAGCGGGCTCCTTCAAGGCTGGGCTAGTCTTTCTCCCACATATTAAAAAAAAAGAAAGAAATTTATGCCCCTGTAAAATTGAAACAGTGTGGTTCCATTTTTAAGTCAGGAAAAAGTGCCCCAGTTATTGAAAGATTGGCTGTGATCCCCACATATGCATAGATTCAACTGAAACCTATGGGATTTATTCATGAGTAAGCATGGTCACAATCCAGTCATCATTATTTACAACAGCAGTAAATGGACTTGTGAAAACCAACAACAAAGGAGAACAGAGATGAAAATGAGTGGGTTTCCACATGACCCAAATGAGCTATACACCCATTTTCTGGAGAAACAAAATTACTGAATAAACAGAATGACATCCTTTACAAATGACTTAAACATAGACATTTGCCTGGCCTACTCATGTCTACTGCCCTTTAAGGGTAAGGGCAAATTGTTCTTCGTGGATTTGCTGTCTGCAAACAGTTTCCTTCAGTGTAGGAAACAGCGTGAAGCCCATGTAAGAGCACCACACAAATCAATCTACATATGGGGGTTCACAGCACAAAAGTGATTTCTGTGCAGGAAATCCATAATGTGTAAAGCAGCTCTGGGTGGGGTGGGGGGGAAACCTAACACAATAGCCATGTGTAAAGCAGAAGACACCCCTAGCAGCTGGTTATGTCTTGTGAATGTCATTATTTTGCCAGTACCCCTTGCTAGTTTAGATAAAACTTTTATCTCAGTGTAAAACGTTACATGAAGAGAGAAACATCATTTTCTTTTTAAATTAAAGCCATTTCCCAAAGGGGAAATGCAGGGCTTTGTTCATTTTAATTCTAGCTATATATAATTTATTTTACAGACTTCAGCGTTTATGCCATTTAGAATTTAGACAAATAAATTGAGTACCCAGGAGTCCTTTTCAATCACTGTCAGAATTGTTTTAAATTATATTAAAAGCTAAAATATCAACCTAAAATTCCATTGGGATAGGCAAATAAAATGACAGGGCCTCTTTGAACAGATCACAATGATTCTTCAGTAGAAACATTTAACACAAAACACTGACTGAATTATAAATTAAAAACTTGTAATGAGAATACTGAATACTGTGGCAATAGAAATAATGTCCAGAGGAAATGATTATGGAAACAACTTTAAACGTATTAAGTGCTCTTGTCTTCTGTTTATTTTTGCTCCGTTTGTAATTTATTTACTCATAAAAAGATTGGTTGAGGATGATAGACTTTGCCTAAGGACATTGAGAATTAATGTGTAGATACATGGCATGCAGAGGAAGGGGCAGATTGTGGAGAGAGTTTGAACTGTTTTGTGCTTCATGGCTAGCTCGTTTGCCGTCAGTACTGAAGAGTTAGGGTAGCTTGGGGCACAGAACTAGCCTGTTCCTTAATCCGGTTGTATAAATAAATGCCCTCTTGTATGCATCAGTAAGAAATGTGGATAAAGGTATGCTATGGAATGCCTGTAGGTCCTATCCCCTGTGCTGTTTGCAGTCCGCTGTTGGAAATATACTCATGGAATGGAAATATACTCATGGAAATATACTTAATGGAATGCATTAAGGTTAATGCATTCTGTTAACCATTTTGTGGTTAAGCAGCATGGTTTAGCGTGTTGTCTGAACGGGGCCATGGGATTTTAAGGGCAGAAAAAAGGGGAAAAAACAAGTTAAGGGTCATGCCAGGAAAAGCTCTGTGCCAATATCCACGGCTTCTAGAGAGAGTTTGCTTGGGTGGAGTCACTAAAAGTGGGACAGGAATTGTTTACAGGAATCTGAAGGCCTAGTAACGCCCCACTGCCTCACTCTGCAAAACATAGTTCAAGAAGACAGCTGGAGGTCAAGAAACAAGTATATATAATGGAGGCTGATAGAGCTACCTTGAACGGCAACAAATGTTTTAATATGCTGCAAGCGGCCCATGGCACTTTTATATTGTGCAAAGCAACTCTAGTACAGGATTGTACCAGAATATAGTAGGTAAGAGTGCAATACATATCTATTCAGAAATAAGTCCCATGGACTTCATGGGAAAATGAATACTACTGGATTACAGCCTCAATAGTGGGGGCTGCTTGCATAAAAAACCGTTAAGATCCAGCAATTTGACATACAGTAAAATTGTGCAAAGTGGCACCTTCTTATCACAAATTGCCGGATGCTCACGCGAACAGACCCAACTACAACTTGCCATTCTACAGGTCATGCTTCACTGAGAGAAAACACAACCCTAGCTAGGTTTACATGCAAAGACACTTCTAAAAAGAATTTTAAATTTTTGGGGGGAGAGCAGCCTTACTGTTTATTTCCAAACTGGGTCTCAATAGTTTATTTTAAACTGAAGTCCAAGCTTCAGAATCATATTCAGTTGGTAGCACTGAGCCTAGAAATCCCACTGGCTCTGCTGGTTTCTATTAGCCCGCTGGGTGAAGGGAGTGCTTCTGAGAGTGTTTGCAAGGCAGGCCTTTCCATCACAACGAATGGAATAATAAATAAATAAAATAATCTAGCTTGCATGAGGAGTAGGGCTTTTGAGTGAGAAACCAGTACCTGTCAATTTTCCAATTAATCACCGCGGTCACAACGACTAAGCTTAAAACAAACAAAACTGCTGTCAATTAAGCTCTTCAAAAAGCTGAGAATAAACACTTGAAAAGCTCATTGCCATGTTCCCTTAAACAGAGAACAATTCTTTTTTTAACTGTACGCCCTATGAACTTCATTATGTGCATCCTCCTGTAATCTGAATCGCATATCCAGAGCATAAAGCAAATGAGAAGGCGTGCTTACTAGAGACAAGGGGAGAGGTGTTTTAGGGGAAAAAAAACCAGAATGGGAGAGTGCTGTGCCACCACGACCTGCTTGTTCATCCCTGGCCGATGGCTGGTTGGCCACTGTGTGAACAGAGTGCTGGACTAGATGGACCCTTGGTCTGATCCAGCTTATGTTCTTATGTTCTTATGTCTGACAGGTAAGAACTACTTACTCCAAAGACTCATTGACAGACAGTTTATGTAACAAATGGAAGTGCATGTGCACTTTTGTGTTTGGATGCATGAGGGGTGTGTGTGTATTTTATTACCTAACAGTAAGCAAGGAGATTCAAAAGGTGGCTATGATATATATGGAATTCTGTCTGAACACGGGAAAAGAAAAAAAGCAATTTCTGACCTCTTCACAAAGTAGGTTAGCTCCAAGACATTTTTTGCCCAGTTGGACAATCGTATCTTAGACTTTTCCTGGCATATCTAGCCTCTTCACTTTGGAGCCTAGCACTAGAGGTTTCAAGAAGAGCTCTGACCAGAAGAAGAACTTCAATAAGCAGTCCTTGAAACATCTGAGTCAGCCTAATAGCTGGAAGCTGCAGGAAGAACTTGAGGCAGACGAAGACTTTTCCTGATTCTGAGTTACTAGCTGAAGTGAAGGTTAGAGTAATTGACCTAAAGGAAAAGCCAGAACTGCTAAGAATTATGGTTTATAATTGAAGAACAGTGTGCTTGTGCACACCGCCCAATCACTCTTGCCTGGCTCCTGCCATCAGCAGGAGTGTGGAAACTAACCAGAAATTAGCAAGGCTTCTCACTCCCCTACAGGAACAGAAAACCAGCTTCAGACTTTGGTTTGTTAAAGGAACAACAAACTAGGGCCCTTTCTACACCTAAGGATTATCCCAGAAAAATGGAGGGATTGTCCCTGCCTGCTCCCAGGATCCGGTGTGTGTCATTTGGACATACAGGGATGATCCGGGACGATGCCGGGGGGGAAAGGCAGGTGTAGAAACAGTCTAGGAGCCCAGGTTTGGATCTAACAGGAAACCTTTCCTTCCTTAAGTTTCTAGTGACTTTAGCTGTTCCTGTTGGCAGGAGGAGCTTGGTGGTGGTGGTGACGACTGGGCATCATGCACCAGCACACTGTAAGGTCAATTCTCAGCAAATCTCAGCAAATCTAACTTATCATTATGTCCAAATTTAGAAACTGAAACCTGATTTAGTTGACAAAGACTCTTAAATATTAGGAACTGTAACTAAGAGCTTTGGCTATTGGGCAGTATAGAAATATAATAAATAAATAAACAAACAAACCTATATTGAACCCTGGATAACTAATAACTGTACACTTAAATAATCTCATCCTACCACCTGAAAAGCAACACTTTGTCACACTATGTAAACTATTCTCTTAATAAATATCTTAATTTTGTTCATCATCTAAGTTTGTTTCTACTGGTGGTGTCAACCACATGCCTACATATAGGAATCAAGTGACTGGGTTTCTACAAGGTACAAAGAGTTCATTTTCTGGCAGTGGTTAAAGGCTTTATAGTTATAATCCAGCATTCCCTGGGAGGAGTTTCTGAGAATTTTGTTAGATACGATGGAAGGGAAATTCATAAACCAAACCCATTCTTTTGAAAAGGGGAACACAGATGGGCTAGCAACACTATTTCTTTACACTTGCCTAAACTCAGCTGGATGAGGGCCAATTAGCTGAAGCTGAATCCTGGCAAGACGGAAGCCCTGTGGGTGAGTGGTTCCTGAGTGGTTCCCTGGAGGTCAGGCAGGCGCGAACACTAAGCTGCTTCCAGTGCCTCCTGAAAACAACTCTATTCCAGGAAACCTTCCTCAACTGACCAGCCAATGTTTTTACTGGTATTTTGTTTTAAAACTGTCTTTATTTTTACTGTTTTATTCCTATGTGCATTGCTCTGGAATCCATTTTAGATATGGAGCGGTATTCCTTTTTATTGGATAGCAGCTATAAACTCTGCTCTGACTTGCTAAAATCTGGCCAGATATCTCTACAGTACTCAGCTGGAACCATCTGAGCAATCAGTGCCCTAAATTACCTCTCTAATCCAGTCCTATAGTCTCTATGCTCAAGTAGGATGTCTAGGTAGCCCCCTGTCAAGGAACGGAGCCTGACTCCTCCATCCTGTTCCCAGCTTGTAGCAGTAACAACAGCACTGTCAAAAGGGAAATGGTAAATTATGCACAGGGCAATTCCACATTAACCACTTAACAGTGGTGAATAATATAGGATTGCTGGTGAGAGGAAATTGTTAATTGATGTGGCACTGGTATAGTACAGTTTTGCATCCAGCCTTCCTTTCACACTCACACAGCTTACTTAACTGATCGGTTTCCTTGAAAGGCAGTAGCATCAGGAGGAAGCAGATGCTACGGCAGTGTTTTTAGAGCTCTATTTTTAAATGTTCATGCCTGAACTCCTGACACTCCACTGTCTTCTTAAAAAATGCGTACTCTTTTCAGGCTTGGTATGCAAGTTAAATCATCTGGTGCTCAAATGAGGCTGTGTAGCACACAGTCCCCCTCTCTTTTTTTAACGAATATTTTATTGCATGTGTTCTTCTTTTCAAAGGAAATGATGACTATCAGAAAACAGACTACAAATTGACTTTTGATTCAGTGCAGGAATGTAGCTTCCCTAAGAGCGAAACAGGTACGCCTGTTTTTAGCTGAATCGGCATTATTGTGTCACGAATCTTTCTCTTATTTGTTCTCTGGTAATTTAACAAGTAAGATAAAAATTAGCATGCAGCAAATTTCACAGAATTTCCTCTACATGTACTTACTACCTCCTAGGCTGATACATATACAAATTATTAAAAGAAATATATCTTTTAACTATTAAAAGAAATATATTGAGAACCACCCAGAGAGCTTCGGCTATTGGGCGGTATAGAAATGAAATAAATAAATAAATAAATAAATAAAATCATTGTCCTGGAGAGCTCAGCTTGTTTGCCAGCATGCAAAAATAGTAGACCAATTCTCAGAGCCTGAGAATCATCTCTGCTTGAAATGAGGGGATGGACTTCAACCCAGTCATAAAGCTGTGTCAATTCCTTGATATTCTGAGGAGTTGATGTAATGAAATGATAGTGTTGATCAATAGAAGGCATATGAGGGAAGACTTGTAACAAGTATGATTGAACACAGGTAAGAATCCATCTTTGAACTTTTAATTAATCTTTGAACTTTCTTTCTTTGAGACCATTGTGGTGGCGATGGTCTCAAAGAAAGTAAGATTTTCTCCACCATCACTGTGCTGCCTCAGTGTCATTCAGTAGAGGGTGTTTTTTTAATTGTCTTTGGTTTAGGCTAAGGACATGAACCTTTTAAGGCCCACGGTGACCTATTTCCTGGATATTTTGCAGATAAGGCTGCTCTTTTTGCAGATAAAGTCATGTCACAGCAATTGATGCTGTTATTTTGACAGAGTGTGAAGCCTCATCTACACCAAGCAGGATATTGGACTATGAAAGCGGTATAAAAGGCAGGGGCCACACCAAGCAGGATAAAGTGGTATGAAAGCAGTATATGGTATGTGTGAATGGGACCAAACAGTTGTCAGTGCACTTCAATACTGCTATAAAGCAGTAGTGTGGCTCCTGCCTTTGATGGATGGAGCTATTGTACAATCTAGTCCTGTGCAACCTGAGAATGTGGGCAAATTGTGTGGAGGATTACCTCTTGCTCTTTAGAAGTGTTCTCCGTGTCAGCATCAATTGTCTAACGACCCTACTTTGTGTGTCAACTCTGCATAGCTAGAAGCAGGGACTTTTCATCAATTGCTCCAAGGGTGTGAAGTTATCTTCCCCCAGGAGTGTGTGGCTCCTGTTCTTCATGGTCTTTTCAGAAGGGTGTAAAGTGCATCTCTTCCATATAGCTTTTGGCTTGGCAGGTTAATTTGGATTCTCTCATTTTTTAAAAAATGATTTTTTAAATTTAATTGTACCATGTAAGACTAATTAAGAGCAATAAAAAGATTTTCTCATATATTAGCCACATCATTTTTATAAAAATTGATGGAGTGATGCATGTATATAAACATTTTCCTGAAAGGTTAGCCAACAATAGTTTCCAAATTTGTGATGGATTTAAATCAAGATTCCAATTTTATAATTCATATATTCCTTAAATGAGCATGTATAGTGATTGGTTACTATAATAATTAAAACACACCGGTTTGTAACTAAATAGAGCCTTAATATCATATAGGATCATAATCCAAATCTCTGATCATACAGCCCATATGCCTTTTGCATTACCAAACTTATATTTACACAGAACCTGGAATGTAATTGTAAAATTAGGTATTTTTTATTGGCTCTCCCTCTACAGATGGAAGATATGAAGCAAGATTACTTACTTGATGAGTATTTGCCAGAACTTTCTAGAAGCTAAGACTGGTAGTTACTGCTTACAACAGTGATTCTCTATGTGACAGAAAATAAATGCCCATGTCTTTTGATTGACTGTATTAATATTCAGTTTGCCCAACAATAAATAAAAGATACATGATTCATTTTGTCATATTTGTACTATTTGGCATCTGTTTAGTTAGTATGTATGGGTTCCATTTTAAGAGATTATGGCTTGGATCCAATCT
This sequence comes from Elgaria multicarinata webbii, assembly GCF_023053635.1. Taxonomy (NCBI): domain Eukaryota; kingdom Metazoa; phylum Chordata; class Lepidosauria; order Squamata; family Anguidae; genus Elgaria; species Elgaria multicarinata. Next base: position 74,898,340 of record NC_086180.1, on the reverse strand, counting down.
TGCTCTTGTGTGAGTGGAAAGGCACTTATGCTTCAACAAGGTTTCCCAAATTTCTGCCAATTGTGCCCTCAGGCTACAGTCCCTCACACCTAACCTCACGTTGGTCCAGAGGGTGACCCAGCTGTCAAAAGCTGCCTTTTGGGGACACAGGTTACTGCAGTGCGGTGGCAGAGATGGCCAAAACTTGTTGAAGGTTTGTTGAACAACCACCATGAGATGTGAGATTCATCATGGGTTTATCTCCAAGGCTGACATTAATTAAGAACAGCCATGCTCGATCAGACCGAGGGTCCACACAGTGGCCAACCAGCTGTCAACCAGGGACCTGTGACGGACATGGGGCCTTGGTTTATGGGCTGTACTGGCTCTTTAAGTGTACTGGCTTTTTAACTGTATTATTCTTTCTGCTTTGTATCTGTTCTGGTATGTGTTGTGTAGCCATGATGGTATGTTAAATGGAGGTGGGAGTGTGGAACTCTCGGCACCGAGACTCCAAGGTCAGATTGGGCCTCTCACCTGCAGGTTATTTCCAAGGTCGTTAGGATAATTGGGTTTAGTTGTGATATACGAACTACACCCTTATCTGATAAGCTTTTGCCTGGGTTACTGTGATGCATTATACGTAGGGCTGCCTTTGAAAATGGTCCAGAAACTTCAGCTGGTACAAAACAGGGCAGTGAGATTGTTAACTGGGACTGGCCAACGAGAACACATTACACCAATACTTTTCCAAGTTCACTGGCTGCCAGTCCAGGTCCGGACCTGATTCAAAGTGCTGGCATTAACATCCAAAGCTCTAAACAGCTTGGGGACAGGTTATGTGAAGGAACACCTCCAACAATATGTACCTGCCTGGACCCTAAGATCATCTTCAGGGGTCCTTCTCCATGAGCCCTTGCCAAAGGAAATGAGGCAAGTTGCTACCAGGAGGAGGGCCTTTTCTGCTGTGGCACCCTGGATGTGGAATGAACTCCCTAGAGAAATGCACCAGGCACCTATGTCATACTCTTTTTGATGCCAGGTCAAGACCTTTTTATTCCCCCAGTATTTGAACAGTTTACAATCTTAATCTTTAAACTTCGCTGTTAAACTATTATTTTAAACCTGAATTTTAAATCTCTTCATTGCTGCTCGGTTTTATTTCTGGTTGTACTTTTATATTGTATTTTTATATTGTGTTTTTATACCGTGGTTGAAGTTTTACATTTTAAACTGTATTTCGTGGTCTTAATTTTTGTGGACCACCCAGAAAGCTTTGACTATTTAAAAATCACAACTGCTTTTGTGCCTTCCTATTCATTTTCAGACCATATATGAAACATCTTCATTTTTCTTCCACTCATGCAGATTTCTGCTGATAACATAACAAGAAGGCAGCAAATCTTTCAACTATAATGTTATATATTAACTATATGGACTATTCACTAATGTTTTATAGAATTAATGAACTCAAAACTCCATTGCAGTACCCTACGGGAGTAAAAGCTTAATCTAAAACAGGAGTGAAGCCCATTATCAGAAAACCTCAACAATAACTACAATGTCTGGTATTTTATTCTTAGCAAGCACTTCCTCTATGAATCAAACATTCTAACAATATTAATTTTCACCCCAAAGCTATATTCTGACATTGTTGTTGCTTTCAGAGGGGAATATATCTACAGCATTCAGATCCACAGATGTGCTGTTTTCTGATTGAATGTTCTCATATTAGACTGAAAATTCCCTTCTTTGATTGTTTCTCCAGGGAAACACTCTACTTTAATGAATTGGACAGGGTTTCTTACCACCATTATATCCTAGTATATAATAAAAATAAATCCTGTAAATATTTAATCCACTATCATACATTTATATGAATGCTGTTATATGAAATAGGCCAGAATTAAACCCTGGAAAATGAACTACTTCATTTGGATAATATACAGCAGGATAAACACAACAAAATAACTTTTTCTTGGCCTCTGTTTCATCCTACATTTTCTGATATTAGTAATTAATCAATTAGTGCAAACTGTATATAAATATTATAAATGAATACATAAAATAAACAAGACTAGCTTTTGCGGTAAGCTTGCCTGTCACTGGACAAAAACAACACTAACTCATGTTATGAAACACATCATACAATGACAAAACTGGAAACAAGCTAATAATGATTTATTTCATGGTTGCACAATGTGTGCCCAAGCAACCAAAGTATCTTCCGGGTGCCTAACCTCTTCTCAATTTTCAGTAATTCCAGGCAGTCAACAAAACCAGGAAGCTTATCAACCTCCTGGTGGGTTGCCACAAACGTTAGTAAGCTATATTTCTGGCTTGACCCACGAAGCTGCACAGGCCTGATTTACTCCCAAAGAGTACAGGTTTCCCCACTCCAAAACATTCTTAACAGATGAGGCCCTGTTGCAGAGTCTACGTATGAGTTCCCAGAGTGTACTGTGCCATAATATAGACAGCAAGAACCATGCTATACTTTGACAGTTCCTCTAGGGCAAAGAACACATTTAAGAAGCTACACTATGAGGCTGTAAACACAAAAGAGTTCCCACAACAAAGAAAGACTTCCCCTAGATCGTTAGAATAGTAAGCAGACAAAGCTACTCAAAGCTAGATATAGATTGCTGACCTAAGTCTAGGAAAGTGGGCATAATATATAGTTTATAATAATCATGTCATCAGAAGAATGCACGCTTTTCAAAATGACAGTGTTCTTTCCTTGCACACAAGATTCCATATTTTTGTCAAAAAAGAAAAAAAAATAGTGCTCCTAAGTACGAATTTATATCTTACTGCAGCTTTACTAATTTAAAATGGCCCATTATCATGTCTCAGATACACGTTCTGGTTTCATTATTTAAGTCTGAATCAACCCCGGACTGCCTACTGTTTGTTTATCTGCCAAGCATGATTATACATATGTACACAGTTGAAATCGCAGCATGAATCAGGGAGGGGTGGGTGGGAGCCAACAGCCTCCACTCTGTAATTCATGGCAGTTAGCAATTCCTTTTGTATTAGGAGACAAACCTGCACACTTCGCAATCATCAGACAAGTCATCATAAAACACAGGAGGTTTCTGAGTGGCAAAGATCACAGCAGGCCCTGTTCCAGAAGGTGCCTCATTTTCTGGAAGCGACAAAGTTTCACTGCCTGAGCCTCTCTCTGAACCGTTTTCCTCCTTGTTTGCTTTGCCTCGCCTAATGCAAGCCGAAGGCTCAGGATTCTCGTAGCTGCATTTGCCCTGATGTTTTCCACATTGTCTCAAGGAGCTCTTTGCCTCCACAGAGGATAGTGAGGGACAGGTTTCTTTACACTTTGAAAGCTTCCTCCTACGGTGATTTAGAGTATGGTCTCCAGGCACAGCCTTCTTTTCACGCTTCTTTTCCCCATTTGGGCCCATAGTGACGAGTTCAATGGCATTCTGACTGGAATACCCATCCGGCCGAGTGTTTGAAGTATTTCGTCTTCTCATTCTTCTAGGCATTTTGGCTCTCTCTCTCTTCCTCACCATGGCCCAGTGATTCTCATCCGAAGATGAGGAATCGGATGATGCCTTGCGGAAGGCATTCCATCTAGGATTTGTAATCTTGGGGTGCAATTTGCCATCCTTCTCTTTCTTTTGCTTTTCTGCATGCTCACCATTTTCCTCCGCCTCCTTCCTCCGCCTAACCCTTCGCTTCACTTGTTTCTTAACAGGTTCTTTACTAGCAGGACTCAGCACCATGAAAGGGGGTGATGTTTCAAACTTATCTTCTGATATGTCATGCAAGGTGGGCGGTCTGAACACAGCAGTAAGCAAAGGAGATGGATGGAAAACGATGAAACAAAGAGAGAGAGAAAGCAATAAAATAAATAAGGGATATTGAAATGAAAATTTAATTGTGATTTAAATAGGGGAAAATGGAAAGGATGTAATACAACACAGAAAATGACAAACAAAAACTACATCTGAATGTAACTCCGTGGAGGGGGTTAGGCAAAAGCGAGATCTACAGAGGATTAGATAAAGATGACTGTGTTTCAGCCAGATTAGGAACACGCATTTAGCACATACCTACAGATATCCTGAGTAGAAGGGCAGACAGATAACCGTGACTGGCTCCTCGGAGCTGTCCCTGTGGTAGGACTGCTTGCCTGTTGAAAGAAGTTAGATAATTTGGAATCATTATCCAAAAAATAAAGCGTAGAAATTTTACTGCTTTTCCACATGATTAAAATAAAAGTTAACTTGTGCAGCGATTCGCAATCCTTCCACATATGCACAGTTTATAAAATACAGGAAGCTGCTGCAAAAACAAAACCGTTTTGAGGAACTAAATATGTTCCAAGGGTTATAGCTGAACGTCACATACTTATTTTGTTTTGTTTTTTGAGGAAGAAGCTTTCGGAGTCTACAGTTTCACTTTGCAGTTTGATCTACTTGTGAGTGTGTGAAGGAAACAGCAGCTGCTAAAATGTAATAATGACAAAGCTTCTTATCAGAACAAACTGAATTGCACTGGTATTGTGTGGGCTGAGTAAGGTCTGAGGCAGTTATCAGACCTTTACAGCGTGGGAGTGCCAGAAGCAATTTTAATATTGAAGCCTATTTTTAAAATGTACCACCAAAGCAATCCAGTTGACTTCCAAAAACTGAATGAATGTGAAATTGATGAGCAACCTATTATGGGTGCAAACACTTCAAACGAAACACTTCCACTGTGTCAGATCCATCACAAGGCTGTCCCAGCAATTTGCACCCTAACTTGCTGAGTACAAAGTGTGTTTTGATTGGAAAACAAGGAGATGGTTCCACTGTGGATAGAAGTTTACCAACAATATTGTTTTGCACAAAGGCGAGGCAAGATCTGTACTTATTGTATATATAAAATGCAACACTCCCCAAACTTTGAAATTAACTGTAGTCCTTCCTGGTGACTGATCAGCATGCTGAATTGCGATATCTGTTCCACAGGACATCAAGAATGCCCTTAGCATTAAGATCAGTTTCTAAAGTAAGTACTTTGATTGTATGTTGGAAATCTGGAATACTTGAACATGAAAAAGTTCTTTCATTGAAAGCTCTTACACACAAAAATAAACTACATAGATCCATCATTGTCACTGGAGTGGCCACAGCGGCTCAGAGTGCCTTTTACCAGCTTCAGCTGGCTCACCATCTACAGCCTCCTCTGGACAGGGATAGCTTGGCCACAGTGGTATGGGCATTAGTAACCTCAAGACTGGATTACTGCAATGCGCTCTATGTGGGACTGCCCTTAAGACTGCTCCGGAAGCTGGTGCTAGTGCAGAATGCAGCAGCTCAGCTGTTGTCAGGAGCTGCCTCTTTTCAGCATATAATTCCTTTGCTGAGGGAATTGCACTGGCTACCTAATGGCTATCAGGCCAAGTTTAAGGTTGTGGTACTAATGCATGAAGCCCTAAACAACTTGGGACCAGGATACCTAATGGAGTGCTTTCTCCCTTACCAATCTGCCTGATCACTAAGATCGTCGCAGAGCATGCTCCTGGTGGTTCCAAGTGGACCTGTGGCCCAACTGGAATCCACCAGGAGAAGAGCCTTTAGTGTAGTGGCCCCTTCTCTGTGGAACTCTCCGCCCCTGGAGGTCAGGCAGGTGCTAACACTAGGCTGCTTCCAGCACCTCCTGAAATCATCTGTTTCGAGAAGCCTTCCCCAACTGATTAGCCACTGATTTTTCTGGTTCCTTTGTTTTTAAAATTAAATAATTTTAATTTGCTTTTTTAATCTTAATTCTTTTACTGTATATATCTATGTTCACCACTCTGGAATCTGTGTTAGATAATTGAGTGGTATATAAATGTTGTAAATAAATAGATAAAAGAAATAGTGTATATTACATTTGCGTAGATCATAATATGTGATGCTTGCAAATGCATGGATTTCACTCAAGATGGGTGTATAATTTACAGATGTTACAACCTATAGCCTTCATGGAAGTGTTTTCATGTCTGAATATTGTCATGTTGAAGTGGATCTTAAAATTGGAAATAATTGGGGCTATACAGTATCTCAAGGAACACAATCATACGCAACACTATTCTCTCCTTGCACCCCAACCTCTATATTCATTTATCAGCACAGATCCACTCTGGAGTTGTTCTGGCTAAATGTTTTCTTAATCTTGAAAAGAAAAATCTTTTTTAAAAAAGAAGAATATAATTTCATGCATGTTCACTACTATTTCCTTTCAATACAGTGGTGGCCAAAATTGTGAACACTTTTTGAAATGTTAATGTTTTGCAACTTTTCATGCTTATAGAAAATGTTCTGTTTCACGAAATTCAAATGTTTATATATCAATTGAAAGACCTGATTCACGTAATACAACAATCCGGTTTCTTTTCCTGGGTGTCCAATGAACTCTTTTCTTTGCTGCCATTGATCTATTTATGATGTATGTATGTACACTTTTAATTTGAGAAATACTTCAAATATTCACACAATCTCCAATTGCGCTTCAGTTACAGGACAAACAGCAAAACTGACTTTCCCTAACTTGAAACATGATGTATTGCAGCTACTGCCATGTGATTGGTTCCCAGAACAAGGACTGTGATTGGCCAGTAGGGTTTGCAATTCCAATCTGCTTCTTTACTCAATCACACCTGTGTTTGTTTTTAGACTAAAGTAAGCATAACCTTTTTTGTACTGCAGATACTTGCATTCTGATTTTTTAACTGAATTCAGCATTAAATTCTCTTTCAATTGATATATAAACATTTGAATTTCCTGAAACAGAATATTTTCTATAAGCACGCAAAGTTGCAAAACTTAAAAATTTCAAAAAGTGTCCACAATTTTGGCCACCACTGTAAAGTCTGCATCTATTAAAGAGATGAAAAACTGAGTTCTGAAAGGAAGAAAGCTAGAAGACTTTCTTGTTTCCATCTCCTTTTTCATACCAGCTTTCTTTTCTTTGTACATATTGTCACTTTAAATAGACGACATGTAGAAAGAAATGAGAAGAAAGGAAAGGAACCTCTCATGCAAGCACTGAGTCATTACTGACTCTTGGAGGGACACCCACTTTCACTGACATTTTCTTGGCAGGCCTTATAGCGAGGTGGTTTGCCGTTGCCTTCCCCGGCCGTTATTACCTTTCCCCCAGCTAACTGGGTACTCATTTTACCAACCTCGGGAGGATGGAAGGCTGAGTTGATCCGAGCCGGCTGCCTGAAACCAGCTTCCACTGGGATCGAACTCAGGCTGTGGAGAGAATTTCAGCTGCAGAAACTGCTGCTTTACTGCTCTGCACTAGTTTCCTTCCTTTTCAATGCTCAACTTCTTATCTTTTTAAAACTAATCAGATTATTTCAGGAAAAACGCACCAAAACTGCAATTATTGAACAAATAATTTTAAAAAATCAATTGGAATTTTGGTACCAGCTTTTGACATTGGTCAATCTGGTCACAATATTTACAACATATGAATTCAGCAACAATGGCTAGAAAGATTATGGACAAATTGCTGAATTCTTCCTAGCAAATTTCCTTAACAATATGCCCTACTAGAGCAATTGTAATTTGCATTTATAAGCAAACTCTTGTGTATAGTCAGCTTTTTATTTATTTATTTTATTTACAATATTTATATATCACTCCCCATTGAAAATTTCAGAGTGGTGTATAAGATAAAACAAAATAAAAACAGAATAAAACACTTTAAAATAGATTTTAAAATAACCAAAATGTACAGTAAAACCGTGGCTAGTCATTAAGGAAAGGCTTCCTGGAATAATGACGTTTTCAGGAGGCGCTGAAAGAAATACAAAATTAGCGCCTGCCTGACCTCCAGAGGCAGGGAATTCCATAGGAGGGGGGGCTACCACGCGGAAGGATCTTCCCTTGGTGGACTCCAATCAGAGGATGGGTCTACGTGGAACCACCAGGAGCATGCCCTTGGATGCCCTTGCAGTTTGGTAGGGGAGAAGGTGCTCTCTCAGGTATCCTGGTCCCAAGTTGTTTAGGGTTTTGTACACAAGTACAAGAACCTTAAACCTGGCCTGGTAGCGAATAGGCAGCCAGTGCAGTTCCCTCAGCAGAGGAGTTACATGCTGGAAAGGGGCAGCTCTCGACAACAGCTCAGCTGCAGCATTCTGCACTAGCAACAGGTTCCAGAGCAGCTTTAAGGGCAGCCCCACATAGAGCGCATTGCGGTAATCCAGTCTTGAGGTCACCAATGCCTATACCACTGTGACCAAGCTACCTCCACATATTGTTCATGTCTCTGCATTAGCATCGCTATTCACATGACAATTCTCATTTGAGCGCCACCCAATTGACTGGATACATCTTTTAATGTGAATGGAAATACGTATCTATATATAGCACCACTAAATGTGACTAGGCTGCAATCCCATACCTACCTACCTAAGAGTAAGTCCCACTGAACTCAGTGGAACATACTTCTAAGCAGTCATGCATATGATTGCACTGTTGTTATTTTAGGTTCATCTGCTAATGCAAGTTTAATATCCCCCAGTTAAAAAGTTCAATTATATACTTAGCCGTCTTGAAAGGTTTTGGGACTCACGTTACTTCCCTGAAGTACATATATGGTATGTATGCATTTGATTACTACTTTTAATTGCAATATGTTTCTTGCATGTAAGGAATCTACAAATACATAAACCACAGAGATTCCACTTTGTCAGTCAGTTGTGTCACATTGAAGTATTTGCAGCAGGATGTAAAACCGAGATATATATTGGGAGGGGACAGGAAAGACTCATTTCATGCTCTTGGGCTTTTTTTCATATACAAACATTAAAATTTAATATTTCTGCATGAAGAACCAGAGAATCAGAACATCAGGAAAAAGGGTAATGCTACAGATACTAGGAACAGCTGGTGGATATATGAAGCAGACTTCATTCTTTCTTTTTTCAACATCTGTGATCAGTTGTGGTGACTCATATGTAAGTTAGACATGCGTATCCGGAGACAGACATGGTCTTTTTGTGTGGGTGTGCATATTCGTTTTTTAAAATGCTGCTGCAATTTGTTGCTTGTTTTCATGCTAGAAAATAGGATTAGATATAGTAACTTTGGACACACACTTTGCCTCTAGCAACTTTTTGGACTAATTACTGTTTCGTTATAAGGAGAAGGGAAATGGGAAATAACTTCTTTCTCATCCTGAATAATCAAGATGAGTATTTGGCAAATTTTCCCAGGGGGGTGGGGGGAAGCCGTGCAATCACAAGATAAAACAGTTTGTAGGTACTGCAGTTTTTCACATGATTTCACAGCTTTCCTAGTAAGAATGATTTAGAAATTCAATCCTTAAGAATTCTGAATCAAATTGACCCAATCCATGTCTCCCCTCCCCAACAATGTTCAAATTAGAAATTTGTGGTCCACTGATTTTGCAGTTCTCCTAGTGTAGTTACATGGTTCTTGGCTGTTTACACATTTACTAAAGTAAAGTCCATGTCACCATGGGCCCTAGTAGTCTGAGGGCGAAACACACTGTTCACTGACTCTTGTTATGTCAGTGTTCTCCAGAAGCTGTATGAGATTTACTTTCCTTCAACACAACCAAGGACTTTTGGCCATCGCTTCATCACATCCCTGGCTGTTGAATGACATTCACTTATTCTCCTCAGGCCTCAAGTCCACCTCCTTCCTTCTTCCCCCACATTTTTTAAGTCCAGCTTTTCCTAGGGCTTCTTTTCCTCCTCCACCATAATCTCAGAGCGTTTGCCTCTGCCTCCACTATCATCTTTGCCACCAAGGCCCTTCCTCCATCCCTGCCTTTGTGTTTTTCTCCCTGTCCAATGTAGAGCTATGTGGGAGCTGTAGTTCCCCACCCACTTCAGGCTCCACGTCAGGGCGTAGAAACATACTATTTTTGCCTCTAAAGCTTGAGTTCTGAACTTTTTCAAACTTCCACATTTTTCTGCACATCTACACTGCCCAAGCTTCAGTTTTTTAAAAAAGAGATTGAGCAAAATTGGTCTGGTAGGTCTCTAGTAATAAGCGTCACACTAATGTATTCTAATATAGATGGAGATTTGCACATTGAAAGGTGTTCCCCCCCCTGAATTTTAGGTTTTGCAAATTTATTTATTTATTTAAATCATTTGTTTCCCGCCCTATATTACTAGGATCTCAGGGCAGCATACAGATAAAATTATACAATATAAAACAATAAATACGCACAGCTAAAAACAATTTAAGCTATTAATCAAGTTAAAACCAGTATATAATTTAAAAACAGTAAAAACAATTAAAATAGTTAAAACTTGCAAGCTTGGCGAATTTAGCCATTAAAGGGTTTGTTAACAAGCCATGTTTTTACTTGGCACCGGAATAAAATCAGCGTTGGCGACAGTCGGGCCTCCAAGAGAAAGCCCTTTCCCATGTCCCACTATAGCATACTGTATGTGTTGCATTGGTGGGATGATGATGATGATGATGATGATAATGATGATGATGATTTACATTTATATACCGTCCCACAGCCGAAGCTCTCTGGGCAGAAGTGGAGGAGGGCTCCTCCAACAGATCTCAAGTCTTGGGCAGGCATATATAAGGAGAGGCGCTCCCTCAAGTATCGAGGTCCCAAGCCGTTTACGGCTTTAAACATCATTACCAACACCTACATGTTCACAATCCCAATCTTGGCCTAAATCCTATGTGCAATGCATGCAAAATGTGCAATATTCATTGGTGTGCTTGATCATATATAAAATATATATTTTGAAAGAAACTTTTAAAAAAGATCTGATTGTTGTCAATGGGATGGAATCATGGGTAAACAAATGCAAAATTGAATTGGAGCAAAATGGCTTTGATTCATCCAACCCTATTCAAAAATCCAACGATAAGAGATCAGCAAGTACTTGGTTTGCACTACTTATATGTACACTTCTGTTATTCATACTGAAATCTAATCCACAGGAGCACACTTACCTCTCCATATACTAGCTGAGAGGAACTACACCTGATTTACTTCCCAGGAACAGATCCACTCTAAAATACCATGTATTAATCTCCTCTTTTGCTTTCTGTCCCTTTTTCTATCTATCTCCCACAAACCTTTATAAAATTAAATGAGATATTTTTTGCTATGGTAATACTGGTTGCCCCGAAGTGTGAAAATAATGAAAAATGGTATTGAGCATTAAAATGCACTAAGGAGTTGTTGGAAAAGTTATTTTTTTCTGGATCTCAGCCAGAAGCTGCAGTACATCTAGGTGTGTGTGCGTGTGTGCGTGTGTGTGTGTGTGTGTGGGAGAGAGAGAGAGAGAGAGAGGGAGAGAGAGAGAGAGAGAGAGAGAGAGAGAGAGAGAGAGAGAGAGAGATATTATTTATTCACAGCATTTACAGGCTACCTACCCTACAACGAAGTGTAACTCTACTGCTTTCACTGGACAGAGGTTGACATCTAGTCAGTGCCATTTCATCATGGTAATAATATGGGGATATCACCTCAGCATACCATGAGTTAGGCAGTGGGGGAAAGATACTAAATGGCAGCCTAGCTTTAGCACCACTGAAATTAATCACGATGGGCTGGGCAACAATTTTCAGCCTGACAGCTGAATTCCAATTTACAAAAGGACTGGGGGTCATATTCCAGCAGAGTGGGGGCTCAGAGCTAAGTCAAATGGGCAGGACCATATGTAATTCATAACAATTTGGACATTTTCCCTTCAACCATACAAAGCACAGCTCAATTCTTTTATTCAGAAGTAAGCTCAAGTGTGGCAGCTTTTAGGTGTATAAAGCAAAGCCTATTTCTATGCCTGTCTATTCAGGAATAAGTCCCTGGGCAACAGCCCTGAGGCATATAAAGCAGAGCTTAGTTCTAGGCAGGTCTACTCAGGAGTAGGCCACAGAAGCAGACTTATAAAACACAAGTCTCTGGTTTCCATACCTTCTTCTTACTGGACCAGCTGAAATATCTTCAGCAATAACCAATTTGACACTACCGCTAATGTGAATTACCCTGCGCTAGTGTAAATGACCTCTAGTCTAATGTTAACAGCGTTTGCTGGTGCAACAAGCTTCCAATAGCACTAGTGCTGAATGAGATACTGCCCCTTGCTTTTTAAATACCTTTAAATTGTAATGGTATTTAAAGAACAGGGTAGTTAAAATCTAAATAGGGTACTGAAAATTTAAATCAGAGATGAGAGGGTATTCCTGCATTGTGATAAAGAAAGGCTGTCTTCCTTTATGACTCAACAGGGAAATCCCAGCTCTTATTTCCAATAAGCTTTATCAGTGATTGAAGATAAGAGTGGGATTTCCTGCACAGTGCTGGAGAAAGAAGAGGCATGCTTGTCAAAGAAGCTTGTGAGGTGGATGGTGAACCCTTGCTGGCTGAATTTGACCAGCGGGCCAGAACTTCCTATCCCTGGCATATGGGGATAGTAAATTAACCCCAACTAAACTAGGCCTAATGCACAAAACTCTGCTAGGAACTAATAGTGACAAATTGGTATTTTCTTACAGCAGAAGTCCATGTGGTACATGAAAAGCAATTATGTGACTTGGCACCAGAATAGAAGATTTTATTATATTCTCTCTTCCTCTACATACTAATTTTTAATGGACAACGGCACACAATCTATTCATTCAAAATCCTATAAGAGCCATTGGCTAAAAGATACTCAGTTGAAAGGATGGAGTTTTTGGATGGTTTATCCTAATGCAATTGCCGCATCAAGAAAAATGAATAGAAAACATGTGCAGCAAATATAGCGCAAATAGGGAAGATCAATACAAAATGGTATGTTGTCACAATCTCTCATTTAGCACATCATGATTCCTTGATTAGCTATACAAAAGAGTTCTATTTCACAGCATAATGAACTTTAAATGGCATATTCCTTTAATAGAAGCTTACTCAAAAATACTTTATTTCAAAGTGCCATTTAAATGAAAGGAAGTTACACTAGAGGCCAGCTGCAGGAAATTCATCCAAGCAGATGATATCAGGAGCATAATTGAAGGCAGTAATACAAAATTATGTTTTGTGGCAACACACTAACAAGCAACTCATCTTATTTCTTTATGGGAGCAGGGCTAAACCTCAGGGACAGCATCAATTCTAGAGGATTAATTTTGGCATATTGAAAGTCGTTAGAAATATATTTTTCTTTTTGCTATTCTCATATAAAGCATTTATATAGTGCTTTATAACACAGGGCTTTGACAGATGGGTATATCTAAGTGTACCTATAACTAAGCCACCACCCAACCTAAGGTGGGCCACAGCAATGCTGTTGCCCCAATTGAAAGCACACATCTAAAAACAAAATCCTGTCTACTAGCTCTGGGCAGATGAGGAGGAAAGCTCAAAAAGATATACCCTATTTCTTCGATTCTAAGACACACTTTTTTCCCCATATAAACATCTCTAAAAACAGGTGTGTCTTAGGGTTTTTATTTCTGTTGGTGGTACTGAAATTAGCGTGCGTCTTACAATCGCTGGCGTCTTACAATCGAAGAAATATGGTAGTAGAGACTGGTGAAGTTCACCTGTCCTGCCTGTTCGCCCATCCTCTTTGCCCACAACAACATTCTGAAGAGGTTTTTGAATTCACAGGGTATTCACTTCCTTTGCAGGCAAGCTCCATAATCCTCATCCTTTGCAGACACCTCCACATAAGAACAGCTCTTGAATGGAACAAATGCAGGGACAACTGAGGCCCTGCATAAAACCAGGACCTCCTTCATAACTTTTTTCACTTTTCCCTTAACACTCCAAACTATTTTTTTTTTTTACCATGACCACCACCCAATTACAGTCCTACAGGTTCTTGTTTAGAAATGCAGTCTGTTTGGGATGTGTTGTGATTATAGGAAGCAGAAACTGAGAGAATTCAACTGAATAATTCAGGCACTGTGTAGACTTGAGTAATGGAGCTCTTTCTCCCTCTCCTGTCTCTTTGGATTAAATAAATTAATATTGGGAAGGGGGATTTCTCTCTCTCTCTCACTCCCACCAATAGTGCATCACGTTTAGAACAAGGGTCTTCACTGTGGTACCTGTGGTTACCCTGTGAAACTTTTTGTTTTTCTATTTTTCCCCATGTTTGAAATAAATGTCATGGATTTGTATATATTCATAGCAATGAATACATATGAAATACATACAATTTTGTAGCAAATATACAAAGAGTTCAACAAAAACAGACTAAATAAGCATCTATTTGAAGTTGGTGTCTAAATGCCACCCACTCAAATACTGAAAGCATTGTAAGGTCCTTGATCAATCACATTATAGGAGGAGTCCTTCTATTGTTGTAATATCAGTCTATTAGCTTTCAAATGGGCATGAAGAATCCATTTACACTGACCATTTGTTAATTTCCATGAAGCAAGTAAATAATTTAACAGCATGTCTATCAGTGTATATTAAAGACTGTTCCAATACAAAATGTATCTGTATAGTAACTTTCTCCTAAAAAGAAGCAACTACTGGACATTGCCAAAAGGTATGTTTAAAAGAAGCATTAGCTGTATTGTATCACCAGCAACTGCTGAATTAGACAATCCCTTAGTAAAAAGATGTTGTGGCCAACAGACACGTAACAACATGTTTTGCTGAATAAGATGCAGCCTAAGATCCATGGACATGACAGGTAGACCCCAAAGTGACAGTCCACTTTGTGGTGGTGCCCACAGCAGTTTCTCAAATTCACAAATGTGCCCATGGGTCAAAAAAGTTGGAAACCCCTGATTTAGAATATGGTGAAATTTAGGGGCTCATCTACACCAAGCAGGATATTCCACTATGGAAGCGGTATATAAAAGGCGGGAGCCACACTAGTGTTTTACAGCAGTATTGAAGTGCACTGACAACTGTTGGGGCCATTGACACATACCATATACTGCTTTCATACCACTTTCGCAATATTATATCCTTCTTGGTGTAGATGTGTCATGGGCCCCAACAGTTGTCAGTGTACTTCAGTACCACAATAAATCAGTAGTGTATATCCTGCAATGCACTTCAATACTGCTATAAAGCAGTAGTGAGACTCCAGACTTTTATATACCACTTTCATAGTGGAATATCCTGCTTGGTGTAGATGAGCCGTATAAGGCAAGGTCTGTATTAAGAGAGACCAACTAGATATGACAGGACAACCACTTCATATGCCTACCCAATTCATGTCTAAATAGAGGGTGGGCCCTACTTTTTACATCAAATATTAGATGCAGAAGAGAAGTGCTGAACTCTCCCTGCTTCCCTTTCACTTACAGAACTTTTGTCACCAGCAAGTATTACTTCTGCTATCAGAACCAGCCTGAGAGAACAGTGCAGTAACATAATGCAATGAGGTAAGACAGGGGAGGGTTCAGCTCCACTTACCTGCATGCATCTTTCATTGTAAAAAGTAGGCAGACCCTTGTGACGTTACACCTATACTAGGCCCGCCACATAAACCCTTCTCAGGCCAAGCATCACCACTTGAAAACCTGAAGGAGGGTTAAATAAATCCTTTCCCCCTAGCTATGAGGGAAACCGGTTAAATACAGGTTCTGTTTTTAAATGTACTGTGGGTATATTCTGGTGTGGGTGTTTGATAACTGTGAGGCAGGTAAATAATGCCAAGCTGACACTTGGTAATTGGTAGCTAACAAAATAATAAGTTTATTGTAATGTTAAAGGCTTCAAGTGAAAATATAATGCTTCCAATCCTGCCTAATCCAAACTCCCCACTCACCAACCATCTCTCTCTCTCTCTCCACCAATCCTAAATCCCTAGCAATTAATCTCCTCTCATTCCACAACAATTCCCACACAACAACTCAACACACACCACCACTACCCCCAACAACAATCTACTGCTCTTCCCCTCAGTCCCTCCACTCTACCTATTAAATCACAAACCACACCCACTCAGTTCTAACATTCCATACTCACCAGACATACTAATTAGATGTATACAAGATACTCAACTGTGGGGTAACACCACAACCCCACTCCCCAATTTTGATGTGAAAAGCAGGACATGCAGATTATTATTTTTATTTATATGGCTCTTTCCTCTACCCCACATTGCATCTAGTTTGGCCTAAAGGCATAAGATTGTAGCACAGAGGGGAGTAGTAGATATGTGTGAAAGGCTAAGAATGCTACTAAGAAGATAGAAAAATACAATAGAGGGCAAATATTGTGCAGGAAAATATTTCATTAATTAATTAAATTTACTTATTTATATACCACCTTTCCACCCAAAATGGTGCTCAAGACAGCTAATAATAACATACCTATTCTGTTCTGAACAAGCACCTTTAGATATACACACTCAAAATTTAGGGTACTGTGGTCCAGAGAGAACATGTATGTGTGTGTTACTAAAAGCACACAGCTATATCAAAGGGAAATAGAGTATATCGTACTAAAGTAAAGAGATATTCTGAATATAGACAAGTGTGTGTATGTGCAAGAGAGAGAGAAAGAGAGGTGCTAATGAAAACTTACATTATACAGGCTGAGTTACTTGTAAAAGGATGTCGTTGCAGAAAAAGTGTAGACATATATTTTTATAAAGACAGGCTAATGTGACACAGGAAAGGTATGTAGTTTTGGGATGCTTCTGGATTGGGCACTATTTCTGGATGTGCAGGAGATATGCACTTTGATTAATGTGTCAGCTGTAAGCTTACCTGGAGATGTTAGACCTAGCCTCACTTACTCATGCCCAGATTACAGTATATCCAGGTTGGAATACTGCAATGTTCTCTACATGGAAAGGCTTTTTTTATAGAAGTTCAAAATGTAGCTGCCAGGAGGCTGGTTGGAACAACATGGCCAGCACACATTGCATTGATCCTACATCAAATGCACTGGTTTGTCAAATTGTTTCTGGGTGAAATGTAAAGTGTTTGTAGTTACATTTACAGTCCTGAACAGGAATAGCTTATCTGAAGGACCATTTGTGCCCATATGAACTTACCCTAGCTTTAAAATCATCTTCAGAGGCTTTGCTCTATAGTCAATCTTAGTATGAGTGCTCATCTACACCCAGCAGGATATTGCACCATGAAAGCGGTATATAAAAGGCAGGAGCCACACCAAGCAGGATATAGTGGTATGAAAGCAGTTTATGGGCTCCAACTGTTGTCCGTTCACTTCAGTACTGCTATAAAGCAGTAGTGTGACTCCTGCCTTTTATATACTGCTTTCATAGTGCAATATCCTGCTTGGTGTAGATGTGCCCCAAGATTGTTGAGTTTCAGGAAAGGGATTTTTCAATGGTGGTGCTACAGTTGTAGAATTCCACCCCTGAGAAGCTCCTCTCTTTACATACTGTAAAGACCTTACACATGCTGTAAAGTCAATATTATCATCTCCATACGCAGAAGGGAATATGGACAGAATGGTTGTCTTATAGCAGAGACTATACTTGAACAAGTGACTTCCTAATTTGTTGTTCAGTGCCCCACACAGTATGCTACACTAGCTTTTTACCTTGACAATTTAAATGAATGCACACAGTTCAGTTCAAGAGATGGTGGGATAAAATGGCAGATAATATTTTAGCCATATTCCTGTGATGATTATTTATTATTTGTGTAGTGTTGACAATGTACATGGCTCTTAGCTAGGAAGTTATTGATGATGGAGGAAAAGCATTCAACAAGATGCTGACTCTAAATATACCCCGCCCCTAATCCAAAAGCCACAGAGGAAACACCTGGGGATCAGGGTTATAATATCTGGTAGTCATTTTAATTGCATTGGCATGCTTGTTAATTTTGTATTGCTGATTGTTTTTATTGGGATTTGTATTGTTGTGTTGCTATGTTTTGTAAAACGCCTAGAGAAATGTATTTATGAGGTATTTAATACATTAAATTAATAAATATGAGCCCAATATAAATATAGATGGAAGGGCAATTTATGAGCAATCCAAGCCTGATCACAGGTGGTAACACTATGTTCAAAACATCAAAACCTGATTAATTACAAATTAACAAATCACTCACAATAATTGTGTAAGTTCTAACAAGTTCCAAAGATGACAATATCTTGGAAGGTTCTCCAGACAGCCCCTACCTGGGTAAGCACATGCATTCCCAATCCCACAGGCTTACACGTGCTGTATATACAGAAATACAGAAAGGTGGGGTGTAAATTACAAAACTAAAATTACTATATAGACTACTCGACAGAAATCTGATCCTAGAAACAACACTGTCAATAAATTCACAAATCTCCAGCTGCTCCTAAATATGGTCCAAAAGCAAGTCCATCAACTAAACTACATTCAGTTTTGGAGTTGCAGCGTCTTATACAGAAGGCATGCAAGTCAAATATGCCACATGCATTCAGTCATCCCATGGTTGACACGTTAGATGACAGGTTTTTTCATTTCTATATCTGTTTATGATTGTGACCAGCCTTCACCACCAAATTTGAAATGCACATTATCTTCCTAACTTGTAATGTGTTCACTTATAACATTAGTGACAGCAGGGGGTGGGTTTCCTCCAAGACTATGAATGTGATGTGTACCAGAACAGCATTTGCTGCCATAGTAACAAGCTCTCTTCGAGCCAGAAGTATCCACTTTAATGATATGCTATTTGAAACTCTCACTGTCCAGATAAATTTCATCATTTCTGCGTAACACCAGAAGTCAAAATAGCACTTTAAAAAATCTTTATAGAGGCTTCAGCATACATATTGATGCAGACTGACAACTATATTAGCTTGAGACGGACACTTTTCTAAAATTATTATACGGAACTTTTATCAAGCAAATCACAAACTTAGTTAAAAAGGGCTAAAATTCCAGAAGTGAAAAAAATGAATATATAAATGAAGAAATCAAGGCAAAAACTACTTTTGAGGTCAATATGACTGCACAGAGGAATGAAGATGCTTATGAGGCTATTTTGAGCTGTCATTTTCTATGGAACAAAGCTCCTTAATTAATATTAATATTGTCATAGCTTTTATAGAGTACATTTTGGGGATGTGCAATGCAGCTGTTCAATTTAATACAACATTGTCCATCAAACTGTTTGAAAAATATATGTAACACAGAACAGTAACCACTTGAACCTCAATCCTTAACATTGTGATTTTATAACTGATGTCAACTTTCTTGAGCAATACATATGTATTAGAAAGGTGGGGTATACGTTTTCATGTAAATAATAAATTATGTTTCTATCCAAAGTGCACACATATCAAATATATAAGTTTATATAAATTGTTTCCAGGTATTTGTGTTCACATGTCCAAATCGAGTGTAAATTACAGCAAGGCTGTCATGACTAGGCCTGTTCCCCTTAGGCTGGGGGAAGGAGTTTCAGCCAATCAATCAGAATCAGATTCTGAAGCAGAAGAAACATTCCAGCCTATACGGGGAGTGGAAGAGGTGTCTCTCATGGGCCCTTCACCAGCTGCAAATACTCCTTCTCCAGACCTTAACTCTGAAATACTTAAAAGGTTGTCACACAGAGAAGGGCCAGGATCTCTTCTCGATCCTCCCAGAGTGCAGGACACGGAATAACGGGCTCAAGTTACAGGAAGCCAGATTCCAGCTGGACATCAGGAAAAACTTCCTGACTGTTAGAGCAGTACGACAATGGAATCAGTTACCTAGGGAGGTTGTGGGCTCTCCCACACTAGAGACATTCAAGAGGCAGTTGGACAACCATCTGTCAGGGATGCTTTAGGGTGGATTCCTGCATTGAGCAGGGGGTTGGACTCGATGGCCTTGTAGGCCCCTTCCAACTCTACTTTTCTATGATTCTATGATTCTATGAAAGTGTAAACAAAACACAGTCTGTGGGAAATCAGTATTCTTCCGAGGGGGAGAGCACTGAAAGGCTAGCTGATCGTAGAGTATGCCACAGACTAAAATGGTTGGAGTTAAAAGAAGGTGAGAGAAGGTCAGCCTGGTTAGCTTCTCACCAGAGGCTTCTACAGAACTAGTCTCCCTGAAGTCAAAGCATTCTGGGAAAAGGCTTCCCATTCTTCTTGAAAAGACAATTGTCTCACTTAGTTTGCATAGTTTTGCCTAAAGAAAAGTTCCTAGAAGTTAGACTCTTCAGGTGGGAAGAGATATTTATTGCTTGAATAAAGCTTTGTGGATTACATGGCAGGCCTCTTTATTGTTTCCCAGTAAGGCGGGAGGTTTAGAGAAGCACGACAAAGACTTTATTTCACACCTATTGTATTTACAGTCATTATAAACATCTCCCACACCTTTTGAGTAAATAAATCAGGCTCTATTGAGTATTCATAGCAATTTTTAAAATATATCCTCAGTTTCATCATAACATCAGTTTAAACAGGTCAAGTGTATTCAGGAACAAAATGCAAATGCTCCAATATAGCCTTATTAATCTTTGAAGCTGCAAACCAATGAAAACATTCTGCAATCTTGCTATAAAATACAGTGGCTTTAATCTTTTAGTCCCATTAAAATCAATGGGCATAAGACTTCATAAATGGACCCAGAGCTGAGTTGCTGTGTTCTTTCAGAGGAAAAAGAAATTCAACGTATGGAAGCAACAAAAGGAAATAACCAAAGAAGTTTAGGGAACAGACAATACTCAACAAGCTAGCAATACTAGATAGATCTGTATCTCTCCTATTAGAATAAGGAGATAGGAGTAAAGGGGTGTCAACTCAAAATTTCAGCCAGTATTTTATTGGTTCTTTGTTACGAGAAGATTAGTTATTAAATATTAAGCTTGTCGATGTGGCCAACTAGCAGAGAGCATCAAGTTAAAATAAACCAAATTGTTGTTTTCACCATGTACTAAATTTTAAATATATGCAATCAAGAGCTTCACGGTCATTTTAAGGAATACATTTTCCTTAGGGTATCCTTTAACAGTAACTATTTTTCAAAGCTGTTATAAAATAAAATACATTATCAGATCATATATTATAGATCCATATTATCCATACTATAGATCCACTTATTAAAAAAAATAAGCAGGGTATTTTTTATGCATGCCTCTTGGTAAAATGAAAATTATACTTTCTTCTCTCTGAGGAGTGCTTGAATTATGTTTAGCACGGAGAAAAATAATTAGCAGCATTTCATACAAGAAGCATTTCAGTATAAGCAGGCAGTCCCACATACATGTCAACACATCTACCGCAGATTATAATGCAAACAGATTAGTCCCACTGTATAACCACAGAGGAAAGAAACAAATCCACCAGATCCTTCTCAAGTTGTAACTGTTCTTAAATTATTTACACACTTCAGAAGGCATTAACCATCTAGAAAGAAGACACAGAGCAGGTAATGAAACCATGCTACATACTATTAAAACGTCTAGAAATGGGAGCCACTAGAATGGAAATCTCTTGGTGCACATGCAGAGCTGCAAAAGTCTCCATCTGAAAAATAAAATATCTTAACATTTTCAGAGGAAGAGATGCCTTGCCCCAGCCCTCAAGAAGCAGGGGGATGAGCAATCTATGTGTCTTAGTAAAAAGAAAAGAAAAGCCATCCACA
Organism: Elgaria multicarinata webbii; assembly: GCF_023053635.1. Lineage (NCBI taxonomy): Eukaryota > Metazoa > Chordata > Lepidosauria > Squamata > Anguidae > Elgaria > Elgaria multicarinata. The sequence continues at coordinate 74,876,853 of NC_086180.1, read as the reverse complement.
TGTCAAAATGCCAACTAGTCTATTATCAGGAAGAGAATTGGACACCTTCCCACTCTTCTGTCATTTGTGCTGCAGAAACACACACAGCCAGAGTGAGTTTTTTTTTATTGTGTGAACTTGTCATCAGAAGATAATTCAAAAGAAAGTGCTACATTGTTTGTGCCCTCTTTTGAAGTGTGTGTCTCTTGTATAAATGAATATCTAGAGGAGCAGTAAATTTAGTGTGTGTGTGTGGATATTGGGGGTAGGGGGAGATTTACAACTGCTTGCCTACGTTGACAGGTTTACTCTAGTATGCCACTGCTTTCACAAATACCTAGGGCTTTCATGCCTGCAGATGTAATAAGTTACTGTAATGCTGCCCTCTGATGTAGTATTCACAACCTAATATCTTGCTCAACAGCTTGGTTAGGGATGCTTTGTACCACCAAAATGCAGCTATTTCTTCCTTATTTTCACTCAAACTGAGGAAATTAATTTCTTTCTCTATTTTATTCCAAGTCATTTTCTTTTCTCATCTGATCAATCTTCCAATGGCAATTATTACAAATCATATTAATCTCCTTTCCTAATCTTCTGTGCTCTTGGCAGTAGGTACATTATTGAATGGACTGAATATCTATATATGCAACCTGCTTTTGAAATGTCAACGTATATGGCAGCAGTTTGTCTAGAGGTTTTTTAAAAAATGAACTGAGATGCAATATATAAGCCAATGTAAGTATTCGGAAATGACAGTTTGCAAGAGTGGGGTTTCATGCACACTGGTGTAATATTCAGTTCTAGATAAGGTGACCATATGAAAAGGAGGACAGGTCTCCTGTATCTTTAACAATTGCATAGAAAAGGGAATTTCAGCAGGTGTCATTTGTATTATTATTATTAATAATAATAATGAGAACCTGGTGAAATTTCCTCTTCATGACAACAGTTAAAGCTGCAGGAGCTATACTAGAGTGACCAGATTTAAAAGAAGGCAGGGCACCTGCAGCTGTAACTGTTGTGATGAAGAGGGAATTTCACCAGGTTCTCCACATATACAAATGACACCTGCTGAAATTCCCTTTTCTATGCAACTGTTAAAGATACAGGAGTCCTGTCCTCCTTTTCATATGGTCACCCTAGTTCTAGAGAAATCACTTGACATTTTACTGTGGCTTATTACCAGAGTGACACACACTGGTCTTGTTCATACCATTATAAGCATGAGCCACAGCAAGCCTTGAGATTTATTTATTTACTTTATTTACCGTATTTCTTCGATTGTAAGACGCCATTGATTGTAAGACGCACACTAATTTCAGTACCACCAACAGAAAAAAAAAACGTAAGACACACCGGCGATTCTAAGACGCACCCCATTTTTAGAGATGTTTATATGGGAAAAAAAGTGCGTCTTAGAATCGAAGAAATAGGGTATTACATTTTTATACCACCCAATAGCCGAAGCTCTCTGGGCGGTTACAAGCTCCCCTTTCCCTCTCTGGCATGACTGCAAGCAAGAATTTGGAAGCTTTTGCTTCTGTTTTAGATTAACTGCAGCATGTCATCACATACAAATCCATACGAACTGTGGTTAAACTTAACTATGGTTTGTTAGTTTTTAAAGTTGGCTTGTTTCAACAAACCAGAGTTGAGATGCCCCTTCAGAAGACTATCTTTCAGAAGACATGCTCAACTGTGCTAAATCTAAAACAGAAATCGAAGCTTCCAATCTCTTCCTCACAACCTCACCACAAAAGGAAAGGGAAGCAGTAGTATGTGAACTCATGGCTAGCTGCAGCTCTTTCTCATAATATTAAACCAAAATTTACATCATGCCTGAATGCATTGAGTTGATTCAGATATAACACCAAGACATCACTCACTCACACTCCCCTCATGAATGCCAATTAAAATAAATAAAAGTACTTATAAAAAATGAAACACTGGAGAGATAAAGACAGGTTGCTTACCTGAAATTGTAGTTGTTCACGTGGTCATCTCTGCATTCACACATATGGGTTCTGCGCCCGCGCAGAGCCTCAATTCAGGAAACTTCCATAGCTGAAAATCATTTTGGCAGGAACCCTCCCATTCAGTTCGACTGCACATTGTTACATCGGATTCCCACCTATTCCCTCAGTTCCTTGAGACTGCCTAATCTGGCCTTGGATATGAGAGAAAAATCCACACCTGACATTGACCTTAGTAGAGGCCCTGACACCAAAGCGGGGACTGTGGGTGGGTTGTGTGAACGCTCAGATGACCAGTTGAAAAACTACAGCTACAGGTAAGCAGCTTCGTGGTCTCTGTGCATCAAACATGTAGGTGATTAACAAGCTCAGTTACTGGAGGAGGATAGATGTATGCCATATTTACTGCAGCAATGCCAACAAGTCAGCCCAACCAAAGTTGCAATCCTGTCGAGACTGTACATCCTGTCTATAAGCAAAATAAATGTAGAAGGCTTTGACCACATTGCAGCCCAACGAAGTTCTGGTAGTGAAAAACCTCTCCCAAAAGGCTGTTGACATGGCCAACCTCCTCATCGAATGTGCTCTGATGAAATTGGGAAGCTCAAGTCCCACTATTTGGCCCCCAAAATGAGTGCCCCGTCTGCCCACGTAAATTAAGGCTGAAAGGGTCTCTTAATGCCATCAATACGCTGATGACACGCAGCTCTATCTCCCTGACAACTGAATCAGGTGAGGCTGTGCAGGTCCTGGACCAGTGCCTAGACTCAGTAATGGGCTGGATGAGGGCCAATAAACTGAGACTGAATCCTGGCAAGACGGAAGCCCTGTGAGCGAATGGTTCCCGAGTCCAGAAGACAGGCTCATTGCCTGTTCTGGATGGAGTTGCACTGCCTCTGAAAGAACAGGTTCGTAGTTTGGGGGTAGACCCATTTCTGTCGTTGGAGGCTCAATTAGCCGCCACGGCTCGGAGTGCCTTTTACCATCTTCGGTTGGTTCGCCACCTACGGTCTCTCCTGGACAGGGATAGCTTGGCCATGGTGGTACAGGCATTGGTAACCTCAAGATTGGATTACTGCAATGCGCTCTATGTGGGGCTGCCCTTGAAGCTGCTCCGGAAGCTGGAGCTAGTGCAGAATACTGCAGCTCGGCTGTTGTCTGGAGCTGCCCCTTTCCAGCATGTAACTCCTCTGCTGAGGGAGCTGCGATGGCTGCCTATTTGCTACCGGGCCAGGTTTAAGGTTCTTGTACTTGTGTACAAAGCCCTAAACAACTTGGGACCAGGATACCTGAGAGAGCGCCTTCTCCTTTACCAACCTGCCCGGTCACTGAGGTCATCCAAGGGTCTGCTCCTGGTGGTTCCACCTAGATCCATCCTCCGATTGGAATCCACCAGGGGAAGAGCCTTCAGCGTGGTGGCACCCCTCCTGTGGAATTCCCTGCCTCTGGAGGTCAGGCAGGCGCCAACCTTGTACTCCTTTCTGCGCCTCTAGAAAACATCTTTATTCCAGGAAGCCTTTCCTTAATATGCAGCCTTGAATCTCTGGTTTTGCTTCTTTTAAATTTTGTTTTAACTGTTTTATTCTGTTTTTATTTCATTTCATCTTGTACACCGCTCCGAAATTTTTCAATGGGGAGCGGTATATAAATGTTCTAAATAAATAAATAAGAGACCCTTTCAGCCTCCATTGGTGTGGGTGGGCAGGGCGCTCGGTTTTTTGGCCTATGGAAACTGCACAGATCAGCCACCGATTAATGTAGGCGATCCGTGCACTTTCCAGAGGCCCGAAAAAGGCACGACCTGCTCTCCCCACCCATGCCGTTCAGAGGTTTTAGGGTAATTTTAAAATCCTTTCCCCACCCCCACCCCCAGGGCATGAAAACCCAGAGATTTCCAGCAAAACTGGAGAGAAGGCCACCCTACTTTCCCCCCTATATTAAAAGGTTGAAATGACTCTCTTAAGGCTTCATTACTGCCAGTAAGAGCCTTAAACTTCAATGGGTCATTTTGTTGTTGTATGTTTTGGAATCACTGCTTTTACCTATGGCTCTGTCCATCACTGGAATGCATGACTGAAGAGCTTCTTCGAAATGAAATTTGGCTCTTGGGCTGCAATAAGTTTGCACCTCTGTGTTAAACTATAGTTTAGTGTGATGTATGAACACAACCTGCTTCCTCTTCTAGAAGGGAAATCTGGGTGTTTGCCGCCTTCTTTAAGTTTGTAGGAAAAAGATAGAAAAGCCCTGTCTTACCCCTCTAAAGAACTTCCTGAACTTCTGTTTATTGAACTGCTTATTCTGATGGGGTTACCAGTTTTTGCAATTAGGGCAACCAAGAGATTTTAGATTCAGGTTCGATTCGAGTTAACCAAAAATCTCTCTAAACTCTTTTTGTAGTTCAGCTTCAGTTCATCTCCCTATTTCTAGCTTTATATTTATAAACATTGTCCAGAAGATAGAGGGATAAGTACAAAAGATCAATCCCATCATGATAATGGAGTTTCACAATTAGAGACAAGTTGATCATTACACCTGTGTTCTTAAGAGCATGGACATGAAGTAATGTGTGTACTGTTCAGTTTTTCCCAGTAGTAGTTTTGTGAAGTTTGAATCAGCTTTCCCCCACTTTAAAAATAAAATAAAATCAGGTCTCACTTTATAACTCATATAGTCATTTGGGCTCCTTTCACATCTATGAATAAATTTCATGAAGCATGTGTTTAAGCGCAAAAAATCCTTAAAAGACTCCAATATAATACCTGTAACAACAGCCAAAGAACCATACAATTAGGGGCCTAACTGCATGTTATGCTAAATGTGTCACTGACAATTATTTAAAGGGTTTCTACATATTTTTATTGGAACTAGTGCACACAGGGAAGGAAGAATTACACTTCCCAGTCACGATCTTTTTGAAAATTCCCCCTCCTTCCACTGTGATAAGAGATTGGGGGAAAGTTCCCATTGGTGCCAGTAGACTTACTATTAAATAAACTAAACACCCTGAAATAATTGGAAGTGACCTCTATACTGAAGCCTTTATTCTGCATGTGCAACGGGTTTTGGGCACATATTTATTGAACAGCATTCCTCCGCATTAGAGAGCTTCGGCTATTGGGCGGTATAAAAAATGTAATAAATAAATAAATAAATACAGTTTTTGATATGGAAAACTGATGTATAGTTCAAAGAAAAAAGAAAAAGATTGAGAATCAAAGGACACGCAAATCCTTGAACACACCTAAGTATTTGAACCCTGGCCAAAATCTGTTATTAGCAGACAAATACAATTTGATGGAACCCCCTTGGAATGCCATCTCCCAATTCCTTCATTTAATATTCTTTTTTCTTGTTCTTCCCAGTCCCTACTTCTCGTTAACTTCTTTTAAGGCATATTCTGTAAAATGTCTCTTAATTGAAAGGCATTTCATATTTACTCTTGAATGTTGATTGCCATTCAAGAATTGAGTTCCATTTATATGTAAGTAAGCCTTTGGGATCTGAACATATTTTTTCAAATGATGTGACATAGAATCCTATGCATGTTTACTCAGAAGGAAGCCCCACTGAATTCAATCACGCTTACTCCAAAGTAAGCATGCACAGAATTGTGGCTTAGACTGCAATTCTATGCATACTTATCTGGGACTAAGCCCCATTGAACTCAGTAGGATTTACTTCTGAGTAAACAGGTGTTATGTTTGGGTTACATGAGCCTGATAAAAGACTAAACTTAGGGATCATTCTTAATTCAAAGCAATTGCCCATGATGAAAGGTACCTGAGATTTCCCCCCCCCCCATTATTAATGTGGTTTGCTTTTCCATGTCTCCTTTCATCTCAGCATTTCATGGTATTTTACAAGCTTTAATTAAGCCTCACAAAACCTCTACCATAACTCTAAACCTATTATTTATCTTGCACTACAGTGCAAAGAATTAAAGTTTAGTGTGAAAATCAGAGGTAAGGCTCAAGCTTCTGCATCTCTCTCTCTGGCTGTTCTTGTTTGAATAATAATAAAGTTCTAAGACTTAGGCCTGGTTCAGACAACACGCTAAATCATACTGCTTAACCACAAAATGGTTAAGGGAATGCATTAAGGTTAATGCATTCCCTTAACCATTTTGTGGCTAAGCTGCATGGTTTAGCGTGTTGTCTGAACCAGGCCTTACTGTAGCAGTAAATCAGTGCTTAAGATAAAATGCAGCTAGTATTATCATACGATGTACTATCATCATAAGATGTTACAAAAATACAATCCTATATTACAAATTCCAGAAGAATAGATGTGTCAATATCTTTAGGACAAACAAAAAGTCTTGTGACACCATAATGCCTAACAGTGATATTGTGGTGTGAACGTTTATGGACTAGAACCAACTGTGTCAGATACACTAAGTGTTTATCATCAGTTGACAGATACAAAGATATTCACACAAAATATGTAAACAAACGAAGTCCAATAATTCAAGAGGTAGAAGTAGGTCTGCTACATTTTGTGCCCAATCCCAAAAAGAACAGAGTGCCCGCTCCACATCAGCAGTAACTGATGAAATATAGTAGTCACTGGTGAGAGCATTTTTCTTGCTGTGCTATTTTAACACCCAAGAGAGACAATTACTTCATGTTACAGGAAACCAAATCTCAATAGAGTCTGAATTCAATAACCAAATTTAAACATCTCTGTTCTGAAGTGGGTCAGCTCATCACTACTGACAGTTAATGGCTTATATTCACCTGCGTATCTTCTAACCTTTAGCTCTATATTTTTAGCAGAAAGACAGAACATAGATTATCTTAAATAAACTCAATATTATATATCACTTGTCAATAATGCCTTTCTAATGTTTACATAGGGCAAAGACATTATGCAAGAGAATACACAGACATATTTATGAAATGACAGCACTCAGAAACCAGTGAGTGAACATCTCAAAATTCTCCACCCTTTTTGTGGGTAGAGAAATGGGGGGGAGGGGGCAATTGCCAGGGGGGAGGAGAAATTCTCTAACAATTTTTCAGAGATTGGCCTATTGACTCTTGTATAATCAATTTTGAAAGCGTGTTGTTGGTGTTTTTGACTGTTGCTGATCTGAAAGTTACATACTTCAAATGGAGGCTTCAGTGTGAAATTAATACATTAGAATACATCAGAAAACTTCAGTCTATTGAATTAAGACACCAGTTGGGATTGACTTTCTTATCATTGCTGCCCTTTCGTACATATTAAATTAGTTTCATCACAGTGATTCTTGTCATGAATAGGTTATTGTTCTTTTCTTGTATACGCTTGCTGCCCTTTACATTTCATGGCCTTTGGTCTTACTGTTTACAACTTTTCTCTATCTCTCTGAATTCATGTATGTGTATACTCTCTAACTGGGGATATCACTTTATGCATCTGCTCTTTAAAGAGTAACATCACATCTTTTTTGTTTATGTTATGCTAATACTGCAGAGAAATACAATATCATAAATGATGGGATGGGCTATGGCATTAAGGTTGCAATCCTATACACACTTACATAGGAGTAACTCATACTGAAGATGCTGGGACTTACTTTCACCTAAATATGCGCTGGGTGCATGACAGCTGTTTAATGTACTATATCACACAATTTACAAATATTGCACATAATGTTATGTAGATCCATATCAGAGCAACATTTTAAAAATAGATCTCTCATTTACTTTGCCTTCTGGATATCTGAGTCATTCAGAATTTTTTTTACAAAGTACCACCTGTGAGTAGGCTTGGTTAGAAGAGATTTCATAATATGTAGAACAAAATCTGGTTTTTGTATTTTTAAATGTGTAATGTATTGTATATTGTAAGTGCGCTATAGTCTTGATTGTATATTTCATCTTATTTTACTATAAAATTTTGTTGAAATCTATCATCTTAACCTCCTTGGTTTTCTAGTATACTGTTTGTGGTTAAGGACAACACCTGTTTTTTGTGCAACTGAAATAAGATTATCATATTCTTATCTCCTATATTCAGAAAAGTAAACTTGGCTTTTAATATTGATTCTTGTTGTAACATTCTGACAGTGTTTTTATTATCATACCCCATGGTACATAATAGACCTAGCCTGATAAGTCCAATCTATATGCCACGTTTGTTCTTATATTACTATAATTAAAAATAGCCACTCTGCCCCCGTCTATACGATAGCGGGATTGCTTCTCATTTAATTTTAACCCGAATATTCGTTGATTTGAATCTAGGTAAAGAGCATCACACTGCAGCAGCAACAGTGATTTATCTCCTGAAATTTTTTTTATAGTGCAGTTATTATTGCGCATATGCATATTATCGCATATACGAGGCTATGGATTCTAAATGAGATAAGCTATAAATTTTATCTGCGAAGCTTCGCAGATTCATAGAAGAGGAAAAATTAGTGGGGAAAGGAACGAGGCAGCAGAGGAGGAGGCGAGCGAGGGACTGAACAGGTCTCCTCTCTCTCGCTGCCTGTTCACCCCTCTTTGTTTTCATTTTCAAAGCTCCATCTTAATAAAACATGAAAACGACAGGAAGGAAAGAGGCAGCTAGAGGACGCGATAGGAGAGAAGGTGGGGAATCAGCAAATCACTTTGTCCTACCCTGAAAGCTCCTCCCAAATGTCAAAATGCGATTTAACTCCCCAACGACACATAACCATAATGCGATGCAAACTCGGACATGATCCAAAATGCGGTAAATTGCAAATGCGAATATGCGCATTATCGCATTAAAAACTGATGTGACTGCGAATGGACGGCTGCGTCATGTGTCCTGAAACGCAAATATGCGCTTTTAGGTCAGGGTAAACAAGCTGTATAGACAAGCCCCACCTCTCTTTGGTTCCACCTACATTTTCTTTTGGCCACGCCTATTTTTCAATTTGGTTATGTCCATCTCTGGCACTTTGCCCTGGCAGCACAACAGAAAAGGAAATTCAACCCTTGGGCTGATAAGATTTCCCCATCCCTGCTTTGGGAAACATGGTTTAATACAGAAAAAGAAAATATACAAATCATGTGTGTGTGTAGGTGTTAGAATGAAGGAAAAGTGGACCAGAGAAGAGGTTTTACCACAAGAATTTCGAAGGTTTCCTCTGATTTTGACATTACTCAGAAGTTATAACCTTTTGTGTAATGACATTCCAAGAATAAATGTTGATCAAATATGGCAATATAACCAAATCTCAGGGTTGTTCAGTCTAACCTGAAGACAATATGTCCAATCAATTTTAATTTTTTAAATATTTTTATTATTTCAACAGAAGTATAGTAATACAAAGCCAATATAACATAAGAACATGAGAAGAGCCATGCGAGATCAGACCAAGAGTCCATCTATGGGATGGCCAACCAGCTGTCTACCAGAGAACCACAAGCAGGACATGGTATAACAGCACTCTCCCACCCATCAGGATTAGTAGCCACTGATAGCCTCCTCCTCCAGGAATTTATCCAACCCCCTTTTAAAGCCATCCAAATTGGTGGCCTTCACTACATCTTGTGGTAGTGAATTCTATCGTTTAACTATGTGCTGTGTGAAGAAGTACTTCCTTTTATCTGTCCTGAATGTCCCACCAATCAGCTTTATGGGATGACCCCGGGTTTTAGTATTATGGGAGAGGGAGAAAAATGTCTCCCTATTCACATTTTCCACACCATGCATAAATTTGTACAACACTATCATGTTTCCCGTTAGCCTACTTTTTTCCAAGCTGAACAATCCTGTTGTAACCTTCCCTCATAGGGGAGATGCTCCAGACCCTTGATCCTTTTAGTTGCCCTTTTCTGCACTTTTTCCAGCTCTACGATATCTTTTTTTTAGGTGTGGTGACCTAATACTGTACACAGTATTCTAAGTATGGTCGCACCAAAGATTTGCAGAAGGCAGTATGATACTGGCAGTTTTATTCTCAATTTCTAATAATGCCTAACATGGAGTCTGCCTTCTTTACAGCAGCTGAACACTGGGTTGATATTTTCATCGAGCTGTCCACTACAACCACAAGATCTCTTTTTTAGTCAGTCAATGCCAGCTCAGATCCCATTAGGTTATACTTGAAGTTTTTTCCCCCCATCCCAACATGCATCACCTTACACTTGCTTACATTGAACTGTGAACTGCATCTGCAATTTGGATGCCCATTCTCCCAGCTTGGCCAGATCCTTTTGGAGCTCCTCACAATCCCTTTTTGTTTAAATCATCCTAAATAATTTGGTGTTATCAGAAATCTTGGCCACATCACTGCTCACTCCTAATTCCAGATCATTTATGAACAAGTTTAAAGGAATTGGTCCCAATACAGATCCCTGTGGGACCCCACTATTTACTTACCTCCATTGGAAAATTTATTTATTTATTATTATTTATTTATTATTGGAAAACCATTTATTCCTACTTTCTGCATTCTGTTCTTTAACCAGTTGCTGATCCATAAGAGGACCTCTCCCCTCATTCCATGACTGCTAAGCCTGATCAGGAGTCTTTGGTGAGGAACTTTATCAAAAGCCTTTTGGAAGTCTAAATAAACAGTGAGACAGGACTTGCCTTTGCAGAAGTCTTGTTAATTCTTTTTTAGATGGACTTGTCCTTCTATATGCTTACTAACCAGCCTGTAATTTCCTAGATCCCCCCGGATCCCCTTTTAAAAATTGGAGCTTAGTGATATGTTGCATATTTAGGGTAGAAGATCAGCAATTTCATATTTGAGTTCTTTGAGAACTCTATGATGGATACCATCCCAGCCTGGTGATTTATTTGCCTTTAATTTGTCAACAAGGTTGAGAACTTCATATTTTATCACCATTATTTGCCTCAGTTCCTCAGACTCCCTTCCTGAAAACATCAGATCAAGCACAGGTATCTGTCCTATGAGCTCTATCTGACGAGCATTTTATTGCATGCTTGTTACTGGGCACGCAGGTCCCTCCCATGACATCATCTCCCTCCCGTGCCCCTTCTGCCCCTTCTTGCCTTCCTTGCTTAACCAAAAAGCTCTTCACAAAGTCCGATATATTTTAAACACGGAAGTTGCTGCTCTCTCCTGCTGTGTGTAGGAGTAGTAGCGCGATTAGAACAGCCAACTGAATGGGCCTCGTGCTCACTGTTTACTTGCTCTTTTGAAAGAGGAAGTAACTGAGCAATGAAAACACGGGCAGAGAAGCGACGGTAGGGAATGTGTTTCCCCTGTCTGATGGACCCATATATCTTCCGCAGTGAACACCGATGCAAAGGATTCATTCAGCTTCTCTGCAATCTCCCTGTCCCCCTTTAGTACTCCCTTAACTCCACTCTCATCCAGCGGTCCAACTGCTTCCCTAGCTGCTTTCCTGCTTCTGATATATTTAAAGAACCTGCAGCCTGATCATATGCATATTTAACTCAGAAGCACATCACATTGTATTGAGTGGAGTACGTGTACTCAGATTACAGCTGAAATAGTGTGTATGTCATGACAGGTTTCCCAGAAAATAACTTGTAACTTACTTTTGAAATGTTACTTGATCGACTTGTTGAGCGGCCTGGAGATTTCTCATTCTGTAAAGAAAATAGTAAGGTTTAATTAGTTTGGGGTTAAAACATAAAACTTGTAAGCATTAGTTTTGCCTTATCTTACAGCTACAAGGTATATATAATTGAAGAATTACTGCCTGGAATCCCCAAATAAGTACTTTAAACATACTGAAGAGTCAGAGTGATTTTTATTTTCACACTCTTTTAACAACACATCTTTATGCTGTATCACAGAGAGCTTTTGAAAATCCCCTAGTTTCAAAAGTGACTTCACATGGAGAGGTATTGTTAAACAAACAAACAAACAAGTCAGAAGGCCCTTTGGATATAAGCCATTATTAAAAATAATACATGCAGCATTTGAGAGAGGGGGAGGGGGAGGCCGATGACGATAAAGAGGAAAAAAATGAAAAAGGGAAGAAAAAACTGCCCAGCTTTTCACGGAACAGATTTTGAGAGAGAGAGAAAATCCAACAATGCAACTGCTACAGCAATCAGGAAGGAACTCAGCAAGGAGGTACGGGGCCATGCCCCTTTGAGCATGCACCATGAGGTTCGGATGTTGCTCTACGCAAGTGCAGAACCCATTATGTTCAAAATTACTTAATAAAAGCTATGTGTGCAAATCAAAGCCCAGGAAAAAGATTAGGGCATATCCAGGCATAAAATTTACATCTTGACACAACATTTATGATCTAGTGCTTTGAAGAAATTAATTTCTTTTTTTAATTTCCAACAGATAAAAAAATAATTCTTGGCTGACATTATTGAGTCTGATTTTAAAAAAAACCACCCTACTTAATAGCATCCCTGAATTACTATTACATCTGAATTAAGATTCAAAGTAATAAAAGATTGAAGACGCCCATTCAAACTTCTCTATTTCATTACCAAGACAGAAATTCAAGAGCATGCCCCTATAATAATCTTGACCAATGCCTCTGCCTCATAATGATTTTGTAGAATGATATATAACTAGATCTATTCGACTACTAATGTGTTTCACACAAAGTAAAAAGATATACAATGTGGCTTTGTATGATTTCAGATCATTTGTCCTATTACTGCCCTTTGTGATTAGTGGCCACTCTCAAAGGTCTCAGATAAGACCACCTCACTACTAACTGAGATCCTCTAAATAGGAGATCCCAGAGATCAAGGGGTCATCTACACCAAGCAGGATATTGCACTATGAAAGCGGTATGAAAGCAGTGTATAAAAGGCAGGAGCCACACCAAGCAGGATATAGCGGTATGAAAGCGGTATATGGTATGTGTCAATGGGCCCCAACAGTTGTCTGTGCACTTCAATACCACTATAAAGCAGTAGTTTGGCTCCTGCCTCTTATATACCGCTTATATAGCACTTTCATAATGTAATATCTTGCTTGGTGTAGATTAGGCCTGAGCCTCAAAACCCAGAGACTTTCACCACCACTGAGCAATGGCATCCAACCATCTTGCTACATTAAAAGGATTTTCCAAGTCGGCCGTAATGCTGGTGCAATGGTTTCCGTCCCGCTGAATTTAATGGGGATTACTTCTAGATAGACATGTATAGGACTACACTGGTATAGAAATAATCAAATACTCCAAGCACCAAATAACAATATTATCTCAGGTTAAATAGTGCATATTCCTCAAACAGCCCCTTTGAATTCCACCTGTAAAATTTAGCTTTAATCCACCAAAATTAAGTCAACAGAAACTAATCTAATATATTCTTGATTTGTAACTAAAAATTAAAAGTAAATGAGGTTTTGGGCAATTTACATTCCTGTTAAGGTGAATCAATAGAATACTGTCTATTATGGGGGGAAAGGTTTTATAACAATATTTTATCTTCAATGGCAAGCTTTATTTTCATGTTTTAAAAATGTGGCAATTTCTTCATTAAACTGGCACACAAGGTTATGAACTGTTTCAAAACAGATTACAGCTACTTAAAATTAAAACCAGTCAATTCCTTTGCATAATATAATCAAGTAGAAAATTCAATATGCAGTACTTCTCTCATATGAATGTAGCCTGAACCTAAAATATGGTTGGGGAGATTGTTGTCCAAGACATGTGTATGTGTAAACACACACAAAACACGCAGTGATAAAACAAGTGTACTATGAAGAAACACTCCTCCTAGTGGAATGGCTTGAGACTCCTACTTATGGGATGTTTAGCTAGTTCAGAACATTGAGTGAGAAACCTTCTGAGGCGATACCACATGTCCAGATGTTTTGGCCTACAACTCCTTTCTGCTCTAGCCTGCAAAGTCAATGGTGAGAGATGATGACAGCTGCAGGCAGAACCACCTGGAGGTCCACAAGTTGCTCATCCCTGATTTATATAGTGCCATAAGTAGCTTTTAAGTAGCTTTTGAGAAACAAGGGAGTGATACATCTCCAAAATTTTAGAGGTGCCCTCTGTCTCCTTTTCTGAGATATCTATAACCATTAGTACACCTGAACAGGCGGTACAGTTTGGCCAAGGTGTCATAGGAATATGCAGATGTTGCCTCAATGTATCCAATACATGTTTGGGCAATGTCAATTCCAAAGGAACTATGGGCAGGAGGTATGCCCAGAATCAAAGTATAGAGGTTTGAAGCATAGTGGCTTTGAGGTCATCAGGCATGTGACTGGAATTATTACAGTGCTTTTTCGTAGGTTCCTGTTGAGTATCAATAGTGCTCCCTGGGAGAGAAGGCTGTTTGCAGAACCATTTAGCCACTTATCGAATGTTAAGGGACCGAAGCCCTGAAAGCAGTCATTGCATCAGCAGGAAAAGCCAACAGAAGAGTAGAAACCAATTCTAAGTTTAAGTTATGCCAATATTAGAAAGCCAAGGGACATGGACTGAATAGATATTTCTGTCAGGAGCTGGAATAAATAGTAGCCACCAGCATTTTCACTGACAAGTGTAGTTATCTTGAACTGGTTGGTGAATGAACATGAGAGACAGAGCCTTTGTGGTTGGCACTGCAGTTCTGAAATACCTTTCTAAAAGAAATCTTCCAGGCTTCTTTAATTTCTTTCCATCATAGACTGAAAACTTTCTTTTTTGCCAGACTTTTAATGTATAATCCATCATTATTATTATTATTATTATTATTATTATTATTATTATTATTATTATTAGATTTGGGTTATTGGGCAATTTAAAAATGCAATAAATAAATGAACAACTTTGTATTTTAGACTACACATTTTAGCTTAATTAACATTGTGTTTTTAATAACTATTGGAAAACCTTAAATTAAAATTGGACTTTTATTTTATCTAGGATTCCTGAGAATTCATAATCAATACTTATTAGAAATACTTATTAGAAATACAAATGAAATAAGGAATGTATAAAGAAAAGAAAAAGCTTGTGCCCTGTATTCTTGACACATGAAAAAATACAAGTTATGTGCCACGTTGGTAAGAATGTCTTATTTATCAGTAGATAAAAAGCTTGTCAGAGCATGTGAGAAGAAAATATATTTGATACAGAAGTAGCAGATTTGTCTTCCACATGGTAGTGTTCCAGCCAGCCAGGAATAACATCAGTATTTAACTGGCCATGCAAGTCAGTCCTGACACAATATTTCTAAGCCACCAGTACCTCAGGAAAGGTCTGATACTGGAGTACAGATTTTCCAGGCAATTGAGCTGACTCTTGTAGCAAGCCCAGCATCATGGCCCCTGCATGGAGTCCATCATGTGAAACTGTGTAGAAGATGCTAACCTCTAGGTAGAGTAATTAATATCTGGGAACAGATCAAGAAAGGCAGCAAGTCATAATGCTACATTATATTACTCTGTTTCTAAGTGTTCAAAGCAGTTAATGTATCAAGGGCTGGGTTTGGCAATAATGCTAAATTTTCTGCTCATAACTCCTCCTTTAGTGCAGCAGTGAAAGAAGCCTTCTGTGTCTTTAGACTAAACAGAACCTTTTGTTTCTTTAAATTAATCACAACTTGTTATGATCTGGACAAGCTGTGATTAATCTTAACTATGGTTAGTGGAAACGAGCCAACATTAAGCCATGGTTTTTGAAGCTGGCTTGTTTTCACTAGCTATAGTTAAGCGAAACCACAGTTTAGAGTTTGGATAACATGCCAGTGGTTAATCTACAATGGAAGCAAACACTTCCAATATTCTTGGAAGAGTAGCAGAGAGGAGAGGGAAGTCTGCGAACCTATGAGACGGTCACAATAATTATTGTAGTTTAACATAACGTCCCAACATAAAATAGTACAACCTCATGAGGTTAGCCAGTGCTGCCACTGTAAGAACTAGTGCTATTTGAAAGGACAGAAGTAAACATGAAAAGCAGACCACTCTAAAGTGCACAATATCAGTGTGCACATGTGTTTGGGAAAATGAGTTATCTAATCACAGGGAGGTGTGGCTAATAGTTGCAATACATTTATGTTAGGTTGAAAATCTGTGCACAAAAATATTATATTTATATTACACAAAGCATGTGTAAATGTACTGGCATTTATTTATCTTTAAATATTTATCTGTTTACATATGTTAACAAATTATTGTCTCATGCTAGGGCAAATGTCAAGTTACAAACATCTATGTACTGTTACCACCAGTGTACTGTTTGTTTAAAGTATTTTGTATAAAGTATTGTTCCCCGTTAGACATCTCCCTTATTTAATTATTTAATTTCTCCTTGGCGTCCTACAATGTTAATTAATGCATCAAAGTGATAATAACTAGCAATCTGATTTGTGATATATCTCTATGTGTCACAGTCACCTTCTGCTGCTTCCATGCTAATGCCTAAATTACTTGGCAATTATAAATGACTTGCAAGAGCGCATAATATTTGATGTTACATCCATTTAATACTAGAGACTAGCTAGGGGAGGTTGAAAACTTGTTTGCTGTTCATTCAGATACCTCCTGCAAAATTGCAATGTCTATTTTTGGTGTTTTACCCCCAGCCTGGGAAGGCACAAAACCAATTAATTTGCTGTACAACATGCTACAAGTAACACTAGCCTGACAGCTAAAATCCACTTTTCTAATCAAACTCGCTTCATCATGTTGCTCAGTGCAATATAAAAGCCATGCATCGGAGCCATCATGCTTTCTGGTGGGAGATAAAATATATTAAGAGAGGGCCTGCAAATAAGAGAGAAAGAAGATTTAACTATTTTGTTCATGGAAGAATTAGCTGTCCTTGACTTCCTGAATGGACAAATATATTGCAGTTTGTTTAAGGAAATGCTTTAACCAATGGCTCATAACAGAAGCTTATATTAATATTCTCTGTATATGGCAGCAAATTACTGCGCATACAATTCTATTTTAGAATCCCCAGTGATAGGGAATGTGTGGCCTTCCAGATGTTATTAGACGACAACCCCCATCATCCCTCACAATTATCTTTATTGGCTAAGGATGAAGGAAGTTGCAGTCCAACAACATCTGGATTAATACACGTTCCCCACCACTGCCCTATATACTTAAAAGCCATTGTAAAAGCTATGTACGTCACAAATACAATTTGCCAAAGTGGCAATGTATATACAAAGCCCAACTCAACACTGTAAATTTCACTAGTTTAAAAAACACTACCATAACATTTTCTAAGAGCCATGAGATATGAGAAATGAAGAAGTAAAGATAGACAGTTAATACTTCTTTTTTCCAACCAAAGGGGAAAACGGTAATGGTTTCCACTAGGATGGACTATAGGAAACTGAACAGAATGAGAGTTATCCTGACTATCCATTCTGACCACCATTCTTCTTCTTTAAGACTCACAATCACATTCAAATTTAGAAAGTTGATAAATATTCCTCTTTCCATTTTGATTGAGCTACGTTTAACCCTGCACTGCAGAATATGGCATGAAGAGAAGAAAAGGAATAAAAGACATTTATCCCCTCATGTTCTACATTCCTTATTCAGAGCTACACCCAGGTCTCCATTTTCAGTAGGACACACATTTATCCACACTCTACAAAATATCAATGTTTAGATTCTTTAATCTGGGAGGCAAATTAAATTATTTTGGGAATGGAATAACTCACACTGAAATCCATCAGGTCATACTAATTGGCAGACAACAGTCAATTAACATCCAAGATGAAAGAGTGGCCAAGTACTTGACTAACAGCCAAAAGCATTTCAAAAAGAAAACAACATTAATTAAGTACATAGAATGTAGAGCTGGAAAACAGCCTTACTTTATTTACTATTCCATATTTAAAATGTGAGTTTATCATAACCTATTAACAGAATTGCCCTGGAGAAGCAGTGGGGGCACGATACATTTGATGGAATCACATTATTCAGAAAAAGCAAATTGAGGAGGAAGTCTTTAAAATGTCTCTATTCTAAATGAGAAACCTGAAATGAAACGCTTGCTAACTCTGTATCTTTTCTGTTGATATAGCATAAAGTTTAAAATAAGCATAAGGGTAAGATTTCTATATAAACTGCTTTGGTTTTACTTAGCCCTTTACTTCAACAACATCTGCATCTGTACAATGGAAGACCACAATATAAATGGACAATGATTTTATTATTCTTAAGAATCTGGTAGCTCAATAGTTCTTCCACGTCTGCTTCCAAATTCAGCAAGTCCCACAGAGAACCCTATTCACACCAGCTTTGTGGCAGGGCTGGCATCAAGAGCTGGTATAGTTAGGCACTTGTTGAGGGCCCACACACAGCAGGCAGTCTATTGACAGAAGCCCTCTATATTTGCCCCACCTTTTCACCATTGCAACCTGCTGTTCACCCTCATTTCACTTTGTCCAGACACCTTTGATGGAGTAGATGCCACTGCCTGTTTGCTTATTGGCTCTCGGCCTGGCAAGCAAGCAGGTGGCAACAATGATGAGGAGGAAGAGGAGGAAGGGGAGCAGCAACAGCTGGCAATAGGCAGACTGGGGGGGTAGAGGGAGAGTGCCTTGCTTTCTTTGTATTTGCAACTACTGACAGAGAAGGATATTGCCCCATTTTCTAATCTGTATTAGGGCTGTGAAAGCCTTGGGCCTCGGATTCAGACATCTGAATCACAGAGGCCGTTTTATGGTAGATCCGCCATTTTATGACAGATCCGCTATTTCCTTACACAGCCCTAGGCCCCCATACAGCCTACAACTCCCAGCAGGCAGTGCCCGGGAGGGCTGTACTTACCAGGGCCCAGGAACCACTGCCACCATCGCCTGCTCCTCGGTGTAAGTGCCCACTCCTCGGCGTGATGGACAGAGAACCCTGATGGGCAAAGCTGGGAGAGATTAATTCCCCTATGTACAGCCCTCCCAGACACTGCTGGGAGTTGTAGGCTGTATGGGGGCCTAGGACTATGCAAGGAAATGGTGAATCTGTCATAAAATGGCAGATCCATCCTAAAATGGCCTCTGTTGTTTTGGCCATTTGGCTCTTACTTTGAACAATTGCAGATGATTTTTGTTGGTTGATTTTGTACAACGACAATACATTTTGGCTTTCTGTACTATTGTACTTTCTGTATTATAGTCATCTTCAGAACTTTTATTACATTTTAGTGTTGAAAGTCGGTGAATGGGAAAACAACTGCTATCCAGGACTTGATCCTGGATGAGCATGCTGACCTGGCCTGTATCACAAAGATCTGGTTGGATGAAGCTGGGGGAGTTAATCCATACTGTGAAACAGGGAGCAAGCTTACGAATTCAGTAAAATTGTAGTATAGTATAGTACAGAATTCAAAACTACTCTTCAGGACAAATCTTTTCTGATTATTTTATAAAGCCCTTTCCACTAGAAAAGACCAGCATTCAGGTTGGAGATTATTTCAAGTACGATCCTGTTCCACTAATTCTTTTTGGTTAGCAAAAACAAACCAACCATCACCTCCTCCCATATGTACCTGCCAAGACCCTAAGATCATCTTCAAAGGTCCATCTCCATGAGCCCCTGCCCAAGGAAGTGAGGCAGCTGACTACTAAGAGGAGGGCCTTTTATGCTGTGGAACCCCGGCTGTTGAATGAGCTCCCTAGCAAGGTTCCCCTGGCACATATATGTTGCTCTTTGTGGCATCAGGTGAAGACCTTTTTATTTTCTCAGTATTTTATCACTTTATCATACTAGTCTTTTAACTCTGCTATTTAAAATCTGCATTTTAAATCTGTAAAATCTCTGCACTGCCGCTCCGTTTTATTGTGGTTGTACTTTTAAGTTTCCATATTTTATACTTCAAGCTGTACTCTCTGGTTTTAATTATTGTGACCCGTCCAGAGAGCTTCAGCTATTGGGCGAAATAGAAACGAAATAAATAAATAAATAAATTAGGACTCAATACCATTGCTCCAAATTCACTATATACAATATTTTTATGGGATCAGTACTGCAAAATTTTCTAATTTATATTCTATAGCTGAGATGGCAGATTTTAGGTTGGCAGGATCTACTTTGTTTTTTTTACCAGACTCCTGAAGTCCACCAACCAGCCCCAGGCACAAAATAGTGGCTCAGGCAGATGGACCTATGCTAAAAATGAAGCAACAGTGTGCCTCTGAACAAATGCTCAGCTCTGAGGCCCATCTAACCGAATTTCCCTTTTTAGAGGACAGGGAGGCAAGAAATGTCTCCACTGTTCCTCCCAGCCTATCAACAACTGCCTGGCAGAGCTTAGGACAAAACAAAACCTCTGAGATCAGAGTCCTCCATCAATAGAGCTCCTCACTCTTAGGATTGCTGAGTTAGACATCCCATTAACTACTCTGGAGAAAAAAAAGGAATGTAAATCCAATAATATTCCATGAAATGCCATGTTTTTAATGAAAAATTTGAGAAGCTGTTTATATTGTCTCCTTTATATACACTGACTCATAGGCGTGCCCAGGCACACCCTAATGTCTCACGAAGCTGCCGTGCACGCTCTCCAGCCAGCCGGGCAACTCATAGACGCGCCCTGCTCAGCCCAGTCTCCTTCTCCTTGCGGTACGAAGGGACAGAGACAAACAGCGGCTCTGGGAGACACGCCATGTTCAGCTCGCTTCCCACAGGGCTCCACTGCTGCAGTGGTGAGCTCAGCCCTGTGTTGCTCCAGGTCTGGCCTCCCTGCCGTAGCAGCAGAGAGGTGACCAAGCTCCGACCCCTCTCAGGGAGTAGGATGGGTAAGGAGGATGGGGCGACGCATGCAAGAGGAGCTAGTAAGAGATTTCCCTTCTCTCTCTCCATTTCTGCCCCACATAACCTGAGACCAGCATCAGTGAGCTCGCCTGGAAATGTGGCTTCCCTAGCAGGGTTGCCATCCTTGCCTCATGAGGACCCAGGGGCTGCAGCAGCATTGCCACATGCCAGTGGGGAAGAGGAGGCCAGGGATGCCTCACTCTTGCACACTTTCCCCCCTCCCCCATCCGCCCCTGACTCTGTCGGAGTTAAACGTAATATGATTGTGGAATTTAAGTCCATAACATCTAGTGAACTATGTATCATTTTCTAGGAAAGGAAGATGAAGAAACCTTAATCTGTTTTGGTCAATTTGGGCTAGCTCGATATCTGGTTAAAGATAAAGATCATGAAAACTGACTGTATCTTTGTATACACACCTGGTTATTACTGCAGAAAAAAGTTGGTATTTTGTGTCACGTTTTTTAAGTTTGTATTTTTTTAAGTAAAGTATAGTTAATTTTAAAATATTAAGTTAAGTTTTTGTTTCTTTCGTTTGATGAATAAAAATAATGTCATTTATGACTGAGTATTCAGTAAATGTTCACCTTTAAATAATAATAAAAAATCTCTGGGTGCACCCCCTGATGAAATGTGCTGTGCACGCCTATGGACTTACTTATATATACACACACAAAGTATTCCAAGGGTAAATGCAAATAAAGAATTCTCTCCTCTCCCTCTATGGCCTATGAAAGCTATATATTATGATCAAACACTGTCCATTAAGATGTGGCTTTTAGAGAGCTATGGCAGCAAATGAGTCACCTAGGCAAGCTGCATGCTGATCTCCATGGCAACGGGGTTACAATGCTACCAATAAAAATGACTAAGTCCAAGGTTATTCTTCTCCCTTCTTCTTCCTGTACAATTGGCATAATGCTTTAAACCCGAAATCATTAAAGTATTCATTGCGAGATTAGCCTTAATGACAAGATAAATGCAATTTAAAACTTAGTGAAATAAAATATTAACATTTTATGTCTCTTCATTCTGATGCTTATTACTTGTAGGTATATTCCTCTTTCGGGTCAAGTGAATATAACCTGTAATCCTACCAGAATCTTTTCATAATATTAATTTCATTATTCAGTCAATACATCTGTAGCCTTTTTTGTAACTATAAACTCTGCAAGAATATGTTTGGAAATACAGCACTGAAAAATGATTCAATGTGTTTATGTAACAGCAAAATCTAGCTTGCCATGACATGTACAAGCAACCATGCTGCTAAGTTTTTTCCTCCTCCCCTTTCTTGTACAAGAAAGAGGGGAGATCAGAAGTGGTCTAACCTGGCAAATTATAGCCCTACGCAGCTGTTCACAAAGCATTTAGCCTCTACATGCGAGGAGAGGGAGAAGGCATGACCATACTACTCCTGCCATCTTTCCCCATTCCTGCTTCCATCCATGTGTAGAGGGTGACTATCTGTAGTAGAGAGCTTCTTCTATCAATGGAAGCTCTTCATGCAGTTTAGAATCATGGAAAATCAGGGCATTAAATCTCAAGGAAAGCCTCAACGGATAAGGCTCTTTGTTAGAGTTGCCCTGGCAAGCCTTTGATCAAGAGTCAGACACTGGCACCAGAAACACTAGAAAATGGTAGAGTAAAAATAATTCCCTAGTAATTCTTCCTGCTGGCAGTTAAAGCCACAAAATATATCTCTGACCACCACTCACTGGAAGTATGCAACAGGGATTTGCTCACTCTGTAGTTGCCTCAAAATTCTTACATATAGGCCATAGCTAGATCTAAGGTTTATCCTGGGATCATCCAGGGTTCACCCCTGCCTGAGCACTGGATTCCCTGTGTGTCACCTAGATGAACAGGTTTGATCCCTGGACGATTCAGGGATAAACCTTAGGTCTAGCTATGGCCATAGTCTTTAAGGCCAGAGATGCACATCACACAACTTTTTTTGATTCAGCAAGAAGTAGGTGTAGAGAAGTAGAAACATTCTGACATGGATGTGACTTTTCAGGAAACTACACAGCCACCAGTGGTGCAACTATAATTGCAGCCATACCACCTAGGACCTAGATTCTCTAATTCAGTTAGCCACTGTTGTGGAAGACAATACACTCAATCCCAGCTACAATTTTATGCAGATCACACTGGCCTGTAGAGGATTGCTACACAGAGAACCAATGAGGATGACATGACATAAAATATGTATTTCTTTCCTGGATTCATCAAGAATGCAGGAGCAGGAAAAGTAGTCTGGGAAGAGAAGGAAAGTAATTTCCCCTCTTTGCCTGTACAGCAGTGACAGCAGATCAGTCAGAGGAAAAAGAAAACTAACTAGCATTTCTTCAACTTCAATAGAAAGGAAGGTTAGAAGAAGGTATGCCTCCATTGACTCCTGCAACCATTCTAAATATGTGACATACATGTCCGGATGTGTTTGCAGACATTTATATTTATTATGACCAGGAGAACCAGTGACAAAAGGATTCCTTAATGAATGGAATCATTTTAGGGAGTTCTGCTCACCTTAAACTAAGGGCATGTGTACACCATAGGGTGTAGAGGGAAGGAAGGGGGGAGGATCGCGTACTTACCAGCTTCCATGATCTTCCCCCAGTGTCTTGAAGGCCATGCGACATCCCAGAAGGACGCCACGTTCACCATTCCCCCCTCCCCAAAGAGGGAGAATGAGCGCAGTTGCGCTCCTCTGCAAAAAAGGTAAGAAACAAAAACACGAACCTGCTCCCCACCCCCCACCCCTGATGGGCACAGACTGCCCCCATGCAGCTCTGTGCCCATTTTATGGTTCCCGCTGCACACAAGGACAACGGGGGGGCCTGGGAGAAGCAGTCACATGGCCCACGCTCTGCGTGATGGTCCTGGGACTGTGGAAAAAGTGTTTTCTGTGGTTCCCTATATCCCGGGGAAAGTCCTTGGTCATCCCGGGTTGCCCCCGGGATCCCCTGTGCTTCATTTGGACACACAGGGACCATCCAGGGACTACCCCAGGACATAGGGCTGGTGTAGACATGCCCTAAGAGAACTTCCAGATAAGGCTTTTATTGCACCATCAGCCTGCCTCATTCACAGAATTTTAGATTGGGGGGCAGGTCCAAACATCATATTCTGCTAGTAACACTCTCATGTTTTCTCATTACTTCTTCCGTCTTTTTTACCACAGGAAATTCCATAAGGGAGAAAAGACTGACTGGCTGCACAATGCCTTCTCATTGGTAGTGCTTGGACCCCTCCATCTGGAAGCCTAAAGGATTTTTCCCTTTTCTGAACTAAAACCTTAATGCTATACAGAATGCAGCAAAAAAAGCTGTGCTTGGGGGGGGGGGGGAAATGAAGATGCAAACCAGGTTATTCAGTTTAAAAAGGAATAAATGAATCTAAATTGTAATATAATGTTCTTAATAAAGGCACAGTTACCAAATTATGCATACTCGATTTTGTGCAAAATGTGATTTTGTACAAAATATAGATACAATTATATAGATATAATTATAGAACCTTTTCTAACTGAAATAAAATTTAATAATAATTAGCTCTGTCAAGGGGGGGGGAAATCACAAAAAGTTATGTGTCATAGGAATGGATTTACAAATTGCCTTTGCTGACCACAAAATTTTAGGAAGCCCGAAACTAAGCAATATATGCTAGTGTAACATGACATCAGATTTAAGATCTAATCAGTAGTCTACTGTCATTTCATTGTCAGATTCTTCCATTTATTTAAGGTTTACAGGCAAAACCTTTTAGAAAGCTATTATCTTATTCACACACACACCACCCCCATTATCCATGCAGTACTTGGAGCTGCACAGATTATATTTATCACTTACCATGACATGCTTTTCAAAGCACTCTATTACAAAATTACCTTCAGTTATTGGATTGTTATGACATAACTTTAGGTAAGCCACACATAATTTGGAAAATTAACGTATTTATTAAATGCATTTTTAATTTAAAAGGTTCCTAACTAGCTGTAACACTAGTGTTACAAATAACGGTGTAACTTCTGGAAAGAAGTCTTATGAACAAGTCTTCTCGATCCTCCCAGAGTGCAGGACACGGAATAATGGACTCAAGTTAAAGGAAGCCAGATTCCAGCTGGACATCAGGAAAAACTTCCTGACTGTTAGAGCAGTGCGACAATGGAATCAGTTACCTAGGGAAGTTGTGGGCTCTCCCACACTAGAGGCCTTCAAGAGGCAGCTGGACAACCATCTGTCAGGTATGCTTTAAGGTGGATTCCTGCATTGAGCAGGGGGTTGGACTCAATGGCCTTATAGGCCCCTTCCAACTCTGCTATTCTATGATTCTATGATTCTATTCTATGAAAGGTGGCATCATGTCATCTTAAGAGTTTTTCTTGGGTGGGAGGAATAGATGCATTGGGCCTTTGGAGACATTAGTTCACATTACAGCTCAAGATTCTGGAGTCCGTTCAAAACGGTAAATTATTATAGAACTGTGCAATTGCAAGTGAGAACTTATACAAATTCCATTAAGTGGAACATGGATCAGGTATTCAGTGTACGGGATGTCAAATATAAAGCCCAGGCATTTTAACTGGCCCTTAGGAGTACCCAATTCAGCTTGCTGCATGCCTATCACACTTCATAATTACTGAACCATCTTCAGGACTTGGAAGCTGAGGGCAAACCTACTGCTTCATGCCTAACAAATACATTTACTTATTATTTATTTAAAACTTTTATATTCTGCATTTCCTCAATAGAGCTTGTTGGGAGGGTGTTGCCTTGTCCACCTTCCAGCTAGAAAGGCTGCTGCTTGCTGCAGGTGTCTAAGAGACAAAATGCAAGATCTGGTTTTCTGTCTGATTCATTTTCAGGTACCTGGTCTGGGAGAGCGTGTGGCCCTGACTGATTGTTCCTTCCACTGAAGGTGCTTAAAGATCATCAGAGTTTAGGTCTTATATAGGGATTATTGCTGGTAAAATACTTTGTCTTTGAGAAGATATATTATGTTTGCAGCGATTTCTTTTGTTAGGCTGTAGTATATTTTTTTAGTGGATTGTTTAATCTTGCCGTATATTTATTATTTATATTATTCACAAATAATGTATGATTTGTATGCAGCTGCCCTTCATTCCAAAAGGTTGCCTATCCCTGATCTAGATAATCTGTATCATCCAGAAAAACCTGGAACTGGCCGGCTAAAAATATAATGTCAGAGGCTGGCTGGAGATTTTTCAATATGAAGAGTTAAGGAAGTGTTTTTTCCCAGTAAAATAGCCCAATTGTTCTCTAATGGAGATGGCAGAGCAAAGAAGTTTAAAATAGTTATGAATTTTGAGTAAACATGCACAAAGGCCACTATTATTCTGTGCCTCATTCTTTACCGAAAATTTGTGCAGTCCTATTTTTCTCTTCTATGAAGAGTTTCTATAGAGTTCAATAGACTTCTGCTTAAGAGAGTTTTTTGCTGAAAGATTACGGAGCAAGAAAAGAATTGGGTTTAGCCAAATGCTCTTTGGGAAAAGATACCAGATGCTGAATGGTAGTATAGGAATATAATTTTGCAGATTGCCATTACTGGAGCAAATTAAAGATGTGATTTATACAATATCAGTACAGACTCTGCGCACTATGGCTCCCGAGGATAATTATTCTCTATGCTCCAAAGGGCAAACTACTGTTCTAAAAAGGTCATCGAGCACTGTAGAATCTTGTATGATGGAACCTTGAGTGAACAACCGATAGAATATCCAAGAACCCGCAAAATAATGAGTTAAAATAAATTGTACTGTATTATCTCTATAACACACACACACATGGGTTATAGTGTTACCTATTCCCCCAAAGGGGACTGGCATTTAAGCACAAATTCTACCTCTTTTTTTATTTAAGTATTATTATGTCTAGGTAGTTACCAGTTAAAACAGCTCACAGATAGCTAACAGAGCACGGAAGTAAAAGACGGGCTATATTTATACCTCTCAGTACCTAAAACCTTAACTCTACTCTCAGTTCTTGGTAACAACCAGGGAGCTCTTAGTGCTAAATGAGACATAATTTTAAACACTTTTTAGTCCTTGAGTGCTTGTTTGTTTGTTTACAAAATAGCAACAATGTGAGAGGATTCAGACTGGGATGGTGGCTTTAGCGGCAGAGGGTATTAATCCTTTGAAACTACCACACTCTCATCTACATGGAGTGGGACTGCAATTACTACTTTGTAAATTTAAAAAAAATGTTATCTCAGCTTTCCCCCTTAGTCTG
Organism: Elgaria multicarinata webbii; assembly: GCF_023053635.1. Classification (NCBI taxonomy): domain Eukaryota; kingdom Metazoa; phylum Chordata; class Lepidosauria; order Squamata; family Anguidae; genus Elgaria; species Elgaria multicarinata. Next base: position 74,849,989 of record NC_086180.1, on the reverse strand, counting down.
CCATATTCATTTTTTTCATAATCGGTCCCCAAATTCTAAGTAAAATAAATAAATAAATTAGTAACAATTTCAGGAAACAAAATAGTTTCCCTACTGTTCAGAATTAACGTGAATTATTTTCCTGGGGAATCTTTTCAGTGTTTTTTTCTTACTCATTCATTGTAAACTCCTACTTTCTCTAAGACTTTAGAGGCTTTTCGTTTATGAACACATTAAATGTCATGATTGTTTGGAACCTATAGAATGTATGAAGATTGATTTGCCTCACAGTATACAATCCATAGTCAACTAATGTAAATGAAAAATTATTGTTGGTTTGAACAGAAGGTGTATTGTGCCACCCATATCATGGATGAAGAGTCTAGGATTTTGACTATAAACATTAGTAGCATAAACGGCTACTAAACTTTGGGAAGTAGATTATTGTATTTACAGCTTTTGTAGGCTTAAAGTGAACTGAAAAAATACCAGGTGTACATATACAAGCTAAAGGTACACCAAAAAGTGAAAGGTACGTGAAGTATTCAAAAGAGAAGACTGGCACATTTGTGAGGACATAAAAGAAAAATGTTACATTGCTAGGTAGGATGTTGAACTCTAGGACCTCCAAGGTAGCATTTTCAGTAATGCCAATTGTTCCACACACAGAACCAGCTAAATAGGTAGAGCTGCAAGGTACTGATGTGTGGATGAGACAGCAGTATTGGGACGAAGAGTTTGTGAAACGCTGGGGAAGAGTCAGGGATAAGCCGAATGCGTACAAAAGAAAGAGATGGGTTTCACTTGAATCACAGTGGAACTAGACTGCTGGTGAAAGGTTACAAAACAACCACTGAAAATTATTTCTCAGAGGAAGCTACCAGGAGATAGGGAGATCAGGTAACTCACTCTTAAGAATGATAGTGTTAACCGTTTCATCCATGTGTGGTTAATACAGAAGTTAGCTAGCATAGAGAAAGAAATGACAACCATTTAAAGAAAGCAAAGGGTAAGAGAAATTGTACATAAATAGGGCATTTAGAGAAGGATACAATGTATAGGTGTTTATACGCCAATGCTAGAAGCCCAAGCCTACCTGGAGTCCTAAGTGTTAAAAGGGTACATATTGGGAATATTTTTTGAAAAAACTGGTGGAATGAAGAGAATCACATCCCTAAATATTAGAGCTACAGAAAGGACATGGGAGGGCATATCAGAAGCAGAGTTGCTTTATATAGCACAAGTGGCATAAAGTACAATGAAGCAGAAGATTCAGAATCGCCATGGATAAAAATTCCATGGCAATTTCGTCATGGGATTCCACAGCACTCGATTTTAACCCACACACTTTTAACTTCTGGGGGAGATTATCCAGGGATGTTGGCTGAGGTGTTATCAATATACAGATGGCACCCAGCTTTACCTCTCCTTTTCATCTAACCCAGGTGAGGCAGTGGATGTTTTGAACAGGTTAATAGACTGGATGAGGGCCAATGAATTAAAGCTCATTCTAGACAAGACTGAGTGAGTGGTCAGTTTGTCTACCTGGGTGGTGGACAAACTGCACAATTTTGGGGTTTTCCTGGATCCATTACTGGCCTCTTTGGCTTGTAAATGCCTTTTATCAGCTTAGGCTGATATAGCATCTATCAAAATTTATTTATTTATTTATTTATTACATTTTTATACCGCCCAATAGCCGAAGCTCTCTGGGTGGTTCACAAAAATCCTATCTAGACAGAGATAGCCTGGTGGCATAACTCCCAGCATAACCCAGCCAGCCCTTTTTCTGTCTAAACATGCATAAGATTGCACCCTAAGATGTTCACGGCATTAGAGTGCCTTCTCTATGAAGAAAGGCTAAAACATTAAGGCTTAGTTAGAAGATAAAAGTGTAAGGAGTCTGCATACATGATAAAGGTTTATAAAAGTATGATTAGTGTGGAGGAATTGAATTGTCAGTAGATTCAGAACAGGTAAAACAAAGTACTTCTTCACAGAACACATATTTTACTTATAAAATTCACCAAAAAATGCTGTGATGCCTGTAGTCTTAGATGGTTTTAAAAAGGGTTTAGACAAATTCATGCAAAATAGGGCTACAATGACAATTAGCCATTAAAGCTACAGTATACAGTAACCCACTGAATACTAGTAGCTGGGGGAAGGCTAGAATGTCAAGATAGCCCTTTTGCTTTGATATGAGATCATTTCCTAGTCTGATTCAGCAGGGCTCCTCTTATATTCATGGTGTGAACTGACATCATATATAGAGTATCCTGAAACATGAGATAAGGACTGGGTTCAGACAACACGATAACCATCAGTGGTTTAAATAGTCAACGGTTGGTTATTTAACCCCCTGCGGGTTATTGTATTGTGTAGAGGGATTTTTTTAACCAACGGTTGGTTAATTGGCCGAAATAAGGACATAAAGAACCAATGCTGTGCAGAGTTGGCTATCTGAACCACTGTTGGTTATGGTGTTGTGTGGAGGGCACTGATGGTTATTTCATTGGCCACTGAGCCGCAAGGCAAGAGTGATCAAAGCAGCAGCTGCTGCTCTAGTTCAGCAGGCAGGATAGTTTTTGGGCAGCAATGGCTGATGGGATACTAGTGGGAGGACTGGAGGGAGAGAGAGGACAGGGGATAAGTGAGTCCAACTCAGTGTGGACTAATAGTCAACGCTGATCTTAATCCACACCATGGTTGATTATCATGTTGTGTGGGGAGTACCTCCTAGATAAATAATTGTTAATTATTACCCTACCGTTGTTGTCCAAGTGCAGCTATAAACATAATTGTTGGTGAGGGGATTAAAGATACGATTGTAATGAATAAAAATGAGATTCTACATGGCGGCAATGGAGAACAGAGAAGAAAGGGTGCTTCAATTCATCTAGATGTCTTTAAATGCCAAATACATCAAGAGCTCAATATTGAATCCCAGTGAGTCTTCTTTTCTGCAACATTACAGCCTGTGGCTGCATTCTGTACTACCATGATTCCAGTATTTTCTGGAAAGAGGATAAAGGGAATTGGTAACTCATATCAGTACACTCAATAATACTCAAAGGCTGAATCATCTGGCCAGAGGGCAACTTTTTTTAGCAGCAACAAAGCTCTTCAACCTCCACCTCCCCTTTGCCTCAATCTGCGGCTTACCTGCTAGCAAGAGTGCCTTCTCGCCTTTCCAAGCTCTGGTTGCTGGCCTGCCTACCTGCTTAGCTGGATTGTTTTAATCTGCAGCTTGCCAGTAAGGGCTCACAGCTGGGGACTGTGTGGTGACTGGATTGGGCCAGAGCCTCTATTTCTCTGTAACATCTGAATCGGGAGAGGCTGTGAATGTTCTGAAACGGTGCCTGGATAGTTATGTTTTGGATGAAGGCCAATAAACTGGAGCTGAATCCCAATAAGACAGAGGCCTTGTGGGCTGGTGGTTCCCAGTTTCAGGAATTGGGGTGTTTGCCTGTTCTGGATGGGGTTGCACTCCTGAAGGAGCAGGTCTGTAGTTTGGTGGTGCTCCTGGATCCATCTTTGTCAAAGGAGACTCAGGTGGCCTCGGTGGCTCGCAGCACCCATTATCAACTTTGGTTGGTTCAGAAGCTGCAGCTTGTGCAGAACGCAGCAGCTAGGGTGCTCACCAGGACACCTAGCTTTGCTCACATAAAACCTGTACTAAAAGAACTGTACAGGTTGCCTGTTAGCTACCGAACCATATTTATGATATTATCCTATAAGTTTATATTATCCTATAAAGCCCTAAACAACTTGGGACCAGGATACCTAGCAGACCGCCTTCCCTTATAAACGCCCAGATGACATTTACGATCATTAGAGGAGGTCCTGCTTGTCATTCCAAGACAAACAGAATGCTGTCACGAAGAATCTCGATGGTGGGCCTTCTCTATAGCAGCACCCAGCCTCTGGAAAACCCTCCCTCGTGTGGTTTGGGAGGTGGGAAATATAACATCTTTCAAATGCCTCCTGAAAACACATCTTTTTAGACGAGCCTTCCCTGGATTATAACTTTTCCTCGTTTTATGTGACTTTTTTTAAAAAAATATATATTAAAAGTTTTAAATTCTGACTTTGTATTTTAACTGTTTTAATTGTGAACTGCCCAGAGAGCCTTGGCTGTTGGGCAGTATAATTATGTAATCTAGAGGTATCTGGATGCAAAATAAGAGGCCTTCCCTTTCCTATTGACTCCCTGAACTTCGCAAGAACCTAGCTGATTTGCATCAAGTACCCAACATTTCACCCTTACATTACCAACGGACATGTTTCTCTTATAATTGACTAGGCAACTCAAAACCCTGATTACCAAAATCTCATTCCAGATCAGCAGTCAACATCTGTATTTATGTGTTAAATGCTTCATGCCCATTATCAATTGTTTTCTCAGCTGCCATGAAGGTGGCTAAAGAAGATGGTGCCTAAATGGCTTTTATAGCACGAATAGTTACTCTGAATTAAGTACTCAAATATATAAGAGACTGAAGGCAAGGGAATAGGGCAAAGGGTAGGGAGAGGAAATATTTTCTAAATTATGGTAGGTTTCCAGAAGTGACTCAGTGATTACATCCAACTGTCATTAATGTGCATAACAATACTATATTATCAGAAACTGGAATTCTAGACTCTTTCTACACAAGTCTCTTGAATAGATGTCAATGTCAGTCTTAGAAGGAATGTCACAGAACTCACAAGATGCTCAGTCACCTTTTACGTTGCTTTACATGTACAGAAGATGAGCTAAGAGTGATAATGGAAGTAGAATAGATCATTTTGCCGCATAATGGTCTCCTGTTGGTGGTTAAAAGCCAAAGCGAACTGGTGACTCACTCATAATTATTTGGAAGCAGGAGATATTGATCTTGGGGCAAATGGCTGCAGTGACATTTTTATTATTCCAGGATAGTGAAAGAAGCATAGTCATTTGCATTGTTATAAGATCAAGGTAGGCACAGTGAAAAAAGTTGACTATTTCTCAACGTATTGTACTGCCCTCAGCGACAGACTAGAGTACTTAACTCTGAAAAGGGAAAACATTCTTCACTTCCAAAAGTGTGGATCATTGTACTCTGGACTACTTTCAGACAACTACATGAATAAGTAATTTGGTGGCACCAATATAAACTATCATGTCTCCAGCCAAGAAACACACCCCAGACTCATATAACTACAAACACTGAATACATTGTACATTTATATACAAGAAAGAAAGCACTATTATGGAGACAGGTTTGCATATTAATAATATATTTCTCATATTAAGGTTTGATCACATAAGGTTTTACTTGTATAGGATTATTCTGGGTCTATTTTTTATTTTATTTTATTTTTGAAAACCAAGTCATCCTTGTCCAAAAAAATGGAATAAGGTGGGAAGGGAGACATAAAAGAAGGGGTGCATTTTGGAAGATTTCTGGACAAATCAACAGCAACAGCTGAGGCATTATTAGGTCATAATAAATTACCTAATTTACAAGCAAAACTAGGATAGAATCTCTGAGCTTGTAAATTTAGCAAGTAGATTTTACTGTAGACCTAGATAATTAGAAAGAATATCTCATTGGGAAAGAAAAAGGGCCACTTCAGTGTGAACATTCAGTTATCATAATTCATCAGATTTATAAACATGTGCAGGAAGAAGAACAGCTGTTAGGTAGTTTATGGATGGATTGATCATAGCCTTAGTTAGTTGCTCTAAGACAGACGTAATTCTGCAGCCACCTCAGAAACCAGCGTCATGCTTTCTATAACCACAATTAACGGACAGAATGCTGGAGGAATAACCTTTGGTCTGATCTAGCAGGGCTCTTTTTATATATTCTTATGACACACTGAAGTAGCTCTCATTGGTTGGGAATATCAGATAATATAACTCTTTGCTTGACTAACACACTGTCTCTATTTGGCCTTATTAACTAAAATATGGAGGCCTAGTTTTCACCAAGAAGGTGAGCCTATCTTTGGACCGCACCAAGACTGCATGTGAGGGATCAAATGATCTAATGTTTCTCCATACACACACACACATACGCACACTACATAGAAAAATAGAAACTGCTAGGTTTCTATGTAGAGCAAGGCTGTGCGTATGTTGTGTGGAACAGCATTCAATCACTGGAGTTCCGCACCAGTGGTCTGAAGTTGCCCAGACCCAAGCTTACTACTTCAGTAAGTAAGAGGCTAAAATACCACAGGGAACTTTGGAGCTCTAATTCCACACTATATTTATGGCATGGCTATTTCATGGGAAAAATCAAAATGGATGAACTCATTGCTTTGTTAAATGGTTTTATGTTCACTTATCAAATTATAGAATTTATTTCCTCATTCAAGGCTGCTCTTCTAGGACAATTGCTCAGTCAAATAGCTGTCAAACAATTTATACAGAATATTTTTTTCTCCTGGCGAAACTTCTTGGCTCTGACCCAACTATACTTAATAATTTTTACTCTAGCATAATTACAGCTGCAGATGTAGTCCAAACACCATAATTCCTGAGCACGTCCTCCTCAATAATGAAAAATATAAATAAATCATATTGTTCTCTGTTTATTAGCTGAAGCTCAACCATCTATACAATAATTGGTCAAAGCTGCTATCATACATACTAACAGGAAACTCATATTCCAAGTGTGGATTGTTATGTAGCCAAAATGCAGCATCAACGCACAAAAGGGAGGTATCAGCAAACCTTGTGGTTTGAAGAAGAGTACAAGAACAATTGAGAATTAAAGAAAATCATTACTAGGAGGGAGGTTGCTAAAGCAGTCCAATAAGGACTGAGCATGCTCAGTGGACACAGAACTTTGGTTGCCTGTTGGGGGGAGGCAGGAATGAATAACTAGGGGAGGTTGATGGAGTAACCTGAAGGAGGACATAGTAACTTTGAAGAAGGTCACTGCATCCTACAACATTTTGTTGCAGGTACCACTTGTTCTATAGCTGGGGGGGGGGGGGGGGAGAGAATGTTGATTTGAATCCAGACTTAGTCATACTTTGCAATCAGTGGATCTAAGTCTGATTAAGCCTGGATCAAATAAATAAAAATTTCAATAAGGAAAAGATAATTTTTCACTTAATCAATAGCCCTAAGGATTACATTGTGTTGTAGCCGGAAACATAGTCAAGAATATATTATTTATTTATTTATTTATTTATCATACTTATACCCCGCTCCTCAGCCAAAAAAGGCTCTCGGAGCGGCTTACACTTAGCAAAAAAGACAGTCCCTGCCCTCAGGCTTACAATCTAATAAAGACATGACACACAAGGAACAGGAGTAAAGGAGGGAGGGAGGGAGGAGAGAGAAAGAAAGAGAGAGAGAGAGAGAGAGAGAGAGAGAGTCCAGCAGGAGCAGGCCCCGATGCCACCTCTGCCCGCTCCTGTCCCCTCGGTCTTTCTTCTTCCCCACAGGGCCAAGATGGCAGTTTGCCCTGTGGTGGGGGGGGGGGGGAAGAGTCCAGCAGGAGCAGGCCCCGATGTTACTTCTGCCTGCTCCTGTCCCCTCGGTCTTTCTTCTTCCCCACAGGGCCAAGATGGCAGTTTGCCCTGTGTGGGGGGGGAAGAGTCCAGCAGGAGCAGGCCCTGATGTTACTTCTGCCTGCTCCTGTCCCCTCGGTCTTTCTTCTTCCTCACAGGGCCAAGATGGCAGTTTGCCCTGTGGTGGTGGGGGGAAGAGTCCAGCAGGAGCAGGCCCCGATGTTACTTCTGCCTGCTCCTGTCCCCTCGGTCTTTCTTCTTCCCCACAGGGCCAAGATGGCAGTTTGCCCTGTGGGGGGGGGGGGAAGAGTCCAGCAGGAGCAGGCCCTGATGTTACTTCTGCCTGCTCCTGTCCCCTCGGTCTTTCTTCTTCCTCACAGGGCCAAGATGGCAGTTTGCCCTGTGGTGGTGGGGGGAAGAGTCCAGCAGGAGCAGGCCCCGATGTTACTTCTGCCTGCTCCTGTCCCCTCGGTCCTTCTTTTAGAATATATTTTATTTAGATTTTAAATATTTAAATATATATTGAATTTCTACAGAAAATACAATGAAGTTACAAAAACAAATATGTACACACTAGAAAATTCAAGGTAATTATCAACTGATGTTTACATTTCTTTTCAAGTAATGCCATTTCTCCTGAATCATATTGTTAAGTGTTTTGAAACTAAAAAGAGCATCTCCAGATGGAAACTTCACACACTTCTTTCTTAATGGATAACAGAAGTCCAAGAAGCAATGCCTCCAAAACCAATAAAATGGAGTAAAAGACCTTGTGTTGCAAAGAGATAGGAAACTTGTTTTTTGTTCCTCATACTCATTGATTATTGTGTTAAATAACTAACATTTAATACATTTGTTTAGACAAATACCAAACGCTGCATTTGCACTTAGGAACATAAATTGGCTAAAAATCTAGACTGTAAAAAACTCTTTGTAACAAACCTAAAGGCACAATATTTAACTAATTTATTAAATTCTGATAGTCATCATTCTGATAGGATGATGACTTCAAAGTTTATGAAGGTATTGCCAAAAAAATGCATTCTTTACTTATTTGGGAAAACGTGCTTATGCGGAGGATATTAATATGGATGACACAATTTTCATGAGTAACAGGTATCACAGTATTCCTAGAGATAGCAATTAAAATGTTATGTATTGGAATCTCACATGCTACATAGATACATATGCCCATTAGACTCAATTCAGGGGGAAAGGAACAGGGGAAGGTATTTCTGTACACAAACATCATGCATATATTGCATATACGTAGTAATATGTATATGTATATGCATATACCTAGTAACAGGTTTTCACCTGTGTTTTACAAGATAAAACTTCAGCATATTCTTTGGAGTATGGAGAGTTGTGGCACTGCACCATTTGAAGTGTGTTTTGCCAGTACTACAGAAAATAAGCGCTGTGAGTTTGGCTGGCTCAATTATTGTGAATGGGCCTATCATTATGGTTTTCTGTCACCTGATGGAGACGAAAGGCTGAAACCTCCTCTTCCCTGCCTTTAGAGAATAAAGGAAGGGACAGAGAACAGTTTTATTGCAGATTAAATTTAGAGACAGAGAGCAGGAGAGAACTGTGAGTTAGCTAAAGTACCTCAGGGTGCAATTGCTGTCTTTAGAAATCTGATGCATTTAGAAGTCAGTTTGCTCCCAAAGTTAGCTGTGGGTGCATTTGCAAACATACATACTGCAAAGAAACCGTAAGTTTCCAGTGCAGCATTAGGTGGTTATATTGCAAATACTCTACAATCAGGGTTTCCAAATTGTCTTTGGGGGGAAAAAGAGTGAGATCAATAAGTGAGATCATCATTATTATGCAAAGTTCTAACAAAAACAAAAGCAGGCTTGAATATTGTACTTTGAAGTTAAACAACCCAGAGGCGAACTGCAAATGTTGATTATAAGGCAATGCAAAAAATGTATACATGTCTAATCAGTTCAATGGAGTTCACTCCCAGGTAAGTGGGTATAGGATTGCAAACTTAATGAGTAACAGATCTAAAGCTGCAATCCTAAGCACATTTAATAAGCCCCACTGAACTCGGACTTAGTTGAGTTAACATGCCTAACATTGCACTGAAAGTGTAAAAAACCCAAATCCATTACCTACAGGCATGGCTGCAGAGCTCCATTTCACTTTATTTAGGGCCAGTGGAAAATGTCATGCTGCCTGAGGCAGGAGGACTCTCCTCCGCTCTGTCTTTTTGCTGCCACATTAGTGGCGGCTGGCAGCGCAAGCAATCTCACCCATCGATACCTCGCTTTGAGGGGTCCCTCATTAGAGTAAAGCATTGGGCCTGACAGGTGTGGAGAACGTGGACAGGGAGACATTTTTGTCCCTCTCCGATAAACTAGAATCCGGGGTCATCCCATGAAGCTGATTGGCGGGAGATTCGGAGCAGATAAAAAGAAGCGATGCTTCACACAGCGCATAATTAAACTATGGAATTAGCTATCACAAGATGTAATGATGGCCACCAATTTGGATGGCTTTAAAAGGGGGTTTGATAAATGCCTGGAGGAGAAGGCTACCAATGGCTACTAGTCCTGATGGCTATATGCTACCTCCAGTATCAGAGGCAGTATCAGTACCAGTTGCTGGGGAACATGGGTGGGAGGGTGTTGTTGCACCGTGTCCTGCTTGTGGGTCCCTGATTAACAGCTGGTTGGCCACTGTGGGAACAGAGTGCTGGACGAGATGGAGCCTTAGTTTGATCCAGCATGGCTCTTCAACGACTGTTTTCCTGCCTCAGCATCAGCAGGAAAACAGCTGGTGGGGTCTTCAGAGTGCCTGCCAAATCCCTTACTCTGAGGAAGGGCCCTCAGAACTCACAGGAAACTCCGGAGAGTTCTACCAGCCAGTTTTCTGCTGTAGCAAATGCCATACCAGCAAGTGATATTGGGGCTCTGAAATGGGTGGCAAGCAACACCACGGCAACAAACAGATGGGGAAATGTGGCTGGTTGTGGTGGCGGCAGCCAGCCCCCGGGCCTGTGTATGATGGATGGGGCACAATCTGTCATTCCTTCTGATCTGCTGCCTGAGGCAAGGATCTCCTTCTACCTCATGGGAGAGCTGGCTCTCTTTTTTATTTATATACTGATTTATAGAATGACCTTTTCAGTCATCATCAACTTGCATTATTTATTTTATTATTTATTACATCTATATCCCGCCTTTTTTCCTCCAAGGAACCCAAAGCGACATACACAATCCTCCTCCTCTCCATTTTATCCTCACAACAACAACCCTGTGAGGTAGGTTGAGCTGAGAGTCTGTGACTGGCCCAAAGTCACCCAGTGGGTTTCCATGGCTGAGTGGGGACTAGAACCTGGCTCTCCCGACTTCCTGTCCAACACTTTAGCCACTACACCACACTGGCAGAAACATGAAAATATTTAATATATTTAAATATATTAAAACAAAATATGTTTTGTTGCTCTTGGCTACTGCCTGTATCGGTTCCTGTTTATACTCTCATGTCTGATTCTCTTCTGTTTTGTGTTTACATCAAAACACTGGGAAGTTTCTGTAATTATTTCCCTACCATGTTAAGCAATTATGCAGCCTCCGAATGCATTGGATGATGTACTTTTTTAAAAAAATCTGTTATAGTATTTTTAAATCTTTATACTGTTGCTAGTTTTTTCTTTAGTTTTAAACTGCACTTTTAAACTTTTAAAAGTTTTATATTATGTTGTATTGTGCTGTATTTTATGGTTTTAATTGTTGTGAACCACCCAGAGAGCTTTGGCCACTGGGTGGTATAGAAATGTAGCAAATAAATAAATAAAACGCTGGTATTCCAGCTGCCTGAATATTTTATTGTAGACCAAAAAGTCAACTTCTTTTGGAAGCAAATCACACGCAGAAAGCTACTCTGAAATATCACTATAGAGAAGGAATAAACCAGGAAAGACCTGGCAATATAGAGCTTGAGTTGAAAAACAAGCCTATCTTAGCCAAATACATTTTTGGATTTTACAATTGAGTCTAGCCAGCAAATACTTGGAATAAATTAACCATTCAGCAATCACAGCTGTTTGGGAGGTTATTTTACAGTGCATTAGTCCTTAAGGTAAAATAAAGATGTGTTTCATATGACAGCAACAACAACAGAAAGTCCAAGGGGCATTACCTAGGATTTATAAAAAAAATATACAAACCAGTTATGTGTCTCCACTGATTTTCTAAAAGGCAATCAGGGCTGAAGAAGTTGATTCTGGTGAGGCTCCTTGTATTGCTGCTAAATTAACTTCTCTATGCCTCTACAATGCTAAGTTGCAAAAGTCCATATGACATGATATTGCAAACAGGATAAAACTCCATTGCCATAATCTTTTTCTAGATTGAAGAAATCACATCGGACTTAGAAGCTCTGGGAAGGAAACTAAACAACTTTGGGGCCCAGATAGTTCTCTCAACCATCCTCCCAGTTCTTGGGAGAGGAATAGAAAGGGAAAGAAAAATACTCTGGGGGGGGATGTCTGGCTACGAAGGTGGTGTGGAAGTGAGAGATTTGGATTCTGGGACCACGGGCTACGTTACTTGGAAGTTGGGAGTGCTGGCGAGGGATGGATTGCACCTTACAAGGACTGGGAAAAATGTATTTGGCCACAGCATGAAGAACTTCATCAGGAGGGCTTTAAACTGAATCCTACGGTAGGGAAAGATATAAACTTGGAGGCAACAATGGATGAAGGCTTATGCACCATAACAGAGAGAAGAGCTCCAATAGTGCCCAAAAATAGTCTTCACAAAAATGTAGGAAAGAAGCCAGACCATAAAGCACATGGTCTTCGATGTCTATCTACTAATGCCCAGAGTATGGGAAACAAACAGAACAAACTCGAACTCTTAATACATGAGGGAAAATACGACTTGATAGGTATAACTGAAACCTGGTGGGATGACTTCCATGACTGGAATATAGCAACTGAAAGGTATAACTTGTTCAAAAAGAACAGAAGAAATAGAAAGGGAGCCAGAATTGCAATATATGTTAAAATACTTATCCCTGCACCAGAAATACAGGAGGATTTGCATCCTAGAGTAATAAAGCAGCTGGCAGAAGAACTCTCAGAACCACCATCTATTATCTTAGTGAAATCATGGAAGATGGGTGAAGTCCCAGATGACTAGAGGAGGGCTAACGTGGTCCCTATCTGCAGAAAGGAGCAACCTGGGAATTACAGACCAGTTAGACTGTCACCAATCCCTGGGAAAATTTAGGAGCAGATTGAAAACAATGCAGTGATTACTAGAAGCCAGCATGGATTAGTCAAGAACAAATCCTGCCAGACTAATTTGATCTCATTTTTAATCAGGTAAACTCCCTTGTGCCATAAAGCTGTGGCATAATATATCTTGACTTCAGCAAAGCTTTTGACAAAGTACCACATGATATTCTCATTAAAACTAGCTAAAAGTGGCCTAGATGGAACAACTATTAGGTGGATTCACAGTTGGCTACAGAATCGGACTCAATGGTACCTTCTCAAACTGGGGGGAAGTAACAAGTGGCGTACCTCAAGGCTCAGTCCTGGGCCCAGTGCTCTTCAACATTTTTATTAATGATTTGGACGAGGAGATGCAGGGAACGCTTATCAAATTTGCAGATGACACAAAATTGGGTGGGGTAGCTAATACCCTGGAAGACAGAAACAAACTTCAAAGTGATCTTGATAGGCTGGAGTGCTGGGCTGAAAACAACAGAATGAAATTTAATAGGGATAAATGCCAGGTTCTACACCTAGGAAAAAGAAACCAAATGAACAGTTACAAGATGGGGGATACTTGGCTTAGCAATACTACAAGCGAGAAGGATCTTGGAATTGTTGTAGATCACAACCTGAATATGAGCCAAGAGTGTGTTGTGGCTGCAAAAAAAGCAAATGCTATTTTGGGCTGCATTAATAGAAGTATAGCTTCCAAATCGCGCAAGATACTGGTTCCCCAATATTGGGCACTGGTTAGGCCTCATCTAGAGTATTGTGTCCAGTTCTGGGCACCACACTTCAAGAAGGATGCAGACAAGCTGGAGTGTGTTCAGAGGTGGGTAACGAGGATGATCAGGGGTCTGGAAACAAAGCCCTATGAGGAGAGACCAAAAGAACTGGGCATGTTTAGCCTGGAGAAGAGAAGATTGAGGGGAGACATGATAGCACTCTTCAAATACTTAAAAGGTTGTCACACAGAGGAGGGCCAGGATCTCTTCTTGATCATCTCAAAATGCAGGACACAGATTAACGGGCTCAAGTTACAGGAAGCCAGATTCCGGCTGGACATAAGGAAAAGCTTCCTGATGGTTCGAGCAGCACGACAATGGAACCAATTACCTAGGGAGGTCATGGGCTCTCCCACACTAAGGCCTTCAAGATGCAGCTGGACAGCCATCTTTCAGGTATGCTTTAAGGTGGATTCCTGCATTGAACAAGGGGTTGGACTTGATGGCCTTATAGGCCTCTTCCAACTCTACTGTTCTATTATTCTATGAAATGAGAGATAAAACCTCACGTTTGCCAGGTATGTACACCCATTATTCACAGTAGAATATGGATGAATCAATGTAATGCCTCATCCTCCAACTTACGCAGTCAATTATTTTCCAGCGATGAAAAGATAAAAACAGAAAATTGTATTGCCTTTTCTCATGTATAAAAGCATAAATTGCTTTCAATCTAAGAATCTCATTACTGTAGTGAACAGTTCAAATTGAAAACAACTCTATGTAATGAATGAACTAATTTTTAGTACACATTTTAGGAGCTAATTTCTAGGGAAATCCACAGGAGAACCAACAGTACAAGCTACCTCAGGTAATGCTACCTGCTGTATTATTTAAGGAACAGTATCACTGCACAACAGGTTTACTCTGGCTCCGTAGCTAGTATTTAATATAATCATAACATACAAGTGCCTTTGCTACCCAACAGGACAAATCACTGCCTAATTAGCTAAGACAGCACAAATTACTGAGCAAACTTAGGGGGGGGGAAACTTATATTCTTATTTTATCATGGGCAACCCAGTGGGGAAATAACAGTTGGTTTCAACGTAGACAGAAGCAAAACAGGCTCATGAAGCCCTACTTTGGGAAGCTCTGCTGTTTCTAACAAAAGGATTTTTTTCAACTGCTGTGTTCGTGTGCTTTTCTACACATTTGAACAAACCACAGATAAAAAAAACCCATCAAGATAAGTACAATATTCTCCAGAAGGTGGTGCTGGGGGATTATTGCTCTGTGCCATGGCATTTAGGCCATGGGGTTCCACAGGGCTCTATTTTATCCCCTATGTTGTTTAACATTTACATGAAACCACTACTTATAGGAGTAACTACTTATAGGAGTAGGAGATTTACATTGGATGGAAGAAAAAACTATAAGTAATGTAGAGATGAGTTTGGATAATGTCTTTTTTAAAGATGGAGGGAGAAAGTGGGTTGGAAGTATAGATAATCCACTCTTGAGGACTCAATGGGAAATTTGGAGTAAATTTAAAGGGAAGTTGCTTCCGAGCAACTCTCCCTTAGCACCGATAATAACGTTAAAGAATTTCCCAGAGGATCTGAAGGGTAGATTATGTAAAATATTAAAAGAGAAAAATAAAATGAAATTAAAGGATTGGTTAAGAGATATAAAAATAAGAGAAGATATGGAAAAATTGTTAAAGGAGAAAAAATTATCTTGGTTAGAATATGGGCAATTAGAACAATGGAACAAAAAGTGGATTAAAGATAATAGAGTTTGCAGAAAGATGACAAAGTTTGAAGAATTAATAGTAAATAAGGAAAAAGGTAAAGGAGGTAGTATAGTTTTAAAAGGGTTAATGAGTGAAATATATAAAATATTGTTAGAAAAGGAGTTTAGAGAGAACTCAGAGAAAATGGTATGGAAGTCAGATTTGAAGGTACAAATAGGGCGACAGAGATGGGAGGGACTATGGAAACAAAGAGTGTTGAGAAGTTTGTCAGTGAGAATAAAGGAGAATTATTTTAAAATTTTGTGGAGGTGGTACCTAACCCCGATTAGATTGAATAAGATAAATGATCAGCATTCAGCAAATTGTTGGAGAGGTTGTGGGGAAAAAGGAACGTATTTACATATGTGGTGGCAATGCAAATATGTACAAAGATTATGGAAGATGGTGTTTTCAGAAATTGAAGATATAGTGGGAATGAAAATAGAACAAACACCAAAGATTGCATTACTGTCACTATTTGAAGATATAAAGTGTGGAAAAGAAACTATAGAGTTGATATCGAGTTTGCTGGTTGCAGCACGATTGATGGTAGCCAGGAACTGGAAGATTCAAGGGGAATATTCTATTGAAGAATGGTATAAAGAAGTATGGGATATAGCCATTAATGATAAATTGACATGTAATATTAAGTGGAGAAAAGGCGTAACTAAAATAAATGAGTTTGAAGGAATCTGGAAACAGTTCCTAATATTCGTGTTTACTAAGGGAAGTGGGAAACCACCAGCAGAAGAAACGATAAGATTTTGGACTCAGGAATAGATCCCGAGGTGGGGGGTGCACTTTTATGTTAAGAATGATTATGTTGTAGTATGATAATGTATAGGTAATACTTATTCAACATATATGTACTCAACATTTATTCAATATGTATGTAGCAGTTGTTTGATGTTTTCTTTTTATTATCATTATTATTGTAATGTTGTATGTTTATTAAAAAAAAATACATGAAACCACTGGGAGAGGTTATCCGGAGATGTGGGTTGAGGTGTCATCAAAATGCAGATGACACCCAGCTCTACCTCTCCTTTTCATCAAACCCACATGAGGCAATGGCTGTTCTGAATCAGTGCCTGAGCACGGTAATGGACTGGATGACGGCCAATAAACTGAGACTCAATCCAGACAAGATGGAGGTATTGTTAGTGGGTGGTTCGCCTGTCCGACTAGGTGATGTTCACCCTGTTGTGGACGGGGTTGCACTCCCCCTCAAGGATCGGGTTCATAGTTTGGGGGTGCTCTTGGATCCAGAACTGTCACTTGAGGCACAGGTAAACTCAGTGGCAAAGAGCACCTTTTATAAGCTTAGGCTAATATATCAACTGCGCCCTTATCTGGACAGAGATAGCCTAGCTACAGTTAACCATGCTCTCATAAACTCTCGTTTGGATTACTGCTATGCGTTATACGTGGGGCTGCCTTGGAAAACAGTCTGGAAACTTCAACTGGTACAAAATAGGGCAGCACATTTACTAACAGGGACTGGTCAACGAGACCACATCATGCCAGTCTTCCAGCATCATTGGCTGCCAGTCCAGGTCCGGGCCTGATTCAAAGTGCTGTTATTAACTTTTAAAGCCCTAAATGGCTTGGGGCCATGCTATCTGAAGGAACGTACCTTCCATATGTACCTGCCTGGACCCTAAGGTCATCCTCAGGGGTCCTTCTCCATGAGCCCCTGCCAAAGGAAGTGAGGCAGGTGGCTGCCAGGAGGAGGCCTTCTCTGCTGTGGCACCCCGGCTGTGGAATGAGCTCCCTAAGGAGGTCCACCTGTATTATTCTTTCAGACTTCTTTAATTCTCTCAGTATTTTAACAGTTAAAAATTAATTTTAACTTTGCTGTTTTAAATCTGTATTTTAAATTTGTATTTCTGCACTGCTGCTGATTTTATCCTGGTTGTGCTTTTATATTGTATTTTGTATCATGTTCAGCTATTGGGCGGTATAAAAATGCAATAAACAAACAAACAAACAAACAAACAAACTGCCTCAACTTATTATGTGTTTCTTTCATGGGAAGTACTTCATGAACAGAGAAATTCGCACATGGTTCTGTTTTACTGCATATATTTGCACTAGAAAGCGACAATTGGCTACAGCTTCATAAAGTGATAGACATGGAAAGGATCCTATAGGCCATTTCGTCCAACCCCCTGCTTGATACATGGAATCCAGAGCAAGAGCAGCCCCAATAAATGGCTCTCAAGCTTCTGACTGAAGACCTTGAGCAAGAAAGAGCCCACCGCCCCTCTAGGTAATTGGTTCCATTGTCAAATTGCTCTTATCATTAATAGATTTCTCCTAAAGTCTCTCATTGAAGTCTACCTTCCTACAACTTAAGCCCATTAGATCTACTCCTGGCCTCTGGGGCAACAGAGAACAAGTCTCTGTCATCTTCTATGTGGCAGCACTTTAGGTACTTAAAGAGTGCTATCAGTGTTCTCTTACCAAAGCTAAATATACAAAGTTTCTTTAATCTTTCCCTATAAGGCCTTTCTCCCCCATACTGTTGTCCATCTTTTTTGTACACTTCTATACGTGTTCCAATTTGTTTACATCCTTCTTAAAGTATAGCACAAAATACTCCAAACGAGGTCTGAACAGAGCAGAGTGAAGGGGAAATATTACTTCTTGTGTTTTGGAAACTAGAGCTGTATTAATGCAGCCTAATACCACATTCACATTTTCTTGCAGCCACATCATACTGTTGACTCCTAAGATTCTTTTCATGTGTACCATTGCCAAGTCAGGTATCCCCCATGCATACTACAGGTACAGATATTCCTAGCATCTCTGTACCATGTATACACCTGTGATAACTATGTCTCAGATGGCCCTATGTCAGGGATTAGCTATTGGGATTAATGGAGACTTTTTTCTTTTTCTACCACAGGGGGTTGGGATGGAATTTTGTATGTACACACAAACACACACAAACCTGGAGGAGGAAGGATTTATTTATTTATTTATTACATTTCTATACCGCCCAATAGCCAGAGCTGTCTGGGTGGTTCACAAACACACACACCCATAACACACACACCCTCCTGGAGCACCACTATCCCAATCCAAATTGGGGCCATGTTTGTTTACATGAGAGTAGGGAAAGCTAGTATCCATAGCTTCACAATACATGTTTTCCCAAACTTTGAGTTTGGCCTTAGATGAGACCCCAACCAGAAGTTGTACCAAGAGATCAGAGTTAAGAGACTGAAGTTTAAATCAAAACAAAGGAACAACTCAGGGATGAGGTCAGAACCAAAGAGAGAGCCAGGAGGCAGGAATGAGAAACAAGCCAGAAGTCAGGACTGAAGGGCAACCAAAGGATACAGGATATACCAAAGCTCAGGAACACCATGTGGTTCAGGCATAATTCAACTGGATCAGGAAGCCCTCTTATGTGCCTTCCTGTCCAGGAGAATCCAATGGAAATTCTACATGGGAAGAGTCAGTCCACATCCTAGGTAAAGTCGTAGACTGAATTTTGGATTATATCTGATGGTCTCCAGGCATTTTGGATTATACCTCCCATCAGCTACAGCCAGCATGGCCAATGGCCAGGGATTATGGGAGTTATAGTTCAAAATATCTGGATGGCACCAGGGTGCCTTGGTCTAGACAGATGTTGCAATGTGTAGTTTGGTGACTCACCAAACTGCAGATGAGCCAAATAGGGGCAGCCACATATATATTTTAAGCCACACACGTATTTCGGTTTCAAGCTGTGGTAGTTCCTTAAACTTGGACATTTTGATAACGGAGACAGAAAATCTAAACAGCCTGGCTGCCCTTTAATCGTATCCCCAAATCTACCACAAGACATTACATGTAATGGAAGGGCTGAACCTAATCTTCCTTAAATGAAAGTACATGGCATGAAAGACAAGCCACAGGTATATGCTATTAACACTGGGCCACATTTCTCGACATAAATCTGCGAAGGGGGGGGGAATTACCAAAGTGGGCAACTCCTCTATGCCGGCAACTAACCTTGTTGAGTGGCGTCTTTGAGATCACCACCCATCAGGACTGTTCTCTTTTGGGGAAGGGAGGCCTTCCTGTGTCACCCCCTCCAGGGCCATGAGAGTGGGTAAGGTGAGTTGGCCTCAACGGTAATCCTTATCTTCCAACTGGGGCCACAAAACCCTGAGCCGGAAGCCTCAGGCAACATCTGTCACCTAAATGGTGCCTCAGAATGCTCACCAACCTTATCCCTACTAAAGGTGCCCGCACATACCTGCCAACCAAACACCAAATGAGACAGAATTCACCTAACTGATTAAATTAAACCAAATTGATTCATTTTAAACTCTCACACCCCCAATTACAGTGTGAAGTAAGCAAAAAGACCCATAGCCCTGGCCAATCGGACTATGAGACCCAAAAGGGTGACCAGCGAAGCCCATATGCATACAGGGAGGGAGCCATGTGTCAAAGAGGTGGAGAGAAGGGGACACAGAGGCTAAGAATCCTCATCGGGCCCTCCCCTGCTGGTAGCATCACAGCAAGAGTGCCAATGACACTCGATTGTGCCTCTTCCCCTACCCCATTCCCAATGGCCTTCGCCCGCACAGGCAAGCTGGGCTCAGGGTAAGGTTTTCTAAGCAGGAAATATCTAAGGTATGAAACAGAGAAAACATGATGCTCAGAAAAAACATCATGCCACGACATAGGACAAATATGTTACTGAGGAGAGGACTCAGGGGCATAGATAAGATAACTTTTTAAAAGCAAATGAAATATTTTACAATATGCATTTTAAAAAGCAATATGTGCAGTATGTTCCTCACAAGCTTTCTCCTTTGTCCTTAAAAGTTTTTATCTAAGTTTTCCCCAAATCCCTGAATAATTATAAAGTTGTGACAATGTCCTCACCATGTTCATTTTGCCTGCAGGCTGTTGGCAGGTTCCCTTTGTTCTCAGGTAGCAAATTGCATTCAGGTTTATCTCATCTCTGCTAAATGAGTAATAAAAGTCAAGTTCCAAACAGAATGTCTGGAACTTGAGTGATAACAATGTAAAAACCAAGGAGTAGAAATGTAAAAATCAGTGGGACCAGATGCTAGTAATTACATCTAAGCTATTAGAAAGACATGAAACAAAGAACAAGAAAGAAAGAAAAACCCACACTTTAACGAGAAAATGGAACCTGAGGACAATACACAGGTTTAAAATCATTCCCCTGTGGTACCAGGAAAAGTTCTGTGGGACCATTTCTTTAAATTACACTGATCTTTATGGAAGAAGAACTATACTTTGTATGTGGTAGAAGTTAACAGAAACAGTATAAAGTGATTTGTTTTTAAAGAAAAATGGTAAGGTTTTTCAAATATCCTTTATGTCACAAGAGGGCAACATGAGACCCAAGGGCTAAATGTGCTACCCTTGGCTTTAAGTGTGAGGCCCTGCCGCTACCAAATTTGTTGCTGTGGTGGAAGCAGCAGCAAAACAATCAGTGATTTACTGTCAAATTTCAGCAGCAAACATGACAATGGCCTAAAAAAAGACAATTATTCTGTGAGCCCACAGAATAATGGGCTCACATGGAATAATGGGCTCAAGTTAAAGGAAGTCAGATTCCGGCTGGACATCAGGAAAAAACTTCCTGACTGTTAGAGCAGTACAACAATGGAACCAGTTACCTAGGGAAGTTGTGGGCTCTCCCACACTAGAGGCATTCAAGAGGCAGCTGGACAACCATCTCTCAGGGATGCTTTAAGGTGGATTCCTGCATTGAACAGGGGGTTGGGCTTGATGGCCTTATAGGCCCCTTCCAACTCTACTATTCTATGATTCTATTAAATTTAGCATCAAAGCCTTCGGTTAAATTTAGCTAAAGTTGGATTTTTTTAGGCCACTATTGTGGTTTGCCACAGAAATTCAGCAGCAAATTGCCAACTGTTTTGACAATAATGATGTTGAAATTTGGTGGTACACTGCAGCGGTGCACCTGGGCAGGGATCCAGAGGATTGGAATTGGCCCCCAGAACCCTGGACGTTGTGCATCTCTGCTTTAGGTTCTTTTAGTAAACTCTAGGACAGGATGGGTGAAATATGACTCCCTGCAAACTATGCAGGCTTTTAAACACTTTCATATAGTTCATGGCACTGCATACAAGGCATAAAAAGGCTTGTATGCACTCAGTTCTTCTTCAACCTGGCTTATGATTTATTTTTCAATGCTATATCCATCACTGTGACATCTTAGGAAGTGTAAAAAACACACACCTGGATTGCTTTGATACTTTTAGAATTATTAAGAGCTAGCTGAAGAGTTCAAATGACGAATTTCCTTAATATAAAAGTTACAGGGGTATTTTGTTACATGCTGCTGTGTTGTATCTATTCATCATTACTGTTCAACACTCAACGTATTATTTAATTTATAGATTGTAAACATTTATATCCTTTTATCAAATTATTTCAAGTTTACAAAAAATCAAAACAGCAACTAAAATAATTAATACAACAAAAGCAGCAGCAGTTGAAAACACAATAAAAAGAAAGAGAGAGAAAAAGAGAGGCAGAGGGGAGAGAGAGAGAGAGAGGTGCATCATAACAGAATTACATGCCAGGAGTTACAGTATAAAATCAAAACTGCACCTTGTTGCGGGAATAGATAACGATGTATTTGCTCAAATTAATTGCATGTACAATGAGACAGAAGGCTCTAGTGAGCTATGATGAGAATAACCCTTTTCACCTTTTCCAACAGGCAGGTTAATTGCTTGGCCCTGCCTGACTTACTAATTTTCTACAACAGATTTTCACAAATAAAAGGAAGATTGTGATCTTTTACCCTTCTGTAATGCAACAGAGAACCTTCAGATATGGCTTGCTCGCTCTCTCTCTCTCTCTCTCTCTTATTTTTACCAACATATTAACTGAAATTGCATGAGAAACTAATATACATCAACCTGTAAACACATAGTAATATGGTATGTGCTACTATGGCACCTCCAAGACAATTTAATCTTTTGCAAACTACTTCTACATAATTTGGGATATAAATATAAACTGAACCTGAATTTGGATCAAACCAAAATTCTGCTGTGCTATTTCAAGTCCCAAATTGACAGTTTTTCATACACAGGTACCCTAGAACCAGGTTACAGACAACCGAGGGACATGTGAGCTTTTAACACTTGCTCCTAGCATGGACAAAGAGGCTGTCTTGTGATGGCAAATGAGCCTGGTAAACTAAAATGCAAGCAGCTCCTTTTACATTATTGTGTCTACTTTCTCCATCTAAATGAACCGGGAGAAGTATTAAATTATTATTATTATTATTATTATTAATTTACAAAAGTTAAAAACAGTGAACATTAAAAAAATATATAAAAAATGTTAAACCATAAAAAGCATAAAATACAAACAAAAACAGACAATATCCATTTAAAAACAACTATTCTAGGGTCAGTCAAAAACTCAGCATATGCTGTTAAATGCTGTTAAATGCCTGGGAGAAGAGAAAAGTCTTGACCCGGCGCCGAAAAGATAACAATGTTGGCGCCAGGTGAGCCTAAAATAACGATAGGCTTTATATTTATATTTCTTCCCCAACATGCTTCTGAATACTGTTTGTCCTTAATAAATACTTCATTGTTTGGGAGTAAAAATGTGCTTCTCTGTAGTATTTGCTGCACCTGGGGCTTTAAGTAAGGCTTGCTAACTTCTCTGTTAATATAGGGCAAAAGTAAAAACTACATTAATCGCATCAATGCAATTAACATATAAAGTATTTAACATTTAAATAGAACCCACAAAGGCAGGGGGCAATCAAGAAGAGAATCATGGAGTTTCGATCTTTCCCCAGACCTCAACCACACTGAAAATTTGCCCCCTCCCCTGTGTACACACACAAAGCTGCAATTTGCCCCAGAAAAGAAACTTCACTGGCTCCGATAGTCTTCATGTATTATGGGAAACTTGCCTCGCTTAAGAAATCCTTGAATGAAAGAAGGTATGCCCTAGGCTTGTGAGAAAATTGTAAGCTACTATTGGTACCCCAGGTTACAATGACACTAAGGTAAAATGCATTGAAAGGCACATAAAGGGCCTGTTCAGACAACAGACCAAGCCATGGTTAGGCCGCTAACCCTTTTGCAGCAAATGGTTAGTGAGCATGTTTAAACAGTGGTTATGTAGCTTGGTTGAGGTACTAGGCAAGGATGTACACTTTCCCCATTGATATTTGATCTATGTATGGAAGCCCTGGCTTGCGCAATTCGACAGAACAGTAGTGTTCACAGGACTGTGCAGACTGAATTAGAATTTAAAATTATTCTTTATGCTGATGATCTTTTATTGTTTATTTCTAAACTCCAGGCACCTATTCCTGCTTTGTCTAGATATTCAGTTAATTGGTCAAAGTCTGAATTGATGCCGATTGGAGACAGCATATTTTCTAGTGTGTTGGCTAATGGTCAATTTCGCTGATGCCCTAATTTTATTACCTATGTGGGAATATTCATTCCCAGATATATATCTCAATTGATTAAAATACATTTGAATAAGTTGATTAACGAGATTGCACAAGATATAAACAGTTTGGCACCATTAAAGCTGAGTTTATGGGGTAAAGTCAACACACTTAAAATGAATATTATACATGGAATTCTCTATGTTATTTGCAGGATTCCTTTACTTATACCTGGCAAATATTTCCAACAACTTAATGCTTTGTTTCGTATTTTGTTCTGGGGTTCTTCCTCACCCCGAATATCTTTGAAACAGATGCAACTTCCAATTAAAGAATGTGACTTTGGTTTTCGAGACTTTGTTTTATATCATGGAGTCTACTTATTGGCTTGTACTAAGTTTTGGTCTTTTCCGGTCTGTTTAGATTTGCCATCCTGGTCAGTTTTGGAATCTTTATGATTAGAATCTCTTCCCAAATGGATGGCACTCAGTTCTCGACATATTAGAATAAATAATCCCCTCAATATAGAGAATAGAGAATTGGAGTGTCCTATTTTGCCTAATCAATGGATTGTTGTCTTAGAGTCTTATCTGAAGCTTCTATAGATCTTAGGCTACGTCAGCAAAAAAAATCTTGTTTCAGATTTATTGGACTCTACAACATCTTTTCAATAAGGGTTTGTATAACTTATATAACTGTTGGAGATGTAACACACCTAATGCGTCTTTAATTCATATCTTTTTGGCAATGCCTAGTAGTTGCCCCCCTTTGGGAGGAGGTTATAATAAGGATAAACTTTGTACTGAAAACTTTAATATAGAATGATGTACATGTCCCTCCTAAACTACCTACCGATTTTCTGGAAGTTAACACATTGTCAGCACAAATGGATTTTCAGAGCCTTTATGACAGCTACAAGATATCACATTGGAAGGACAAATGCTCATCTCCCATAATGGACTAAACAGAGAAGATTGACGGTGAGGAAAGGAATTTAAGTTGCTGCTACTTCCAATGGAGTTGACTCAAAGTCGCTAAAATCACCCCTAGCCAGCCTTTGCCTCTGCCCCTTGCCAACTCTTTAGCAGGTAATTAGCTCCCGATAAAGAAATTGTATTAACCAGGACTGGCTATAAAATGCTTGGACTCCCTCCTACCCTCTCCATTACGGGAGGATGTAAGAAATGGAAAGTCCAAACAAAGATCACACAGTTCTTTGAAGGAGCAGGCAATGAGTTGGGAATCGAAGAGACTGAAAAGGGGATTGAGGAGACTGAAGAGGCCAATTCTGAGAGGATTGGGGTGACCAACATTAATCTTGCTCTAGAGTGGTCTTTGGGCTTTAATAACAGCTTATTAGTCTCCCATAATGCAATGGATTGAGGATTAATGCTATCAACATTTGAATGGGTGTTATATAGATGTGATTTGTGTGTGGCTAAATACATGGCTATATGGTCTGCTTTTCTTGAAACCTAGGCATGACTCTCCCCCATCTTTTTTTAATAGTATACCTGCTGAATAACAATGATATTTCTATATATGTAATGTTTTCTTTTTCACAATATATTTTTGTTCTGTTTCGTTAATATTCACAATAAAAAAGGAAAATTTAAAGGAAATGTAGCCACCATGGTTAGGAATGGTGCACACAACATGCCAAGTCATGATTCACATGACACACTAAGCCATAGCCATAATATTTTGCTCAAAATGCTTAACCACCATGGCTTAGTGTGTTGCCTGAATAGGGTCAAAAGGATTCCTTCTTCCTAAACCCAAACCCTCGACCATATATTTTAATTTTTATATCCTAATTATTAATGTATACATTTTAGTTTATATATCGTAATTATTTATCAGTTCAATCCACTTACATTCATCTTAGTTTAGCACATTATATTTTTATATCCTGGTGATCTTAAAATATTATTATTTGAGCCTATACATTGTAATTTATCTTATGCTAAATTGATTTTGGTGTGTCTTTGTTGAACAGGCCTGTGACTATATAATAACCTTTGATTGATGATTGATTGAATTATTCATTGAAAATATGCCAAAAATAAGTAGGTCAATAGAAGCAGAGAGAATTAGGGCCAGCAATGAAACATGGGTAGTTTCAATATGCCCCTAGTTCAGTCTGAGAATGTTTATAACATGGTAAAAGACTAGGTGTTTCCTTCACCCACTAGAACATATATACAAGAAACAAAAATCTTCATGTAAATAAGGAACAGAGATAACGGATCCTCTTCATCTTCAAGAAGCATTTAATCATGCAGCATTCTGTGTGCCAGCTATACCAACAAGGCAATGTCTTTTAAAACCATGATGCCATCAAGTAGCTATCTTGAACAATGCGGTTGCCAAGGCAACAAAATGAGTTTATGCATACACTCTGATATTCCTAACTGTATAGACACACACATTGTTAAGAAACAACAAACGGCGTACTGTTTTATTATGAGTATTAAATAGTGCTGTTTATACTGATTTGCAGAACATTCATTCAGCCCTGCAAAAGAAGCAGCATTTTATATCTAACCTAACAGAGAAAACATCATTCAGAAAGAATGGCAAGCTGTGTGGGAAGTGGGTGAATTGGATGTTTAGAGTAAAAAATGGGACCTCTTTATTTAAAAGATTACAGAATTGCTAAATTTTGTTGCATAAACATAAAGCTAAACCCCAGCACCACACTAGAATAAAACCTTAACTAGATTTCAAGAAGGGGTTATTTTTTGGCATGGAATTCTGCATATTTCCCACTAATTCTGCAGATCTCTAGTCACTAAAATGGAGTCACAAGCTTCTATCCCACTTAATGTAATCATTATCCACATTTGCTTAAATAAGAAAATAATTAGTGCATCACCAAAATGGATTGCTGCATTAGCTTGAACCATAAGAACTTGTTTGCTCTGCAGGTACCTTGTTTTTGCTTCTAGTGTTTGTCTCAGTACTATGGGATAATCTGGCAGGAAAAGCTTGATGGCTGAGAGCTCTTCTCTATATGTCCTTAATGTCCACATGTGACAAAGAGTTCAGCCGAAAGACTCATGTATGTCACATTTCAGGCCACACTGGAGAAAAATAAGGAATCAAAGTGCTGGGGTGTTGTTGTTTTTTTAATTAATATCCGTTATCAAGATTGTTTAAGGATTTGTCAGTTGAAACTTTGATTTTAGTGTGTGACGTGCAACCAGGATGCAATACTGATGCAAGTGCACTAAATGTTACACGTAAAATAGTGACACTCCATCAAGAGCTAGGCCTTCATCTGTATGCTAATGACAATTTCAAATGTTTACTATTGTTACTAGATTTTGATTTTCAGTACAACTCTACTCTTTCCAGGAAAACAACACAGTTGGACTGGCAACACATGAAATCTGTGGAAAATTTAACCATTTACCCCATACATTTTAACAGGTACTGAGTTATGTATTTAATTACTGCTCCAGAAGGTTAGCCTAATTACCAGTGCTCTGGTGCCTAAGAGTGGCACCTGTGTTTCTCCTAATCTGTGCTGTCTGAAATGATTTGGAGAGCAAGAGAGAGAGGAGGAGTGAAGAAGCAGGAGAAAAGAAGGGAATATTCCTCTCCCTTTCCAAACCATTTCAGATACCACAGAGCCTTTATGCTGTCTGAATGGCTTGTGGGGAGATAAGGCAAGAGAAGAACGTAGGAGGCAGAGAAGATGAAGCAGACTAACTTATCTTGGTCCTTTCCCTCCTGACATGTGCTTTCATTCTCTTTCAGACATAGAAGTACAGACTTGGCCAGTTTCTAGTGCTCATGTGTCAATAGTTCTCTCTGCCATACAGAGCATGGATGAGAGAAGTGGGGGGAGAGGACAAGAAATCACTAGCAAAAGTTTTCTGTAAACAGGGGCATTTGACCAACAAAAAGTATTTATTTATTTAAACATTTGTATCCCACCCTCTAACATTGGGATCTTAGGGAAGCGTACAGATAAAATCAATTCAAACAGTATAAAACAATAAATAATGTACACAAATAAAAACATATTCAACTACTAACAAGCTGAAAACAGTAGAAAATTTAAAAGCAATACAAACAATTAAAGTTATGTGCAGCTTTTAGCCCTCAAAAACTTTGATAAGAGGCCACGTTATATTTATTTATTTATTTATTTATTTATTACATTTTTATACCGCCCAATGGCCGAAGCTCTCTGGGCAGTTCACAAAAATTAAAACCACAATAAAACAACCAACAGGTTAAAAGCACAATTACAAAATACAGTATAAAAAGCACAATCAGGATAAAACCACACAGCAAAATTGATATAAGATTAAAATACAGAGTTAAAACAGTAAGATTTAAATTTAAGTTAAAATTAAGTGTTAAAATATTGAGAGAATAAAGTTTTAACTTTGTGCCGAAACAAGGCCAATGTCGGCGCCAGTTGGACTTCCAAAAAGAGGGCATTCCACAACCAGGATGTCTCAACACAGAAAGCCCTCTCCCACGTCTCACCAAAATGTATGTCTCACTGTGGTGGGATGCAGAGGAGGGCTCCTCTAACAGATCTCAAATCTCAGGCAGATATATCAGGATACAGAAAGCCTCCTAGAAAGTTTGCTTTTGCTCTCATAGAATCATAGAATAGTAGAGTTGGAAGGGCCATCGAGTCCAACCCCCTGCTCAATGCAGGAATCCACCTTAAAGCATACCTGACAGATGGAAGTCCAGCTGCATCTTGAATGCCTCTGGTGTGGGAGAGCCTATGACCTCCCTAGGTCACTGGTTCCATTGTCGTAGTACTCTAACAGTCAGGAAGTTTTTCCTGATGTCCAGCCAGAATCTGGCTTCCTGTAACTTAAGTCCATTATTCCATGTCCTGCAGTTTAGGATGATCGAGAAGAGATCCTGGCCCTCCTCTGTGTGACAACCTCAGATTTCATCCCAGCTTGCTTCACTGTCACCTGCCTTAGGAACCCTTTTAAAAATTATTCACTTTTCTGTTTTGATGTCGGTCCATGTTTCAACAACTGAAGGGCTGTTTCTTTCTTTCCCATTCCCTGTACCATTGTTTCTTCTTGACAGCTCTTTAGTAATGCTTGACTTGATATGCCTGTCTCATGTAAAACGCTAAAAATATTAAACATAACTGAAGGCAAAGAAAAGCAAAGTGTGAAAGCTGACATATCATTTGTTTTGACTGAAGCCACAATTCTCTATCACTTTTAACGCAAGAAACTGGGAAGAATTTCACGTAGAATAAATGGCTCTCTTCACTAAATGCCCTCGACAAAACAACTGAGAAGGCAGCCAAATAAAATGCGTAATGAATTCACCAAGCCTGTACATAGTTTTAATTGTTTTTACTGGTTTAAAATTCTGTACTGTTTTTAGTGTATTAATAGTTTAATTTGTATTTAGCTGTGCATATTTATTGTTTTATATTGGTTGTATGATTTTATCTGTACGCCACCCTGAGATCCTTGTGATATAAGGTGGGATACAAATGTCTTAATAAATAAATAAAATATTCTAATTACAGGTACTTCAGACATATCAGATATTGCAAAATATTACAAGTTAGCCTGCCAGTTATATACCCTAAAATGTCCATTATAAAATATTGTTTTAGTACAGCAAAAGAACAACCAATATTAAAGAACACACACGTACAAGTTGCCACAGTTCAAACCTACATACTGCTATCAATCCTCTTGGTACTAAAATGAGTGGGGCAGGCCTTGCTTGTGCAGTGCTGTTTATGTGCATCAGAGCTCTCAGCTCAAGACATGCCAGTGCAGGACATATACGCTTTCTCCAAAATCCTCTTATGCCAATTCTACAGCTAACAAATGAGTAAATGGGAAGACCTAGAACTGGTTTTCTACCTCCCCCTTAACTCTCTATCTACTAATGCAACTGTGTCAAGACAAAATGAACAGGCTGAAAGAGAGTGCATCATTCAAGCAAAAGATCCAATGAACTAAGCTGTGGCCACTGTGACAAGTGAGTATATGGCATATAACCAACCTCTCCACTGTATTGACACTGCTGCTTCCTGGGGATTAGGCTAAGAAGCAGCTGGCAAAACTTCTGAGGAATTTAGGCTGCAATCCTATACGCAAGGGTTGCCCAACCTGGTGCCATCCCACTACAACTCCTAGCAGCCCCCTGTCACCATGGCCAGCAGTCATGGGCTAAAACAAGTCTCATCAGCCCTGACCACTGGCCATGGTGACAGGGGGCTGCTAGGAGTTGTAGTCTAAAACATCGGGAGGGCACCAGGTTGGGGAAGACTGCTGTACACATATGGCTGTGTGTATAGGGGCTTACTTCTTAACAAACATGTATAGCTTTGCGCTATCAAGTACCAGGAACTTTAGACAGATGCAGCCTCCTGAATCTTTGCAAAATATTTAAATACCATAGATTTCACTGACAGTAGTATGAACTTGCACAAACAGTTTCTTTAACGAAAAACTAGGAATCATTTGCACACACAATAGTTGCAGGAACTTTGTGATAACGGTACTATGAGTAAGAGTGATCTGGATCTCATAAGGAATCTTCGAACAGCAGCTCATATGGAAGTGGCATTTAGGTAGAAACTCAAGGACCATTCCCACTCCTTACAAAATAGAAGTGGCTGCTAAGAGTCTAGAAGTATCAGCATCTACCAAGTAAATAAATTAGACTTCAGAATGGAAAAACAAGACAGCAAATAATTTTCAGACTAAATAGATTGCATTTATTTTTATTAACATTCAGGACAGCAAAATATTGGTTGTATTAATTCACTTTCTTGATTATATCAGTATATTCCTTCAAGAAACAACTGTTGCTTTGTGAAGTCATATTTCCAAGTCATATAATTTGTGCTTTAAAATACACACACAAGAATGGAATGTAACTTACCCCATCTGTGGTTAGGCTTTCAAACCCAGATATCATCCACCATATGGAAGATGTGAAAAAGAATAATATTTCTAGAATGCATTTTTCTTATTTGTTCATATGATAGGCAGGCTTACAAACAAGCAAAACAGCACTTTTAAATAGATGCCTGCTGTTCATGTCATGCATTGAAGGACACGTAAAATAACCGGAATGTTATGTATGTTCGTAGCAGGAGACATTTATATCTTAACAATATAGTTGAAGCAGTTGAAAATGATTGTTTGTTTGATTGAATAGGGGTTAAAGAGTGCAGCTCTATATTTTTACTTCACAGAACAGCAAACTTATTTCAATAGCTACAGCATGCAAGACAAAAGATAAGGCAACGAAAGGTGACAAAACTGGAAACATCAACACTGAACAGATGCAGTGCATTCAAAACAAAACAAAAAGTAGCATACAAAAGCCAAAGTTATTTCAGATTACAAAGTGTAAAACTGATTTTAGCAACTTCCAAGGGTTGTTGGCTTTGAATGTTTTGTTGTGGTTGTTGCACATGCCATCATCATGAAATAGATCATCCACTCACCAAGGCAGAGATATGTGAAGCATCACCTGTGACCTCAGGGGTTCTTGTGCTGTTTGGGAGTCTGTGAGGATTACGAGCTATCGCTTGGCACCAGCCCAACATTTTCTCCTTCCACTTATCCCTTTTCAATTTCTGAAATTCTGAAAATAATTTACATTCCCTGAAACAATGGAATTTTTAGTTTCTTGCATGTATGTCTCTGGGCATGCGATTATATACATTTGATCTGTGTACAAATCACCAAACTATATTCATGGGGGAAGAGGCAGAATACATGCACATCAATCCTAAACACATTTCTACGCAGAAACAAGTCACTTCCAGCATATTTTTAAAGTTTAAAATACATGAGACTGTATTCTAAGTAAGCATGCACATGAACTAATATTTAAATACTAGCTCTTCCCAAATTCAAAACGTCGTGTTGAATTGTGCCATCAATGATCATAATCTACACAAGAACATTACAACTATTTCTTTTTTAAAAACAACAACAACTCTTCAGTTCTAAAATGATCATGTTTTCCAGAATTATTAACCCCATTATATTCAACATTACATTACTGACAGTCGGAGCAATCCTATGTCCACTAGGGTTTTTTGGTTTTCTGGCTCCAAGTTCAGAGACAGCGCTCCAAGCTCAGAGCCAGGAAACCGTGCTCCCCTCCTCTCCTACTCGTAGTGAACTGCAGTGGCTGCCTCTCCGTGTTCATAAAACTGAGCATGAAGAAGGTGAAAATGGGGCATTCCCGGGGGTGTGGAGGGAAAGAGACTGCAGAAGCTGAATTAGACAACTCCCTATGTGATGCAAGGCCTCTGCTCCTCCTGCTCCGCAGCCCCCAGCTAGACAGCTGCCCTAAACAACTTGGGACCAGGATACCTGAGAGAGCGCCTTCACCCCTACCAACCTGCCTGGACACTGAGGTCATCTGAGGGCATGCTCCTGGTGGTTCCACATAGACCCATCCTCCGATTGGAGTCCACCAGGGGAGGAGCCTTCAGCGTGGTAGCCCCCCTTCCTATGGAATTCCCTGCCTCTGAAGGTCAGGCAGGTGCCAACTTGTATTCCTTTCGGCGCTTCCTGAAAACGTCATTATTCCAGGAAGCCTTTCCTTAATGACCAGCTACGGTTTACTGTACCTTTTGTTTCTTTTAAAATCTATTTTAAAGTGTTTTATTCTGTTTTTATTTTATTATATCTTGTACACCACTCTGAAATTTTTAACGGGGAGCAGTATATAAATATTGTAAATAAATATATAAAATAAATAAATTGGATGTCTAGCCAAATAAGTAGGATGCATGGAGGAGAAGATCACCTCCATCCTCTGTTTGCCCTGCATTGGATGTAAGTTCCTGAGTTCGGGGGCTTACAAGCACCCAGGGCACCAACATAGGATTGATCTTAGTGAAATTCTATACATACCCATTCAGAAGTAAGACCTAATGAGTTCAATGGGGCTTATTACCAGCTAAGTGGATCTAAGACTGAAGCCTAAATCTAAAAAATGTAAATAAAAAAATGCCTTCAGACTCAAGATGTATAGAACATGTTTCACACTGTAATATTTTATTCTGAAGTAGAGATAGTATGAACTCAGGAGTACATTCTTATGCTACTATTTTAAAAATCAGAAGCAACAAGACATTGACTATAATCCCAAACAACCCTAACTGAAAGTATGCTCTTTTGAGAGAATTTAGGTCTTACTTCCTGGTTAGAACTATGACCAATAAATTGGGAGGGGGTGGGGTGGGAATAAAGATAATGGTTTCTTTAGTTGTGTTAGCTTCATATTGCATAAGCTGAGAAAAAGTTACAATTTACCTTGCACTCAGATGGTATGTTAAATATGAGCAAATAGTTTAAAGTCTGGAAATTAATTGACTTTTTACTTGGAAAAGTAATAGCGCGCACAGAAAGTGTTACAATAAGTAAGAACAGCTGCAGCCATCTAATATTAGTTCACTTTTTTCTTTTTCTGAAATTTCCTAATCTATGAGATCCTCTGCATATAATGATCAGAGAAGCTTAAACATATAATTTGCGGCATCAACAGTTTGTCTCACCAGCTTTTGTTCTGATCTACAGTAACACAATGGGTGTCGACACTTATACACCCAAGCTACAGTTCATTGTTATTTCCATATGTATTCCTACTATTTTGAATTACTGTGCATTTCATTAGCTTTAAATAAGTATCCATGAAAGAGGTTGCTTCATTTACTGTTATGGAAACGTGGGATATTGCCCCATTGTTCTATAATACATGATTAATTTAGCTTTCCAAGGTTAATACCACCAAAATGTACAGAAGGTGTGAAACACAGGTGTGTAACCATAAATAATGATGAATAAGAACCGCCCAGGGAGCTTCGGCTATTGGGCGGTATAAAAATGCAATAAATAAATAAATAAAATAATGAAGATGATTATAAACACAAAGGAGTACAGCGATAGAAAAGTTGCTATTGAGAGGAGCCTTGCAAACATTCCAGGCCTAGAGATACATTGGGCCAATTCTCATGACATGTCTTGGCAGCAGCTATGTTAGAATGTCATGAGCAGCACCTTGAAAGTGCAATTGTGTTCAGAAAATTACGGCATAGTGTTAACGTATGACAGTGGTTTTATTTTCATGTATGGTCAAGTGCTGTGGCTAGGGCCAGACCTCCGGGTAGAGGTCCGGGACCCCACAACACTGAAGGCTCAAACACAGTCTTCCCCCACCCAATGGCTCTCCATTCCTCCACTCCCTCACGACATTCCCCTTGCGTACCCCTGCCCTACTCCACCCTCAGCCAGCAGCACCTTTTCTTTCTCCCTGTACCTTTAACTTTTGGAACAGTGCAGTTGCCCTACAGAGGAAGCCACTCACGCCTGGCATGTTGATTTCTCCATATAGCATCTAGATGGCCACGTGGGTCCAGAAGCATGCTGATGAAGTCAACATGCCATGCAGGACTGCAACTTTGCTCTGCAGCGTGCCCAAATTTTTTTTAAAGTCTGTGGGGGAAAATGGGAGAAAGAAAGATCAAGTACTGAGGTTCATTATCTGACCCCGTCCAGGGATGACTGGGGACAAATTGCAGCAGAGAACAGAGTTATATCTTTTTCCAAACTGGAAAAGAACCTTTAACCTCTACAAGTTACATAGAAGAAAGAGAGAGAGAGCACTAAAATAATGTCAAAGAGCAAGGTATGGAAAATAAAGTGGTAAAAGCTAAGCACTAAAACAAACAAATCCACCTATATTTGGAAACCAGTGAAACTTGAAACAATTATAAGTGTCTAAAACCTTCCATATCTCATGCATTTCAGATCTTGGCCGCAACAGTTTTTGACTACTTTCACAGAATTTTATCCCTAATAATTATTTTTTTCTTCCACTGAAATTTCAATGCCAAGGTTTTATGAAATTTGAGGTGTAGAAACATGCAAATATAAATTCAGTATTTCAAATTTGGCTCCTTTCTAGTACAAATTGTCTCCCTCTCCTCAATCTGAATGAGCAGATGGAGAAAAACGGAATAGGAAACAAATAATTTTCCCCACCAAACTCAATATTTTTTTAAAAAAAATCCAATAAATTTTAAAAGAAAAGAAAACTAGGCTTCACCTGCAAAATTCCATCCTTTCGGAGGATCAAAGTGATTAAACAATGGCTGCATTTGGATGAAATGATAAACATTTGGACCTGCAGCAGGGAGAGACCAAGAAGAGGAGCCGCCCAACAAAAGATGAAAACAGAGACACTGTTTTCAGGATATGACAGCCCACCCAAGTGAGGCTGCACTGAGTGCGACCATTTTGAAAATGCAACCCCCCACTCGGGGTTATGTCTCATTCAAACACAGCAAGTGTGGGTTATGTGAGGGCTAATCAACCCTTGCATAAACCATGGCTTGTTTATATGTGGGAGTCGTGGGGTGGAAGTAATACATAAGACTACGTAACCCACCTACCCCACCTCCCATAGGACCATTAGGTCCAGAGTCTGAAAAGACTACTGTATATGGTACTTGTTTTAGAACAGGAAGCCAGAGCAACCCATTTAGAACTAGAAACTGAATCAGTACAAAGGCAAAGCAGCTTTGGAAAACAAATGACTGGTTAGAAGTCACTAGGAAATCAGTTTGGCAATGGACCTCGCCTTCTACATCTAATGAAGAAAAATCCACCAACTTTTGAGAGAGTCTGTTCCACTGTTGACAGCTTGTACTATCTGGAACTTCTTCCTAATCTTTAGTCTAGCTCCTTTTTTGTATAATTTGAAGCCATTGATTCAGGTCCTATCCTCTGGAGCAATAGAAAAAAATTCTCCATCATTTATATGATAGTTCTTCAAATATATGAAGATGGTTATCATATCAACGCTTAATTATCATTTCTCCAAGTCTTTCAACCTTTCCTCACAGGACTTGGTCCCCTAACCCCTCACCTTCTTTGCTATCCTCCCGTGGACACATTCTATTTCAATATTCTTCTTAAACTGTGCTGCCCACAACTGGGTACAGTATTCAGGTGAGGTTTTACCAAAGCAGAATAGAGTGGCACCATTATTTCTTGCATTCTGGACACTATACATTTGTTTCTGCAGCCTAGGACTGCATTAGCCTTTTTAGTAGTTGCATTTCACTAGCAACTTGTGTATAGCTTGTATTCTACTAAAACCCTGAGATCAGCTCTCTGGGCAGTTGTTGTTGAAATGTGGATTATTGTGTTGTCCAAAGAACTATAAAGAACCTACAGTTCACAACCCAACAACAAACCATGGCTTCTCTTCAAGGGTTGTTTGTGGTTAACAAATGATGGTTTGCTACTGTGGCAGGGTTAACACAGTGCATGTTCAACCCTTGAATATAGGGGCTCATCTACACTAAGCAGATATTGCACTATAAAAGCCGTATGAAAGTGGTATATAAAAGGCAGGAGGCACACTACTGCTTTATAGCAGTATTGAAGTGCACTGCAGGATCTACACTACTGTTTTATAGTGGTGCTGAAGTATACTGACAACTGTTGGGGCCCATGACACATCTACACCAAGCAGGATATAACACTATGGAAGCAGTATATGGTATGTGTCAATGGGCCCCAACAGTTGTCAGTGCACTTCAATACCACTATAAAGCAGTAGTGTGGCTCCTGCCTTTTATATACCACTTTCATACGGCTTTTATAGTGCAATATCTGCTCAGTGTAGATGAGCCCTGGGTTATCATAGTGTGTGAAGCCAGTCTGTGCTTTATCTCTCCTAAAATTCTCCTTACAAGCTTTGACTAATTTACATTTGTCCTCCATGGTTTTGCCCCTCCTTCCATTTTCTACACATGTCCCTGTTAAATTATCTCCTCAAGGAAGCTGCAGGATTTTTCCCATTGACAGAGGTCTTTGGGTTCTCATTTGTGCTCTGTAGAGTCTCAAGCCATTTTTGTTCCAGTGGGGCAGAATCACTATCTATGGCAAGGCTCTGGAATTGGCTGCACAACTCCCAATTGGTTGAATAAACTCTTATAAAATTCAACATGCATGTGAAGATATAACTACCCCCAAAAATACAGTTCTGATCTTGTCTGTCATCAATTCCTGCTGTATTTATTTTAAGAGGAAATAACCACTTTGATCCCTATTATGCAGCATATAAATTATTCAACAACTTTTAAGTTCAGACAATTACCAAATGAATGATCTAAAATCATACTGCAGCCTTTATTTTAGACAGCTTGACAGAAATCCTAATTCTCTGACTTATTAGAGTTCAAAATAATTGGATTTCATTAGCAAATGCTAAATATTTGTTACTGAAATGTGTCATTAGTGAATTTAAAACAACAGCAGCAAAGGACACTAATTTCAGGGAAACTTTTCAAAGAAAAGGGAAAAGGCTTTGGAGAATTAAATGAATATCATTCTTTTGTTTACGATGGAGAAGCTAAATTCAAAATAAAAAAACACTAGCCATTTTGGCTGAAACGACAAGCTATGGAGAAAACATCTAAACAGCAAATAAAAACTGGCTTCAATAAAAACATCACAGTTTACCAAATAAGATCATGGAAAAATAAAGACGTTCTTTGCCTGGTGCCCAAGTGATGGCAAAGTAAGTACCAGGTGAACCTCCACAAAGAGCGCATTCTATAGGCAGTGTACTTCTACCACTCTCTTCTCACTATCTGATGACACCTGGCTTGGGCCAGATAGGAAATGTAGGCCCCATTTCAAACTGCTCATTAAGTATTTTTTAATCAGTTCTAAATACATATGAACTAGAACAATTTATTAAAAAAAGGTAATGGCAAGCACTTTTGTTCAAGATGTATATAAGACATCACTTCGCATTCAGAAATGCTTTACGTGCTTTTCTTTGGGCAAATTCATCATCAACAACAGAAAAATCAAGCAACTTTGCCCAGGGGGACTCGTAGTAGGTCCCCTCAAAATCATAGGCTCCACTGCCCCCCCCCCCGCCCAGCCCTGGTCTACACCATACAGTGTAGAGGGAGGGACATGGGACGATCCCGGACTTACCTGCTTCCGGGATCATCCCAGGGTGTCTGCATGCGGGAAAAGTCGGGATTAAAGGGTAGGGCGATATCCTGGGGGGGAGGGAGGGATCATTCCTCTCTGCTCCGAGGATCCCGTGTGTCATGTGGATGCACAGGGATGATCCCCAGGATATTGCCCCGTCTGGACATGTCCATGGACAATCTATGTGGAGACAGGCATACATTCAAGTATCCTGGTTCCATGCTTTTAAAGACCAATACCCGTTATGGATTTGGTCTTTGTTGATGCTTTTCAAATTTCGTTCCAGTGTTTAGGAAGGCTTTGGCAGCTGGTTAACTCTCTATATCTGATTAATACACTTCAAACAACGTATACCCCAAAGATTTTCTTGGTGGGTTCAAGCTCTGGTTTTGTGCTAACAAGAATTAGCAAGAGGAAAAATCTCTTGATTGATTTTTCATTTTTATTAAAATATACTCTCAAAGTATAACATCAAAATATAACATATTGCATTAAATTAAATTATTATTATATAGGAGAACATTGCTAAAGACGTTTAGATCTTAATATCTTAACAGGAAATAGTAGTTCCTAAAGATTTCTTGTTCTTAGACTTTTAATCCTTCTAGCCTAAAAGGAGATATCTCGTCTAAGTACAGCATTTCCTTTTCAGCTTTAAATACGCTGTTCAGTTGACAGGCTTAGTGAGCTTCTAATAAGAAGCTCCCTCATTCCAAAATCAGTACATACTTATACCTTTTTGTGTAGAAATGACCTCACTGTTAGCATTGTCTACTGTCTCATAACTTAGGGCTTATCACATTTTACTAAAAATTCTTTACAATTCAAAACATACAAAAAAGGCTTAAATACACACATTCCAGGCTATGTAAGATGAATCATACCTTTGAGAAGATAACTAATTTTCTAATTAAACCTAAGTGTATACTTTTTTTTAGACAACTGTATATCAGGTTTTTTATTATGTCTTTTGCCCATTATCTGATAAGCAAAAACTTTAGATATACTTTTGACCTGGAATAATAGTTTCACACCTGTACATTACTCAAAATAACTCTTTGGTCCAAATGATAGGATTTTAAGTTTTGACTGACATCTCCAAATTCTTAATTATTTATCATTAAATATTGGCATCTGCATTTCATAACAAGGAATCTTACATTGTTTTGAGGGAGGTGAGTTAGCAATTTCTCATAGCCTTCCCAAGAATTCCAAAGAAGCAACATGGCTATTTTCTAAAAATATGGGACACACCAGCACTTTGAAAATAACTGGTTTATACTATAATAAACTATGGAGATGGTGCACATCCCACCTTATTAAAATAGCCAGCAGTTCTATTTGCATCAGTTGAAGCCACCTTGAGGCCCAGTGTTGGGGGAAAGGTGGGATACAAATAAATAAAATAATAAATCATTTTCTGATTTTTAAGATCTTTTTTTACAGTACTCTCTCTTCCTGGTTTTGTAGTGTATATTATTTAAAATGAATGGGTTCAGCTTCCAACGTCTATGTCAATAAATGAAAAGGTTGGAATAGTGCAATAAGAACATAAGAAGTGCCCTGATGCTGGATCAGACGAAGGGGCCATCTAGTCCACCACTCTGTTCACACAGTGGCCAAGCGATGAACAAGCAGGACATGGTGCAACAGCACCCTCCCACCCATGTTCCCCAGCAACTGGTGCACACAGGCTTACTGCCTTGAATACTGGAGATAGCACACAACCATCAGGGCTAGTAGCCATTGATAGCCTTCGCCTCCAGGAATTTATCCAACCCCCTTTTAAAGCCATCCAAATTGGTGGCCCTCACTACATCCTGTGGTAGTGAGTTCCATAATTTAACTATGCGCTGTGTGAAGAAGTACATCCTTTTATTTGTCCTGGATTTCCCCACCCATCAGCTTCATGGGATGACCCCAGGTTCTAGTGTTTTGAGAGAGGGAGAAAAATGTCTCCCTATCCACCTTCTCCATACCATGCATAATTTTGTACACCTCTTGCTTCTCTTAACCCTCTGCACTTCTCAATTTATCCATAGTTCTTTGGAAAACAGTGGACAAAACCATTACAATCACACTGGCTACATGACACTGGCTACATATTTGTATGTCAAGATAAACCACACTGAAAACAAGCGATGGTGGGTTGGTTAATTGATCATTAAGCTATACTGCTGCTGACGGATGATCAAGTGCTCTCCAACTTGCCATTGTTTGTTTTCCCCTTCACCCTCCCACCTGCTAACCCAGCATGTATCCCAAGGGCCTTTGTGGCACAACTCATTTATATTCCTGCTGTGTTGAGATTCTCTCCCTCCTCACCACCCTTTATTGCTTTGCGAAGCACCTGCATTCATTCACACACACACACACACACGTGTGAGAGTGTATGTGTGGTACAACAGAAGAAATCTGTGGCATTAATCTTCAGAGAAGGGGGCTTATCTTGTTTTTTTAGGATGAGATGGATGAGGATTTCATTTTTTTTCTTTAATTTTAATTAATTAATTAATTAATTAAAAAACCTTGGTTGCTCCTTGCACAGGAGAATTGTACATGTCTCAATTTTTTCCTTTTTTTAACCGCCCCCATGGTGAGAGAGGGAGATTTTGGCATGAAGGCAGGAGGGAGAAAAGCTGAAATCCCCCCTCCTGAATCCCCATGGTCCCAAATTGGGGCTGCATACTATCCCAGAGGCAAGTCAATCTCACATACACACATAGCTGTGCTAGGAAGAGGAATATTGCTATATAACTATAGTTGCTAAATCACGTTCAGGCTATAAAGGAAGAATACCCAACTTTTTCAAGGTTGCTCAGTGAAGATAAGAGAAACTTGGCTCGCAAGGGGGAAAAGACAGTTGCTGTCAAATGAAGCGCTGAGCTGGAGCACGGGGGCAGAGGGCACTGAGGAGGGAGGGGGAGGCACTAGCGCACACTGTTGCTAGGCAGAGTTCA
This sequence comes from Elgaria multicarinata webbii, assembly GCF_023053635.1. Lineage (NCBI taxonomy): Eukaryota > Metazoa > Chordata > Lepidosauria > Squamata > Anguidae > Elgaria > Elgaria multicarinata. The sequence continues at coordinate 74,809,345 of NC_086180.1, read as the reverse complement.
GCAATCGAGATTGGGAGCAGCGCAGGTTTTTCGCCCCTTTTGCCAGGCATCTCTGTAGCCATTTCAAACAAGCCATGCCCAAGCCATTGTGCTGGGTTTGCACATCACAACAAGCCACTCTTTCAAGCAAGCCAGGCTTAAACCATCATGCCATGTTTGGACAAGCCACTCTGAAATGAGGCTGAGAAAACTTGTAAGGGGAGTGAAAGGCACAGAATTAATTTAGGGCTGACTGAGGTGTTAACAACAAAAAGAACGAAGAGGAGGAGGAAGTGGTAAGTCCACTGCAAACAGAAGATAAGAGTAATAAAAGCAGGCAACAGGAGGAAAGATGTAAGTACTCAACTCCTAATTTGCCCTGTCTTCTTTCACAAGGGAAATTGTGTTCAACCAGGCAAAAATAAATTAAATTATGTAGGGAAGGAGTGGAAGCCCACTTGGTGAGGTGCAACTCATAGGTAAAGAGGTAGCATGAGAACTCCTACCCACTCTAAATAAATTTAAGCCTTCACGGCCTGATGAGTTGCATCCTAGGGTATTAAAGGAACTTCCAGACGTAATCTCAGAGCCTCTTATTTTTTAAAATTGTTGGAGAACTGGTGAAGGACCACAAGAGTGGAGGTGGGCAAATGTCATGCAAACCAGGACTGTGAGATGGTGGCCTGGTTTGCCCAATCGCCAGCACCCTCCATGACTTAAATAAGTGCCATCCGCCACTGTGGGTATTTAACCTGTGGTGGGCAGTTGCCACAGCTTACGTGACCTGCAAACCCGGGCAAGCCGGTTTGCTGCCGTGAGTAACGCAAAATCGATGGGCTGCAGTAGGCTCTAGTGATCATGCGTACCAGGTCAGTGTGGGGAGGGGAGGGGGCAGGGGGGCGGTCATCCATAAGGGCTCAGCTTGTTCATTCCTAATAAGTTTTTTCTATGCTTTTCCTCAACATGATCTTAAATAACAACTAAAGTTTCAAGATTTTAATTATATTCAAATAGTCCATACTGAGTTTTTTCCTCTCTAATTAAAATATCAATTTAAAATAACAATGTGAAAACCTCAATTATTATAATCTCATTAAGCTCTTTTTCTCTTCTAATTTATTAAGGGGCATACTTTCTCTTCTAATAATCCCCTTTTCTTGCAGATGTTGTTAAAATGTATTCTCAACTACAGTATTTTGAGAACAGACATAACATTATTTATAAGAACATATAAAATCGTTTTATGTAAGGAAACATATAGCTTACTTACATAATGGCTCCCAGTTATTTAGTCTGTCACAGGTAATTACTGCCCTACTAGCCTCCCAGAGTAATCCACCCATAAGAGCTTAAATAACTAAAATCCATTTATCCTGAAAAAATTAGAATCCACCATCTGTCATGATATTATGTGAGCATTGATGGGATTTTGAGTGTGAACTTTAGACTTTATGTGGCATGGCATACACATAATGACCAAACTCAAAATGAACAAAAACAACAAAAAGGTCATCTCTAATCATTTAAGTCCCATTGATTTCAATGGGGCTACTCTAAGAATCTCCAGCAAAGGAGATCGTTACCATGTCGTGGTGCTGGAGCTTGAGCACCTCAAGGATGCCATGAGCCAAGACGGGAAGGTCATGGTAGAGAGGTCAGACTAAATACGATCCCTGGGGAAGGTAATGGCAACCCACCCCAGTATTCTTGCCGTGAAAACTAAATGGATCAGTACAACCAGAGATATGTCGGTATACCATCGGAAGATAGGACCCCCAGGTCGGAAGATGGTCAAAATGCTACTGGGGAGGAACAGAGGATAAGTTCAACTAGCCCCAGATGTGATGACGCAGCTAGCTCAAAGCCGAAAGGATGGCTAGCGGCCGACGGTGCTGGTGGTGAACGACAAATCCGATGTTCTAAAGATCAACACACCATAGGAACCTGGAATGTAAGACCTATGAGCCAGGGCAAATTGGATGTGGTTATTGGTGAGATGTCAAGATTAAATATAGATATATTGGGTGTCAGTGAACTGAAATGGACTGGAATGGGCCACTTCACATCACCACCAGATCTACTACTGTGGACAAGAGGATCACAGAAGAAATGGAGTAGCCTTCATAATTAATAATAAAGTGGCTAAAGCAGTGCTTGGACACAATCCAAAAAATGATAGAATGAACTCAATTCGAATTCAGGGTAAGCCATTTAACATCACAGTGCTCCAAATATATGCCCCAACCACAGATGCTGAAGAAGCAGAAGTAGATCAGTTCTATGAGGATCTGCAGTACCTACTGGATAATACACCAAAAAGAGATGTTATTTTCGTTACAGGAGACTGGAATGCCAAGGTGGGTAGTCAAATGACATCTGGAATTACAGGTAAGCATGGTCTAGGAGAACAAAATGAAGTGGGACATAGGCTGATAGAATTTTGCCAGGACAACTCACTGTGCATAACAAACACTCTCTTCCAACAACTGAAAAGACAGCTTTATACATGGACTTCACCAGATGGCTGACACCGAAATCAGATTGACTACATCCTTTGCAACCAAAGGTGGCGGACATCTATACAGACGGTAAAAACAAGACCTGGAGCTGACTGTCGTTCAGATCACGAACTTCTTATTGCACAATTTATAATCAAACTAAAGAGAATAGGGAAGACCCACAGATCAGTTAGATATGAGCTCACTAATATTCCTAATGAATATGCAGTGGAAGTGAAGAATAGATTTAAGGGACTAGAATTAGTAGATAGGGTCCCGGAAGAACTATGGACAGAAGTTCGCAACATTGTCCAAGAGGTGGCAACAAAAAACGTCCCAAAGAAAAAGAAAACCAAGAAGGCAAGATGGCTGTCTGCTGAGACACTGGAAGTAGCCCAAGAAAGAAGGAAAGCAAAAGACAACAGTGATAGGGGGAGATATGCCCAATTAAATGCAAAATTCCAGAGGTTAGCCAGAAGAGATAAGGAATTATTTTTAAACAAGCAATGCGCGGAAGTGGAAGAAGACAATAGAATAGGAAGGACAAGAGACCTCTTCCAGAAAATTAGAAGCATCGGAGGTAAATTCCAGGCAAAAATGGGTATGATCAAAAACAAAGATGGCAAGGACCTAACAGAAACAGAAGAGATCAAGAAAAGGTGGCAAGAATATACGGAAGATCTGTATAGGAAGGATAATAATATCGGGGATAGCTCAGACGGTGTGGTCAGTGAGTTAGAGCCAGACATCCTGAAGAGTGAGGTCGAATGGGCCTTAAGAAGCATTGCTAATAACAAGGCAGCAGGAGACGACGGTATCCCAGCTGAACTGTTTAAAATATTGCAAGATGATGCTGTCAAGGTAATGCATGCCATATGCCAGCAAATTTGGAAAACACAAGAATGGCCATCAGACTGGAAAAAATCAACTTATATCCCCATACCAAAAAAGGGAAACACTAACGAATGTTCAAACTATCGGACAGTGGCACTTATTTCACACACCAGCAAGGTAATGCTCAAGATCCTGCAAGGTAGACTCCAGCAATTCATGGAACAAGAATTGCCAGATGTACAAGCTGGGTTAGAAAAGGCAGAGGAACTAGAGACCAAATTGCCAATATCCACTGGATAATGGAGAAAGCCAGGGAGTTCCAGAAAACATCTATTTCTGACTATTCGAAAGCCTTTGACTGTGTGGATCATAACAAACTGTGGCAAGTCCTTGGTGGTATGGGGATACCAAGTCATCTTGTCTGCCTCCTGAGGAATCTGTATAATGAACAAGTAGCAACGGTAAGAACAGACCACGGAACAACGGACTGGTTTAAGATTAGGAAAGGAGTACGGCAGGGTTGTATACTCTCACCTTACCTATTCAATTTGTATGCTGAACACATCATGCGATGGGCTGGGCTTGACAAATCCAAGGCTGGAGTTAAGATCGCAGGAAGAAACATTAACTATCTCAGATATGCAGATGACACCACTTTGATGGCTGAAAGCGAGGAGGAGCTGAGGAGCCTTATGACAAAGGTGAAAGAAGAAAGTGCAAAAGCTGGGTTGCAGTTAAACCTCAAAAAAACCAAGATTATGGCAACCAGCTTGATTGATAACTGGCAAATAGAGGGAGAAAACGTGGAGGCAGTGACAGACTTTGTATTTCTGGGCGCAAAGATTACTGCAGACGCTGACTGCAGCCAGGAAATCAGAAGACGTTTACTTCTCGGGAGGAGAGCAATGACAAATCTTGATAAAATAGTTAAGAGAAGAGACACCACACTGACAACAAAGGTCCGCATAGTTAAAGCAATGGTATTCCCCGTAGTAACCTATGGCTGTGAGAGCTGGACCATAAGGAAGGCTGAGCGAAGGAAGATAGATGCTTTTGAACTGTGGTGTTGGAGGAAAATTCTGAGAGTGCCTTGGACTGCAAGAAGATCCAACCAGTCCATACTCCAGGAAATAAAGCCAGACTGCTCCCTTGAGGGAATGGTATTAAAGGCAAAACTGAAGTACTTTGGCCACATAATGAGAAGACAGGATACCCTGGAGAAGAGGCTAGGGAAAGTGGAAGGCAAAAGGAAGAGAGGCCGACCAAGGGCAAGATGGATGGATGATATTCTGGAGGTGACAGACTTGACCTTGGGGGAGCTAGGGGTGGCGACAGCCAACAGAAAGCTCTGGCGTAGGCTGGTCCATGAAGTCACGAAGAGTCAGAAGCAACTGAACGAATAAACAACAAACTCTAAGAATAGCCAAGTCTGGATCCAGTTCATTGTCTTTAAATGTTACATTTTATAGTGTTCAGTTTAAGAATAGGAAAACAACTGTGGAAAGATGTTTTAAGACTACTCAGAAACAGGTAAAGGAAATAACCTCAAAGAAGCCTAATGGACTTGCAAATAGCTGTTTAACTATAGCCTTATTCAGGCATTTCTGAAGCGTGTTGCTTCAATATGTGAAAAGGGGGAACGGTTAGCCCTGCCTGTTCAGTCATCTCACTCATCAACCCCTATACGTGGAGGCCAATTTTATGAAGTCAAAAGCTTTGATTGTTATTTTGATGCTGTGTTGGTTTTATATGTTCTTTAATTAACTTTATGCATCTCATTTATACTGTATTGTTGTACTAATGTTGTTCCCCGCCTCGATGCAAAGTTAGAATCGGGTAAGAAATAAATAAATAAATATTATTGTTACACGTGGATGGTAATTTTGTGGAGGGGATAGCCTCTGTCTATGGGGGCTCTCCATGTGACCCGGGATACTGAATCAGAATTCCAGTGGTCAGTGCGTGCTCTCCATGCAATCTGGAATTCTGATTCAGTATCCCGGGTCACATGGAGAGCCCCCATAGGCAGAGGCTATCCCCTCCACAAAATTACCATCCACGTGTAATAATAATATTTATTTATTTATTTCTTACCCGATTCTAACTTTGGATCGAGGCGGGGAACATTAGTACAACAATACAGTATAAGTGAGATGCATAAAATTAATTAAAGAACATATAAAACCAACACAGCATCAAAATAACAATCAACACATCTTAAAAATTCTTGGTTTAACGTTCATCTGGGTAGGCCTGCCAGAAGAGATTAGCCTTTATGGCTGTCTTAAACTCGGAGAGAGTGTTAAGTCGATGAACCTCCTCTGGCAGGCCATTCCACGGTCTGGGGGCAACAGAAGAAAAGGTTCTCTGGGTAACAGTTATCAGCCTAGTTTTGGCTGACTGAAGTAAGTTCCCCCCAGAGGATCTGGATGTGCGGGGCGGACTGTTCAGGAGAAGGTGATCCCACAGATGGTGTAGAGGTAGGAGGGCTAGTGTGCTTCCCTTTTTTTCGTGTATACAACCTGTATTCTCTTCACTTCACTTGCATGCAGATACATATATTCAATTGTGATGAGAAACCATGTTCTATCTTTGGTAATGGGAAGGTTAGGACAGCCTATTGGACTACACCCAAGATTGTGCAAGCAGACTTAAACTCCTTCAATGGAACTTTCCCAATCCCTCGCCTCTATGGAGTTCTGGCTCGAATTTCGAGACGGAGAAGACCCACTTTGCACACTCCTAGTATCTTGTATAATAGTTCTAACTGAGTGTTCTTCTATCATGCAGTTCACTTTCCATGAGGGAGATAAAAAGCCTGCACCAGTGAGACTCACCATCACATCCCTGGCGGCCCCATTCTCCCCTCCCCCATGTTTGGGAGAATGTCTGAAGCAGGGGCTCTCCCTATGTTCTGGAAGAATGGTGGAAGTGGGGGTGTTCAGCAAGCCTAATCTTGCTCCCTCTCCCTCACACATTTATTATTATTATTATTATTATTATTATTATTATTATTATTATTAATTGCATTTTTATACCGCCCAATAGCAGAAGCTCCCAGGGGTTCATGTGAAGGAAGAACACCCAAAGAGGGCTATGTTGCTGGTAATTCTAATTGGGGAGGGGGGAACTGTGGAAGGTCAGATTCTTCCCAGAACATGTGTGTTTTCAAACCTTGGGGATGTGAAAAGTGCCTCAGCAAGTCATCAGTATGCAATCTACAAAGTTCTCTATTATAAGCAAATTTGCATACTGGCAGAAGTTCTGAGACTTCAGCTTACAGTTATGTAAAACATCCAGACAGCCCAAACAACTTTAGCCTCATCACTTTCAATAGGACTTACTTTCAAGCAAGCGTGCACAGCTTCGCAACCTACATAATTTAGTTATGACCAGGGTATAAAACTGCTACAACATGGTATATAATGGGGAAAGCCCTGGTTTTTACTGGGACAGTCAGGTCCCAATGCCTGCAGTAGAGTTAAGAACCCAGATTTACATTATTATCTGAGACATTGCTTACGTGAAACAAAGCTGTTTAAATATTTCAGCCAGGTACTGAAGTGCTTTCACACTGCTTACTGATTGTTGGCCCTCCACTTAATGAGAAAATTTCTGAAACACAATTTCCATCATAAAACAATTTGCATTCATTTATAAAAACAGCCCTTGAATTACAAGCACCTGCCCTAGGAGACAGACTAATCCCAGGTGACCAGTGTTCAGTACTATGAAGAATACTTCTCATACCCCTTTGCTCATCCTATGGGCTGATTATCATGTCGTTTTGCTTGTAAGAATTAATTACCTGGTTTCTTCAGTCAAAAGTGAAATATAACCTACTGGCACTGGGATATTTTCTTCACATTACAGTTCTTAACCACTGAGATACAAAAAAGGAATCTTAATATCTTCAAAATAATTACCTGTCTGAAACAGGTCTATTTGATTAGAATAAGCAGTCATCAGCTCCAAAAAGAGCGTGTACCTCAAAATCTGTCAAGACATGCTGTACACAAGTGATTTATTTTAATAGATATGTGGGCTCACTTCACAAAGTCTAAGTACTTTCTTCAAATACTTAAGGGGGGAAGCCTCTTTGAGGCCAATTCCTCCCTCACAACAAAAGGCTCCCAGTCTTGTTTCACCACTAATTGGTTAGTTATACACTTTGAACTGCTTCCTCTAAATATACTGCCCGTACGCTACCTTATCCTGCACTCTGAGAAGAATTAAAGCTCAGGGCTTTGATTATGAACTACCTGTCTTGCTGTTGCCTTGGTTTGGTAACAGGGATGCATAAATCTGTTTCGATTTCTACAAGTTCCTAAAATTTTAAAGCACAAGCTTGTAACATCCTCACATTAGTTCGCAATTTTTTTTCATAAATAGGCCACAAGCAAATTCAGACACATTTTATATGTGTTTCTCCTAATATACACATTTCTGTATGAATTCAATTCTCCTAATGCAGGGGGGTGGTCTTCAGGCCCAGGGGACAAAGCAGACCTTCTGACAAGCCAATCAGGCCATCTGGGGTGCCCCAAATGGCCACGCCCCTTTCCCCAGCCCCCATGTCCTTTCCTGTGTTTGATGGTTTTACAGCTTCTCTGCAGTTTTTCCCCCATTCTAAAAGTCTGAAATGCTTCTCCTAATGCCTCTTGCTAGCAGCAAGAGCGTTATGCTATAACATGCAGGTCCTTTTTTTCTTTGGCCCCACACCCATTGCCATCAGCCTCATCCACCACTGGAATGAGTCCCCTGAGCGCTTCTCTGAAATTGAATTCGGCCCTCAGACTAAAAGAGGTTCCCCACCCTTGCCTTAATGCTTAGAAAAAATGCCTACCACTTCAGACTATAGCACTTCGGATTACAGGTGGAAGTTTACATAACTGAATGAGCATCCATATTAAAAATAAATAAATCCTGTATGTAGAAATCTAGCATGTGAAGGAACAAGTTAAACTAGAGCTTTTCTCTATGTCATGAAGATTTCCTATAGGCAGGGATAATTGATCGTCTTAATTGGTTCTACAATCCTAATCTGTCATTTGTGAGAAGTGAAGCGATGTCTGATGCAGGTGTTGGAAGTGATCCATTTTTCAATATATCCTGTCTTGGCCACCAAAGAAATTGTTTAGATTTTCAAAAGTATTAACATGGGATGAATGGAAAGGTCAGCATTTTGGACATGTTGGCTGTACCATTCAATCAACTATAAGCCATAATCAACTAGGAAATCCTTTAGAGTTCTTAGTCCTGCCTTAACAGTATGCAATTTATTTATTTATTTATTTATTTATTACATTTTTATACCGCCCAATAGCCGAAGCTCTCTGGGCGGTTCACAAAAATTAAAAATTTTCATTTAAGTAAGTAGCAATACTAGTTTAGCACTAACAGAGCTATATTTCTATCTGAATTAGTGTGATCCATTTTATTTAGAATAAGAGATGCCTGGGTATCTATGTTTAAGTGATTATTTCTAAAAGCCAGAATGGGCTTAAAAATGCCTTTCATATTTCAGTACCCCATCTATCCTAATTAGATGGATCTATTTTATTCACTCAGTAATAAAATCTGCCATCTAAGGAATTTAAAAACCATGTATGCTAGAGCAAGGCATTTAACTTGCACACCTTCGAGAATTCAGCTGTTAGAGTTTAGGATTTTGTAAAAGTAAGCTATAGATTTCACTATTTCAAGCACATCCTACAATTTATCTGAAAATCCGCCACATACAGTTAGAAACATCTGCTTTTATAATTAAGTAGTTCAATAGAGTTTAGCAAGAACCAACAGAGTTTAAGCAGGAAGAAGATAGTTATACTTTATAATTAACTTTTTGTCTGGGGTGCATCTAATGGACCATGAAATACTACTCTTGAAACAACTTCATTGACTTCCTCTTTGTTTCCAAGCCTATTTTATCAGTTTTGTTTTTCTTTTCTATTTTATTGAATTTATGTTTTTATTGTGAATCACCCCAACCACTCACTGAGTGGAGCGGTGGTGTAGTAATAAAGCCTCTTCCTCTCTCTTTTTTACTTTAACTTCAGACAATTTTCTGTTTAGGATTTAAACCTCAATATTCATTTAAGCCAGTGAATGTCTGAAGATCAGGCTATTTGAAAGACTGTCTTCTCTCCTACTATGTTCATCATTGGCTGCCTTGCTCTGTGTCCCTTTCCCTTCAGAGACATGGCTGACAACGGATGATTGGCTGACAGCTTTTTCTGTAGGGGCACCCAGCTTATGGGACTCTGGTTAATACATGCTCTCTCTTCTCTTCATTGTGGAGAAGAGAGAGAAAAAGCACCATGATGCAGATACAGAAAGAGAGACAAGCTCTGCTGCTAGTGAAAAGCAATCTTATGTTTGGCAAAGAAATGGGTAGAAGAAACAAGAAAGTGTGTGCTGGGGGGCGGACACCCCAAAAAAGAAAAATATTAGCTGGATATTGTAAACCTTATGGTCCAAATAAATGTACTGCCCTAGCATGGATTTTGGAGTCATTAATTTGTATCTCTACTTTTAAAGTGGAAAGCATGTGTGTGCGATGTATATCCGGAAATGTTTACCCACTTCCAGATGAGTTAGAAACTTGAGATTTGGCATACTGTTAGGTCTGGCTGTACAATGTACAATGCCGGGTATATGAGCTAGTCTCTTTATATTGCAATACCTGTAAAAGGTTATGCCAGAATAAATTTCTTAGTCTTTAAGATGCAGCAAGACTCTTCGTTGTTTTTGCTGTAAATGCATGTTTAAGTCTGGTAGAACAGCAGATTGCTTGAACATTGACCCTGATAGTGTATACTACACTGGTCAGTGATTTTGTGTTTATACAAGTAATATGCCCTCCGCTATATATTCTTCAGACAGTGAGGAGGGTGGAAATAACTTCATAAACAGCAGGCCCTTATCACAATATATGGAAAATAGTCCCTCTTTATTCTGTAGCTGTAGTGAAGAGACTTTAGAAGACTTTGCTCTGAAATGTATTCATGTAACCAGTTTAATCTTATCCCACTGTGGCACTGTCTCCTTTGAAGTTATTTAATCTAAATTACACAAACACAACTTTACATTTTGTTAGAAGTCCTTAATTCTTCAAGAAACATTCATTTGAGTTGATGATTTAATGAATTATATAACAAGTGAGAGGCCAATAGGACCCTCTTTAGCAAGGAAAGGGATGCAAACGCTTTATCAAATCAGTTGTAGAAAAACTGAAAGATAGAATATATGCTAAAACAGATGTTCCTTGTAGAGAAAATGTGTTTCTTATAAAGGCATTTTTAGAAATATAAATTATACAATAAACAATAGGCATTTTTCCCCAGCATCCAGGATAATATTATAGCTTTGGAGATTTTCTTAATTTTCACAACAAAAATTATGGCAATGTGAAGGAATGGGAGTCATTTATACTTAGCATAGCTCTAACTAATTAAAAAGGCCCAATCTATACATATTTTATCACATAGAAGACCCTGATGATGAAGAAGATGATGGTGACGATGAAAATTATGAGTGTAGGTCTTAAGCATCCTGGATGGAGAATCTGCCTCTCCAACCTATTTGAATTTTTATGTCTGGCCTAAGGTATGCTTGCAACAATTTTCTCCATTCCAAGAACATGGCTGTCCTCTACTGTACCAAATCTATCATCTCTTCCATTAGCTCAAGACAAGATATCACACTAGTGGTAGACTAGCACAGGTTTAGTGCCAAATGAAAAGTCACAGGGGTGGAATTCAGGGTGAGTCTGGTCTACCTAGCTATTATCTTTGGGCCTCCACATTTAACCTTTTATTAAAAATTATTTTAATTTAATGTAATTTAAAATAAAATTACATTTCAGTTTATTTTAAGCAAAATTTAGTGAGTATGTACACACATACATATGCAAGCTATTAAACAGACTCCAGCAGACTTCAAAACGCTTCACAACATTTATCATATGTTTGTTTAGTTTGTGTCTTGGCATGTCTTAATGCTGAGCTATTGCCCAGGAGCAACAAATTCTGCATTGAATGTATGAATTGGCAGTCAGGGTGGCCACTCAGGTTTCGCCCCCAAAGAAGAAACGCATCACCAAAAAAGAGGACAAAGGGGGACAATCAATTTGCTTCACATTTGTATAAGCAAATGTAAATACGTACACATTTAGAGACATTAACTATGATTTAAATAGAAATACAGTATATCTCGCCGTAGTGGAGAAGACAGTCACTAGACAATCTGTGCCTACTCAGTGCTAAGTGCTGATGGACAATGTCAAAACCTCCAGCCTCCCTTCTTAAGGTTCTTTGACTTTAAACCAGACTTGGACTGAACAGTCCATCAAATAGAGCACACATTAAAATTGAGGACTGCCCTCTGCAATGTAGGACACCTGGCAACTCTAAGTAATCAATTCACTTTTATGAAGAGTAGGCAAGCAATTGTTCAAAAGAGGACAGTGGAACATCTGTGGAGGCATACCTTCTTGAATTCCACTCCAGAAAAGTGTGTGCATGTTTTATATAAATCTGGACCCTAAGATTGCAATGATACACACACCTATTTGGAAGCACATTCGACTTAATTATGCTTAAACTTGGTGTGCAAAATCTCTCAAAATCCCTATATCTTAGGTTTTAGCTATTGAACTTATAACTTCCAGAACTACTGATGACTTTTTTTTTAATGAGAAGTCATGCTCACATCAAAATGGTTGAACAGAACAAAATAGCGTTGGAAAGCTTTCACAAGTTTTTTAAAAGTAATTTGAAAAAGAAGTGCTGTTCTCTCATTTCCACTTAGTGCTTCCCTTTATCGCTGATCAGCCAAGAAACTTGCATAATTTAAGAACAGCAAAATATACTTCGTTGTAAAGTTAAATAGTAGCTAGTGAAGAAAAGAACAAAATGCTTCAGAAATTATTAAAAAGAATATAAACTACAGATTAAAAATACTTTGTAAAAACCATTAGAAGCATCAAAAGGGGGAAATACAATAGCTTAATGCTTCAACTAAAACTGCATTTGGTCAGGTTCCAAAGAACTGTGAGCCTAAGCAGGCTTTAGCCATGCATTTCACAAACAGCAGCCCTCCCCTTCAACATGGCAAGCTGCTTTTGAAACTGGGAATCTCAGTTGCACCTACTTTGCTGATACGAAGTAGGTTTGCATCTGGTTAGAGCAGTGTTCTTTATTGCAAGGCCTGAGTGCCACTGGTCAGGACAGGAGAATGCAGGAGCAACCAGCCAATGGCTGGGGTGTGGGAGAAGCTAAAGAGACAAAGAGCAACGTGACTGGCTAGCTGCAGTAATATACAGCAGAGCTATTGGAGGTGGAGGAGAAATAAATGTACAGGTGTGTGTGAGAGAGAGAGAGCAATGTGGGCCTGCTTGAAAAATAGTGATCACTAGGGCCATGGCTAGATGAGGGGGTGGAGGGGTATGATCTCGCGATTTTATGATTGCGAGATCATCCCCCTCGTCTACACGTGGCGCGCGACGTCCCAGGAGGAAGAGGACGTTGCGCCCGCCGTTTTGGTGTTTTTTTTCAATTGGAAAAAGTGCATGAGCCCTTGTGCGCAAAAGGTTAGTTTTTTAAAGAAAATAAAACCCTCCTACTCACCCCACCCCCGATGAGCGCAGAGCTCCTGAGGAGCTCTGTGCCCTGTGCCCGGCTCCTCGCAATTACTTGCGAGGAGCCAGGACAAACCACAACGCCCAGCCACACGGGAACAAGCAGGGGGAAAGGGTATGGCGATATCCCGGGGCAAGGAAAGGATCATCCCTCCCTGCTCCCGGGATGCCCTGTGCATCATGTGGATGCACAGGGACGATCCCGGGGATATCTCCTGGTCTAGCCATGGCCTAGGTTAGAGCATGGATGGGCAAGTGCCTGGAAATTCAGGTGTGCCACTTTGAGATCCATAATGTAAGAAAGGCAGGATATAAACACATTAAATAAATGAAGTACTTACACTAATTACAAAAAGCAAATCAGCTAGCTGTAATTATAAAACAATGACATTAACTTTAAAAGATGCAGTTGTTTGGAGTGGGGCCATAGCTGAAAGGTAAGACGACAATCTTTGAATGCAAAAAATCTCAGGTTCAATCCACAGCACCTACAGGTTGGGCTAGGAAAGAATCCTGCCTGAAACCCCTGAAAGATGTTATTACATTTTTATTCTGTCCTTTCCCAAGCAGCTGAGGGCAGCAAGCTTGTGAGGTGTGTTAGGTAGAGAGATTGGGACATGCCAGTGTCTCTGAATGAGCTTTATAAGTGAATGAGGATCTGAACCTGGTTCACCCTAGTCCTAAGTCCAACACTCAGCCTAATAGGCAGTGGCCTTTGCTCATTGATAGACGCTTGAGTTCCTGATCAGCTGCAGCTATAGCAAATAGCCAGTGGGAGAAGTTTTGCTCTACTCTGCTGAGCTTTCCCATTACTGCTAAAGGGCTAGGGAGCAAGCCCCCCTTACAAATGACGCTGGGCATGTCTACGCCTAGGATCCAGAGGGGGAAGATCTCGCAATATGGTGATCACGAGATCCTCCCCCTCAATCTACACGTGCGCCAACGTCCCGGGAGGAAGGGGATGTCGTGCCCGCCATTTTGTTTGTTTGTTGTATTGGAAATGAGTGCAGGAACGCGCCTACAAAAAAGGTTTTTTTAAAAAAACAAAAAAAAACTCCCTCTCCCCCCCACCCCACTCCGCGGTTACTCGCGAGGAGCCGAGATGAAACCGGGATGGCATCCCACACCTCCCGTGGTTCTGGGATGATCTCAAGACTGCAGTAAAAACCGAGATTAAAGGGTAGGGCCATATCCTGAGGCAAGGGAGGGAACATCCCTCCCTGCCCCCGGGATCCTCTGTGCGTCATGTGGATGCACAGGGATGATCCCGGGGTGATCCCCAGGATATCCCCCATATAGCCATGTCCACTGTGATGAAATTAAAAAGGTACTAAAGAGGAAATAGCATTTACTTTAGATACATTTTTCCCCATGAGCTCAAATGGAATACCAACCTGCTGTGGATAGCAAATGTATAGTGAAAAAGAAGATGCATATTTTGAAAATGTCACAGGTTCTTGCTAAGAGATCACTAATTGTACTAGTGATGGATGAACTTCCCTTAGTTCAATTCAGAAAGGGGCTACTAAATGCTGGAATATGCAGTGAACACCAATATATCTGGGAGGAAGGCCCTTGTCTCACCATGAAAGCTAAAGAGATGATGAAAACATAGGCTAGGAGGATAAGCTAGCAAGCCTTTGCTCAATAGGCTATTTGGATTAGGAGCTTTACAGAGTTTGATTAGACAAGTTCTGGGCCCATGAAATGTTACTGGGCTTATTCACTGGTCTCTTAAAAATCCCCTTTGGGCTATTTGCTTAGCTCTGTGTGAACAGCAACTAGGGTACAAAACCTGGACTTAAAATAGACATCAAAAAAAAACACACCACTATATGTGGTTGTACTGAATCTCATTTTCTGTTCCAAGCTGTATAAGAACTTGGATGGAAATAAAGTTCAATTCATATTGCTTCTGAGCACTACAAGCTAGGCAAATTTGTATTCCAAGTCAGGCAATTACAAGTTTCGGTGGCATCACTACAATGAATGCATATTTATCAAAACAGGATAATTAGGCCAGCCTCATGCATGAGGCCAGTCCACCACATGAAAAGAATGAGGCTTTTTCAGCAGTCATAACATGTTACTGAGGTCGCAACTTATGACACAAAAAATTCATGCATTTTAATAGAAGATATTCATCGAAAAAGGGCAGAGGTTCTAAGTTCTTTGTTTTGATTAAAGTCATAGCAAATACACAGAATTAGGGAGCTCTGAAAAACTACGCTCACTCTAAGGCAAAAAAAGCTGTAAAGCATACTTTGGTATTTCAAAGATATTATGCAATTCACATTCTTTCCTGGAAGCAATTTTGTACAATACCGCAGTGGTTTAATGAAGAGACATTTCCAATAAAAATGTACTCTTGGTTTATAAATCCAGAATATACTGGGTAGTATTCCAGAAGGAGAGAGAAGGGCTTACAAGTACAACATAACTTTCTAGCCTTTATAATAGTTTTAAAAAATGGATGTAGAAAATGTGGCAAAAAAAATAAAGTTCAGAAGTCTATACCAGTACACATTATATTAAGGTAGAAAAAATATGGTGAAGGCTATGTATAATGTATTCAAGAACAGAATACAATGGTAACGCATGTTCAAATTATATTCCGTAGTTTGGCAAACAATGTGTACAATTTCATTAGACCATGTTGTCCTCCAGATGTTGTTACTTAAAACTCATATCATTTCTGACTACCGGCATGCTGGCTAGAACTGATGGGAATCGCAGCTCAACAATATCTGGAAGGTCACACATTTCCCCAACCATGTGTTAGGTCCAAACCATTTTAACTGAGTAGCATTTTTCATGCGAGCCTAAAATCAGCTGAGGAATCTGTGGGCTGATTTGCACAATTCAGTAAGCCAGAATTGCATGAAAAATCTGACAATGGGCATGTCTGGACGATGTGTTATCCCGGGGATCACCACAGGATCATCCCTGTGCGTCCACATGACACACAGGGGATCCTGGGGGCAGGGAGGGATGATCCCTCCATTTCCCTGGGATTACCGGGACGGCTTTTAACCCGATTTTCCCCACAGCCTCAGGATGGTCCCGAGACCGTGGAAGGTATGGGCAGCCGTCCTGGTTTTGTCCCAGCTCCTCGCAAGTAAACACAAGGAGCCGGGAACAAGGCACAGGGCATGGAGCTCTTCAAGCGCTCCATGCCCATTGGGGGAGGGGAGCAGGGTCGGGTTTTTTAAAAATGGCGGACGCGACATCCTCCTTCCTCTCTGAACATCGCACGCCACGTGTCGACTAAGCGGGAGGATCTCCCCCTTCCCTGGTGTAGACATGCCCTTAGAATGAATAAGTAAGCAGGCTAGTACATGCTGCTCAATCAGTCCTGCCTGGTTCCTCCTGCCAGTTAGAGTGGCTAAACAAACCAGGCAACCTCCATTCATGGTTTGTTTAGCATTATGTCCAATGAGGGATCCTTGGCTTGTTGCTCTCCTAACAAACCAGAATCATAAGCGAAGACCAATCTTAGGACATGCAAACCAGCTCGATAAAATGCACACAGCCGAACGGTTAGAATAAATAGTTTTATACTCATTATTCCTGCATTTCAAGTAAATCACCAAGCCAGCACTTCTGAAGGCTTTACATGAAATTCCAAAGAATCATCTATGATTAAATACATCTTTTTGGTAAATCTTTATGTATGTTCTTATATTTCTTTTGATGAAGCTTAAAATGCATTAGGAAATGCATTAAGTCAATACATTCCATTTCACACCTATTATTTGTGTGTGAGTGTGGGGAGGCATGGCAACAACAAAAAATGGTCAAAGAATCTACATTCTGAGACCTGTCCCAGGCAGTTTAAAAATAAAATAAAAGAATTAGAAGAACCTTCCCGGAGCACCCTGATCATAGAATTGAGGTAATAACATCTCATAGGGCCAGAGGGCACATGGGGTACTACACACAATAAATAAATTTTCCTAGGCTCATATATAAAAAAGCTCTAAACTTCCTGTTCCAAGACATCCTAATGAACCTAAATGACAGGTTATTCTGGCCAGTATCCAATGAAATGCCTATGCCCCTGTCATTTCTTTTGCACTTTGACGATTCCCTTCCTCATCAGTAAATTATTTGCCAAAACCCAAACACACACCAGCCCGGTTCGGAAGCTATCTGAATAACCAAATTCTCATATCCTATAGGCCTAAATAACAAAGATGCAATGCAACACCAGGCAACTACGTCAATCTCAATTTTCTTTATAAACACCACCTTTCCATACATAATAATTACATCAAAACTGACAAAATATAATAATACAAAAACAGCAAAACCAATCCACAATATCTTAACATGAAGAAAGCAATGAATGTTTCATAAGGCAATAATACGTATACTAAACAACAAAAATCCATTGAACAATCAAAACATAAATATAAAATATCAATCAAATTGATCACATAACGAATTAATGCACAACAGCTCTATCCTAAATTTATTACTCAAGAGCAGCCTTTGTAGCTGGAGCCAGGGGCAGCCGTTCAGGTCACATACAATCAAATGTACAACCAAAATATGCAGCATTTTGAAAATAGGAGAGGATGGTAAAGTATGGTGGGAAAAGTCATATTTACCTATCCTTTGAGACCTCATCTATTTATAGATAGAAAACTGCCCCTGATATTTCCATGAGAAATACTAGTAGCCTTTCAAAACACACTGTGACTTGAAAGCTGTCTGACACCCCATTGCTCTTTCAATCATATTACACATCCTTTCAAACAGACAAGTGTCCTGATAGTTATTCCTGCCTTGTCCCATTTGCCATTGGTAAATAATACAATGTAACTGATTTGCAACTGATACTAATCCCCGGCTTCCAGATTTAATTGGCAAGAATCTCAAAGCAAAATCCTTTTTATACAAAAGACATTTTCAAGTATATTCCCCAAGATATATTCACCTACCCTGGGGGATATACTGTCCATAACATTTCTTATCAAGACACAAATATGTCTAGTTTCTAGTCTGATAACTTTCCAAGTCTCACAGTTATATCAATCCAAGGCCAGAATTGATAAATTATGCTTTTGTTTAGTTTCTTTTTCTAATTCTGTTCAATCTATGTAGTGCTGCATGCTCAATAAATAACCTTGTGTCTAAGTGCTTAGGTCTGAAGACGAAGCTGGAAAGACATCACACAAAGACAAAGTAGTTCATTTAAGTGTTATCCTTCTAAGCACTCTTTCAAAAGGCACTTACTTTGGAAGAGAAATAATCTATAGGGATCTGTTTGCTATGGGAAATCTCAGGAGAAGATATTTAGTCAGAATTTGCAAGATAATATGCAAAAGAGGGTGGTCAAATCCACACAGATCTATGACACTGGAGAAGCTCCTGTTATTTGACCTATTATGAAGACTAGAAACAGATCCCACTTCTAGTTCAAAGAACAAAAGAACAGTGTTTTAGTAACCATTTTGCCACTCTAAAAACCCTCAGTGTCTGCTATTCCTCAAATGCGCATCAACAACGTATTTGCTAGTAAATTATAATAGCCAGTGAAGAGCTAAACAGCCCAGAGAAGTACAGGGTCTCCATAACTTGGGTGGGTGGGTGGTGTTGTTATCATGTGAGGAGAGCAAGGAAAAAGTGAAAGGATCCAACGTCTGGGTGCACTGCCAGGTGCATACTGCCTGTCTGATAGAGTTTTGACTGTGCAAATGTGTAAAAACTACTTGTAGATAAGGAACCTTGCATAACTAATTATGTAGCTGTATTTACTGTGGCAGCTAAAATGTTTATAGGAAAGGTCCTAAAAACTGCTGCTCTATATTGTGTACATGACATGATTAATAGATTTGGTTGGATTGTTCTACTTTTTTCATTCTCTTTCTTTTTGTGACTATTCTTCTTCTTTGGCAAAATTGTAAGAACCTATAGCTATATACAATAAAACTAACTGACTTGACTGACTATAGTGGGTACAAGTTTCTTACAATTTTGCCAAAGAAGAGTAATAGTCACAAACGGAAAGAGACTGTCCCATCAATGGAGGTATGCTGTGCCAAACTGTGAGATGTAATCAATAGATGTTTGGGCCATTTGTAATCCAATTCAGCCTATTTGTGAATTACTGCTGCCATGTCCCACCCACCCCACTTCACACTGCTAACACAATGACATGAATTCCATTCTTGTTACCTTTGGAAGCCACATCCCCTTGGGGCATTTTAGCAGGCAAAAAAAGGCAAAAGCAATACCAGGTGAGCCTAATTCTCAAAGGATGTGCAAATAGCCCTACTGTGAGATGATATTAAAATGCCTATTGTGTAAGTATACTAATGGGGATAAAGAGTTGCTTTACTTCCCAGGATAATTATACGTAATCTAATTTCCTGGAAATAGGTTACTGGAAACCAATTATAATAGCTACTCCTTTTTAAGAATAACTTGTCCCCAAACACCCAGCAAAATACATTTACACATTAGCTTGCTTGCTGGGAAAAAGAGTAATGTCTCCCCTCACGTTGCCTGCTGTGATGAACCTGCTAATATTAAAAATAACCTTCTGAAATTAGCACCAGATTTATGTGTTATGTAGTTCTCCAATTCTAATTAATTCCACAGAATTGTTCTTCATTTCAACATTTTACTTCCTCATAATCAAAGCAGGAATGAAATCTAATCTGCATCTTATCTCTGAAATCCTATTGCTACACTAGCAAATACTATGATGCTGAGTTAAGTAGATCATAAATGAATACGAACATGTGAAATGACGTTGTCAATTCATGTATGTTTGATTGAAAGCCCAAATTGACCAAGATTCAAATCTCAGGATTTTGAGAGGTTAAATAATGCTCAAGTTCTTTTAACATTCTCGACAGCACCAGTTTTTAAACTTTCTACCAGCAGAAAACTCTATCCATAGTGTGCATTTGCAGAAGATGATTCTCAGGGGTATTTTAGAGTGCACGCTCCGTACAAGCAGGGCAGTGGCTAGGAAACCTTGCTATCATCCCACATGAAGTGAGTGCACACCCTAAAACATAAATATTGACCTCTGCCTACATATTACAATGGGAACCATCAGTAGGGGATGGCTGGCTGTCTTTCAGGGAATCAGCCATTACTGATCATCTCTTTGAGGAAACCCTAATTAGTTTCTCTGGCCAAAGTCTGAAAACCAAGAAACACAAGGAAAAAAAGTTTCAATACCAAGTTGGATCCTGGAGGTTTTAAAATAAGAAAAATTCTCTATTTATTAATTTGACTGGCAAACTCCCACGAAGTGCAAGTGCTTTGCCAAAATTGATGGCTGAATGTTCAATTCACTTAAAAACAAACATTCAAGGGGCAGCAAATATAACCCACCCACCCACAATATTCTTTGCCTGTCTTCTTGTGTGTTCTCTCACAACCACCTCTCTGTCAATAGCATTAATTTCATCAGACAATGGATAAACCTCCTGATTCTAACCTCGGTACATACTTCAATGCCAGCTAGTACAGCCGTTGTGTAGAAGCGCAAAATAAAATCAATGACAAAGTTGTATGTTAAGGGGAGAATAGAAAATAGACATACAGTATTTATTTAGTTTAGAGTCTAAAAATGTCTTAAATCAGGGGTGGGCAACCACTGATAAGACTTATTCTCCATGAATTTTATCCAATCGCCTTTTAAAACAATCCAAATTGCTGACCATCACTTGTGACAGGAGAGGGATGGAGAACCAGGGATTCTCGAGCTCACTGAAATTCTCCAAACTTTACTTCAAAGCACAATTTGGCTCCCTCTCATTCTCGTTCACAACCTGTTTTTTCGGCTTGTTTGAATGGGAAAAGTGCGTATTTTTAAAATGTGCCCACTTCCTCCCCAATGATTAAATGCAAAAATGCAATTTTTTAAATTGTGAATTCTAAGGTGTCCATTTTAAGGTGTACATTTTTAAAGTCTGCATTTCTTAAAGTGTGCATTTTTAAAGTCCGCACTTTACCTCCAATAAAACATGAAAATGTGAATATTTTACAGTGCACCTTTCATTTAAAATGCACATTTTTAAAATGCCTTTTAAGTCGTGCATTTTTAAAGATGTGCACATTTTTTTTTTAAAAAAAAATGCATTTTGTGGACATGAACACAAGTTCCAGAATTTGTGGACGTTTTTGGAGGACACTGCGTTTGAGATTGCAAATGGGGCATTTTTAAGTGATCTACAAACTGAAATGAAATTCTTATACATCCCTAGATAAGAGTTGTAAGCCAAAACATTTGGAAGGCAACACATTGCCCGCCTCTTTCTTATGGAGCCTCGGCCAGAGTTTCCCTTCACAGTGTGCCTAGAAACTCTGAAAATAGTAATAAATAGAAAAAAGTGAGGGAAGGGGAAACATAGTGGGCTCAGTAGCAATTTCCATACATGCTATGGCAGCCACAGGAGCCTCACTTAGGACTGAGGTTTGACTTATACTGTGCTTGAAGGTCATGAGATGCAACATCAGCCTGCATAATTTGCACATGCCACACTCCTGACTTGACACAAAGCCCTGTCTCACAGATTTTTAAAAATTGTCTCTGCCTGGTAGCAGGTTTTTGGAGTCAGAAAGTACCTTGACTAGATCCTTCGACTAGAAATACTGGGTATTGAGCCTTGGACTTTGTTTATGCAAAGCATATGACTTACTAGCATTTGTATTTCAAAGCAAGAATTAAAACTACAATTGTTTTAATTTAGGTTTTATTTTGGAGGGCTTTTTTAGGTGGGAAGATTATTTTGTGTATTTTAATTGTAAGTTGCTATGATGTATGTGCTATTACAAAAGTAGGTAAAATATATGTACAGTGCAAAAACTAAACATTTCTGCTCAGAAGTATGTCCCACTGATTTCTGTTGGGCTTACATCCTGGTAGCCTTAAGCAAATAAATGAGTAAAATGAAATAAAAAGTAGTTTTACATCTCTCTGGATCGTCAAGGCACTGCTGTAACCATTATTGTTACTTTAGAACTGAAATAAGAAAATGAGATATCTTCTTATTAACTTGCTGTTACCAAAGCAACATATGTGAACAGTAGGAGACCCAGAAAGATGCATAATTTTTCTTACATTGTAATGAGCTAATTATTTCGTGGCCTTTGCTTTTCATTATTTATTGCTGAAAGTTCTGCTCTCATTTCTCCCCAAACATCTCACTTTCATTGTATACCAGCTTTAGGACTTGCTTCTTTAAGGAAAATATTTCTGATATATCCCACATCTGGCAACCCCATCTGTATGCCATTGGTTCAGAAGGCTCAGCGATCATGATTCCCAACTTTTTTTTTAATTTTTTTTTATAATAATTTTTTATTTATTTTCTACCTATATAAACATACATAAAACATTACCATAATAATAATGATAACAGAAAAAAAACAGAAAAACATCAAACAACTGCTGCATACATATTGAATAAATGTTGAGTACATATGTTAAATAACTATTACATATACCTTACTACATACTACAACATCATCATTCTTAACATAAAAGTGCACCCCCCACCTCGGGGTCATTCCTGAGTCCAAAATCTAATTGTTTCTTCTGCTGGCGGTTTCCCACTTCCCTTAATAAACACAAATATTAGGAACTGTTTCCAGATTCCTTCAAACTCGTTTATTTTAGTTACGCCTTTTCTCCATTTAATATTACATGTCAATTTATCATTCATGGCTATATCCCATACTTCTTTATACCATTCTTCTATAGAATATTTCCCTTGAACCTTCCAGTTCCTAGCTACCATCAATCGTGCTGCAACCAGCAAACTCGATATCAGCTCTATAGTTCCTTTTCCACACTTTATATCTTCAAATAGTGACAGCAATGCAATCTTTGGTGTTTGTTCTATTTTCATTCCCACTATTTCTTCAATTTCTGAAAACACCATCATCCATAATCTTTGTACATATTTGCATTGCCACCACATATGTAAATACGTTCCTTTTTCCCCACAACCTCTCCAACAATTTGCTGAATGCTGATCGTTTATCTTATTCAATCTAACCGGGGTTAGGTACCACCTCCATAAAATTTTAAAATAATTCTCCTTTATTCTCACTGATAAACTTCTCAACACTCTTTGTTTCCATAGTCCCTCCCAGCTCTGTCGCCCTATTTGTATCTTCAAATCTGATTCCCAAACCATTTTCTCTGTATTTTCTCTAAACTCCTTCTCTAACAATAATTTATATATTTCACTCATTAATCCTTTTAAAACTATACTACCTCCTTTCCCTTTCTCCTTATTTACTACTAATTCTTCAAACTTCGTCATCTTTCTACACATTCTATTATCTTTAATCCACTTTTTATTCCATTGTTCTAATTGACCATATTCTAACCAAGATAATTTTTTCTCCTTTAACAAATTTTCCATATCCTCTCTTGTTTTTATATCTCTTAACCAATCCTTTAATTTTATTTTATTTTTCTCTTTTAATATTTTATATAATCTACCCTTTAGATCCTCTGGGAAATTCTTTAACATTATTATCGGTGCTAAGGGAGAGTTGCTCGGAAGCAACTTCCCTTTAAATTTACTCCAAATTTCCCATTGAGTCCTCAAGAGTGGATTATCTATACTTCCAACCCACTTTCTCCCTCCATCTTTAAAGAAAACATTATCCAAATTCATCTCTACATTACTTATAGTTTTTTCTTCCATCCAATATAAATCTCCTGCTCCTATAATTGCTTCTACAATGTGTCTTAATCTATTTGCTACCTAGTACAATTTTATATTTGGGAGACCCAATCCACCCTTTTTTTGGCTTAGATACCAATTATTTTTATTCACCCTTGCCCTCTTTTCTCCATTACAATATTTATTAATAATATTTTGCCAACTTTTTATCTCGGTTTCTGATATTTTTATTGGTAACATCCTAAACACAAAATTAATTTTAGCTAATATCTTCATTTTTATTAAAGCTATACTCCCAAACCAAGATAAATTTAATCTTTTATATTTCTCCAATTTCTCTAATACCTCCTTCTTTAACCTCGTTAAATTTTCCCTTTCAAGATTCTCTAAATTTTTTGTAATTTTAATTCCCAAATATTTAATCTCCTCCTTAACTTTCAATTCTATTCCCTTATGTTCCCAATCCTTTTCTTCCTTCTTAGTATAGTTAAACAACATCATCTCTGATTTAGACCAATTTATTTTTAACCCTGTAATTTCCTCAAATTCCCTCAACTGATATTTAATTCTTTCTAATTTTCTTAAAGGGTTCTTAATGGTCAATAAAATATCATCTGCGAACATGTTTAACTTTATTTCCCTTATCTCTCCAATTCCTTCTAACTCTTCATCCTCCCTTAGTGCCTTCGCCAAAACTTCCATAACAATTACAAACAGGACCGGCGAGAGCGGACATCCTTGTCTTGTTCCTCTGGCTAGTCGTATCTTTTCAGTGAGTCCGTCATTTACCACCACTACCGCTGTATTTTGGGAATATAACTGTTCTATTACACTTTTAAATTTATTTCCAAATCCCAGTTTATCTATAATAATCTTTAATGCCTGCCAGCTCACACAATCAAAAGCTTTAAAAATGTCCAATGCCATAATACCTGCCTTAATATTTGCTTTTTTTATTACATTTATTACATTTAAGACTCTTCCCACTAAATTATGCATCTGCCTTCCTGCTACAAACCCACATTGATCTGCTCCTATATATTCTGATATAAATTTATTTAGCCGTTTAGCCATAATAGATGTGAAAATTTTAGCATCCTGATTTATTAACGAAATAGGTCTATAGGAATCGGGATTAGTCAAGTCTTTATCTGGTTTTGGGATCAGAATTATCAATGAATGTTCCCATGATTCAGGTATCTTCTCTCCTATTAGTATCCTATTATAAAGTTCCATTAATTTTGGAACTAAATAATCTTTGAAGATTATTCAAAGATTTTTTTTTTTTAAGGCAAAACTTATAAAACTACACAAGCTACAATTCGGTAGGTATTGTTTTTCCTAGCATAGAGATGCAATGATCAGAAATGCTTCGCCTACCAGATTTCTGCTTCTTAACTACAGCAGTGCTGCCAGGAAAAAGAGTTGGGCAACCTTACTAAAGCAATGGGTAAGGTCCAATTATAAGAATGAGAATAAACTGAACACGTCTGTCCCTTGAAGGGCATTATCAATACATATGGGCCTTCTCATAGGGAAAACTCACATCAAAGCAATTGATACCCACTTTTAAGAACGTTTTCCCATTGGCAGCATGGTTCCATTGCACTACGAAGTCCACTGTTTGCACAACATAGAATCATAGAATCAAAGAATAGCAGAGTTGGAAGGGGCCTACAAGGCCATCTAGTCCAACCCCCTGCTCAATGCAGGAATCCACCCTAAAGCATCCCTGACAGATGGTTGTCTTATGTGGTTCTAAAAATAACCCAGAACTTAGCAGGAATACTCATTTCTGGACTGGGACAAGTCAGCAATGCTCCCTTCTATGATGTCTGCTGACATGCCCTGGTCTGGGTTATTTTTAGAACTGCAAAATCCCCATTGTGCAAGCAGTAGGTCCCACTCATGCATGAGCATGAGTGGGATACTCATGTGGGTATACACGATAGGATACTATACCATGAAATATGTGTTTGTATACTGTAGTCACAGTAGCGAAGCCATGCTTGTGGCAAAAGACAGCAATGGAGAGAAAAGTGTGTGTGTGTGTGTGTGTGTGTGTGTGTAGAATTGTAGGCTGCAAAACTAAACATGTTTTCCTGTTTTCTGCAAGAGCAGTGAGATCTTTTTAGATATTTTTGTCTGCCAGCTTGCTCATTCACTCGGTTCGTTCCTCTAAGGCTGAAACATTCAAAGTGAATTTTAAATTCAGTGAATCACTCCAACTTTGAAACTATGTGTTTGGAGATATATATATATATATATATATATATATATATATATATATATATATGATAGCAGTATGTGTGATTGAGTGCTCATTTATTTGATCCCTGGAACTTCAGTATTCCGTCATTTCTCCATTATATCCTTTGGTATTCATTCTGTTTGTTGTTGTTTTGCTGTTTCTTAAAGCAGCTCTGTATTTTAGTAATCTTACAGCACCAATGGTGAAAGTTGGTCAACTGGTAATCTTGTCTCATACAATGGATGAATAAACAAAACAACAACCAAGCCAACAAATGGAAGCTAACAGAGCAAGAGATTACATTTCAAAGTTTATGAAGGGTACCACTACAGAACAATATATCAATGTCCTTATGAGACTAACTCAATTTAAGGTTTATTCATTTATATTATTTATATTTTAACCTGTGACTTATGAAATGTCATGTCTTCACTATTTATTTATATTAAAAAATATATATTTCACCGTTCTGGGATATGCACCACTCAAGACAGCTAACAATTAAAACAAATCATAAAGTGCAATAAAATTCCAGAAAGGAATGAGGAGAAAACTATGTTATACTAAAAATAGACAGATGCAGCAGATAAAAGAGAGACATCAGATAAAAATTATCCATCCACTATGTTATACCATCTGGTTGATTAGGTTTTTAGTTCTTCCTTTAAATTAATAGAACAGATATTTTCTTTCTAAAACAGACTAAAACAGGGTTCAGCTCTTCAAAAAAATGGACGGTGATCCACACACACAACAAAAAATGTGCAAAGTCAAATCAACTGGTTTTGGATGAGACGATAACTTACAATGGTTTAAATAGTCCACGGTGGGTTATTTATTGTAATGGTCATAGGCTATAAACAATAAAATTTTACACATTTAACCCATCTTGCATTATTGTATCATGTGGCAGGATTTTTTTTAACACAGAATGGATTATTTGGTTGAAATAACACACATAAATAACCAACAATGTACAGAGTCATTTATTTAAACCAACGATGTTTATCGTGTCATGTGGCAGGAACCATTGGTTATTTCGCGTTTCTACAGTTGCGAGGCGAAAGAAGCAGAAACCCCTGCCACTCTAGCCCAGCAGGGCACCATTGCCCTTTCCCAACATGGACGAACCACTCCCCTCACCCCGTTCCTAGTTACTAATGCAGTTGTGATCAGTCAGGTCCACTTTTTTATACATATATTCCCGGACCCCTTGCCAAGGACAGTGGGGGCAAAAGAGTCCTTGGCAAGGGGTCTTGGAATATATGTATAAAAAAGGGGACCTGACCGATCACAATTGCATTCGTAACTGGGAACGGGAGTGGTTTGTTTATTTTTGCTTGCGAAACACCCACCGCCAAATTCCCACTATTTTTATGGTTCCTGGAAAGCCATTTGCAGAAATGGATGTCTGAGAACAATAAAAATGCCAGGCTCCCCTTCATGTCAGGGTGGGGGACTCCCGAAGGGGCCTTTCCACTGGGGCACCCCTTTCTTTCTCCACCCCACACCTCCCTACCTCCAAGTAAGCCATTTCCCACAGATCAGGGGAAAGGATTTCTCCTGGAGCTCAATGTTTAAAAGTTAAGCTGCAGGGGAAATTCTTTTCTCCAACCTGTGGGAAATAGCTTACTTGGAGGTAGGGAGGTGTGGGCAGGGCAGGAAGAAAGAGTTGCCCCAATGGAAAGACCCTTGTGAGAGTCCCCACACCCACTACGAACGGGAATTCTGCTGGGAAGTGGCTGTTTAAGACCCTTCCTTCCACCCACACCGTTTCTTCTGAGTTGTGCGTCTTTTCTTCTGAGGAAGTGGGGGGCCAGGCATGGGACCAGGGTGATAGTGGGTGCGAGCAACCTCCGCCACCCTTCCCCATGCTTGGCACTCTCACTTCCACAGAAGAAACAGGGCACTTTCCCAGCTCCCCATAGGGATTTCTCTCTCTCTGCCTTGCTTTACAAAGCTATCATTTTTGACAGCTCTCAAGAGCAGTGCACAGAGATTGCAAGGGGGAACTAGTGCCACTATTTGGGTGAGAGAACTGAGGGGTGTCAGGGGATGAGTTAGTTAATGCACAGTTGGTTAACAGTCAACTCAGAGTTGGTTATTTCTCTGTATGGTGAGTACCTGCAAAATAGCCAAATGTGAGTTGACTATTAACCCACCGTTGACTATCATGCTGTCCAAACGCAGCCAAATCTTTTCTGAAGTTCACTGTAATAGTTCTCACCACTAAACTAGAAATTGATATTGTTATGCCATGTTTATAAGCAACTTTGATCCAGCAGTGGCAATAACTGGGCAAATTTCTTATTTAGAAAACACAACAGGCTTCATTCTTTTATTTAAGAAAGTGTTGTTTGAACTTGATAGTATTCACTTTTTTAGTCCAGTTAATCAGTGTTGGTTTGTATTGCCTGAGATTATGCATTTTTAGATGTCTTTTGCATATGACAGAATAACTAGATTCATGATTCAAGTTTTGCTGCTTGAAAGCTTTTCAATTTTAAGTAGACCACAGAGAATACAAATCCCTATGAATTAATGGCACAAGCAGTTAGACTCATCGGAAATAAGGGAACACTAGTTTTAGATGAGTGTTTTGGTTTCCTATAAACAAGCACGTTTTACTAAAATCATGGATTTGGTAGTATATGAAATGATTATTGGGAGACCCTATGTTCACAGTATGCTGGGCAGTCACTACACCAGGACTAACATTGCCTAGTCATATGCTCAGACAGCAGTAGAGTCAACAGCATAGTAAGTGTAGAAGCAAAAGAAAACCTATAACTATTGACAGACACTCACACAGCACGCCTGGAAATTCCACTGCAACCCACCAATCACACTCTGTGCACCATGTACAAAGGGCAAAGCAATGGTTTAACAGACCCATGAGGCCACTGCAGGTTGGAGAATGGAGATTTCAACATTATTGCAAGAACGGAGCGTCAAGTGAAGTGGAGGGCCCATCCCTAGCAGACCCGTTTGAGACGCCTTGTATTTGTAACACCAGTTGCAGAAGTGTTGAGTGTTCTGTTGGGTCAGCAAAGTACTGGCAAGAATTCTGACAAGTCTCATTCACTGGTTATTTTTTGTTTTACCTGAATGTTGGGAGTTTGTGAAAATTGCTCCCTTTATGCAAAGTGCCCAATCACTAAAATTCCAACTTCTTGCTCCTAGTTTTCTAGACATGAGGCACAGATATGTGGACACGTGTCTTGTTAAACGGGATCGTATTCCCCAGTAGTATCTTATATAGGCTTAGTGGTATGCGCCACTGGCTGCAAAGTTCATTTTTTTCCAAGGCAATTCTTTGTCTCTCCCTGCTTGTACTTTCACTTTCATCATCTCATTTCTTTGTTTCCAAAATTCTTCAATGTTCTTGCCTAATGGGTACTTGACAACTGGCAGTGAAGTATTATCTCTGAAACAAAGAGACATAGCATATTTTTCTGCAGCATCTGAAGTGTTTCTGTCCACTGTCTTATGAAAATGTTGATGTTGGTGTTAATTCACAGAATATCATGGCCCAAGACTATAAATTTTCTGCAATTCTCCTATCATGGAATTTTGCATAGAATTGGAAATCATGTATACAGTATCAGCCTCATATTTTAGAAGTTTCTTCTTAGTATTATTTTCCATCCTTTTTACAGCACCTTTGGTGTACAGAATAATTTACAGTCTTTGTCTCATTCATCTTCACAACACCCCTGTGAAGTATGTTGCTATTATTCCCATTTTACAGATAGGAAACTAGGGCTGAGACTAAGGCCTTAGCTAGACCTACAGTAAAGTCCGGGGGGGGGGGAGACCTCACATTGTGAATAACGCGAGATCTCGCCCTCGTTTACACGCAAGATGCGACGACCTCAAGAAGAGAGGCGTCGCGCCCATCATTTTTTCATTTTCTTAAAGAGCTGGCTGCGCACAAGCGCTCAAGCGGAAAGGTAAGTTTTTTTTTTAATTGATTTCCCCACTCCCCCCACCTTAGCCCCTCAGGAATGCTGCGCCACATGCGCAGAGCCGGCTCAAGCCGTGGCAATGGGCCACACCTTCCGCGGTCCCAGGCTCAGCCCGGGACCATGGAAAAAGTGGGCCCAAAGTGTAGGGCTGTATCCTGGGGCAAGGGAGGGATGATCCCTCCCTGATCCCGGGATCTTCTGTGCATCATCTGGACGCACAGGGACGATCCCGGGGTTTGCCCCGGGATAAAGGCTGGTCTAGCTAAGGCTTAAGTGGAAATTGAGGATGATACATTATGTTGAACACGAGGCTCCTGCTGAAAATGGCAGCCCCATATTGGTTTTCCATTCTATTTTTGTAGCTTTGGGGCACAGCATTTCCATGCCCCTACCAGTGACAACCATGACTTGGAGTAGGAACAAGGAAACGCATGGTGCAATAACATCACAAGACATGCAAGTATGCATAACTGTTTTAGGGAGAACATTACATGACACTGTAATTTGCTCCATTCTGAGTATAGCACTTACAAATACAAAAGTGTAGTTTTTTCATCAGCTAGAAGAAAGAATATACCTCTCCATCCATACAGTTACATTTCAAGTATATTAGCAAAATGTCTAAAAACACAGCAGCATCCTCTTATATACAACACTGCTAATTAACAATAAGAAACTAGGGACGAAACTAGCCATTTATTCCCATATGTCTTTAAACATTTTGCAAAAAGACTAGGACCATGGTATGTCTGTGTAGGTATGTTAAATCCTCTTACCACAACCCATTTTCTCACCTAAAATTGCTTTCCCCCACCTCCATTTACAAGCCCTGGTAAGAAAAAAAAACCTACATATGCACATTATATTACATCATTGGAATTACTCATAAAGGCAAGCTATCTGTAGAAAGGATTGTGGTAGTGTTTAAGATAGCGCGCGCGCGCGCGCTCACACACACACACACACCACCCAAGTAACTTAAAATGTAATGCATTATAGCTCATGATAGTGTTTAAATGGTTAATAGCAAATTATATAACAGAGTAGAATGCTTAATTTATAAATACACACTGTGGCTCTTATACTTTATGAGGGAGCTATAATTTAGAAGGTCTCAGTTTGTATGCTGTGCATAATTTTACACTATTGCAGCTAATTAACATTTTTAGTGTAATCATCTGTCTTGTTTTTAACTTTGAGCCAAAAGAAACATGAAATAAAAAGGATTTTTTTTTTGCAGTGTGTAAACTTGAATTGTGGATGCATGCATGCACATATGCGCACACACACACACACACACACACACACTATCTAAGATATTCAGATTTTCCAGATGGCTCAGAATTGATCTATAGAATTCACTGCATTGGAAGCATTGCAAAGAAGAGTCAAAGTTTACCCAAGGTACAGAAATAACTGTGGATGTAGGCTGAAGGTAGGGGAAAGACTTTAGAGAACAGGCATAAGACACAAGAGTCCCCAAACACAGGAGGTTAAGGAGATTCATCCGAGAACAGAAAACAGTAGATTTTAGCCATCACTACTATCTTTGCCTTGTCTGAATTACATTTCAATTAGTTACTCCTCATCCAGCCCACAATCACATTCAGACATTCTTCACAGATATCACTTTTGCTCCTGGATAGGAAAGAAAAACAGAGCTGGGTGTGACCAGCAGAGCCCAAGCATTTCATGATACACTTCATCAGACCTGGAGATCCAGGGCGTAGAGATGCGTGCTTCCCCATGTGACATATTCTCTCAGGAACTACTAGTCCCAAAATGCCTTGTGCATTGACAGAAGGGAGGAATAAAGCACAATTATATTCAAGGGCAATGGGAGCCAGAGCTGCTATCAGGATTTATAGGCCCAAGGATTGTACAGATCTTTCTAAGAACTTCCCTTGTGCAATGTTGCATAGGGAAAAAAAAACACATCTGGTTTTTGAAAAGGATATGAACTATCCCCACATATCTTATTATGGGAGATTTAGCAGCAGGAAGGGTGCTATAACTAATTTTCAAGTAAGCATGCATTGTTATGCAGGTTTTTTGCAAACGGCCAGGGACTGTGACAGAATCTGAAAGATGTTTCAACAAACTAGCACTCATCAAAACTGCAGGTGTTCTACTATGAGACAACAACTTTTAAAGCCACCAACTATTTTGTTTATTGAGAGTGAACATGCAAGATTTGATTTTGGGGAAATAATTCAAGATTTTGCAATGAAAAAGGCCAGGAAAATACAGATTTAAAATGAATTGGGACCAACTGCAATGCCATGGCCCTAATTCCCAACAGACAACCCAGGAAGATATGATGATCTACCGTGACAAATGCTACTGAGGGACCCAGAAAAATGAGCAGAGCTAAATCCCTCCTGTACAACTAAAGACCATTGTGCAGAGTAACCATCAGTTTTTCCTCAAACCTTGCTAGAAGCCATAAAATCCATGTTCTCCAAGAGATCTTGGGCCAATCACAGCACTGCCTGTTTTTGACCTTACTGCAAAAGGCAAGTTGCATATTAAACTGTAATTATTCAGATCAGCTGGGTCCAAAGAAGGCTTTTTCAATAAAAATTACAATTTCCTTCAGACTTTCCCCCATCATTTAATGATGTTTTCAGCATGGCTGATACAAGAGGTTTTTTGTTTTGTTTTCTGCCTTGGATAGCATTAATGGAAACTGATCCAACCAACCTGGACAAGCAGAAGCTTCAGCTTAGAAACTCTTGAGAACACAAGCATCTCTCAGAAGCACAGTCAGACTGTTCCATTTGTGCTGATTCTGTGCCATCATCTTTATTTCCCCTTTGGATTTGGCAACTGATTCCAAAGTATAAAACACAGCATAATTTATGAAGCAATTAGTACATTTTAAAAATTGTGACTTGGCTGGCGAAATTCTTTACCAGGCTATAACTTTTATGTGCATTGCCACAATTCAAACATGTTGCTATTCGTGTATATTTTTGCATTCAGGAATCAGTTCCTGAGAATAAATAAAATACTGTATGATGAAGAACAGAGGCCGTGGTGAGATGTGGCATTTGTTTCACAAGAAGGTTAGCTATGATGCCTTGATTTCACATGTTCTTGCCTGGGTGCAATTGTTATATGTTGTGGCCAGGTCCAGCAATGCAATGGGCCTTGTAACCAGAATCTGATCAGAAGTGGTCCAGAAAAGTTTGGGCCTATTCAGCCTCTGGAATGTCAGAATCAGTGTGAGTTTATCTCTGCCAGTGTTCTCAGAGGAAAGTTTTGCCCTTGAGAGGGAAGGAAGCTGACAGCCTCTCTGTGAGAACATAACATAGCTTGGACCGATCCTGACTCTTGGACTTTTCTATGCCTCTCCATGTAGAGTGGAGATACCAAAGCAGTCTTCAAAATTTCTGTGGGATTACTCTGGATTTCCTCTTCAACCTACGTTTTGACCCTTGGATTTGATAGGTCTTGACCAATGTAATGCGGAGGTTCCAAAGAAGACCTCAATCTTGGATTAAATCTCTGCATGTCTGGATTTGTTTAGGTCTTTTTCTTCAACCCTTGCCTTGGACTGCTGGGATGGATTACACTGGGGAACTCCTGAGCCCCTGCCCTGTATTTTGAAACCTTTGTCTTGGGTTGCCTGGGATGAATTACGCCAGGAATCTTTTCAACCCCTTGCCCTGTGTTCTAAACTATAGAGATTGCAACAGGGAAACCAAGTGGTATGAATCTCTGACATGGTTATAGTTATTAGCTTTTGATTGTTCTAGAATTGTACAGTGCCTATAACTAATTACCATCAGCTTTATAATTTCTGGAGAGTGTATCCACATTAAGCTCATACCATGGAATTTGCTACAGTAAAAGAGTTTCACTGATTTGGGTGTCCTGTGTCGAATGCCAGCGTGTGGGATTGGGCCCATGACACTATGGGTTCATCTACACCAAGCAGGATATTCCACTATGAAAGTGGTATGAAAGTGGTATATAAAAGGCAGGAACCACACTACTGCTTTATAGCGATATTGAAGTGCACTGCAGGATCTACACTACTGCTTTCTAGTGGTACTGAAGTGCACTGACAACAGTTGGGTCCCATGACACATCTACACCAAGCAGGATATAACACTATGAAAGTGGTATATAGTATGTGTCATGGGCCCCAACAGTTGTCAGTTCACTTCAATACCACTATAAAGCAGTAGTGTGGCTCCTTATACACCACTTTCATAGGGCATGTCTAGACGGGGTGATATCCCGGTGATTGCCCCAGGATCATCCCTGTGCATCCACATGATGCACAGGACATCAAGGGAGCAGGGAGGGAAGATCCCTCCCTTGGCCCAGGATAGCGCCCTATAGTTTAATTCCGATTTTTCTGCGGTCTCGGGATGATCCCGAGACCGCGGAACGTGTGGCCCTCCATCGCTGTTTTGTCCCAGCTCCTCGCAATTAAACATGAGGAGCCAGGAACCGGGCCCAGGGCACGGAGCTCCTCAGAAGCTCTGTGCCCATCAGAGGTGGGGTGGGGAGAAGGCAAGGTTTTTTTTAAAAAAAACACGTACATGGCGCCCTTGCATTCCTTTTCCTTTAACAAAAACAAATCCAAAATGGCAGCCACAATGTTGTGGATGGCGTGTAGACGAGAGGGATGATCTCACGATCATAAAATCGTGAGATCATCCCCCTCAACCCCCCTCGTCTAGCCAAGCCCGTAGTGGAATATCCTGCTTTATGTAGATGAGCCCTATAACTCATTATAAGGTTTTCAGTTTTTGTCAAGCCTATTGTAACCTTTTCCAAGTTCCAAGGATAGGGCTATAGAAAAGGAGGGGAATAAAATTGCTTATATAATGAAGTAAAATGTACATGCAAACAACAACCAAGTTGTCATCATATATGTATATCACCAAAGTTTTCTTTTTTAAAGAGTGAAAGAGCAGGGGAGATTTCTTCTGTTATCCCTTATTTCTGTGCAGAATCTTCCTCACCTTAAACTAACAAAGGTATGTCATCTTATAACAACACTTTGCACTTCTGAGAACTTCAAAGTGCTTTAAAATACACATGACTTCTTCTTTAAAATAGACCCTTGGGTAGAGAGATATTTTGCAATCCCCACTGAGTGCAGAAGGCTCAGATAAAGAAGTGCCAAAGCTACATACTCTAGTCCTTACCTACATGAAACCTTAAAAGACAAACCTAAATCACTCTGTAGTGGTTCTTTCTTTAACTTCCACTTTTCCTGCCATTTCTAAGTGCAACATCACTTCTATAGAGTTCTTAATATTAGGGGCTAACGACCTGATAAGATTGAAATATTTGGCACATAAAATACTGCAACATAATGACAGGTATTTTTTAGCACCTCATGATCTATCCCGGTAACACAGGGTGAGATACATTGTATTTCTATTTAAATTATAGGTTTTTATTTCTAAATTGGTACCTATACATATCAATCTGCATATACACAGGTTATGCAAATTGGTGTCCCCTTTTTGGTAATGCTTAGGGGCCATCCTAGATCTGACTGATCCCTCTTTGAAATAGGATGTTGGACTAGAACACACACACATATATACTCCAATTCCAAACTGAAAATCATTCTGAGAATACCATTTAGGTCACTAACATTTTTGTTTCTCATATAACCACCAAGATACGAAGCAATTATAACTCTTTTCTATTTTCGCATCTGAAAATCACCCAATGTGAAGCTACTCATCAATGCATCTCTGCCAAAAATATATACCAAAGTCTTGGTTACACCAAGCTTCTGCCAAGGGTGTTCTTCCCCCATACGACTTCCACTCCTTTTTTTTTTCACTGGGCAAATGTTACACATTCTTAATCACTAAATCTTTAGCTGCTTTTACAAGGTGCACAGACTGTTTTCACCTTATAAGAAAATTAGACAACAATCACCAACAATGAGATCTATACAAAAGAGCCAACCAATTACACACACCAATATACTCCAGAGAGGGAAACAGCTACAATGACGCTACATGTAAACAACTGGTATACCTACAGCTAGGCACAAATAACTGTAACACCTTGAAACAACTAGGTGATCTAATAACAGCTAATTAACAACAGACTATTTCACTTGTTATATTCTTACGAGCCTTTGCTTAAAAGAGATTATAGTTTTGGAAGTTTGGCGGCAAATTAATCAATTGAGTTAAAGGCATAAAGCTATGGGCTCATCTACACCAAGCAGGATATTTCACTATGAAAGCAGTATGATAGTGGTATATAAAAGGCAGGAGCCACAATACTGCTTTATAGTGGTATTGAAGTGCACTGCAGGATCTACACTACCGTGTTATAATGGTACTGAAGTGCACTGACAACTGTTGGGGCCCATGACACATCTACACCAAGCAAGATATAACACTATGGAAGTGATAAGGAAGCGGTATATGGTATGTGTCAATGGGCCCCAACAGTTGTCAGTGCGCTTCAATACTACTATGAAGCAGTAGTGTGGCTCCTGCCTTTTATATACCACTTTCATACTGCTTTTATAGTGCAATAACCTGCTTGGTGTAGATGAGCCCTATGACAGTAGGCAGGACCAAGGAGCTGCTGATCCTGGATTTGAAGACGAAAAGCATGAAAACTTGAAGGTAAGGGCACACAACCTGCAGATCAGCTGAAGGTCAAG
The DNA here is from genome assembly GCF_023053635.1 of Elgaria multicarinata webbii. Lineage (NCBI taxonomy): Eukaryota > Metazoa > Chordata > Lepidosauria > Squamata > Anguidae > Elgaria > Elgaria multicarinata. Next base: position 74,772,844 of record NC_086180.1, on the reverse strand, counting down.
ACCACAAATCCTGTTTGAAAAGGTATCTAAAGTCTAACCAGCCTCTTCAGAGGGGCATGGAGGGGAATATCCCTTCTACTGTGATAAAGCCATTTCCATGAATGACTCTATGGAAATAATTTCAACTAACATTGCAAAATGGCAGTTTCCCTCCTTCCCCTAATCATTTTGCATTTAAGTTTCTATTGCTTTCAGAAAAAGAAGAAAAACACAAAATCCTTAGCTCTTTAGAAGGTTGAAACATTAAATGTTAAGTGCAAAAATACATCTACACAATAGCACAATGAACCTTGACTGCTGTCCAATGTGCTGAAATTACTCTTACACTCAAAGCTTCAAAATCAATGTAATCTCAAAGAACTATTTAGAGAGCAAGCTATGGTGTTTTAATGTTTCTGGTTTGAAAAATTAAGGTATTCAATGAATAATTTTTTTAGTACATTTATTTGTAGACTGTACAAACCTTTCCAATTACTTTAACAGAAATACAAGTTAGACTTCACATGTCATCTTTTGTAAACAGCCCAGAAAGCTTAGGCTACAGGGCAGTATCAAAATGTAATTAATCATAATGTTTATCATAATGTTTATATTTGAATCTCACCTTTCCTTCAAGGAGCTTAAGGGTGGTGCACATGGCTCTTCCCTTCCCACTGTGACTTGCAGCAACCTTATGAGGTCAAATAAATTACAAGACTTCCAGACAAGGTTCTTCCAGACAAGGCTTTTATCCTATCATTGCTTTGCCTCATACACCAAGTTTTATGTGGTTCCAGACATTATCATCTTCCACTCATAACCCTATGTGTTTTCCCACCACTTGTGCCATCTTTTCTCTTACAGCAAAAAAAAAAAAAAAAATCCATTAAGGGGGAAAAGACAGAATAGCTCCACAATACCTTCTAAGCAATAGCACTAGGAGCCCTCTATCTGGAAATGCTCAGTGGTTTGACAAAGGCCATCCACTGAGCTTCATCACCGAGAAGAGATTTGACTTGTCATCTGTATTCACTTCTGTTTGCTCCTGCTAGGTAATTATCTTGCAATATTTGTTGATATTGCAACACTTGTAAGATCTAAGGTTGAGAGATTCGTCAACTTAACAGTCTTCCGGAATTCAAGAAAGCCACAATGTATTAGTTTTAAATGTTTTAATCAATTATATGTATTTTATGGTGTTTGCATTTGTGTTGAACCCCGCCTCGATCCAGAGAGAGAGGCGGGTAACATGTTATTGTTATTGTTATTAAGAATTTAGCAGAACAAGTTTCACAAGGGCTCAATATTCTTGGGTCATGTGCAAAAGAGTATCTTAAAGTAACATGCTTATTTATTTATTTATTTATTTATTTTAAAATCATATCCCAAAACAAGGATGGTGGAAAACAAAGGGCAGGATCCAGTCATGCCCTTGAACGGGCAGCAAGGTCCACTGGCCCCAATGCGCATGTGGCCGGCCCTGGCAAACATGCAGCCTCTATCGCTGGTGGGCACAATGTACCACTTCCAGGGACAAGACCCCAAATGAGCTGAAACACTAGTTTCTGGAAGGGACGCAACTTCATCCTTCCAGAAATGAGAGTTTCGGGGTTTGATCACAGAAGCGCTACACTGTAGCCATCAGTGTATCCACCAAGACTGGCAGGCTTGGCTGAACAAAGGCACAATTGGATCCTGCCAAAATGTTAAATCCAAGCCATTTAAAATTTAGTATACTATCTAGGCTTACTTTTGTTCTTTTTTTTAATAGTCCCTTTTCTTTTTGTTGCTGGTATGAAACACAACTCTAATGTTAAAGCATAACTAAATTGCAAGTTCTGGTTTTAAATTCCAGTACTGAAATAAATTTGGTCAACTCCATTTTAGGTCATTGAAGTCCAGACATAGAATATTGTAACACTCTCCTCCATGACAGCAAATAACTTCTAGAAGTATCAAAACTCATGCCTCTCAGCAAATCGTAAGTACATAAGCAGAGCCATGCTGGATCAGACCAAGGGTCCATCTACTCTAGCACTCTGTTCACACAGTGGACAACCAGCTGTCAACCAGGGACCCACAAGTAGGATGCGATGTTCCCTAGCAACTGGTGTATATAGGCATACTGCCTCTGAAACTGGAGGCAGCATGCAGCCATGAAGACTAGTAGCCACTGATAGCCATCTCTTCCAGGAATTTATCAAAGCCCTTTTTAAAGCCATCCAAATTGGTGTTCACTACATCTTGTGGTATGGAATTCCATAGTTTAACTACGCACTGCATGAAGCAGTACTTCCTTGTTGCTGTCCTGAATCTCCCACCAATCAGCTTCATGGGATGACCCTGGGTTCTAGTACTATTTAAATCTATACTTTTCAAACCATCATCAATACACTATTTGGATTAGCAGATTGTGCTGCTTCTAGGATTGGTAAACTGTGCTATCATTCACTCTTCATAAGAAACCTGAGAGTGCTCAGTCTACAATTACTACCTATTCTCATTACTGAGCAAAGCAGAAAAGCAGCAATGCCTGCAGCCATGCACTAAAGTTAAGAGCAGCAATTAATCTTTCCTTACATTAATTTCACCCAAAAAATATTGTGTGTTTTATAGCAGGTTTGGGCAACTTGCGTCCCTTCAAATGTGCCATTTCACTAGCATAAACTGCTTGCAAAAATACTCTGTTTTCATCCTTGCACAAGTGTCAAATTTGGTACTTTGATTCAATTTGCACAAGCTATTGTTCAAGCTGTTCCACAAGCCATTCCATAAATGTTTGTACTGGTTGTTGCACAAGCCATTCTACAAGCTGACCCACAAGCAACTGATCAAATTATCATCATTTAATTAGGCTAGGTGTTGCTTGCACTAGTTGTTCTAACTGTTCCACTAACAGTTGTGCAAGCACTAACAGAACAACACCAACTCTGGCGCATTTTCCACTAGCGTAATGTCAGATACCACCCAGTGGCACCACCAACTTGCCCCAACCCTGTCATACAAGTTTATCATGTCAACCAGGCATAAGACTGTAAGGAGATAGGCATGTTCAAATAAAGTACAATACAACAGAGTAATTGATTCTTATCATTTATATAGTGTTTTAGAGCATTTAAAGTGCTCCATTTCATTAAATTATAGAATAGATATTCCAGAAAATTTTCCTATGCAATTTAGGAGCATTTGCATCAGAAACTTTTGAGTTTGCACCAGTGAATGATCTAATTGAACACATTTATTTTACTTGGATTTAATAAGCAACAATATACCCTGTGTTAAGTAGATTCCACTGCTAGTGCTTCCTACTAGCTTAAAGGAAGCAATGGTGAAGCCACTACTGAAGAAACCTAGGGCTTGTCTACACCTAAGGGTGTAGAGGGAGAGAGGTGGGAGGATCGCGGACTTACCTGCTTCCGTGATCCTCCCCCAGTGTCCAAATGGCAGAGCAACGTCCTGGAAGGGAAAAGGGATGTCGCGGCTGTCATTTTTTTAAAAAAAAAACCAAGGGTAGACGGAGACCAATTGTGCTCCACCAAAAAGTAAGTGGGGGAAAGGTGCCCCAACCCCCCTCCCGCCATCCTGGGGATGGTGAAATTGCTGCCCCCCACCCCCATGGGCACAGAGCCACTCCGCGCAGCTCCGTGCCCATTTCAGGCCCCGGGAGTGCACAGCACACCGCCCACGGTCCTCTGGATGGTCCCAGGACCATGGGGAAAATCAGGATAACTGGACAACCAGTTATCCCGCAAAAATGAAGGGGTCATCCTTGCCTGCCCCCGGGATCCCCTGTGTGTCATTTGGATGCACAGGGATGATCCAGGGGCAACCCCGGGGAAAAGGCATGGTGTAGACATGACCCTAGTTTAGGTCCAATGGTTTCCAGCTATTATCACCCAGACTCAAATTTGCCATTCTTGGGTAACGTGTTGGGAGTCTGTAGTGCCTTGGGGTTGGATTATGCCAATTATTTGAATCCATTCCAAACTGGATTCAGGACAAATTTGGGGATGGAAACAGAGTCACCCTATGCCAGGGGCTAGATCTACACTACTGCTTTTTAGCAGTATTGAAGTGCACCGATAACTATTGGAGCACATTCCACTTTTTCTTTCTTTCCTTTTTTTCCCCAACAGCACCTATACAGACATCACATATAATACATACAAACAAAGGTATACATGAAAGAACTACAATTGCACTAAAAACATTTAAGGGTGAGGTTAAGGTACATTTTTTAGCCCTCTTCATGCCAAAAATACCCACTAATTTCTTAAACCATTTATATATCAATTAAATTCATTTTTTCTTATCATTTATCTAAGTCCCATACATTGGATTCACAGAGTTGTACTTTATTTCTCCCTAATTCCTCCTTCTTTTCTCTATTTCCCCATCTTAGTACTAAAATCCACAAATACATCATTTTTCTCTGTCTCTTTCAGATGTTCTATCAAAGGTTTCCATTCCAACATAAACATAGCTGATCTTTCTCTCATTATTGCTGTAAGTTTTGCCATCCACTTTCCATATATCGCTTTCATAGTGTTATTTCCTGCTTTTTATTCCACATTCGTAATGATGTGACACAACATGTAGGTCTAGCCAGGGAATGGGTGGGAACAATGTAACCCTACTGATTCTCCTGGACTTCTCAATGGCTTTCAATATCATTGACCATGGTATCCCTCTGGATCATTTATCTGGGTTGGGCATAGGGTTCCATGTTTTCTTGCATTAATGGTCTCAGATGGTGGGGCTTGGTGACTCTGCTCTACCCTATTAGCCTATGAGTTGCTACAGGATTCCATCATGTCAGCTATACTTGTCAATATCCACGTGAAACCACTGGGGGAACTCATTTGAGGCTTGGGCTGAAATGCCTTTAATATACAGACGACACTCAGTCATGCCTCTTCTTTCCATCTAACCAACCTGTAGAACTCTTGAACCAGTGTCTAGAAGGAGTTTTGAGATAGATGACAAACAAACTGAGACTTAATCTAGACAAAATGGTGATTCTGAGAGTAGGGAAATTGCCCAGTCTGGATAGAGGAATACGTCAGGTTTTAGATGGTAAGAACTCATAAGAATATAAGAAGAGCCATGTTGGATCAGGGCAAAGGTCCATCTAGTCCAGAATTCTGTTCACACCGTGGCCAACCAGCTGTTCACCAGGAACCCACAAGCAGGACATGGATGCAACAGCACCCTCCAACCCATGTTTCCCAGCAACTGGTTATATAGGCTTACTGCCCGATACTGGAGGTAGCACATAACCATCAAGACTTGTAGCAATTGATAGCCTTCTTCAGAAATTTGTCTAACCCCCTTTCAAAGTCATCCAAATTGGTGGCCATCTTGTGGTAGTGAATTCCATAGTTTAACTTTGCTCTGTGTGAAGAAGTCTCTACTTAATCTCCCACCAATCAGTTTCATGGGATGACCCCAGGTTCTAGAATAAAGGATCAAGTGGGCAGCCTGAAAGTGCTCCTGGACCTACTGAGGAAGCTTGGGTCGTGGTGCTGGCTAGGAGTACCTTTTACCAGCTTAAGCTAGTACAGAGCTTCTGTATGTCCCTATCTGGAGAGAACTGATCTTGCCTTGGTTATTCTGGAGACATTCAGGCCAGACTATAGTAAGGCGTTCTATGTGGGGTTGCTCAGGGGCAAACTAAATGTTCTGCTAATCACATATAGCAGAGCTATGAGAGATTGGCTTACTTTTTCTAGTGTAAGCACATAATGCTCCAATTCAGATCAAGATCATGGTGATTCTGGAGGGGGAATTAAAGTTTTCCCCATTCCCATTTTCACGCTCTACTATGGGTGGGTGGGATTAAAGAAAGAAAAAATCTCTATTGGAATCCATGGAGACATTTTTCCTTTTTTAAAACACTACCCACCCCCACGGGGGAGTGTAAGCTTAAATCCTACCCCACCCCCAAATCACCATGTCTCAAACAAAATGAAGGACACACAAGTAAGCAAGCCAATCACCCATACCTCTGCTATGCACCATTAGCTGAACGTTTACTTTGACCCTTATTCATGCTCTTGCCAGACTGTAAGGTATTCTATGCATGGCTGCTTTTAAAGACAGTTTGGAAACTTCAGATGGTGCAGAATACTGCCACATGTTAATGTGACATCAATACTGTGCCAGTTGCACTGGATGCCAGTGTATTTCCAAGCCCAATTTAAGGATTTGAAGGTTAAAATCAGCACTTTAAATTATTTGGGCCCAACTTACTTGGGTGTCTTCACCCATATCGTGATGACCTTCTACGATCACATTCTGGGGTCTTCAACATACACCCTTCTCACTTGTTCACCACCAAGGGCAGTTACATTGGCAAGTACAAGGGAGAGTACCTCTGGAATTAACGTCATTGGAGGTTCATCAGGTCCCTTCTTTGCAGATATTAAGGAAAGTTCTGAAGCCCCATTTTCTGTCATTGGCCTTTCCTTATTTATATTTTTGACAGCTGTTTTTATTCATAATTGCTGTTTTCATGGATTTGTACTGTCTGGCATTCTTTTACTGAATACACTACTTTGGGAGGGTTTCACCTTTAAAGACAGTTTAAAAATAATTTTAAATTGAAAAACAAAAACAAATGAAGGCTGCAGTTTGGCATTTCAGTCTTAAGGATGCAATCCTATGAATACTTTTCTGGGAATAACTGCCATTGAACTTGCTTCCAAGTAAATATGCAGAGGATTACACTTTAAATTACCTTGTTCTGAACCTTAGTAAACTAGGTGTTATGAAACATATCTGACTTAGATAGGAAGCTAGTGCAGCGGTTTTCAAACCACGTCTCATAGTTTCATGGAAGCTGATCAGACATTCTGCAATGAAAAGATCAGTAGTGGCAGACAGATTTTCTTAGAAGACAGAAACGTGTCTTGCAGAGAGTACTGGACATTTTGTAGGCCTCCCTCTCAGTTCATAGGAGATTCAGAAGGCCTTGCCAGCATTCTGGAGGAATTGAATGTACACCCTAGAATGTAGGGCCTAGAATAGGGGTAGGCAACCTTTGGGGGGCTTGTGGACACATTTGGCAATTTGAGAAACTGTCATAGGCACTGCCACAAAACAGCTGTGGCAGTGCCTACGACAGCTGTGGGAGGTGTGGCTAGTCTCAAAGGACAAGTAATTTGTCCAAAAGACTGAGTCCAAGAGAGAGGTGAGGTCTGAGCCCCAACACACTAAACAATTCCTTTGAATCCACATTTTGAGCACCAAAAGAATTAATTTAATTTAATAATTTTTAAAAAAATGTGGGAGATGTAGGGTGCCAAGAAACGTGTCTGAGAGCACACTTGTATCCATGGGAAACACATCACTACCCCTGGCCTAGAACATGCCCCCAAACCTTCTTCAACCTGCAGGGGTTCCTGAAGACAACAGAAAGGATTTCAAAAAGGAAGAAAGTTTAAAAAGCACTGAACTAATAGAGCAAGTTTCCCATTTCATCTACTCTAAGTCAAAAACCTAGCATATAACTTTCATTACTCAGAATAGAAATACAGCAATTCTGTTCCGAAGAAGAAGAAGAGGAAAAAGAAGAAGAAGAAATAATGAAGAGGAGAACTAGTAACTATGAGATCATCTCCACTGGTGAAAAATTAGTGCTGTTCACTGGTCAAGTTGGAATCTTTTGATGAGGTCAAGGTAAAGAGAATAGAAAATATGAAACAAGAAGAACGTACCCTCAAGTATTGCCCAACTGGCAAAGATTTGAGAGGGAAGATTCAGACAAATCACGATTTCTCAGCCTCAGCTATCATATTAAAATAACATTTGACACCCATGGTGCTCTACTAACCTAGCAATAAGTAGTATTTGTTTGATTCAACATCCCATAAACAGAGTTAAATTGCAAGCCTTATACTGCTACAGGAGAAATAGTGATAGGACAGTAGAATCCATTGCTGATTTGATCTGCTAAAATGACCCTGAGTCTGTTCATCATGAAGAGTGGAAGAAGTTCCAGTTTACCAACTTTGATAATAGAGATCTACACCTTCCTTGAGGGTCCAGACAAGGGGGTCTTAGGCAAGGGGATGGGGCAAGGCAAACTCTGGTAAATATCAAAATAAAGGACTGAATATTTATTGGACACGTAAAACAGAACTGGTACTGTGCAAAATTGCATATTCTCCCCCAACATACAACTCACTCAGGTACATTATAAATCTAGGTGGCACATTCATGGAATATGTTCTGTTTTGGACTAAATAATGATTTCCATAGACCTGCACATGAGCCTACCAGATTATGCTTACTATTATGGATTAATATTATCATGTAGGGAGCTTATTTTCTTTGAAGGAGGCATGAAGTGAGTGAACAACTGAACAGGTAAGAGATTCTACACAGCAGAAGACAGCCTTGCCATACACATTTTTATTGACATGTTTAATAAAAATTCTGTTTTGCCTACAGAATGGAGCTGGTTAACCACCTTTAAGTTTACATTGTTTTCCAAATCCTCTTGAATTCTGGTTCTATCAGGCCACCATGAGGTCTTGAAATATAATGCATTCAACAAGCAATTCAGGCTTCTCAAATGAAATCTTACTTAGCACTTCATATGAAAATCCTCCCAAAATGGAGTGTACACACACACACCGTTAAATCTTTCATTTTGGAGTTGAGGATGGGGTTATATCATGAGTTCTGGACAACAACTATACACAGCTTGCGGATATCAGACTAATGTGTTGCTTATGTAAGGGAGAATTATGGAGTTAACAAATAATTCTTCCTATTTTCATGCCTATGGTTTCTTTCTTTGAACCACTTTCCCTTTAACCACTTTCCCAGCAAAGAAACTCTAATCTGATACTCAAGTATTCAGCAGCATGTTTGATGTTGCCAGAGAGCCAAGTCCACTGGGGAAAAATATAATTTTATTGCTTGAGTAGGACTACATTAGAGGATGTTTGTAGCTGAAAATCAGGCAGTAATAATCACTGCATTAGTTACAAGCCAACTGCCAGGCTAAAACGAGATCTCAGCCAAGTGTCAATAAAGCTACTGATATTTTAAACTACTAAGTAAATTGCAAATGCATGGGATTTTGAAATCTGAAATTGAAGAGATCATAGAAACTAAGAGAAAGAGCTACAGGAAAGCACCACTGGGGAATACAGTAAATTTCCCCCAATCAAATCTTAAAATATTCCCATTGGTTTTCTTTTAAGCCATAGTTATGCACAACTGAAAATGTCTGTGAAAGATTAATTAGGCATGTTTACCAGGCAACAATTATAAAAGGAGGCAATTGGCTTCAGTAGTCACAGCATTCATTATCTAAACATCATCAAAGCCTTTAAGCAAAAAAAAAAAAAAAAAAAGGCAGCTGCAAACATTTACTTTCCCAAGGTAACCTGATTATCTCTTTCACAAAAATACTTCTGAAGACTTTAAAGCAATAATGTACGATGATGGTGATGATGTGTTTAAAGAGTATAGGGTCTGAATCCCTAATATCCTAGAATTTCCTCAGTAGAAATAAGTGTAGTTTATTTCTACTAAACCATTTAAGACCGTGAACAATGGAATGAGAACAAAACAGATGAGTTTAACGTGAAAATGAAGAAGACTTTGTAATAGACTTTGTTGTTCATATTTCAGAAAGGTTCTACATCTAGTTTGTGGGCTGCTGGTATTGCTAGTTTATTTGCTTATCCATATAACAGGGGACCTTTCTCTGTCTTTCCGTTTAGCAACACTTCCCCCCCCCCATTGTGAACAGCATACTCTGCCTTTTCACAAGCCATCTGAAAGTACAGAAGGAACAATGCCCATTGTCTGCGGAGTCAGTGGACCATATGCTTTCCACCACACACACACACACACACACACACACACACACCTTCCTCCAGGAGTCCTTTTTAAGAAATGCAAACAGGACGGGGGGGGGGGGGGGAATCTCCATTCTCTTTTCGCAGCATCCCCATGACATGCACCGAGAGTCTCTTCCTCCCATAACCCAGAGATGCATTGGGAGAAGCCTGCCTGCAAGGCATTCGCAAAGACTGCATTTCAGCCTACTGCAACCATGTGTGCAGCTGCCCCCCAACCAAATTCCTCCTGTTGAGCAAGCAGGGATTTTCCCCTCGCTCCCTCTTATTTCAAACACGGTTTGCCCCGTCGGTCCCTGGAACCAAACCTTCCTCTCCTCTTACCTCGACTTCCTTGTTCTTCTCTTTGTTTCTGCCCATTGAACTTCTCCCATTGCTGGCAGTCTCCCGCGCTGGGACTACAGAGATCCGTTGGAGAGGCATTTTGACAGGGCTGCAGGTTGCCAGAGCCTGATTGGACGCCTTCGAGCTTCGCTCCCTCTGAGTAGCCCACCTGTATAATTGTTCATATCCTTGCGTTGCCAGGAATTTTTATTGTTATTTTTAAGGGTGCGCGTGTGTGGTTTGTGGAAGCAGGATTTGGGGGCGGGGGGAGACCCAAGGTCTTCTTCCCTCCCCCCCCAATGATAAAACAACCCACCTACCTACCCACCCTCCCACCCACCCCGCTAACCTAAACAGAGCGCGGGAGAAAAGCGTCCCAAAAAAGACATAATAATCCGGGGAGTTTGAAATTCTCAGGGAGGCGAGTTACTGCGAGCCCGGACTCCGCTGCTCTGTCACGGGAGCAGCCTCTTTACCACCGCCTTCCTCTCTCCAGAGCATTGTGGGAGACAATTCAATTTCTCTGTTACCTAATAACTGTCATGGAAACCAAGGAGAAGCTGGGCCCTGCTTAAAAAGCGCTTCCTTGTTGGCTTTCATGGCTTCTCGGGCTCTTCCGTATTCGCAGCTGCAGCAGGAGCTCCTCTTTCGCTCTCCCGGCGGCGTCCCTCCCCCGCGGGAGCGCCCACTCGGACCCTGCCCCGGCCGACACCGCCT